>NC_140582.1:1241404772-1242809772 GCF_964204655.1 Triturus cristatus | reverse complement strand
GGCGATGCTCATCAGACCCCAGAAAAGGTGTTGGTTGATATAGACAGCAGGACGGTGGCAATGCAAGTTGGAATCCGCTAAGGAGTGTGTAACAACTCACCTGCCGAATCAACTAGCCCTGAAAATGGATGGTGCTGGAGCGCCAGGCCCATACCTGGCCCTCGCCGGCACTGAGAGCCGCGGGGGCTAAGCCGTGATGAGTAGGAGGGCCGCTGCGGTGCGCACGGAAGCCCAGGGTGAGGGCCTGGGTGGAGCCGCCACAGGTGCAGATCTTGGTGGTAGTAGCAAATATTGAAACGAGAACTTTGAAGGCCGAACTGGAGAAGGGTTCCATGTGAACAGCAGTTGGACATGGAACAGTCGGTCCTAAGAGATGGGGGAGCGCCGTTCGGAAGGGACGGGCGATGACCTCCGTTGCCCTCGGCCGATCGAAAGGGAGTCGGGTTCAGATCCCCGAACCCGGAGTGGCGGAGATGAGCGCACTTGCGGCATCCAGTGCGGTAATGCAAACAATCCCAGAGAAGCCGGCGGGAGCCCTGGGGGGAGTTCTTTGTGAAGGGCAGGGCGCCCTGGAATAGGTTCGCCCCGAGAGAGGGGACCGAGCCTTGGAAAGCGTTGCGGCTCTGGCGGCGTCTGGTGAGCTCTCGCTGGTCCTTGAAAATCTGGGGGAGATGGTGTAAATCTTGCGCCGGGCCATACCCATATCCGCAGCAGTTCTCCATGTTGTTTCTCTTCAGTCCTCGGTCAACCTGAGGAGCTCAGAGCAGGCTGCACACTACAGCTGCCTTAGAGCAAGAGACATACAGCTCTCTACAGATCAGCTGAGGGGGGCACCCCTTCATGTACTGAAGACTGGGGGGGCCCCGCGCCGCGGGGGTGTTTGTTATGCCCTTGATCGGGTGAAGGGGTAAGGAGGGTAGGGGCAGCAAGCTAAGCACAGAGGCTAAGCTGGAGGGCAATGACAGGGCAAAAAAATGGGCAACAGAAGGCAGGAGGAGTGGGCTAAATGGAGAGCGGTGGCAGAACATCGGACCATGTAGGCCAGGAGGGTGGGGCCTGGTGCATGGATTCGGACAACAAACGGTAGGAAGGAGGTGGATGGGGACGCAAGCTAACTGTTCATTGAGGCGGAAAGGACAGTGATAGAACAATGGCCACACAGGGCTGTAATGAGGAAGCAGTGGCATGGGCTTGGACAATATATAGCAAGGAGGAGGGGGCAGGAGCAGCAAGCTTGGGGGCAGCACAATGCCAGACTAGGCCCTGCGTTCAACTCCCTTCTCACCGTAAATTGCAATGGACATTTTACTTAAGGTTAAAAGCATCCTAGAAAGTCACTGAAAAAACAAAAGTTACAGGGACGTTATAGTTAGGAATTAGAATTTAAAAAACCTTAGAAAGTCACTAAAAACCAAAGGTAATAGGGATGTTATATTTAAGTTCAGATTTTACACACACAAAACCATAGAAATTCAGCAGTTAGAGTTAGAGTTATTTCAAGTATCTATAACGTGTGCTCTGAGGTAACTATAACTTAGCCCTCGCCATGCACTGCTAATTACCCTAGCTATTACATCAATCGTGACATCTTCTATGACATTATTGATAATAGCAATGTAACATTTGCAGTAAAAGTATTGATGAGAATACTGTGAATGGCGAGGGCATGAGTAATCGTTACCTTAGGGCGCGAGTTATAGTTACATGAGATAACTCTAACTATAACAGCTGAATTTTGATGGTTTTGTATGTGTAAAATCTGAACCTAACTATAACGTCCCTGTCACCTTTGTTTTTTTCAGTGAATATATATATTTATTTTTTCTTAATGAAAAAGGCAGTACATTTATTTAACTAGTATATTTATATAACAATTTTTATGTTTTATGACATCATCTTTTTTTAAAAATTAGGGCCCTCCTCGCTTTTTTCTACATATATATTTGTTTTTGTACTAAAATGTATTTTATCGTAAACCTTTGTATTTTAATTATCTTTTTCTTTGAAGTAAAGTTCTAACTTATGCTTTAAAAAGCATTGCACAAGCAAAGTTCTAAATTTTGTGAACATTCTGTCTGAACACTTTAACTCAGGGAGCAACAAATTAACTTCGAAGCCCTCTGCATCTCCCATAGAATCCTGAACGCCCAATCCCCTGATATTTTAGTCAATCTTCTCACGCCACACACACCCACCCGCCAGCTGCGCTCTACTGGTCAACACCTGGCGTTTGTTCCTCGGGCTAAGAGAACCAGGGCACGAGGGAGCTCTTTCCATGTTCTTGATCCTAAACTCTGGAATTCCCCCCCTGTGAGCATCAGAAGCATCCAAAATCACGTGTCATTCCGAAAGGCTATGAAAACATATCTCTTTCCTAAGTAATCCGCTTCCCTCTTCTGCAACTCTCTCTGCTCCTCTGTCTGTATGAGATTAGCGCTTGGACGCCCCTTTGCTGGTGCAGCCATGCGCTTCACAAAACCTATAACATAACATAACTCAACACTGCCATCTACTGGATTTTAATGTCATTTTTATGCAATATTTTCTAATATAGATATACAAAGCATGATAATGTTGTGAAAATGTAGTCATAAATGATCCATTTTAAATGTAACACACCATAACAATGTATACCATATCTTATCAGCATATTAAGGTATTTTGCTTTCTAGTGCATTGTTGAACATAATTCTTGCAAACACGACTTGGAGACGGACCTAACACACTGCCATCCCTCCCTCCCTCCCTCACACACAAACACACACTCCTTCATTAGGGTGTTGCTAATCATATGTACTCACTCATTTAGCAACTCCATGAATCTATAGACCTCCTGTAGTGTTGGTGAACTGATTCCAATGGCCACCCCGTCAGACGTCTGTTCCAGCTCCACTCCTAAGCCCCATCTCCCTAGCAAGGGAGTGGCTGTGTGCCCACTGACATAGATTGCCATTTATCTAGGTGCCTGAATTAGAGTTTAGAGGACAAGGTACTCTGTTGCAAATACCTCCTTCACCAAACCCTCTGTTAGCCCTCCTCATTTAGGGATGGAGCCTCCATTCAATGGAAATTGTCCTCCTCCTCCTCTGACGCTACAGATTAGGGGCTCTCAGGGTAATGATGTTACCCTTCAGACCGTATTTAGGGTGAACAGTGTCATGTCTTATTTTCTGTCCATCACTGTCAGGATTGCGCAGGTAAAGCTCTCTTCTACCCTCCTTAAACGCATACATCAGGCCCTATATTTTCTCGGACTGGTTTTTGAATCAGGGTGAATGAACTTCATCTAAGATTCCTGGGACCTCATTTATGAGAAGTGACGCATCGCAACTGTTTTTTTGCATTTGTCACCCGAGTGGGAAGGGTATGCCCAGACGTGGGTCCCTTGCTCTCCATGCCACTGGAATCAAGCTATCCTGGCTGAAGAGGGGTGAAACCCCGAAACCGGTCCTAGGATGCTTGTTTCCAGTCCAGGGAGGACCTGGCTTGGCAGTTCGGGCTGGACTGTTCCCATGAGGCATAGGGTCAAGACTGATTTGCATATGGCTGGGTTCAAAGTGGAAGGGCATGGTGAGCAAAAAAACGATGGATTTAGGCCCAGATCTCTGTACTGGGGTGAATGTATGACATTGGTCTGCATTCTGTCCATCAACTGTTTTTTTGCATTTGTCACCCCGAGTGGGAAGGGTATGCCCAGACGTGGGTCCCTTGCTCTCCATGCCACTGGAATCAAGATATCCTGGCTGAAGAGGGGTGAAACCCCGAAGCCGGTCCTAAGATGCTTGTTTCCAGTCCAGGGAGGACCTGGCTTGGCAGTTCGGGCTGGACTGTTCCCATGAGGCACAGGGTCAAGACTGATTTGCATATGGCCGGGTTCAAAGTGGAAGGGCATGGTGAGCAAAAAAACGATGGATTTAGGCCCAGATCTCTGTACTGGGGTGAATGTATGACATTGGTCTGCATTCTGTCCATCAACTGTTTTTTTGCACTTCCCCTCATGCAGCACCACCATAGAGTGCCGCAAGGTTGGTGTTTGACGCTTCTGTGCCTCCTCTTGCTCGTCTCCGCTTCTGTGCCTGATTCTTTCCTCCTTATTCTTGCCTGTTAATTTTTCATATTTTCCTTTCCTTTTCATTTTCCTTTTTTCTATTCCCCCTTCTTTTTCTGTGTTTTGTGCCGCTGCTGCCCCCACTTGTTGCTGCTCCCGCCACTCAGCTGTCCCGCCCTCCCCCTTCTTAATGGCGGCCGCGGGCAGTGGGTGCACCAAAGGCAAGCTGGTCTGCGCCCGTCCGCGTCATGACCAGTGCCAGGGACCCTGGTCTTCCGACTCACCAGCGCTACAGCTCCCCGGCCCTCTACGCACTCAACACCGGCCAGGACAACTGCAAGCGTTCTTCACCTATGGACAACCACCGACCTTTTACCTGCTGCCACTGTCGACACTCCTTCTCCTTCAGTGAGACCCAGGACCCACCGCAACCCACCTGCCACAACTCCACCATACCCCAAACCGTGCAATGCATCCTCCTCACCGTCCGATTCCTCCACAAACACGCCGTGGAAATCTGGGACCTCCTTGACAGCACCTACATTGATGTTGGCTTCCTCATAGAAACCTGGACGAACGCCGTCTCAGGACCTGACATCGCGATCGCAATCCTCGATGGCTCCAAGATCACCCTGAAGGACCACCCCAGAGGAGGCATTGCCATCGCTCACAAATCCAACCTCCGACTGAGCACCTACACTGACGGGCCCACAGACCTGATGGAACACCTTCACTTAAAGATACAGACCAACTCGACCACCACCCTCCGAGGCACCCTCTTCTAAAGACCCCGCAAACCTTTCTCCGACTCAATCACCAACATCATCACCCCACAAGCCATCACCTCCACCGACTACACCTTGCAGGGAGACCTCAATTTCCACCTTGACAACCTCCAAGATCCCAACTCCTCCTCCCTCCTGGATAACCTCCTCAATGTCGGATTTCAACAGATCGTACCAGAACCCACGCCCTCAGCAGGACACTGTCCGGTTCGTGGTCCCACGACAGAGAGTCCAAATCCACGGGAGCGAAGATTATGTCTCCTTGCTCTCACAGGGTCCAGACTCCTATAGGTATAGACACACTACAGGAAGACATAGACCCACCAGAGCGCGAAGAGACCAGAAAGGACCACCAGGTCTTCTACCGGGATACAGGCAAGGAGTTCAAGGATGTCAGGGTTTCTACAAGAAAACACAAAACAACAAGAAAGTGTAAGTTGTAACCCCTCGTGACCACCCACAATGACTACCTTACATTCTATGCCTTCTCATACTCACACCCTCAGAACTGGGGATGTGGACTGAAGGTCTCTTCTTTAAAAGGAACAGAAGGATGACTCCAATTTTGAAGATATTGCGCCTCTGTGATACTTGGGGAAAGAGGGCAGATTCTAACCAAGCAGGGAGCAGTTGGAGCTCAAATGAAGAATGCTAACAGCGTCTTACAATGCGCTTTTGTTTAGAGTTCAATAAAAAAATCTTTTCGACAATCCAATAGTCCTTTCTCTTTGTCACTGATTTTGGACACTACGAGTGTCGAAGAAGTACAGGTATGGAAGGTCTGGATGTAGACTTGCAGCGTGTGTTTGTACGGGTCTCTGCGTCCCACGCTACCAGCGCTTGTGGCAACAGAAGAGACAGCAGCGGGTCCTGGTACTGTGGGGGGTCTGGGTACTTCAATGAGCGCGGTAACTGTGCTAATGGAACAGGCGATAATTTCACACAGCGTTTCTCGCGCTATAAGCCAAAAAGCGCTATCAGCAGACAAAGCACCTTTCGAGCGCACGGCAGTGCGCGTTTACACACAACGGTGTACAATTCAGATATTTCCCACGCAGCTTTACTCACGATACTTCAGGCTCGTGGAGCAGGTCTTCGTTGGTTCGACTCAATAACGAGGAATCATCTGGATACAAGGACTCGGTCCGGGAAGGATTCAAACGGGAAACAAGGGGGCGTGGTCCTAAAGCAGGAAGTAAGGCCAAGCACCCGTGATTGTAAGCAGGCAGCCTATATGCCGGCAACAGTCACCTGATCTGACGTAAAGCAGCATGGGAAGGCATACAAGGTACTCCCTTTGGCCAGGCATTCTGGGACTTGTAGTTTTCTATATTTTACATAGAGAAAGGGTGCATGAAGCGTGACCTCTAACAGACACACCGTCAACCCCCTTTTTACAGTCGGAAACTCCATCCCCTTCAGCCACACCTCTGAACTCTCATGGATGGACCATCGTTGCGTCCACTTCACCTTCAAAACCAACATCACCTGCAAACGTCCACACTAGCTCCAACGCAGGAACTGGAACAAGATCTCCGATGACCAGCTCACCGCCTTCCTCATTAGCTCTGCTCCCACCGCCACGGACGACGGCCCAACCACCGCCGCCCGAACCCTGCACAGTTGGCTCACCGACTGCGCCAACACCATTTCCCCCCTCAAAACTACCAACCCACACGCCAAGAGAGCCAGCTGGTTCTCCGTCGAACTCCAAGAATCGAGATGAACCTGCAGATGTCTCAAAGATATGTAGGAACTCCAAAACCACAGCAAACCGTGACAACTTCAAAGCAGCTACTGCCGCTTACCACAAGCTCATCAGATACACAAGGAAGAAAGCACTCCAGGACAGAATCCCCGCACACAACAGCAAGGAGCTCTTCGGCATCATCAAGGAGTTTGCCCAACAGTGAGACAACTGATATCCCCCCCCCCTCCCTGGACCTCTGCGACAGACTCTACGCCTTCTTCCACCACAAAATCAGGACCATCTATGACAACTTCGAGGACAACGTACACGCGGAACCTACACCCACCATTCCCTACACCATGCAGCCTACACTCGACAGCTGGACCTCCCTCTCCATCGATGACACCCTGAAGACTATGAAGTTAGCCCACTCCGGGGCACCACGGACCCTTGCCCTTACCACATCTACCACAGAGCTGCCAACATAATCTACCCAGAGCTTCGACGAATCATCAACCGCTCCTTTGAGACCTCCTCCTTCCCGACAACTAGAAACATGCCAAGATCAACTCTCTCTTTTAAAAACCCTTGGTGGATCCAACCTACCTCAGATTTCAGACCGATCTCCTTACTCCCTTACCCAGCGAAAGTCATCGAAAAAGCCTTCAACAGACAGCTCTCCTCCTTCATAGAAGAAAACAGCATCCTCGACTCCTCCCAATCCGGTTTCACAAAAAACTACAGCGCCGAAACCGCCCTTTTCACCGCTACAGACGGCATCCGCCCCCTCCTCGACAGAGGAGTGACTGTGGCCGTCATCCTCCTGGACCTCTCAGCAGTCTTCCACATTGTATCTCACCGCACCCTAGCCCAAACACTACACGACCCAAAAATCCTGACCAAGTCCCTCGACTGGTTCCGCTCTTTTCTATCCGGCAGAACGCAGCAGGTCAGACTTCCACCCTTCCTCTCGGAACCCACACCGACCACCTGCGGAGTTCCCCAAGTATCCTCCATCAGCCCCACCCTGTTCAACATCTACATGGCCCCGCTTACACCCATCGTCGGATCCCACGGACTCAACATTGTATCCTACATAAATGTCACTCAACGCTCCCTCTCACTATCCAATGAACCCAATATCTCCAAACACAACTTCCAAAAAGGAATGGAAGCTGTCGCCAGGTGGATGAAGAACAGCTGCCTACAACTCAACACAGACAACACCGAAGTACTCCTTATGGGCCCACACGCAGATGCATGTAATGACACCTAGTGACCCCGCCTTCTGGAACCCTTCCTACCCCACCACCACGCACCAACCTCGGAATCATCCTGGACTTTGAACTCTAAATGAACCGCCAAATCAATGCCTTCTCCTCCTTCCACACCCTCTGTTCGCTACAAAAGACCGTTAACTGGATTCCTCTAGAGCACAGGAAAACAGCCACCCACGCCCTCATCAGCAGCAGACTGGACTACGGCAACGCACTCTACGCTGGGATCAACAACAATCTCACCTGCAAACAAAACGTGCAGAATGCCTCTGCCAGACTACTCCTCAACCTACCTCGCCACTGCCACATCACCCAACACCTGCGGACACTACATCGGCTCTCTGTCGAGAAGAGAATCCCCTTCAAGCTTCTCACCCACACTCTTAAAGCCCTCCACAACACCAGACCTACCTATCTTGTTCCACGCACCCCAAAGATCCCTCCGCTCAGCCCAGCTCTCCCTTGCTACGGTGCCGCTCATCAAGAAGACAAGAACAGGAGACAGTTCCTTCTCCTTCCTCGCAGCCAGGGCATGGAACACCCTCCCTCTCCACCTCTCTCAGGGGCCGATTCACAGAACTAACTTAAGACAAAATCCTAAACTTACTACTTTTGGTATTCACAGAAGTTAGGATTTTGTCTTAAGTTTGTCTTAAGACAAACTTAAGACAAACTTAAGACAGACTTAAGACAGACTTAAGACAGACTTAAGACAAACTTAAGACAAACTTAAGACAGACTTAAGACAGACTTAAGACAGACTTAAGACAGACTTAAGACAAACTTAAGACAGACTTAAGACAAACTTAAGACAAACTTAAGACAGACTTAAGACAGACTTAAGACAAACTTAAGACAAAATCCTAACTTAAGTCTGTCTTAAGTTTGTCTTAAGACAAACTTAAGACAAAATCCTAACTTCTGTGAATACCAAAAGTAGTAAGTTTAGGATTTTGTGTTAAGTTAGTTCTGTGAATCGGGCCCACGGACTCCAAGTTCACGAAGGACCTCATGACCTGGCTCTTCGACGAATTAGAGTGAACATCCAGGACCCCCCCCCCCCACCTCCCCCAGCGCTTTGAGATCCTTCGGTGAGTAGTTGCGCTTTACCAGCCTTGATTGATTGATGGCCTTCTACTCCAGAAGGTTGATGTGGGGCTGGAACTCCACCAGAGGCCACTGATCCTCCACCTCTCACAGATGGCCAACCCCAAACCGGAGGCGACGCATTTGTCACTGTCGGCTCTGGGTAGGGAAGGGAAGAAGGCTCTGCTGCTGAGTCAATCACAGTTCAGTAAGAATCACTGAAGATCTTTTGCAGTCTCTTCCAAAATATCAATTTAGTCTGAGATGACCCCTTGATGTTGGGCCCACTGAGACTTCCGATCCTGCTCCAGAGTTCACATTTGCCACTTGACGTGCTGGAGGACATCAGTTCAGCAGCCTTAGAGTTGGCCTTAGTCCAGTACCGAGGTTTTACATTGAAGGATGCTGCTTTGAGGTTTAAACATGTATTTAAGCATGCATGTAAATGTGTACTAAAACATGCAGCCTAAACATGTACATTAGATTTTCTCTTGCCCATTATACATTGAGTTGATGATTTTTCTCTTGCCTGTTTTACATTGTGTTTCGCTGCTTTGTGTTTCTTCGTGTGTGAGGTCCGAGCGTGGCTGGCAGAGTGTAGCTGCTGGAGTGGCACCGTGGACCACAAGTAATACATCTCTAGCCCACTGTACCAAATACTATCTTTTGCTATCCAACCAGTGCATGGTGACCTGTTTCTACTGCTTGCCTCAAGGCCTATGTTACTGCTTCATCCACAATCCTGCCAGGAGACCGTATGATTTCCCTAAAGACCAGGGCATCTACAGCTGTGTAAAAAAAATGTAAGTGTTCTTTTTAAGCACCATAATTATTACATCAATATAATTTCCTTTGACAGGGAAGGGACGAATACAAGATGGCTGCTGCCTTCATACTAGCGAACGTAGCAGCTGCATAATGGCTGCTGCACCCTTTAATTCCCCCCCCAGGCGCTGCGTGAGGATAGACCTTGAGACCAAGATTGAGGAGAGACACTGATTGGGGCACCTGGTTAAGCCCCTGTCGGCTGGCATCTCTGGCACCAAGACTGCTAACCAGCTATGCAGGACCGCGCAAGCGGCTGTTGTGACCCAGGAGGACAGGTGCTGCATGTTTTTGACACTTCAGGCGATCTACCTGTGTGCCGGCCTCCCAGTGAGGTGTCCTGTGAGTTGCAGTTGCCTGCACCGCCCTCGTGGTGTGATCAACCCCCTTTCATGGCCCTATGGAAGGGAAGCTTTCCAGCACCCAGAGACCTAGCATCCTGCCTCCATTCGCCCATCATTAATAACACTCTCTTTTGGGGATGGTTTTGGTGCCCCCCGCCCCCCACGACATCGTCTAGTGGCCTGTCCAGCGGGGATCAGAGCTTAAAGGGGTGGTCACTGTCTGGACCGGTGCAAGTCCACACACACCGCAAGCCAAGAATCTGCCTGTATAAGCTCCTGTCTGATGTAGGGGGTACGCAAACCAACGGGGAGCAGAAATAGTATCTGCTCCGGTCACCGCCAGCCAAGTGCCAGTCCATGCACAACACCAGCTAAACGCTAGTCCACGCACACCGCCTGCCAAGAATCTGCCTGTATAAGCTCCCGTATGAGGTAGGGGGTACACAAACCAACGGGGAACAGAAATAGTATCAGCTCCTCGTCATCGCCCGCCAAACGCAAGTCCACGCACAACGCCAGCCAAACGCAAGCCCACGCACACCGCCAGCCAAGAATCTGCCTGTATAAGCTCTTCCTGTATTTTAATATCATTTTGTATCATATAACACACATATATATATATATATATATATATATATATATATATATATATATATATATATATATATATCCAGACAAATCAATCCTTTCTTCTTTCAAAGACTGCGCCGAGCCCCAATTTTACTTTCAAAAGCGTGCTTTATTGATTAAAGCAAGGACAAATAATATGCATGATGTCAACGTGTTTGAATAACAATTTTTTCATTTTTAATCATGTGATATATCGCCAAGCCCGGGGGACGGCGATGGGGACCTGCTTCGCCCCTAGTTATGCAGGATTGTATCTTGGCTGGTGGGAGGAGCAGGTGGCTAAGAACATCATTGCCTTCAACCGTCATGTCGTCCTCTGGGCTAGATATATCGATGATATTTTTTGCATTTGGCAAGGTGACGAAAATGAGGCAGAGGTGTTTGTAGACTCTCTTAATGACAATAACTTGAACCTCAAGTTTACTAGTACTATGAGTAAGAACATGATTGAGTTCTTAGATGTGGAAGTGTTGGCAGTTGGAAACCGGTTGGAAAGTAAACTTTTCCGTAAAGCTACGGCCGGGAACAGCATCTTGCATGCGGCAAGCTGTCATCCGGTTAATCTTGTCAACAGTATACCTTACGGAGAACTTTTAAGGGCGAGAAGAAATTGTAGCTCAGGTATAGCTTTCACACAGGAAATGAACACGATGAAACAAAGATTTGAAGAAAGGGGTTATTCCCAAAAAGTAATTAGAAAAGCTTGTGAGAAAGTTATAAAAATTAAAAGAGAAGATCTATTTGAAACCAAGGCCATCACAGAAGTGGAAAATGATGCAATACGATTCATTACGACTTTCAGTAATCAGGCAAATGATGTAAGAAAATGCCTGAATAAATTTTGGAATGTGTTAAGAATCGATGAAACTTTAAGACAGCACATTGATGAATTTCCGAAAATTACTTTTCGTAGATGTCCTGCCTTAAAAGATGTCCTTTGTAAAAACACTTTGCCGGAAGTAGACAGCAGACCCAGTATTCAAGGATTCTATACCTGCACCTCATGCAAAGCATAGCATAGAAACAGTGTCAATTGTAAACAAATAATTTTATCAAAAAGCATGAAACCATTTATTATCACTAAACATCTGGGTTGCAAGTCAGATTTTTGTGTATATGCCTTGGTATGCCCTTGTGAGCTTGTTTACATAGGCAGTACCATTAACCAAGTAAAACTACGCATTCTGGAACATATGCGTGCGATAACAAACGAAGATAAGCAATATCCTATTGCTAGACATTTTAAAGAATGTCACAATAAGGATATCAGTTTATTGAGATATTGTGCTCTGGATAGAATTGGTATTTCTGAAAGAGGAGGAAATAGAACGCAAGAATTGCGTAGACTAGAATCACGACTGATAATCAAATATGGAACAATGTCCCCAGGAGGGATTAATAAAGACGAAGAATTATCAGTCCATCTTGGTTGAAATAAGTTTCTAATATCTATATTGCAATTGAAAAACACTGAAGAAGTAGCTTTGATCTGATCTTCTTGGATGTGAATTTTAACTAATTTTTTAACTCTTGAACCTCGCTGTGTCATTCTGCTGGTATGATGTTTGTTGTGCTTTTAACAGGTTATTAAGAACCATTGTATTGATTAGTGCATTTTGGTTTATTTTTTATAGGAGACGGAGTGTATGCCTGATGGTGATGACTTGCAGCGTTATACACCACTAATTGATATTTTTGTAACAATTATGGATTGAAAAACCAGCCCACTTGGGCATGATTTCTATCTTTATCATGTAGACCCACTGGGGTAATACCGTGTTATCACTTGAATGAGTTTTGAACACATTGGACTCACAGTCAAACAGATGGCCAGTCTACAATTCATTGCATTCGAATGCAGTTGAGTGTGGTTACCAATTGGGCACCATATTATATTCATTTAACCCACTGGGGTTACAGTTTTTGGTGAAACAGGAAACCACGTTTCAATTTCAGTGTTTGTTTCAGAAATGATCTACACTTTTGTAAAACGTTTGATTTATTGAATTGTATATATGAATGCTTAAATCATGTTTTTTGGTTGGCAACCTTTGTTCATTGATGTGATTAATTTCGAAATAAGTTACACTTTCAAATGTGAATTATCAACCATTCCAATATGGTGCTGTATTTGACTGCAAACCTAGGCGATACCGTAGTCCTTTGTTTGTTTTGCCATTATGATTTGCACTATATCACATGATGCACATAGAATGTCTTACGACCCGTGACCAAGGAACTGAGGTTCTGAAACGCGTCGGGGATATTGTTTGTCCTTGCTTTAATCAATAAAGCACGCTTTTGAAAGTAAAATTGGGGCTCGGCGCAGTCTTTGAAAGAAGAAAGGATTGATTTGTCTGGATATTGAGGGGTCGCGACCCAGCCAGCAGCCCGCCACCACGAAGGAGGCAGAGACTAACTGCGAACCATGGTTTGAATATATATATATATATATATATATATATATATATATATATATATATATATATATATATTCAATTAAAAAACCATAGGTTTAACACATGTTATAGTTAGCTGGACATTTCACTCGTACAAAACCAATGAAATCCCCCCGTTATAGTTAGTGCAGGCAACTATAACTCACGCGACCGCAATCCTCTGCTGATGATGTCAAATATTACATCACTGTATTTAGACACTTATTTACCCATGTCTTCTTCCATTGATTTTTAGCTATACATATATTACAAATATTTTTTTTTCAGAAAGACACATATGTCATCAGTGATGTAATATTTGACATCATCAGCAGAGGATTGCGGTCGCGTGAGTTATAGTTGCCTGCACTGACTATAACGGGGGAATTTCATTGGTTTTGTACGAGTGAAATGTCCAGCTAACTATAACATGTGTGAAACCTATGGTTTTTTAAGTGAATTTGCAAGGTTTTTTAAATGTTAATTCCTAACTATAACGTGTGTGAAACCTATGGTTTTTTCAGTGAATTTGTACGGTTTTTTAAATGCAAAATTATTTTTGAGATTTTTGGTAAAAAATAATATCCAACCTATGTATAAAATAATATATGTACTATATCCTGCATTATGGAATGGTTAATTTTTTAAAAATTAATGTTTACATACAGTTGTACATCACAGTTATTATCTTCTACAACTCTTGAAACTTGTATTTTTTTTTTATGCATTTTTTGCCGTGCGCGTACGGTAAGCTGACGCTACGCGCTCCGTACGTCATAAGTACGGTGCGCTTACGTGATACGATGCACGTACTGTAAGCTGACGCTACGCGCTCCGTACGTCATAAGTACGGTGCGCTTACGTGATACGATGCGCGTACTGTAAGCTGACGCTATGCGCTCCGTACGTCATAAGTACGGTGCGCTTACGTGATACGTACGTGACGTACGCGTACACGCATGCGCGTTGCGCGGAAGCAATGTCGCGGTTACGCAGGTGCGTGTAATGCGCATGCACGAGTGCGTCCTACGTACGCGCTCCGTAAGCGCTCCGTAAGCGTCACGTTTGCGCTTGCGTACTTGTTTACGAGCGCGTACCGTAAGCTTACGGAGCGCGCACGGTAGGTCATGTGATCCACAAAGAACACTTTTCATTGGTTGAAACTACTTTCAGTTCCAGAAACTTCCCACACCACACCCATTCCCCTCATTACTGCTTGAGATCCCCTAGGAGAAGGAGCTGAATTGACATTGAGATACAATGGCAGAGCAGCAGTCCTCTTCTGAGAGTGAGCCTAGCAGCACCATCATCAGACAGAGAAGGAGGAAACAAAAAGATTCTTTTGTGTGGGAGTATTTTACTTTTCCAGAGGGGCAGAAAAAAGTCAATGCTCCATTGGTCACTTGCAGACTTTGTGAGCGTGTTTTATCTAGAGGAGATCCAAGGAAGAAGTATTCCTTTGGAAATCACTCTATGATGAGACACCTTAGGGATAAACATCCCAGGACCTTTGCTCGACATACTGAAGAAAACTCTTCAGTAAGTCACCGGAGCCCAACCTCAGAAGCTCAGCCGAGTACATCATCGGCAGCTCAGCTGAGCCCTTCCTCTGAGGTGGGAGCATCACCTTCTTCAGCTCCTCTGGACATTAACCCTCGATTTCGGAGGGTTTCAATGAGGTGTACAACATGTTGTGGTCTTATTGTTTTTGGGGAGACCAGTGTTTCCCTTATTAACAATAAGATAGACCAGCACGTTTGTAGACGTTCATAATATTCCCATTCTTTCCTTCCTCTATCCCTGTATTAACCCAACGGCTCTTTTAAGAGCCAACCTTACCTCCCAATTTTTTTTTAAACTTTCCTTTTTGAAAAATATTTTTTGCCGTGCACGTACGGTACGCGTAATCGCGGAACAGTTACGCGAAGTTCACGGAATTTCTCCGTTTACGCCATGCGCGTACGCTGCGCGCATTCCGCGATTTTTCGAAAAAAATTTAAAATTGATTTTTGCCCTTGGGGGTCCTTCTGTGACCCCCTGACCAAGGCTAGGGGGTCAGGAACTGTCCACCCTGCCCCCTTTTCACGTTCTCCACCTTTGTTTTTCACCCCCTCAGACTGCGAGAGACAAAATGGCGGCCGACACTTCCTGGTTTCGACCGATTCAAATGTTTACTAAGATCTAACAACCAATCAGAATCGCGCTCGTGCACGGCGGCGTGCGCGTACGGTAAGCTTACGGTACGCGCTCGGAGCGCGCCTATAGATATTTATATTGATTTAAATGCTATTTTCTCAGGAAATACTGAACAGATTTACATGAGACCTTCAAAAGGCACATCCCTGACCTGAGGGCTACCTCTCTGCCAAATTTCAAGTAATTCTGTTCAGCCGTTCGGGCTGTAGCTGTGTCTAAAGGTCCTATGGAAAAATGCATGGGGAAAACGCGTTTTGGGACCCCCCTTTTTTCTCAGCCCCTGCTCGACGAATCACCCCGAGACTTTCAGGGTAGGAGCTGAGCAGAGCGCCCCATTAGTTTTGAAAATTTCGCGAGGATTCGTCAACCGGCGCCAAAGTTATTCAAAATAGAATTTTCAGATTTCCTATGGAAACACGGTCCTAACTATAACTATCTACTGGCGACCGCCAGTAGATAATATATATATATATATATATATATATATATATATATATATATATATATATATATATATATATATATATATATATATATATATATATATATATATATATATATATAAATATATGTGTGTGTGTGTATTTATTTATACATATATGTATGTTATAAATAAAAAACAAAGAAAGCTTGTTTTGACCATACTTAAATAATATGTGAAAACAAATATTTTCCTTTCAATCCTGCACATGCTGTATTAGGAAGATCATTTCAAATATATTGCTTAAAACAGTATTTGTGACTCTTCACACATGCCATAACAGTTTTCAGTGAGGTGCAGTCAGAAACAGCTGACGCTTTAGGGGAGCACAGACAGACGGGGGGGGGCAGCAACAGACAGGCAGAAACTGTATCTATCTGCTCCCCTCTGACGAAGGGGGTACACAAAACGATGGGGGAGCAGATATAGATAGAACACCGGGTCTGTAGTACTCTGTACCCCCACATCACTGAAACGAAATTAGGCAGAAAGAGATGAGGGAATCTGAAATGATATTCGCAATCTTTGCAACGAGTAATGAGGTCGGAGCTTCCTCTAGTGGGCATTAAGAAAATGACGTTAAATGGCGAGAGCTGAATAGATATATCTGTGTCTGAGTGAAAACGAATAAAGTTTTGGGCCCTTGGAAATATTAAGTGAAAACCTCATTGAATCCTTCAGCCTCCACGCTCAGTAGCTTGATGAAAAGGGAGGAAACGGTGTACAAGGTTATATCACTTACAGTAAATTAAGCATTGTATTATCACACATTTCCCAGCGAAAAGTAGATGGATTTTGTTCCCTGTTTACGACCCTTCAAAAGGCATGCCACAAAATAGAACTAAAAAATAAAATCGTCTGTAAGCAGTTTTAACATGGCCTTTCTCTCTCTCTTTACTTTAATTATCAGTCAGGGGTCATTAAGGCAGCACGAGAACACATTTTACAGTATTTTCTGCCTGCGTTTACAGTTTCAAGGAAATATTGACAATGAGAAAAATACCAGCTTTAAGTGACTTTCCCAATTTTTGTGTCTATGGGACATAACAATACTAATCATGCCTGTAAAAAACTGGCGAAGGGCTGTATTACAGCAAACTGTCCTTGTTTGTGCCACAGCGTACCTTTAAGCAGGTGTGCCAGGTGCAACCAGGGACAGGGTGCCTTATTTCAATGAACGTGCTGCCCATAGCGGAGCTGCAAACTCACACTGCCCTGGGACCGCAGCTTCAGTGAAATACGGAGTAGGTGCTTCATAACCACTCCTTGTTTGTCTGCGCAGGCGGCAACCCAAGAGGTGTTGGAGATCCCCCTGCAGCCGGGTGCAGTAAGCGGATGGGACCCCCACTCTGCCGTTGAGAAGGCTGCCCTCAGCGGGCACACTGACAGTGTACCACCTTTCTGAGGAGCACAGTTTTTTCCAGGAGTTTTATATTGCACAAACTTGACCGGAAAGTATCACAGCGCTTTACATGAGCACCAGTTGCGTTACAGATGAACACATTCTTTTTTCTATTTATTTATTTTTTGGGGGCACGGGGAGATTGAGTGATTTGCCCAGAATCACAAGATGTTGAGTAACTCTGCCAAGACTCGAACCCGGATCCCCAGCGTCGAGGTCAACCGCTCTAGCCGTAATGCCAAACCCTCACTGCTGCGTCTCTCAACATTATTTTATTTTCCTTAAGCTTCTAGCATGTTTGAAATCGAGCTTACGCCAACATAGCCAATATTGTACTGTCCTCCATTTTGAATGATGTTGCAATGCACCAAGATGCTTTCCAGGGGCAGTGGTTGTTGCTGAAGATCAGGACTTCTGTTTTGTCTGTGTTGAGTTGGAGGCAGTTGTTTTTCACCAGAGCAGTGACGTTGTTCATGCAGTTGGCGAAGTTTGCTTTGGCAGTGCTGGTTGAGTCGGTAAGTGAGAGGATGAACTGTCATCGGTGTTATTTAGTGTACTATGTTGATGCCGTAGGCTATGATGATGTCCGTGAGGGGTGTCATGTAGATGTTGAAGGGTGCTGGGCTGAGCGTTGATCCTTGAGGGAGTCCTTAGACGAGTTTCTTGGGTTCTGAGGTGTAGGGGAGAGGGCCAGTCCACAAATACCCAAGTGTTGAAACTTTCTTGCAGTAGTGTTTTTGTCAAGTCTTCATTTTCTCTCAAGATGTTTGCAGCAGCGCTTGAGCTTTCGGAGGTCATTCGTGTACCAGCTGGGTCGTTTGTTGTTTTTGTAAGTCTTGATTCTGGTGGGAGAAGTGTGTTTGGCTCAGTCGGTGAGCCATTTATTGAAGAACTTGGGGGCATATCATCAACGGCCAGCGATAATTATCGCTGGCCGTGTTTAGCTTGCACAATAATAACGCCACCTATCGCCGGATTCTATCGCCCAGTGAGCGCACTATCAGCAAGGCGCATCACCGAGGCGATAGGAATCCCGGCAATAGCGGCGATAAGGGGCAATATCGCAGGATTACCTGCGATAAAAAAACAGCGATAGTAAAAACATTGGTGATAGGGAGATGTGGACTCAGCATGACGATCCTCCTCCCATGTTAAACATGGCTAAGTCAAAGAATTAGCAGGCGTAAGGAACCGGCAATATAGCCGGTTAGCGCTACTTTTAATGTCGCTAGGCTGGTTAGCGATTCCCTTGTTGATAGGGAGATCCTTCAATAGCGATTATTTTCGCTGTATTTCTCACGGGAACGCCTGCCTCGCATCTCATTAGCGATGCGAGGTGAGGCAAAAAAAAATGGGTGCTAAAGCATAGATTCATGCGTTAGCGTGTCAATGCTGATAGGGTGATAAAATTATCACCGCTTTTCTTCCAAAAACGGATGCAAAAGCGGCGATAATTTTAACGCCGGCCCTTGATGATATGCCCCTTGGTATTCACATCAAGGTTTCTGGCGTGGTTGGGTGGGAGCTCCTGTAGGGTCTTGGTCCAGTTTTCTTCAGATATTTTGCCCGAGTGTCTTGATGGTGCTTTGGGTTTTTCTGGTTGGTTGGCTTGGTGGGCAGGTCTCTTGAAATGTATGATGCAGTGGTAAGAGGTCTGCACATGGGAGTGGGTTCAAGTGGGTGGCCCTGTTGTTGGAGAAGAGAATAGGGTTGAGGGTGTGGCCTGCTGTGTGGGCTGGTCCTTGGATGAATCCGAGGTTGCTGAAGCTGTTGAGGAGGGCTGTGGTTTTAGGGTCTGTGGTCTCTGCCAGGAGGGAATTGTGGTCCCAGAGGAGGAAGTAGTTGGTTGATCTGATGGCGAGGGGAGCAGTGAAGTCTGCAATGTGGTTGCAGAATTCTGCTCCGGGGACAAGGGAAAGTAGGCTACGTTTCCCTTAAGGGCAGTGTTGTAGTCCATTTATATTTTGGAATGGAGGGGTTCCATGAGGTTGGTGTCCGAGTCTGTGGTGCAGTTAACCGTGGTATTGTAAATGATCATGAGTCCTCCACCTGGGTTGTAGGTTCGATCCTGGTGTATGATTTTGCAGGCAGGCCGGATGGCTGCAGTGATGACCCGGTGTAAGATTAAGTTGATATTATGTAAGGAAAGGAACCCCCTAAGATATTTTGTAGGTCCAGGAGGTAGGGGGAGAAAACAAAAAACACTAGAATACACTCCCACACGACCTGCATTACTTCTTTATAGGCTAGCTAGAGCTCTAGGGGCTGTCCAACTTAGGGGGCATATTAACAAGCCAGGCGATAAAATTATCGCCGTTTTAGCGGCAGAAAACTGCCGCTAAAGCGGCGATAATGGGCTTGATAATATGCTCCGTGGAATTCCAATTGAAGCCCATGTTAAATGTGAAGGACATCTAACATGGGCTTCAATTGGAATTCCATAGAGCATATTATCAAGCCCATTATCGCCGTTTTAGCGGCAGTTTTCTGCCGCTAAAGCGGCGATAATTTTATCGCCTGGCTTGTTAATATGCCCCTTAGAGATTGTTAAATCATGAGCATTACCATAATCATTTTGATATTTTTGATTTATAATCTTTTCTTTAGAGAGAATATTTTTAGACTAGTTCATATTAATACCATCATCATAGAAATCTTTATTTTGGTCCTACGACTATAAAAGTGCAAGTGGGATAGAGAACATATAAATAGGATAAAATCTAAAAATAGACATAGGTAGCATAAAAATCATCGGTCAAACAGAAATGTACAGTACATTAAGGGGCATATTCTCAAGGAGCTATCGCTGAGTTAAGGGCACTTTATTGCAGCCAAAGACGCGATAAATCTATCGCCCCATTCACAGGCCAGTGCAAACAGCCGATATCACCAGTTTTCCGGCGATAGCATCCTCAAAAAACATAGCTACTGATGACCCTCGCAACTATCTCTAATGAGATGCAGACTAGGCGTTCCCGAGCAAAAAGCCACCAACACACCACTCCACAACATTCTCAATGACCAGCCAGTTTGTCGATAAGACCACAAAACCTGTGATAAGGTGTGTTAGCTGCAGGAAATTAACACCTGCTCTGACCTGGTGAAAAGTTGGATGGCAGCCGGCACTAGAAAAGGGAACCCAGCCCCGAGCCACACCTGAAGAACAACAGATGCCATGTAGCTACTGATCATGCAGCTCAGACACCCATGAGGGCCACAACACCCACCACCACCCCCTGGACCCACCCGCACCACCTCCCCAGACCAACACTGAGGCAGCGCAGACAAAGACAGCGACTCCAAGAAAATGCACCAACCGCACAGACCCAACACCAGAGAATGTCATTGCCTACTACATGCTCGAAGGGACAACCATCCTCCGCATCCTGACTCCCATTGGCTACAGGCTGATGGTGCCAACACAGCCAACAACCAACATCCCACCTCAGACAAAGCTGCTGGCCGTGCCACACGTGTCGGCCTCTGGTACCCTCCAACCAACATCCGCATGAAATGGAGGAGTCACACAGCCAGCCCAATCCAAGTGCCTCACAACGGCCATGGATGACACCATCAGCTTGGTACCCCACTATCTATACTTCCCCCCCCACTGAGCATGAACAGCCAGAGACCAAGCAAGGCATCCACACCACAGATGGCGCCCGCACGTGTCAGGGGCAATTGACTGCACACATGTCCTGCTTGTGCCCCCTGGCAACACTGCACACAACAGCCGCAACAGAAAGTGCAAGCATCACACCAATGTGCAGGAAATAGTTTACCACCAGGGAATCACCACCAATGTCAACGCCAACCACCCAGGCAGTGTGCATGATTCAATCATCTTCTGTCAGTCCGTCATCAACCTGCAATACGTGGATGGCACTCACGGAAATGCACCGCCCGTTGAAAAATACCAAATGAACACAACATACACCTCGACTCCACAATCATGCAACTCACACCACTGGGAATGCACATGTCACAAGCTCACAGACAACATGTCGAACAACATGCCCACCCACCAGACACAACAGCACAACTCACTGTTGGAACGTGGCCCAGCCATGTACACAAGCCATCAACGGCATGGCACCTCAGCCACACAGTAGCAGAATGTGGGAAGAGGTGAGGACCAGGCATGTGCAAAGGAGGCAAGTGACCGATGAAGAAGAATGTACACAATGCCAAGTGTGGCGTGGATGTGAAGGCCAGAATGCAGTATCCAGACCACAGACAGATCCATGTTGACATACACTGTAGGTGTTTGGAGTGTACTGGACAGTGGACGCAACCATGTCACCCCAGCCAGTGGGGAAGAACATGGAAATGTAGCTTGTTACGCCCCCCTCATAAGCGTGAGCGGAGTGGGCTGGTCCGGCGTATGCCAGGCCAGCGTAGGGGTATGAATAAAAGGCACGTAACTCTGGGCGTGGTCCTCTTCCGGAATGCCCAACATCTCTGCCAGGGTGGCGCCTCTCACCCCACCACAAGGCCAACGCCGTGTGTGGCAGGGCCTGCGATCCTGGGCGCCTGCTGCATCCCGGGCCACTGGTCCCCGAAGCAGTCATGCCCGCCCCTGCGCACCCAGGCCTCAATGCCCACCTTCCAACACAGGCGTGTGTCGAAGATGGCCCGCAACGTGCCGGTGCAAGCTCCAAGGCAGAGGCCCGCGACCTTGGTAGCCTCCTCAGACTATCACGGCCTCCGCAAAACAGGCCCCCAGTACTCCTTTCTCGTTGCCGTACTTCACCGGCAGACCCAGCGGACAAGTAGGTCACACATTTGGAACTGAGTCTTCATTACACCATGGCAGAGAACATTAATTGTGGCAGAAGCTATGTCCCTCTACTCCCTTCTATTAGTGGTGCCACCAAGTCTGTGCATAGCATTCACAACCACACGTGCATGTGGGCCCACGTGGACTACGCCCATCAGCCTACGCTGCACTAGAGTAGGTCACACAATTGGAACTGAGCATCGATTTTTCAAAGGCAGAGTAGATATCATTGCACGCAAAGAGAGGAGTAAGAGGATGACACATTGCAGTCGGGAGGAAAAAAGGATCATTGTTACGGAGGTGATCGAACACTACCGACAACTGCCCTGGTGTCACTAACTGTGCACTGCTAGCCTACTACACGTGGCTGTGGGCCACTGCTGACCTCTGCCTCCGGCCCACGCTGCTGTCCAGTAGGTCGCAGAGCCTGATTTATCAAAGGCGGAGTTCATATAAGTGTACCGGCATCATCGCAGACTGCATCCCCTCTCAGCCCCGGTGCCACTAAATCTGTACCCCTATATTCATGGACACACTCTGGTTGAACTTTGGTGCCATCTGAGTCTATGGACTTGGGGGTTGTTTTCATCCTCATGTAGCTGATACCGAATTGGTGGCGAAAACGAGGCTGTAGCATTACACTCCTCAATTTGCTGATTCTGGACGACTTCTGCCCTCTGCATCATGCCCTGGAGCACACCTTCCACTGTCCCCCGCAACCCTCTGCCACATTCACCTCAGACATCGATGAGGACCCGCTCAGTCCGAGTGGCCCTACCTCAGTGCATCGCAAGTCACCGTGGCGGTGCGACTGTTCCGGCCGCAATGCATCCGGGGCCACTAACTCTGTGCAGCTCAAGTCAGGCACATGCACTTCGTATGTGCAGAGAAGAGGTGCTGCCACAAGGCACATGCAGGCACGCGCACTTAGTATGTGCAGAGAAGAGGCGCAGCCTACAGACACATGCAGGCACACGCACTTTGTGTGTGCAGAGAAGAGGCGCAGCCTACAGACACATGCAGGCGCGCGCACTTCGTGTGTGCAGAGAAGAGGTGCACCCTAAAGACACATGCAGGCATGCGCACTTCGTGTGTGCAGAGAAGAGGTGCAGCCTACAGACACATGCAGGCACGCGCACTTCATGTGTGCAGAGAAGAGGCGCAGCCTACAGACACATGCAGGCATGCGCACTTCGTATATGCAGAGAAGAGGCGCAGCCTACAGACACATGTAGGCACACGCACTTTGTGTGTGCAGAGAGAAGGTGCAGCCTACAGACACATGCAGGCGCGCGCACTTCGTGTGTGCAGAGAGAAGGTGCAGCCTACAGACACATGCAGGCACGCACTTTGTGTGTGCAGAGAAGAGGTGCAGCCTACAGACACATGCAGGCACGCGCACTTCATGTGTGCAAAGAAGAGGTGCAGCCTACAGACACATGCAGGCACGTGCACTTTGTGTGTGCAGAGAAGAGGTGCAGCCTACAGACACATGAAGGCACGCACACTTCGAGTGTGCAGGGAAGAGGCACAGCCTACAGACACATGCAGGCACACGCACTTTTTGTGTGCAGGGAACAGGCGTCATTTGTTTGGTCTATAAAAGAAATCACCAAATTGTAAAACAAAGTCACAAACTGCTGTAAATGTTTGCGCAATTTATTTTGTGCTGTGAAGGGAAGCACCAGATTCAAAAACAAATAAAGGCAATAAAAAAACCTTTGGGACAGAAGTTAAAAGCAACCCGATGGTGTAGCATGGAAGTGGACATAATGGTTGAAAATGCTAAAAATGTACTTTGAATGACAGCATGAGTAGCGGAAGGACAGAGGAAGGGCAGTGAAAAGACAGGGGAAGGACAGCAGAAAGACAGCGCAAGGACAGCGGAAGGACACTGGAAGGACAGTGGAAGAACAGTGGAAGGACAGGGGAAGGACAGCGAAAGAACAGTGGAAGGACAGCAGAGGGACAGGGGAAGGACAGCGGAAGGGCAGTGGAAGAACAGAGGAAGGACAGTGGAATTACAGCAGAATAACAGGGGAAGGACAGCCGAAGGGCAGTGTAAGGACAACGGAATGGCAGTGGAGGAAAAGCAGAAGGACAGGGGAATAACAGGGGAACACCAGCGGAAGGACAGGGGAAGGACAGCGAAAAGACAGCGGAAGGACAGTGGAAGGACAGAGGAAGGACAGTGGAAGGACAGTGGAAGGGCAGTGGAAGGGCAGTGGAAAGACAGGGGAAGGACAGGGGAAGGACAGGGGGAGGACAGCGGAAGGACAACGGAAGGACAGGGGAAGGACAGGGGGAGGACAGCGGAAGGACAACAGAAGGACAGAGGAAGGACAGCAGAAGGACAACGGAAGGACAGTGGAAGTACTGCAGAAAGACAGCGGAAGGGCAGGGGAAGGACAGGGGAAGGACAATGGAAGTACAGCTGAAGGACAGCAGAAGGGAAGGAGAGGGACAGGGTAGGACAGTGGAAGGACAATGGAAGTACAGCAGAAGGACAGGGGAAGGGCAGCAGAAGGGCAACGGAAGGACAGGGAAAGGACAGTGGAAGCACAGAGGAAGGACAGCGTAAGGACAGGGGAAAGCACACTGGAAGGACCATAGAAGGACAGTGGAAAGACAGCAGAAGGACAACGGAAGTACAGGGGAAGGTCAGCGGAAGGACAGTGGAAGGACAGCAGAAGGACAGCGTAAGGACAGCAGAAGGGCAGTGGAAGGACAGCTGAAGGACAGGGGAAGGACAGCAGAAGAACAGGGGAAGGACTGCGGAAGGACAGTGGAAGGACAGGGGAAGGACAGTAAAAGAACAGTGGAAGGACAGCAGAAGGGCAGTGGAAGGACAGCAGGCGGACAGTGGAAGGACAGGGGAAGCACAGCGGAAAGACAGCAGAAGGACAGTGGAATGACAGGGGAAGGACAGCGGAAAGACAGCAGAAGGACAGTGGAAGGACAGAAGAAGGAGAGTGGAAGGGCAACAGAAGGAAAGTGGAAGGACGGGAAGGACAGCAAAAGAACAGTGGAAGGACAACAGAAGGACATGGGAAGGACAGCGAAAGGGCAGTGGAAGGACAGAGGAAGGACAATGGAAGGACAGCAGACGAACAGGGGAAGGACAGCGGAAGGGCAGTGGAAGGACAACGGAAGGGCAGTGGAGGAACATCAGAAGGACAGGGGAATAACAGCTGAATGCCAGTGGAAGGACAGCAGGCGGACAGTGGAAGGACAGGGGAAGGACAGCGGAACAGCGGAAGGACAGTGGAAGGAGAGAAGAAGGGCAGCGGAAGGACAGAGGAAGGGCAGCGGAAGGGCAGCGGAAGGACAGGGGAAGGACAGTGGAAGGACAGGGGAAGGACAGAGGAAAGACAGCGTAAGGACAGCGTAACGGCCCCAAAGGACAGCAGAAGGACAGTGGAAGGACAATGGAAGGACAATGGAAGGACAGCAGAAGGACAGGGGAAGGGCAGCAGAAGGGCAACGGAAGGACAGGGAAAGAACAGTGGAAGGACAGAGGAAGGACAGCATAAGGACAATGGAAAGCAAAGTGGATGGACAGTGGAAGGACAGCGGAAAGATAGCGGAAGGACAACGCAAGTACAGGGTAAGGGCAGCGGAAGGACAGGGGAAGAACAGTGGAAGGACAGCGGATGAACAGTGCAGGGCAGCGAAAGGATAGGGGAAGGACAGAGGAAGGACAGCAGAAGGGCAGCGGAAGGACAGCGGATGGGCAGTGGAAGGACAGTGAACAGACAGTGGAAGGGCAGAGGAAGGGCAGCGAAAGGGCAGTGGAAGGACAGCGGAAGGACAGTAAAAGGACAGCGGAAGGAGAGCTGAAGGGCAGCAGAAGGACAGCGGATGGACAGCGGAAGGTCAGCGGAAGATAAGCAGCAGGGCAGTGGAAGGACAGTTGTAGGAGAGGGGAAGGGGAGTAGAAGGTCTGGGAAGGAGAGTTGAAGAACAGTGGAAGGATAGCAGAAGGACAGCAGAAGGGCAGCAGAAGGACAGCGGAAGGACAGCAGTAGGACAAGGGAAGGAGAGCAGAAGGACAGAGGAAAGACAGTGGAAGGGCAGCGGAAGGAGAGGGGAAGGACAGCGGAAGGAGAGGGGAAGGGCAGCGGAAGGAGAGGGGAAGGACAGTGGAAGGACAGTGGAAGGACAGTAGAAGGACAGTGGAAGGACAGTGGAAGGACAGTGGAAGGACAGCAGAAGGATAGTGAGAGGGCAGCGGAAGGGTAGCGGAAGGACACTAAACAAATGAATTCAATTAGTACTTGTCCATGGTGCTGAGAAATAAAAGGACCGTGGCTCTGCAGAGACAGTGGCTCTGCATGGCAGAGTAAATCTCACATAAGTCTTTGCTTTGCCTTAGCATCACCTTGTGTGACACAAGGGCAACACAAGTACTTAGTAAATCTACACCCAAGATTGTTCTGTGCTTCCCCAGGACTCATAAATGATTTTCTTAAGCTGATTTGACCACCTTGAGAAGCATTTGGTTTTGATTCAAGCAGAATTCAGGCACATTTGAGTGGATGTTCATGTTACATGGAGGTCTAGAAACATTGATGTGGACAGAGGCTGCACTGGAAGTGTTTCATGAAACCAATCAATCTTCGTCATTGGAATGTGAGAGTGTGGTCAGTATAAGAGAGTGCGGATCCTCTGTGGCTGGGGTCCGCAGCTCTTCCGGTTAGGTATGAGGGGGTCTTGATGAGCGGCCTCCTAGATGATCCAAGGTCCTGGAATATGGCCTGGATTCCCTGCAAGACAGATGGAAAGTGTGAGACCTGGCACCTTGGCGTGAGTTTCCCTTCCACTTTTTTGATGGTGTGCCTCGATGTTTTGCTGGTGTTGTCCGCTCAGGGCACTGCGCCACGGCTAATCCGTGCCGCTGTGCAAGTGCTCCCTAGATAAAGTGTACCCATAATTGATGTTCATGATTGGTTTATTGGATTTACTGTCAGTCCCCAGTAAAGTGCACCAGGGGTGCCAGGGCTTGTGAATGCCAATGCTGCTGGTGGGCTTGCAGCGCTGGTTGTGCCACCCACAGAAAGCAGCCTTGTAAAATGTGTCTAGGGTCTGCCACCGCAGACCCTGCGTGCAGTCCTGGACTGTCGCGCTGACTGCGCCAGTGCCCCCACTTGCCAGTCCCTCAACCTTCCCTTACTTACATATTAGCCACCCCTCTGGTAGGCCCAAGGGCAGGGTGCATTGTAGGCATAAGGTAGGACATGCCCTGATGGTTGTGGCATGTCTTAGTAGTGAATTACAGCCATCTTCGTTTTTCACTATTGAAGGCTACCTGCTCGCCATAGGCCAGAATGGGCTGCTGGAGTCGCTACACGCTGTGACCCCAGTGGACTCATAGAGCACGGTAGGATATCAAGTTTAGTATGCCTGAACTCAGAATAATAAAATACTTCTTGTAGTCAAGTTTATTTTAATATCCTGGGTTTGTAAATACTACTTTTAGAAAGTTAGTATTTACTGACCTGGCCATTTCAGTCCGCCTCTGCTGTGTGTGTGTGTTCTGCCTAGCAACAGTAAGGAGCAGGGTTGGGGAATCCCCAGAGACAGGTTGGCTGCCAGGTGGTGGGTAGAGAGATTACACCAGGATGGGTGGGAGGAGTACACCTTGACTCTTGAATAGACCTGTGCTCTGCCACCACAAAGCCGTCTCCGCCCCCTGTGGAGCGGCTGATGTCTCTGCCCTGCTGCTGAAAGGAAAGAGCAGAGTCACCATAACAAAGTGCTCCAGAACTGGACTGAGCCAGGCCCCCTGGCGCTAAAGAACAAAAGAATCACTGTATAAAAGTAGGAGCCTGGCTCCTAAGAAATCAGAATCCGGTTTTACCACAAAGAACCTCTGCCCGACTAGAAGGAGAAGAAGACGCTGGAAGGACTGGCCTGCTGCTTGCCTTGCTGAGAAAGGAGAGGAAGAGACTTGCTGAAAAGACTTTGCTGCTTTGTGCTTTAAACATTCTCCAAGGGCTTGATCTGAGCTTGCCCCCTGACCAGAACCCCAGGACCACTGGGTTCTTTGTGCCTTTGCTCGTCCTGAAACTCGAGCCGTGTGTGTATCCCGCTTGAGGAAGACTGCGCCCCTCATCACCCCTCCTAGGGCTGTGACACTCGGGAGCCTGCCTGCCTTTGCCCCCCTTGAGAGCCTCGCTCCGACCGGAGTCGCCCTCTACCCCGGGCTAGGCCGCCGGCACCTCTGCCCCCGCCTGCTATTGGAGCGCGCTGTAGCGCTATTACCCCTCCCGCCGGAATTCTTGTCCGACGATCGTGATCCCCGCCGGGTCCCCAGCTGCACGGACCGTGCCCTGTGACCCCGCTTCGCGATCTCGCCCTGAGATCAGGCCGCGCCGCCCCCGCTGAGGAGACCCCCGCACTGCCGTGCTGAGGGTCGTGGGCCGCGCCTGCCTGACTACACGCACCTGCTCCAGAGGATCTAAAGGTGCCCCATCCTTGCTGAGTCGCACCCTCCCGTGCTGACTCCCAAAAGCAACTACACGTCCTTAAGGATTCCAGTATCGGGCTCGGGGCCCGCAACGCCTTATTTCCCCGTTCGCCGGAGCCGATCTCTGTAAGTACTGGAACCACAAGTAACATTTGCGAGAGACTACAAAGTATCCATTTGAAACTACAACCAAAGAACATTTGCCTGCTTTACAACCCGGTGGCATAGCGAAAACGTTATTGGTCTTGTGATAAGTCTGCTGAGATATATATACCTATTTTTACATAAAGAAGCGTATTTTTTTACATATCCAAGTCTGGTGTCCGTTTCTGGGGGGATTGATGTATTTACTGTGTGTGCGATTGTAAGTGCTTAACCAACAACGCCTGAGGAATCGCCTTGGCTGCTCACGCCACGCACCTAGAGGGTGAGCAAGGGTCATTCACAAGGGGTTATCCTGCGCCCTGACGTAGAGGAGAGGGTTCCTGCTTGACACAAGGACAACCTTGCGCCAACCAGAGACCCCCAAGTCTAACATTGTTGGCAGCGGCTGGGATTTCGGATTTGCATTTGTAGTTTGCATACAGTGAATTGTTAATCACCAGATAGTGAGAGCAGACCAAGTAACGCAGCCACAGGTTTTCATTTTTGAACTGTTGAGACATCGACCATTGCTTCAGCCATACCTGGCTCACTCCCTGCTGGAAGAGCACTCTCTGTGATTTCTGGAATAGATGAGGTGGATTGGGAGGGACTGGAGGGATACACAGTAGAGCAATTGAAAGGCTACAGTGTAAAACTCCGAGTTCCCCATGCTGGATTCAAGAGGAAGATCCAGTACACCAAGGCGTTGAGAGCCTGGAAGGAGTCAAGGGACCCACAGAATGCGGGGGACATCGTTCCACCCGACAACCTTGGGGAGCCCAGCAGAGTCCTGTCGCCAGAAGAGCTGGCAGACAGGGCAGCAGACAGGGCGCATGCAATGGAAATGGCAAAGTTGGCAGGACAAATGGAAATGGAAAAGCAGAAGTTGGCCTTGGAGGCACAACAACGCCAAATGGATCATGATATAAGATTGAAGGAGTTGGAGCTGAAGGCGAAAAGTTTGGACACCGCTTCTTCTGGTGGCAGCACTCCGCCGGTGCAGGTAGAGTCCAAGGCGTACATCCCCAAAGATGTAGTAAAGGAGTATTTTAGAAAGGATGACATAGGGCAGTGGTTTAGAGCCTATGAGGTAGCCATGTCTTCACACCGGGTCCCTGAGAAAGACTGGGGAGCGGGGTTGTGGGGAAGGTTCCTTGCTGAAGGGCGTGACACACTGTTAGATTTGCCCCTAGAAATCCAGACCTCATACCCCCATATGAAGGAAGCTTTAATGACCAGGTATGGGTTAACTCCTGAGCTATATAGACAGAGGTTCAGGGAGACTAAGAAGATCCCTGAGAGTACGTATGTGGAGTATGTAACTTTTTTCTGCAGAGCACTGGATGGTTGGGTGAAGGGTAGCAAGGTGAATGATTATCAAGGGCTGCTTGATTTAATTGCATGGGAGCACTTGTCCAGTCAATGTTTTCCTGAGCTACGCCAGCACCTGATTGATAGCAAGCTGTCCAACCCGAGGAAGCTTGCTGAGGAGGCGGACCGCTGGCTCAGCACCAGGGTCCACAAGGGTCAAGTGGGAGACTCCGCCAAAGGTGGGCAGGGTCCCCAGCAGAAGAGTGGGGGGGGACAAGGGTAAACAGAAGGCGTTCCAAAAAGGCCCCCAAAGTAATCCCCAAGGGAACCAGCAGAAGGGTTCTCAGCCTCCCCCGCCCCCGCAGCAGAACGGGGCCCGACAGGTAGGCCTGTTCCAAAGGGGCCCTTCAATTGTTATAGGTGTGGTGACCCGGGTCACATTGCCTCTGATCCTAAGTGTCGCCTGTTTAGTAAGACAGCACCCACTGGTGCTCCACCCCGGCAAGTAGCTAATGTTAATTTTGGGGAGGAGGTAGCAGTCCAGGGGGGTGGGGGTCCCGCGCATATGACCCTAGTCTCGCTAGGAGACAGTGAGATGGTCCCTGAAACCTACTTACCCTCTAACACTAAGAAATATGGGCAAGTAGTGACCATCAATGGAAAGAAGGTTGAGGCTCTTAGAGACACAGGAGCCAGCGTGACCTTGGTGAGGCAACACCTGGTGTCTCAAGAGCAGATTGTACCCAATGCCTACTGTAGGGTTGTCAATGCTGACAACATAGAGAGTCGTTGTCCAATGGCTCAAGTTCCCTTTGAGTGGGGGGAGGTCTCTGGTACTCTACAAGTCGCTGTGAGAACTGACATGCCTGTAGACTGTCTGCTAGGGAACGACCTGGAGAGCTCCCCTTGGGAAAAGGTGGAGAAGACCACGCATCTGAGGATGGTGGGTCTACCCGACTGGGCGTGCGTGACCACCCGGTCCATGGCAGCCAGTAGGGGTGTTGAGAGGGTCCTGGAGCCTGAGGGAGAGGTCCAGGAACCGGCCTTAGGGAGAAGGCGCAGGAGGCGCGGGAAACCGGCCCCCGAAGTTCCCACGGCCCAGGAGGAAGCAGACCCTGAGGGGGATGCTCTGGAGCCTACCGGGGAACAGATTGCCGAACTGGGAGACCTGCCTGAGCTGACCCATTGGCAGCAAGAAGGAGGTCCCTCCAGGGAGGAATTCTGCAGGGAGCAGAAAGAATGCCCTTCTCTCGTGGGTATGCGGCAGCAGGCTGCAGACCAGGCCAATGGTGTTCAGGCCAAGACACACTACGTGTACTGGGAGAGTGACCTCCTGTATTCAGAGCCTAAGGCTGCTGAACCTGGGTCAGCCCGTGTGCTGGTGGTACCCCAGAAGTTCAGAACCTTCCTACTGGGGCTGGCTCATGATGTGCCTTTAGCAGGACATTTGGGGATGGACAAGACCTATGACAGGCTTGTCACCCACTTTTACTGGCCCCAAATGCACAAGAATTCAGATTCCTACTGCCGAACCTGCCCGACTTGCCAGGCAAGTGGTAAGAGCGGAGGGAAGAACAAGGCTCCTCTGCAACCTTTCCCCGTGGTCGGTACGCCATTCCAACGAGTGGGTATTGATATTGTTGGGCCTCTGGACCCCAAGACAGCCCTGGGCAACAGGTTCATCCTGGTCTTGGTGGACCATGCCACCCGGTACCCTGAAGCCATCCCTCTGAGGACAGTGACGGCCCCCGTGGTGGGACGAGCACTGATGGGAATTTTCTCCCGAGTGGGATTCCCTCTAGAGGTGGTGAGCGACAGGGGGACCAATTTCATATCCACCTATATGAAATCCCTGTGGAAGGAGTGTGGGGTAACTTACAAGTTCACCACTCCTTACCACCCCCAAGGAAATGGGTTGGTTGAGAGATTCAACCGAACCCTCAAAGGCATGATCATGGGCCTAGACGGTCCAATGAGGCGTAAGTGGGACGTCCTCTTACCATGCCTGCTCTTTGCTTACCGAGAGGTGCCACAGAAGTCTCTAGGGTTCAGCCCCTTTGAGCTTCTGTATGGTCACCCGGTAAGAGGACCTCTGAGTTTGGTGAAGGAAGGCTGGGAGCAATCTCCCAGGAAACCTCCCCAGAATGTATACAGTTACATGCTGGCCTTCCGAAACCAGACTAGGCGTTTCAGGCAACTTGCTGAGGCAAATCTGGAAGCCAGCCAGGAGGAGATGAAGCGGTGGTACGACCGGAATGCCACTCTGGTAGAGCTTCAACCTGGACAAAAGGTGTGGGTCTTGGCCCCAGTGGAGCCTTGTGCACTTCAGGATAAGTGGACAGGTCCATTTGAGGTTGTGGAGCGCAAAAGTCCTATCACCTACTTGGTGGACATGCAGTCTCCCAGGAACCCTTTGAGGGTCCTACATGTTAACCGCCTTAAGCCCCACTTAGAGAGGACCGAAGTGGGCATGCTGCTGGCCACTGATGATGGAATGGAAGAGGAGACCGAGCCTCTTCCTGACCTCTTAGTAGCCTCTGAGAAAGATGGGTCAGTGGATGGAGTTAACCTCTCACCCACCCTGACGCCCGAACAACAGGAAGATTGCCGCCACTTGCTGGGGCAGTTTCCAGATAGATTCTCCCTGGTTCCTGGTGTCACAGATTGGTGCGTCCATGATGTGGACACAGGAGACAGCTTACCTGTGAAGCACAAGGCTTACAGGGTAACTGACAGGGTCAGAGCTTGCATCAAGGAGGAGGTCTCCAAAATGCTTGCGCTAGGGGTGGTTGAGTCCTCCAGCAGTCCTTGGTCCAGCCCCGTGGTCTTGGTCCCCAAAGCTGCTGCGCCGGGAGCCACACCTGAACTCCGGTTCTGTGTGGACTACAGAGGGCTCAATTCAGTAACTAAGACTGACGCGCACCCCATCCCCAGAGCTGATGAGCTCATTGATCGGCTGGGGGCTGCCCGGTTCCTCAGCACGTTTGATTTAACGTCTGGGTACTGGCAGATCGCCTTGACCGATGGGGCCAAAGAGAGGTCAGCATTCTCTACACCAGATGGGCACTTCCAGTTCCGAGTCATGCCATTTGGAATGAAGAATGCCCCTGCCACCTTTCAGAGGTTGGTCAACCAGGTACTGGTTGGGCTGGATGAGTTCAGTGCCGCCTACCTGGATGACATCGCAGTGTTCAGCGCCACCTGGCCCGAACACCTGCGCCACCTCTGGGAAGTGTTGATGGCGCTGCGCCGAGCAGGCCTCACGATCAAGGCGAGCAAGTGCCAGATCGGGCAGGGTCCCGTGGTGTACTTGGGACACCAAGTGGGGAGTGGCAAGGTGGCACCCTTGCAACCCAAAATTGAGACCATCCTGGCTTGGGAGCCCCCCAAGACGCAGACCGCAGTGAGGGCCTTCCTGGGGCTCACTGGGTACTACAGGAGGTTTGTCAAGGGCTATGGAATGATTGTTGCCCCCTTGACAGAGCTGACTTCCAAGAAGCAGCCCAGGAACGTGATCTGGACTGACACCTGTCAGAAAGCTTTCGACACCCTGAAGACTGCCATGTGCACGGCGCCCGTGCTCTTGGCCCCTGACTTCTCCAAGGAATTCCTAGTGCAGACAGACGCTTCAGAGCATGGTGTAGGGGCTGTTCTCTCACAGATGACTGAGGAGGGCTGGGACCAACCCGTAGTCTTCATCAGTAGGAGGTTACTTCCACTGGAAAGTAGGTGGAGTGCAATTGAGCGAGAAGCATTTGCTGTGGTCTGGGCGCTGAAGAAGCTAAGACCCTACTTGTTTGGGTCTCACTTCCGAGTTCAGACAGACCACAGGCCCCTCAGATGGTTGATGCAAATGAGGGGTGAGAACCCGAAACTGTTGAGGTGGTCCATCTCCCTACAGGGTATGGACTTTACGGTGGAACACCGTCCTGGTACAGATCACGCCAACGCTGACGGTCTGTCCAGGTATTTCCGCCTTAGTGACGAGGAACCCCCTGGGCAAGGGTAGTTCTCCCCACATTTCAGCTGGAGGGGACACGTGTTAGACCTGGCACCTTGGCGTGAGTTTCCCTTCCACTTTTTTGATGGTGTGCCTCGATGTTTTGCTGGTGTTGTCCGCTCAGGGCACTGCGCCACGGCTAATCCGTGCCGCAGTGCAAGTGCTCCCTAGATAAAGTGTACCCATAATTGATGTTCATGATTGGTTTATTGGATTTACTGTCAGTCCCCAGTAAAGTGCACCAGGGGTGCCAGGGCTTGTGAATGCCAATGCTGCTGGTGGGCTTGCAGCGCTGGTTGCGCCACCCACAGAAAGCAGCCTTGTAAAATGTGTCTAGGGTCTGCCACCGCAGACCCTGCGTGCAGTCCCGGACTGTCGCGCTGACTGCGCCAGTGCCCCCACTTGCCAGTCCCTCAACCTTCCCTTACTTACATATTAGCCACCCCTCTGGTAGGCCCAAGGGCAGGGTGCATTGTAGGCATAAGGTAGGACATGCCCTGATGGTTGTGGCATGTCTTAGTAGTGAATTACAGCCATCTTCGTTTTTCACTATTGAAGGCTACCTGCTCTCCATAGGCCAGAATGGGCTGCTGGAGTCGCTACACGCTGTGACCCCAGTGGACTCATAGAGCATGGTAGGATATCAAGTTTAGTATGCCTGAACTCAGAATAATAAAATACTTCTTGTAGTCAAGTTTATTTTAATATCCTGGGTGTGTAAATACTACTTTTAGAAAGTTAGTATTTACTGACCTGGCCATTTCAGTCCGCCTCTGCTGTGTGTGTGTGTTCTGCCTAGCAACAGTAAGGAGCAGGGTTGGGGAATCCCCAGAGACAGGTTGGCTGCCAGGTGGTGGGTAGAGAGATTACACCAGGATGGGTGGGAGGAGTACACCTTGACTCTTGAATAGACCTGTGCTCTGCCACCACAAAGCCGGCTCCGCCCCCTGTGGAGCGGCTGATGTCTCTGCCCTGCTGCTGAAAGGAAAGAGCAGAGTCACCATGTTGGACAGGCCTCACAGACGGCTTGCTCCCTCCCCGCTCGACAGGGCCCGAACTCCGGCCCACCTGGCATATCCCCACGACAAGCACCTGTACTCCGTCTCCCGACGGACCCTCTGCCCTCGGACCCCTACTCATCACGGGGTCCAGCCCCACCGGCTTCCCCGGCCGGGTCAAGCCGCCATCGGGGGCCCTGCACCACGCGGCCGCATGGCCTCCCCTCGACCCTAACCCCGGGCCTGGCCGGCCCCGACATCCCGGCACCACCATCCACCCAGGAGGTGAGCGGACCACTTGGCAAGTCAATGGGAGAACGAACTGTCAAGGGCTCTCCCCCGCCAGGTGCCGATCGCCCCCAGCTCCCCCAGGCACTGGCTCCACCCCCTGCTGGGTGTCTGGACACCTTCATCCCGGACCCTCCGACCTCCAAGTGCGAGGGTCCGGACATCAAAGGGCACCAGCCCTATAACTGAGGCAGCTCCGGAGCAGGAAGGCAGTTGTATCCTGGAGTCGAGAGACACCGAGTGAACTCAACCTTGACGGTCTACTGGCGCTGCCGTAGCCCGCTCTTGTGAACCATCGTCCTGCCTGCTGGCGCTGCCGCGGCCTTCTGCAACAGTCATCTTCCTGGGACCTGCTGGCGCTGCCGCGGCCCGTTGTAACGACCATCCTCACCGGGACCTGCTGGCGCTGCCGCGGACCGTATATCTCCCGGGGACCTGCTGGCGCTGCCGCGGCCCGTTGTAACGACCATCCTCACCGGGACCTGCTGGCGCTGCCGCGGACCGTATATCTTCCGGGGACCTGCTGGCGCTGCCGCGGCCCGTTGTATCGACCATCCACACCGGGACCTGCTGGCGCTGCCGCGGCCCGTACCACCTAACCACCAAGCTCGAGGATTGTGAGCTCATCATCATCTCATCAGAACTACCTGATTGGTAAATAGACTGCCCCGCTACCCCCTTCCCTACCTTGCGAGACTCTAATCGAGGGGACCCCTGAGTCCAGACCTCCTTGTACCATTCAACCGTACCTTAAATAAGTGCTTATAAAGAACGCTGAACCTTATCCGTGTGTGATATCTGTCTGTGGGGGGGAAGTTACTTGTCTGTACGATCGCTGGAGACGGCTCTCCCCGGAGACCTCTCCTCCTGACCCCGGCCGACCCTCCCGGTCCGTCTACCTTTTCTAACATTGGTGGCCAGCGGCGCGATCCGAATCAACGCGTAATCGTACAGAGAGTAGCTCACCCCACGACAAAGCACGATGTCGACCAAAGATAGCAGCTCCACCGAGAAGTTCCAAATGGAGAAATTAGAAGAATACAACCACCGCGAACTGAGACAATTTTGCATAGAACTTGGCATTGCTACCACCGGCCTGAGTACCAAGGATGATCTAAAGCGCGCTCTTGAGTCATGGACAGAAACTGGGGTCGCAGGACCCTCCGACCAAAGCAGCGTCACACCAGACCAAAACAGCATCACACCAGAGGGGAACGCCACGGCTCCCGAGGAACGGGGAACGGGCCTCTCGCAGGAGGAGATACGAGAAAGAGACAGAGTCAGATTACACGAATTAGAGATGGCACGACTCAAGATGGATGGGGAACTCAAGTTAGCTGAACAGAAACTCAACCTCGAGCATATGCGGCTTCGAGAGGAACGAGAAGAAAAGCAGAGACAGAGAGAGCTGGAAGAGAAAAAAATAACGCTCGAGCACGAGCGCCGACTGGCGGAAATAGAACTGCGCAAACAGAATAAGGAACTGGGGGTGCCTGAGCGACCACACACCCCGGGGCCAATTGAGAAAAAAGTTCACATCCCCAAGGATGTGGTCCGCGAGTATGTCCGAGAAGACGACATACAACAGTGGTTTAAAGCCTATGAGATCGCAATGACCTCCCACCGGATCGACCGGAGTGATTGGGGAGCCGGACTTTGGGGGAGATTTATCAACGAGGGTCGCGATGCCCTACTACAGCTCCCCGATCACCAAATGTCGTCCTACGACCACATGAAGGCTGCCCTCCTCGCCCGCTACGGCCTCACGCCCGAGATGTACCGCCAGAGGTTCCGAGACTGCACCCGGATCCCAGGTACAACTTGGGTAGAATACGTGAACTATTTCAGCCGGGCCTTCGAGGGTTGGATCAAGGGAAGTCAGGTCACCACCTACGAACAACTCTTCGACCTTATGGTATGGGAGCACCTGTCAAACAACTGTTTCGTCGAGCTCAGGCAGCACCTACTCGACAGTAAGCTGACTGACCCCCGGCAGCTCGCCGCCGAAGCTGACCGATGGGAAAGCACCCGAGTGGGCCGGAGAGGGCCACACGAGCAGAATCGAAGCAACCAAAGCCAGCACCGTCCTCGGGGTGGAGGAGGAGGCCAGGGGCGAGGGAGAGACGCCTTGCCGGCAACCCCCGTGGCCAGCACCCCGCCTCCGGCCGGCCGGAGCAACCCCCCGTTGCGTCCTGGGTTCCGGGCCAACGTCACGTGCCACCGATGCCAGCGAGTCGGCCACTACGCCAATGACCCGAGCTGCCCGCAGAACCAAACACCCAAGCCCCGCCAGGTAGCTGCCGCTGCCCTCGGGGAAGAGCAATCATCGGAGGGACCCGAAGAGTATGAGCCGGCCCAGCAAGGGTGGGAACCGGCCGCCATGGTCCTGGCATGCTTAGGGGGAAGAGACATGGTTCCGCGGGCTCCCCTACCCGCCAACACCAGAAAATACGGTCAGTGGGTGACCATTAATGGACAGAGAGCCGAGGCCTTGCGTGACACCGGCGCCAGCGTGACGGCCGTCCGCTGTCACCTGGTAAAGCCCGAGCAGATCCTGCCGAACATTCTCTGCCCCGTCCGCTCGGCGGATAACTCTGAGAGCATGTGTAAGATGGCCTGCGTCCCGTTTGAATGGGGAGGGGTCTCCGGCCTACTGAAGGTGACGGTCCGGGACGATGCCCCCGTGGACTGCCTCCTGGGGAATGACCTCGAGAGTTCCCCGTGGGCCACCGTCGAGAGAAGAGAGCACTTGGGGATGCTGGGCCTCCCGGACTGGGCCTGCGTAACCACCCGATCCATGGCCGCCCGTGCCGCCCCCCGATCAGAAGAAACCGAATGGCCAGCACCTCCGCCCCCGGTTGCCCCCGTAGAGGACAACGGCGAGTCCGACCTCCCGGACCCGACTACCGAAGAAGACGCGCAACACCAGGACCTCCCGGATCTGGCTCAGTGGCGGCAAGAAGGGGGGCCCACCCAAGAACAGTTCCGCCAGGAACAAAAGACCTGTCCCTCCCTCGAGGGACTCCGCCAACAAGCCAGCACCCAAAACGCCGGGGACACCACCGGAACCCACTGGGTCTACTGGGATAACGACCTGCTCTACAGCGAGCAAAGAATCGCCGAGCTGGGGGCCGGTCGAGTTCTGGTGGTACCGCTCCGCTTCCGAGACTTTCTGCTCAACCTGGCCCACGACGTCCCCCTGGCTGGACACCTGGGCCAGGACAAAACGTACAGTCGCCTGGTGACCCACTTTTTCTGGCCGAAAATGAGGAATGACGTCCTGAACCACTGCCGATCTTGCCCCACGTGCCAAGCCAGCGGGAAGAGTGGTCGGAAGCTGAAAGCCCCTCTGCAACCCTTCCCTGTGGTCACCACCCCGTTCGAGAGGGTGGGGATAGACATTGTGGGACCTCTGGACACCCGCACGGCGCAAGGACACAGGTTCATCTTGGTACTAGTGGACCATGCCACCCGCTACCCCGAGGCGGTGCCCCTACGGACAGTGACCGCTCCGGTGGTTGGCCGGGCCCTGATGGGGATCTTCTCCCGGGTAGGCTTCCCCCGAGAAGTCGTCAGCGACCGAGGTACGAATTTCATATCCAAATACATGAAGTCCCTCTGGCAACAATGCGGGGTCACCTACAGATTCACGACCCCCTATCACCCCCAAGGGAACGGACTAGTGGAGCGTTTTAACCGCACTCTCAAAGGGATGATTGGGGGATTGGAAGAGCCTCTCCGTCGCCAGTGGGATGTACTGCTCCCGTGCCTCCTCTTCGCCTACCGAGAAGTTCCCCAGAAGTCCCTCGGTTTTAGCCCCTTTGAACTCCTCTACGGGCACCCTGTGCGAGGGCCCCTCAGCCTAGTCAAGGAAGGTTGGGAGATGGCCCCCCTCACGACCCCTCCAGACGTCTTCAAATACATCCTGGCCTTACGAAACCAGACCCGGCGCTTCAGGGAGATGGCCAAGGCGAACCTCGAGGCCAGCCAGGAGGACATGAAGAGGTGGTATGATCACAATGCCTCCTCCGTTGAATTCGAGCCTGGGCAGCAAGTATGGGTGATGTCCCCCACCGAACCATGTGCCTTGCAGGATAAGTGGACGGGGCCCTTCAAAGTGGTCGAGCGCAAAAGCCCCGTCACTTACCTCATCGACATGGGGTCTTCCCGGAACCCCCTTCGGGTCCTCCACACCAACCGGCTCAAACCACACTTTGTGCGATCCGAACTAAGCCTCTTGATGGCTACAGACAGTGGCATGGAAGAAGACTCCGAGCCCCTCCCGGATCTCCTGAAGACTCAGGAGAAGGACGGCTCCGTGGACGGGGTCCGGCTCTCTGACGCCCTCACTTCGGAGCAACGCCAGGACTGCCGGGACCTCCTGCTGCAGTTCGCTGCCCTGTTCTCCCTCACCCCCGGGGTCACCCCCTGGTGTCTGCACGACGTAGACACCGGGGACAGTCCCCCTGTCCGGCACCGGGCCTACCGCGTACCAGATCGGGTACGGGCCTGCATACAGGAGGAAGTGGCCAAGATGCTCACGATCGGGGTCATCAAGCCCTCGGACAGTCCCTGGGCCAGTCCGGTCGTATTAGTTCCCAAGGCCGCTGCCCCCGGCTCCGTCCCTGAACTGAGATTCTGCGTCGACTACCGGGGCTTGAACGCTGTCACCCGGACCGACGCTCATCCCATCCCCCGAGCAGACGAGCTGATCGACCGGCTGGGTGCCGCCCGCTACCTTAGTATCTTCGACCTAACGGCGGGCTACTGGCAGATCGGCCTCACACCCAGGGCCCAGGAACGGTCAGCCTTCTCTACCCCCGATGGCCACTATCAATTTAAGGTCATGCCCTTTGGCATGAAGAATGCCCCCGCCACGTTCCAACGCCTTGTGAACCAGGTCTTGGCGGGACTTGAAGAATTCAGCGCTGCCTACCTGGACGATATCGCTGTATACAGCCGCCACTGGTCCGACCACCTCCGTCACCTCCAGGAGGTCCTACACGCCCTCCAGCGGACCGGCCTCACCATTAAGGCCGGCAAGTGCCAGATTGGCCAAGGGTCTGTGACCTACCTTGGGCACCAAGTGGGGAGCGGGCTGGTGGCCCCACTACAACTTAAGATTGCTGCCATCCAGTCCTGGCAGCCCCCCGTTACCCAGACCGAAGTCCGAGCCTTCCTGGGGCTCACCGGCTACTACCGGCGGTTCGTGAAGGACTACGGCAGCATCGTGGGGCCCCTCACGGGTCTCACATCCAAGAACCAACCGAAGCGGGTCAACTGGACTCCTGATTGTCAAGCGGCCTTCGAGGAGCTGAAGGCCGCCCTGAGCACCGCCCCAGTGCTCCAGGCCCCCGATTACAGTCGGGAATTTGTGGTGCAGACCGACGCCTCCGACCACGGCATCGGAGCCGTCCTCTCTCAGTTGAACCCCGAAGGTCATGACCAGCCGGTGGCCTTCATCAGTCGACGTCTCCTGGCCCGAGAACAGCGTTGGAGCACCATCGAGAGGGAGGCATTTGCAGTAGTGTGGGCCCTCAAAAAGCTCCGACCCTATCTCTTCGGTACCCACTTCCGGGTACAAACCGACCATCGACCCCTGCAATGGCTGATGCAGATGCGGGGGGAAAACCCAAAACTCTTGCGCTGGTCCATTTCCCTGCAGGGAATGGACTTCACCGTGGAGCACCGACCAGGCCAAGACCACGCCAACGCGGATGGCCTGTCCCGCTTTTTCCGCCTCGACGAAGAGAGTCCCCAAGGAGATGGGTGACTCTCCCCGCCTTCAGCTGGGGGGGACGCATGTTGGACAGGCCTCACAGACGGCTTGCTCCCTCCCCGCTCGACAGGGCCCGAACTCCGGCCCACCTGGCATATCCCCACGACAAGCACCTGTACTCCGTCTCCCGACGGACCCTCTGCCCTCGGACCCCTACTCATCACGGGGTCCAGCCCCACCGGCTTCCCCGGCCGGGTCAAGCCGCCATCGGGGGCCCTGCACCACGCGGCCGCATGGCCTCCCCTCGACCCTAACCCCGGGCCTGGCCGGCCCCGACATCCCGGCACCACCATCCACCCAGGAGGTGAGCGGACCACTTGGCAAGTCAATGGGAGAACGAACTGTCAAGGGCTCTCCCCCGCCAGGTGCCGATCGCCCCCAGCTCCCCCAGGCACTGGCTCCACCCCCTGCTGGGTGTCTGGACACCTTCATCCCGGACCCTCCGACCTCCAAGTGCGAGGGTCCGGACATCAAAGGGCACCAGCCCTATAACTGAGGCAGCTCCGGAGCAGGAAGGCAGTTGTATCCTGGAGTCGAGAGACACCGAGTGAACTCAACCTTGACGGTCTACTGGCGCTGCCGTAGCCCGCTCTTGTGAACCATCGTCCTGCCTGCTGGCGCTGCCGCGGCCTTCTGCAACAGTCATCTTCCTGGGACCTGCTGGCGCTGCCGCGGCCCGTTGTAACGACCATCCTCACCGGGACCTGCTGGCGCTGCCGCGGACCGTATATCTCCCGGGGACCTGCTGGCGCTGCCGCGGCCCGTTGTAACGACCATCCTCACCGGGACCTGCTGGCGCTGCCGCGGACCGTATATCTTCCGGGGACCTGCTGGCGCTGCCGCGGCCCGTTGTATCGACCATCCACACCGGGACCTGCTGGCGCTGCCGCGGCCCGTACCACCTAACCACCAAGCTCGAGGATTGTGAGCTCATCATCATCTCATCAGAACTACCTGATTGGTAAATAGACTGCCCCGCTACCCCCTTCCCTACCTTGCGAGACTCTAATCGAGGGGACCCCTGAGTCCAGACCTCCTTGTACCATTCAACCGTACCTTAAATAAGTGCTTATAAAGAACGCTGAACCTTATCCGTGTGTGATATCTGTCTGTGGGGGGGAAGTTACTTGTCTGTACGATCGCTGGAGACGGCTCTCCCCGGAGACCTCTCCTCCTGACCCCGGCCGACCCTCCCGGTCCGTCTACCTTTTCTAACACACCATAACAAAGTGCTCCAGAACTGGACTGAGCCAGGCCCAGGCCCCCTGGCGCTAAAGAACAAAAGAATCACCGTATAAAAGTAGGAGCCTGGCTCCTAAGAAATCAGAATCCGGTTTTACCACAAAGAACCTCTGCCCAACTAGAAGGAGAAGAAGACGCTGGAAGGACTGGCCTGCTGCTTGCCTTGCTGAGAAAGGAGAGGTAGAGACTTGCTGAAAAGACTTTGCTGCTTTGTGCTTTAAACATTCTCCAAGGGCTTGATCTGAGCTTGCCCCCTGACCAGAACCCCAGGACCACTGGGTTCTTTGTGCCTTTGCTCGTCCTGAAACTCGAGCCGTGTGTGTATCCCGCTTGAGGAAGACTGCGCCCCTCATCGCCCCTCCTAGGGCTGTGACACTCGGGAGCCTGCCTGCCTTTGCCCCCCTTGAGAGCCTCGCTCCGACCGGAGTCGCCCTCTACCCCGGGCTAGGCCGCCGGCACCTCTGCCACCGCCTGCTATTAGAGCGCGCTGTAGCGCTATCACCCCTCCCGCCGGAATTCTTGTCCGACGATCGTGATCCCCGCCGGGTCCCCAGCTGCACGGACCGTGCCCTGTGACCCCGCTTCGCGATCTCGCCCTGAGATCAGGCCGCGCCGCCCCCGCTGAGGAGACCCCCGCACTGCCGTGCTGAGGGTCGTGGGCCGCGCCTGCCTGACTACACGCACCTGCTCCAGAGGATCCAAAGGTGCCCCATCCTTGCTGAGTCGCACCCTCCCGTGCCGACTCCCAAAAGCAACTACACGTCCTTAAGGATTCCAGTATCGGGCTCGGGGCCCGCAACGCCTTATTTCCCCGTTCGCCGGAGCCGATCTCTGTAAGTACTGGAACCACAAGTAACATTTGCGAGAGACTACAAAGTATCCATTTGAAACTACAACCAAAGAACATTTGCCTGCTTTACAACCCGGTGGCATAGCGAAAACGTTATTGGTCTTGTGATAAGTCTGCTGAGATATATATACCTATTTTTACATAAAGAAGCGTATTTTTCTACATATCCAAGTCTGGTGTCCGTTTCTGGGGGGATTGATGTATTTACTGTGTGTGCGATTGTAAGTGCTTAACCAACAACGCCTGAGGAATCGCCTTGGCTGTTCACGACACGCACCTAGAGGGTGAGCAAGGGTCATTCACAAGGGGTTATCCTGCGCCCTGACGTAGAGGAGAGGGTTCCTGCTTGACACAAGGACAACCTTGCGCCAACCAGAGACCCCCAAGTCTAACAGAAAGGGACTTTCTCTTATCCGAAGTTGGCTTGGTCCCTGGTGGAGGATTCATTCCCTGTGCTTCTGTAAGGTCTTGGAGTGTGACAGACTGCGGAGAGATAATGGTCCCCGTTTACTTATTTCTTGCGTAGGGCAGTGGCGCAAGCCTTCCTGCTGCGCAGCCCTACGTCATAAGAAAAGGTCAGGAATCCAACATATCTATGAGATACAGCGCATGTGTGGCCTCTTTTACTGTGATGGCACACAAATAGCTGCCTAGCGCCAATGCAGGCCCCCTTGCATCATGGTTCAAGGGTGCCTTACTTTAAAATCAGGTTGTTTTCGTGCAGGAAGGGACACTTTCCTGCACAAATACAACTGTTAAGCCACCCCTGGGGAGGCGTAGGCTTTTGACACATTTCCAGGTTTACAGCATGGTGTAAAACTGAGAATATGTCAAATGCTATGGGTGTTATGTGGGAACACCCAACGCAATGACCATGGCACGTCTCCCTATCGCAGTGTGAGGAAATGCAGCGACTTGCGCTGAAGTGCCTCGCACCACATCTACGAGGCCATGAAAAGCTACACAGGGTGCCTTTCTGTGGCCTCATAGATATGGCTCTGCAGTGTGCACTGCCACAGTCTCATTAAAAGTGACATTCCGGCGGTGCACAGGGCTTATAAATGAGTCCCAAAGTGCACTAGGAGTGCACGACCTCAGAAGTGAAAGTAAAAAGAGGGGCCCCTGCAGAATGTGGCCCCTTTAAAACCACTTATCTATAAAGGTTCCTAGGCCTTGAGCTGAACGAGGTCCCCTCGGGGAATGCTGGGAGCCCCGCCTGAACCACATGACCTACAGGAGGCTGCGTTACATTCCTGCAGGGTCTCAAGTCAAAGCGATTACTACTTCCCCACACCGGAACCTTTTGTGATCACCTCAAACCCAAGAGAAAAGCAGCCATCTTCCCACCTTGCTCGCCATGGCCATCAGTGCTGCCCAACAGTGCCCCCCTTAGAGGGCCATCTTGTTACTATGCAAAAGCCACAAGAAAGAAGAAGTGGTAAGCTGGGAGCTGTCACAACTCCAGAGATCACTTCCAGGGCGAGAAGAGATTGTTTACAACTGAAGAGTCCTCTGATGAGGCACTGACGGTGTCAAAGGAAGGCAAAATGGAGGATCAGCCTTAACAAGGGCCTGTCCATGTGTTACAGCAGCAATAAACGATAACTGCCCCTGCAATGCAGTCTCTCATGCACTGAGACTGATCCTCACAGAAAGACTGAAATGTAGGGCCACATTTATCAATATTCCACGCAACGCAGAAAGTCACCTTGTTGAACTGCACTGCGTGAAATGAAACAGAAAGGAATGTGCCATATTTACCATTGTACAGCACAGTCCTGTCCTTGCCTAGCACTAGCGCCATTTCGGCAGCCTAGTGCCAATGCAGGCACCCTTGCACTATGGTGCAAGGGTTCCTGCATCGTAGGCAGGATTGTTTATGTGCATCTTGAATAATAGACTGGAGGAGGTCCCCCATCTTGAAGAAGGGATTGGAGCAGGTCCACCATCTTGAATAATGGACTGGAGGAGGTCTGCCATCTTGAAGAAGGGATTGGAGCAGGTCCACCATCTTGAATAATGGACTGGAGGAGGTCCACCATCTTGAAGAACGGACTGGAGCAGGTCCACCATCTTGAAGAAGGGACTGGAGCAGGTCCACCATCTTGAAGAAGGGAATGGAGCGGGTCCATCATCTTGAAGAACGGACTGGAGCAGTTCCACCATTTTGAAGAACGGACTAGAGCAGGTCCACTATCTTGAAGAAGGGACTGGAGCAGGTCCACCATCTTGAAGAATGGACTGGAGCAGGTCCACTGTCTTGAAGAATGGACTGGAGCAGGTTCACCATCTTGAAGAAGGGATTAGAGCAGGTGCACCATCTTGAAAAACAGACTGGAGGAGGTCCACCATCTTGAAGAACGGACTGGAGCAGGTCCACCATCTTGAAGAAGGGACTAGAGCAGGCCCACCATTTTGAAGAACGGACTAGAGAAGGTCCACCATCTTGAAGAAGGGACTGGAGCAAGTCCACCATCTTGAAGAAGGGACTGGAGCAGGTCCACCATCTTGAAAAACGGACTGGAGCAGGTCCACCATCTTGAAGAAGGGACTGGAGCAGGTCCACCATCTTGAAGAAGGGACTGGAGCAGGTCCACCATCTTGAAGAAGGGACTGGAGCAGGTCCACCGTCTTGAAGAACAGACTGGAGCAGGTCCACTGTCTTGAAGAACAGACTGGAGGAGGTCCACTATCTTGAAGAACAGACTGGAGGAGGCCCACCATCTTGAAGAAGGGACTGGAGAAGGTCCGGTCCACCATCTTGAGGAACGGACTGGAGCAGGTCCACCATCTTGAATAATGGTGGTCCTTTAGCCCTTCTGGCGACCCCAGATTCTTGGGCCTTTGTACACACGCAAAGGTGATTCTGGAGGAACGTTGGTCTCCATCAGTGTCTAACTTCCACCTACATTTTACTGTCATTTGAATATTTCTGCTATTTTGACTTGTGTTCCTCTTGAGTTTGCATATGTGTTTGTGTTATATATAAACCTTCTCAGAGACGTGCACCAGTGGCAGAAAATGAGTAGAAAGTGCGTTTGCATTCCTACGAAGTCACAAGGAAATAAGCAAACATACCTGTTCGGATGAAATTAGGCACACCTTGCCCCAGGCACAACTACTGAATACCACAGACATTAGGTGTGAGGAACAATAATGCAAAATTGTCAACGTCTGGTGACAACGGAGCCATCAGATCTGATAGGAGCCACATTCCATTCTGCATTCCGACCACCTCAAAGCAATATAACCAAAACATTTTCATAGCGATGAGTAACACAAACTGGTCTGCCAGGAATAGTTCTCTTTCTCCTTAATACGACAAATATGAAATACTCGAGAAGCTAATGTCTGCATTTCATAAATTTGACAAAGTCTGACAGCGGCTCCAGGGGATCTTCGTCTTACTCAGGTTCCTCCAATCTTTTGAAATTAATTCTTCGTGATCTTGTGATCGCCACCAGTGGATCCAGTTGAGATGGAAGAGGCTGGATCTGCAGCAGGTCAGTAAGATTATCAGACATATCAGCATCCACCGTGTTTGCTGACTCCTTGTTGGTTATTGCCTCCTACCTATACTTGCCTCTGAGTTGGAGGGTGGTGTAGTGTCGAATTAGTAGATTCTCAGAAAGCACAAATGTGCCCTCAGCTCACGGACCCACAGCGCCGTGGAGTAATAAAGTGACGTGAGCAATGGGCGAGAGCAGGGACTGTGCAACACCCTAACCGCCACTAAACCCACCCAGATGTGGCTCACCACCTTCTCTACCAGCAGTACCCACCCACCAATCTGGTGCGTCAACATCAACACCACATAACTCAGCTTGTAAGCCTACCAAAGCCCTTTTTCCTGGTCCTCTTCCTATTGGCCGGTCACCCTACAAACCTCCTTACGTCTCCCCTAACTGTGATCATCTCCTGCTTACCTCTCCTATGACCCAATCTATGACACCCACCCTCTATCATCTCTATCTTCCATACCCATGCCTCGGGTCTCTCCCTTCACTCACACTCTTCTCACTTCATGATCACATCCTGATTCAGCCGCAATGCGATCTGAACTATGGAGGAGGGACTATTGTGCTACCTAGATTTCCAAGCAAAATATCAAAATATCAAAAGGTAAGTGCTTTTAGAGGATGTACAGATTTACTATGCTTAACTCCACGTCTACTTACCTTGAAGACATATATATCATCACATTAAATCTATGTGGAATTAGGTATAGAAAATATATATATACTTACCTGTCGGGGTTTATGTCCTCGATATTTCAGCCTCAATATTAAGGCATTACGGTATTCCCTACTAGATACTCCAGACCCTCAGCCATCATCCTTCTCTGATTGGGATGGCTTCATCCATCTGCACCTGTCAGTGATGCATTCAACCCGTCACTTTCTCCCAATCTCTGTAGATTCCTGCCCTCCACTTCCAGGCACAGCACCTCTCATTCTGCCTTTCAAGCAGAAGATCCCTCAACACTTTGGCTCTCACTCAGTCAACCTGGATGGACATTTGCAGACGTTCAGCTGCATGCTCCCCTCCCTCAAACCATAAAAGTGAAAGAAGAAATATACCCGAGCTCCCGCTGTCACTTTCTCCATCTGTACCTGATTTTACTCTCAACTGGTTCCAGCTCATAGAAGCTGCTGTTGATCCACATTATTGAAAAGCGTGCTCTGATACAACACCATGGTCATGGTTCTAGACTCCTCACAACCACCTGATCCTAGGATGTGCCACGGTCATCAATTTACTTTTAATCAATGGCCAATCCATACTAAGATGAAGCGTTAAGCCTGGAGACCACTGTGGTGGACATCTCCAACCTCTAGCTCAGCACTGAAGAGTGATCCTCAGTTTCCACGCTAATGTGACAGGTCAATCCAGGAAAAATTCTCATTTCTTGCTCCCAGTGGGCTCGCCTCTTCTTTTTGTCCATCATTTCCCTCATAGACATCCTCTCCAGGATGCCTGATCTCATTTGTTGGTTTCTCCTGCCATCTCTTTGGTGGTAACACTTGTATCCCCTTCTCCTCAGCTACAGATTTCCTCTGCTTCAGCCTCTCTACCAGGTGATGCTGTAAGGATGGCGGAGTGAGGCTGCCGCCCAGGCAGAGAGCGCGCCGCTTGGATGAAGCTCAGAGATCCATTCAGCAGTGGCAGCCATCTCTTCATTCCTGTTGGAGGAAGACCCAGAACAAGGATTTGAGGCCAATAGATGATGGAGCCTGTGAGTGACAGCTAATGTCTCTGCTACGCTCTCTCTTGGCTAGAGCCCCATAAGAGGCATAGGGGAAGCTCAGTTCCTTGTAGCTTCACACCCAGCCGTGTTGGATGAGACATCCAGCACAAGGAATCGGGCTGCAGGAGTAAAATAAGACCTCAGATGGAGTTGGGAGTCTTTAAACTTCAAAGTTTCCCAAACATGCCTACCTCTGTAGACATAGATGTCCTCTTTCCAAAAACAAGATTAATTACATCACATCATCGACTGCTTCAAATAAAACCCTCTCATCCTTCAAAAACATCCCGGACAGATCTTTCTCCTTTTACTATCAGGTGGGAATTTAATGAAGCTCTTCATGTTTATCTATTTACAGCTTCCTCTACCCCAAGGCTGGTCCAAGGTCTTGGAAAAGACACAATCCTCACTCCCTCCTCAGAGGAACAAAGGAGGCATGCATGTGTGTAGGTCTATCTGGGTGTTCCATGGCAGTGGCATCATAGGCAGGACTTAATACTGACTTTCGAATCAACCTGGTGCCTACAAGCAGTTTAACATTCGCTCTTCGCACCATCTTCCTTCCCCGCCCGAAGGCAATCATTCATGCTTACGCCCTCAGCAGGCTCTTTCGCAAGGTCCACAACAATCCTTTCATTCCTCAAAAAGATTCTAAAATGTACTGAATGGTCCACTCCTAGCTCCATCTACATAGAGAAGGAAGGTTGACTCATGATGTACCATGGGCAGGGCCACTGGAGTTATGTGGCAGGGGAGCACCAAATTATGCAGCAAGATTTAGTAAATTATGCTGTAAGAAAAGGTAAATTATGTGGCGTAATGTGACACATTTTTGAGAGCATTACTTCATTACTTTGTACTTTTTACACTTGTTAACGTTGTCTTGACATTGGGTGCACCTCACTGTCATGTAGTTTCCACCCATCAGTAGGAACTGCGGGTTTGGGGGCAACATAAACTTAGGATGGTGCCAGGCTGATTCCATGCACCTCTGAAGGATATGTTGACCCTTGGATCAGCTCGCTCGCAGTGCCACCATTATCCCCCAAAACTTGACAGGGGCGAATAGTTCTGGCAACCATTGAAAATGACAATTCTGTTCCCTCAGGAACCGTGGTGATGGACTTTCAACCTTTTACTCAGTCACTCATGCATTCTTTCGCTCAGAGAAATATACACAGAATACACAGAGGGGCGTTTTCAATATTTATTGAACCTTAGTGATTCATGCATAGAGTATGTGGGCTGCGATGATTAATAGACGGAAGCAGACAAAAGTTATACTGAATGACAAAAAGTTGAACAAAATATATAGCTCTACCATTTTGTTGACACAACTTATATATGCATACATATACAATAGTACAACTTTGTAGCTCACTCCTATAATAGGAAACCCTATCCTATGTGTCTAGGGTGCAGATGTGTGTTTTGTCACGAAGCCCTCTCCTGGATGATCTAACCCCATTACCTGATGGGTAAGAGTGTAGGACCCTATCTTGGACAAGAATTGGACACCCCCTCATGGAGATGTCGGCCAGCTGCTGGGCAAAACTCCATCATGCAGTGACCCCTCGAAGTCAGCAGAAGTGTCTCCCCCGATTATGTCAAGAAGCAAAAGTATATATATATATATATATTATCTACTGGCGGTCGCCAGTAGATAGTTATCGTTACAACCTAGTTTCCATAGGAAATCTCAAAATTCTATTTTGAATAATTTTGGCGCCGGTTAACGAATCCTCGTGAAATTTTCAAAACTAATGGGGCCCTCCGCTCAGCTCCTACCCTGAAAGTGTCGGGGTGATTCGTCAAGCAGGGGCCGAGAAAAAGGGGGGTCCCAAAACGCGTTTTCCCCATGCATTTTTCCATAGGACCTTTAGACACAGCTACAGCCCGAACGGCTGAACAGAATTACGTGAAATTTGGCAGAGAGGTAGCCATAAGGTCAAGGAAGTGCCTTTTGCTGGTCTGGTGTAAATCTGTTCAGTATTTCCTGAGAAAATAGCATTTAAAAGCATATCAATATCTATACGCGCGCACCGTGTGCGCGCACTGTGCGCGCACCCTGCTGTGCGCGAGCGCAATTCTGATTGGTTGTTAGATGTCGGTAAACATTCGAATCGGTCGAAACCAGGAAGTGTCGGCCGCCATTTTGTCTCTCGCAGTCTGAGGGGGTGAAAAAAAAAGGAGGAGAACGTGAAAAGGGGGCAGAGTGGACAGTTCCTGACCTCCTAGCCTTGGTCAGGGGGTCACAGAAGGACACCCAAGGGAGAAACATTTATTTTTTGTATTTTTGAAAAATCGCGAGGTGCGCGCACGGCGCGCGCACGGCACGCACACGGCGCGCGCACGGCACGCACTGCGAACCGTGGGTGCTCGGTGCGCGAAGCGCACCGAGCACCCACAGCGCGCGCAGGGTGCGCGCACCTCGTGATTTAAAAAAAAAATAATAATTTCACGGTGCGCGCCCGGTGAAAAACCTGACAAAAAAAAAATGTATACATAACTTAGCATTTAAAAAACCGTACAAATTCACTCAAAAAACCATAGGTTTCACACACGTTATAGTTACGAATTAGCATTTAAAAAACCTTGTAAATTCACTTAAAAAACCATAGGTTTCACACATGTTATAGTTAGCTGGACATTTCACTCGTAAAAAACCAATGAAATTCCCTCGTTATAGTTACTGTAGGCAACTATAACTCACGCGAACGCAATCCTCTGCTGATGACGTCAGATATTACATCACTGATAACATATGTGTCTTTATGAAAAATAAATATTTGTAATATATGTATAACTAAAGATTAATGGAAGAAGACATGGGTAAATAAGTGTCTAAATACAGTGATGTAATTTCTGACGTCATCAGCAGAGGATTGCGGTCGCGTGAGTTATAGTTGCCTACAGTAACTATAACGGGGGAATTTCATTGGTTTTTTACGAGTGAAATGTCCAGCTAACTATAACAAGTGTGAAACCTATGGTTTTTTAAGTGAATATATATATATATATATATATATATATCCACAGACAAACCTCCGAGTAGGGGGCCACCGACCCTGCAGGGCGGCCTCTTCAAGACGGGCACGGAGAAGCCCGACAAATCATGCACCATGAAGAACCACACAAGAGGCCCACTTCAGGAAACAGAGAGCCTTTGATTTCAGATTTCAGCACAGCATTCCTGCAGTCCCAACTAGTTTCAGCAATTCAGCCTTGTTCACGGGCAGGAAGTCTCACTAAGTGCATCTGTGCCTACAAATTTATAACGTCTTTGGTCACATGATTGACTTTAGCATACACTTCCCAGAGTGCAACATTCATTACAGGTGAGTAATTATTTCAAAAGTTTTCGTTTTTTTGCTGTCAGTAAATTACACACAGCTCGGCTCCTTTGTGCACTCGTTATTAATATAAATCCAAGTGGAAGTCATTCAGCTGACACATAAAAGCATAATGCTGGATCTCACAGTTTCTAAAATAAACAGGCTCCTGTTCACTGAACGATTGAAAGGGGAATCACCCCAGCTAAATCCCTTCCAGCGCTGCTGTTTTCTCACCGTAGTGGCATATATATATATATATATATATATATATGTGTTTCCATGAGTTATCCAAAAGACGAAAGAGCACTCCACTGCAGACCACTTGTTAAAAGCTTTATTTATATGCAGGAGCAAGACTGGTTAAAGTTGGCCAGACATTTCAAGTTGCCTAACGCGTTTCGAGTCTCCTGACTCTTGATCACAGGCTGGTAGCGGCATCACGGAACAGAAAGCAGTTCACGGCAATTATATCCCTCCGGTGGGATCTCACAGGTGAGTTGAATTCCACGCCGTGCACTATGGGATTTGTAGTGCTGCTGTAATTTTTTGTGACCCTCCAGTGGGTTTGCTCCGCTTTGCCAAATTTTATGTTCAATTTATAACCCTCCAGTGGGCTTCTGACGACGGAAACCAGTCAATTAGCAAGTCCGCTGTGACCGCAACGGGGCTGCGAGAGGTTCTGTGCCCCAGCGGCTCCATTCTTGCATTTCAACGGCGGTGCATCTTTCACGGCGGGACAGCCGTAATTATGTTTCCATGAGTTATCCAAAAGACGAAAGAGCACTCCACTGCAGACCACTTGTTAAAAGCTTTATTTATATGCAGGAGCAAGACTGGTTAAAGTTGGCCAGACATTTCAAGTTGCCTAACGCGTTTCGAGTCTCCTGACTCTTGATCACAGGCTGGTAGCGGCATCACGGAACAGAAAGCAGTTCACGGCAATTATATCCCTCCGGTGGGATCTCACAGGTGAGTTGAATTCCACGCCGTGCACTATGGGATTTGTAGTGCTGCTGTAATTTTTTGTGACCCTCCAGTGGGTTTGCTCCGCTTTGCCAAATTTTATGTTCAATTTATAACCCTCCAGTGTGCTTCTGACGATGGAAACCAGTCAATTTGCAAGTCCGCTGTGACCGCAACGGGGCTGCGAGAGGTTCTGTGCCCCAGCGGCTCCATTCTTGCATTTCAACGGCGGTGCATCTTTCACGGCGGGACAGCTGTAATTATGTTTCCATGAGTTATCCAAAAGATGAAAGAGCACTCCACTGCAGACCACTTGTTAAAAGCTTTATTTATATGCAAGAGCAAGACTGGTTAAAGTTGGCCAGACATTTCAAGTTGCCTAACGCGTTTCGAGTCTCCTGACTCTTGATCACAGGCTGGTAGCGGCATCACGGAACAGAAAGCAGTTCACGGCAATTATATCCCTCCGGTGGGATCTCACAGGTGAGTTGAATTCCACGCTGTGCACTATGGGATTTGTAGTGCTGCTGTAATTTTTTGTAACCCTCCAGTGGGTTTGCTCCGCTTTGCCAAATTTTATGTTAAATTTATAACCCTCCAGTGGGCTTCTGACGACGGAAACCAGTCAATTAGCAAGTCCGCTGTGACCGCAACGGGGCTGCGAGAGGTTCTGTGCCCCAGCGGCTCCATTCTTGCATTTCAACGGCGGTGCATCTTTCACGGCGGGACAGCCGTAATTATGTTTCCATGAGTTATCCAAAAGACGAAAGAGCACTCCACTGCAGACCACTTGTTAAAAGCTTTATTTATATGCAAGAGCAAGATTGGTTAAAGTTGGCCAGACATTTCAAGTTGCCTAACGCGTTTCGAGTCTCCTGACTCTTGATCACAGGCTGGTAGCGGCATCACGGAACAGAAAGCAGTTCACGGCAATTATATCCCTCCGGTGGGATCTCACAGGTGAGTTGAATTCCGCGCCGTGCACTATGGGATTTGTAGTGCTGCTGTAATTTTTTGTGACCCTCCAGTGGGTTGGCTCCGCTTTGCCAAATTTTATGTTCAATTTATAACCCTCCAGTGGGCTTCTGACGACGGAAACTAGTCAATTAGCAAGTCCGCAGTGACCGCAACGGGGCTACGAGAGGTTCTGTGCCCCAGCGGCTCCATTCTTGCATTTCAACGGCGGTGCATCTTTCAAAGCGGGACAGCCGTAATTATGTTTCCATGAGTTATCCAAAAGACGAAAGAGCACTCCACTGCAGACCACTTGTTAAAAGCTTTATTTATATGCAGGAGCAAGACTGGTTAAAGTTGGCCAGACATTTCAAGTTGCCTAACGCATTTCGAGTCTCCTGACTCTTGATCACAGGCTGGTAGCGGCATCACGGAACAGAAAGCAGTTCACGGCATATATATATATACACAAAATGGTATCTTTGCCTCGGGTGATCAACCTGCCATTGTTTGTGTTTCACAGATAGCTGCATTGCCACATGGACGTAATAACAAAAACATTTGTGTCTGCACATGAGGACCATGGGGCTTATTTACAAGCCTCTTGCACCACTTTTGCATCATTTTTAACATGAAAAAAGTGACGTACCGGTGGCACAAGAGGATTGTAAATCTGCCCCCATGTACCTAATGTCAAGGCAGCATGATAGTTATGTTATGTTATGTTATGTTATGCACTTTTGTATTGCGCACAGCTGCCCCAGCTAAGGGGCGTCCTGGCGCATGGCAGGCAATGTGCAACAGATAGCAGAAACACAACACAGATAAAAGATCTATTTAAAAAAGAAACGTTTTCAGAGCTTTGCGAAAGGCCAAGAGGTCAGTCAGTAGCCGCAAGTCCACTGGGAGGGAATTCCAGAGTTCAGCCGCCCTCACCCGAAAAGAGCGACCACCAGCCCGACACAACCTGTATCGGGGGACCACCGCGAGCGCTTGGCTACCCGATCTCAAAGCGCGGGAAGGAACATACCACGACAGGAGGTCAGCAAGAATTGGCGGACCTACTCCCCTCAAGATCTTAAACGCCAAGCACAACACCTTGAACTGGATGCGTGATTTAATGGGAAGCCAATGCAAGGATCTCGAGACACCTGAGACAGAGCTCCTTCGGGGTAAGCCTACAATGGCTCTAGCCGCGGCATTCTGCACTCGTTGAAGGCGGGTAGTCTCCGCCACGTTGGTCCCTACCAAAAGCGAGCTGGCATAGTCCAGGCGAGATAATACCGTGGCCTGGACTATCAGCTGCCTGGTACCACGGTCAAAGAACTTAAGAATGGGCCTCAGCGACCGCAAGATGCCAAAACAGCCGGCCGCGATTTTCTTCGAGTGGCCCTCGTAACTGAGAGCGGGATCCATCCACACTCCCAGATTCCTAAGTTCAGTGACCGGGAGAGGGACCGGCCCCAGTTCAATGGGCCACCACTTGTCCCCCCACAGTTCCGCCTTCCTGCCAACGATCATGATCTCGGTTTTCTTCGCGTTGAGCTGGAGACAGTTGTTCTTCATCCAGCTTGCCACCGCCCTAAGTCCACTCTGAAACCTGGGGGCATCCCGATCCGCATCCCCGCTGATAGTCACCGCTAGCTGAGTATCGTCAGCATACGAGACCATAGTCATGTCCCATTGCTTGACGATCTCAGCCAGCGGTCTCACATACAGATTGAAAAGCGTGGGACTCAGCGAGGAGCCTTGCGGGACCCCCTGTCTCAGAGGAAGGAATTGGGACTGGTACGGTGGCAGCGCAACGCTAAAGAAACGATCGTTCAGGAAAGAGCGGAACCACTGGAGGGCAGAGCCACCCAGCCCGACCTCCTCCAGGCGATGCAACAGGATAGGATGGGACACGGTGTCGAACGCGGCGCTCAGATCTAATAAAACGAGCGCCGCTGTCTGCCCCGCATCCATCACTGTGCGTAGGTGTTCAGCCATGGAGAGAAGGGCAGACTCCGTGCTGTGACCAGCACGGAAGCCATTTTGGGTGGGATCCAAGATGTTAAACTGGATGAGGTGGGCCGAGAGAACTTTGTTGACATGGGCCTCCATTACTTTGGTAGGCCAGGGAAGCAAAGAGATAGGCCGATAGTTTTCAGGCTTGTCTGGGTCCAGTGAGGGCTTCTTTAGGATGGGGGAAACCATCGCCCGCTTCCAGCTACGGGGGACCGTGCCCGACTCCAACGAGATGTTGATCAGGGAGTGTACCACGGTCCGACCCACGAACGACTCATCTCTAAAGAGAGGCGAACTGAGAGGGTCGGCGGGGGACCCAGATTTCACCTGCTTTGCCAAGATGTGAAACCCTTCCAATGTCAACAGGGGAAGCGAGTGCAGGGCTGTGTCTCCACAGATGGAAATCGGAGACTCAACAGGGGGTCCTGTGGATGGAAAGGTCATATAGATGTTTTGGACCTTTTCCTGAAAGAACACCGCAAGAGCCTCACAATGAGCAGTAGAGCCCGTCGTCGGAGCATCGGGGCGCTTAGCTAGAAGATCCTTCATCAATTTGAAAATAGTTTTCGAGGGGTTAGAGCTGTTGCCGACTTCGGCAGTATAATACAATGCCCGAGCACGGCACACAGCCCGATGGTATACTTTGACGGAGGCGAGATAGATAGCTTTTTTCCCCGAATCGTACGCCTTCCGCCAAGCCCTCTCTGCGCGCCTGCAACTGCCCTTGAGCGCACGTAGGGCGCCATCGTACCATGGGCTAGATTCTCTGGCACTGGTCTTACAGGCGGTGAGTGGAATGAGCGCATCTAGCGCTTTGGAGATCCACGCGCAGAACCCATCGTAACCTGAATCAACAGTTACAAACGGATCTAATGGCTCTGCAGCGAGGACACGGTGCAGATCTTCCAACCGTAATTTGCCCCAATGCCGCCTTACGATCAGCTTAGCAGGAGGGATGACAGTCCTACCTGATAAAGGGGTACTAATGGCGACCAAAGAGTGATCAGTCCAACCCAGGGGCGAGACGGCAGTGACAGAAGCATCTGTCAAATTAGTGAAGAAGGGATCTAGCGTGTGGCCACCGATGTGGGTGGGCTGCTGAACAAGCTGCAGCAACTGTAAGGCCTCCAAATCCGTGAGAATGCCACTGACCGCAGGTAGGTTGGGTCTATCGAGATGGAGATTAAGGTCCCCCAGAATCGAAAAATTGGGACACCCCACCACCAAGGAGCTGACCACATCCGGGAAAGCGGCGCGAAACGCCGCCTCGCTCCCTGGGGGACGATAGACCACCATCCCCGAGAGTGAGAAGTGAGGAGTAACCAGAATCTTAAACAACGCACTTTCACATCCCGCAATGGTCAGTGCGGTCCAGGAGCAAGTAAGACTAGAACGAATAGCCAGGGCAATTCCCCCTCCCCTAGAAGATCGATTAAGGGTACGGACTGTATAGTCAGGGGGGAATGCCAGATTAATAATGGCTGCGTCCTCGTCTTTCAGCCATGTCTCGGTGATAGCCACGATGTCCGGGCTTTCATCCTGCAACAGGTCAAATACTGCCTGATAATGTGACACCAGAGACCTAGCATTAAAACTAAAAATGCGGAGAACATGCTCCGGGCAGGTATAGCAAACGGCTGCCACCGGACGTGTGGGGGCAATAGAAGTAGCTTGCCCCAAAAACCACTGACAGCCAGCACAATGATAGGGACCGTCCAATGGATGTAGGAGGGGTAAGCTACAGCCAGCAGTCCGGCGTCCCAGGTCACGCAGGGTGTCACAAGAGGATGTCAACATGGCTGGAAATAACCAACCGCACCTCGTACCAGCAGGGCCTGGCCAGAGTCCCGCGCGTCCTTAGCGCGGACGGGCGCAGACGGGCAGGACTCTGGCACGACTCCGGCCAAGCGACGGCGTCCCAGCTGCGCGTTCCCGCTGCGCGGAGAGGACGACTTTAAATAGGCGTCCCCTGGACTGAAGCGAGCGTCAGGACGCTCTAAGATGGCGCCCGCAAAAGCGCCAACAGCCCCAATCCAACAGCCCCAATAGTGTACTCATGGAGTGTTCCATGTCAGAAAGGTAGCAGCGAAATTGTCTATAGTTGGAAAAAAAAGTTCGATTTGCTGTAGATTTTTTAAGCAGCGGAGACATTAATACACACTTCCATTCTGAGGGAGAGTTGTGGCGCTGCAGCCAGAGTGGCAGAGTGGCTGACTCCGGAGCGCAGGGCTCACGGTTCGATCGCCGGTGCCAGATCAGCTCAGCATCATGTGACTCTGGGCAATAACTCACCTAATCTCCCCGATGGCCACCCAGCGCCTGGATACCCTTAGGGGTGATAAGTTCACGTTTTACAAAAAGTGGAATTATTATCAAAATGTGTTATTATTATTCCTTAGGCACTTTGGATGTAGTCAGTGAAAGTTTGTATATATCTTTACCTTCAGGCACCAGACAGGTTGCTAAAATAGCCGCTATCCTGGGAGGGCGAGGGTCCTGAGGCGCACCAGACTTGGTGTCAGACAGCATATCCAACACCTGGTCCTCAAAGCAAAGTGTGAAGTCACTCAGACTGCGTGGCTGTTGGATGAGTATGGTTTAAATCAAACTCGATCTCAGGGCAGTCAGAAGTAACAGACAGATTCTTGCAGATTCCCTCGAGTTTATCTTCAAAGAAGTCAGCTAAGTTATTACACAAATCTTTAGAGGCCACAATAGTGGAGACACAGGTGCAGGGTTTCACACAGCTGTTTAACGCTTTTTATAGCTCTTTGGTAGAGTTCCCCGCTTTGTCAATTGTATTGGCTGTAAAAGATTTTCATCAGCATGAGTTGAAAAAGTTGTAAAATACCTGCAGTTTTATTCCTGTTCAAGTTGATGGTAGCCTTTGTTCAGATCAAGGTGGAAGAAGACTTTGGTGCCATTCATCTTTGCGATCTTGTCCGCAGTGTGTTCACCTGGATGTCCTTCTCTTTTGATTGCTTTGTTGGCCTGTCACATATCAACACAAATGTGCACTGAACTGCCAGTGTCCTTTTTTGGCACCACCACAATGGGCATTCAATGATGTCATGCTTTAACAGCGTTTCAAGTTCTTTCATAACGGCTGCCTTTAAGTGAAAAGCAATTTGACGGTGTCGCTGTGCAGCAGGGCGAATATCTTCATTGAGGTAAAGCTGTACCTTCATCATCTTAAGTTTCCAAGTCCATGAAACAATGTCAGGTATTGACTCACTACTTCAGAATGGGCATTTAAGTTGTAGTTAATTGATATCAGTCAAATTCAGCAGCAGTATTGAAGTTTAGAAGCATGCACTCGACAATGTACCTGGGAGGACATGAATTGGTGCTTGCACTATCGTTATCTTGTGCCGCATGGGCGTCACAAAGGATCCTTTGCTCTGCACGATATTTATCGACGCAGCACTGTCTATAATGAATGTTGTAGGGCAACCATTCATCCTGAGTGTGATTTTAGGACAATATCCAAATGAACTTTGTTGCTTCATATGGTGATTCTAAGCAGATTTGTGTTTCTCCTTGCAAGCAGCCAATTCTACATGTGCACGTCTGTCTGTGACCGACATCACCATCGCACTTCCATTGCTGGAGCAGAGTTTTCTGTTGAAAATTTATTGAGTTTTAAGCTCCAGTTTTGTTTATATGTTATGATTAAAATTACTGATTTATAATCATTAATCACTAACTTTGTTAAAAGTTTTGACTAATCAACATTACTAATGAGAGAAATTACACGTGGGAATGCATTTATGTTGCTTTATTAATACGTGAACTAAATTGGTGAGCAAATTAATTAAATAAGTGTCGCAAAAGTGCTATTTGTTTCGTGTTTGCGCTTTAAAGATAACGTGTTTTAATGCTTCCTTGTGTCGCAGGTGGCTAGGTAATTACATACACATAAGGGTATTAGTGGGGATTAACACTGTATAATCATTATGATGTGGTAACGTTGCTTTGTGTTTCTTTTAATTAAGATGGTCCGTTTTGGCCTAAACCAAGATGGCCGCTATTTACAGCCTGCGCTCGAGTGATTGAAATGTGACGAGAGGCCTTGCTGAACATGGTTGGAAGTCACCTGACCACAGCCTCTGTCTGAATGAAAAGTTTCCGTGAGGACAGCAGCTCCGGGCTTGCTTCCAATAGCCCTTGGAAAAGAATAAAGCCACAATGAACTGAGATAAACCTGCGGTGGCTTCACTATGGTACCAAGGAAGAGCATTCATGAATGTATCGTTTCCTAACTTGTGTTTCCTTCTTCCGTGTTTTTTATTTTTGTGATTTTTCTGAGCGGAGGTTTTCTAAATGTTGCCAGACAACATCCTTTCCTGCTCGCTCTGCTCAGCGGCTCAACGGACGTTTAGAGTTAGTTTGTTACTTTTATTTTGTTAGTTTTGTTATAAATAATGCTAGACTAGAGAGGGTCTAAGGCCACTTCTTCCTGAACCTATGCTCGTGAGGATCGATGCTGATCGAGAGGTCGGCGACTCGGGAGACTTTACTAAGAGACCTGTCCTGACCCATTTAGGTAGAATAGGTAATTATGAGAATAATGATCTTGCTATTGATTGACTTTCATTGAACTAATTTAGATAAAAGATGATCTTTGTTTGAATATCAGTGTCGGGTGGTTATTTCTTTGTCATTTATTGAGTTCCGAATGTATTACTTGTATTTAAAATCATGACTCAGGACATATCTCTATGGTCACATTGACCTCGCACTGGATGCAGATTGGTATAGGTTTCACTCATATATACAGTGTGGATAGAGTAACAGTTATGAATGTTAGTGTGATGGGCCCTAGCGTATGATGAGTGTATGTGCGTGCGACTGTAGATTTACTCTGTCCGTGGAAGTAGGTAGAATTTATATGCGCCGATCTGCAGCAGTTTCCTGGTAGCAGTATGATGGTTAGAGATTATTGTCTTGATCTGATAGATTGCTTGTACATAGGCTTTTGATTCATTGATTTATGGTTTGATGTTGGTATATGTACTAATACTATATGTTGAAGTCGTCGTGTTGAGTTTTATGTAGTGTGTACGGCTTCTGGAACGTGGGGAGCTGGTGACGGTTCCGTAGTAGGGCAGAGGGAAGTAAGTGCTGCTCTCGGGAAAGACGGGATTGTTGGCCCTGTACGGAAGCGGGGAAAAACGTGTGACAATTGAAGTTGCGCGTCACATTGTCTGGGTTCGGAATCAGTGACATCGTCGTGTGTTACTATTAGAGACATATTTTCGGTATAAAAGGAGTGCGTATGGTAACGAAGGTTATCTGTGAAACTCTGGTCTTAAGTCCCAGGGATCCGTAAGGTTTGCCGTTAAAGCTTATCGTGGGAGAAGTAATAGGTATTCTCTGAGCTTGTCTGAAGGACTGGGCAGAGGTAAGCGCTGCTTGGTTAACGTGTGTTATTATTCTGTAGTGAGACAGACTGTTCGCTGTTCTCGGAAAAGGCAGGATTCTGTGTGGTTGTGCTACATTTTTCTGGTGTGAAAGTGCGTGAATGTATGAGCATTTAGTTGATTGTAAGACTCTTTGGAGCAGTCCTAGAGGAAACAGTTAATGAATGCATGCTAGAAGGGCAGAGTAGAGGGATGTGCTACTGTGTCAACGAAAGTATTAATTCCGTGGTAGAGCAAAGGTAAGCGCTGTTCTAGAGAGAAGCGGGATTCTTGTGAGAAAGGATTTTCTTTACTATTCTGTGATTAGCGAAGCAGACAATGGAGATGTTTATATGTTGTAACTAATAGATTTTGTGGATTCTGAAATGGAGTCTACTGAAAAGGCTTTGTAAAGGAGGGGTAGATGAGTGACAGGAGACAGAGCAGAAGCGACTGCAGCGACCACTGACGTCATACAGACCGCGCTGTCATTGGGTAGTGGATCAGAACAGTGCTTGCGCTGGGATTGGTGCGTTGGTGTGAGCCGCGCAGGGATTGGAAGGAGTACAGGGTGACGTAGACGCTCCAGGATTGGTGCATTGGTGTGAGTCGCGCTGTTATTGGACAAAAGATCGTACAGTTGCGGAAGGGACTAGGGAATATTGGTAAACGTTAAAATGTATTACCAACCGGAGGAAAAGAAGAAGAAATCCTTGTTCGGTAAAATTAAAAGGTGGTTTGACAAGGATAAAAACATAATAACTAGAGAAGGTGAATTGTTACCTCCGACAAGAACTCCTGCATCCTTCATGGTTGCGAAATATGGGTATCATTCCTGTATATGGTTAGATAACTGGGCTAAGTATACTAAGGAAGATGGTGTTTTAGCGTTCCCGGAACATGGTTCATTTAATCTGGCCGTGTTGAGAAATTTACGGGAAAAAATGATGTGTCTAGAGCCTAGACCAAGGCCGACACAGTTCGAGGCGTTGGTGGAATGGGAAGATGAGGTGCATGAGCGAGAAAAGCAGAGGAGTGGAGGCAATTATAGGTATATTTTCGGGAGAAAATATGATCGTGAAACTCATCATGATCGAATGAGGAGATGGCGAGATGCTAGTATGTCAGAGGGATTATATCCTATGAGGACAGTTGACGAGAAGGAAGAGAGGAAGGGTACAGAAAAGGTGCCTGATGCAGAAGTGAGAAGGTATGGGGCTAATGATTATGAGGATGAGGTCTTAGATGAAATGATTTACAAGAGACCACCACCCTATAGACCAGAACCAGAAGAGAGCACACCAGTTGCTACTCCTGTAAGAGATACTTTGCGAATTATTAAAACTGAGGTGGTGACACCTGATCTGAAAAGTGGTAGCTCTTTCACGGAAAGGGAAAGAGAGAGAGAGCGTGAGAGAGAGAATCGAGTCAGTGACGAGAAAACAAGAGAATTAGCCAGAACCACATCTGAGCTGACTGAGAAAATTAGAGAGCTGACGAAAAATCTGGAAGCTGTTACAGTGCCTGTAACCATAGGTCCCGTTGTGCCTATTTTTGATAAGCAAAGAATGGGTGAAAATGGTTTGACAGTTCCCTATGTTGGAAATGGTTTGGTTGGTACTTGTTCTTTGGAGGAATCAGGAATGAGAACAGGAAGAAATAATTTGAGACAGTCGAGACATGACATATGTAGTGGGGGATCAGATGTGCAGCCTAATTCAGGATTGAATACTGGTTGTTTGGGAGGAACAATTTTAGAACCACAGAGGATGGCAGAACAAGTGGGTACAGTGAAAAAGTCTACTGAAATAACAGCTGAGGATTTGAATGATTGGTTGAAAGTTCTTCAAAAGAAGGATAAAGATTCACAGGCAATTGATGTAGCCAGGTTGCGCATAGAACTGGAGGAGCTTATTGCGGGAACAATTCCTACAGATATACTGAAAAATCATCATGATGGAGAGTTGTTATTCATGTGCAAGAGTATCACCTGGAGGGCTAAGAGTACACATGACAGGTTAAGAGCAATAGCGAGTGAACAAGGAGTTGACATGGATAAGGTGAAAGCTTTGCAGAAGCCTTACAGGGTGGATTTCACCGATAAGGATATTGAGAATCTAAATGGTGCTGGCAGAACAGGACAGATTAAGGAAATGATTGCCTTATTGCGAAAATGGGGTGATGTGGAAAGGTGGAAGGATAGATGTTACAAGAAAAGGGAAGATTCAGCGGACAGGACTTACTCAGCTTTTCCCATGAGAGAAAAAGAGAAAATAGTGGATGCTTATCCTATGAGAGAGATTCCTGGAGGAGGATATGTACATGTCCCATGGACTAGACAGGATATTTTGTCATTTACGAATGATTTCCCTCGACTGAGAGAAAAGCCCGTCGAGTGGTATAGGCAGGTAGATAGGTTTGTGAAATTGTCAAAAGTGCTGTGGATTGACCTGAATAGTCTGTTTGATATAATTGTTCCAGCAGACTTGTGGGCAGAGTGTAAAATAGTTGTAGATTGGCCTGCAAAGGAGTATCCAAGAGATGCGAAAACAGGAGCACCAGACCCAGAGGTAATGAAGAAATATGATCAGGTTATTGTGTTCCTGAAAAATAAAGTACCCCCGAAAGAGACAGACTGGGTTAAGATAGATCGAACACATCAGGAAGCGAAAGAATCAGTTCATGCTTTTTATGAAAGGCTGATACTGGCTTTTAAATAGTTCAGTGGAGATGAACACCTGGGTGATAAGGATTTGAGTCATTTTGTATACAGATTTGTATATGGCTTGAGACCTGAAATCAGTGAAAGAATTTGTGAGCATACAGTTGATTGGCAGAGTAAAAATATTGATGAAATCTTAAGACATGCAAAATATTTCAGTGATGAGATTGAGGCAAAACAGAGAAAGCTGAAAGAAAAAGCAATGTGGGCACAGGTGAAAGTTGCTGAAAGACAAGAAGCACAGTTGGTGGAACAGGCAAATAATCAAGGAAATAGACCCAGATATGCAGGAAAAGGGAAGGGGAATCTAGAAGAAGCAAAGAAAAAGTTCCCTTGTCACAACTGTGGACAATTGGGGCATTGGAGATCCGAGTGTACCAATCCACCATTAGTGAGTAATGAGAATAAACCCTTGAATCAACAGGTGCAGAACGAGGGGTGTAATCATCAGCAGCAACAGCAGAAGGTTGTCAGACAGCAGAGTCAAGAGCCAAAACCGCCCTTGCCGCAGAATAGAGGGTCCCAAAAGTATAACTAGGACTCGGGATTCTACAATGATGAGCAGGTAAACAAACCGAGACGTTCAAACCTGGTACAGCAGTACTGGTTAAAGAATGAGGGGAGTGAGTCTGAAGGGGACTATTGACGGTGCCGAAGAGAGGAGGAAGAGTGCATACTTGGTGCAACTCTAGAAATAGACCAGGCAGGACCATTCGTAGATGGGAAAATAAATGGGGAGAGTGTTACTTTTTTGGTAGACACAGGAGCGACGAGATCAACTGTCAGGTCAGCAGATATAAGAAATCTTCCTCTCTCGGACGAAGCAATCCAAGTGGTTGGTGTAGCTAATACACAGATTAAGACTCGTTTTACCGAACCAGTAAGGGTAAGAATAGGGAAATTCTCAGATATGCACAGGTTTGTAGTCTGTGACACTAGTCCAGTGAACTTGTTAGGTAGGGACTTATTGTGTAAGATGAACTGCACATTTTTTTGTACTCCGGATGGAATAGCTTTTGAGACACCAGATGAGGATGTTTTGTACAGGATGACTCTAGATAATAGAGAGAGTGAGATTGTTGGTACATATGCAGTGTTTAACCCAGATGATTTGCCTCAGGAGTTGAGACACACAGTGAAAACAGCAGTTTGGGATTTTACTGGAGAAGATGTGGGATTGATGAATAATGTAGATCCAGTGAAGATTTCAGTGAAAGAGGGAATTGTTTATCCTAATATTCCTCAGTACAGATTGACACCAGAGATAATTGAGGGAATAACACCTATAATTGACAAGATGATTCAACAGGGTGGTTTGAGAGAGTTATTGAGTAGCCCGTGTAATTCACCGATAATGGGGCTAAAGAAACCTAATGGAAAGTTCAGGATTGTACAAGATTTGAGAAAGGTTAACAAAATTGTGGTGGCATGTTGTCCCATTGTGCCAAATCCGTCAGTGATTTTGTATCAGATTCCTCATGATGCTGAGTGGTACACGGTAATTGATTTGTGTCATGCTTTCTTTTCAATTCCATTGCATCATGACAGCCAGCCGATTTTTGCATTTCGGTTTGGACAGCGTATTTTAGCATGGTGTCGTATCCACAGGGGTAAACAGAGAGTCCTTCGATATTCAATCAGTTATTGAAGAAATCATTGGAGAGTTTAATCATGCCTGAAAGTTCAGGACTAGTGCAGTACATCGATGACTTACTTGTGGCATCGAAGACACGTGAAGCTTGTGAAGTAGATACCATAGCTTTACTGAATCATCTGGCAGATGGAGGGTTAAAGGTATCTCCAGCTAAATTGCAATTTTACAAGAAAGAGGTGCATTATCTTGGACACAATATTGAAAAGGGTCTGAGAAGGGTGACCGATGACAGGATCAAAATTATCAGAGGAATGAGAGCCCCGATGACCCAGAGAGAAGTGAGGATGTTTCTGGGGATGGTGGGTTATTGTCGTCAGTGGATAAGTAATTTCTCCCTGATAGCAAAGCCACTGATTAAATTGACTAAAAGTGAGGTGAGAGACCCATTGGAATTGGATGGAGAACAAATGGCAGCATTTGAAGAGTTGAAGAGCAGAATGTGTGAAGCTCCTGCTTTGGGAATGCCAGATTATGAGAAACAGTTTGAATTGTACTGCAGTGAGAGAAATGGATGTGCACTTTCAGTGTTAATTCAGAAGCATGGACAACTGAGAAGGCCAATTGCGTACTTCTCATCGCCCCTAACCCCGTAGCTGTGGGTTTGCCAGGTTGTCTGAAAGCAGTAGCTGCTACATGCAGAAGCTTGGAACAGAGTGAGGGTATAATAATGGGATATCCTGTAAGGGTATTCGTACCTCATGATGTGGCGATTCTTTTGACAAGAAGCAGAACTCAATATATGTCACATAGTCGGCTGACTAAATATGAGAAAATCATTCTGGGAGCATCAAATGTAACTCTTTGATTTGTCAGCAGTTCAATACTGGAAAAAAGACAGTGGTGAGTCTAGGAACAATAGGCAGAGAAGGAGGTCCTTTTACCAGGATGCAAATAGATTTCATTGAAATGCCCCAAGTGAACAGATTGAGGTATGTTCTAGTGGTAGTCTGTTTGTTCTCAAGATGGGTGGAGGCCTATCCGACTAGGAGAAATGATGGAATAACAGTGGCAAAGTTACTGTTAAGAGAGTTGATTCCTAGGTACGGGTTTCCAGTGACAATTGAGTCAGACAGAGGTGGACACTTCTACAGTGAGCTCATGGGTTTAATTTGTGAAGCATTGAGCATACAGCAGAAGTTATATTGTGCATACAGACCAGAGGCTTCTGGTGTTGTTGAACAGATGAACGGCACAATAAAAAACCAAATTGGTAAGATGTGTTTAGCCACTGGAATGAAATGGCCTGATGTCTTGCCTCTAGTGCTAATGACTATTAGGTCTACTCCAGATAGAAGCACAGGGTTGAGTCCACATGAAATATTAATGGGACGTGCAATAAGACATGCATTTGTGCCTGTCAACAAGTTGATGACAATAACTGATGACATGATTTTGGATTACTGTAAAGGCCTGGCTGACGCAGTTCATTCTGTGTTTCACCAGGTTGGAGAAGACGCTACTACACTTGAAAAGAAGCAAGCTCATGATCTGAGTCCAGGAGACTGGGTGAGGATTAAAGTACACAGAAGAAGAAATTGCTTGGTTCCAAGGTGGGGAAGGCCAAGACAAGTTATTCTGACTACGACAACTGCAGTAAAGTGTGCTGGTGTGAAAAACTGGGTGCATGCAAGTCATACTCTGAGAGTTCCAAATCCAAAGGATGGGACTGGTAAAGAGTATTTTGAAGAGTCAGATTCCAGTGATGAGGCAGAAACTGAACCAGTGAGAAGAAAAAGGAATCCTGAAAGGGGGGAAGGAGAAAGAGAGTCAGGTGAATCTTTTTTCTTTCCAAGGGAGGCTTCAAGAGAAACATTGAGAGTCTCAGAGGAGAGATCGGATTCTGTAAGAGTGCCTGAAGTTCCAACAAGCAGTGGGGAAGAAAGAAGAGAAAAGAGCAATTCCACAGAGGTTACACCTGAATCAGATGAGGAGGTTGAAAATCCACTTGAGATTACACCTGAAGAAGCAGGGTCAGAAAAAGTTAGAGATGGACAGATTGCGGAAGACCCCCGAGGAGGTGTAGGGAACATTCCTGATAAGCTAGGTGAAGGGACAAGTAGACAGCAAGAAGATTGCATGTCGGAGACCCGAGGAGGGACAGAAATAGGGAAATCTCAATCAGTGGTGGAAAAGACTGTGGAGCGAAAGAAAATTGTTGAAGAACAAGAGGCAAATGAGACAGAATCGGATGAGAGTGAAAATGAGAAATCAGAGGGTCGAGTTCTGAGAAAGAGAACTTGGATCGGAGAAAGAAATAATAAAGAAGTAAGATCAAAGAGGGTTGTAAGAGGAGATCTTTGGCCTAACAGAATAAAGAGACTGAGGTACAGACTGACACGAGCAAATTCATCGAAAGCTGAACAGGTGAACGAGGTGTCTAGTCAGAATCAAGCAAAGAGTGATAAACAAAAGGTCACAAAGGAACCGGAGGAGATCAAGAGAATCAGAAAACCTAACCAGAAGTATAGGTCACCGGAATGGGCGTATGTGGCACTGTCTGAAGGTGAAGAGGCAGAGAGTCAAGGAAATCCAGAGGGGACCGTACGAGAAGTGGTTGAGGAGAAAACTGTTGGAATCCTGAAAGTCATCCTTACTGACATTGGAGAAGAGTCGGATGCTCAGGATGTTGTTGAAGATCTGATACAGTTCGATGTTGCTGAAGAAGAAGTGAAAAGTGATGAAAATCCAAATTGAGTGAACTAAAGGAGTCACTTGGAGAAAAGTGAAAAGAAGACAGTCTGAAATTAGCTGTTTGAAATAATCTAGTGTTCTAGTGTTCCAGTAGTGGATTAGAAGAGGCTAAGTCAAAAGACACTGCCAAAGTAGTAAAATGGCTAACACAGAAAATAATCAAAGTAGATGTGCCTTCTTGAAAAGATGGTGTAGAATGTGCTGCTGCTGTACTGGATTATTAATGCTGTTATGGGGAATACTAGCTTTATTGGTTACCTTTAGGGTTACAATAGACACTTTTGGAATACATACTGAGAATATGACCAATGTAGAGAAGAATTCACAGAAGGTAGTTCCAACTAGAATTAGTAACATTTACATACATAAAGATAGGTCAATTAATGATTTTTCTAGCAATGTTTTTTCAAAGTTGTTGTATGAATATGTAAAGACAATGGAAGTTACCTGCATCCGTTTCAGAAGGTGTTACTTATCACCATTTACCAGCTACGTATGGGATTTCATGTAGTGTGTTAAGTAGTGTTTTTTATTTGTTAGGGAAAATAGATTATGAGATGTCTAACAAAGATAACATTTTTGGGCAATTGCCTATGAATAGAAAGCTGAATCCAGCTAAAGAAGCTAACATTTTTGGTGAGATTTCTATTGAGACAGAAGAATTAACATTAGATTACATTTTTAGAAACAATTTAACTTGCAGTTTGAAAGAAGAAGAAAAGGCTTTCCTAGACATGGTAGAGGAAAGGAGAATGAGCATGCATGAAAAGGCAGGGAAATATAAAGTGAGTGAGACAATATGGGATATTGAGATGGGAAAGGAATTGAGGAATGGGGCCAGTCCAACTTTGGCTTTAGATGCACCACAGAAGGGTAAACTATGCATTACCAGAAAGAAATCCCAATATGATAATTACTTTGTTGGGACTAGTGAGTGTCATGATACATACTTCATTGCAACAGGATGGGGTTTCAAGGGAGGAGAAGATCCAGTTTTCCCAGGAGTGTATTATTTTTGTGGGAACAAGGCTTATTACAGGTTGCCTGACCATTGGTATGGCACGTGTTATGTGGGCCTGGTCTTTCCAAAGATTTTTCATATAGATAGGATAGAAGATGTAGAACACATTAATTTACTAACACGTTTTAAGAGAGAAACTTGGTCAGAAATTGTAGGTGATATTTTTGGAGCTTTAATTCCAGCAGTGGGAATTTCTTTAAATGCATATGGAATTCGGAAACTGTCAACAGTGGTGGATCGCTTATCGACAAGTACCGCTGGAGGGTTTCTTTTGGTAAATACGGAGATGATTGCCGTACGTGCCATGTCTATGCAAAATCGACTTGCCCTTGATATTCTATTGGCCAAGGAGGGTGGAGTCTGTGGAATGCTGAAAGTTCAACATTGTTGCACTTACATTCCTGATGAAAGCAAAGATCTAAAGGTCTATATCAAAAATATTACTGATTTGCATGAAGAATTAGTACCACTGGAAGCTGAAAGTATCTGGACTAAAATAGCTAATAAGATAGTTGCTGTTAAGAGTTTTATTGCTAAGATAGGTAGTACCATTATTGGTAAAATATTATTTCCATTGACATGTGTAATTGTTGCTTTATTGATACTAAGATTGGGGTGTTTGTGTTGTAAAAACAGGGGGGGGGAAAAGAGAATAATTAGAGGTAATACTGAAAAGAAACAGAAGAGGTCAAGGAGAGACCCACAAGAAATAGAATTAGAGGAATTGAGGGAGAGAGTTTACTTGGAGTCGAAGAGGGATGATGAGAGAGAATCTGGTGTTTAATGTTGTGTCATAAAAGACATTTTCAATTTCTCCTAAAAATTGGGACTACATTTTTTTTTTGGGGTTGGTTTTTGTGGCGATAACATATCACCAAAGGGGGGATTGCTGGAGCAGAGTTTTCTGTTGAAAATTTATTGAGTTTTAAGCTCCAGTTTTGTTTATATGTTATGATTAAAATTACTGATTTATAATCATTAATCACTAACTTTGTTAAAAGTCTTGACTAATCAAGTGTCGCAAAAGTGCTATTTGTTTCGTGTTTGCGCTTTAAAGATAACGTGTTTTAATGCTTCCTTGTGTCGCAGGTGGCTAGGTAATTACATACACATAAGGGTATTAGTGGGGATTAACACTGTATAATCATTATGATGTGGTAACGTTGTTTTGTGTTTCTTTTAATTAAGATGGTCCGTTTTGGCCTAAACCAAGATGGCCGCTATTTACAGCCTGCGCTCGAGTGATTGAAATGTGACGAGAGGCCTTGCTGAACATGGTTGGAAGTCACCTGACCACAGCCTCTGTCTGAATGAAAAGTTTCCGTGAGGACAGCAGCTCCGGGCTTGCTTCCAATAGCCCTTGGAAAAGAATAAAGCCACAATGAACTGAGATAAACCTGCGGTGGCTTCACTATGGTACCAAGGAAGAGCATTCATGAATGTATCGTTTTCTAACTTGTGTTTCCTTCTTCCGTGTTTTTTATTTTTGTGATTTTTCTGAGCGGAGGTTTTCTAAATGTTGCCAGACAACATCCTTTCCTGCTCGCTCTGCTCAGCGGCTCAACGGACGTTTAGAGTTAGTTTGTTACTTTTATTTCGTTAGTTTTGTTATAAATAATGCTAGACTAGAGAGGGTCTAAGGCCACTTCTTCCTGAACCTATGCTCGTGAGGATCGATGCTGATCGAGAGGACGGCGACTCGGGAGACTTTACTAAGAGACCTGTCCTGACCCATTTAGCTAGAATAGGTAATTATGAGAATAATGATCTTGCTATTGATTGACTTTCATTTAACTAATTTAGATAAAAGATGATCTTTGTTTGAATATCAGTGTCGGGTGGTTATTTCTTTGTCATTTATTGAGTTCCGAATGTATTACTTGTATTTAAAATCATGACTCAGGACATATCTCTATGGTCACATTGACCTCGCACTGGATGCAGATTGGTATAGGTTTCGCTCATATATACAGTGTGGATAGAGTAACAGTTATGAATGATAGTGTGATGGGCCCTAGCGTATGATGAGTGTATGTGCGTGCGACTGTAGATTTACTCTGTCCGTGGAAGTAGGTAGAATTTATATGCGCCGATCTGCAGCACCATCTTCCCCCCTGTCACTCCATGATGACGTCAACGAACCGTTGGAAAATGAATTTGATAAAGATTGATTTTGTTTTGTTTCCACTTGTCTTAGTCGATGTTGCTGTTTGGCCTTGTGAGAGTGGCTAGAGTGCTTCTGGAACTTTCTGGTATCCATCTTCTTGTCTCTTCGTGATGCACTTAATTTTTCTTTCACATTAAAAACGATTATGAAGTGGTTCTATTTCCCACAGACTTTGCATATCTGTCTGATAGCGGGACAAATACCTTTGTGTGGAATAGAGAATCCACAGTGGAATAACCATTTCTTTTTATTCTGAGACATCACTCTGTGGGCTTCTGCCTTGTGTTTCTGCTTACTCTTCACGCCCAATGCTGATTCATTCTGAGTTGTTCCAGCTTCCATATCAGCAGCCTGTTGATCTGCACGTTCCTCCGCTCTTGCAGCCATGAGCACTTCCTCCAAACTGAGCGTTTCTCACGGTTGCATCTTCAGAATGAATCAGGGCGGCAACCATCAATATTTTTAAGAGGCTTCTTCATCATTGAATTAATAAGCTTGCAGTGCTTTATGAGCGTATCAAGTCTTTCAACAAACTCATCCATCATCTCACCAGGTTGCTGTCTTTCTTGGTTGAAATTGTACCTTTTGACATTCGGCATAGAAATGAACTGGGCCTCCAACGTCTTCTTCATTTGACGGTATGATATTTCATCAGCGTTTGATATCTTCTTTATCACTTATTTTACTCCATCACCTGCAAGGTTCTTTAAGTATTTGAAGATCTTTTAGTCATCTGCTTCTTCTATAGCATCTATTAAGTAATTGAACGTTTCATTACAGGTAGTCCATTAGATATATATGTGCATACGCGTCGGGCCCTCCCAACCCCTTTTTGCATGAGAACACGCACGCGTGCTTACATTTCTTGGACATTCATCGTCACTAAGGAAGATCGTAAATTCTCCCATTCCATACTCATCATCACAGGAGGCAGGCGATATAACCACGCCTCCTGCAACACACCCTGTCGCCCAGGGTTGATTCACTCCCACGCGCTTGCCAGGAAGGTGTTTCGTTCCCAGATGGATGGTTGAATAAGTAAGTGACTTGCTTTCCCGGAACATTACTTTGGGTATGCGAACCCACCCATACGTAACTGACGGTACCACTTTTACTTTTAGATTGCAGCTCCACTAAACTAATCGCTACATACGTAAGTAATTTCTCTCCTATCCCCACGCTGAACTGTGTACTCACGCACCCGCTCATTCTTTTAATTCACACTCCGTTCCTTCTAACCTTGTTAATTCCCCATTAGGCTGTGCGCATTGGCATTGTTGACTCACCCCGGCGACTACCCCAGGTAAGGGTAAGCAAGCTAATATCAACCTGGCGGCCCCTATTATACGTGCATTTAGTGCTCAATTTGTTTCTTTCTCCCCCCAGACTGTTGTACACACAGACTAATCCCAGGGCACCCGAGCATCGCTGGCTCCTCAGTGTTCACGTGATCCCCATTACTTCACGACTAATTATAGCAGTAAGCTATCTCAAGTAAGAATCGCCCATTTGTCCTGACCTCCGGTTGCTGACACTACGGTTGCCAAGTTTTAACTCTGCCTTCTATCCCCAGAGCACTTGGCAGAATAAGATAGGAAGCAGACCCGATCAATTTGCGCTCACATCTATTTCCGGCTGGAAGTAGCCCCACCTAGAGTAAAGTCGAAGTGAGTAGTACCTCAGTCCTGTTGATTTTTTAATACATTGGACACACATTAACAACTCCTAATCCCTTAGTCATGCTTTCCCCAGATGCACAGTATCCCAAGACAAGCAGCACAATTCTGTGCCTTCCTTTGACCACTCTGACAATCCCACCTCGGACTGTGGCCACAGTAGAGAGTAAGTTCGCTCTCGTATACATTCATGCATGACATGACGTCTCCACAAGTATAGTTAATTTTCTTACCACTCCCTAAATGATAGGATGCGCGTAACTCCCCATAGGGGCCACAGGAATTGATAAAGCTTTAGAGCTATCCTTATGGCCACCACTTGAGTTAAGTCTACGGCCACCACGATATCACCCTACGCGTGTGACACGCATCGTAATTGATTAAAACTATCACACTTTGAGCACGTCCACGTCGTATACAAGCTGAAATGTAGGGAATATATCGTAATTATACTCCTTTTCCCCTTAGTTTCAGGCTGCTCACTTATTGTCCTGAAGATGATCTTAAGTCCCTAAAGGATCGAAACGCCGTCGACCCCCACAACAGGAACTTCTTCGATTGTATTGACTTATGTGAAGTTTCTTTTCTGTTGTCAATGTGATGTATTGTTTTTAAGTTCACTTCACTTTGTCACATTACGCACCTTTCACTCAATGTGAGCACCTGACTATTTTTAATATTTCTAATCATGCGTGTGTAAAATAAAATGCCTTTTTTGCACCACATATGTTCCCCTACTACTTTTGTGCTCTCTCAATGATTAATTGTCCTTTTCTTTAAAAATGTTCCTTGTGTCCCCCCCCGTGGGACCACGATTGGGCCAAATTGAACCACTGTTTCCCTTAACACATGTTAACCCCAGGTTCTTCTAACGGGGTACCCTTGTTCTACCATACTACCAGATTTTTGTGGCAATGCCAACAGATCATTGCTTTATACACCAATTTTGTTTGAAGATGGGGGTTTCAAGGAGGAGGGATTGTGCATTTCCCCCGTTGATCTCCAGAGTGTTAACAATTTTTATCAATTTTTCCCAATATTTTCGAAGGTTTGTTTAAAATGTCTGTATTTGATGGTTTCTTCTTGTATTATATATGGATTTTTAAAATATCTAAATTTGTTTTACCATGTAATATTGTGGTATATTGTTCATCTCTGTTGAGGTCTAACTCAATTTTGAATAAACTTGGTAGCATTATAAATACCTGCCAAACTACCACCCTTTACATCTCCACTTCACTTCAGAAAACAACGTAGTAAAGAGGAAAGAGGAGATTGGAAAAATATGTGAAGTGATATTCTACCAAGCTTCAGTAAAGACAAATGACGACAAGGTCCAGATTAATAATGATGTTGTAGGCATGTTTTTACGTGGTAGGAAATAATGCTTTATTAACATGTATATCAGCTAGCATGACAAGGCCACAGTCAGCTTATATTGGCAGCAATTCATGTTTGTAGAATAATAGTGCACATTTATTTTGTGTGAGTGAGCCTTTCTCTGTGTGTATCTTCTTGTGTGTTTTTCCATTTTTTTTTTTTAAATGAAGCCTCAAAGTATTTTCTTCTCTAAAATGTTGATTGGTTTATGTGTTTGCAAAATTACTAGTCCAACCCTAGTCATATCATACCATAGAATGTGTGCGGCTTCTATAAATGGAAACATTTCAAAAACTCTGTTAATTTTGAGAAGAGACTGTTCTTTCTGGGCCTTCTTTGGGAGCAGACTCTATGTCAGTCTGTTTACTGATTTATACTTAACATTTCTTTGTGCTTAGACCTTATATTAGTCCTCTTGAAGAATTACAATAGACATTATTCTTTTATGCTAATGTCTAACAAACAAATTCATTAATTTTTGCTTTCTGTAATGATCATATTCGAAAATTACCCATGAAGTTTTAAACTGGAATCTTGTCTTGTGCAGATTTACTTTTTAGCCTTGAATGAAATCTTACAAAGACTCAAACAGTCCAGCTCCTGCACATTAACCCTCGTAATTAGTTGATTACAGCATTGACCGAGTTATAGATCTCTACATGATGCTTCACTGTTGAGATGTTACGCAGGCAGTTGTGCATCCAACAGTACAGAGAACAGGTGATTGTCGATCACTAATAGTTCAATTGCTAGCCCACATTTAAGCCCTGCAGCCCAGAACCTATTAGAACAAGTTTCTCTCAAAGTCCTGAAAGAATCTCCATATCATGCAACCCTAAAAGACTGATCACCACTTTATCCCCACACACAAGTGTCTTGTGGAGCCCTCAATGAATCACCAGTGTCACACGCCGGGAAACATCAATTACAACATATCTATCACAACGCATGCTATTAAATAGCATACCATTACAACGCAAGCGCCATTACAACGCACTGCCATCACAACGCATGCCTTTTCAACGCATATGCCTTTACCACGCATGCCTTTACAACTAATGTTGTTGTAAAGGCATGAATGGTAAAGGTAGAAGTATAAGGTAAGTATATATGATTTGCCTTCTAATCCTTCTCGACCTTTCGTCAGTATTTGACACCATCAAGCACGATAACCTAATTGACCTCCTGGAACTCAGGATGGGGTTGTCTGGGCCTGGACTAAACTGGTTCTCCTCATTCCTCCATGACAGTTCCCAAAGCTTCAAGGTGAACCAGTCCCTGTCTCGTCCTTTGCCGGTCACGCTAGGGGTCCCACAAAGTTCTGCGCTCTCACCCACGCTTTTCAACCTGTTCATGGAGCCTTTGACAGAAATTCTGAAACCGTCCAGCATTCACTATCACATGTATGCGGATGACACCCAACTATACTTGAAGATCGCCTCCCTTGAGGACATCTGGACCCTCAATTCAGTCCTACTGGAAACTGAAAGCTGGCTGACATGCAACCACTGGAAGTTAAACGCTCTCAAAACAGAATTCCTACTTATCGCACCTCACAAGCAATCTCCGGTCATCGAGCAATGGTTGATTCATCTCACTGCTCTTAACTGTAGGCCGCACCTTGTTGATTCTGCAACCTCTCTGGGAATTATGTTAGACAAAAATCTGAACATGAAAAGGCACATCAGCTCCCTCTCCAAAGGAGCGAACTTCCAACTCAGTATTCTAAGGAAACTCAAACCTTACCTCCCTGCTCATAACCTAAAGGTGGCAGTGCAAGCCTTAGTGCTATCAAACCTGGGCTATGGTAGCGCAACCCTTTGCGGCCTACCTAGAGTGAAGACTGCTCCTCTTAGGGCTGCACTCAACTCAGTTGCTAGGCTCGTAACAGGCACGAAAAAAAACAACCACATCACCCCTGACCTTTTGTCCTTGAACTGGCTGCCTTATGAAGCTCGGATACAATTAAAAATTGCCCGCATGGCACACAAAACCATTCACTTCAATACCCATTTGTACCTCGCTCAGAAACTGGAGCTCTCATGTGGCGAGAGAGCCTCCAGAGGCGCCAGCTCCCTATTGCTCAAACTTCAAAAATTCAAGAAGAAAAAAACCTACAATCCAGCCTTCTCCGGCATAGCACCGAGGATTTGGTACTCCCTCCCCCATGAAGTCAGGGTGAACCCTTCCATTGTCCTCTTCAAAAAGTCTGACTGGCTATTCAAGTGGATACTAAGGTCACAGTCACAATTCTGTGGCCAAGCTGCAATGGTCACGAGATTCCCTTTGCTCTATATGACTCTGTGTCTTCTGCTTTGTAGGTTCTGTTTTGATTGCATGTATCTGTATTCCTCTTGATGTATAAATTGTAAAGCGCTCTGATACCCCTGGTGGTCATGTTCACGCTATAGAAAACTTTCAAAATAAATAAATAAAATGTAGGGTGGGTATGGATTTTAAGGTGGCAAGGGTAATTTTAGGGTTCAGGGTGGGTATGGGTTTTGAGGTGGCAAGTGTAATCTATGGGTTCAGGGTGGGTATGGGTTTTGGAGTGGCAAGGGTGATTGGAGGGTTCAGGGTGGGTATGGCTTTTGGGGCAGCAAGGGCCATTTTAGGGTTCAGGGTGGGTATGGGTTTTGGGGTGGCATGAGTAATTTTAGGGTTCAGGGTTTCAAGAGTGAAATTTCAGACTCTTTCATTTGTCTTTTCGATAAATTAATGACATTCAGGTCTTGTTGCACATCGTCTATATTTTCTTCTTCTTTTTCATGCTTCTGGTCGTTGCTCCCAGTTTTTTCCCTCTGTTTCATCTTTTTTCTTTTCTCGTCTAGCCGATAAAGGTGGAAATATGATAATCATGGACAAAGATGAGTACATGAAGGAAGCGTATTCCCAAATGAAGAATAGTGATTATTATGAAAAGCTAAACGATAACCCAACGTCACGATAAAAAAAAAACTGGATGAAAAATTGAAAGTTTGGACGTAGATGAATTTACTGGATGATGATGAACAAAAATATTTAACAACTAGTCATCCAGTAACAGCAACAATCTATTTCCTACCAAAAATCTACAAACAGCCAACCAAACCACCAGGGAGAGCGCTAATATCAGCTAAGGGTGCATTATTAGAACCTATTGCAAACTATAATGACTCCTTTCTTACGACCTATGTTTTAGATCTGAGCTCGTACCTTAGAGATTCAAGCGATCGATTAAGATACCTTCAAGAAATTCCATGGCAAAATACGTTCAAATGAATAATGATGTATGCTTTATATACAAACATTGAGAATGAAATCGAACTGAATGAATTCAAATATTCCTTAAAGAAAAGAAACATCAAATTCTCTTGTCACAATGAAATGCGCTTGAAATGATAAAACTGAGTTTAACACAGAAGGTATTTCTATTCGGAAATGAACTTTACAAACAAGTGAACGGGACGGCTATGGGTTTTTCATCTAGCCCAAGCTACGCATGTCTTACCAGGGGTTGGTGGGAACAACAAGTGGAGTGGACACCAGCAAATGATCATTATGTGAATAAAACAATTATGTGGCTACAATACATAGCTGATCTATTAATCATCTGGGATGGAACTGAAGAGGAATTCTCACAATACTTCAAAATACTTAATTCAACAACAGCAAATTTGAAATTCACATCTGAAATAAGTAATTCAAAAGTAACTGTTTTAGATATAGAAATATACATCCAGGTAAATAAAATCCATACCACTCTTCTTAGAAAGAAAACTGCAACCAATGCATTACTGCATGCGGAAAGTTTCCATCAACCAACTTTAAATAATAGCATCCCATATGGCGAATTCCTTAGGATTCGGAGAATATGCTTCCAAGATGAAGAACTGGAAAAACATACTAAAGAAACAACTTGCAGAATTGACATGCTAAAGAAAAACTAGAGCTATGAAAAACATAAAGAAAATGCGAATGTGATTTGCTTAATAACTACTTTCTCAGCAGAGGCAAAGAGATTCAGGAGAATTTTGAGAAAGAATTGGAATATCCTACAATTGGATCCAACTGAAGACAAACTAATAGGCAACCATCCCAACATACCTTTTCAGAGAGCAAAAAATTCTCAAAGACACACTGATGCAGAGTCACTTTCGAAAAAATAAGACACCCAGTAGCCGGCTAACACAACCTGGTTTCTTCAAATGTAAAAAATGCAAGGTATGTCAAATTGCCATAAGCAAACAACAAGTAACAATTGCAACAAAAAAACATGGGCAATAAGACAACATATAACATGTAAGAGCCAGCATGTGGTACACGTAATAAAATGCCCATGTAATCTTAAATATGTGGAAAGCACCATTTGTGAACTAAAGAAAAGAATTTGGAACAGGTAAGGTCACCTTTAAATAAAGATTGCGGAAATGCTGAGGCAAAACATATGGAAATAAATCATGAAAGTGATTGGACAAAACTAAAATTCGATGCAGTTGGAGCAATTGATCAGCATGAATGAGGGGGTGATTGGGTATGCAAACTAAGACAAAAAGAGTCCCATCATATACTGGACTTACGAACCCGCACACCACGTGGACTAAATCAGGATGAGGAACTATGCATCCACTTTTAAAATCTGTTTGTTGGCTTCTCAATGTTTTTGAAAGGTAATTAACTGAAAATGAAGACGTTTTAAACACTTATGCACACTCACACAAGACAGTAATATTTTGTATGAAGGAAGCCCACTCGAGGGCATCATTTTTGTGGTGGGAGAAAGGCAAATGACCTATTTGAATGATGTAATAGGTAATGTGAAATATGAGTCTGTAATTCCAACTCAAATCATCAGACAATGGTATAAAATGTAAGAATAAATGTTGTACTAGATAAACCGAAAAGATGAAATTTGATTATAAATCGGATTTCCAGCAATATGTGACTAAACCCACTAGAGGGTATTATCATAATGTGTCCTTTGAAATTTGGAAATGCCAGGATAGCCCAACTTTTACTTTTATTTTGTAATAATTTATTTTATGAATTGATTAGTTTGGAAAGAATAAGAAATCGATTATTAATTGTTGTAGAAAATATTATTTAACTTTCCTGCATGTATGCTGACGAAAAAGATAGTTCATATTAAGTTTACTATTATTCGCAAGTTTTTCTTTTAAGAATAATACATCTGTGCAGAAATACACTACATCTCTCAGAATGCTATAGAGATGTAAACAGGAAATGAGAAAATAATTGACGTATTTAAAATGCGCCTGATATGATGTTCCCGTACCCGTGAACAAGGTTTCTGTGAGACCGAAATGCTTTGGGACATTGTTACCATTTGGTTTTGAAATAAATCAAAAAACTACATTAAAAGGAATTGAAAACTGCCCGTGAGCACAACCCAATTCTTTACTTTCAGTAAAGCTGTATGATATATATATATATATATATATGATAACTTACCTTAACCACTTTTACCAAGTGTATGCTTTTACCATGCATGTCTTTGCGTTGTGATGGGTTGCATGGTAAAGGAATATGCATGGTAAAGTTTTGCATTGTAATGGTGGGTTGTTGTAAAGGTCCTGGCGTAGTAATGTCTGCATTGTAATGGCACGCGTGGTATTAGTATTTGTAGTAACGTCATATATTCTCATAATCCTCACAAAGTCCACAAACAAGGTTCTTATAAATACTTAATCCAAGGTACATCAGAAGCTTGATGTAGGTTAAAAAATATAGGCTATCACCATTGGTGCAGACTTGACCAGTGTGGGAGCTTATGAACAGTGTGGGGCCACACCTGTGTGCTCAGAACCAGGCCCAGGTAGATCACATTGGATGTACTGGGACATTGTTTTGCACCATAGCTTGTGACGGCAGTAGTGGAGTGCACATAGCAGTCCTTGCATCTCTGCTGCTCCTCCATCCCGATGATACCCGTGGGTGTCCTGGTAAGCCTTGTTGTTAGCAGCACCCCTTCATGAAGGCCAATCAGCAGGCCAGCTCCCCACAAGTAAAGCATGAACATGAGTATTTGCAAGGCATTATATTATGGATTTGAATGCGGCTGCATAATTAGCAAACAGTACCCACCCCAGTGAAGTGCACCTTGCCATTCCCCTCAAAAAATGATAATACCTGTTTTTCATTGCATACTGTCTGCAAACATTGTCTTGCCAATTTCCCAATTGCCAATGTTATATACCATGGCTATTTCCCTTTTTCCATGTTTCTTCTTGTATTATTTTTATATTTATTTATTTTGAAGGTTTTGTATATCGCGAACAAGACCCTTACGGGTGTCAAAGCGCTTTACAGTGCAGATGTCAGTAATAGGAAAACATACATAAAGAGAAAAAGGTGAGTCTAATACAAGACAGTCATTAATACTACATACATAGAAAATATTACAGCGGTAGATGGATAGTTCAGGTAAATTTGGCCATGAGAATAGCTTTCACTTCTTTATTGAAGAATGCGGTAAAAGTATTCTGTTTTGCTTCTGAGGGCAAAGCATTCCAAATCCTGGGAGCCATTCCTGAAAAGGTGCAGTTGTATGTTTTCTTCTTGACAATGTGGTTTCAGTGGAAGATTATTGGAGCTCCTCTTGGATCTGTTGCCGCAAGAGAGCACCAGTTTTTGAGCTAGATAACTCGGGGTTTTGTGATGTAATGCTTTGTGTTAGACTTGGGGGTCTCTGGTTGGCACAGGTATGCACTTGTGACAAATAGGGACCCTCGCCTCTAGTCAGGGTAAGGGGGTACATTCCTAAAATAATCCCTGCTCACCCCCTTGGCAGCTTGGCACGAGCAGACAGGCTTATCTCAGAGGCAGTGTGTAAAGCATTTGTGAACACATACAGTAATCAAGTGACAACACTACAGATGGACACCGCACAGGTTTTATATAAAAAATAAGTATTTTTTATATAGATTTACCACAAGATCATTAAACGACAAGAATACACAATACTGTTACTTTAGATGGTAGAATTTTGCTTAGTTCTCTTTAGTTCTTAAATGCGACACTTTAATCAATGTACCTTTTAGATGCGACACGCAGGGCAATGAAAGTGTTGCAACGATGTTGATGCGTTGAAGATTTTGGTCCAAAGAAATAAATCCGTGAAAATCTTCCAGATGCGGCAGGCTTCTCCGATGTTGCGAGAAGACTCGATTCGATGCGTCAGCTGCAACGGTGACACGCTTTACGTGATGCAATGACAGCAGCTCCGACTGCAGCACGCTTCTCCGTGGATGCGAGGCGCTTTTCTTGATGCGGTGCAATGCGACAACTACGATGGCTGCAATGGTGACACGCTTCTTCCTCGATGCGAGACTCTTCTCTTGATGTGGTGCAATGCGTCAGCTATGATGGCTGCGATGGCGACACGCTTCTTTGGCGTTGCGAGACACTTCCTGGAGGATGCAAGACGCTTCCGCTCGATGCGACAGCTACAGCGGTGACACACTTTACGCGATGCGATGACAACAGCTCCGACGGCGGCACGCTTCTCCTTCTTGAGTCGTGCTTCCAGTTCCTTGCGACACGCAGTCCCTCAGAAGGCCCGACAACAGCAGCAGGCACTTCCAAAGAACTCTAGGGAGCTGGGGGGGTGAAGTCTGTTGCTCCTGAGACTTCAGCAGGAGGCAAGCTCTTTTCCAAGCCCTTGGAGATCCTTCACAAGTTGAGCAAAAGTACACACAAAGTTCCTTTCTCCTCTCTTTAGCAGTAGGCAACCCCTGCAGGCCAATCCCCTAGTTTCAGGTATTAGTCTCTCCTCAGTTTCTTCGTGGTTCCTCTCCTCAGCAGAGTTTCTTCTTGTTTCCCAAAGTGATCTAATTTCTTGGGAACAGGGTCCCAATACTTATACCCCAAAATCCTTTGTCCTCTGAGGGCAGAGGGGCATTTGCCTTGTTCAAACCGGTTCTGGTCAGTACTGGAGCACTTCGTTTACCTGACTCCTTCTTTCTATTTAGGGTTCAGAGTGCATGGCAGAGACATCAGACGCACCACAGGAGGTGGAGCCAGCATTGTGGAGGGAAGGTGCTGGAGCAGAGTTTTCTGTTGAAAATCTATTGGGTTTTTAAAGCTCTGGTTTGTCTATTGTCGAGAAAATTAAAATTATTAATTTGTAACTACTAATTATTTGTTTTGTGTAAATGTTCTGATTAATCAATACGTACTAATAAGAGAAAACTACACGTGGGGATGCGTTCGTGTTGCTTACTAATAATGTGCATGTTTATTAAATAAATGTTGCTGAGTGCTGTTTATTTTAAAGCACAAAAACGCTTTTTAAATGTCGTGTACTAATGCTTTTCTTGTGTTGCAAAGGCTAGATAATTACATACACATAAGGGTATTAGTGGGGTTAACACTGTTTAATCACTATGCTGTGGTAACGTTGTTTTGTCTCTTTTAATTAAGATGATACGTTTTGGCCTAGTTGAAAATGGCTGCCGTTTAAAGCCTGCATTTGAGTAGTCGATTTGTGATGAGAAGGCCTTGCTGAACATGGTCGAGAGTCATCTGACCACAGTCTTCGCCTGGTTTAAAAATTTCCGTGAGGACAGCAGCTCTGGGCGGACATCCAAGTGTCCTTGGAGGACAAAGGAGCCACAATGAATTTTGTGATCACAATGCTGGTTCCGAGGAAATGTGAACGTAAAAAGAAACATTTGCAAATCCGAGTTTCCTTCTTCCGTCTTTTTATTTTTGTGATTTTTCTGAGCGGAGATTTTTCCAAATGTAGCGATGCTACATCCTTTCCTTCTCGCTCTGCTCAGCGGTTCAGCGGATATCTAAAACATTTTATGTTGCTTTCTTTTGTTAAATTTATTATAAATATACTAGACTAGAGAGGGTCTGTGTCATTGCGTTTTGAATTTGGTGGCCACTTCTTCCCAAACCTGCGTTGGTGAGGATCGATGCTGTGAGGACGGCGACTCGAGAGACTTCTATCGAGAGACCTGTCTTGACCCATTCATGACATTTAGCTAGAATAGGTAATTATGAGAATAATGATTTACTTTGATTGATTTTCCTTGACTAATTTTAGATAAAGTACCATAATTTTAAATACAGTGTTGGTGGTTATTTCTTGTCAATTATTGAGTTCTCTATTTGATTATTGATGTTTAGATTGCTGTTTAGATCATGACTCAGGATAACATCAAACTGATCCTATTGGCCTCAGTGTAGATGCAGGGTGTTTAGGAGTTTTCTTTCCACAGGTTCAGCGTTGATAGAGTAATCGAGTATATGTTAGTGAAATGGGCCCAAGTGTATGATGAGTGCATGTGCGTGTATCTGTGAAATTATTCTATCCGTGGAAGTAGGGAGAATTTGTACACCCCAATCTGCACCAATTTCCTGGTAGCAGAGGATAGTTTTGATGGTTATCTTGAGCTGATTAGATTGCTTGTATATTGGCTTTTGATTTATTAATTATTGATTGATGTTGGTATATGTACTAATACTATATGTTGGAGTCGTCGTGTTGAGTTTTATGTAGTGCTTCTGGAACTTGGGAGCTAGTAGCAGTTCCGTAGTAGGGCAGACGGAAGTATACACTGCTCTCGGGAAAGACGGGATTGTTGGTCCTGTATGTATGCAGGAAAAACGTGTGACAATTGAAGTTGCGCGTCACATTGTCTGGGTTCGGAATCAGTGACATCGTCGTGTGTTACTATTAGGGATATATTTCTGGTATAAAAGGAGTGTGTATGGTAGCGAAGGTTATCTATGAAACTCTGGTCTTAAGTCCCAGGGATCCGTAAGGTTCACCGTTAAAGCTTATCGCGGGAGAAGTAATAGGTATTCTCTGAGCTTGTTTGAAGGACTGGGTAGAGGTAAGCGCTGCTTGGTTAACATGTGTTATAATTCTGTAGTAGGGCAGATTGTTCGCTGTTCTCGGGAAGGCAGGATTCTGTGTGTGTGTACTATATTTTCTTGTATGATTGTGCGTGAATGTAAGAGCATTTAGTTGATTGTAAAACTCTTTGGAGCAGTCCTAGAGGAAACAGTTAATGAATGCATGATAGAAGGGCAGAGTAGAGGGATGTGCTACTGTGTCAACAAGAGTATTAATTCCATACTGAAACAGAAGTGAGTGGAAGACGGGATTCTTGTGAAATAGATTTTCTTTACTATTCTATGGTTAGCGAAGCAGACAATGGAGATGTTTATATGTTGTAACTAATAGATTTTGTAGAATCTGACGCGAAGTCTACTGAGAAGTTTTGTAAAGGAGGGGTAGACGAGTGACAGGAGACAGGAGCAGGAGAGACTGCAGCGACTGCTGACGTCATACAGACCGTGCTCTGATTGGATAGTGGATCAGAACAGTGCTTGCGCTAGGATTGGTGCGTTGGTGTGAGCCGCGCAAGGATTGGAAGGGATACAGGTGACGTAGACGCTCCAGGATTGGTGCGTTAGTGTGAGTCGCACTGTAATTGGATAAAATATCGTATTGTACAGTTGTAATACGGAAGGGATTAGAAAGCTTTGGTAAACGTTAAAATGTATTACCAAGAAGAGAAAAAGAAAAAAACTTTGTTCGGAAAAATAAAGCGATGGTTTGACAAGGATAAAGATGTTAAAACAAGAGAAGGTGAATTGCTACCTCCAACGAAAACGCCTGCATCCTTTATGGCTGCGAGATATGGGTATCATACCTGTATATGTTTGGAGAATTGGGTTAGGTATACTAGGGAAGATGGTGTCCTAGCATTCCCAGAACATGGTTCATTTAATCTGGCCGTGTTGAGAAATTTACGGGAAAAGATGTTGTGTCTTGACCCAAGACCAAGGCCGACACAGTTTGAGGCTTTAGTGGAATGGGAAGAGGAAGTACATGAGCGAGAAAAGCAGAGGTCTGGAGGAAATTACAGATACATGTTTGGAAGGAGGCATGATCGTGAAACTCATCATGATCGAATGAAGAAATGGCGAGATGCTAGCATGTCAGAGGGATTATATCCTATGAGAACAGTTGAGGAAAGGGTTCCTGAGGCAGAAGTGAAAAGATATGGAGTTAATGAGTATGAGGATGAGGTCTTGAATGACATGATTTACAAGAGACCACCTCCATATAGACCAGAACCAGAAGAGAGCACACCAGTTGTTTCTCCGATAAGAGATACATTGCGTATCATTGAGACAGAAAATGTGACACCTGAGTTAAGAAGTGGTAATCCTTTCAGGGAAAGAGAGAATCGATGTGGTGACGAGAATACAAGAGAATTAGCCAGAACTACATCGGAGCTGACTGAAAAGATTAGAGAGCTGACAAAGAATCTAGAAGCTGTTACAGTGCCTGTAACAATAGGTCCAGTTATGCCTGTTTTTGATAAGCAGAGGATAGGTGAAAATGGTTTGGTGATTCCATATGTTGGGAATAAAATAACAAGTTTGGCTGGTCCCTCAGGAGATTCAGGAAGAAGGACAGAAAGTAGTGATCGGAGACAATCCAGACATGACACATGTAGTGAAGGATTAGAGGTACAGTCTAATTCGAGATTGGATGCTAGTGAAGCTAGTTGTTCAGGGATGCCGATTTTAGAACCACAGAATAAAGTGGTTCCAGTGAGAAAAACTACTGAAATAACAGCTGAAGATTTTAATGATTGGATGAAAGTCCTTCAAAAGAGGGATAAAGATTCACAGGCAATTGATGTGGCCAAGTTACGTGTAGAATTAGAGGAGCTTGTTGCAGGGACAATTCCTACAGAAATTCTCAAAAATCATCATGATGGAGAGTTGTTATTTATGTGTAAAAACATCACCTGGAGAGCTAAAAATACACATGACAGATTAAGAGCAGTAGCGAATGAGCAAGGAGTTGACATTGATAAGGTGAAAACTTTGCAGAGGTCTTACAGGATGGATTTTACGGATAAAGATATTGAAAATCTGAATGGTGCTGGTAGAACAGGACAGATTAAGGAAATGGTTGATTTGTTGCGAAGATGGGGTGATGTAGAAAAGTGGAAGGATAGGTGGTACAAGAAAAGGGAAGAATCAGGAGACAGGACTTATTCAGCATTTCCTGTGAGAGAAAAAGAGAAAACAGTGGATGCTTATCCTATGAGAGAAATACCTGGAGGAGGATATGTACATGTTCCATGGACTAGACAGGATATTTTATCATTCACGAATGATTTCCCTCGACTGAGAGAAAAGCCCGTCGAGTGGTATAGGCAGGTAGATAGGTTTGTGAAATTGTCAAAAGTGCTGTGGATTGACCTGAATAGTCTGTTTGATATAATTGTTCCAGCAGACTTGTGGGCTGAGTGTAAAATAGTTGTAAGTTGGCCTACTGAGGAATATCCAAGAGACCAGAGAACAGGAGCACCAGATCCAGAGGTAATGAGAAAGTATGATCAGGTGATGGTATACCTGAAAAGTAAAGTACCTCCAAAAGAGACAGACTGGGTTAAAATAGATCGAACACATCAGGAAGCAAAAGAATCAGTTCATGCTTTTTATGAGAGGCTGATACTGGCGTTTAAACAATTTAGTGGAGATGAACACCTGGGTGACAAAGATTTGAGTCATTTTGTATACAGATTTGTATATGGCCTGAGACCTGAGATTAGTGAGAGAATTCGTGAGCATACAGTGGATTGGCAGAGTAAGAAAATAGATGAGATTCTGAGACATGCAAAATACTTCAGTGATGAAATTGAAGCAAAACAGAGAAAGCTGAAAGAAAAAGCAATGTGGGCACAAGTGAAAGTTGCGGAAAGACAGGAAGCACAGTTGGTGGAACAGGCGAATAATGCAGGAAATAATGCAGGGAATAGGCCCAGGTATGCAGGGAAAGGAAAGGGAAATCTTGAGGAAGCAAAGAAAAAGTTCCCGTGTCACAACTGTGGCCAACTGGGACATTGGAGATCTGAATGTACCAATCCACCATTAGCGAATAATGAGGGTAAAACCTTAAATCAACAGGTGCAGAACGAAGGGAATAATCAACAGCAGCAACAACAGAAGGTTGTGAGACAGCAGAGTCAAGAGCCAAAACCGCCCTTGCCGCAGAATAGAGGATCACAAAAGTACAATCAGGATTCAGGATTCTACAATGATGAACAGGTAAACAAACCAAGACGTTCTAACCAGGTACAACAGTACTTGTTAAAGAATGAAGGGAGTGAATCTGAGGGTGATTATTGACGGTGCCGAAGAGAGGAGGAAGAGTGCATACTTGGTGCAACTCTAGAAATAGACCAGGCAGGACCATTTGTAGATGGGAAAATAAATGAAGAAAGTGTTACTTTTTTAGTAGACACAGGTGCGACAAGATCAACTGTCAGGTCAGCAGATATTAGAAATCTTCCTCTCTCGGATGAAGCAATCCAAGTAGTTGGTGTAGCCAATACACAAATCAAGACACGTCTTACTGAACCAGTAAGAGTACAAATAGGGAAATTTTCAGACATGCACAGATTTATTGTCTGTGACACTAGTCCAGTGAACTTGTTAGGCAGGGATCTGCTTTGTAAGATGAACTGTACAATTTTTTGTACACCGGATGGAATAGCTTTTGAAACACCAGATGAGGATGTTTTGTACCGAATGACTCTAGGAAATAGAGAGAGTGAAATGGTTGGTGCATATGCTGTGTTTGATCTGGAGGATTTGCCTCAAGAGCTGAGAGACACAGTGAAAAGGACAGTTTGGGATTTTACTGGAGAGGATGTGGGATTGATGAATAATGTAGATCCTGTGAAAATGTCAGTGAAAGAGGGAATTACTTATCCTAACATTCCTCAGTACAAAATGACACCAGAAATAATTGAAGGAATAACTCCTATAATTGAGAAAATGATTCAGCAGGGCGTTTTGAGAGAACTACTGAGTAGTCCGTGTAATTCACCGATAATGGGGCTAAAGAAGCCTAATGGGAAGTTCAGGATTGTACAAGATTTGAGAAAAGTTAACAAAATTGTGGTGGCATGTTGTCCTATTGTGCCAAATCCGTCAGTGATTTTGTATCAGATTCCACATGATGCTGAGTGGTACACAGTGATTGATTTGTGTCATGCTTTCTTTTCAATTCCATTGCATCATGACAGCCAACCGATTTTTGCATTTAGGTTTTGGCCAGCGTATTTTAGCATGGTGTCGTATCCCACAGGGGTACACAGAGAGTCCTTCGATATTCAATCAGTTATTGAAAAAATCATTGGAGAGCTTGGTTATGCCTGAAAACTCAGTATTAGTGCAGTATATTGATGACCTACTGGTGGCATCAAAGACACGTGAAGCTTGTGAAGTAGATACCATAGCTTTACTGAATCATCTGGCAGATGGAGGGTTAAAAGTATCTCCAGTTAAATTGCAATTTTGCAAGAAAGAGGTGCATTATCTTGGACACAATATTGAAAAAGGTCTGAGAAAGGTGACTGATGACAGGATCAAAATCATCAGGGAAATGAAAGCCCCAAAGACCCAGAGGGAAGTGAGGATGTTCCTGGGGATGGTGGGTTATTGTCGTCAGTGGATAATTAATTTCTCCCTGGTAGCAAAGCCACTGATTAAGCTGACAAAAAGTGAGATGACAGACCCATTGGAACTAGATGGAGAACAGATGGCAGCATTTGAGGAGCTGAAAAACAGAATGTGTGAAGCCCCTGCTTTGGGTATGCCAGACTATGAAAAAGAGTTTGAGTTGTACTGCAGTGAGAGAAATGGTTGTGCACTTTCAGTGTTAATTCAGAAGCATGGACTACTGAGAAGGCCTATTGCGTACTTCTCATCGACACTTGACCCTGTAGCTGTGGGTTTACCAGGTTGTCTGAAATCTGTAGCTGCAACATGCAGAAGCCTGGAACAGAGTGAGTGAATCATAATGGGATATCCTGTAAGGGTCTTCGTACCTCATAATGTGGCAATTCTTTTGACAAGAAGCAGAACCCAGTACATGTCACATACTCGGCTGACTAAATATGAGAAAGTCAGTCTGGGAGCATCAAATGTGACTCTTGAGAGATGTGTGAATGTGAATCCAGCGACATTGTTGCCGGATATTGAAAATGTGGGTGTGAAGACAGAAGATGATCACAATTGTTTGGATGTGCTGGATTACTGTACAAAACCGAGACCAGACATAAGGGATCTTCCCTTGCTTGAGAGTGATCATGTGCTGTTTGTGGATGGATCATGTCTGAGGAATGATGAGGGTGTGCTGAGTGCGGCATATGCAGTGTGCAAGGTTTCAGAGGTTATGGAAGCATCATCATTGAAAGGAGTGAAATCTGCGCAAGTTGCTGAAATAATTGCATTGACAAAAGCTTGTGAAATTGGGAAAGATCTGAGAGCGACTGTGATGACTGATAGTCAGTATGGATTTGGAGTTGTGCATGATTTTGGCCAGCTTTGGCTACAGAGAGGTTTCTTGACGTCGAGAGGGACTCCAATAAAGAATGCTGAAGTGATTGGGAAATTACTTGAGGCGATACAGCTGCCTAAAGAGTTAGCAGTGGTGAAATGTGCTGCTCATGGACAAGGAGATGATTTTGTAACTGTTGGCAACAGATTTGCTAATGACATTGCACAGTATTGTGCTAAAAATAATCACTCGATTAACAGGGAACAAGAAGGGGAAATGTCTTTTTGTTCTGTGATGTTTACTAATGTCCTAGAAACGTGGGATGAAGTGAAACAGTTGCAGGATGAGGCAGGAAAGGAAGAAAAGAAAGACTGGATCAAGGCAGGTTGTGCCCCAAGAGAAACAGACCATGTTTGGGTCTATAGGGATGGCAGACCAGTCATGCCTAACTCTATACTGTCGACAATGGCAAGGATGTATCATGGCCAGGGACATTTGGGAAGGGATGCGATGATCAGGTCTTTTAAGCAGACTTGGTACAATGCAAAGTTCAGGACAATTGCAGAGAGCATCTGTCAAAGATGTTTGATTTGTCAGCAATTTAACACTGGGAAAAAGACAGTGGTGAGTCTGGGAACGATAGGCAGAGAAGGTGGTCCTTTCACGAGAATGCAGATTGATTTCATTGAAATGCCCCAAGTGAACAGATTGAGGTATGTTCTAGTGGTAGTCTGCTTGTTCTCAAGATGGGTGGAGGCCTATCCGACTAGGAGAAATGATGCAATAACAGTGGCAAAGTTACTGTTAAGAGAGTTGATTCCTAGGTACGGGTTTCCAGTAACGATTGAGTCTGATAGAGGTGGACACTTCTATAATGAGCTCATGAGTTTGATTTGTGAAGCATTGGGCATACAGCAGAAGCTACATTGGCCATACAGGCCAGAGGCTTCTGGTGTGGTAGAGCAGATGAACGGCACGATCAAGAACAGAATTGGTAAGATGTGTTTAGCCACTGGAATGAAATGGCCTGATGTCTTGCCTCAAGTGCTAATGACTATTAGATCTACTCCAGATAGAACTACTGGTTTAAGTCCACACGAGATTTTGATGGGACGTGCAATGCGTCATGCATTTGTACCTGTCAATAAGTTGATGACAATAACTGATGACATGATTTTAGATTACTGTAAAGGCCTGGCTGACGCAGTTCATTCTGTGTTTCACCAGGTTGGAGAAGACGCTACCACACTTGAGAAGAAGCAAGCTCATGATCTGAGTCCAGGGGACTGGGTGAGAATCAAAGTACACAGAAGAAGAAATTGCTTGGTTCCAAGGTGGGGAAGGCCAAGACAAGTCATTCTGACTACGACAACTGCAGTGAAGTGTGCTGGTGTGAAAAACTGGGTGCATGTGAGTCATACTCTGAGAGTTCCAAACCCAAAGGATGGGACTGGCAAGGAGTATTTTGAAGAGTCAGATTCCAGTGATGATGAAGACACAGAACCAGTGAGAAAGAATCAAAATTCAGGAAAAGAAGCAGAAAAGGCTTCAAGAGAACCATTGAAAGTCTCAGAAGGGAGATCAGATTCTGTAAGAGAGCCTGAAGTTCCAAAAAGCAGTGGAGGAAAAAGAAGAGAAAAGAGCAATTCCACAGAGACTACTCATGAATCAGAAGAGGAGATTGAGATTGAAGAACCACTTGAGATTATACCTGAAGAAGTAGGGTCAGAAGAAGATAGAGAGGGACAGATTGCGGAAGACCCCCGAGGAGGTGTAGGGAATATACTTGATAAGCTAGGTGAAGGGACAAGTAGACAGCAAAAAGATTGCGTGTTGGAGACCCGAGGAGGGACAGAAATAGGGAAGTCTCAAACAGTGGTGAAAAAGACTGTGGAGCGAAAGAAAACTGCTGAAGAACAAGAGGCATTTGAAACAGAATCGGATGAAAGTGAGAATGAGAAATAAGAGGGTCGAGTTCTGAGAAAGAGAACTTGGATTGGAGAAAGAAATAATAAAGAAATAAGGCCGAAAAAGGTTATAAGAGGAGATCTTTGGCCTAACAACAGAATAAAGAAGCTGAGATACAGACTGATAAGAGCAAATACCTCGAAAGCTGAACAAGTGAATGAGGTGTCGAGTCAGAATTCAGCAAAAGGTGAAAAGCGAAAAGAGTCAAAAGAACCAGAGGAGATCAAGAGGATAAGAAAACCTAACCAGAAGTATAGGTCGCCGGAATGGACGTACGTGGCACTGTCTGAAGGTGAAGAGGCAGAAAGTCAGGGAAATCCAGAGGAGGCCATACGTGAAGTGGTTGAGGAAGATACAGGTGAAATCCTGAAAGTAAACTTGACTGACATTGGAGAAAAGTCGGATACTGAGGATGATGTTGGAGATCTAATACAATTTGATGTTGAAGAAGTTGAAGTGAAGAATGACAAGTATCCAAACTGAATGAACAGAAGAAGAAATCACTTGGAGAAAAGTGAAAAGAAGAAAGTCTGAAAATTAATTGTTGAAAAATCCAGAGTTCAAGAAATTTCAGTAGTGGAGTAGTAGAGGCTAAGTCAAAAGACAAGGTCAGAGTAGTAAAATGGCTAACATAGAGAATAACCAAAGTAGATGTTCCTTCTTAAGAAGATGGTGTAGAATGTGCTGTTGCTGTACTGGATTATTAATGCTACTATGGGGTGTATTAGCTTTATTAGTTACTTTTAGAGTTACAATAGGTACATTTGAGATACATGCAGAGAATGTGACTAATGTAGAGAAGAGTTCGCAAAAAGTAGTTCCAACTAGAATTAGTAATACTTACATACATAAAGATAGGTCAATTAATGATTTTTCTAGTAATGTTTTTTCAAAATTGTTATATGAATATGTGAAGACAATGGAAGTTAGGGATTGCTACGTATGTATGCAGTTACCTGCATCCGTTTCAGAGGGTGTTACTTATCACCATTTACCAGCTACGTATGGAATTTCATGTAGTGTATTGAGTAGTGTTTTTTATTTGTTAGGGAAAATAGATTATGAGATGTCTAACAAAGATAGTATTTTTGGGCACTTGCCTATGGATGAAAAGCTGAATCCAGCTAAAGAAGCTAACATTTTTGGTGAGATTTTTATTGAGAAAGAAGAATTAACATTAGATTACATTTTTAAGAATAATTTAACTTGCAGGCTGAATGAAGAGGAGAAGGCTTTCCTAAACATGGTAGAGGAAAGGAGAATGAGCATGCATGAGAAGGCAGGGAAATATAAAGTGAGTGAGACAATTTGGGACATTGAGATGGGGAAAGAATTGAAAAATGGGGCTAGTCCAACTTTAGCTCTAGATGCACCACAGAAGGGTAAGCTGTGCATTACAAGAAGGAAATCCCAATATGATACATATTTTGTTGTGACTAGTGAGTGTCATGATACATACTTCATTGCAACAGGATGGGGTTTTAAGGGAGGAGAAGATCCAATTTTCCCAGGAGTGTATTATGTTTGTGGGAACAAGGCTTATTACAAGTTGCTTGACCATTGGTATGGCACGTGTTATGTGGGCCTGGTCTTTCCAAAGATCTTTCATATAGATAGAATAGAAGATGTAGAACATATTAATTTACTAACACGTTTTAAGAGAGAAACTTGGTCAGAAATAGTTGGTGATATATTTGGAGCTTTAATTCCAGCAGTGGGAATTTCTTTGAATGCTTATGGAATTCGGAAACTGTCAACAGTGGTTGATCGCTTATCGACAAATACCGCTGGAGGGTTTCTTTTGGTGAATACGGAATTGATTGCCGTACGTGCCATGTCTATGCAAAATCGACTTGCCCTTGATATTCTATTAGCCAAGGAGGGTGGGGTTTGTGGAATGCTGAAAGTTCAACATTGTTGCACTTACATTCCTGATGAAAGCAAAGACCTGAAGGTCTATATCAAAAATATTACTGATTTACATGAAGAATTAGTACCACTAGAAGCTGAGAGTATCTGGACTAAAATAGCTAATAAAATAGTTGCTGTTAAGAGTTTTATTGCAAAAATAGGTAGTACTATTATAGGTAAGATATTGTTTCCTTTGACTTGTATAATTGTTGCTTTATTGATACTGAGATTGGTGTGTTTGTGTTGTAAAAACAGGGGAGGGAAAAAGAAATTAATTAAAAGAAATATTGAAAAGAAAAATAAAAGGTTGAAAAGAGAACCACAAGAAATAGAATTAGAAGAATTGAGGGAGAGTGTTTACTTGGAAACAAAGAGGGATGATGAAAGGGAGTCTGGTGTGTAGTGTTGTGTAAGGAGAAAAAGACATTTCCAGTTTCTCCTAAAATGGGACTAAATTTTACTACATTTTTTTTTTTGGGTTGTTTATTTGGTGATAAAATCACCAAAGGGGGGATTGCTGGAGCAGAGTTTTCTGTTGAAAATCTATTGGGTTTTTAAAGCTCTGGTTTGTCTATTGTCGAGAAAATTAAAATTCTTAATTTGTAACTACTAATTATTTGTTTTGTGTAAATGTTCTGATTAATCAATACGTACTAATAAGAGAAAACTACACGTGGGGATGCGTTCGTGTTGCTTACTAATAATGTGCATGTTTATTAAATAAATGTTGCTGAGTGCTGTTTATTTTAAAGCACAAAACGCTTTTAAAATGTCGTGTACTAATGCTTTTCTTGTGTTGCAAAGGCTAGATAATTACATACACATAAGGGTATTAGTGGGGTTAACACTGTTTAATCACTATGCTGTGGTAACGTTGTTTTGTCTCTTTTAATTAAGATGATACGTTTTGGCCTAGTAGAAAATGGCTGCCGTTTAAAGCCTGCATTTGAGTAGTCGATTTGTGATGAGAAGGCCTTGCTGAACATGGTCGAGAGTCATCTGACCACAGTCTTCGCCTGGTTTAAAAATTTCCGTGAGGACAGCAGCTCTGGGCGGACATCCAAGTGTCCTTGGAGGACAAAGGAGCCACAATGATATTTTGTGATCACAATGCTGGTTCCGAGGAAATGTGAACGTAAAAAGAAACATTTGCAAATCCGTGTTTCCTTCTTCCCTCTTTTTATTTTTGTGATTTTTCTGAGCGGAGAATTTTCCAAATGTAGCGATGCTACATCCTTTCCTTCTCGCTCTGCTCAGCGGTTCAGCGGATATCTAAAACATTTTATGTTGCTTTCTTTTGTTAAATTTATTATAAATATACTAGACTAGAGAGGGTCTGTGTCATTGCGTTTTGAATTTGGTGGCCACTTCTTCCCAAACCTGCGTTGGTGAGGATCGATGCTGTGAGGACGGCGACTCGAGAGACTTCTATCGAGAGACCTGTCTTGACCCATTCATGACATTTAGCTAGAATAGGTAATTATGAGAATAATGATTTACTTTGATTGATTTTCCTTGACTAATTTTAGATAAAGTACCATAATTTTAAATACAGTGTTGGTGGTTATTTCTTGTCAATTATTGAGTTCTCTATTTGATTATTGATGTTTAGATTGCTGTTCAGATCATGACTCAGGATAACATCAAACTGATCCTATTGGCCTCAGTGTAGATGTAGGGTGTTTAGGAGTTTTCTTTCCACAGGTTCAGCGTTGATAGAGTAATCGAGTATATGTTAGTGAAATGGGCCCAAGTGTATGATGAGTGCATGTGCGTGTATCTGTGAAATTATTCTACCTGTGGAAGTAGGGAGAATTTGTACACCCCAATCTGCACCAAAGGCACAGCCCTATTCAGGTCCCAGGTGCAACTCCTCCCACCCATCTAGATGCAGATCTCTCTATTCACCACTGGGACACCTCACCCTGTCTCCTGGAATTCCCCAGCCCTGTCACTCAAACTCCAGACAGGGAATACACAGCCTAGCAGGGGCAGGTTTGAATGGTTAAACAAGAAAATGCCTACTTTCTAAAAATTCAAATTTCTACCATGTTCCCTGAGTCAGTTAGGATTATAAAATGTAATAACCAAACTGCTCATTCTGGCCTATGGAGAACAGGTAGCCTTGCAATAGTGAAAAACAAAAATGGCTGTAATTCACTATTAGAACATGCCACACACACCAGTACATGTTTTACCTTATCCTTACAATGCACCCTGCCCTTGGGCCTACCATAGGGGTGTCTGATATGAAGAAAAGGGAAGGTTTAGGGACTGGCAAGTGGGTGCACTTGCCCAGTCAGCATGACAGTACCAGACTGCACACAGGCTTTGCAATGGCAGACCTTAGAAACACTTTTACAGGCTGCTTCTGTGGGTGGCACAACCAGTGCTGCAAGCCCACCAGCAGTATTTGGATTTACAAGCCCTGGGCACTCCTGGTGCACTGTACTAGGGTCTGACAGGTAAACCAAACCAACCAATCATGGAATCACAAATTCATACATTAATTTACAATAGGGAGCACTTGCACTGTGGCACTGGACAGAAGTGGCACAGTGCCCTGAGCAACTAACACCAGCAAAAACACATGAGGCAACAGCGAAGAATGGAAGGGAGACCCACGCCAAGGTGCCAGGTCTAACACGTTTCCCCTCCAGCTGAAATGTGGGGAGAACTACCCTACCTCCTGGGAGTTCTCATCACTAAGGCGGAAAAAATCTGGACAGACCATCAGCATTGGCGTGTTCTGTACTGGGTCAATGTTCCACCGTGAAATCCATCCCCTGTAGGGAAATGGATAACCTCAACAGCTTTGGATTCTCACCCCTCATCTGCATCAACCATCTGAGGGGCCTGTGGTCTGTCTGAACCCGGAAGTGAGTCCCAAACAGGTATGGTCTCAACTTCTTCAGTGCCCAGACCACAGCAAATGCCTCACGCTCAATAGCACTCCACCTCTGTACCCATGGAAGTAACTTCCTACTGATGAAGGCTATGGGTTGATCTAGGCCCTCCTAATTCATCTGAGATAGAACAGCCCCCACACCATGCTCTGAAGCATCTGTTTGCACTATGAACTCTTTGGAGAAGTTGGGTGCCAAGAGCACGGGCGCTGTGCACATAGCAGTTTTTAAGGCCTCAAAAGCTTTCTGACAGGTGTCAGTCCAAAACACTTTCCTGGGCTGCTTCCTGGAAGTCAGCGCTGTCAAGGGTGCAACAATGTTGCCATACCCCTTGACAAACCTCCTGTAGTAACCCGTGAGTCCTAAGAAGGCTCTCACCTCTGTCTGGGTTTTGGGCGGCTCCCAAGCCAAGATGGTTTCAATCTTGGGCTGCAGGGACGCCACCTGGCCGCTACCTACCTGGTGTCCCAAGTACACCACGGAACCCTGCCCGATCTGGCACTTACTAGCCTTGATCATGAGGCCTGCCCTCCTCAGCGCCATCAACACTTCCCAGAGGTGGCGCAGATGTTCTTCCCAACTGGCACTGAACATTGCCATGTCATCCAGGTAGGCGGCACTGAACGAGTCCAGTCCAGCCAACACCTAGTTGACCAACCTCTGAAAGGGGGCAGGGGCATTCTTCATCCCAAAGGGCATAACCCGGAACTGGTAGTGGCCATCTGGTGTGGAGAATGCTGACCTCTCCTTTGCCCCTTCGGTCAAGGCGATCTGCCAGTACCCAGATGTTAAGTCAAACGTGCTGAGGTACCGTGCAGCCCCTAGCCGATCTATGAGCTCATCAGGTCTGGGGATGGGGTGTGCATCAGTCCTGGTGACTGCATTGAGCCCTCGGTAGTCCACACAGAACTGGAGTTCAGGTGTGGCATCCGGCGCGGCAGCCTTTGGGACCAAGACCACTGGTCTGGCCCAAGGACTGCTAGAGGACTCAATTACCCATAGCGCAAGCATTTTGGAGACCTCCTCCTTGATGCAAGCCCTCACCCTGTCAGTCACTCTGTAGGCCTTGTGCCTCACAGGTGTACTATCCCCAGTGTCCACCTCATGGAAGCACCAATCAGTGACACCAGGAACCAGGGAGAACAGATCAGAAAACTGTCCCAGCAACTGGTGGCAGTCATTCTGTTGCTCAGGGTTCAAGGTGGAAGAGAGGTTGACACCATCCACTGACCCATCTTGCTCTCTGGCAGACAGGAGGTCAGGAAGAGGCACGGTCTCCTCCTCCATCCCAGCATCTGTTGCCAAGAGCATGCCCACTTGGGACCTCTCCAAGTGGGGCTTCAAGCGGTTGACTTTCAGGACCCTCAAGGGGTTCCTGGGAGACCGCAAGTCCACCAAGTAGGTAACCGGACTCTTGCGCTCCACAACCTCAAAGGGGCCGGTCTACTTATCCTGGAGTGCACAGGACTCCACTGGGGCCATGACCCACACCTTCTGTCCAGGCTGAAGCTCTACCAGAGTGGCATTCTGGTCGTACCACCGCTTCATCTCCTCCTGGCTGGCTTCCAGATTCGCCTCAGCGAGTTGCCTGAAACGCCTAGTCTGGTTCCTAAAGGCCAGCATGTAGCTATATACATCCTGGGGAGGTTTCCTGGGAGATTGCTCCCAGCCTTCTTTAACCAAACTAAGAGGTCTTCTCACTGGGTGTCCATAGAGAAACTCAAAGGGGCTGAACCCTAGAGATTTCTGTGGCACCTCACGGTAAGCAAAGAGTAGGCATGGTAAGAGGACGTCCCACTTATGCCTCATGGGTTCCTCAAGACCCATTATCATGCCTTTAAGGGTTCGGTTGAATCTCTCAACCAACCAGTTTCCTTGGGGGTGGTAAGGAGTGGTGAACTTATAGGTTACACCACACTCCTGCCACAGGGACTTCATATACTTGGAAATGAAGTTGGTACCCCGGTCAGACACTACCTCGCGAGGGAATCCAACTCTGGAGAAAATTCCCTTCAGTGCTCATCCCACCACAGGGGCTGTCACTGTCCTCAGAGGTATGGCTTCCGTGTACCGGGTGGCATGGTCCACCAAGACCAGGATGAACCTGTTGCCCATGGCTGTCTTGGGGTCCAGTGGCCCCACAATGTCAATACCCACCCGTTCAAAGGGGGTGCTGACTACACGGAATGGCTGGAGAGGAGCCTTGTGCTTCCTCCCACTCTTTCACTTGCCTGGCAAGTCTGACATGTCCTGCAGTGAGTGTCTGAACTCCTGCGCATTTGGGGCCAATAAAAATGGTTGACAAGCCTCTCAAAGGTCTTGTCCTGCCCCAAATGTCCTGCCAATGGAACATCATGAGCCAGCCCCAGTAGGAAGGCTCTGAAGCGCTGGGGTACCACCAGCACACGGGCTGAACCAGGCTCAGCAACCTTAGGCTCACTATACAGGAGACCTTTCTCCCAGTAAATCCAGTGTGACCCAGACTGGTCACCTGCTGCCTGGTCTGCAGCCTGTTGCCGCAGACCCACAAGAGAAGGGCATTCTTTCTGCTCCTTGCAGAATTCCTCCCTGGAGGTTCCTCCTTCTTGCTGCCAATGGGTCAGCTCAGGCAGGTCCCCCAGTTCGACTACCTGTTCCCCTGTAGCCTCCAGGGCATCCCCCTCAGGGTCTGCTCCCTCCTGGACCGTGGGAACTTCGGGGGCCAGTTTCCCGCACCCCCTGCCTCTACTCTTGACGGCAGGTACCTGGGCCTCCCTCTCAGGCTCCAGGTTCTCCTGACCACCTTTACTTGCTGCCATGGACCGGGTGGTCACACACGCCCAGTCAGGCAAACCCAACATTTCTAAATGAGCACTCCGCTCCACCTTCGCCCAAGGGGAGCTCTCCAAATCGTTCCCCAACAAACAGTCAATAGGCATGGCGGGCCTCACAGCTACCTGAAGAGTACCAGAGACCCCCCCCACACTCAAAGGGAACCTGAGCCACCTCGCAGTGACTCTCTGTGTTGTCAGCGGCAACAACTGGGTAGAAAGCTCCAGGGACAACCTGCTCTTGAGACACCAGCTGACACTTGACAGCTGTCACACTGGCTCCTGTATCTCTAAGAGCCTCCACTCTATGGCCATTGATGGTCACCCACTGCCTGTATTTTTTAGTGTTATCAGGCAGCTGGGTCCTGGGGACCACCTCACAGTCTCCTAATGAGACAAGGGACATCTCTACAGGACCCCACCCACCTTGGACACCCATCTCCTCACCCAGGGCTACACTAGCCATCTGCCAGGGGTCTGCACCAGTGGGTGCCTTGTTTTCCAAACAGGCAACACTTGGGATAATTGGCACAATGACCCAGTTCTCCACATTTGTAGCATTTAGGGGGCCCTCTTTGAACAGGTGGACCTGTCGGGGCCCCTGATGGTTTCTGGGGGGGAGGCTGAGAACCTTTCCCTTGGTTCCCTTCGGGATTACTTTGGGGCCTCCTATGGAACTCCCTCTGTTTACCCTTGTCCCCCCCCACTCTTCTGTTGGGGACCCTGCCCACTCTTGGCTGAGTCTCCCACGTGACCCTTGTGGACCCTGGTACTGACCCAGCGGTCCGCCTCCTCATTAAGCTTCCTAGGATTAGTCAGCCTACTATCAATCAGGTGCTGGCGTAGCTCAGGAAAACAGTTACTTGACAAGTGCTCCCATGCAATTAAATCAAGAAGTCCCTGAAAATCATCAACTTTGCTACCCTTCACCCAACCATCCAATGCTCTGCAGAAAAAAGTGACATATTCAACATAGGTACTGTTTGCTATCTTTGTGCAACGCTTGAACCTCTGTCTGTATAACTCAGGAGTAAAACCATATCTAGACATTAATGCACCTTTCATGTGGGGATAGGAATTATAGACATCAGAAGGCAAGTCTAGCAGTGTGTCCCGCCCCTCACTAAGGAACCGCCGCCACAACCCCGCTCCCCAATCCTTCTCAGACATGGCTACCTCATAGGCCTTGAACCACTGCCCAATATTATCATTTTTTTTAAATTCCTTCACCACATCCTTAGGGATGGACACTCTAGATTCCACAGGCATTGACGGTGTGCTGCCACTAGAAGGAGAAATATCTAAGCTCTTGGCTTTCAACTCCAACTCCCCCAAAAGCTTTTCATGTTCAAACTGTAGCTTCTTCTCTTCTAGGGCTAACTTTCTACTTTGCATTTCAATTTCTAACTGCCCACTTAACTTGAGCTTGGTCAGCTCCATTTGACAGGGCAATGAAAGTGTTGCAACAATGTTGATGCGTTGAAGATTTTGGTGCAAAGAAATAAAGACGTGAAGATCTTCCAGATGCGGCACGCTTCTCCGATGTTGCGAGAAGACTCAATTCGATGCGTCAGCTGCAGTGGCGACACACTTTATGCGATGGGACGACAGCGGCTATGGCGCCGACACTCTTCTCCGACGTTGCGAGACGCTTCCGCTCGATGCGACAGCTTGCAGCGATGCGACGACAGCGGCTCCGACGGCGGCAAGCTTCTCCGTGGATGCGAGGCGCTTTATTGATGTGGTGCAATGCGACAACTACGATGGCTGCGATGGCGACATGCTTCTTCCTCGATGCGAGACTCTTCCCTTGATGAGGTGCAATGCATCGGCTGCGATGGCGACACGCTTCTTCGGCGTTGCGAGACACTTCCTGGAGGATGGGAGACGCTTCCGCTCGATGCGACAGCTGCAGCGGCGACACACTTTACGCGATGCGACGACAACAGCTCCGACGGCGGCACGCTTCTTCTTCTTGAGTCGTGCTTCCAGCTCCTTGCGACACGCTGTCTCTCAGAAGGCCCAACAACAGCAGCAGGCACTTCCAAAGAACTCTAGGGAGCTGGGAGGGGGGTGAAGTCTGTTGTTCCTGAGACTTCAGCAGGAGGCAAGCTCTTTTCCAAGCCCTTGGAGATCCTTCACAAGTTGAGTAAAAGTACACACAAAGTTCCTTTCTCCTCTCTTTGGCAGTAGGCAACCCCTGCAGGCCAATCCCCCAGTTTCAGGGATAGTCTCTCCTCAGTTTCTTCTTGGTTCCTCTCCTCAGCAGAGTTTCTTCTTGTTTCCCAAAGTGATCTAATTTCATGGGATCAGGGTCCCAATACTTATACCCCAAAATCCTATGTCCTCTGAGGGCAGAGGGGCCTTTGCCTTGTTCAAACCGGTTCTGGTCAGTCCTGGAGCACTTTGTTTACCTGACTCGAATGAGTGTGGTGAACATATTGGTTTATTATTACTAGAAATGTCTAAACATAGGTATTCACAGGAAGATAATACCGTGGAGTGGGAGCGGTTCACTGAGATATTGCTGCGATGTAGGCATGCTATACCACCTCCAGGCCTATCAGATCTGTCAAGTCTTGTGATGTCGTGATTTGGGGTGACTAGTATGTCTAGGATGGGCGTAGATGTTTCATTTAGCCATGTTTCTGTCAGAATAAGTAGGTCCGGTTCATTAGTGAGAATGAGGTCCGCTATATCTGCTGCATGTCTTGCGGTCAAACTACATTTTATAAGAATACATTTGACCTGATATTTAGTGGGTGTCGAGGTGGATTTGTGTGTAATGGGGACTCGCGTGAGGTTGTTTTCCCTTATACCTCTAGAAATGTGTTGTGTCACTCTATGTGTATTGCGAGGAATCGATGGGATTAGGAAAGGTTTATGCAAATTGTCCGTGAGTGCGGTATTATGGGGGTGCACCGATAGTTCATAGGAACGGAGTAGTGAGGTTAAGTCAATGATTGATAGCGAGTTTTTCTTCCTAACCAGACGGGATGAGGCATTGGGCTAGGGCACTGTTTTCCACCTAGGGGGCTCATGTTTTGTGGAGCTTGTGTGCAGCTGCTGGGTATGTTTTGAGTGATTGATGTGGGGGTATGTCGTGGATTCTAGCTTGGAGCGTGTACATTTGGATTGTTGTAGAATTAGGTCATGTAGTGTTTGGATATCCTCTTTGACTTGTCGTAAGAATAGTAATATCTCATTGAGTCTGGTGTCCGATGTCGGAGGTAATTTATTAAATGTAAGGGCTGTGGTCAGGGGGGATGTGGTTGAGCCATGTATGTAGTTTGGGGGGATCGTGATCTGGTACATTGTAAGGTAATTTTCGTGTGTGGTTATCCCATGGGGGGGTGTAAATGCGGGATGTGAGAGAGTATGTATATGGGTTATGTCTGGGACCGAGTGATTAGTGGTGAGTAGAGGAGAGGTGGGTTGGAAGGCAGGGTGGGAGGAAGTAAGGGTGTGAGGTGAGATTGGAACAGTGTGAATATTGGTGGTGCTGGTGGCAGAGAGGGAATTGAGGCGATGTGTGTTATCTCTAGGATGTGAAGGGGTATGGCTGTGGTGTATGGGTGGTATAGAGGGAGGAATGGTGAGGGGAGAGAGGGGGTGGGTGGAAAGGCGTGTTGGGAGGAGATAAGGGTGTGGGGTGTGATCGGGACAGTAGGGATATTGGTGGTGTTAGGGGACGGGTAGGAGTTGGGGAGAAGAGTGTCATTTCTGGGCATGAAGGTTAGGTCTGGGGTAGTTGTATATGTGAGATGGGACAGCATGGGAGAATGTCTTAATGGGGAATCAGACAGGATGATGGGAAGTGAACTGGGGTTGTGATCTGCTGTGGAGGTGGGATGGGGTCTTACTACTTTTTCCTTGATGAAAGGAAAGATGTTATCCAATAGCTTTAGGTTATGGTCCGATGCTTACATAAGGATGATTCCATCATTGTAGCTGGTGATTGTTGCTGCAGCTTTGTAGAATGGGGAGGGAATGATAGATATTGTGAACCATGTGCTGTTTTCCTAGTGGAGGCGGTAGAGAATAGGGGGAGAAAGGCTTTCCTCCATTGAGCTCTTCTTTTAGTATGAAAGATGATGTCATTAGTTATCTGTCCTTCGTTAGATGGAAAGTAGGGGTCAAAGATAAGGGTTTCGGGGGTGAGATTTAAATATATTGTGTTTAAAGCCTTTAGCTGCCTTCTTTGTAAGGTTGGGGGGGTATTTAATGGAATAAGTGTGTGACCTGGTGAGCTCCATGGTGAGGTAGACGCTTGTATGAGGGGGTAGGGAAGGGTCAATTGGGTAAGTGAGGCAGTGTGCGCTGTTATGTAGAAGTGGCCTTAGGTCCTTGAGAAAGTTGTTTGTATTGTCTGGGAGTCAAACCATTCTGAATGAATCAGTCCAAGATGGCTGCCCCCTTCACTAAGAAGATCAGTTCCAGAGAGGAGAGGAAGTCCTCTCACGCTTTCCATTCATTAGTTCTAGTAGGGAGTAGTCCTGTTTCCCTCGTTATGTGCACTGTGATGGGTAATCCTTTCTTTGTTTACTAAGGGGTGGATTTTATGTGGAATTCCTCTGTCTCTTACTGATTATAATCATGTCAAAGTAAGTCCTTTCTCCCTGATTAGTTGTATTGCTGCCATTTTGTAGAGTTTGTGGAGGCAGCTACATGCAAGGGAGTACAAAATGGGCTCCACCGTGTGTCCAAGCCGGCCATTCCTAACGAGATCAAAGCAGATCAAAAAGCCCTAGGGCCACCAAAACCCCAAAGGGTTCTCCTGAATGTGCAAGATTACCGACAGTAACCAAATCAAAACTTATAAGAATGTATTGCGTTCAGTGCACTGTATGCAGACCGATCTGCAACCCTGTCAGGAACGACAAGCAATCTGGCCGTACGCTCACAGGCCCGGCATTCGCTCACCAAGCAATGAGCGCGCTTACGCCTCAGTCCGGGTGTAATTTAACTTGAGGCCGCCAACGGGAGGGACGGGGAAGGCGACAGACCTTGGAAGTGCTGTCCAATTTCCCTGAGGACTGGTCCGTGCGCACGTTTGCTGTGCTCTCATCCATTCGTCCGATCCCAGATTCTCCAGCTTCTTTAGGGGTCATTGGGCACATCCACAGCAGACCAGAACCCTCTGCCTAACAGGGGATCAGCGCGCAAAGAGACTGTCTCCCTGATTCACACCGTTGATCACTCCCCTGGTCGCAGTATCAAGGCAGTGGGCTCGACACAAGAAAAAAACAAGGGATCCGATGCTTAGTAGGAACGGGGCTCACGATCTGAGATCCTTCACAAGAGATCACGGCCCCGTGGGACTCTCAGTAGCCAGGGGTTGATACGGACAGCATGGCGGGCGTCTCCTCCTCTATCCCGGCCAGCCCTGCAGTCTCGATTGGTCCAGTGGAGGGAGGGAAGGTCTCAGACGGACACCGGCAATGGAGCCACCTCTCTGGGTGTCTCTATCTCTCTAGGTCGGAGTCTCCGGCTCCTTCGTATGTGCTCCCTGCCGTCAGGGTCTCTTCAGCAGCCGGGGTCGATTCGGACTGCATGGTGGGTGTCCCCTCCTCTGTTTTGGTCAGACCTGCCATCTTGTTTGGTCCAGTGGAAGGAAGGAAGATTGCAGACGGAGACCGGCAGCGGAGCCACCACTGTGGATGCCGCTGGGTCTCTGGGTCGGAGTCTCTCGATATCCACGGAGATCTTCCGTGAAAACCCCACTATGGGTGTCTCTGGCTCTCTAGGTCGGGGTCTCCGGCTCCTTCACAAGTGCTCCTCATCACCAGGGTCTCTCGGCAGCCGGGGTTTGGTTTAGACTGCACGGCGGGCCTCCCCTCTTCTATCCCGGTCAGACCTGCCGTTGTGTCCGGTTCAATGGAGGGAAGGAAGATCGCAGACAGAGACTGGCAATGGAACCACCACTGTGGGTGTCTCCGGTTCTCTAGGTCGGCGTCTCCGGCTATCTAGGTAGGTGTTGCCACAAGAAGCTCGCTGGTTCCCATCTTCACCTACAGCCCTGCCGGAGCAGAGGAGAAAGATAGGTATTTAAGTTGATGAAAGTCAATGCAATTCAGTGGGGATGTTGTAGGGGATATCTCCTGTTTTCCTCTCGTTATCCGGTGCAATTGTTGCTGGGGCTAAACTGGGATATCCTGATATACGATCCTGCTGGAGCGGGTTTTCCTTAAAAATTGTATACCCTCTCCATTTTGCATGTTTATATTAATAAGAATAATTAATTAATAGTAATAGTACTAATTGGTTTGCTGTGTTCATTTATCAACCTTACTAATATAAGAAATATACGTGGGAATTGCATTTGCATGGCCTAATTAATACGTAAACTAAACTCCGTACGCATATTAATGATAGACAAGTAGAATTTGCATGTTATATGTTGCTTTCGTGATGTATTTGTGATTCGTGCTTTATAAAATAAGTATAACCTGCAATAAGTGTTGCTTCCTGCTAGATAAATACACACACATAGAGGGTTTAGCGAGGGAATAACATTTTAATAGCCATTTCTATGTATTAATTACGTTTTTGTGTTTCTTTTGCTTAAGTTGGCCACGCGGGCCTGCCATAAGATGGCTGCTTTTCGTATCTGACACCACTGACAACGCTACTGAATTTCTGGGTGAAGTGCGCCTGCGCTAAGATAAGCAACAATGGCCTATTCCTGACCCCAGGCAAGCTGTACCCATCAAGGACAGTCCGGGCGACCGGCCATCTTCCTAAACCGGAATGATCAGGACCCATGATCTAATGAACATTACTTTTGTGGGAACCTAACACCCCATATTGAACTGACCAATCGGAGAATGAGAAAACTTATATTGTAACATTATCTTGACAAAATTTAATATAAAAACCCCTAGAATAGAGAGGTTGCGAGCGCGCTTTTTGATTTCCTGACGTTATGCTGACGGAGAGGACGGTGACACTGCAGGACAGCTGTTTCCCTGAATCTTTGATGGACTGATCGGATGCCCAATTTCCTGACGAACTGAATAATTGCTTTCTATGGGCATAGAGAGACAAAAGATCTGAATTTGACTTAGAGGACGACATTTAGCCAGAATAGGTAAATATGACGATCAGCTGCTTCATTAATTAATGACTTTTCTCGCATTATTTAGATAAATTTACATTTATTAATTACAAGAACTGTGTCGGGCTGTTTATTTTGAGAAATGTATTGATGTAAAGTGATTATAGAATTAGAACTCACTCAAACCAGCGACTAGCTGATCCATGGCCTATCCATGGGAGGAACACTAAAGATGATGTTTAGGTCTTAATGAGGTAGAGAAGGGTAGGGGAATCTATTGCTCATTAGGGACAAACAAGGATTTCGTCTCATTACAGCGAATGGAACAATCACCTCTTTAGAAATACAGACCAATAGAGAATGAATGTTGGTGTTATGGGCCCCACCAGTGAATGAAGTGATAGAGTGTGTCTGTGAAGATCTATGGTCTGTGACAGAAGAGGGATTTTGTATTCAGCGCTGCAACAATCTCAAGCCCGCGGAGCTCTCCTAGTGAGCTCCTCATCAGTCGGCCATTTTGGCCTATTGTGCTAGGTAAATACACATTTCCATGATGCCTTCTACATTGCCCCCTGAACGTTGTATGCTAGTATCCTGTGGGAACGTACTCAGTTCATCAGATGACTCCATATTACCCATGAAAAGCCATGCCAGTTTCCTCATTGCCAGGGTGGTTTCACGTGACCATGCTCACTTCCTGTTTGCCTACTTTAGCGTGCACTGCCTTCCACGTTTCTAATTTGCCCCCCAGAAGTGACAAACCCTGTTTCAAATTGCAACAACCAGGCATTATCATGACCCCTTTCACATTGGCTGTAGCCATTAGCATGCCTGATTCAGCAGTTCAATGCCAGTTCTCCTTTGATAAAAATCATACCTATGCCAGTTTCTAGATTGCCCCTCAGACAAATTGGCAATTCCACATTCATGAAGTCCCGCAGACACAACCAGCATTGCCTGATCACACCTCACTTTGCCAGCCCTGGCTCACATGCCAGGTCGTGATTGTGGTCTGTATTTATGCTCCTGGCTGGGGGGGGTCTTATGCCGGTGGGGACAGTGGAAACCTCTTGGAATAAGGGCATTGCTGAGTGCCCATGCAGCGTGGGCTTCAACAGAGCAGGTAGCAACATTCCAGCACTTGACAGAATTGGCCATCCTGCCTCTCCCAAATGTGGCTACCATCAAGCAGCCCAGGTTTGTGCACGGTTGAGGGCCTGTCATGGTGGGCTGCTTGGCCCAAACTTCCCACCCACCAGAGGTTAACATGTTTAGCTCAGGTGGGAAAGAATCGAGTGAGTAGCAGCTGTTATGGTAGTGATGTGCGAGACAAGAGACTCACCCAACAGCCCTCTGATGTGGACTTTCCTGGAGGCGCAGAGACAAGAGTCTCACCCTATGACCCAGTCATGGTGTCTTCCTGCTCCCAGCAGGCAATGGAGTGGCAGGAAGAGAATGATTTGTACTTCTCTGTGGAAGAATGGAGATTGAAGGGAGGTCTTTCATCCCAATCCAAGATGACGACAGAAGGCATTCTGGGATAACTTCATGTTACTCCCCAGAAAGGAGCACTTCCTTGAGCAGAAACACTTGGGAAGTTTGTTTTGGTGTGTGCTTCACTCCCTGGCTGACCAGATTCTTTCCTTGGACTCACCTTCAGTCTTGAGTTCCAGTCCTCTGCTCCAGGTATCAGCTCATCCACTTCAGTTCTCAGCTGTTTTGCTCCAGTGCATCAGCGTCCACCATCCTCCAAGCCCTACAGCTTAGATCATCTGGGAGTTTGTTAATGGCTGGGGTTTACCTCCTCGGGGCTCATTCTTGTGGGCATTTCCTGCCCAACACTTCCTAGCATCAGCAGCTTCATGGGTACTGGAAGGGGTGGCCCATACCTCTGGCAATCTTGAACTAGGAAGTTGGGCCAAGAGAGGCGTCTTCACAATCCCAACCTTGCCATGGGCAGATGGACACCTCCTGCCAGGTTCTTCACGGCTGCCCCTAGGCTCTGAGGGGGATATATGCCCCCAAGGAGGGACTCAGAGTGACTGACAGTGCATGAGGTGTTGAAAGAAGTGCCCAGAGCACTGCCAGGACTGTGGAAGGATGCAGTGGGTGGCTACTGCTTCACGTGAAGATAATCACCGTGTCCACGGCGGTCACGGCAGCATTGGAACCCCCTCTCACCTGCCAACAGAAGTACCACCATCAGTGAACTGTGAGGGAGTGGTGCATGCACACACTCACAAGTGCCAGCAATGCTGCCCACACAGGTACCATTATCACTAAACTGTGAGGGTCTGCTGCTGGTGTACACTCACAAGTGCCCGCAATGCTGCCCACACAAGTACCACCGTCAGTGCACTGTGTAGGGTTCGTGCATTCACATACTCACAAGTGACAGCAATGCTGGAGAACACAGGTGCCACTATCACTGAATTGTGAGGGTTTGGTGCATGCACATACTCACAAGTGCCAGCAATGCTGCCCACACAGGTACCACTATCACTGAACTGTGAGGGTCTACCATAAGCCCGCACTCACAAGAACCAGCAATGCTGCTAACAAAAGTACCATTATCACTGAACTGTGAGGGTCTTCTGTGGGAGCACATTCACAAGAGCCAGCAATTCTGCCCACTCAAGCATTGCTTTCACTGAACTGTGTATCCTGGTGTATGCACAAACTTTCAGGTGTATGCATTGCTGCCCACACAAGCAACGCAATCACTGAACGGTGAGGGGCTGGTGCATGCACACTCAAAGGTGTAAGATGCTGCCCATACAAGTACCACCAGCACTGAACTATGATGGTCTAATGTGGGCACACACTCATGAGTGCCAGCAATGCTGCCTACACAAGCATCACCATCAGTGAACGGGAAGGGGCTGGTGTATCCGCACACTCACACTCACAGGCGTAAGCAATGCTGTCCACATAGGTACCACTATTACTGACTGTGAGAGGCTAGTATGTGCACCCACTCATGAGTGCGAGGGCTGGTGCATGCACACACTCACCAGTGCCAACAATGCTGCCCACACATGTACCACCATCACTGAACTGTGAGGGTCTGGTGCATGCACACACTCACCAGTGCCAGCAATGCTGCCCACACATGTACCACCATCACTGAACTGTGAGGGACTGGTGCATGTGATGGAGCAGGTAAAACAACATTTTGTATACCTTCTCTATTTTGCATGAAAATACTAATAACGTAATCAATTTACATATTAACCTATATTAACTGTGCTATTAATCAACAAAGTGCACCTTGATAAACATGAATTACACGCGGGACTAATTGCTATTTGCATGGAAGAATAACTTTAATGACTAACTGTGGTACGCATATTAATAATAGAAGGTGTGGTGATAGAATTTGCATGATTTGTGTTGCTTTTGTGACATTTTGCATTCCTGCTGGGACCAAATGGTGAGTATTATTGCTTTAAATGTCGCTATAAGCTAGGAAAATACTAATATATAGGGGCCGATTTCGATCCGGGTCGAAAGGACACCGAACGTGATCCGGCTGGAAAAACTACGAGCCGTACGCGTGTTTTCCGGCCGACTCGTACAGCTGTACAAGTGAGCCAGTATGATGCGAGCTACATGAACCTCACCAACCGAGTCGTTCCCGGGTCCGAACCGCTCCATACGTCTCGGCCGTAAGCTAACCGTGGTGTGCAATGGATGCGATTCACGACCGAGCCAGTACGATGCACGCGTCGGACAGCCTGTGCGAGCCGGAGTGTCCGGCTCGCAAAAGTTCCCGGAGTCGGACTTCGGGGGTCCACGTCGGACCCCCCGACACCCGCAGCCGTACGACTCGCACACAGGGGGAGACCTATGGGTCTCCCCAACACAGGCATGTACGGTGCAGATGGCACCGACGCGTACCCACTGTAGGGGGCGCACTTGTTCGAGACGTACCCATTCAGTCAATGGGAGCCCATGTACGCATCGTACGACCGGCTCCCATTGACTCCTATGGGAGTCCGACCGAACCGAGTCCGGCAGCATACGGCCGCATCGTACTCGCTCTGTCGGACTGCAGGCCTCCGGCTCGGTCAGAATGGGATTAGTGTGGGTTTAAACATTAGAATCTCCAATTCCGTATATTAATTATGTTTTATGTTTGTTTTGCTTAAGTTGGCATTTGGGCCTACCAGGCCATGTTATTCAAAATGGAGTTCGGAAGTGGCCACCGTCCTGTGAGCGCGATGTCTACTGCGCAGACTCGGATGGCTCCAAATATCTCCAGGCATCCTCAATTTCAGAGCACAGTGTTCCTTGTCAAGGATAGGAACGTGGAGGACTGACAGATTTTAGTCAGTATGACTGACTTGCAAGAACAATAGCCACCTATAAAGGAAAGCCAATATGTTGATACATCGGATCTTTTCAAATGAGAACTGCATGACTTAAGGAAATGATATAGCAAATCTTATGAGAACCCGGACTAAGAGAAATAGAAAATTAGATTGTAACTTTAAAGGGTTCAACCAATCCCAAAACGTTCCCTATTCAGTAAATGTTACATGTTCCCCAGAATTTGTTATAAAAGGATAGTAGAATAGACAGGGAATGTATGTTCCGACGTGTGTTCCAGAGAGAGTGCGTTCCAGAGGGGTGTCCCGAATTTGCGTGATCGACTTGCTTGCACGATTGCTTGGTCCATTGGATATCTTTGGGGCTGTGCCGTGCTGAGAAAAGGAACTTTTCAGACTTTTTGAATCTTGGCCTGCATTCGATTGGGACGATTTATCAAAAGAGATTGGAATTTTGCAGAGCTAAGAGAATTAGAGAAAAGACCCCCGATAGCAAGAATAGGTAAATATAAATGATATGCTAAATTGTGTTGATTAATTAAATTGGAACTTTGTTGACCGAAATGCTAAATTATGCAACTAAAAGCAATTAATTAGATAAACTAAACATTGATTAACAGAGAATGAGTTTGTGGTTCTTTAAATAGGGCATTAAATAAGAATTTCGAAGCTTTAATGTGTTTTAGCTGGTTCTAAATCACCATCAACCAATCCAACTAATTGGTCCATCGACCAAGTGGTGGAGGGCCTTGATGTTAAAGCTAGGATTCTACTGATGCAGGTGTACAAAATGTATTTAATGTAAATATTTTTCCTATAGGTAATAAGGTACCCCCCCACATGTCTAAGGTACCCCCCCACATGTCCAGCGGATTCATCATCCTCCTGTGTGCAGATTCGGAGTGAGACGTATGAGTGTTGGTGTTTTGGGCCCCACCAATGAATGTGTGAATGAGTAAGTGCGGTGACGGGTCTGTGACGCAGGGAGGATCTGTAAAAATTCCGCCCCTTTCCGCTGGAGCACATGCACACACTCACCAGTGCCAGCAATGCTGCCCACACATGTACCACCATCATTGGACTGTGAGGGGCTGGTGCATGCACACACTCACAAGTGCCAGGAATGCTGCCCACACATGTACCACCATCACTGAACTGTGAGGGGCTGGTGCATGCACACACGCACCAGTGCCAACAATGCTGCCCACACATGTACCACCATCATTGGACTGTGAGGGGCTGGTGCATGCACACACTCACCAGTGCCAGCAATGCTGCCCACACATGTACCACCATCACTGAACTGTGAGGGGCTGGTGCATGCACACACTCACCAGTGCCAGCAATGCTGCCCACACATGTACCACCATCACTGAACTGTGAGGGGCTGGTGCATGCACACACGCACCAGTGCCAGCAATGCTGCCCACACATGTACCACCATCACTGGACTGTGAGGGGCTGGTGCATGCACACACGCACCAGTGCCAGCAATGCTGCCCACACATGTACCACCATCACTGGACTGTGAGGGGCTGGTGCATGCACACACTCACCAGTGCCAGCAATGCTGCCCACACATGTACCACCATCACTGGACTGTGAGGGGCTGGTGCATGCACACACTCACCAGTGCCAGCAATGCTGCCCACACATGTACCACCATCATTGGACTGTGAGGGGCTGGTGCATGCACACACTCACAAGTGCCAGGAATGCTGCCCACACATGTACCACCATCACCGAACTGTGAGGGGCTGGTGCATGCACACACGCACCAGTGCCAACAATGCTGCCCACACATGTACCACCATCATTGGACTGTGAGGGGCTGGTGCATGCACACACCCACACATGTACCACCATCACTGAACTGTCAGGGGCTGGTGCATGTGATGGAGCAGGTAAAACAAAATTTTGTATACCTTCTCTATTTTGCATGAAAATGCTAATAACGTAATCAATTTACATATTAACCTATATTAACTGTGTGCCGTGGTATATTAATCAACAAAGTGCACCTTGATAAACATGAATTTCACGCGGAACTAATTGCTATTTGCATGGCAGAATAACTTTAATGACTAACTGTGGTACGCATATTAACAATAAAAGGTGTGGTGATAGAATTTGCATGATTTGTGTTGCTTTTGCGACATTTTGCGTTCCTGCTAGGACCAAATGGTGAGTATTATTGCTTTAAATGTCGCTATAAGCTAGGAAAATACTAATATATAGGGGCCGATTCCGATCCGGGTCGGAAGGGCACCGAACGCGATCCGGCTGGAAAAACTACGAGCCGTACGCGTGTTTTCCGGCCGACTCGTACAGCTGTACAAGCGAGCCAGTATGATGCGAGCTACATGAAATTCACCGACCGAGTCGTTCCCGGGTCCGAACCGCTCCATACGTCTCGGTCGTAAGCTAACCGTGGTGTGCAATGGATGCGATTCACGACCGAGCCAGTACGATGCACGCGTCGGACAGCCTGTGCAAACATTCCAGCCAGGAGTGGGGAACGTACACGGGGTACTGTACAGGGAATTATGCCCCGCTCTCGTCCCACCCCTCTCCCAGCGCGAGCGAGGAAAGGACCGGGCGCGTGGGGCGAGGCCAGACCCTGGAGTCGGGAGCAAGGCGCGCACCAGTGCTGCACTTTATTTATTTATTTATTCATGCAATTTCATGTAGCGCGGACTTTACCCAAAGGTGTCAGAGCGCTTCACAAACGAACCAAGTACGGTACATGAGGAGAGTGTTACAAGTTTACAATTTACAGAAACAAACGGGATAGTTGAAAAAGTAAAATAAAATATGAGGTGGCAATCACAACAACAAAACAAAAAACATTGGCATAAGGTTAGTACAGGCATCGAAAACATATTTACAGCATTGTGAGAACTTAGAACATCGGGAGAATGCCAAGTGGCCTTGAGGGACATAAAAAAGATGTATTAATTCTGGAAGTGTCTTTGGAAGAGAGGAGATTTGAGGTTTGTTTTGAAAGTCCGGGTAGAGGTGGTGTCCACTGTGGACAGGCACGCTTCGTCAGTGGGTGTATTCCGGGCTGCACCTGAGATGGGGCTTCAGCCTCGCCTCGTACTAAGTATTCCACCGGTCTTCCTGGGGCTGCAGTGCATAAGAAGCATTGGAACTATAAACCTTTGAGGGTTTGCTGAGGGCTGCGGATGGACCACGGCCGCGACGCTGCCTGGAGGCCGCCTACATTGGATGAGGTCGCTGGTCACAGTTGACCCCACGAGCGGCCGCTTTGCAGCTGTTGCGAGGGCACTGGTGAAGTTTCAGTGCTGGATCACGATAGCTGGTTCTACAGTTAAGGCGGCCATCTTTGCTTTTGCTCACCATTGAGAGAGAATGCATGGCCCGCCTTTGGGGACTGCGGCCGGCGTGGAGGCTGATCGATCATCGGCGGCTCGGTCTGAGGAAACACGCGCTGGTCGTTGATTGATGTTCTGCAGAGTGGGGCCTCAAGGGCCTTCCTGGCACCGGGTGGGACCTTCCTGGTTCTACAAAGCCCCCCTCCCTCTAGGCTGGATATTTTTATATATCCGTGCATGCAATGTTCCTGTTTAGCCTACTCTTCCATTTTGTGCAGTGCCCCCCACAAAACTTGGGGTCCAAGATGGCTGATCGAAGAGGAGCACTGTCTGCGAGCTCCTGTGGGCCGGGATCATTATTGCTGTAAATCCACTGCGTGCCTTGGCCTCGTACCACCCTTCGAAAATACCAGGGTTAAGCAAGGAAAGAATTGAACAAGGAAGATTGCATGCCTCACCGATTGTTTGGACTCCAGCCGCCCTGCTATCCTGGCTGTGTTGCTCGAGGTGGGCTGCAGAGTCTCCGTTCCGCCCCCGGTCCGAACCGATCAGAGGACCAGGAGACGTTTACTGGTCTGTCTCAGCTGAGCAGCGTCCTTGGAGGAGAGGTCTGACTCGGTCCCCACCTCCGACACAGTTCTCGAGCCTGGAAGCTATGGGGAGGTGGGTGCGACCCCCCCTAAATTTAGTGGTTTCATGAGTCAGAGCCTTGGACCTAGTTGCCGGTAAGTTTGAGGTTAGAGGATGAGGTTGGAGTCCTGGATGTATGTTGGAGAGTAGGATCTGCTTCTTATAGTTACCTCCACTTTTTGCTGATGTATCACTGTTTTCGACTTAGACTGACCGGGATCCTGCTATCCAGGACCCCGGTCTATCTGCATTTTCCTCTAAATTGATTGCATGTACTTTAGGTACACTCCAGATTGGATACTGGGGTACCCTTATCAGTCCCTAGTATATGGTACACCATGTACCCAGGGCATAGGTATGCCAGAGGCCTACCAGGGGCTGCAGCATGTATTATGCCACCCCTGAGAGGACATTCAAAATGACACCACAGGTCTGCTACTGCAGCCTGTGTAAGGTGGTGCATGCACCCCTTACTGAGATTCAGGTTCCCTATATATATTCGAAATCACTGCACATATAAACCTATCAGTCACCCCTGCGGCAGGCCTTATGAATCCTGAAGGCAGGGTGCTGGGTTTTATGTGAGAGGGTACTCCTGCATGAGCAGTGCCCCTCTGCCACTTTCGGAACCTATTTTCCGGGGTTGTCTGTGATGCAGCCAACCATATATATTTAAGTGCATTATAACCTTGCAGTAAATGCTGACTTTAAAACGGCTGTTTAGAAACATGTCGTGTTTGGTGTCAAACACCTTGGAATCCAGTAACTGGCCGGGGAGGTATGATTCCACCCTTCCAGAGGGACTTATGTGAAACACCGGTACATCCGGTACCAGCTTTCTCGACCTGTGCATCGCAAAATGGATGCTGTCAGCCACAGACACGAGTCTGCCCTCCTGCTGCTGAGCCAAGCTCGAGCAGGGGAAGGCCTGACAACAGGTTTCCTATCACAGGGATGTGTGACCCCCTCCCAGACAGGCTTTACTGTATTGGGGCTGGGTGGGTGCACTCTGAGAGTGCCAGAAAGTCTGCACTGGGGGCACATTTGGTGTCCCTGTGCATAGTCTAGCTCAAACTGTTTGCAGGAGCCATTTGCTCCTGCTCTGGTGCGAACCTGGACAAAGGACATGGGTGTAGCCACCCCTCTGTCCTGCCCCTCCCTTAGGAGGGTCCCCAGAGTCAGTCCAACCCCTTCCCTGGGTATAAAGTAGGAAACCTGACTACAGGACTTTAGATTTTACCTGGACTAAACTCTGTGAGAAGTTGGCCTGGTATATGCTGTCCACTAGCTATAGTGGCACCTTGCACCAGTCCAAACAACCCCTTATTGGTTATAGGTTAAAGACAATCTTTATTGAAAGCTATCCTAGTGGTAGCTATGGAGAGCAGCCTTCAGGCTAAGTCTTTAAGGGATGTAAAGCAGCTTGTTTTACCAGTCTATAATCTCTTGAAATTTCAAATGAAAGGACAACCACACCAGGTATATATTTAAAATATATGTATTTATTTCTAAACACACCCTCCTAGTCTCTTTATGAGGCTAGAGGTCAAAACACATAAGTTACACTTCAAATATAACAGTAAAATAGCACAAATGCACGTCAGGCCCTAGGGGCGAGCCAAACCGTGTACTAAAATAGTGGTATAAGAACCACGACTTAACTAGACACAAGGCCTAGAGCCTGTAGACGCACTGGGACCCCAAGGAACCACCCAAGGTAGTGACTCAGGGGACCCACGGGGGCCATGTGCAGTGTGTGAACACAGCCGCAAGCTCCCGTGAGTTTCTATGGGGAAAGTCGCGGTTAGATTTTTAAAGATTAGGGACACTTAGAAATGAGTCAGGACCAAACCCTTTGGGACTTAGGAAGTTCTAGGGTCAACACCCACGGGAGTACCGGAGTACTCTTGTTACCTCACCCAGGGGCGCCGGGTGCATAGGTGTCAAATGGTGTCAGGGCGCGTCGTCGATTTCAATGGGAGCTGGCAAAGAAGTGCTGCTGCCGGGAAGATGCGAAGTGTCCAAAGAGATCCAAGCCTGGATCGAAGTCAAGAAGAACCTGAAAGCAGAGGGGATAGAGTCTGGGTCACTTGCCAGTGACCAGGAGGACGATAGGCGAATGCCTACCGAAGTCGGGTGATTTCAGGTGAAGAAGGTGAAGCTTGACTCTTCAGCCACGAGAACCACGAGGTGTCGAGGACAACCAGGAGCTGGATTCGAGCTGTCCCACAAAGGATGTCAAGTGCTGCAGCATCGTTGCCCGGATTGGACACAACAAGCCTTGGCAACAGCAACCTACGCAGAAAAGAGAAAGATGCTTTGGTGCAGACCAGCAAGGTCTGAGGGACTCACCACTTGGTAGGGGGTCAGGGCACGTCTGGAGCAACCAGGGAATCCCAAGGAAAAGCAAAGTTGCCTTCACAGGGACCCACCAGTCGACGGACCAGGGATCGCAAAGTAGCCTCAAGAGGAAACACAAAGTGGTGGCCCACGGATCACTCGGGTTGACTAGGCCGACAACCTTCCATGGATTCTCTGCTCGAGGTGGGGGCTACAAGTAACCCCAAGCACAACTTCAAGAGATGTCGAGAAGTCAATGCACTTTCAAAAGTGCACGGTGACCAGGAGTTCCAATTCCACGCTACTCACGAGGGCTGTGGGTCTCAGCTTTGCTGGAGACTCGGGTTGGCCCCTGAGATGTCTGGAAATCCTCTTCCTGGGCTGAAAATACTTCGGAATCTGGCGGGAGCTTCGGAGATGCAGACCGGCAAAATGCTTCATTGGTGCCTGCCAAGCAGGGGAGTCATTCTTTGACCCTAAGGGAGATTTCTTCAGTCCTCTAGTCTTTAGTAGAGCGTCGAAGTTCCAGGATTCAGCTTCAGAGTTTCATCCAGGGATATCTAAAGTCCTTTTGCCAGGGGTTCCTTACTTATACCTAATGAAGGGGTTGGACTAGCTCTGGGGACCCACCTATGGGAGGGTTTGGAAAGAGGGGTGGCTACACCCAGTTCCTTGGTCCAGTTTCACGCCAGAGCAGGAGCTGTAAGCCCCTGAACCGGTTTGAGCTGGACTATGCACAGGGACACCAAATGTGCCCCCAGTGCAGGAATTCAAAGCACTCTGAGAGTTCTCCCACCCAGCCCCAATACACAACAGCCTGTCCGGTAGATGGTTAAACCTCCTTGTGACAGGAAACCTATTGTCCAGGCCTCCCCTGCCGGAGTTTCGGTCAGGAGCAGGAGGCCAGACCTGTGTCTGTGGCTGCAGCATCCATTTTGTGATGCCAGGTCTCTGTTAAGTTTCTACTGGATATACCCGTACTGTCATGTCTCTCCCTCTAGAAGGGTGGGATCATATTCTCACATCAGGATTTGATGTGGGGGGTATGATTCCAAAGTGTTTGACACCAAACACGACATGTTTCTGTGCAGCCAGTCCAAAGTTAGCATTAACCGTTTTAGATATAATGCACTTAAGAGTATATGGTCAGGCTGCACCACTGACAACCACGGAGAAGAGATTCCGAAGGCTGTAGAGGGGCTCTGCTCATGCATGGGCACCCTCTCACAGAAAACTAAGCACCCTGCCTTCAGGATTGATAAGGCCTGCTATAGGGGTGACTGATAGGTGTATATGTGCAGTGATAGGGTGAGATATAGTGAACCTATATCTCTGTAAGGGGTGCATGCACCACCTTACCCAGGCTGCAGCAGCAGACCTGTAGTGTCATTTTGGAGGGCTTCCTAGGGGTGGCATAATATATGCTGCAGCCCCTGGTAGGCCTCTGGGGTACCTATGCCCTGGGTACATAGTATACCATATACTAGGGGCTTATAAGACACTCCAGAATCCAATTGGAAATGTACCTAATGTACATGGAAACCATTTTAGAGAGGAAGCAGCTAGGCTGTGGTCCTGATTAGCAGGGCCACAGCCAGACTAAGGTCGAAAAACAGTGAAACACCAGCAAATGGTGGGGGTAAACATGTGAAGCAGATCCTACTCTCCTACAAACTCTGCAAGCAGAAACCACGGGGCATATTAACAAGGGCTTTATCTCTGCTTTTTTGGCTTTAAAAGCCAAAGAAGCGGAGATAAAAATATCGCCCTATCAACAACAGGGTGCTAACATACAAAATCGCATGTTAGCACCCTTTTTCACTACGCTTCCATTTGCATCTCTAATGAGATGCAAAGTGGGCATTCCAGAGCAAAATAATAGGAGAAATGTCGCTGATGTCGCTGCAGCCTTATATGTTGCCTCAGTTTGTTTCCGGTTCCTGCTATACTCAATTTGCAGCTGCTGGCACCTAGCTTCAGTGCCTTATTCTGTGCCCACTGCTAATACCAGTTTGTTCTCTCTAAATCTGTGGTGGTTACTCACTGGTAGAAAAATTGACCCAGCCCCTACCCAGATGTTACGGCCGAAGCATTTTGTAGCCAGGTCTCCTGGAGCGCCTTGTGCATTATTGAATGATTTAGCAGCACTAGCCCTCTGACACTAAAGAAGGTCTCCTCCTACACCTCCGAAGGTCTGCTGCTTCAACGTTCCTCTTCCCGTGTCTGGTACACCCCCTGTTCTGGTGACTCAGTGCCTTCTACGTTGTTTTTGATACCTTTCCTCTCCGTACAGATGTCTTGATTAATGCACCCCAGAGTTATGTGCCATCTCCTCCTAGTACTTCTACTCGCCGTTGCTACCCTATTGACGCTCTCCTCCTCCCCCACCAGCCTTTCCCTCTTTATTTTTGAACTATGGTAACCAATCGAGTTAAGACTGGAGTTAACTGCTTCAAGATCATTTATCCCCCCATTTGTCCAAAGCTTCAGCAAAACCGTTCAAACATAACACCTTTGAACAGTTTCCTGATTCCCTCTTCATTGACCAAAACCATAGTGGTCGCTATGGGAGGCTTAAAACTGACTTCATTTTCTTCACTCACGACATCCCTTCCTGGACCTCCAGCTTCAATAACTCCTTCAACCTCACCTCCTCCTGCTCTATTCCGCACTGGCAACAGCCACAAATCTCCCCCTTTACTTGTTTCGATGGCTCACTCACTATCACACTCTATAGCAAGGATGCTGTCTTGATTCAAGTCTCTCTCTTTTTGACCCCCTCTATCCTTCCCTACTCCCCATTCCTGGGACAGTGATCTCCCTTGATTTTCAGCTAACTCCTCCCTTTACTCCCTCTCTCCTCTCCCGGCCCTCCTGAATTCCAATAGGCTACTCTCCCCCCTAGCGGACCCTTTGCCCTTCCTCTCCCCTGCTTCCCCATCTCCCATCCTGCCCCCTTCCAAATGGGACATTACCCTCAACACACCAACCATACCTATGGCCAGCAATCTCCTTTTTCCCTCTGCACCATCCTGGAATACCGAAGTGACCTCCTCCCCCCACGAGGCCTACCACCCCCTTATTTAATCCATGTTTCCCACAGCCTGATCTCCCAGGTAACTGCAAAGTTTCCTCCTTCTTCCCTCCCTTCTCTTCCACCCTAACTGCCCTCCCCCTCTCCTTGCTTCCTGAATTCTGCACAAACCCCTTTAATCTCTCTTCATCCTCCCATCTCTCCAGTAACGCTGCTCAACCCACTATCCCCCGATGGCAATCTCTTCCTTCTCCCTCCCCCTGGCCTAGTAGATCCATGCTCTCTCTTCAACTCCCCTCTAGGTCAATCCTCCCCACTCTGCCTGTTGCCAGTCCCCATACACTCACCTCTCCTAGCCCACGTGACCTGTCCATCCCCTACTCCTCTCTTCTCCCCTAACCTCCTGCCCTTCTATGACTCCCCTCTTTCCCCTCCCCGAATTATGCCCTCACACCACATCCCACACCTGTCTCCTCCTAAATTTGAACTCAATACCTCTCTGTTCAACATCTGCCCAGGTAATTTTCTTTCCACCTCAGGTGCACCGATAACTTCTACCAACCACCATCTACCTTCACCTTTTACTCCTGCACCCCATTACTCCTTTCTCACCCCCACCTCTCCTTGCCCTCCCTCGCCAACTGCACTCCCTGCAGAACCTATCGAGCCACCTAACATTCCGTGTACAGCTCTACTCTCCTTAGAAAACAAACTAAGATTTCTCATCTCCTCTATCTCCCTTCTTGAAGCTATCATCTCACTCATAAGTACTAAGATATCCACCTTTCTCTACAACCCAATCACCCTGGCAAGTACTCACTTCCCCAAACCGCTGAGGAGTACCTTGCTCCCGCGCCCATGTACCGTGCCAGAGGTGGCCACCTGGAGCTAGGGGGCCCCCTGCTAAGTACATGGCATGGGCCCCACACTCTCAGGGCCCAGTTAGGAGCTCTCAGATCAGGGGCACACCGCCCTTGCATAGTGCAGGAGAGGCCCCCTGGAGCTAGGGGGCCCCTGCAAAGTACATGGAATGGGCCCCACATGCTGGGGACCCAGTCAGGTGCTTTCAGGCCAGGTGCCCACCACCCATGCACAGTGTGGGAGATGGTCCATCGAGCTAGGGGCCCCACTACAAAGTACATGGAGAGGGCCCCACACTTTCGGGACCCAGTCAGACGCTCTCAGGCTAGGGGCCCATGCACAGGCCTCCTGAAGTTAGGGAAGCCCCTGGAAAGTACATGGAGAGGGCCAAACATGCTCTGGACCCAGACAGGAGCTCTCAGTTCAGGGGTACACCGCCAGTGTACAGTGTAGGAAAGGTCCCCTAGAGCTAAGGGCCCCCCTGCAAAGTACATGGAGTGGACCCCACACTCTCTGGACCCAGTCAGGCGCTCTCAGGCCAGGGGCCTGCCACCCGTGCGCTGTGCAGGAGGGGGGTGCCTGGATCTAGGGCAGACCCCCTGCAAAGTACATGGAGAGGGCCCTACATGCTCGGGACCCCATCTGGAACTCTCAGGCCAGGGGCCCGTGCACAGTGCCAGACTGCCTCCTGAAGCTAGGGGGGGTGCAAAGTACATGGAGAGCACCCCACATGCTCAGGACCCAGTTAGGAGCTAGCAGATCAGGGGCACACCGCCCGTGCATGGTGCGGGAGAGGCCCCCTGGAGCTAGGGGCCCCCCCTGCAGAGTACATGGAGTGGGCCCCACATGCTCGGGCCCAGTCAGGATTTTTCAGACCAGGTGTCTACCACCCATACACAGTGCGGGAGACACCCCCTGGAGCTAGGGGTCCCCCAGCGAAGTACATGGAGAGGGCCCCACACGCTCGGTACCCAGTAAGGAGCTCTCTGATCAGGGGCACGCCACACGTGCAAAGAGCAGGAGAGGCCCCCTGGAGCTAGGGCACCCCCCTGCAATGTACATGGAGTGGGCCCCACTCTTTCGGGACCCAGTCAGACGCTCTCAGGCTAGGGGCCCACCATCCGTGCACAGTGCAGGAGGAAGCCACCTGGATCTAGGGCAGAGTACATGCAAAGTACATGGAGAGGGCCCCACACTTTTGGGACCCAGTCAGGAGCTTTCAGGCCAGGTGCCCGCCACCAGGGCACAGTGTGGGAGACGCCCCCTGGTGCTAGGGATTCCCCTGCAAAGTACGTGGAGATGGCCCCACAAGCATGGGACCCAGTCAGGAGCTCTCCAATCAGGGGCCCCCCACCTGTGTACAGTGTCATGTGTACAGTGCCGAGGTAGCCACCTAGAGCTAGGGGGGGCCCCTGCAAAGTACATGGAGTGGGCCCCACACTCTCGGGACCCAGTCAGGCGCTCTCAGGCCAGAGGCCCACTACCCGTGCACAGTGCAGGAGGGAACCACCTGGCTCTAGGGCAGACTCCCTGCAAAGTACATGGAGAGGGCTCCACATGCTCAGAGGCCCGCCACCTGTGCACAGTGCCGGAGGTGGCCACCTGGAGCTAGGGAGGCCCCTGCAAAGTACATGGAGTCGGCCCTAAACACTCGGGACCCAGTCAAGAGCTCTCAGATCAGGGGCACACCGCCCGTGCATGGTGCGGGAGAGGCCCCCTGGAGCTAGGGGGCACACTGTAAAGTACATGGAGTGAGCCCCACGTGCTCCAGACCCATTCTAGAGCTCTCAGGCCAGGGGCCTATGCACAGTGCCAGAGGAGGGCCCCTGGACCTGGAGGGCCTCCTCGCACCGCCTCGGCTGCGGGGTCTAATGTTACACCACTACCTGCAGCACAGGAAGGGTCCTGCACAATGCATCTTCAGAAGCAGGGTCAGGTGTAGGCTGCTACTGCCTCCAAAGCCTATATTTAGTACCGTATTCCATTCTGCTGAATGCACCCTCACATGTTCTGTCGCTGTGAGTGACCACACCGTACATCTTCTGCCTATGCCCACTTCTGCATGTTACTAGCGTCTGTCCTATAAGAGCTGCTTTAGAAAGTGAAAGGACAGCTCCGGGGTGCTCGGCTCTGCTCTATTTTGGGTTCCCATGGAACAAGGCATGAACCAGAGCCAGGCACTGAGCTGGGCCAGGACCAAGCCTTGCTTGGCTCACCCACCTCGAGGCTACACCCTGTGAAGTGAAGCTCGTCCACGCTTCACCTATGAAAGCTCGTCCATGCTCCACCTATGAAGTGAAGCTTGTCCATGCTCCACCTATGAAGTAAAGCTCGCCCATGCTCCACCTATGAAGTGAAGCTCGTCCGTGCTCCACCTATGAAGTGAAGCTCGTCCATGCTCCACCTATGAAGTGAAGCTTGTCCACACTCCACCTATGAAAGGTCGTCCATGCTCCACCTATGAAGTGAAGCTTGTCCATGCTCGCCCTATGAAGTAAAGCTCGTCCATGCTCCACCTATGTAGTGAAGCTCCTTCGTGCTTCACCTATGAAGTGAAGCTCGTCCATGCTCCACCTATGAAGCTTGTCTGTGATCCACCTATAAAGTAAAGCTTGCCCATACTCCACATATGAAGTGAAGCTTGTCCATGCTCCACCTATGAAGTAAAGCTCGTCCATGCTCCACCTATGAAGTGAAGCTCCTCCGTGCTTCACCTATGAAGTGAAGCTCGTCCATGCTCCACCTATGAAGTGAAGCTCATCCGTGCTCCACCTATGAAAGGTCGTCCATGCTCCACCTATGAAGTGAAGCTTGTCCGTGCTCCACCTATGAAGTAAAGCTCGTCCATGTTCCACCAGCCAGCAGACTCCACCAAGATTGACCCTGTAGGAGGCCACGCTTTCATGAGACAAGCTCTATATAAAGTAAGCTTTGGCAAAGCCAACAAGTCTGCCTTTAATGTGCAAAAGCATGTTATGTTATGTTACGTTATGTTATGCTCTGTTACGTTACATTTTCGATGTTAAGTTATGTTATGTTTTAGTGTTCCCACAACGGCACTTCCCAGCGCTGGACCTTCAAGATAATTGAACTGCATCTACCGGCCTGTCAGAGGGAAGAAGAACGAGGGAACAATAGGCGGAAACAAGCCGTGTCTTCAGGGTTTTCCTGAAATACAGGCAGTTCTCAGCATTCCTGATGGAAAGAGGAAGCGAGTTCCAGAGAACAGGAGCCAGGGCACGAAAGGAGCGGCCTCCTGCCCTTGCTCTCCCGACTCGAGAGACAGTGGCCAAACTGAGATCAGGTGAAGGAGCATGTAAACACAGGCATTCACGGATGCTGTTTGCATGCGCTGCAGGCACAAATGTTTATCACGAGAGCCATCACTATTGGTTTTGCCAGTGCTGGGGTAAAAGAGCAGGGAGTGATCCAATATCAAAATGCTATTTTGCCTGGAGTGCCAAAAACCCTTACAGTGCCTAGACTCCTGTACACACACAGCTCTGATAATGTTTCTCAGTCTTATTTAGACATAGGTGGAATTAACGTTACACCAGTGTAATTATTCTCCTTTCTGTAATGTTGCATTATCCTTGTTTTGAAAAATTCCTGGATAACGCTCTTACATCACGGTATTATGAGTGTTTCGCTAACTGCGGAAAAGTAAGCGCGTGACAGAGCACGAGCTGCTGTTCCCAGTGCTTTTTATTTTTGCACTATTTATTTAGCTGAAAATGCATCCTCCGTTGGCAGTGTATGTGCTCCTAATGTAGAACAGGACACATTCTTGGGGTCATTAAACACGGTATTGGCAGACTGGGAAGGATACTCCTGGGTTGTGGGAGGGGATTTTAACTCAATACTGAATATAGATCTTGATCGCTCCCACCCGCCAATATTGGGGGCTAGCAGTCCGAAACAAGCGGAAGTCTTGTGCGGGTGGGCGACAGGAAGGGCACTCGGGGATGCCTGGTGGGTGCACAACCCGCCAAGCCGGGAGTATTCATTTAATTACCCACTGCATATGTTACATGCACGCATCGACAGGGAGTTCTGCTCTATGCCGTTACTGGCACACATTACCCACACTACTTACCTTGGGAAGACACTATCGGATCATAACCCCTTAGAGATGACGCTTGAGGGGGGTAGGACCCCCACACCGGTACCAACATGGAAGCTGCGGCCCTTCACCTTGGAGGACCCGGTATTCCGCACTATAGTGACCACACCGTCATCCGCTTCATTCAACACGCTTGCACAGACGTCACCCAAGGATTACACTGACACTTTCTTTGTGGGTGAAGAACTGCTGCAGGTTTATTTCATACAACATAAGTATGACGATAAATGGGTTATCTTACGGGCGATCCAGGGCAAGCAGCCCCTAGCTGCTCCGCCCGCCTGGTGAGCCAGCACACACGGTGGGTCGATGCCCGGCAGTGCGGCACATACTTATTTTCAGATCATCCTCTGGGTCACGTGATCTGTCTCCTTACTCCCGCCCCTTCTGACAGGGGCGGAGCGTGTTGTGGCACACCCCCGGTTGGTCAGGCCCCCCAACCGCCCGAAGGACTAACGGGGCGCCGTCGCGGTCTTCCCAGAACCCCCTTCGGCTCCTGGACCTTGGCTCGGGCACCCTTACTGTGCCGGACAGGGGTACCCTTACTGTACCGCCTGTCGCAGAGGTACCCTTACTGTACCCGTCTGCCTCCAGATCGCCCTGTAACTCCGCCTGCAACGCAAAAGAAAAACATTAAAACATTCCAATAACGCGCTGTCTCCGCCACGCAGGGTAAGAGGCAAGGGTGGGAATACGCGTGTCCGAGCAGGAGCGGCGCGCAGGAAGCAGAGGAGGAACTGGGCGAGAGGGACGCCTAAGTAGGGGGGGGCTAGCCACACCCCCCCAAACGGCCCGCCTCCACCTCACGCTCGTTGGGAGATCTCCTCCCTGGGCGTGGCCTCGCGCGCGAGGCAGAAGAAGGGGGAGGGGGAAGGCTACGACGGGCGGCCACTAGAGAGCTGCCCTGCTGATGTCCCACTGCGTAGGACGCGGGCAGCGGCATAGTGACCACACCGTCATCCGCTTCATTCAACACGCATGCACAGACGTCACCCAAGGATTACACTGACACTTTCTTTGTGGGTGAAGAACTGCTGCAGGTTTATTTCATACAACATAAGTATGACGATAAATGGGTTATCTTACGGGCGATCCAGGGCAAGCAGCCCCTAGCTGCTCCGCCCGCCTGGTGAGCCAGCACACACGGTGGGTCGATGCCCGGCAGTGCGGCACATACTTATTTTCAGATCATCCTCTAGGTCACGTGATCTGTCTCCTTACTCCCGCCCCTTCTGACAGGGGCGGAGCGTGTTGTGGCACACCCCCGGTTGGTCAGGCCCCCCAACCACCCGAAGGACTAACGGGGCACCGTCGCGGTCTTCCCAGAACCCCCTTCGGCTCCTGGACCTTGGCTCGGGCACCCTTACTGTGCCGGACAGGGGTACCCTTACTGTACCGCCTGTCGCAGAGGTACCCTTACTGTACCCGTCTGCCTCCAGATCGCCCTGTAACTCCGCCACAGCTCTGGGGAGGCTACCGTCGCTGCCAGAGCCCCCCCTTCCCTCCATAGGTGTTACTGATGTCCTTTGCTAGCTAGCGCCTCTTGTACGTCGAGCAGGAACATGTCCATCCCTACCCAGGACAGGTGCACCCCATCCTTCTCGTAGTACCCCTCAACCTTCTCTTGGATCAATGCATGTCTGATGAAGCCCATGCCCTTGCGCTCCATAAATTTTTGCATGGACCTATTGACCCTTCTACGTGACCGCTCTACTGCTGCCGGGGACCTGGCCCCCCTCCAAATCCTGCGGGGTACAATTTCCGACCACCAGACTTCGCATGACCCCCCAGCCTGGCTAATGGCTGGCAAGTCAGTTTGCATGGACATGAGCAGGGCCCTCCTTCCCCTGGAAACCAGGTCATTACCCCCTAGGTGTAAGATAATAATGGAGGGCTGAACCCCCACAACAGCCAGACGCTGTTCAATTATGCCCCGGGCTTCACTCCATTTCATCCCCGGGGAGCCCAACCACACGAACTGTGTGTTAGCAAAATTCAGCGACCAGTTCCTGTGTGTTGCCCAGCGTTCCAGCCTCGTGATGTAGGAGTGTCCCATCAACCAAACCTGGTGACCTGTCAATGAAACGATGAAGCAGCTTTTAGGTAGTCGTAACTTTATTACACACAAAATTAGATACGTTCATCCAAAAGGAACAAAACCAGGGCGGGAATAGTCGGATTTGCACATACAGCATCAAGGGCGAACATACCTCTTAAAACAATCAGACTCCCAATGCCCCACCCCTTTTACCCCCTCTGGGCCCAGGCCGGCTTTTGCTGCTGAAGTGGCAGCGCCAATTCTGAAGGAGTGCGAGGAGAATCTGCGCCCACTCCCCGATAGGCCAGCCTTGGACAGGGTGGCACCCAGAATACGGTCGAACTGAAACTTGGTGAGGGGGGATCCATCTGCATGAATCAGGAAGGGACCCGGGGACGCTGGGCGTAAGGCCAGGTATTCCCTGACCATGTGAACCGGGCAGTACCTGTTGTCCCCTAGGGTCTGTAGCACAACTGTCTTCCCCCTCCCCGCCTGGTCTGTTTTGGATCTGCGAATCCGTAGCTCCAGCGATGCATTGAGGGCCACATCCGCAATCCCCAGCGCTGTGTCAGACAGGTCAGCCTTAGATTTTGCCACTAGCTCGCTGACCCTAAATGCGCCAAAGAATGCCAGGCAGAATGCCGTTGAAAACAACCTTGCTTCGAACGGGGAGAAAGTAATCAGAGGTACCGTGTCCAGGATGAGCTGAAGGTCTGTGAATTCAATGGGTGCCCTGGTGTCAGGTTGTCTTCCAATTGAAGCCCATGTTAGATGTGAAGGACGTCTAACCTGAGCTTCAATTGGAATTCCATAGAGCATATTATCAAGCCCATTATCGCCGTTTTAGCGGCAGTTTTCTGCGCTAAAGCGGCGATAATTTTATCGCCTGTCTTGTTAATATGCCCCTAAGTTACGTCCTGGGAACCATGGGCCACACCGTGACTTGTTTGCCGTCGCTAGGCTATGTTAACACAGTAGTGAGTCTGGGGAAGGAGGGGGGTTGGGATTGATAGTTATTTGTAGTAGGGAGGGGGGAGGGACCTTCTTTGTTGGATGGAACTTTCCGAATGAATAAGCAGTACTGTTACTCTGCCGATAACTCCATGCTGTAATTCTGCCATGCTATCACTGCCTCAATAAAGTTATAATGGATTGTTCTCTTTTAAAAACCCAATAAAATATGTTTTAAAAAAAAAAACTTTATCCTTCGTCCACAGTTGACGTGAGGGGGAATTTTGCCCTAAAACACAGCACCCAATGCCAGTTTTGCATCTTGCACAATTAGCGTAATTTATGTAATTTTGACGAAATTTAGCATAATTTCACAAAATCAAATTATGCAAATGTCAGAAACCTCTACTTGTATGGCAGCTCGAGCAGAGCACCTCCGGCCTACACACTTTGCATACAGAAAGAGCTCCGCTGATGCACCTCCTGTCTGCAGTAACACTTGCTTTCACAGTGCTTAAACCCATTTATGGCTCAGCAAGGGCTCCAGAGTCCGGTCCAGTAACACCACTTGACTTTCCCATGTTTGAACTTGCACACAGTGTCCCTAATGATTCTCTGTGCTGCACTGTGCCTGCTATCACAGTGCCTAGACCCACACATAACTCTGCCCATGTCCCTCAATCCTGCCGCACCATCGGCTACCTCTGTGCTACCACCCACACACTGCTAGCCAGCCGGCTGCTCATCTCACTGACTCTGCTACACATACATCTGCTGATTCTGTGCTAACGCCCACACACTGCTAGCCAGCCAGCTGCTCATCACACTGACTCTGCTACACATACATCTGCTGATTCTGTGCTAACGCCCACACACTGCTAGCCAGCCGGCTGCTCATCACACTGACTCTGCTACACATACATCTGCTGATTCTGTGCTAACGCCCACACACTGCTAGCCAGCCGGCTGCTCATCTCACTGACTCTGCTACACATACATCTGCTGATTCTGTGCTAACGCCCACACACTGCTAGCCAGCCGGCTGCTCATCTCACTGACTCTGCTACACATACATCTGCTGATTCTGTGCTAACACCCACACACTGCTAGCCAGCCGGCTGCTCATCACACTGACTCCGCTACACATACATCTGCTGATTCTGTGCTAATGCCCACACACTGCTAGCTATCCAGCTGCTTGTCACAGACCCTCCACTACACATACACTGACTATTTCTGTGCTAACACCCACACACTGCTAGCTAGCTAGCTGCCTTGTCCTCACACAGATGCCTCTCCACATACATCTGCTCATTCTCTCCTAACACCCACACACTGCTAGCTAGCCGGCACTTCGCGCACAGACTCCATTACACATACATCTGCTATTTCTGTGTTAATACCCGTACCTTGCTAGATAGCCAGCTGCTCTTCACGCAGACTATGATACATATACATCTGCTGATTCTATGCTAACACCCACACACTGCTAGCTATACGGCTGCTTATCACAAAGACTCCACTACACATACATCTGGTATTTCTATGCTAAGGCCTGTAAACTGCTATCTGGCTGGCTGCTCATCACACAGATTCTCTCTAAACATACATTTGCTGATTCTGTGCCATCTCCTGCATGCTCCTAGCCAGCTGACTGCTCATCACACAGACTCTGCTACACATACATCTGCTATTCCTGTGCTAAGACAACACCCACACACTGCTAGCTAGCAAGATTCTCATCATACAGACTCCGCTAATCTTTCATCTGCTGTTTCTGTGCTAACACCTGTACACTTAGAGTTAGTCCGCTTCTTATCGCACAGACTGCCTCAACACATACATCTGCTTATTCTGAACTACCACCCACACACTGCTAGCTAGCAAGATTCTCATCACACCGACTCTGCTAATCATTCATCTGCTGTTTCTGTGCTAACACCTGTACACTTACAGTTAGCCCGCTTCTTATCGCACAGACTGCCTCTACACATACATCTGCTTATTCTGAACTTACACCCACACACTGCTAGCTAGCCGGTTGCTCATTACACAGACATCCCTACACATACATCTGCTGATTCTGAGCTAACACGCACACTGCTAGCTAGCCGGTTGCTCATTACACAGACTTCCCTACACATACATCTGCTGATTCTGTGCTTATACCCACATACTGCTAGCTAGACGGTCGCTCATTACACAGACTTCCCTACACAGACATCTGCTGATTCTGTTCTAACATCCACACCATGCTAGCTAGCAACTGCTCATCACACAGATTTCCTCTACACATACATTTGCTGATTCTGTGCTAACACCCACACAGTGCTAGCTATCAGGCTGCTCATCACACAGACTACTTCTACACATATATCTGCTATTTCTGTGCTAACATCCACACACTGCTTGCTGCTCATCACACAGACTCTGCTACACATACACTTGCTACTCCTGTGCTAACACAACACCCACATACCGCTTGCTATCCGGCTGCTTGTCACACAGACTCCACTACACATACATAAGTTATTTCTGTGCTAACACCCACACACAGCTAGCTGGCTTCTTGTCACACAGATGCCTCTACACATACATCTGCTAATTCTGTGCTAATGCCCACACACTGCTAGCTAGCTGACTCCTCTCACGCGGACTCCAATACGCCTACATCTGCTGATTTTGTGCTAACACCTGCACACTCCTAGCTCGCTGGCTGCTCCTCCACAGACTCTGCTACACAAACATTTGCTATTCCTGTGCTAACGCAACACCAACACACTACTAGCTAGCTGGATACTCGTCACACAGATGCCCCTACACAGCTGCAATTTCTGTGACAAAGCTCGTACACTGCTAGCCAGCAGGCTGCTTTCACACAGACTGCCTCTACACATCCATCTGCTGATTCTGCGCTAACATCCACACACTGCTAGCTAGCCGGCTGCTCATTACACAGACTCCACTACACATACATCTGCTGATTCTATATTACCTCCACACACTGCTAGCTAGCCTGCTGCTCATCTCACAAACTCCCTCTACACTTACATCTGCTCATTCTGTGCTAACACCCACACATTGCTTTCTAGCCAGCTGCTGATTACACATATTCCCCTACATATACATATGCTGATTCTGTGGTAACACACACACACTGCTAGCTATCAGGCTGCTCATCACACAAACTGTGCTATACAAAATTTTGCTGTTTTTGTACTAACAGCCACACACTGCTAGCTAGCTGGCTGCTTATCACACAGACTCTGCTACACATATATCTGCTACTCCTGTGCTAACACAACACCCACACACTGCTAGCTACCCATCTTATCATCACACAGACACAACTACACATACATCGGCTATGTCTGTGGTAACACCTGTACACTGCTAGGTATCTGGCTGACCATCACAAAGACTCCCTCTAAGCATGCATCTCCTTATTATGTGCTAACACCCTCACACTGCTAGCTAGCTGTCCATCACACAGACTCTGCTATACATACATCTGCTGATTCTGTGTTAACATACACACACTGCTAGCTAGTATGTTGCTCATCAAACTCCCTCTACACATACATTTGCTGATTCTGTGCTACCACCCACACACTGCTAGCTAGCCTGCTGCTCATCACACAGACTCCCTCTACTCAACATCTGCTGTTTCTGTGATACCACCCGCACACTGCTAGCTGATTATCACACAGACTCTGCTACACATACATCTGCTATCCCAGTGCTAACACAACACCCACACATTGATAGCTAGCCAGCTTCTCATCACACAGACTCTGCTACACATACATCTGCTGATTCGATTATGTGCTAACACCATTACACTGCTAGCTAGCATACTGCTCATCACACAGACTCTACTACACAGACATCTGCTGATTCTGTGCCAACACCCGCACACCACTAGCTAGCCGGATGCTCATCACACAGACTATGCTAAACATACATCTGCTGATTTTGAGCTACCACCCACACACTGCTATCTAGCCTGCTGCTCATCACACAGACACTTCTACACTTAGATCTGCTTATTTTGTGCTTACACCCACACACTACTAGCTAGCCAGCTGCTCATCACACAAACTACACTAAATATACATCTGCCATTTCTGTGCTAACACCCACACACTGCTAGCTAGCCAGCTGCTCCTCACACATACACCTCTACACATATATCTGCTGATTCTTTGCTAACACCCTCACACTGCTAGCTGGCTGCTCATCACACAGATGCCGCTGCACATACTTCTTCTGTTTGTGTTCTAGTGCTCATACACTGCTAGCCAGCTGGCTGCTCATCACACAGACTGCCTGTACACATGCAGCTGTAGATTCTGTGCTAACACCCACACACTGCTAACTAGCTGACTGCTCATCACACAGGTTTTGCTACCCATACATCAGCTATTCCTTTGCTTACACCCACACACTGCTACCTTCCCAGATAATCATTACACAGACGTCTCTACACATACATCTGCTGGGTCCTGTGCTAGCTCCCTCTACTGCTAACTAGCCCGCTGTTGGTCACACAGACTCTGCTCCACATAATCCGCTGTTTCTGTGCTAACGCCCTTACACTGCTAGCTAGCTGGCTGTTCATCACACAGACTTTGCTACACATACATCTGCTGATTCTGTGCTAACGCCCACACACTGCTAGCTGGCCAGCTCCTCATCACACATGCTCTGCTACACACACATCTGCTATTTTTGTGCTAACACCAGTACACTGCTAGCTAGATGGCTGCTCATTACAGATGCCGCCACACAGACTTCTGCTGATTCTTTGCTAGCACCCACACACACTAGCTAGCCGGCTGGTCATCACACCGATGCCTATACACATATATCCGCTGTTTCTGTGCTAACGCTCGTACACTGCTAGCTAGCCAGCTCTTTGCACACAGACTCCAATATATATACATCTGCTATTTCAGTGCTAACACTATACTTACACACAGATAACTTGCTGGCTGCTCTTCCCACAGACTGCTTCTACACATGCACCTGCTGATTAATTTGTGTTCTCTGATATTTACTGGACAAAGAAGATCTTCACACCTACCAGCACCGTGTCACCCCACATAACCTCTATTTATTGCTTTTGGTCGTGATGACAACAGTAACATGGAATGCAGAAAAGGTAAGTTACACACATTTTGGCAGTTTGTTTATCTTCTGTTTCCTTGTGAGATGTTTAAGATGATGCTTAGCTATGCTTTGTGGACAGTCCCCATGCATTTTCTGATGTGGTTCCTTCTTAAGAATTGCACTAAAATGGTGTCTGCATTGCAATGAAGACACCATGAATGTGCTCTGTTTGAAAATGACTGAGAAAATAACTCTCGATTCATATTTTTTAAGCAGCTTGAAAGAGATTTGTGGTGTTATGCACACAGTTCATACACATTAGTACATCTCAAAACATAATAATGGGGTCATGCAAATGGCTGTTGTGTACTCCTCCAAATTCGATAAGGGCAGTCCATGAATTAAAATAAAAAACACAATTCTTTCAAGGAGTGCCATGTTAAAGTATGTAAACATGCATATAGATTACTGGTTATCCCATGCTGCTCTCAAACACAGAGCTGCACTCAGAATTCTAAAGTTAATGATGGAAAGGGAAGGGCAGGGTACTGGGATGTAAAATAGCATAGCATGCCTCCTGACTGCCCACCTCCCATCTGTGCTGCAGCCAGGACAAACAAACACTGTAAATTATCTTCTTATCGAAGACTTGTTAACAGCATCACTGTGCCATGTGTGTGCCCCTAAAGGGCAGGCTTAATCCCACTGTGAGTTTGATATTTTATGCCTGTTAGTGAGCTGCAGGCTCAGGCAGCCACATAAACAAACAAAATAATCACAGCTGACTGAAGGGGAAGCACTTTTTAGGTATGGCTTGACACCACAAATGTCCACAGACCTTATGAGATCAACCTAAAATGAGCTTTCAAAAGTGCTACAGGGGGGGGGGCTTTGGATCCGCCCATAGGACTCCTTGGTTTGATTGGGCAAGCATTTTGAGCTTCCACTGAAAACGTGGTTGCCCGGCATGCAGCTGTGGATATTATCATATTGTGTTTGTTCATCCAGCTTCCTGAAGCACCAGGGGTCTGAGCGCCTGCAGAGGAGTCACTAACAGGGGTCAAATATCAAGCTAACCAGGGGAAGGAGCATTACAGGGGGCAGCACATGGTTAGCTATGCTCTCAAAGTCTCTTACAGAAGTACATCATGTATGTGTTTGATTTCCTCAGGCAGCAGACACAAGCTCCTTGAACAATAAAAAAAAAAGTCTTTAGCACACAAGCATTGAGAATGTGAAAACATGCATTAGAAATACATTCAAGGCCTACAGAAGCCCAAGCCACAAAGAGTAAAGTACCCAATACCATGGTGCCAAATGTGGACAAAATTCACAAAACACAGTCAAAATCAGAAGATTTTACTAACCCAAGGTCTGTAGCATCCAAAAATGTCCACAGTCCCTTGATCTCACATGGTCCTGTCTGCACCCTTCCTAACTCCAACTCCAGGGTATCAGCATCAGCAACAAACAAAATGAAAAAAACAAAACAAAAAAGGAGCTTCCATTATTTCAAGAATAAACTGTAAAAATGCAATCCACATCCCCCCTTTTCAGCAGTGGTAAATAACGCAATGTACACAAAGGAACCGGGAGGCAAGCAAGTGGCTGGACACCAATGCGTTTTTAATTATTACGAATGAAACCTAAAAATAGAAAATAGAAAATAAATAGAAGTTAAGGAGCATTCCTTCAGGGCTTAGTTTGGCAAGGATTGTACTTTCAGTTAACTGCCAGAAAAGGCTGGATGCTCTGTAGATCAGTGGATAGAAGGATTGAAGCTACTGCTCACAGACCAGAAGGAGGGATGCTCTGTAGATTAGTGGATGGAAGGTTTGAAGCTATTGCTCACAGACAAGAAGAAGGGATGCTCTGTAGATCAGTGGATGGAAGGATTGAAGCTACTGCTCACAGACCAGAAGGAGGGATGCTCTGTAGATTAGTGGATGGAAGGTTTGAAGCTACTGCTCACAGACCAGAAGGAGGGATGCTCTGTAGATCACTGGATGGAAGGGTTGAAGCTACTGCTCACAGACCAGAAGGAGGGATGCTCTGTAGATCAGTGGATGGAAGGGTTGAAGCTACTGCTCACAGACCAGAAGGAGGGATGCTCTGTAGATCAGTGGATGGAAGGGTTGAAGCTACTGCTCACAGACCAGAAGAAGGGATGCTCTGTAGATCAGTGGATGGAAGGATTGAAGCTACTGCTCACAGACCAGAAGGAGGGATGCTCTGTAGATTAGTGGATGGAAGGTTTGAAGCTACTGCTCACAGACCAGAAGGAGGGATGCTCTGTAGATCACTGGATGGAAGGGTTGAAGCTACTGCTCACAGACCAGAAGAAGGGATGCTCTGTAGATCAGTGGATGGAAGGGTTGAAGCTACTGCTCACAGACCAGAAGGAGGGATGCTCTGTAGATCAGTGGATGGAAGGGTTGAAGCTACTGCTCACAGACCAGAAGGAGGGATGCTCTGTAGATCAGTGGATGGAAGGGTTGAAGCTACTGCTCACAGACCAGAAGGAGGGATGCTCTGGAGATCAGTGGATGAAAGGGTTGAAGCTACTGCTCACAGGCCAGAAGGAGGGATGCTCTGTAGATCAGTGGATGGAAGGGTTGAAGCTACTGCTCACAGACCAGAAGGAGGGATGCTCTGTAGATCAGTGGATGGAAGGGTTGAAGCTACTGCTCACAGACCAGAAGGATGGATGCTCTGTAGATCAGTGGATGGAAGGTTTGAAGCTACTGCTCACAGACCAGAAGGAGGGATGCTCTGTAGATCAGTGGATGGAAGGGTTGAAGCTACTGCTCACAGACCAAAAGGAGGGATGCTCTGTAGATCAGTGGATGGAAGGGTTGAAGCTACTGTTCACAGACCAGAAGGAGGGATGCTCTGTAGTTCAGTGGATGGAAGGGTTGAAGCTACTGCTCACAGACCAGAAGGAGGGATGCTCTGTAGATCAGTGGATGGAAGGGTTGAAGCTACTGCTCACAGACCAGAAGGAGGGATGGTCTGTAGATCAGTGAATGGAATGGTTGAAGCTACTGCTCACAGACCAGAAGGAGGGATGGTCTGTAGATCAGTGGATGGAAGGGTTGAAGCTACTGCTCACAGACCAGAAGGAGGGATGCTCTGTAGATTAGTGGATGGAAGGTTTGAAGCTATTGCTCACAGACAAGAAGAAGGGATGCTCTGTAGATCAGTGGATGGAAGGGTTGAAGCTACTGCTCACAGGCCAGAAGGAGTGATGCTCTGTAGATCAGTGGATGGAAGGGTTGAAGCTACTGCTCACAGACCAGAAGGAGGGATGCTCTGTAGATCAGTGGATGGAAGGGTTGAAGCTACTGCTCACAGACCAGAAGGATGGATGCTCTGTAGATCAGTGGATGGAAGGTTTGAAGCTACTGCTCACAGACCAGAAGGAGGGATGCTCTGTAGATCAGTGGATGGAAGGGTTGAAGCTACTGCTCACAGACCAGAAGGAGGGATGCTCTGTAGATCAGTGGATGGAAGGGTTAAAGCTACTGCTCACAGACCAGACGGAGGGTGAAGTACTGGGTATTTTAGACCCAGCGGTGCAGGGGCACACACCCTATGACTTCTGGGTTTCACCCTGTTCCGGACCTACAGAAACACAGAGTCTTCTGGGTGAAGTCAAAGAATCGTTTATTGGCTGCAGACCAATGACAGGTATCCTAGAAGTACAACAGCGTGTATGTTCTCAGGAGACTGCTGAAAATCATAGAAACGGACTTCACTTTAAATAGGCCTTTTCTGGCCTCAAGCATACATTCCTAGGTTTTATGATACGGCCATATACAAGTATATGTTACAAAGAAAAGACAGAGTCATGATGACCATCCCACATTCCAGTTCGGCCAGCCCACAATGATTTACACAGTAAGGTTCAGATCCCACATTTGATGTTGGCAGACCCCCCAATAAACATGAGCATCTCCTGTTTTGGGAAACAAGTCATAAAGCAGGAACAAGCAGGTGTGGAAGAGATTAGCCGGAGGTTTGTGTAGAATGAAAGGGTTTTATGATGGGTCAAGCCCTGATGCTAATCACAGGTGGACGGAGGAAGGGGAGCTCGTGAGACCGGTTTGACCCGGGGCAGCAGAGCCAGCTGCCCAGGTCACAGAGAAGTCACGGGAAAGCACATGTACTGTGAGGCCCGTATTTGCTCCATTATAGCCTATGTGAGGGCAATGACAAGATGGCCACTGCTTCCAAAATGGAACCCGCGTAGTGAAGAAGAATAACGTGTACACAGTGCATTCATAACTAGAACGGTATATAAAACACTCGTACATGCCGCATTTACCATTTGCGGTTCGCTAATACCAAGATAGACAGGGGTAGGGCCCTGTCCCCTACGCGGTCTCAGAGATTAAAGTACGACAGACCCTCCTTTTGCCCTTACATAGGCAATCACTATACTCATCTCAATCCGAGTCTAGGTCAATGTCCGCAAAGTCATGGAGATGTTGCTGTAGCATCATCCTATTACTTAGCTCGTCCCTCGATACAGGTTTCCTTACACATAAGGTAGCACAGAGGCCACATATCGCAGGAGCACACTGTATGCACAGACAGAACAGGAAAAGAATGGCTAAGATCATTCCAATGACCATTAGAGCTTTCCAACCCCAGGCAGATATCAGTTCCCAGAACCACCCCATCAGTGACCAATCTCCCTTATCCACGTGTATGGCTTCAGATATTTTATGGAGCTTGGAGATGGCTTGATACACTGTTGGAGCGTTATCTGGTATGAAAATGCAGCAACTGGATTGAATAACCTTGCATACTCCACCGCGGTCTGCTAGGATAACGTCTAGAACCATGCGGTTCTGCAAAGTCATAAGGCGATCCGCTTGGAGCTCAGCTGTCAGATTACTAAGGGCACCAGCCGTTACATTTATAGTGGATTCAACCACACGTGTCAGTTGTCGCAGGTTCCTACTATTGACCATAGGTCCCCAAAACGGCAGGAAACCCAAGAAGAAGTCTCCTGCTTCCTGACCGGCAGTATCCTCCTTACTAATCACGCCTCTCACAACTCTGGTCTTGTGATAGTCGGAGGCGGCAGTAAATGTTGGCGGTAGCAGATTCGCAATATAACATGTGCCCGAGAAATCAGGGGGCAACCATGTATATGCTCGGTCATTACAGATGAAATATGTGCCCTTGGCAGCCAAAAACGCAGGGGAGAACTGTGACGGGAAAGTGTACGTTTCAGTACAGTCACTTCTTCCCAGTTGAGCTCTAGGATTCTGACCATTACCCTGTAAGCAGAACCGTCCCATGTGGGGTACGACCCAGATTGGAGAGGAGATTTTTCGCTGTCTTTCACCCAGACTAATACTATACCCCGTCGCGTTCCATCCTACATAAGGTCTCAACTCTTCTTTGGGAATGGACGAGTATGCGTCGATATCTCTACTCATATCGGCAACTCCTTTCATCAAAGCCTTATTATTGGTGATGGGTCTGATGGAACGCGGTTGGCGAGGGGAGTACGTATCTAGAGCATAGAGAAACATGGTCTGGAATGCCCATGACGATCCATTGTAACTATACGGCAGCACCAGGTAGGGAATACCCTTGTTAATGGTATGTGGCATTAGCCCACACACCCAGCAATTGGTCGTATTCATTACCAGTTGGTGCTGGTGCAAGAGCTGGATAAACGAGTTATTTACAAACTCGGATCGTCTGGTCTGCTCGTGCTCAGGCAAAGGGTGAAAAGAGTGAGAGGAGGCGGTAGAAGGAGATATAGGCTGTTGAGTGGGTGCAATGGGCTTTTGAGCGGAGAAAAACACAAATCCTACAATAAACATTACTATACTACACAGTGTAAAAAGGCACAAAAAGACAAAACATTTACTTTTCATAATTTTACATATCCTTGCTTTAAAGTTCATTTCCTCAACGGGTCTCTCCATCATAAAAAACTCCATCCTCTACTCGGGCCGCTCGCGGCGGATGAGCTTCTTCTGCTAAGGAGTACGCCTGTCAGTCCAGGGAAACGCCCTAGACCAACCAGAACCGTCGACCTAGCGTCTTCGGCCTGTACCCCAAAGTCTTGGCACCGCGACCCTGCGGCAGAACCCGGATGGTGGTTCAAAAAACAAAAAATCAAGAAAGTCTTTCAGATGGGAGAGCAAAAAATGTCAAAAAGGAAATAGTAAGGAAATCTTTATTTGTCCATGGGCCTAGGTCTCAAATTATAACGGAGACGGCCAGGTGCTGTTTGGTCTTGGAACAAAAGTTCAGGCTGAGTGGTGTCCAGTCGATTTGATGGTGGCACAGCTTCCTGCAGAATATTGTCACTCTCTTGGTCTGAAACTGTGCCTCTTATGCGTGCGTCACTGAATGGTATGAAACGAGGTACAGTGTCTGTCTCAGAGTCGGCGATACCCTCCTGGACCCACTGGTCAGATGGCAAAGGCAAGGGGACTACTTTGCAGTGGGTACCATGGATCCAGTGCTTCTTCCCTTTCACTCGCACTGCTGATCTTGTCGACAGAAGAACAAGGTGGGGGCCGATCCAGCGAGGCTCGTCGTTGCTCTTGCGCTGGAAATTTCGGACTAGCACCCACGTACCAGGGTTGATAGGGTGTCCAGGAGTTTCAGAGGCTTGAGGGAGAGTATCATGTACCTGTTGGTGCAAAACACGCAGTTTAACAGTCAAATCATACAGGTAATCGAGCAGTACTGGATGCTCTATCTCACTGAACTTCGTAGGCCTCGGTACACCCCATATGTTGGCCGGACGGCCAAAAACTACCTCGTAAGGACTAAGTCCCACTCGTGAGTGTACGGTCATTCTGGTGGACAGGAGTGCTAGAGGCAGAGCGTCAGGCCATTTAAGACCGGAGCTCGCCTGAATTTTGGCCAGCTTGAGCTTTAAGGCTCCATTGTAGCGCTCTACTAATCCAGCTGATTGGGGGTGATTTGCAGCATGGAATTTCTGCTGGATGCCTAATCCTTCACATACATTCTTCATCACTTTACCCACGAACTCACTTCCATTATCACACCACACCATTCTTGGCATCCCAAACCTAGGGAAAAACTCTTTCACAAGGGCTTTAGCTGTGGATAGGGCAGTGTTATCTTTCAGAGGATAAGCCTCTATCCATTTTGAGAAAGCACAAACAACCACCAGTACATATTTCAGGTTGTTACATCTCTCCATGTGAATAAAGTCCAGCTGCAAAACTTCGAATGGACAGGATGGGGGCGCAAAGTGACCAGCTGGAGTTGGGGTTCCCCTACCAGGGTTGTACTTTAAGCATACCATGCAATTCTTGACCACATTCTCTGCACACTTGGGAATCCCAGCATTCTGCCATACTGGAGCCAACAACTTACAAATACCTTTCGTACTGATATGTGCCATTCCATGTGCCATAGTAACCACTGGAAGCACATATGCGTCAGATAACAACCATCGCCTATGCTCTGTCAGATCAATCCAGCAACCATTCTCATCCAACTTACCCATACTTTCTCTCCACTTGCTTAACTCTTCCTCTGTGGCTTCAGCTTGAAGCGACTTCACACTCTCTATTGTGTTTTCACACATTCCAACATCATTAACCCATCTTGCGGGGCCTGCAACATACATTCTAGTCTTCACATTCTGTGCCGTTTCTTTCGCGGTCTCATCAGCAAACGCATTCCCACGTCCAACATCATCTGTAACTTTCCTGTGCGCACTGCATTTCATGATCGCAACTTGCAACGGTAGGGTCAGTGACTCAAGGAGATCATTCACCAGCTTGCCATTCTGAATTTTAGCTCCATGTGACGTCAGGAACCCACGCTCTTTCTACAATCGCCCAAAATTATGAGCCACGCCAAAGGCGTACTGGCTATCTGTGTATATGTTCACTCTCATTCCTTCAGACAACACGCATGCTCTCGTGAGGGCGATTAATTCTGCTGCTTGGGCCGAATTATGTGGCACTCGTGCAGTTTCCACAACTGTGTGCAAAGTCGTAATAGCATATGAAGCAGTCGTGTCACCATTAGGGAGCTTGAAACACGAACCATCCACCCATAAAGTACCATCACACACAGTCAGGGGAGTATCTTTGAGATCCACTCTTCCTTTCGTCTCTGCTTCCATTCTGAACAGACAATCATGTTGCTCAATCTCATCTGAATCTGCTGGAATCGGCAATAGCGTAGCTGGATTCAGCGTATTGCATCTCTTTATGTGTATGTGATTGGCTAACAGTGTAAGCTCATAGCCTGATAATCGCGCACTAGTCAAGTGTTGTGTCTTGGTCCTATTTAATAATGTGTCTACAGCGTGTGGAACCATAACGATCAATGTGTTGTCCATTACCAAACCAGCAGATTGTCGGATAGACATTGCTGCAGCAGCTGTCGCTCTCAGACAGCTTGGCAATGCCCTCGCTACAGGGTCCAAGGTTGACGAGAAATATGCGCATGGGCGCGGTCTGTCGCCAAAAGGCTGTGTTAACACTGACAACGCACATCCATCTTTCTCGTGAACATACAATGTAAAAGGCTTGCTATAGTCAGGGGTACCCAACACAGGTGCTGAACACAATGCATTTCGCAATTCCACAAAACTTTTCTGGCACTCTTCAGACCATGGGATAGGATTTGGTGTGTCTTTACATGTTAAGGCTAACAAAGGTTTTGCCAGCAAGGAAAAACTAGGGATCCAATGCCTACAGTATGAAGTGATTCCCAAGAAAGCACGCACTTCTCTCTGTGTTTTTGGCACACTCAACTGTGCAATAGCTTGAATTCTTTCTGGGGTCAGCTTCCTTCCCTCCTTCGATAAGAGATAACCTAAATAGGTCACTTCTTGTCGACAATATTGCAGCTTAGAGAGAGACACCTTGTGATGGAAAGCGGATAAATGGCGCAACAATGACAATGTGGCTTCTTTACAGATTTGTTCAGTATCCGCGGCGATTAGTAAATCGTCCACGTACTGAATCAGGATAGCGCCACTAGGTAAAACAAGTGCATCAAGCTGCGCTTTCAAAGCTTGACTGTATATGGATGGACTCTCACAGTAGCCCTGGGGAGCGCGTTTGAAGCGGAAGCTTCGGCCTCCCAGACTAAAACCAAAAATGTCTCTGCTCTCTTCTGCAATTGGGATACTAAAGAAAGCATTCTTTAAATCGATCACTGAAAACCATGCAGCAGAGGCTGGAATCATTGTTAACAAGGCAGTTATATCAGGGACAACCGGGAACTGTGGTACAACAATCTTATTAACCTCTCTAAGATCAATCACAAATCTGTAAACAGGTGGCTGTGAAGGATCCGTTCGTTTTAAGACAGGTAAAATCGGACTATTGCAAACGTTGCCTCTTGTTTCTTCAATCACACCCTTATTAATCAAGTCGCTGACAATGTCTAACAACGCTTTCTGGCCTTCATTAGAGATTTTATACTGGGGAATACGTGGCAGTCTGACATTAGCCTTTAAAGTTACCACGTATGGCGGTATCTCCAAGAGGCCCACATCATTGGGACCAGTAGCCCAAAGGGCATCCGGAAGGGATGACAGTTCAGGCGGCATTGTATTTTTGGACAAGTACATCGGGGAAATCACTTTCTTACCTAATGTAAGTCGTACTCCTGAAGGAGAACAATACAGGGTAGCATGCAATCTTTTCAACAAATCTAATCCCAACAAATTCTCTCCACAACCTGTTGTCAGAATCAAGGGTGCTTTCAGCTCGCAAGGCCCAACAGAAAGTGACATGGGACTAGAAATCGTGTTCCTAACAGGGGCGCCAGAAAAACCTACTGAAACATTTATATCGCCAGACAAAGGTGCGCCAGGGAGTTTTGAATGCATGATTGAACTCTTTGCAGCACCAGTGTCTAGCAGAAAAGGCTCCGTTACATTTGCTGTAGTCACCTCAACATACGGTCCACTCTGATCCACTGGCACTGAAACAACTCCATCTCTCTGTCTATGGCTGTCCTAGTAATCATTATTTTCTGCATCACCATCCTCTGCATAATAATCATTATTATAATACTGAGCCGTATTACTAGTCGCATTAGCTTGCTGATCAAAGCTATTGATGGTATTTTGAGGCGGCAGAGGACGCGCGTTCTGGGGAGCATTTCCACGCCCTCTACCTCTAGGAGTTTGCTGACCACCTCTACCTCTTGCGCCATACATATTACCGTTCCGCTGTAGTAATTTAGGGCAACTATATTTAAAATGACCTTCCTCTTTACAGTATGAACATTGGTTGGGACCTACAGGGACACGTGGTTGATAATACCCGTTCATTTGCTGATTGTTCTGAAACTGTTGGGGTTGGTGATAGACACCTTGGGGTTGCCTATAATTATTCTGACCTCCACGTGGTGGATAGGCCTGCTGTAAAAGGACCTTTGTCTTCAATTCCTTCGTTTTCTTTTCTGTCCTATCCTTCTCGTCTTTATCCCGATTTTCATAATACTGTGCAGTAGCCAGTATTTGCGCTGAAGAAGAAACAGCCCAAGAGCTCTCTGAATCTTTCAACTTTTTACACAGATCAGGAAGTAAATTCTGCACAAATTTATCCACAAATAACCGTTGGCCACCCTCAGTACTCATATCCTGCCCACTGTGATCAATAAACGTTTCTTCAAACCTGGTAAAGAAGTCTGACACTGTCTCATCCTTCTTCTGCTTGCATGCAGATAACTTGTCCCAGTTTACGCGCATCGCAGGCATTATTGTCTTCATATACGTGATGATTCTACCAGGCAGTTCAGCTACTAAAGGCTCCGGTTTCGCACCACCAGTTTGTCTAGCATCAGCAGCAATAATGTTAGCCCATGTATCCCCTAGTTCTGCATCGTGATCTACATTACGGATTGACCCCCATAGGGGCTGTGGAACAACATTACCAAACAACATGTCTATGTCGGCCAGATTCATAACGCATGACCCTGCCGTCTGTGACAACTCTTTATAATAACCTGCTGGGTTTTTACGGGGATCAGATTGTTAAATGGTAGCGGCAGTTTCAGTCGATAACCTTTCAAGTATTTGCCCGGCGGTAATCGCCTCTTATACCACTCGATAATTTACCAATGAAAGAGGCAGGCGCCGGAGACTGGAAGGCAGGAAACAAAGTTTTATTCCGTCGGAGCAGAACACATCAGATCAGACAGCAAGGTATCGTCACGAGGTGCTCTAACTGCATCTCTGAGACCTGGTCTCTTATACACTGGTTTATTGCTTTATTACACATAGTACATTCTTGAGATTCCCTTGATGTATGGGGGAATATCCCCTGAAGCCCCGGTTCAGATCCGATCCTACACATAGATACAGTAGAAGTTCTCACCCCACCCACAGTAGGAGATGGCTATTGCGCAGCAGGGTATTCCGCCAATTCCTGGGGGGTGTGTGTGACCGGTCGGGTCTCAGGGAGTAGGGGCTTTGATCTACTGTAATCCCTTTGATGTGGGGTGTTTCCCTTACAGTAGGGGCAATAAACTGCATCCGCAGGGCTAGGTGATGGCCTGGGACCAGTTCGGACAATGGGGCGCAGAGGAAGGGGGTTATCAAAGGAGAGGCATGACCATGTATGGGTTGTCGGTCGGAAGTGGTTCCGTAGCAGGGTCGCGCAGAAGGAGAGGGTTTATGGCCTGTATGAGAGAGCAGGGGTGGCCGGCGCGCGGGGGATGCTTGCAGCGTCAGGGGAACGCGCTGGCGAGTGACAATGAGAGAGTGGGGTGCCTAAGATGGCGGCCGTGCATTCGCTGTGCGTGGCGCTGGGGAGAGGCAAGATGGCGCAGATAATGTTCAGTATGTAAGCTAAATTTCCACAGTCCTCCCTTTTAACATATCTCGCCAGCTTGTCTAGTTCGGATTTATCCCCATAATACTGCGGACCTCCACCTCATAAAGGGCTTTCATCCGCTCTGTTTCAAAGTTCAAAGTCTTAGGGCAGATGCAGTTCATAAAAAGCGAACATAAAGGTGGCAGACACTGAATCCCCAAGCAACATCCACATAGTATCACAATCGGTATTAGGATAAATGAAAACAGCCTCCATCCCCAACTTTTAATAGCGTCCCAAAACCAACTCCCCAGCGACCATTCTTCTTGCTCTTGATGGACCTCTGTGGACAGTCTGTGGAGGTGTTCAATTGCTTTGTAGACTGAGGGTGAGTTGTCTGGTACGTAGGTACAACAGCTGGACCCAATGATGCGGCATGCTCCTCCACGATCAGCCAGAACCACATCTAGAACGAGGCGGTTCTGAAGGGCCACTAAGCGGACGGCCTGGAGCTCGGCGGTGTTGTTGGCGAGGGCGCCAGCCGTAATGTTCATTGCCGTTTCGACTGCCTGGGTTAAGTGGCGGATGGCACGGCTGTTTGCCATTGGGCCCCAGAGTGGAACAAGGCCTTTGACTGCGTCCATGAACTGTGCTCCGGTGGAGTCGGCCTGCACAATGTCTTTGGCCCGTTTCTGTCGGTGATGGTTTGCTGGAGCCACATACGTCGGAGGAAGGACAAAGGCGATGTAGCAGGTGCCTCCCCAACCTTTCGGGAGCCAGGTGTAGGCCTTAGTACCACAGACGAAGTACATATTCGGGGAGGCAACAAAGGAGGGTGGGTCAACTGAATCCAATGTTCGGGTGATGAGGCAGGAGCTGTGGCCCACCAGCTGTGCCCCCAGGCCTTCGAGGCATACAGATCCAGTGATGTTGATGACGGACAGGGCCACTGTTAGGGTGGCGGCCGTCCGTTTTCGGAGGTAAGAGAAGGTGGGTCTGGCTGGATTGTTGAACACTTGCATTTCAACTCGTTCTTTGGCAGGGATGTCCATGTGAAAGGAAGCGTTCGATCTCAGAGGGCAGAAGAGGGCGGAAGTTCTACCAGTTTTGTTCATCCAGAACCCATGGTAGAAGTGTGACATGGTTCTGCCGGAAGTGGCATTGTCCTTGTAGCTCTCCTGCAGAAGGATCAGCCAGGCGAGGCAGGAACCATGGACAGAAAAAGGTGAAGGGATGAAAGGGATTGAGTGCCCAGTGGCATGTGGTAGCAATCCACAGATCCAGCAGTTAGTGGCGTTGGTGGCAAGATTGTGTTGGTGGAGCAACTGCACAAAAGAGTTATTCCAGAACTCCTTACGCCTTTCTCGGAGTTGGGGTGAAAGTGAGATCAGATGGTGCTCCTTCGTGGTGGTAGGTTGAACGGTGGTCAGCAATGTCTTATGAGCGGGTGTGTTCTCCTCCATGATCCAGAAGATGACCATGAGGAGAAGGCAAAAGAGAAGGGTAATAAAAAGTGTTATAGTCTTAAAGCTGTGCATTCGGTCAGTCTTTGGGTTTTTGTAGGGGATCTTCGGACGTCCGGTTGCTTCCATCACCTTCATGTCGGGCGCTTCCATCACCTTCGAGAGACTCGGTAGCGGGCAGAACCACAGACTTTGCTTAGTTTCTCTCCTGGTGGCCTTTGAGGTGACTAGGCTACCGCTCTGAGATTTCCACTTAGCCTGTGGTCTGCTTAGCCGAAGTCCTCTCCTTTCGTCGCAAGTTATACCCTTCTTTGGATGGCACAGTGGGATCGGGATATTCAATCAATTCAAGTGTCTCTGTATCCGGGCAGCGGCTCAGGGATGGTCGGTCTTTGTCCAGAAGTTCCTCTTGGGCGGTGACGTTGTCCGTGGTTGTCAGGGTCGGTGATACCTTCTTGCAGTGGTGTGCATGCAGCCAATTGCGTTTCCCCTCCACTCGAAGAGCTGTTCGGGTGGTGATCAGGACTTGCAGGGGGCCCGTCCACCGGGGCTCCAGACTCTTGGTGCGCTGGAAGTTACGCACTAAGACGAAGTCACCAGGTTGGATGTCGTGCCCGGGGCCCCTGGAAACATCGGGAATGGCGTGCAGCACCTGCTGATGGATGATAGACAACGTTTTAGTTAGATTGTACAGATAATCAGACATGAGGACGTCCGGGACGTCGTGGATGGATGTCGGTTTTGGTGCAGTCCAAAGGTTCATGGGCCGCCCGAAGACGACCTCGTAGGGGGTTAAGTGGTGTTTGGTGGGGGTGGAACGCATTGATAGCAATGCTAGTGGGAGAGCGTCTGGCCATCTTAGCCCTGTGGTGGCGACTATTTTTGCTATCTTAAGCTTCAATGTGGCATTGTGTCGCTCAACCAGGCCTGCAGATTGGGGATGGAAGACCGCATGGAACTTCTGTTTTACACCCAACCCTTTTAAGATGAGTTGGATAACTTCGGCTACGAAGTGGGGGCCATTGTCGCTCCACAAAATTCGACAAAGGCCGTATCGGGGGAAGAATTCCTTCAGTAGTACTTTTGCGGTAGTCATAGCGGTGTTGTCATGGGTTGGGTAGGCTTCCACCCACTTGCTGAAGGCACACACAATGACAAGTACATACTTCAAACCTTGGCACCTTTCTAGCTGGACATAGTCCATTTGTAGGACTTCAAAGGGGTGATTGGGGACCCCAAACCCTCCCCGGGGTACAGCAGTTCCTTTCCCAGGGTTGTGTTGGAGGCATACTAGGCATTGTTGGACTAGACGTTTGGCTGAGTCTGGTATTTTGTCGTTGTGCCAGACTTTAGAGATGAGTTCGATCATGGGGGCAGACCCTATGTGTGCGGGGGAGTGTGCCATGGTCAGCATGGGGATCAAGTATGAATCTGGTAACAACCATTTGTTCAAGTCTTTGGTTCGCCAGCAACCGTCATCGTCCTTCAATCCCACCCGGGCCCATTCAGTTAACTCGTGTGGTGTGCTGGCTAGTTGGATATCCCTAATTGTTTCCCTAGCATCCTTCCATTTCTCAGTTTTTGACCTGGTCACGTACATACGGGTCGTGGACCTATTCTCGGCTGTGGTTCGGGCAGTAATGTCAGCCAGTGCATTTCCCTGTCCTATAATGTCTGTCACCTTCTTGTGTGCCTGGCATTTGATCACAGCTAACCGTGTGGGGAGGAGGACTGCTTCGGTCAGGGCAGAGACTAGATCTCCATGCAGGATGGGTGTGCCATGAGAAGTCAAGAATCCCCTCTCTTTCCATAAGAGCCCAAAGTGGTGAACTACCCCGAAGGCGTACTGACTGTCTGTGTAAATGTTTGCGGTTGTCCCTGCTGCCAGGATGCAGGCTCGTGTAAGAGCAATTAGTTCCGCCGCCTGTGCGGATCGCTGTGTGATGCGGGCTGTCTCAACAACTGTTCGGGCTGTGGTGACTGCATAGGCAGCTGAGGTGGTGCCATCGGGGAGCTTGATGCATGAGCCATCCACCCACAGTTCTCCGTCAGGGTCCGGGAAGGCAGTATCCCGGAGGTCAACCCTACTCTTGGTTTGTTCGTCGGTGAGGGTCACGCAATCATGTATAGGGGATGCATTGGGGTCAGCGTCAGGGAGAGGCAGTAGTGTAGCTGGATTCAGAGTGGTGCATCGTTTCAATGTGATGTGGGGTGCAAGCAGAGTCAGTTCATAACCAGTCAGTCGTGCGCTAGTCAGGTGTTGAGTCTTGGTTTGGTTCAGGAGGGTGTCAACAGCATGGGGTACCAATACCGTGAGGGGGTTCGAGAGCACAATCCCCTCACTTTGTCGGATAGAGACAGCAGCGGCGGCTACTGCTCGAAGGCAGGCGGGCAAAGCTCTGGCTACGGGGTCAAGAGTGGCAGAGAAGTAGGCACAAGGGCGTTGCTTAGGGCCTATGGACTGGGTTAGGACAGACAACGCACATCCCTCCCTTTCGTGGGTGTAGAGGGAGAAAGGTTTGGTGTAGTCTGGGGTTCCTAGGACTGGGGCCGAGCAGAGGGCGTTTCGTAATTCTTTGAAGGAGGATTGACATTCAGGTGTCCAGGGGAGGGGGAAGGGGACATCCTTAGCCAGCAGGGAAAGCAGAGGCTTTATGGTAAGACTGAAGTTTGGCAACCACTGTCGACAAAAGGAGGTGAGGCCCACTAGGGATCGTACTTGCTTCTGAGTTTTGGGAACAGGGGTTTCTAGGATGGTTTGAATTCGGTCAGGGGTAAGTTTCCTCCCGTCTTTGGATAGTAGGTGGCCTAGATACGTTACCTGGGGCTGGCAGAATTGCAATTTCTTTCTGGAGACCTTGTGACCGTTCTCCGCAAGGAAGCGGAGGAGGTGAATGGTGGCTGTGACGGCAAGAGGAGTGGTGTCGGCCGCCAAAAGAATGTCATCGACATACTGTATCAACACCACTCCATCGGGTAGTTGGACTGCATCCAGTTGCCTCTTGAGGGCTTGGCTGTAAATACTGGGACTCTCAGTGTAGCCTTGGGGTGCCCTGCAGAATCTGTACGAACGGGCTTTTAAAGTGAAGCCGAACAGGTAGCGGCTGTCTGGGTGGATGGGGATGGAAAAGAATGCGTTCTTGAGGTCAATAACAGTAAAGATGGTGGCAGTGGATGGAATCAGGGTGAGGATGGTGGTGATGTCTGAGACTACGGGGTACTGGGGTATGACTACTTTGTTAACCTCTCGCAAGTCAACAATGAAACGGTAGGCTTTCTCATCCCCCTCGCCTTGCTTCTTTACAATGGGTAGGATAGGGCTGTTGCAAACATTACTGACTACTTCTTCTACCACTCCTGCCTCGACCAGGGACTCGATGATTTCCACCAATGCCTTCTCGCCTTCGGGTGATATCCGATACTGTGGAAGCTTTGGGAGCACTGCGTCCGGTCGGACGGTTATGTGTACCGGGTCGATCACCATGCGCCCTACATCTGAGTCGGTTTTAGCCCATAGATGTGAAGGTAATGTGTCGAGTGGGGACATATCAGCATCGGTTATAGAGAGCATACGCCGTGTGTGACAGGGTCTGGACAGATCTGGGTTATCGTGTAGGATGACTCGAACTCCGTCTGGGGAGCATCTGATGGTGGCTCGAAAATGTTTTAGCAAATCAAGTCCCATAATAGCATCGGGGGTGTTGGAGGAGAGCAGAAAGGTCGTGTCAGTGGTGTTATCTTCTAAGTCAAAGGAGATTGGTGCTGATAAGGGGTTAGTGGAGGGCGTTCCGTCAAAGCCTATTGAGGTTACGTGTGAGCCAGACAAGGGTGCCCTAGGAATCAGTCGTTTAGATAACGCACTACGTGTCGCCCCAGTATCTACCAGGAATGGAGATTTTGTGCCCAAGACCTTAGCTGTGACGTAAGGACCTTGCTGGTCAACACGGAGTTCGACTGGATCCCTCCCTTGCCCCTGGCGGTCCTATGCGAAGTCATGAGTGCTCTCATAGTCGGACTGCTGACACTGGTTTTGGCGGGGGCGATCAAAGGTGTTTGGTCTGCCTGGCCTGTCGTTGATGGTGTTGTTCGTGTGCCCTCGTCCCTGTCCTCTATTTCTGGGGTCATATGCTGTGTCTCTGGGGTCCCTATTCTTGTTCATTTCCAGAAGGACCGGGCACTGGGATTTCCAGTGTCCGAACCTCCTACAGAACGCACATTGATTCCCATCTAAGTCTCTCCGTCCGTTGTAGGGTGTAGGGGTATGATCTCTAGGGGGTAGCTTTCTAGGGGCGGTTGGTTGGTAATTCTCTTTCGGGGGTTCCCTTCCCATGGTCACCCCTTGCAACTGTGCTATCAGTTGCAAGGGGTGACCATGGTTTAATTCCTTTTTCTTCTTCTCTGACGCCCTATCATTCTCGTTCTTCTGGTTTTCGTAGTATTGGGCCATCTGGAGAATTGCTGCGGGTTTGGAGGCTGCCCAACTACTCTCGCTGGTCTGTAGTTTCTGGGAAACTTCTGGCGACAGACCCTTTACATAATTCTGGACAAAGAGGTGGTGTCCGGTTGCGGTGGTCATGTCTTGGCCACTGTAATCGGAAAACACAGTCTCGAATCGGGAGAAGTATTCAGACACATCTTCCTGGGGTTTCTGATGGCAAGCCGTCACTATCGACCAGTCTACCTTTCTTTCTGGGATTAGAGTCTTCAGCTTTTGTACAATCTTGTCTGGGAGCTCTAAGATGGCTTTCGGGGGTTTCTGTCCTGGTTCTCGCTGTTTATCTATGGTATCGAGTTGTACCCAGGTATATCCGAACGGCTCAGCGTGGTCAACTCTCCGGATTTGTTTCCACACATCAGCCGGCAGGCATAGCCCAAAGAACAAGTCGATATCTGCTACCGTCATTATCGTTGAGCCTAAGGCTGTACCCAATTCCGTGTAGAAGGCAGTCGGGTTCTTTCTTAAGTCGGGTAGAGTCTTTCTAAAAGTCAAAATATCTTGCCGGTCCCACGGCTGATAGACCCAGTTATATACAACCCTTCCCTTCGCATCTTGGTGGTTGATGTCGTCGTGTGTTCCCTGACCCCGTGGGGGGACCCAGTAGGGGGCAGCTTCTTTGATGGGCATCATGGCATCAGCCCTTCCTCCCTGGGGTTTAGTTGCTATGGGGGTTTCTGTTTTGGTGGTCTGTCCATGTTCTTTAAGGTGTCGGTAGACCTCGAGTGTACGAGTGAAGAGGTTCGTTACATCGCCCTCTCTTTCTTCCCCAATGTCTACCTTCCTATATAGGGCCGCTAAGCCTTCGGGACCTTTATCGTGGTACCTATCCTCATATGCATTCAGGGCGTGATAACAGAGCCGTACGACGAAGTGTCGTCTGCGGCTGTCGGCATACGAGTTATACACGTCTGTTATATACTCCTCACTTTCTTTTCGCTCCACCAGCGTCCCTACTATCTTGTCAATTCCTGCTCGTTCATCCTTAGTTAATCGATTCATTCTGGTGGACTCTTTCTTTCCTATCTCATGGTCGTCTAGCGTTGTAGTCGACGTTGGGTTCGGCACAAGAGGCTCAGCCAGCGCGGAGGCCGTGAGGGCCGAGGCCCCTGTACTGCTTTCGCTCGTGTTCGGGGGTTGTGGGTGTTGCACTACTGATTGGGAGGGTGCATACGGAGGGGGCATGTAAATGATCGGGGGACCTAACAGTAATTCGTCATTCGTTCGCTGCTTGGAGGACAACTCAGGGTAGAGCAATGAAGGGGTCCTAACAGCGTACTGGCCTGAGGTTTCGGGCTCCTGTCTTAGTTTAGTTTCCCTTCTCTCCTTTATGTCTTCTTCTAACTTTCTAGCGGCAAGGTGAGCTGCCTTTCGTAATTCCTTTTCTGCTTTTACTTCTTCCCTCTTTTTCCGTTGCGTTGCTTCTTTGCGCCACATGCCGATACTGTCAAGCATAGTAGGCGTCGTCTTATTGCTACGCAGAGCTATTTCTAGCGCTTCTATCTTATGGTCGTCGAAGGATCCCATCAGTGGCCACTGACTTTCGGGGTCCTTCTTGGTATATTTATGCCACAGCTTGCTATAAGCTACGGCGACTAGTCCATATTTAGTGAACATGTCCTTATTAGGGGTGCCTTCCAGTGGAGCCGGGTGGTTCACCTCTAATAAGCGGTCCGGGCAGAACCAACTACCAATCAGTGGGGAGAAGATAGGCATGACGGGTTTCAACGGGGACAAAAGTCAGCACTACCTATCTTTTCACTGCTTGCAAAGACTAGACAGAATATCTCTATTCTTCGTTATTTGCAAGCAGAGAATACCTCCAAAGAACCAATATCGAACAACTAGTGTTCGGACAATCAATCAATCAATCAATGGGGAGATAAAGATAGGCACGACGGGTTTCAACGGGGACAAAAGTCTGCGTTACCTACCCTTCACTATTTGCAAAGACTAGACAGAATATTCCTATTCTACGTTATTTGCAAACAGAGAATATCTCAAAAAGCACTATTCTTCAAAACAATCAATGTTCGGACAATCAATCAATGGGGAGATAAAGATAGGCACGACGGGTTTCAACGGGGACAAAAGTCTGCGTTACCTACCCTTCACTATCTGCAAAGGGAGAGAGAGAGAGTATTTCTACTCCTCCCCGTTTGTAGACAGCGAATATCTCAAAAAGAACAATCAATGAGCAATACTAGTATTTCCAAAGCTTCAAACAATCAATCAATTATTTCTCAATTTGTCGTGTATCACGACCTTACCCGGACCGCGTGGACAGTTTCTCGTCTTCCGCCTCCAGCGCCCGATCGTCCTCTACTCTCCGTATTTGCCGCGGCACTCCTGATGGTTCCCAGTCAGGACCGTAGATCACTCGAGAGAGGTCTGCTCGGAATCAGTGAAGTTCGGATGATCGGCTGCCAGACGAGGGTCTATTGGGCAGGAGCTCTCCCGATCGTTGCAGTCGTTCACTCTGTCGTCGGGACCTCTCCCACTGGATCCACGTGTCGCTGATGGGCCCCACGTTTGGGACGCCAATTGTTAAATGGTAGCGGCAGTTTCAGTCGATAACCTTTCAAGTATTTGCCCGGCGGTAATCGCCTCTTATACCACTCGATAATTTACCAATGAAAGAGGCAGGCGCCGGAGACTGGAAGGCAGGAAACAAAGTTTTATTCCGTCGGAGCAGAACACATCAGATCAGACAGCAAGGTATCGTCACAAGGTGCTCTAACTGCATCTCTGAGACCTGGTCTCTTATACACTGGTTTATTGCTTTATTACACATAGTACATTCTTGAGATTCCCTTGATGTATGGGGGAATATCCCCTGAAGCCCCGGTTCAGATCCGATCCCACACATAGATATAGTAGAAGTTCTCACCCCACCCACAGTAGGAGATGGCTATTGCGCAGCAGGGTATTCCGCCAATTCCTGGGGGGTGTGTGTGACCGGTCGGGTCTCAGGGAGTAGGGGCTTTGATCTACTGTAATCCCTTTGATGTGGGGTGTTTCCCTTACAGTAGGGGCAATAAACTGCATCCGCAGGGCTAGGTGATGGCCTGGGACCAGTTCGGACAATGGGGCGCAGAGGAAGGGGGTTATCAAAGGAGAGGCATGACCATGTATGGGTTGTCGGTCGGAAGTGGTTCCGTAGCAGGGTCGCGCAGAAGGAGAGGGTTTATGGCCTGTATGAGAGAGCGGGGGTGGCCGGCGCGCGGGGGATGCTTGCAGCGTCAGGGGAACGCGCTGGCGAGTGACAATGAGAGAGTGGGATGCCTAAGATGGCGGCCGTGCATTCGCTGTGCGTGGCGCTGGGGAGAGGCAAGATGGCGCAGATAATGTTCAGTTTGTAAGCTAAATTTCCACAAGGTAAGGACTGCTTAAGCGCTAACACCTCAGAACGCTTCCATGGAACATGCACCCAAACACGCTGGAAATGTGCTGCCACAGCGGGGTTACCACCGGCAGCTGCAACCGCTTCCTTCCATACCGGGGGAACTTCTCTCATAGGGTATTGTCGCGCTTTTACCTTTTTCCCCACAAGGACATCAGGTTCAAACAACGACTGTTGACAATCACCATTCCTGAAGGACAATACAACCGCAACTGCTTTATCTACTTCGCGATCCACAATTATACCAGTTCCAAAATCAGACCTCACTCTACACAATTCCTGCGGGCTCGGATGTTTACCACTATCCTCCAATTCTTCACAGAGAATCTCACACATTTTCTCAAACACATATCTCTGTTTCGGGGCATCCCACTGATGGAAGACATTAACCACTGACTCCACATCATACAGTGAAGGGAAAACAATCCATCTGCGCGCCATGCGATCTATTACCTTCTTCTCATCAGGGTTAGGCAACTGACTACGCAATTGCTTACGCTGTAAGCCAGGAGTCGCACCAGACGCATCAAAGAGAGGCGACATTAACGTAGTAACCACATTAGCTAAACGCTGTCGCGCCGAAGGAGAATTTGAGGCGAAAACAGGGGGAAAAACAGAGGGAAGAAAAGAGGATGTAGAAACAGGTACTGAAGTAGTGCAAGGAAAAGTGTCAGAAGAGGCAGCTGCTGAATTAGGCAAAGTCGCAGGGAGCGCGGGGGCAGTCGGGAACACAGCTGGCGGTTGCGGCAAGGCTTGCAGTATATTCACTGGAGGTGGCATATTTACAAGCTGGGGAGGCGCCGTGGCATTTTGAGCATACGGGGGTGGCGAACTCAACAAATGTGACATCAGGGGATCTTTCTCCTTTTCTTCGGACTCGTTCGGCTTAGAGTGTGGTAAAGCTGGGTAACATTTGTCGATACCTAACTTGCGCTGCCTGTGCAATTGCTCACTCATTTGCTCCTCCTCATTATCTTTAAATTGTACAGCTGCTTGCATTACTGTCATACCTCTCTCTCTTTTATTCTTTTTCGCTAGCTTAATTTCCTTTTGTTTGGCTTCCTTTCGCCATAAGCGGAAAGAGTCAAACATCGCCGGCCGGGCTTTCTTCTTGAACAATTTAATTTCCAAATTATCTAAAATATCAGTATCGAAACTACCATTTTGGGGCCATTTTAAAACACCGTCTTTTCTAGTGTAATGGATCCATACTTCGTTATATGCAATGGGGCGTACGCCATGTTTCACATAGAGCTCATAAGTTGGGGTTCCAACCGGAGGAACCGGACATGATTCCTCCAGCTGGAAATCCTTTCCGCAACCCAAACAGGATAATCTACCAAATATTCCAGAACCAGGCATCTTCGCTCACTAGTCTAGATCCCAAACGTCAAAGGATTATCGACTACGATAGTCTCGTGAATACACGAGTCCTCTGGTTTTGGCGTTTGCAAACTCCAAATCACTAATTTCAAATGATCCCGAAGGATACCAAAACAAATGGGAGACGCTCCACTTATACTTAACTGAATATTGCCGATCAATGGCGTCACCAGAAGACTCTCTCGATTGTTTCGCTCTCTCAAACTCGTCAAGGGTCCAAAACAGGTCGATTAATCAGGGCAGCAGTCCTTCGTAGCCGTCGGGACGCGGAGAACCTCGCAGAAAAGACTTTCGGACCACGTCGACATGCAGGGGTCGATGAAGTGGCGGCCTTCCTCCGGAATTTCCACACGAAGCTCCTCATGAACCTCTGGCTTGGACTGGTACCGCTGAAATCGTCCCGAGTTGGGCGCCAAACTGAAGTACTGGGTATTTTAGACCCAGCGGTGCAGGGGCACACACCCTATGACTTCTGGGTTTCACCCTGTTCCGGACCTACAGAAACACAGAGTCTTCTGGGTGAAGTCAAAGAATCGTTTATTGGCTGCAGACCAATGACAGGTATCCTAGAAGTACAACAGCGTGTATGTTCTCAGGAGACTGCTGAAAATCATAGAAACGGACTTCACTTTAAATAGGCCTTTTCTGGCCTCAAGCATACATTCCTAGGTTTTATGATACGGCCATATACAAGTATATGTTACAAAGAAAAGACAGAGTCATGATGACCATCCCACATTCCAGTTCGGCCAGCCCACAATGATTTACACAGTAAGGTTCAGATCCCACATTTGATGTTGGCAGACCCCCCAATAAACATGAGCATCTCCTGTTTTGGGAAACAAGTCATAAAGCAGGAACAAGCAGGTGTGGAAGAGATTAGCCGGAGGTTTGTGTAGAATGAAAGGGTTTTATGATGGGTCAAGCCCTGATGCTAATCACAGGTGGACGGAGGAAGGGGAGCTCGTGAGACCGGTTTGACCCGGGGCAGCAGAGCCAGCTGCCCAGGTCACAGAGAAGTCACGGGAAAGCACATGTACTGTGAGGCCCGTATTTGCTCCATTATAGCCTATGTGAGGGCAATGACAAGATGGCCACTGCTTCCAAAATGGAACCCGCGCAGTGAAGAAGAATAACGTGTACACAGTGCATTCATAACTAGAACGGTATATAAAACACTCGTACATGCCGCATTTACCATTTGCGGTTCGCTAATACCAAGATAGACAGGGGTAGGGCCCTGTCCCCTACGCGGTCTCAGAGATTAAAGTACGACAAGGGATGCTCTGTAGATCAGTGGATGGAAGGGTTGAAGCTACTGCTCACAGACCAGACGGAGGGATGCTCTGTAGATCAGTGGATGGAAGGGTTGAAGCTACTGCTCACAGACCAGAAGGAGGGATGCTCTGTAGATCAGTGGATGGAAGGGTTGAAGCTACTGCTCACAGACCAGAAGGAGGGATGCTCTGTAGATCAGTGGATGGAAGGTTTGAAGTTACTGCTCACAGACCAGAAGGAGGGATGCTCTGTAGGTCAGTGGATGGAAGGGTTGAAGCTACTGCTCACAGACCAGAAGGAGGGATGCTCTGTAGATCAGTGGATGGAAGGGTTGAAGCTACTGTTCACAGACCAGAAGGAAGGATGCTCTGTAGATCAGTGGATGGAAGGGTTGAAGCTACTGCTCACAGACCAGAAGGAGGGATGCTCTGTAGATCAGTGGATGGAAGGGTTGAAGCTACTGCTCACAGACCAGAAGGAGGGATGGTCTGTAGATCAGTGAATGGAAGGGTTGAAGCTACTGCTCACAGACCACAAGAATAAGTGTTCTATTGTTGACGGGTGGAAGCACGAAGACAGGCTGTTCATGGATCACAAAAAGGAGTGCTCGATTGTTGATGGGTGGAATCCTGAATGCGTGCTGTTAATGGATCACATGAATGGGTGTTCTATTTTTGACGGGTGGAAGCGTGAAGATGCACTGTTCATGCATCACAAGAATGAGTGTTCTTTTGTTGACGGTTGGAAGGATGAAGACGCGCTGTTCATGGATCACAAAATGGGTGTTCTATTGTTGATGGGTGAAAGAGGGAAAACCCACTGTTCATGGATCACACAAATGGTTGTTCTACTGTTGACTGGTGGAAGGACGAAGATGCTGTTCATGTATCACACCAATGAGTGTTCCATTGTTGACAGGGGAAAGCGTGAAGATGCGCTGACCATGGATCAGAACAATGGGTGTTTTATTGTTGAAGGGTGAAGGATGAAGACACACTGTTCATGGATCACAAGAATGGGTGTTCAATTGGTGAAGGGTGGAAGAGTGAAGACACGCTGTCCATGGATCACAAGAATGACTATTATATTGTTGACAGGCGGAAAAGTGAAGACATGCTGTTCACGGCTCACGGATCACAAGAATGAGACTTCTATTGTTGACTGAGTGGAAGGTCGAAGACACACTGTTTATGGATCACAAGAATGGGTGTTCTACAGTTGACAGGTGGAAGCATGAAGACGGACTGTTTATGGATCACAAGAATGGGTGTTCTATTGTTGAAGGGTAGAAGCGCAAAGACTTACTGTTCATGGGTCACAAGAATGGGTGTTCTATTGTTCACGGGTGGAAGGACTAAGACACACTGTTCATGGATCAGAAGAATAGGTGTTCTATTTTTGACGGGTGGAAGGACAAAGACATGCTGTTCATGGATCACACCAATGGGTGTTCTATTGTTTATGGGTGGAGGGGTGAAGACGCGCCATTCATGGATCACAAAAAGGGATGTTCTATTGTAGACGGGTGGAAGCTTGAAGACGGGCTGTTCATGGATCACACACATGGGTGTTCTATTGTTGATGGGTGGAAGCATGAAGATGCACTGTTCATGGATCACATCAAGGGGTGTTCTGTTGTTGACAGGTGGAAGGATGAAGACACGCTGTTCTATTGTTGACGGGTGGAAGGATGAAGACGCACTGTTCATGGATCATAAGAATGGGTGTTATATTGTTGACAGGTGGAATATCGATGGACCGAACATCAAGGTACCAAAATATCGACACAAAAATATCGAAGTCAAGAATATTGACATCCTATCTACTTCATGGTAACTACAAAAATATCGGAAAAAAGATATTGGTGTCAACAATAATCTTCTAAAAAATATTGTTGTTTTTAATGTTAAAAAAATAATTTAAAATAAAGTAAATAATACATATAATTAAAAGAAACATAGTTTAAAAATACTAACAAATACATATAATGTTAAAATAAATTAAACATTTACATATAAAAAATAATATAAACAAACACCGTCAGGTCCTTCCGGGATGAAAACCCTTGTCAGGTGGTGCGTTGTCCGGCGAACCTACGGCCGGATAATCCAACAAAGTTCAGGGAACAAGAAAAACGCACACTCGGAGGTTCTGCTCGTATTCTTTACTGAGCTATCGTTACGCGTTTCGACACAGCAGTGTCTTGGTCACACGATATCAACAAAGTTTTCAAACAAACATATAAGCACACAAAAATAGAAGAAGTACTACCATTTCCTGTGATTTACATATTGCAACTGGTCGCCATTTTGGAATGGGTTCGAAGCTCGATCTCATAACTAGATACATGCGTGTTGTTGAGTTAATAAACCAACAGATCTATACAGAACATGATGTAAAACAAAATGTATCAAAGTATTTGTGCATACATGATTGCATATATCAAAAGTAGTGTCCCAAGGTCTAAAATGCTCAAAATACGATATAATTGAATTTGCCAATCTTTATCGATTCCAACACCCATGCTGCCAGACCAAAGCTATAACAGCTGTACATTCTGGTACAGAAACAAATGCCAGTCGGACTAGTGCCATGAAACGTACGTGCACGTGGGTGTCGTATGGGCATGTTCAGAGATTCCGGAGATATCCAGGCTCTATACCAATTAATGGTGAAATTACAGAATGACTAACCGACTAGTGCTGCGTCCTTACTCTGCATGCTAGTGATGCAAAAGGGTGTCATGTGAACTTTCCCAGTCTCGGTGCTTGATGATGTTTAAAGAGGACTAGTGCCTATTCTCAAGCAACTCTATCCCAGGATACAGCCTAATAACCAGGTCGAGGTTGGAGACAGTAGTACTCTTATCCAAAAGCTATAAGGTGCTGCGAGTGAGGGAAACGGCAGTGTTGGCAGTCCCATAAGTCTATATGTGTAAGGATATTGTAATAGTATTGTGCAAACAAAAGATACAGAACAGTGGATAACGCAAGTGCAGTTCTTATCTTATTGGGCGTGTTATGGCATCCGCGTGAAGAAAAGGGTAGGGAACCGGTACAGTATCCATAAGACGTGAGTGGTCCCTTCCTTTCCTCCTAGGAAAATTGAAAGAACAAAAACAAATTAATGATAGCCCAATATTGCATATATACATATTTACACAATTCACATTACACTCTCAACAGTCTAAAATTATTCTGGTCGCCAATATTTAGCATGAAGAGTTACAGCAAAGACACGGCAAACAAGGACAAGAAAAGATAGGCACACAAACTCAGTCAGCATGTAGGTGCGTTGCCAGTTCCTCATCAAGATTATGCCCTCCCGGGAACTTGGTCTCTAATTCCATAATCCATTTGGATTCCCTTTTCCTGAGGGCTAGCTCTCTGTTTCCCCCTCTTCTTGACGTGTTGACCTGTTCTATGGCAAAATACTTAAGAAGAGACTGGTTGGATTGGTGCTTGTCTTGGAAATGTCGTGCAATCGGATAGTTGTGATCTAAGTTAGAGATGGCTCTAAGGTGTTCCAGTATTCGCTTTTTAACCATGCATGTGGTACTCCCGACATACCGGATTTTGCACGGACATTCCAAAATATACACAACAAAATTGGTGCTACACGTGAGGAACTGTGTTATGATTTTCTTCTGACCTAATTGTGTAGTCTCAAATTCTTTCATCATGTGACTGAATTTGCATGCCTTGCAATGGCCACATGGATAGAAACCTTTCAAATTGAATGGGTTTCTATTGGGGTTTTCCGTGATGTCTCCTCTAACTAGGGTATCCTTCAAGTTTCTCCCTCTCTTGTAGGTAATCAGGGGTCTGTCACTGATGTTATTGCCAATTATAGAATCTGCTTTCAAGATTCTCCAATTCTTGGTCAGGATTTTTTGTACATATTTAGATTCCTGATTAAATGTGGTTATAATCCTAACCGGTGTTTCCTCCTGGTCATCGGTGGCAGAGTACTCGAGGGCTTGAGATCTACTGATATGTCTGATCTTGTCCTTGGCCTTCGTGAGTACCCATTCAGGGTACCCGCGTTCTCGGAATCTACCTACCATGATGTTTTGTTCTTGCTGGAAATCGTCATCAGTGCTACAATTCCTCCTTGCTCTGAGTAGCTCCCCAAATGGAATACTCCATTTTAGTGGTTCAGGGTGGGCACTGTGGGCATGTAGCAGGCTATTGCCGGAAGTTTCCTTCCGGTGCAAGCTTGATACCATCCTGCCGTTCTGGATTGTGATGAGAGTATCAAGGAATTCAATTCTGTTGTCACTTATACTGGAAGTAAGCTGTATGTTGTAATTGTTGTTGTTCAACCTATCTATGAATTCCCTGGCTTCTTCTTCACTGCCCTTCCAAATGACGAACAGGTCGTCAATGTATCTCAACCATACTGCCACCTTCTTGAAATCAGAGTCCATGGTCTTGTCCCTGCGTAACTCCTCCTCCCATTTGCCCAGGAAGAGGTTCGCAAAACTTGGTGCGAAGCACGTTCCCATAGCCGTGCCTCGCACCTGTTTGTACAGTTCCCCATTGAACAGAAAGATGTTATTTACAAGGCATAATTCCATCATGTCTGCAAGCATGTTGGTATGCTCAAGGTAGCAGATGTTTCTTGCCTGGAGAAAGTGTAAACAAGCCTGATACATTTTGTTTTACATCATGTTCTGTATAGATCTGTTGGTTTATTAACTCAACAACACGCATGTATCTCGTTATGAGATCGAGCTTCGAACCCATTCCAAAATGGCGACCAGTTGCAATATGTAAATCACAGGAAATGGTAGTACTTCTTCTATTTTTGTGTGCTTATATGTTTGTTTGAAAACTTTGTTGATATCGTGTGACCAAGACACTGCTGTGTCGAAACGCGTAACGATAGCTCAGTAAAGAATACGAGCAGAACCTCCGAGTGTGCGTTTTTCTTGTTCCCTGAACTTTGTTGGATTATCCGGCCGTAGGTTCGCCGGACAACGCACCACCTGACAAGGGTTTTCATCCCGGAAGGACCTGACGGTGTTTGTTTGCATACGGAGGGATGACATGCCGGCCTTTTTGAAGTATTAAGTACTTTTGCAGCAGGAATCGGGAGGAGAACGTGAGCCTGGACTGTCTGGAGGTAAGCCGGGTCCCGGTGTACGTGGTCTGGGAGGGTGGTAGGCGGGCACTACGTGCGCGACTGGTTACCCTCTCGGCGCGGGCGCAAGGGGTCCGGTACTTGCCTCCGGTGATAAGGCTATTTACACGCATCGGGGCGAAGAAATATAGCCACTGTTGAATAGAACCCGACTCCCTACGATATTCCAGCATTCTAATCCGAAGGCATCAGGAACTGCCTATGCTTAGGCGGGGAGGTCTGCTCAGTATTTACAACTGACACAGATGGAAAACATACAGTAAATTTTGTACTGTTTTTCAATAGTTTCCTAACACGCATAACGATTCTTTGCACAAAGGGTGCTGCCTTTTGAGAGAAACTGCAGAGCAACATGGAGAGTGATAGCGAGAGGCGCAAAGAAGCACAAGCATTGTTCGCAAGAGCCCCAGGCAAAGGGAGCCATGCACAGGACACAACCAATAAACCTGAGCTTAACTCACTCAATACCCAAATGCGTAGATATGAGAAATTAAAAAAACAGGAAGCATCCAAATGGTGGGAGGCAGTCTCCCTCCAAGACTATGTCGATAAAGAAATGATACCACGTGGACTGCGTATATATATCACGCCATCACATGAAGCAAGAAATCCACGTATGCTTGAGGAATGGGCAGGCAACTCAGCCTTAAGCTCCAAGAAAATGCTCCAGATTCTCATAAAATACGCATGGGAGGATAGAGAAGAAATAGTTAAAGAATTGGAATCAATTGAAGAAGACTTCCAGAAAAACACTGATCAGGAAGACATCAAAAAATTCAAGAATGAACTGGCAAACAGGTTGAAAAGATATGAAGAGGATATTAAGCTAAGAAAGCAGAGGAAATTACACAGAGATTGTGTCGATTATGAGAGTGGACGTATACTAACTTACAGCCAGAAATACGACCATCTCTACAAACAACAGGACAGTCAAGGAAATGTACCTGCACCCTCACAAATAACAACGGAAACATTAATAACTGACGAGTCTGACGGAGATCTATCAGACACCACAGCGAGCACTTCCTCTGAAGTTGAAATAACAAGCAAACCAGCGTCTTTTTTAGACAAATTCCGGGTTATGAGGACAAGGCGACAAAAGGAAAATCTCCAATCAACTACACCGAAGAGAGGACGGGGCCGTGGCCGGGGACAAGGACGAGGAAGAGGAAGAGGCAGAGGCGGTCCAAACAGAGGAGACTCAGGCTCAAACAAAGGAGAAACAAGCAAGGCACTCGTGGGAACCGCAAGAGGAGGCCAGAAGAGAGCAGTGTAACTCTGGATGATCAAATGGTAAACAAAACTATTATAAATCTATCCTCGAGATTTTTAACACCCATGGAAAAAACTACATTGTGCCTTGGCCTGACTTTTTGCCCTACTGAACTATATAATTATGCTAACACCAGGGTGGATATTTTTAAATTCATAAGGAAACTCAAGCTAAAAAAGTGGCATATCCTGAAAAACACTAGACCACCTGACAATACCGGAGGGCAAACTACCACTTGGTCCCAAGCCAATCTTAATGTGGGTGATGCTGATGTCCTGGAAACCATGTATGCACTGGCGGACCCAATAACAGATACTGGGGATTCTCAAGTGGTGGACTTACAGGACAGCATTAACACTCACAGAGCTGCGCACACCACATTCAGACCTAAGTCAACCTTTTTCCCAACTTTGCCACATGATTCCATAGACACTTTTTATGATGTAGTCACCAAGGAAATGATTAAACATAAACATAAAATAGCCACACTTGGCCACAAAGATTCCAACCTATCTAAACAACAAAGAACCTTTATCCTCTCTCTAGCCCAGGATAAAAGCTTGGTAATTAGACCTTCTGATAAAGGGGGCAACATTGTCCTATGGGATAAAAGCATGTACATTAAGGAAGCGATGAAACAATTGTCTGATGTAAATTGTTACTGCAAATGTACTTCTGATGTCTATAATTGTAGCATAACATCAACATGGGAGAAACTGATGAATTGGCAAAAGGAAGGGCTCATTTCGTGGCAGGAATACTGTTATCTCAAAAAAGATTTTCCCAAATTACCCATCTTGTACCTTCTTCCGAAGGTACACAAAAACCCCGAGGTGCCACCAGGGAGACCAATTGTGTCATCTTTGGGGAATGTCAACGAGAATGTATCCAAGTATGTGGATTTTTTTCTAAGAGAATATGTAATCCATTTACCATCGTATCTCAGGGATACAAAGGATTTCCTGAATAAAATCGCTGACATTGCATGGGTGGAGGGTTACTTACTCATGGCCCTGGATGTGAGTTCCCTGTATACCATAATTAACCACACCCAGGGCATTGAGGCTTGTTTACACTTTCTCCAGGCAAGAAACATCTGCTACCTTGAGCATACCAACATGCTTGCAGACATGATGGAATTATGCCTTGTAAATAACATCTTTCTGTTCAATGGGGAACTGTACAAACAGGTGCGAGGCACGGCTATGGGAACGTGCTTCGCACCAAGTTTTGCGAACCTCTTCCTGGGCAAATGGGAGGAGGAGTTACGCAGGGACAAGACCATGGACTCTGATTTCAAGAAGGTGGCAGTATGGTTGAGATACATTGACGACCTGTTCGTCATTTGGAAGGGCAGTGAAGAAGAAGCCAGGGAATTCATAGATAGGTTGAACAACAACAATTACAACATACAGCTTACTTCCAGTATAAGTGACAACAGAATTGAATTCCTTGATACTCTCATCACAATCCAGAACGGCAGGATGGTATCAAGCTTGCACCGGAAGGAAACTTCCGGCAATAGCCTGCTACATGCCCACAGTGCCCACCCTGAACCACTAAAATGGAGTATTCCATTTGGGGAGCTACTCAGAGCAAGGAGGAATTGTAGCACTGATGACGATTTCCAGCAAGAACAAAACATCATGGTAGGTAGATTCCGAGAACGCGGGTACCCTGAATGGGTACTCACGAAGGCCAAGGACAAGATCAGACATATCAGTAGATCTCAAGCCCTCGAGTACTCTGCCACCGATGACCAGGAGGAAACACCGGTTAGGATTATAACCACATTTAATCAGGAATCTAAATATGTACAAAAAATCCTGACCAAGAATTGGAGAATCTTGAAAGCAGATTCTATAATTGGCAATAACATCAGTGACAGACCCCTGATTACCTACAAGAGAGGGAGAAACTTGAAGGATACCCTAGTTAGAGGAGACATCACGGAAAACCCCAATAGAAACCCATTCAATTTGAAAGGTTTCTATCCATGTGGCCATTGCAAGGCATGCAAATTCAGTCACATGATGAAAGAATTTGAGACTACACAATTAGGTCAGAAGAAAATCATAACACAGTTCCTCACGTGTAGCACCAATTTTGTTGTGTATATTTTGGAATGTCCGTGCAAACTCCGGTATGTCGGGAGTACCAAATGCATGGTTAAAAAGCGAATACTGGAACACCTTAGAGCCATCTCTAACTTAGATCACAACTATCCGATTGCACGACATTTCCAAGACAAGCACCAATCCAACCAGTCTCTTCTTAAGTATTTTGCCATAGAACAGGTCAACACGTCAAGAAGAGGGGGAAACAGAGAGCTAGCCCTCAGGAAAAGGGAATCCAAATGGATTATGGAATTAGAGACCAAGTTCCCGGGAGGGCATAATCTTGATGAGGAACTGGCAACGCACCTACATGCTGACTGAGTTTGTGTGCCTATCTTTTCTTGTCCTTGTTTGCCGTGTCTTTGCTGTAACTCTTCATGCTAAATATTGGCGACCAGAATAATTTTAGACTGTTGAGAGTGTAATGTGAATTGTGTAAATATGTATATATGCAATATTGGGCTATCATTAATTTGTTTTTGTTCTTTCAATTTTCCTAGGAGGAAAGGAAGGGACCACTCACGTCTTATGGATACTGTACCGGTTCCCTACCCTCTTCTTCACGCGGATGCCATAACACGCCCAATAAGATAAGAACTGCACTTGCGTTATCCACTGTTCTGTATCTTTTGTTTGCACAATACTATTACAATATCCTTACACATATAGACTTATGGGACTGCCAACACTGCCGTTTCCCTCACTCGCAGCACCTTATAGCTTTTGGATAAGAGTACTACTGTCTCCAACCTCGACCTGGTTATTAGGCTGTATCCTGGGATAGAGTTGCTTGAGAATAGGCACTAGTCCTCTTTAAACATCATCAAGCACCGAGACTGGGAAAGTTCACATGACACCCTTTTGCATCACTAGCATGCAGAGTAAGGACGCAGCACTAGTCGGTTAGTCATTCTGTAATTTCACCATTAATTGGTATAGAGCCTGGATATCTCCGGAATCTCTGAACATGCCCATACGACACCCACGTGCACGTACGTTTCATGGCACTAGTCCGACTGGCATTTGTTTCTGTACCAGAATGTACAGCTGTTATAGCTTTGGTCTGGCAGCATGGGTGTTGGAATCGATAAAGATTGGCAAATTCAATTATATCGTATTTTGAGCATTTTAGACCTTGGGACACTACTTTTGATATATGCAATCATGTATGCACAAATACTTTGATACATTTTGTTTTACATCATGTTCTGTATAGATCTGTTGGTTTATTAACTCAACAACACGCATGTATCTCGTTATGAGATCGAGCTTCGAACCCATTCCAAAATGGCGACCAGTTGCAATATGTAAATCACAGGAAATGGTAGTACTTCTTCTATTTTTGTGTGCTTATATGTTTGTTTGAAAACTTTGTTGATATCGTGTGACCAAGACACTGCTGTGTCGAAACGCGTAACGATAGCTCAGTAAAGAATACGAGCAGAACCTCCGAGTGTGCGTTTTTCTTGTTCCCTGAACTTTTTTTTATAAAAAATAATATATATACTTACTCCACAGAGTGCAACAGTAGGGAAAGTGTTGGATAGCGTAGAGGTAAAAATTACTATTCCCACTCCAGTGAGTGCAACAGTAGGGAAAGTGTTGGCTAGCATACGGGTAAAAATTACTATTCCCACTCCAGTGAGTGCAACAGTAGGGAAAGGGTTGGATAGTGTAGAGGTTAAAATTACTATCCCACTCCAGTGAGTGCAACAGTAGGGAAAGCGTTGGATAGCGTAGGGGTAAAAATTACTATCCCACTCCAGTGAGTGCAACAGTAGGGAAAGCGTTGGATAGCGTAGGGGTAAAAATTACTATTCCCACTCCAGTGAGTGTATTTTTTATTTCTTTGATTGCATAAGTTAATTAAAACCATTGCATTACAATGAATGAATAAATAAATATTACATTTATAAAGCGCTAACTTAGCCCAAGGGCGTCAAGGCGCAGCAGCGGGACTGATGCACAGACATAAAATGACATTCTCAGACTGAAGTCTGTATGAAAAGCCAGGTCTTCAAGGCTTTATGGAAGAGAGAGTGTGACACCTGACCAAAAAGATGTTCAGGGAGGGAGTTCCACAGCTTAGCAGCAGCAGTAGAAAAGGCCCTTCCTCCCCATCTAGCCTTTTTAAACCTCGGTACTGTTAGCAGACTCTTACTTGCCGACCTGAGCTGCCTCATAGGAACGTAGCACTGAAATAGTGCTTTGATGGCCTCAGGTATTATGGGTCAGGCATAGGCATTTAAAGAGAATTCTACGGTCCAGAGGAAGCTGGTGCAGCGTGATAAGGGAAGCCGAGACTGTGTGGTATTTCGGGAGATCCATCACCAGCGTGGCAGCAGCATTCTGCAACAGCTGCAAATGTCGCACCAGACCTTTGTTAATGCCCAAATAGAGGGCATTACAATAGTCTATTCTGGACATTACAAGAGCAATAACAGCCTGTTTGCGTGGGGCAAACAAAAGGACCTGGTACAGTTTTCTAAGGATCCCGATTATCCCAAAACAAGTGGACACTGTCCTACTAATCTGCAAGTTCAGAGAAAGAGAATTGTCCGCTATGACCCCTAGATTTTTCCCATGGGATACAGGGCAGGGGCAGCGGTCAAGCGTGACCGGCCACCAATCATGGACCAGATTTCAAGTTGGTTTCCAAATATCAAGACCTCGGTCTTTTCTCCATTGAATTTCAAAACGTTTCCCACCATCCAGGTAGAAACTGCCTGCAAACAATTTTTGAAATTTGTGGCGGATTCCCTAATACTATGAGTAATGGACACCATTATTTCGGTGTCGTCACCATAAGACAACCCCTCCAGCCAAAAGGATCTCACAACCTTGGCCAGCGGGGCAACATAGATATTAAAAAGTGTCGGGCTCAGGGAGGAGCCCTGCGGCACTCCACATGACAGGGGGTTAGAAGCCGAACAGAATTGGCCCTTTTTCACTGTCTGTGCCCAATCACTAAGAAAGGATGCGAGAAACCCAAGGGCCCGGCCCCCGATCCCTATCTCCTTGAGACGTTCAACCAGCCTCAAAGCAGAAAGGGTATCAAAGGCTGTGGTAAGGTCAAGTAGAACCAGCAGTGTGGTGTGCCCTGCATCGACCTGAGTACAGATGTTATTAAATTCAGCAGTTAGTACTATGAAGTCTTCTAAAGCCATGCTGTGAGCCATCAAGTATCTGGTGATCCGTGAGGTAGGTACTAAGGTGAGAATTTAAATAGGTTTCCAAAATCATGGCTGGGACTGGCAGCAAAGACATAGGACAATAGTTTTTCAATTCCGTAGGGTCCAATGAAGGCTTTTTTAGGAGTGGCTTAACTACTGCAATCTTCCAAGAGGTAGGATACTGCCCCTTGGAAATAGCCACGTTCGGCACAGCAGTGAGGTGGGGAACAATAACTTCTCTACCTAATTTTAGTACCTCCAAAGTACATGCATCCAGAGGAGAGCCAGATGTAACACCTTCTAGCAGCCGGTCCGTATCATCTGCCGAAATGCAAGGAAAGGTGAGTAGCCTGGGTGCCTCCTCTATGTTTGCACCCTCATTAAGGTGACGTATGGACTGAGCAGATAACACCGTTTTAGAGTTGGATAACTCCAACAAGGGATATATATACGTTATTTTGGTGCGGAAGGAACCAGCTATTCCTGCGAAGCCTCCGAAAGATCTGTGACAGGGGGGATGTGAGAGAATTGATGACATTAAAAAGCTCTCTAGAAGATTTGATTGACTCTGTAATCTTTGAATAGTACATTCCCTTTTCTTCCATAATGACCGCTTTATATTCCTTCAAGCGCTGTTTGTGAAACTCCCTACCTGTTGGCGCTAAATCTATGCGCCAAAGCCTCTCCTGTTTGCGGCACAATTGCCTCAGCTTTCTGAGTTTGTCAGAAAACCAAGGAGCGGAAAGCTTTTTCCTTGCTGCATAGTGTTTTTTTACGGGCGCTAAAGTGTCCATGGCTACTAACAGCTTATTAGATAATTCAGCTGCTGCCAGATTTGCGTACAGGTCCTCAGAAAGCTGAAAGTTCTTGAAGAGGTTAGTGAGTGCCTCCTTACTAATAAGGCTAAGATTTCTCCTTTCCTCCAATTTCCTATTTTCAGCTTGAGCAGTCCCTAATGCCGAGGTCTGTAACTTAAAAGGAATGGCAAAATGATCTGACCAGGCGAGAGGTATAGGCTCTCCCACCCTAATTCGTATATCATTAGAAAAAATGCCATCTAGTATATGCCCCGCCTCATGGGGGGAACTCATAACCAGCTGTGGGAAACCACAGGAGCTCAGGGTTTCCAAGAGAGTTTGTGTGTCTTTACATAATGTTTTATCCAAATGAAAGTTAAAGTCACCCAACAGTGTAAAATTAGATCTTTCTAAGTATGGCTCTAAAAGAGTACTAAAGTCCCGACTGAAGGATGCGCTAGACCCAGGCTGCCGATAAGATAAGACACCAGAGAAACTTTCAGTAGGATATGTATTTATAGGAAAGTATATAGCCTGGTCCTGATCAGTGAGTGAGGTAAGTGGCTCTGCACGACAGGTAAAAGCCTCACTGTGGAGAATACCCAGCCCCCCACCCCGCCGGCCTATCCTATCCAGTCTGACTAGGCTATATCCAGAAGGGATCGCTTCCACGTGAGCTGGACCAGCGCAGTCTCTTGCCCAAGTTTCTGTAATTAACACCCAATCAGGATTCCGGAGCGAGACAAAGTCTCAAAAGGCCACCTTGTTCTTAATCAAGGATCTGGCATTGATCAGATAACCCAGAAATGTGTGCTCATTGGAAGGGAACATAATAGCACTGTTATCAGTAGGAGTGCTACCAACTCCTGCCTGTGTCAAATAAAAGCTGCAGGAGGGACCGGCAGAAGGTTGTTTCCCAGCTAAGACCTCAGGGTCCATTGTATGGTGGCAAGAAGCTCCTACCTTCAGAAGGTCCAGCAGTTCCTTCCTAGTATAGTTAGTCCTTACAGTCCGATCTGATAAAAATACACCAGCATCCCTAATAAAACATTAGAAAGAAAAAGACATAACAATACATAGACGTAAAACAGGATCTGGGAAAGTGCAATAGTTAAAATGCCAGCATTTGTCAAGGGGCTTCTTATCATGTCTTCAATTGGGCGTTACTTTTTGGGTAGTCCCATAAAAGTGCCACCTTGCTGGCGTCAAGACTTGCTTTAATTTCTTTTCTTTTTGCCGATGCTCTTTTTCTATCAAGTTCTTGTACTTGGCGACTGTGTAGGGGAATAGACTTTCGCAGGCCCGTATTTAAAATAGTCCAGTATCAGCGTTTGAACACTTCGAGGGCTAGGGCGGGGTTCCAGGCCGGGGTACATAGCACCCCTGATAGTTTGTACAAATCTTCCACAACGAGCCAGGGTGTAAGGTTCTTTTTGTGTAAAGCATAAAGCGGGGGCTTCCTGGCAGGTGGTTGTTTTTTTTCTCTAATGCAAAGGTCTCTAAGAAGGATCCTCCTTTCTGTTGCTAACGTCGGGCAGCAGCACAGAAGATGCAGCCATGACTCTCGCTTGTATTTACACAGGCGGCAGGCTCCTCCTGGGTTCTGATCTGCCCAAGCTCGGCTGAAGACCGTGATTGGAAGTGCCAGAAGTCGCATGTACATGATTTCTCTTCTGGCCTTACGGTTCAGCAGGGCAGTAAGATAAGGCTGGGGTTTATTTATTAAATATGAATCATTCAGCGGTATCTGGAAAGGTGATGTTTTTAATGATGCCTGTTCTGGCTGATAAGAAACTTGTTGGACTTGTTTGTTGATACGTGTTTTCCAGGTGGTGTCGGAAATGCAAGGCCGAGCGAGTGCTGATTTGTTTATTTCAATGGAATGCCTGGCCTTCATTAGCTGCACGTTCCATGCGGAACCAGTGAGTGCAACAGCAGGGAAAGTGTTGGATAGCGTGGGGGTAAAAATTACTATTCCCCCTCCAGAGAGTGCAACAGTAGGGAAAGTGTTGGATAGCGTGGGGGTAAAAATTACTATTCCCACTCCAAAGAGTGCAACAGCAGGGAAAGTGTTGGATAGCGTGGGGGTAAAAATTACTATTCCCCCTCCAGAGAGTGCAACAGTAGGGAAAGTGTTGGATAGCGTAGAGGTAAAAATTACTATTCCCCCTCCAGAGAGTGCAACAGTAGGGAAAGCGTTGGATAGCGTAGGGGTAAAAATTACTATTCCCCCTCCAGAGAGTGCAACAGTAGGGAAAGCGTTGGATAGCGTGGGGGTAAAAATTACTATTCCCACCCCAGTGAGTGCAACATTACGGAGAGTGTTGGATAGCGTAAGGGTAAAAATGACTATTCCCACTCCAGAGAGTGCAACAGCAGGGAAAGTGTTGGATAGCGTAGAGGTAAAAATGACTATTCCCACTCCAGTGAGTGCAACATTACGGAGAGTGTTGGATAGCGGAGGGGTTAAAATTACTATTCCCACTCCAGAGAGTGCAACAGTAGGGAAAGTGTTGGATAGCGTAGAGGTAAAAATGACTATTCCCACTCCAGAGAGTGCAACAGTAGGGAAAGTGTTGGATAGCGTAGGGGTTATAATTGCTATTCCAACTCCAGAAAGTGCAACAGTAGGGAAAGTGTTAGATAGCGTGGGGGTAAAAATTACTATTCCTACTACAGTGAGTGCCACAGTAGGGAAAGTGTTGGATAGTGGGTGGGTAAAAATTACTATTCCTACTACAGTGAGTGCCACAGTAGGGAAAGTGTTGGATAGCGTAGGGTTAAAAATTACTACTCCCACTCCAAAGAGTGCAACAGTAGGGAAAGCGTTGGATAGCATAGGGGTTAAAAATAACATACTTATAAATTAAATAATTTTTGTAATTAAATAATGATTTATTAATAAGTTAACAATAAATTAATTAAAAATACCAATAAATTAAAATGAATAATAACTTTAATAACATTAAATTACTTCCCACCCAATTCCCCAATAAACACACAACCCACTCCACATAAAATTTCACACAATTATTATAATTATCAATTAATAATTAATTGACAATAATTTAATTATCAATTCCCAAATATAAATATTAATAATTACTTAATTGATATTAAATTACTTCTCACCCTATTCCCCTATAAACCCACACCCCGCTCCAATAATAAATTAATACAATTAATATAATTATCAATTAATAAAAATGTATTACCAATTAATAATTAATTAACAATAAATTAATTATCAATACCAATAAATAAAAATGTATAATTTTTTTATTACAACTAAATTACTTCCCACCCTATACCCCTATAAACCCACAACCCGCTACAGAACTCCATAAGCCGCATTGGCTACCCATTCGTAAAAGGATCAAATTCAAAAGTTGCTATATGGTCTACAAATCCCTAAACAACTTGGTACCAAGGTATCTGACAGACAAGCTGGTCAGATACACACCTTCCAGGACCCTTCATTCAGGGTCCAAGGATCTCCTTCACATACCTCGCATAAAACAGGCCCGGTTGGGGGGTAAAGCCTTCGCCTATTTAGCCCCACTATTTTGGAACCAACTGCCCATCCACCTACGGCTCTGTTCCAACTACCTAGCCTTCAGAAAGCTGCTAAAAACCACGCTGTTCTGATCTTCTCCTTACTGGTTGATAAAGGCAGTCACAGCGTGGAGATACTCCGGTTGAGGTGATTCGTGCGCTCTATAAAAAATGTTAAAAAAAAGAACTATAATGCAAAATTTTATTACAAATAAATAATAATTCCTAAAAATTATTATTTAATTTACTATAAATAAATTACTTCCCATCCTATTCCCCTGTAAACCCAAAACCCGCTACGGTACTAAAACCCATAATTTACTTTAAATAAAATTACTAACTTCTAAAAATGTTATACATATAGTTAAAAAAACAGTACAATACTTAACAAAAAAATATAGAACACATACATATAAAATACATAACACTAATATAAACATCGATATGATTAACATTGATATTTTTGCTATCAATATTACTAACTTCGATATTAACAAAAACGGTATTTTTTACCTTCGGGTCGATATTCTTGATGTCGATATTCTGTCCCTACGATATTTAAAACTCGATATTAATGTAGGTCAATATTAACAACTCTACATTATGTCTGTGCACCAGCGTGAAGACGCGCTGTTCATGGATCACAAGACTGGGTACACTATTGTTGACAGGTGGAAGCATGAAGACCTGCTGTTCATGGATCACAAGAATGGGTGTCCTAGTATTGACGGGTGGAAGAATGAAGACGCGTTGTTCACCAATCACAAGAATGGGTGTTCAATTGTTGAAGGGTGGAAGAGTGAAGACACGCTGTTCATGGATCACAAGAATGGGTGTTCTATTGTTGACGGGTGGAAAGGTGAAGGCATGCTGTTCATGGCACATGGATCACAAGAATGGGTGTTCTATTGCTGACTGCATGGAAGGGTGAAGGCTCTCTGTTCACAGATCGCAAGAATGGGCATTCTATTGTCGATGCATGTAAGCATGAAGACAAACTGTTCACGGATCACAAGAATGAGAGTTCTATTGTTGACGGGTGGAAGGATAAAGACACGCTGTTCATGGATCAGAAGAATGGCTGTTCTATTGATGACTGGTGACAGTTGACTGAGTGGAAGACTTGTTCACAGATGAGGAGGCTGGAAGCCCTGAGATTTGGTGGGTAGACGGTTGACTGGGGGAAGGCATGCTGTTCACAGATCAGGAGGGTGAAAGCTCTGGAGTGGTCTGGGTGAAAGGCTGACAGCATGTAAGGCATGCTGTTCACAGATCAGGAGGGTGAAAGCTCTGGAGTGGTCTGGGTGAAAGGCTGACTGCATGTAAGGTATGCTGTTCACAGTTCAGGAGGCTGGAATCTCTGAGGCTAGCTGTGTGAATAGTTGACTTAGTGGAAGACTTGTTCACAGATGAGGAGGCTGGAAGCTCTGAGATTTGGTGGGTAGACGGTTGACTGGGGGAAGGCATGCTGTTCACAGATCCGGAAGGTGAAAGCTCTGGAGTGGTCTGGGTGAAAGGCTGACTGCATGTAAGGTATGCTGTTCACAGTTCAGGAGGCTGGAATCTCTGAGGCTAGCTGTGTGAATAGTTGACTTAGTGGAAGACTTGTTCACAGATCAGGAGGCTGGAAGCTCTGAGGTTTGGTAGGTGAACGTTTGACTGACGGAAAGCATGCTGATCACAGATCAGGAGACTGGAAGCTCTGAGGTGGGCTGGGTGAAAGGCTGACTGGGTGGAAGGCACACTGTTCACAGATCAGAAAACTGGAAGCTCTGAGTTTGGCTAGGTGGACGACTGGGAGGTTGAAAGGGTGGAGGGTTGAAAGGCATGCTCTTCACAAATGAAGAGTCTGGAAGCTCTGAGGTTGGCTGACTGGAAGGCTGACTGAGAGGAAGCCATGGTGGTCTCATCAGTAGCCTGGAATCTCCACTCTAGGCTTGTTTTGTGGATCTGAAGACTGCTCTGTATTTGACTGAATAGGAAAAATGAGTACTTCTTGAAGACCCCTGGAAAGGCACAAACATTATTCCCCATTCCCCACTCACCGCCCATTGGCCCAGCAGCCAGAAACAGACTAGGAGCACAACCCAGAGCTGGTGAAGAAGGTCATATTTAATATATTACATGTTAACTTTCAGGGCACTTGTCTGACATGTCTCTCTGAGGAGTGTCTGGTGAAGTATAATGTTGTCACTATAGGGTCTAATTAGCTTAGAACCAAAGAGATGACAGAGGAGGCGTGCAGTTGCAAATCTCCTAAAAGGTTTTATTTGAAGTAATTCACTTGACAAACCTGTCCATTCACCTGTCTCATCACTTTACTCGTGACAGCCTATAATTAGGGCACGTGGAAAATATTCACAAAATATCCTGTGAAGGAGGAAGGGTAGAGGGTGAAAATTGTTCTTGGGAGTGTGAATTTCTCAAATTCCTTCCATCTGTTTATCTGATAAAGATCTTTGTGACCAGCAACTGTAGCTTAAACAAGCCCAGAGAAGGAAGCGTTCCTTTCTGGTGAATGTTTCTGTCACTTCTCAGACCCTCCTGGATGAGGGAGCATTTGGTGGCCGCCTCAGCTCTTTCAAAGCCCTACTCTGGGGAGGGCAGGAGAGCAGCAATTTGCAGACTTGAAAAGTTGAGATGAATTTGAAAAGGACCCACTTCGAAATGCTGAAACATTCACTTGGGAGGAAATGATCACACCGCTGTGTTTGCTTTGAGTGCAAAAGGTGCCTTTATTTACACCTGGCAAGTAGAGGACTTAGCCCTTCGGTTTAGCCACACAAGCCACACTGTCAACTGGGCTGACAAGAGGATCTAAGCCACCCCCCCTAACCTAAGTAACCTAATTAACCCCCACTCCCATCATCCCATCCCCTAACACTTCTGAACTGCACACAGCCTTTGAAATGCCATGAGTCCTTGTGGTTCTTACACGTGAACCCACATTAACTATATTTTTGAGCCCTTATGAAGGCTTCGGAGGAAATAAGACAGACCTTGGACAAAGGTGACCATGCTACGCTTCTTCTTCTGGATCTGTCTGTGGCCTTTGATATGGTCAGCCACAGTTTATTGATTAATCACCTTAATACTATCAGGATCAAGGAACCAGCCCTCTCCCTTCTCAGCTCCTTCCTAACACGAAGGGAGCAAACGGTTTCCCTGAAGGAAGTGGAGTCGGAACCTTTTATACTGCCGTGTGGAGTTCCCCGGGGGTCCTCCCTTAGCCCAAACCTGTTTATTATATGAGTGACTCCCTTGGCAGCACTGATTAAATCATTTGGGGCCAGATGTAGATGGCCAAATACCGATCGCTAACGCTGAATTTTAGCGTTTGCGATCGGTATTTGGCTGAGAGCAATGTAGGTGAGTTTAAACATACTAGCAAAATAAGGAATCGCAAAATTTGCGATTCCTTATTTTGCTCTTGCATTTAAGAAATCGCAAATTGCGATTCCTTAAATGCAATGTAAGTAGCACAAAAGAAAGTGCACTTTAGCCTTAAGGAATCGCTAATTACCACCAACTTCAAGTTGGTGGTAATTAGCGATTTCCTGTAAAAAAGCACTTTTTTGCTTTTTTTGAAGTGCCACATGCACATTTCAGGGGGGCTATACGGTGTCCTTTTGACACCCTGGCACCCTTGAAATAGCTCCCGTATTTGCGATTCCTTAATACCGAATCGCTAATAGTGAATATCTTCCCATTCATTCCTATGGGCCTCTTAGCCCATAGGAATGAATGGGTAGGTATTCCTTATTAACGAATTTCAATTTGCGATTCGTTATTAAGGAATTTTAAGGAATCGCTAATATTTTAGCGATTCCTACCTACATTCAATTTAGCGAGTCCTTAATAGCGATTCGGTAAAAATCGCTATTAAGGACTCGCTAAATTGAATTTACCTACATCTGGCCCTTGGTTTTTGCCTGTCCTCGTACGCCGATGACACTGAGATAGTTGTGTCTTTTGCTGATCCGCTGAAGAACAGTTGTCAGAAATGTAACACCTGCATGTCAGCCATCAATAATTGGATGGATCACAACTGTCTTCAACTAAATTCCAGTAAGACAGAGGCATTGCTCTTCAAAGGCTACTTCCTTCTGGTCACCTTCTTGCTGGCCTCCCGAACTAGGAGCTCTACCGTTCCTGCTACCAAAGACAAGAACCTAGGCGTCCTCATCGGCAACAAACTTATAGTGATCAGGTGAATGCAACTACATCAGCATCTCTTTACACTCTTAAGATAATGTTATATTCAGTATCTTTTGTTGTGTGGAATTTCCCTTTAAGTATGACTCCTAGTCGCATGCTCCTGCATGTGACATGTTATGCTTTCACTGAGGTTCCAAATTCTGCATTGGAGCTTCGTGGAAAAGCAAAGGATGAAAAGTGGTTGAAACTGAGGATTGTAAGGAGCTGGGATGTTTTGAACATGCTGCTGAAAATAAAGACTCATCAACCTAATTCTTTTGCTGGAATTATATCTTTTAACAGATAATAAAAAAAATCTTGCCATTTATCCCCCCAACTCCCCGTGCAATCATAATAACAGCTCTCAATTTAGCCAAACTGGCTTACTGTAAAGGACAATGTGCCGGACGCCTCAAGCATTTTTCTCCTCGCAAATGGGGCGATTCGCAGAGTCGGGCCATTTGCGATTGCAAAAAATGCTTTTGCGATGCATCAAACCCAATTTTGCGATTCGGTAACCTGTTACCGAATCGCAAAATGGGTTTGCTATTCGCTATTTGAAAGGGGCGTGTTTAGGGCGTCCCTTCCAAATAGTGAATCTTTGTTTTAAATTTTATTTTGTACAAACAAAAAAGAGATCTCAGCGCTGAATACAATTCTCTTGAGTGTGTCAAATACAGTTCGATAATAACGTCCCACCGCCCATAAATCATACTAGAGCCTGGCTCCAGGCAACAACTTCTCGATTTCCATCACAGCAATATATTCCAGCCGAACCCCTAGGCGCAAACAATGCAGCACTGAGCCTCCCTGGATCCGTCTAGTACATTAGAGCCCATCATTCAGCCAGGCGTTATCCTTAGTCCCCTACCCGCAGTGTTGGAGTCCGTAGCGCCACCCCCGTCCCAAGGCCCATCAGATCCCTCCGTCCCATCAGTGTAAATCTCAACCCACCCCCGTGGGAACTATACCTGAGTCGGAGTGTGGTTGGGTGGAGCCCGGCAGATTCGAGATGTACGCTTTGTATGGGCCCCATATGTCTTTTGGCCTGGCTATGGTGGGGAGTAGACTTGAGTAAACCTCACTGTTTAGGCTACAGTACGCCATGGCCGTGAGCCACGCTTTGACTGTGGGGACTGACCTGCCTCCCCAGCGCCGAGCTATTTCCCGTTTCGCTAACAGAAAGCCCAGGGACGCCAGCCTCCTAACTGACTTGGGAAAATTGACCGTGTATCCCAGCAAAGCCACCTCTGGGGTAGGAACCAGTGTGAGCCCTAACATCTCTCCCAGTGTCTCGTGCACCTGTGCCCAGTATGGTTGTAGTTTCCGGACAGGTCCAGGTCATATGGGCAAAGTCAGCATGAGGGGAGGCACATTTCCAGCACGTGTGGGGTCGCCTGGGATCAAGGGAGTGGAGTTTATCTGGCGTCATGTAGCTTCTGCGCAAGAACTTATAGTGCAGGAGTTTGTGACGACTGTTGAGCGATATCCTATTGGTGACCTTGCAGCAGGCTGACCACTGCTCTTCCGTGATAGGCCTACCCAAATCCCCCTCCCAGGCCATACGGAGTTTGTCATCTGAGCAGGGGATCAGTGTCGCACATAACCTGTACAGTTTAGAAATTGTATGTGCCCCCGTATCCTTGTCAATGAGTAGAGTAAGGGGCTCGAAGGAAGCCGGCTCCAGGGGGAATCCCTTAATTTCCGACCGAACTGTAGAATAAAGCCGGTTGAGGATGAATCTATCCATGAAAGTGGCATCGCTGAAGCGTGCTTCTTCCAACACCGAGAATATGTGCCCGCCTGGGTACAACTCGCCGATCTTGGTGAGGTTAAACTTCGTTAAGGTGCGTTGCACCAGTTTTTCGCCAGTAACCGGCAGCCATCCCACATTCGGCAACGGGAGGGAGGAGGAGTATAGAAGTGGCTGGTCCAAGTAGCGCAACAGCCTACTCCGGGCCCAACTGGTGGTGGACACCGTTTGAATATCCACCGGATGTCTAGGCACGCCCCGGGCAATACCGCGGACAAGCGGCCCGGGAGCACAAAATCCGCCTCCGGACGGAGAAATGGAATCCGAGCGTCCGGGTGATACCAGGCATAGGCATGGGCACACTGAGCCACCAGATAGTATAGGTACAGATCCGGAACACCGAAGCCGCCTCTGTCGTGCGGAAGCATGAGGATCTTCCAGCGGATCCGGGGGTGATTCCCTCCCCAGACCAAGCGAATCAACTGGGACCGCAAGGATGCGAAAAAGCTTCGGGTGAGGGGAATGGGAATGTTATTAAAAAGATACAAAAATTTGGGGAGCACTATCATTTTTATGATGGCGATTCTAGCGGCCATGGACAGCGGAAGCCGCAGCCAACTGTCCACCTGCGATTCAAGTTTTGCGATCGCACATCCATAATTCAGACGGATAATTTCGTCCGTGCTCTGGTGTATGTGGATGCCTAAATATCTTACCGAGTCCGAGCACCACTCCAGCGGAAACTCGCAGTGCCAGGGTGTGGTGCCACTAGTCAATGGGAAAATGATAGACTTATGCCAGTTGATGCCCAACCCCGAGTGTCGCCCAAAGCGAAGTATTTCACGGAGCAGAGGGGCCAGGTTCAACTGAGGCTCTCTGACATACAGTATGGTGTCGTCAGCATAGAGGGAGACCAACAGGGGACCCGTCTGAAACTGGAGACCCCTGTGCAGGTGCCGCTCCTGAAAGTGCCGGATTAGTGGGTCCATGGCGAGAATGAACAGTAGCGGAGAGAGCGGACAGCCCTGGCGTGTGCCGCGTGTAAGCGCAAACTGGCGCGACAAGATGCCATTAATACGTAATCGCCCCGTGGGATGACTATATAAGAGCCGTGTGGTGGCAATGAATCCTGCCGGCATTCCCATTCGCTGCATTACGGAGATGAAAAAAGGCCATTCTAATGAGTCAAAGGCTTTTTCAGTATCGAGGAGGACGGCCGCCGCGGGTGTGTCAGGGTTTATTCGATGTAATACTGTAAATAAAGTCCGCAAGTTCAATGAAGTCGATCGATGGGGTACGAAACCCGACTGAGCGGGCGCAATAATAAACTCCAGCAATTGGGACAGTCTGTTGGCCACTATTTTGGCGAGAATCTTATAATCAAGATTCAATAGCGAAAGGGGCCTATACGACCCACATAGCTCCGGGTCTTTGTTTGGTTTTGGAAGCAGAATAATAACTGCCTCGCTGAGAGTGGGCGGGAGTGACTCTCGCTCCAAGGTCTCTGCATACACCTTGATAAGTTTGGGTGCCAGCAGATCCAAAAATGCCTTATAAAACTCGCCTGTTAGGCCGTCGAGACCCGGGGCCGAGGAGCCCCGCAACACCTTAATCGCCCCTCGGACCTCCGCCACCGTTATGGGCTCCGCCATGAATTCCTGCATACCCTTTTCCAGAAACACCAGCACAATTTCAGACAAGTAGTCATCCCGCGCCATGGAGCTGTCACTCTGTCTGGTCGTGTATAGCGCCGAGAAGTAGGACAGGAACTCGTCCCTAATTTCCGAGGGCGTTGTACGGAGCGCCCCATCTTCGCCCCTAACCTCAGTTATGAAGGACTTACTGTATGGCGGTCGCAGGGCCTGCGCCAGCGTGCGCCCCGGACGGTCTCCCTCACCATATCGGTGTGCACTGTGATATTTGCTTAGATATAGAATCTCTCTATCCGCTGTCTCCCAATAGTCGGACAGGAGGCGCAGCCGCCGAGCGCACACGTCATCTGATGCTGCCTGTCTCGCCTCCGCATCTAGCGCTGCCAACTGCGCCTCCAGCTGAGTGAGCGTCGCGCGCAGTGACTTTAAGACCCCAGCATGCTTCGCAATGCAAACTCCCCGAATGTATGCCTTGAACCCCTCCCAGAGCATGGCCCACGTGGCCACCGAGCCTGTGTTGAGTGCAAAATAGTCCTCAATCGCCTTAGTGACCTCGTGACAGAAAAGATCGTCTAAGAGCGCCCTACTCGGGAATCGCCACTGTCTCTCAAAACCTTCAGGGCGAGGAACAGCCATGCACAATAAAACCGGAGAGTGGTCTGAGTATGTTCTAGGAAAAGTCTTCAAAGTCCGGAACCAGGGGGATAGACCCGGGGAGAGGAGCCAGTAGTCAATCCTAGTCCAGGTGTTGTGTCGGCCCGAAAAATGAGTGTAATCGGTGGTGTAAGGGTTGCGTTTGCGCCATATGTCAATCAGGGAAAATCGGCGGCAGAGTTCACGGAGGGCACGACGTGCCCTGGGCTTAGAGTCGGCGGCCTCTGAGGTACTATCCAACCCCACATCTAGCAGTAGGTTGAAGTCGCCGCCCATTAGGAGCGGAGCCGGCTCCAGGGTCTCGAGCCGGTCGGCAAGCGAATGGAAAAAGTCCGGGGAGTCAGTGTTGGGAGCGTATATACACACCAGGATGATCCCGTGTCCCATCACCACCCCTCTCACTATGCAGTAGCGCCCGTCCCTGTCCCCAATGAACTGGTGGCAGTGAAATGGGACTCTCTTGTGGATCAGCACTGCCGCACCCCTAGCATAATTACTAAAATTGGCAAAGTACCTGTGTGTGCCCCAGGATGCCGCAAATCGGGAAGTGTTAGTGGAGTGCAAGCGCGTCTCTTGAATGAATGCAACATCGACTTGATGTCTATTCAGATAGTGTATCACTTGTCTGCCTTTGCGTGGGTTATTAAGGCCCCTAACGTTCCAAGACATTAAGGATAGGTTTGTGGGGTTCTCAGTCAATCCTGTACGAGCCATTGAAACATCATAAAAAGCAGTGGGACCCAGGGGACAACATCAGCATCAAATAGCACCAAGTTTAGTACACACCAAGAAATATCCCTGAGATCTAAACAACCTATCCCAACCCTCCTCCCCCCACCCAGCCATACCACAAAAACGTGAGGCAATCCCACACCTGCGAACACAAAAAGGAGCTCCAAACACATTCGAAAAATACAATCAAACAGTAGCAAAAGGAGCCTCATGGCCAAAATGATTCCCAGCGGTTTCCACCAAGGGGGGGTGGCAACAATCCGACATCAACCCAGCCATATAAAACAGTTATGCAAAGATTGTCCAAAGTCCCCATATTGTAATAGATGAGATAAAGACAGTTCAGCCAGAGGCACCGACTCACCCAACCCCCGAGACCGCGAACAAATCTTGGCTGGTCGCCAATCCACTGGGAGGGGGGGACTGACCACCTCCGCCCCCCCCCGGGGAGGGCTCTTGTTCGGCCGGTAGGCACAACAGAAGTCTTGCACTGCAGTAGGATTGTCAAATAGCCTAACCCGGCCGCCCACCTCCACCCGCAGCCGCGCCGGGTAGAGCATGCCATATTTTAGGCCGAGGTTGCGGAGTGCGGCCTTCGCTCCAGTGTATTTCCGCCGGGCCTCTTGAACCATAGCGGTGAAGTCAGGGTAAAATGAGAGCTTTGAGCCTTGCCAAGATATTTCTCCCTTCTCCCTGGCCAGTCGCAGAGCAGTGTCCCGGTCCCGGAAGTTCATGATGCGGGCTATCAGCGGGCGAGGAGGGAGCCCCGGTTGAGGCCGCGGCCCCAGGGAGCGATGCGCCCTCTCCACCACAAAGCCAGATGTGAAGGAGTCTCTCCCGAAGATGTCAGTCAATAAGTTTTCCACAAACATGTCCAGTCGGCCCGTCGCTGTGGGCTCCGGGACCCCAGTAATACGTATATTGTTGCGACGACTGCGCGATTCCAGGTCCTCGTTCTTAATGGCCACTTCTTTCAATATGCGCTCCAGCCTCTCTATGCGCTTGGTTTCCTGCGCATTACCATCCTCAATGGCTGAAATCCGGGCCTCCGCCTCATCCAGCCGCCGATCATGGGCCTGGATCTTGGCACCCATGGTTTCCAGCGTCTTGTCCAGGGAGTCAAAGCGACTGTCAATGGATTTAAACCCAGCTCTCATCTCTTGCAACCAGTCTGGAGATGGGGCGCGAGCCTCCGACCCACCGGGCCTGTCCCCACCCTGCTCTGCCATGTCGGGGGGCCTCTCCGAGGGTTGCACAGCCGGTTTGTCAAACGAAAGCGTTTTCTGCTTCGGGTCCCTCCGACCGATGCCCCAGCCCATGCGACTGGACTCCAGCCAGCCCTCGATGAATCAGCGTCCTCCACTCGTCAAAATGGCGCCAGACCAGCCAGGGAGCCCAGGGCACCACCACCCGACGCGGGCCTCCAGCCGTCGCAGCCACGTCCGCCATATCAAGCTTGCCCCGACCCCGCGGATCCTCAGGCGTATGTCGCAGCAGCGTGCAGGCTAGACTGGCCGGAGAAACCCCCCCGGGCTGGACCAGGGATCCCCTGCGTGGCGTCTCAACATTTCCAATGGGCAGGGGAGCAGGAGATCGTGCCGCTCTCCGCTGTGCAGGCCCCCGGGCTCCGCAGTGTAGCCAGAGGCCGAAGCGCAGGGCCAAGGAGGCCAGACCACCCAGCCACCGGAGCACAGGGCGCCCCAAGAGAAGGGCCGGGGGCGCAGGGCAGGAGCGACCCAAGCGCCCGGTCCAGACCAGGAGCCAGCCCGCCCCCCTCCACCACAGGCAGGCAATCCCGTTCCCCCCCCGACCCCGCCCGTGTGGTCGGCGAGGGATCCGAGGGATGGACGCGAGCGAGGCTGCCTCGGCCGCGTCGGTCTACTCCCGATTGCCCGGTCAGCCCCGTACCAGCCTCAGTGGGGAAGGCAGGGCAGACCCCGTCCAGACCGCGCCCAGGTGGCCAAACGCTCCCCCCGCAGCCCCCTCACAATACCTGTCTCCGCACCGGCCGCCGCCGCTCCGTGAGCCGCTGCCGCTCGCCGATCTAGGCCGCCATCATGCCGCCGCAGGCCTCCGGGTCCGATCTTCCCCCAGGCCGCCGCTGATGAAGTTGTGGCGTAACCGGCACCGGATCGTGCCTCGGGGGTTAGGAGGTGCCGCGGCAGCGCCCGCCGTACATTTCTCCCATCAGGATGCCGGGGACATGTGTGGTTGAGCTGGGTCGACGGCGGAGCTTCAGCACTACGCAGCCATCTTAGCCCACGGCTCGGCCACGCCCCCCCAAATAGTGAATCTTAACAGTATGCATGAATGTTTTGTGACCGTCAATGCAGTCTCAGAACATTCACATATTACCACCTACTTCAAGTAGGTGGTAAGACATTCACAAATTATAAATGTTTGTAAGAGCATTTTTAAGAGGAGGCAGTGGTCCGATGGACCACTGCCTGCTCTTATAAAATAAAAAGAGAACTTTTAATTTTTAATTTTATAAAGCATCTTGTTTTCCTTTAAGGAAAACGGGCTGCTTTACCCCAAAAAAATTATAGCTTTATTTAAAAGCAACCACAGACATGGTGGTCTGCTGATATCAGCAGGCCACCATCCCTGTGATTTTTGTGATTACTAGGGGGTCTCAAATTGTGACCTACCTCATTAATATTCATGAGGTAGGTTATGTGTGACCCCTTAGGAATCGCAGAAAGTACACTGCACACTTTCATGCATGCCGTTTTGCAATGCCCTAATTGTGAGACGCAAAGATTCGCAATTAGGGAATCACAAAACATTTTTTGATGCATCTGGCCCAATATTTGAATCTCCGTTCTCATTAAGCCAACAAGCTTCAGGTTATACAAAATGCAGCAGCAAGACTGTTACTGGTAATTCCTAAAACCCAGTCAGTCAAACACATCTTACGGGAGCCACATTGGCTCCCAGTACAACACAGAGTGAACTTTAAGGCCCTATGTATTACCTATAGGGCCTTACACAACTCAGGCCCCAAATTCCTCAAAGCAAGTTTCAGTTGGTATCAGCCAGTAAGACGACTACGTTCTAGCACTGCCGTGAAGATCGTCCTTCCTACCTTTAGGCTGTGTTCTTGGGGCTGGAGAAGTTTCATAGTAGGGGCTGCAGAACTTTGGAACGCCCTCCCTCTGCATATTAAGTCTGTACCAGACATACTTACCTTCAGAAAGCTTCTCAAAACTAGGTTCTTTAACAACAAATGAGCACGAAACTCTCCATATCCTGCAGCGTGAGAAGCCTCTGGGTAATTGCCGTGCTTTACAAAAGACATGTAACATAACATGTAACATCCAATTCCAGAAACAAGGGTAGATTGACACCTACATGCCATAAGGTTGCGGCCTGGATAAATTGTTCTTTTAATGTTTAGACGGTTATTTTGACTTCTTCATTCTATTTGACAGAACCTTCCTTTTGAAGTAAGCGTTGGGTTGGATTATTGCTGAAAAATGTTTAATGAACCACCTGTAAAAGCTTGCGAAACCCAGGAAACGTTTTAGGACTTTTACACTTGAGGAGGATTTCTATTGAGTTACTGCAGTTGTTTGAAACAGCCTTCAAATGCTGAATGTGTAGATGATACAGAAGACATCTAGGTATCCCCTCATGAAATATTGGAAGAGTCCAAAGGGCATGACTTGGTGCTTAAACAGACCAAACTTAGTTCTGAATGCAGTCTTTCATGCATCACTCTGCTGGACTCGCATAAGGTGATATGCGCCCAAGAAGATTCAGTTTGGTAAAGATTGTTTCTCCCTTGAGCTGGTCTAACAGAATAGGTATCAGGGGCAAGGGGTACTTACACTTGACTGTTATCTGATTTATTGTGCGATAATCTATACATGTGCACAAGTCCCTCCATTATTGGGGACAATAAAGATAGGAGAAGATGCAGGGATTTAGAAGGGCGCATGAAACCTGAAGCAAGGCTCTCATCTAAGTATTCTTGAGTTTCCGGTTCCATTAATGTATAAATCCTACTACACGGAATGGCTGCTCCAGACAGCATGCCTATCCAGCAATCGTAATCCTGATCAATCAGTCAGGGGTTTTTAAAGCGCACTACACTCACCCGTGAGGGTCTCAAGGCGCTGGGGGGGTGGGGGGTGGGTGCATCTCCGGATCAGTCAAAGAACCAGGTCTTGAGGCTCTTCCTGAAGGTGTGCAGAGTAGGGGAGCGTCTAATGTTGACTGAGAGCTTGTTTCAGGCCTTTGCTGCAACGTAGGAGAAGGCTGTTCCATCTGCTTTGGTTCTGCGGATGCGTTGGGTCTCTGCCAGGGCGAGGTCGGCGGAGCGGAGGTACCTTTTGGGTACGTGGAAGGAGACTCTTTCGTTGAGGTTTATTAAGGGACGTTCCTCATACTCAAGAGACTTAGGGCCTGATTCATATATTTACAGAAAGCATACTCTGACGCAACAGAGACCGAGTATTATTACCACCTATATAGTGGTTCACCTACTGAATTTATATGCGGGGGACTATAGTTTGACCTATGGCGGAAACTTCTCTGTCCCTGCCATGGATAAACCTTTCTAGCGGCCCAAGGGACTAAGGGCTGTAGCAGAGTTGGCTATTTTCCCACTGCCTAATTTAGATGGATGGACATATAGCCATTTTATACTGCCCGTCACCACCAGGCAAACCCTGGCAGTAAGGAGCAGTAAAAAACTAAAAATGCCCTCCTCAACATGGGAGATGACCCCTATGGCAAGGGAGGTATTGCTTTTTCTATTTTCTAAAACAAAAACCCACTTTGGGGTTTTGTTTTAGAAAATAAAATAGTATTGAAAATCATGTTTGATGGAGGCGTACAGATACGGTCCAACATGTTCACAAGAACTGCATCTACTGTGAGTGGCAGACATTTCTGTCGGCTGAAGAACATTTCTAAATTTGGCAGGCGGGTACTCCGTGAGGGTGATGACATAATTTACTCCTTAGTCCAGACGGAGCACAATCCATCAGCCAAATTATAAATCAGACCCTTAGAATTCTGACTCCGCTTGTTCGTCACAGCCAGTTAGTAACACAGCCGGCCCCTTGTTTGATGGTTTATTTTCACTGACCTTTCCTCTGGCTCAGCAGTCAGTCCTTTACGATGTCTGTCTACATGTACAGCTACTACTAGCAGTTCTCGTTACAATGTCTGTTTACATGTATAACTAGTAGCTCCCTTTACAATGTCTATCTACATGTATAACTAGTAGCTCTCTTTGCGATGTGCGTTTACCACTATTGATTGTAGTGGTTTGATAACTCTACTCCCAGATGTCTATCTACCTCTATAACTAGTAGCTCTCTTTGCGATGTGCGTTTACCACTATTGATTGTAGTGGTCTGATAACTCTACTCCCAGATGTCTATCTACCTCTATAACTAGTAGCTCTCTTTGCGATGTCTGTTTACCTCTATTGCTTGCAGTGATGTGGCAGCTCTGCCTCCCATTGTCTGTGTACTTCTATAACTTGTAGCACTCTATAAGCTCTCTTTGTGATGTCTTTCGACCTCATGACTGGTGTGGGTTAAGTAGCTCTCTTTGCAGTGTCTGTCTACATGTATAACTAGTAGCCCTCTTTGCAATGCCTGTCTACCTGTATAACCAGTAGCTCCCTTTGTGATGTCTGTTCACCTCTATTGATTGCAGCTGTCTAGTAGCTCTGCTTTCAGATGTCTATCGTGCTCTATAACTAGTAGCCCTCTTTGCAATGTCTGTCTGCATGTATAACTAGTTGCCCTCTTTGCAATGCCTGTCTACATGTATAACTACAGCTCTCTTTTCAATGTTGGTTTACCTCCATTGCTTGTTGTGGTCTGGTAGCTCTGCTTCCAGACGTCTATCTACCTCTATAACTATTAGCTCTCTTTGCGATGTCTGTCCACATGTATAACTAGTACCCTTCTTTGCAATGTCTTGTCTGCATGTATAACTAGTAGCTCTCTTTGCAATGCCTGTCTACATGTATAACTAGTAGCTCTCTTTATGATGTCTGTCTACATGTATAATTAGTAGCTCTCTGTTGGAAAGTGGGTTGTTGGCAGGGGCAAATGTAGATCTGCCACTGGCAATAAGGCCACTAAGACATGATAGGTCTTAGAAAATTATTTCTATGCTCAACCCTTGGGCAACCAGCTTAACTTCAAAGACAGGTATGTAAAGCATTTAAAAACACCACTTCAGTAAATAATTAAGACACAACACAAAATAAAAATTCAACACCAATTTATAAAAATAGGTAATATTTGTATCTTTTAAATGACACCAAAACTAAAAACATCCACTGTAGGGAACCAGAGATATGAATTTTTAAAGATTAGTCACTTTCTAGTGCTTAGAAACCAACAGTGCCCCTCTTAGTCATTTTGTTTTCTCTGACAGTGACACACCTTTAGAAATGGTTCTGGAGAATTTTCTCACCACTGTGTTGTGCCGCCTTCTCCAGCAGGCTGGGCCCAGTTAGAACTCCTTCCTGAAGTTCTTCTTGAGGGTTCCAAAGTATCCAACACACAGTCCAAGATTCAAGAATCTCCAAGAGGGTCCTTGAAAGAGTGAAACTTCAATTCCGCAATCCACTTGAAAAAGAAACCCATACAAATCCACTGATATCCCAGGCTGGGAATTCTTTGTGGGGATGTCCAGGTGAGCTCTGTTAACCTGTAGCTTGCAGTCCACTCTTTAGTCCTTTTTAAGCAGGTTTGATCCGCAGGGCTGCAGTTCCAATGGTGCAAAAAGAGGCGCAAACTCTGAGTCCTGGCCTTTGGAAATGCACTTCAAAGTCTTCAGCGCAGACAGACCCTTCTGATTCTCTTCAGTTTCAAGCAGCAGATCTGGGGGGCTCTGCCCCTCTCAGATACTTATTCAAAATTCTCTGGGTCAAGCAGCAAATCACTCCTGACCAATGGGAGCAGGGTAAATCCTCAAGGCGATTGCCACATCCTGTAGAGTGTGGCATTATTTTGTCCCAGAGTGCATCTTTCTTCCAAATCCATAATGGCTGATTTTCCAGCAAGGAGGTAAGAGCTGGCTAAACACACCCCATAGGATGGCGTATTTCCATAGACTCTCCCCCTACCATCTGCACATACCTTCCCTAATCCTGGGTCTGGTGGCGGTCAAAAGTGTAAAGTGGAAACTGACATTGTGGCCATCCCTCTGCCTTTGAAGACCATGGTTTACGACCCCTCCCCCTGGCATGGCATTCCTATTGAACAGCACACTGCCCTGCCAGCAGAGCCAGTTAACCCCAGGGGCTCTTTATCACCTCTTCAAGGCAGCCTGGCTAATCCACTTAACTCTGACCAATCAGGGCAGAGCACTGGAAGGCTGGATTTGGATCCACAAACAAGAAAGTCTAATAACTTCTTATCTGTACATTTTAGAAGAAATTCAACAATATAATATTGTTGGATTTTTCACTACCATTCTAGGAAGTGTTTGAACAGCAGCTCTATCTCCTTCCTATCAGGAGTTATTGTTTAATAAGTCCCTTCAATGTTAACCTATGGGCCATGGGATTTGCAATGGGGAAAATGACTGGGGCCAGTTTTCTAGCACCAGGGCTTACAAAAACATATTTCCCTAATTTCTACAGGACCTCCACCCCCTGTGCAACTAGGGGAGACTTTAGGGGTTCTGATTCTGCAGAAATATTGCAGATTCTCCTTCCACAGTGCTCCCAGCATCAAAGTCGAATTTGAGCAGCACTTTAACACAATGTGGGGAGTGAACTATGAAATTTCACTTAACCCAGGCATATAAAAACTAATGTTATACCGGTGTACCTTCTAAATACCTGACCCCCCACCCCTGGGATATCTAGGGGAGACCCTAGGGATCCCTAATATGCAAAAACATTGTATGTTGTCCATTTTTAAGTGCCCCTACCACCAAAGTCGAGTTTGGGCACAATTTACTTTTTAAAAGCAGTCCTGGCACCCAGTGTTGCTTTTAAACTGACCTCAGGCTTCAGCAGAACACACATGCAAGTGCAGAAAAAGGCTGCTGGCCTCTAAACTGCCATGCCCCAGGCTACTGGGGACTTCTAGGTAGTTTCAATCCCCTGCCCTATTATATACAAGGGGATTTAGGGGTAGGTCATGCCAATTACAGGGGTACCCCACCATACCATAGTCTACCCTAGTGTATGTTAGGTGTTTTAACTGTATTCTAATGTGTTCCTTTCAGCTTGGCTCTGGCCCTGGCCCTGGTTAGGCAGAGCCCAGGTCAGTCAGAGTCAGTTACCACCAGTACCAGTCAGAAAAAGTTGGGTGTGCCCAGGGCACTGGATGACTTTGCAACATAGCACCGCCCAAACGAAAGGAGATGGGTTACTAACCTACACCCTGGCAGTCCTCATCAGCTAAGTAGAAAAACCTGGAAAGTCCATCTGCATGTGCATGGGCAACCCCAGGTCTGTGTACCACTGTAAAGTCCATTCCCTGTAGGGAAATGGACAACCTTAACAGCTTGGGATTCTCCCCTCTCATCTGCATGAGCCATCTGAGAGGCCTGTGGTCAGTTTGAACACGAACGTGAGTCCCAAACAAATATGGTCTCAACTTTTTCAGTGACCACACCACAGCAAAAGCCTCTCTCTTAATGGCACTCCACCTCTGCTCTCTGGGAAAAAGCCTCCTACTAATAAAGGCAACTGGCTGATCAAGGCCCCCTTCATTTAGCTGTGACAACACTGCCCCAATCCCTTGCTCTGAAGCATCTGTCTGAACTACAAATTATTTTGTATACTCAGGGGCCAGTAACACTGGTACTGAACACATAGCAGCTTTCAGAGTGTCAAAAGCCATCTGACACTCTGGGGTCCAAATCACCTTTTTGGGCCTCTTTTTAGAAGTCAGTTCTGTTAGGGGCCCCACAATGGTCTCATAATTTTGAACAAACCTTCTATAGTACCCTGTCAGTCCAAGGAATGCCCTGACCTGAGTCTGGGTAACAGGAGCTGTCCAATCCAAAATAGTTTGGATTTTAGCTTGGAGAGGCTGTACATGGCCCCCACCTACCAGGTGGCACAGGTACACCACAGAACTCTGCCCTATTTGGCACTTGCTTGCCTTAATAGTCAGGCCTGCCTGCTGCATGGCCTGAAGCACTTCCCTTAGGTGGTTTAAGTGATCCCCCCAGGTAGAACTGTATACAGCTATATCATCCAGGTAAGCTGCACTGAACTGTTCCAACCCAGACAAGACCCTGTTCACCAACCTTTGGAAGGTGGCAGGTGCATTCTTTAATCCAAAGGGCATTACCTTGAACTGATAATGTCCCTCTGGTGTGGAGAATGCTGACCCCTCCTTCGCTCCATCGGTGAGGGCAATCTGCCAGTAACCTGAAGTCAAATCAAATGTACTTAGGTACTCAGCAGCCCCTAACCTATCAATGAGCTCATCAGCTCTAGGTATAGGGTGAGCGTCAGTCTTTGTGAATGCATTCAAACCTCTGTAGTCCACACAGAACCTTAACTCCTTGGGTCCCCCCTGAGTATTAGGTTTAGGTACCAGCACCACTGGGCTGGCCAATGGACTCTCAGACAGTTCAATTACCCCTGGTTCCACAATCTTAGCAACCTCAGCTTTAATGCTGGCTCTGACATGGTCAGACAACCTGTACAGTTTATTTTTGACAGGTAGGCTGTCACCAGTGTCAATGTGGTGCACACACCACTCAGTGATGCCTGGGGTCAAAGAGAACAGGCCAGCAAACTGCTCCAGCACTTGCTTACAGTCTCTGTGCTGCTGGTCTGTCAATTTGGGAGAGAGTACAACTCCCTCCACTGACCCATCTTGCACACTAGTGGAGAGGAGGTTGGGCACAAGCTCAGTTTCCTCCTCCACTCCCTCATCAGTGACCAATAACATGGTCTTGTCTGCCCTGGTGGGGTTTCAATCTATTCACATGCAGGACCCTGTGAGGGTTCCTGGGGGTGCCAAGGTCAACCAACTAGGTAACCTCACCCATCTTTTCTAAGATTGGATAGGGCCCACTCCACTTGTCATGGAGGGCCCTGGGAGCCACAGGCTCCAACACCCACTCCAATTGTCCTGGAGTATACTCAGGCATAGTAGCCTTCTGATCATACCAGTGCTTCATGAGCTCCTGGCTGGCCTTCAGTTTCCTGTTTGCCTTGTACATGTACTCTGCCATTCTCAGGCCTAGCACACAATCAAGGACATTGTCCTTAGCTTCTTTAAGAGGCTTCTCTAAAGACTCTCTCAGCAGGCTCAATGGCCCCCTCACAGGGTGTCCAAACAACAACTCAAAGGGACTAAACCAACCCCTTTCTGTGGCACCTCCCTGTAGGCAAACAGTAAGCATGGGAGGAGAACGTCCCATCTGTTCCTGAGTTTCGCTGACAACCCATTTATCATGCCCTTCAGGGTTTTGTTGAATCTCTCAACAAGACCATTTGCTTGTGGGTGATAGGGGGTGGTGAACATCTAGTTGACACCACACTCATCCCACATAGCAGTCAGATAGCTGGACAGGAAATTTGTGCCCCTATCTGACACCACCTCTTTTGGAAAACCCACTCTGGTGAACACACCAAGCAGTGCTCTAGCCACCGCAGGAGCATCAATGGTTCTAAGAGGTATGGCTTCAGGGTACCTAGTAGCATGGTCAACTACCACTAAGATATACCTATTCCCTGATGCAGTAGGTGGGTCCAGGGGACCAACAATGTCCATCCCCATCCTTTCAAAAGGAACCCCAAGCACTGGCAGTGGTATTAGGGGAGCCTTTGTCTTGCCCCCCGCCTTGCCACTGGCCTGACAGGTGACACAGGAGCTGCAAAACTCCTTTACCTTTTCAGACATATGGGGCTAGTAGAAATGGTTCACCAACCGGTTCCATGTCTGTCTGTCCCAAATGTCCTGCCAAGGGGATATCATGACCCAAAGTCAGGATGAACTCTCTGTACTTCTGGGGCACCACCAACCTCCTGGTGGCCCCCTCCTTGAGATTTCTGGCCTCAGTATAAAGCAGTCCATCTTCCCAATAGAGTTTGTGAAACCCACTGTCATCCCCCTCCTCTTGCTTAGAAGCAATCCGCCTCAAGCTCTCAAGGGTGGGACAGTCACGCTGTCCCTGACTGAACTCCTCTCTGGAGGGTCCACCTGCTCCTGTCAGTTCTGCCAAATCTGACAGCTCTGGCAGGGATGGAGTCCCTCCCTGAGAGGCAAGATCCTCCCCATCAGGGTTAGATTCTTCCTGCACCTCTGGAGTTCCCTGGGCTGGCTCACCAGGCCTTGGACGCTTGGCCCTTTGTGCCAGGGTCCAAGTGTCCAGCCCCTCCCTTCTGGTTAGTCTGTGACCTAGTCACAGCACATACCCACTCAGGGAGCTCCAATATTTTCATATGGAGTCCTCTCTCCACCTCTGACCACACAGAGGCTTCAAGATCATTGCCCAGTAAACACTGGACTGGGAGCACCTTTGATACAGCTACCGTCATAGGGCCTGTTACACCTCCCCATTACAAATCCACCACAGCCATAGGAGTTTGGTAGTGCTGTCTGCATAAGTCACATGGTGAAACTCACCAGGTAATAACCTCTCTGGAGGCACCAGTTCATCCAGGACCATAGTTACACTAGCCCCAGTGTCTCTGATAGCCCCAACCTCAATCCCATTCACTTTAGGCCTCTGCCTGTACTTGTCCATGTTTGGAGGTAAATTGTAAATTGATACTTGTATAGCGCACTACTCACCCGCAAGGGTCTCAAGGCGCTTGTACGAATACCGCTGTGGAACCCATCCTGGCTTTTCCTGTGAGGCGTCCACTCCTGGGCACCCCCAAGGTGGAGGCCAGGCATCCTTTAGCGTTGTGGGGGCCGTTGTGGAGATTAAGCAAGCTATTGCCCAGAGTTGCAGAGTGGGACTCCATGATTGGAATAGGCACCGAGGCGAGAATTATCAGGTCCGTGGAATTTTGAGCCCAAGACCCGCCGGGGCGGGGAATTGAACCCTGGTCCCGGGCCAGACCTCTGCATCAGGGTCTGCCGCTCTAACCATTGAGCCACACTTCTCCAGGTAAGGCAGCAAGGGTTGCAATATCACCCCACCCAGGGACACTAAGTTTGCTTCCACCACCTGACTACCCCTCTCTGGGGCACCACTCTCCACCCCTACACTGACACTGGCAATCCCTGGGGATGGCCCCTTAGGGGGGAGCTTCTTGGTGCCGACAGCATCTCCCTGCTTGTGCCCTGGCAGGTTACAGTCAAAGCACTTACCCACCTTTGAGGGATCAAAGAACCTACCAGGCTTTCCCTGAAACCCCCTCCCTTTGAATTTGAGTTGGCTCGGCCCCCCCTCCTTGTACAGGTTTTTGTGGGTCTTTGGAGGACTACTTAGGTTTTTGACCTTCATTTCCCTGGGCTTTCCCGTGGGAAGAGACCTGTCCTCCTTTCTTCTGGTCACCCCCTGGTAATGAATAGAAACCCGGGTTCTCACCCACTCATCAGCTGATTCCCCCAACTCTCTGGGGTCTCTCAGCTTAGTGTCCACTAGATACTGGCGTAACTTCTCTTCTGCACAATGAGTCAACATATGTTCCTTCAAAACCAAATTATACAATCCCTCATATGTGTCAACTTTGTTACCAACAATCCAGTCTTCCAGTGCCTTCACTGAAATGTCCACAAAGTCTACCCAAGACTTTGAACTCAATTTCTGGGTGCCTCTAAACTTCACCCTGTACTGCTCTGGAGTCAGACCAAATCTCTTGACTAAGCATGCCTTCATCTGCTGGTATGATTCTGCATCCTCTCCCTTCAGGGTCAGGAGTCTATCCCTCCCAGCTACTGGATTCAACTCCCACAGGAGTGCACCCCAATACCTAGAGTGGACCCAACTCATTTTAAGGGCCTCTCAAAAGCTGCTAGCCACCTGTCAATGTCCTCCCCCTCAGTGTACTAGGGTACTATACTCTTGGGAAGTTTAGGTTCAAATCTCCCACCCCTGGACATCTCAACATCTTCTTCACTTTCGCTGCCACCATTCCTCTTCTCCTCCTCCCTCTCCCATCTCTTCTCAGCCAAGTCCAGTTTCCTTTGCTCTAAAGCTGTCAAAGCTAATTGAGCCTGAAGCAAGGGACGGTAGTGGTTCCTGAGTAAGGGACGCTTCCCCCCTCCCACCACCACCTTGATTCACCTGGCTAACACTAGTCACAATGGAAGAGGTCTCATCCTCAACCCTCTCTTGGGTGAGGTTGGGGGGAACATCCTCCCACCCCGCTGGGTTCTCCTCAGCTGCCCTGGCCCAGGCCTTTAGGGACTCAAACAACCCTGCCTTCCTCATCTTCTTGGCAGCATGCAGCCCACTAAGCCTACACTGTTCCCTAAGATCAGCCATTCTTAAACTGGGACAGTTTAGCCAGGTTCAGCTCCATGGTTCCCCAGCTTTTGGTCACAAAAATCTAGGCACAACAGACTTAGAACAATTTGGAAAAATCAAAACAATGGATTAAAAACAGTTTAGTTCAAATTCCAAAAATCAAACTCAAAAGTTTTGTTCTAAGGCAATTTAGAGGATTTTTATAATCTGAAATCAATCACTGAAAGGTGTACTTTTTAAACACAAGTCCTCATCCACACCGCTGCCACCAAATGTTGGAAAGTGGGTTATTGGTAGGGGCAAATGTATAACTAGTAACCCTGACGTACCCCTTCACCGCAGCGTCAACTGTCTCATTCTCGAGTCCCCTTTATTGTGTGCCGGTGTGTGCTGACACAAGGACACAACCATGGTGCTCATATCGAGCCCCCATGATTGTTGCCGGTGTGTACTGACACAAGGACACAGTCATGGTGCTCACACACATTCAGTTCACTTTGTAGGGGACCTGCAGCCTGCAGTGAGATGAGGGTTCTTATATTCCTTTCAGCTTACCTGTAAATAAATGTCTTAGTGAACAATCACTAATTACTACTTTTGTCCCAGTTGAGTTGCCTCCTGGTGCGGTTTTAGGTTGGGACCATAGCAGGAACCTTACTGGTGGACTTGTGTAACTTCGCACATTTTCTTACGATTAAGTGAGATCTAAAAGTGGTTTTCCATCAACCTGTCTGATTTGTAATAGTGTGTGCTTTCCAGTAATGTCATGTATGTTTTTTTGTGTGTGATTAGAAGAATAACCATTTATGCGGTACATAATACAAATGTAATTAATTTGGCTGTTATACCTTAATTAACAAAATATTGAGTTAAACCTGAGCCTCTTCGTGTGGAGGACCATGGAGGACTGTCAGGGACTTGTTGTCCCAGAACCCCATGCTGCTGTCACTCCTGCGCCGCACAGTTAAAAGTGTGTTTTACCTCCCGCGGCACAGGATGCTTTCCTTCTGTGGAGGACCGTGGAGGACTGTCAGGGACTCACTGTCCCAGAACCCTGTGATGCTGCCATTCCCCCGCCGCGCACTTAAAAGTGCGTTTCACCTCCAGTGGCACGGCTCAAGCCTGGGCGAAGCCCCAGCCAAGGGTGGGCCCGTCCACTCCCATCAGAGACCAGAGGAGGCTGAGATGGGCCACCCTTCTTGGTTCTGGGATTCCTGGCTAGGCTACGACCTACTGATCAAGGCGGAGCAAGAGTGGGAGCGTGAGTAACTCCTGGACCATCAAGAGGTGTCCCAATGGGGAACTTGGAAGCCTTCGTGGAGGCACGCAGGGAAGTTTTTGTCTCTTTTTCCCCTCTTCCTAGTTCCGGATACCAACCTGCTGTGGCACATGCGTCTCCCCCTGCTGCCTATAGGGAATAGGGTTGGGAGATTTTCTAACCAGAGATACCCTCGCTTGTCCTGTTCGTTCATGACAAAGTACCACCATGGCGGCCTACTAACCCAAGCTGTCAACTAGCCTTGCAGTATCCTTGCTTAGTTCCATTGGTTATATCCTGACCTTCGTGGTGTGACACCATGGGGAAAAGCAGGATAGTGGGGGCAACTTCCAAGGCACCTGTGAACACAGTGTTAACCATGGATGCTTTTATACAACGAGCAGTTGGCGTTTTCAACAAGGAGATTGAGTTAGCCGCTCGTCGCCTCTCTCGTTCTCCTGTAAACCATGTATGCCATGGCCCTTTGAGTTCTTCTCCATCTTCATGCCCAGATTATCCCGAACCGGCTTTAGAACCTGACCCTTTGCCCATCGAACAGAAGAAGGATAGAGTAACTGGTTTATCTATGGGCAAAGGTATCTCCCAGATACTGGACCTGTGGACAGCAGCAGCAGTTTCTGTACAGGGTCCTGGGGAGGGGAAGGGAATAAGGGCCGAAAGAAAGTGCCCCCATCAGGAATAATGCCAAACGACAGAAGAGCAATGGTCTGCATTCCAGCCCTTCAGACTTGTCAGTCCTGTCAAAATCGGACATGGCCGCCATGTTGGAGTCCTTCAAGGCTGCTTTGGACTTTAAATTGGACCGCATCATCCACTTTTCAAAATACAAATTTATGTAGAAAAACGTGTTGTTCAAAACTGTACAAAGTGCAATTAACATATAGACAAAAGTGACTGAGATAAAGATTCTTCACTATAGTTATTTAGTCTCATGGGCGCTTTTGCCATAACCCATTTCAAACATTAGAAAACAGGCAAATCATCATTGGTGTAGCATAGTGGCACTCTTCTTTTAGCAAGCACACACTGCAAAACTGTAACCTCTGTTTGATACACGTCCAGAAACAAGTATTGTTGCACAAGGGCAACCTTTGCTTTTGTCAAGAGTTGTCAGGGTCAGCCTGGCTGCCGTTACTTTGCAGGTTTGAATGAAGGCCTGCGAAGTAACGGCAGCCAGGCTGACCCCGTACAACATTACTTGTTTCTAGACGTATATCAAACAGACTGGAAATGGTGGGCTTTGGTCAGCAGTGGATTCCCAATTTTTCTTGAGCTGCTAAGCCTTTGCAGAGACTGACCCATACTAACATAACCGATCCAGTGCCCTGGGATGGGGAATGCATAAAAGCCTTCCTGGAGCTGAGAGACGCATTGTGTGCTGTGTGTATATGAAACAGACCTGTACATATATTTCTGGAGCCCGGGATCAAGTTGCGATTGTTTTTCCTGGATGTTTGAGAACGGTTGCAGCTACTGCTGCGGCCATGACTCAAAGTGTATTTGTGCCACACTCATCGGACACACAGCTGACCCGAAGCAGGACCCGACATCTGACAAGTGCAAGATAAACTAAATATGAGCTGATAATTCTTGAAGCCCCAAATGCGTCAATCAGAAGACGTGCTACTCTTTGGCCACCACTAGAAGTGAAGAATGAGTTTGACAATGATGATGAAGAACATGATTGTTTGGACGTAACAGAATTGTGCATAAAGCCAAGACCTGACACTCCGGATGAGCCGTCGATTCAAGCTGATTTGGTCCTATTCACCGATGGCTCTTGTTTAGGAGGCATCGAAGGAAATTTGCCTGCACCATATGCTGCTTGTACAATACCATATATTGCTGAGGCATCATCTTTGTGCGGTGGGTTTTCCGGACAGGTTGCCTAGCTGATTGCTCTCACTAGAGCCCGTTGTATTGCTCGTGAACTGAACGTTACAATTTACACTTATAGTTAGTGCTTCTTTAGAGGTGTGCGTGATTCTGGCCAGTTGTGGTCACAGTGTAGTCATGACCTCTGCTGAGACACCACTATGCAGTGGATCAATCATTCTTGGCTTAGTGCATTTTTTAAGATCGCCATCTAAAATTGGACTTGTGAAATGTTCAGCGCATGGACCTGGGAGGGAGGATGTTACTAATGGAAATAACTATGCCGATGCGGCACTGGGCACTCTAATATCAGTGCGGGCTGAGAATCACCTGACACCTGCTCTTACTTGTGTGTCAAGACAAACATTGCATGAGTAGAGGGAAGTGCAAGATGCAATGTCAGATGAGAGAAGAGAGAGTGTGAAAAGCAGGACGTGAAAAAGGACCGTCTGGTTTCTGGAAAACTAACAATGAAAGATTTATCTTGCCAAATTCACTTTTAACATAGGTGGCCAGGTTATTTCATCGTCCTACACGTGTGGGACTGTAGTAACCACGCTGATCCAGAGGTAAGTAAAGTGGTTTATTAAGGCTACCTGGTATGAAGAGACGGACAGGTCCGACTCCAACAGCAACTCTAACTCAACTGAATGCTTCCAGCAGAGTTGCTAGGAGCTACATATTATTGTAAGATCACAGAAACATCACACAAGATATTACATATCTTCCTTTCTTCTAACAAAAATAAAAATAAAAAAACTCTGAAAAAAAAATACAGAACAGAAATAAAATATGAACCTAGCAGGTTTAACAATTGACTTATAAATACAGCACTGAATTAAGATCTGAACCTAGCAGGCTTAACAATTGACCCAGAACTCCTCCTAACACTGGTTTGGTCAAGATGAGAAGATTCAGGAAACTGACCAGAAAAGAAGAGACTTTGGAACAAACCTTAACAACCCTGTTGAGGTTCCACCAATGACCACTTCTGACTTTAACAGCATTGCCAACAATTTTAATCACTCCGATAGGTTCACTGAATTTACAGTCGCCTTTTCTCGTATGAACAGGAGTATTAATTTTTATAATGTCACCAACATTTAGAGAATAGAACTTGACACCTTTCTTTGTATCGTACCACATTTTTTGCTTGGATTGAGATTCAGACATATTTTGCAAAACAGTACACATTAATTTTGAAATATCAGAATCAGACTTCACCCATTTAGTCATCCAACCAGGAGTTGGCCTAACGGCTAGGGCGGTCGACCTTGAATCTGGGGAACTGGGTTTGAGTCTCGGCAATGACGCTGAACATCCTGTGATTCTGGGCAAATCTCTTAATCTCCCCGTGCCTAACCAAAATGAATGTGTGTCCTCATGTAACGTAACTGGTGCTATGTAAAGCGCTCTGATACCCGATTTGGATCAAGTGTGCGCTATATAAAACTCTGCAAAAAAAAAAAAAACAGGCCTGAAACTGGTATTGGCTTTCCTACCTCTTATCGATTGAAAAGGACAAATCTTTGTGGAAGAATGAGGTGTTGTTCTATAAAACCATATCATACTGTCAAGAGCCCCTTTAACATCATGGTTTCCTGCTCTTGCACACCTGACGCACTCATCAATTGCCCGATTCATCCTCTCCACACGACCATTTGATTGGAGTTGATATAAATAACTTTTCTTGCGCTTGACTCCAGATTCCAACAGAAAATGTTGAAATTCATGACTGACAAATTGAGTGTCATTATTAGGCCTGGGCGAAAATTTCCGTTCTGCTTGCGGAAGTTGCGAAGTTGTGGCATTTCCGCGTACCGCGGAGACACGGAGATGTCGAAACTTCCGCGATCCACTGTGAAAGCGGAAGTATTTTCTTGTTCGCGCTTTAAAAATGCATTATCGCGTGTGTGGTAGCGACTTACCGGATCCCTGCATTCGCTGACAAGTTTTCCTATCCGTTCGCGTGCGCCACGAGATGTTGGATTGTTGATAGCCGGTCACGCTATCCTGCGAGAGTTTGCGATCGCGAACACGTCATTTGACCCGGAACAGGAAATAAGCATCGCGAGCAAGATGGCCGCACCCATTAGCGACCACATGGGCAAGTTAGAGATATATTTTCCCGCGAGCACGCAAAAACACATCGTGAACGGGCGGGAAAAGCAATCTCCGCATCTTCGCGAACGTCTCGCTTGCTCGTGGAGATTTAGAGCAATTTCGTGATAATTTGCGTAGGGCAACTACGCAAATTCCGCCAACCCCTAGTCATTATCAGGAACAAGAACTTCAGGACAACCTTCTCTCAATCACACTTCCCTCAAAAATTGGATAATGCACTTGGTGCTGGCTTCTCTGACTAGCTTGACCTCGGGCCATTTTGAAGCATAGTCCATAAGAACTAAAATGAAACGGTAACCACCTTGGAGACAATCATAGGGCCCCATGATATCTATTCCTAGCTTCAACCATTGCTCCTTTGGGCGCTCAATAGGTATCATAGGAGGGAGAGACAGCTTGAGAGATTTATCAGTTGCACCACAAACACAGCAACCTTTTTTACATCAACAAAGAGGTACATTTGTGGAAGGCCCAACCAACGAAATCAAAGATATGGAAAAGGGACCTCAGACTAGTAAACCCTGTTGAGCTAGCCGCCCTCTGTACATCGACCCTCTCCTCTCAAGCGAACCTGACGGAGGTGCAGCTACTCACTGACTCCTACAATGTGACCATCTCCAACATCATGAATGACATTGCTCCACTCAAACATAAAAATGCCTCAACTAAAATTTCCAAACCGTGGTACAATGAAAACCTAAACACGGAACGTCGCAACCTTAGGGCAGTTGAATGCTCCTGGAGATCGAATCCCTCTTCGCACCAACTCAAACTCCTAAGAGACGCCAGGAGCCTTTACTACAAACTGTGGAAAAGCAGCCAGTTACTGTCGAACGCCCAGGCTGTTGGCGTAAGGACGCCTCTAATTTCCCATAGCAAATAGTTACCAAATAAAGAGACAGGCGCTGGAAGCTGGAACGCAAGAACAGGGTTTATTTCTCATGAGGAGAGCCTGTCATTTCGGACACGCACACAGAATGTCTTCGGGAGGTGCTCTAACCACATCTCTGAGGCCTGGCCTCTTATACACAGGTTTATTGCTTTATTACACGTGACACATTCTTGTTGAGACTTTGATGTACGGAAAGACATCCTTGGAATCCCCACTTCAAGCTCGTTCCCACACATATCTACAGTAAGTGATGGCTATTCCACAGCAGGATACTCTGTCGATTCCCGGAACGGGGTATCTGATCGGATCGCACGGGGTGGGAGGCCTTTGATTAGTCGGAGATCCTTTGAATCGGGGCAACTGCTTACAGGAAGGGGGCCAATAAATGGCAGCTGCAGGACCAGGTGGTGGCTTGGGAGCGGGGCAGGGCAGAGGAAGGAGGTTTCATCAAAGGACGGGGAGGTTCTGGCCCCGGGGTTTTTTTTCGCTTCCGAGGTAGGGTCGCGCTGGGGAGGGGTGTATGGTCAATGCACGAGAGAGCGGGGGGGTGTTCGCAGCGCCAAGGGAACGCGCTGGTGATCGGCGAGGGGCAGAGGGGCCATGGCGCTTTCAAAATGGCTACTGCTTAAGTGAGCGTACGGGCCTGAGAGGGGACAAGGTGGCGCCGATTATGTTGACATCGCAAATCAGATTTTAACAGTCCTCCCTTTTCAACATATCTAGCCAGCTTGTCTAGCCGACATCCACCTTCGTTAAATTCTTAGCCACGACATCGTAAATGCTTTCATGCGTTCCTGTTTTCAAAGTACAGAGTCTTAGGACAGACAGGAATAATCTGACACAATTGTACATAATTACATGTAGTTGATGTAATAGGCGAGGAGGTAGCGCATACAAAATTACATCAGCTGCGTCATATGTCAGACCCGGAGATAGGAGGAGGGAAGCTCGCTTGAACACAAACATGATACCGTAAAAAATGTTCTGGCAAAACAAGGAATATTACGTGCATTACTTAAGGCCTAGACTTCGTGTGGATCAAACTAGACAGCATAGTCATGTGCACGGCTGATGTTATACAATTGTCATTATACAAAGTTAATGTTTCTTAACTATCAGTGTACAGTTGGAAGTGACCGTTGTAATATCTTGAAAACTCGATTGGAAGATAGTCAATACGAAAGTGGTTGGGAGAGGAATTCAACTCAACATGAGTTACAGTCAGAAGGGGGGGGGGGCAATGTCCAAAAGGGAGTTCTTCTTTCCAGTGTCCTATTACAGCGAGCCATCACTGGTAAGCTCTCATTGTTCTTCTTCTTTCGTTGGCACTGTTGAGCACCGGCGGTGGAGCTAAGGTCCAGCTCAAATCCATGTTTTCACGTTGCAGGGTGTGACCATTCTTTGCTCTCGGATCACAGTCCTGTTTTGTCCATTCCGTTCTTCTTCTGTCAAGTCAAGTTCAGAATCCCATATGAAAAAGAGGGGGGGATAGGGGGGTGCTTTTGGGAGGCCGAGGGAAGAGGGGGTGGAGTGGGATCGGATCAAAAAAAGGCGGACCAAGGAGAGCAGAAGCTTTTAGCACTGAGCCCATCAATCGGGCTCGACGGGCTGGGACTACAGGCACGAGCTGATCAGTGAGCAGGTGGGCTTCGGGATAGCCCTTCTTTCTATCGCTTTCCATGCTGAGAATGGTGCCTCGTCCCGCATCTTTTTGCTCCGTGGCTCCCCCTTGGTCGAGGCCATAGATGTTCCATGATCCGCAGCCAGGCTGTGCGTCACGTCTGACCCCTCTCCTCCGATGACCGCATGTTATCTTTGAATGAGTACAAGAAACAAAATCTTAGAGAACTGGTAGGGAAGACGTTTACACACTTCATTCTCTCTCCCAACCCCAAGTAGTCGGGGAAACGTTTATCGGTCACTCTATGGTGGATGTCTATTAACTCTTATGTCGGTGTATGCTACTAACTCATTAATCATTGCTGTGGTGCAGGTTTGCGAGTGTTCCTGCAAATTTCCATCATCAGGTCTGCTAGGTGTTGATTCCTGTACCTTATAAACGTGGCAAGAAGTCTGTCATCTATCAACTTCCTGGTCTATCAAAATTCAAACCGGCTTCTCCGGTAGAGACTCGTCTTTCTTACACAAGCCCTGTTGATTCATATTTTTCTCCAGGGACTGCTAAGTTTATGAAAAAGTGCGAGGTGCTACTGTCATGGGCTCACAAATATCTGTTTCGAGGAGGAACACAAGCTAAACATTTTTCTTGCTGGAGACAATAGTTAACCTTTATCAGTTTTAGGCGATGTATCTTTAAAAACAAGGTCATCAGCTGTATTGCTTAAAATATCCAGGGACGGCTAGTACAGAACTGGGACTATTCTGGAAGGACGGGGTGCTTAGACGCTCTATTTCTGTGCAATGGGTGGTGCGATTCTGAGCGATGGAGGTGGAGTCGTTAGAGCCCTAAAACAACAAAAACCACTGACATATAGTTCCCGTTATGAGGGCCAGATTGGGAGACATCAGTCGTCTTACCTGTCCTTTCTTTCTCAGCCAATTAAGTTCCATCATTTTACAGAAAGGAGAGGTAGTAGTGTGGCAAAATACGGTCGTTTTGCTTCTGTCAATTTGTTCGAACACTGTCGTGTTTAGGCCAATTATACATATGGGGCCCGATTCACAGAACTGACTTAAGACAAAATCCTAAACTTACTACCATTTTGGTATTCACAGAAGGCACTTACTCATTTTGGTATTCACAGAAGGCACTTACTCATTTCGGTATTCACAGAAGTTAGGAGTCCTAACTTTAGGACTCCTAAATGCCTTCTGTGAATACCGAAAGCCTTAAAATTAGGATTTTTCTCAATTTAGTAGTAGTAAAGTTAGGACTCCTAACTGTAGGACTCCTAAATGCCTTCTGTGAATACCGAAAGCCTTAAAATAAGGATTTTTCTCGGTTTAGTAGTAGTATAGTTAGGACTCCTAACTTTAGGACTCCTAAATGCCTTCTGTGAATACCGAAATTCTTAAAATAAGGATTTTTCTCATTTTAGTAGTAGTAAAGTTAGGACTCCTAACTTTAGGACTCCTAAATGCCTTCTGTGAATACCGAAAGCCTTAAAATTAGTATTTTTCTCAGTTTAGTAGTAGTAAAGTTAGGAGCCCTAACTTTAGGACTCCTAAACTGAGAAAAATCCTAATTTTAAGACTTTCGGTATTTACAGAAGGCATTTAGGAGTCCTAAAGTTAGGACTCCTAACTTCTGTGAATACCGAAGTGAGTAAGTGTCTTCTGTGAATACCAAAATGAGTAAGTGCCTTCTGTGAATACGAAAATGGTAGTAAGTTTAGGATTTTGTCTTAAGTTAGTTCTGTGAATCGGGCCCATACTGAGGAGGTACAGTGTCGTCATCTATTCAAAAAGAGGGCAAGGGAGCCTTCAGCGAGGGAGAGAGAGAGAGAGAGAGAGAGAGAGAGAGAGAGAGAGAGAGAGTGAGAGAGAGAGAGAGAGAGAGAGAGAGAGAGAGAGAGACGTGCGCATCAAGTAGGCTATTTGGTACACGTACGACATAAAACGAGAGAGAGAGAGAGAGACAAACGTGTACGATAATAAGCTACTTGGTGTACACACAACATAGAGCAGCACGGGTCAGTTTTACGTACAAAAACACAAGCTGGGGGAAAACATAAATTCAACGTTCACGTACACACAAATACCGGATAGGGTGTAACAGTACATACATCAAGCACAGAAACCTAAGACGAAGACACAGAGCTATTTTGGGTAAGGGGACCTTTCCTTTCCTGTCCTTTTTCTATGCGTGCTGCGTATTTTCAGTATTTTCTGTAATTCATTTTGGGGGGGGGGGGTCGGACTTTTTACTCCCCTCCCTTTCTGGGCAATTTTGTTGGAGGCCTCATTTTTGAAAAATACTTACTCCTCTTTTTCCGGTCGGACATTAGTCCAGTCGTGTTTATACTCACGGTGGAGCCTTCCAACCCCTGGGCAGGCGGTGATCCAAACTGAGGCAGAGGAGGGGTATCGGTCGGACGTTCAATGGTACAACTCTTATTTTCTAAGTGGATGGAAGAAGAAGTGGTGAATCTAAAACATGCCAGTATCCCTAACTTCTGGGCTGAGGGGGGGGTTTTGGATGAACCCCGACCTGGGGTATTTTTAACTTCTCTTATTTAGTCAGCACACGAATCGACTCACTGGTGGTACATTTGGGTTATCAGTTGGAGTCGGGTTCGTCGTACTGAAATGACCCTTCAAGTTTCTGGTGTAAGTCACCCTCCAATTTACTAGCTTCCGGGAGAGGGAGAGTCGTTTCTTCAAACGAGGAGTTACCATATTCGGGCTTATTTTCCCATCCCCTTGATCGATAGACAAGCATTTCAGTCATACAAAGACGTTCTCTCCAGCGACCCAGGCATACGCAATACATACACATTCATACCGTACAATCAGGGCACGTACGCACAGTCATACCATACAGTTTTTCACGTTCCCAGTGATGGTCTGCACTCCACGCACCATCTCACAGCGCTTGTCTATGTCTTTCCCTACATGGAGCACGGTGCGGTCCATGTCCACTCTATTCTTCAGTCGGAACTCCGATGTAACCTACAGAGAAGAAAAGAAGGGGGGGGCAGCATTCAAAGCACATCAGCGCGCATAAACACGAAAAAGTTCTACTTACCACATACCAGACTAGCTGCAGGAACGTATAATACCACAGATCTTGACTATCCTTTTCGCATTTTTTTTTTTTTTTTTTGTGTACTATATCCTTCCTTTCTACTATACCAAAAATGCTTCATTTTATTTGTCCCTAAATTCTAGTTCCCTCTTCGTGCATTTGTTTCTCAATTAGTCGTATATTATGGGACAAAATACCATACCTTACATTCGGCAGATACCTTAAGCTACAGTCAACCATTTTCTGTGTATCTACTGAAAGTCTACATTCAGGGAGTGACAATCCTAATGTGTTATTGCCACAGGAGAAAAAGAGCTCTTTTTTATTAGAAATGGAGAGATTGCGCATCAACAGCAAACAGCCCAAAAGAAACATCAGACAAGGCGAGGAGGTAGGAATTGGGCAAAAAAACAAAAAAGAAATCCCAAAACTAGGAGTAGACTTGAGGTCATCGAGGAGGAAGTAGATGAAGGGTGTGAAAGTACAATGAGTGAGGACGCGCAAGACACAATGATGCCTAAAACAAGTGGTTTGTCAATTATTAATCTGTCTGATCATAATCTTACATCGGAAGAAAATAGTGTACTGCAAAAAGGCCTTGGTTTCTGTCCGACACAATCTTGTAAAATCATTGATGTCATAGTTGATTTATACAAATTTGTACGTTTGTTGAAATTAAAACATTTTTTTCATTGCAATTCTAGAACTAAGGAGTCTAATACTGTGAGTAAGGCACCCATGGAATATACGGTGGGGGATGTGGAGAGTATACATTTAATCATGTCATTAAATGAGGAAAACAATATTTCCATTGAAGACCTCAACAGGGAATTGGGAGTCAAGGCAAAGGATGATATAGATAGTGGCTTGAAAATGAGATCGAAATTTATACCACAGTGTACACACCCGAATATTGAGTCCTTCAAAACACGTATAGCGGAAGCTTTACATAAATTGTTGAATGAAAGTACCCGTAGAGATAGGGGCCCCTATAACTTAACACAGGGGGAACAGTCAGCACTACGGGCGCTGAGCAATAATGACAATATAGTTATACGTGAAGCGGACAAGGGAGGTAATGTGGTAATTATGAGGAAGTCAGATTATATGGGAGAAATTTCAAGACAATTGTCAGATACCTCCTGCTATGAGCCACTTCGATCCAACCCCATTGCCGAATTGACATTTCATATAAATGTGAAGTTGGAGGATTGGAAAGAAAGAGGTTTGCTGACAGATGACGAAACTAGATATCTCATGGTCAGCAAACCCAATTTTCCATGTATATATGTCCTCCCTAAAATACACAAGGGGGGACCCTTTCCCCCTGGTCGACCGATAATTGCAGGTATTGACTCACCCACAGAACGACTATCTGAATATGTGGATTCCTTTTTGCAACCGCTAGTAAAAAACCTACCAGCATATATACAGGACAGTAAGGACATCCCTAACAAATTTGATGATGTAACATGGGTGGAGGGACTATCTTTTGTCACCTTTGATGTGGTCAGCCTATACACATGTATTAAAAAAGAAATAGGCATACGGGCAGTAAAATACTTTCTTAACACGAGATCGGCAGAATGGTTTGAACACAATGACATGCTACTTGAAATGACGGAATTGATACTCTCAAAAAACTTTTTCTTACATGACAAGAAATGGTTCCATCAACTACAAGGTACCGCGATGGGAGCCAAATTTGCTCCTTCGTACGCGGGCCTTTTTATGGGACTATGGGAAAAGGAACATGCCTGGGGTAGATATGCCTCCCCCTGGATGGAAAATATCCTTTTCTGGGGGAGGTATATCGATGATATCATTGTAATTTGGAAAGACACCAAGGCTGAACTTGATGATTATTTTAAGTTCTTAAATACCAATGCATGCAATGTGACCCTAACCATGTCATACTCTACTGAGAGGATAGACTTTCTGGATTTAACATTTGTGGCTTGTGACAACAAGATTCAAAGTACTCTGTACCGCAAACCAACCAATAGCAACAGCATTTTACATGCGACCAGCGCACATCCAAAGGCTACCATCAACAGTATCCCATATGGGGAAATGATCAGGATACGTAGAAATTGCAGTGACAGGACATCCTTTTTGAAGAACCTGAGAGATACCAAACTTAGGTTCAAACGAAGGGGATATAAACAATCGACTCTGAACAATGCAGAAAAACGTACCCTAGCCAAATCCCGTGAAAGCACGTTGGCATGTTCCAACCAAATGAATTCTATTGAGAATAAGGCCAAGAACCTATCGGTCCCAATAGGACTGGTGACTAGGTTTAATAAGCAAAGTCAGGATATATATAGAATTTTCTGTAGACATTGGCCTCTGCTCCATGAAATACCTGGGGTTAAGGAAGTAGTCACCCAGAAACCTAAGATCACATACAGACGGGGCAAAACATTGAGAGAAATGCTTTGCCCTAGTTATGTATCCTATAAGGAAAACATTGGAGCCACTTGGTTACCTGGACCATTGAATGGTTTCTTTACGTGCACAAACTGTAATGTTTGTCAATTTGGAAAGAACAAACTTAAGGAGTTCAGTTACAACACACAACGGAGCTTTACCATTAGACATACTATCACGTGTAAAACAACATACGTGACATATGTAATTGGTTGTAGCTGTGACATGATTTATGTGGGGAGCACTATCAGACCCCTTAAAAACAGAATTCAAGAACATGTACGGGCCATTCGTAACCGGGATACCAGATATCCAATGACATTACATATGAACGAACAACATGGAGGTAGACCTGAAATTTGGTTCCACGGTATTGATCATGTTCCTATGAGAGCACGGGGGGGGGGTAGAGAGACTGCATTAAGACGCAATGAATCGGGTTGGATTTGCAGACTACGGAGCACTGATAAGGGACATAATAGTGATGATGAACTACACTATTTTTTATAAAATCAGGCTATGATCCCATTGAACTAACAGGCACTTTGACAATATAATGTCCAAAATTGGATGACCCTGTAAGATAAGGTGTTCCTAAATGTAATAATCAAGATATCGGTTGTTTATGAAAGTAACGGTAGTTGACCACTGATTTTCGGTTGGTCTCAAATCACAAACACCAGGGAGCAAGTATTTCAGGATTCAAAATGTTGGATGCTTGACACTTCGATAATACACACTTTGCAGGGGGTCTCTGTATGTTGAGATTGGTACAGCAGGTTTGTTAATAACCCCCTTTTCTTTCCCTTTATTCAATCTGGGATCCCATGGTATCATAACATACTGAAATTAAACATACTAATCGTACTAATCAGGTATGGGTGGAGGCAATCTCCTCCCCCCCTTTTGGAACCAATCTGTATGATTAAGAATATATGACTCGACTGTATTGGCCTTTGATCACCAGCTATGGCCAACTACATTTCAAAGTAGGAGGTAACTCATACTCATATCAGAGGTACACGCTAAGGGTTTTTGGACAATTACTATCAAGTGTCTGGACACATTTTGTGCATAAAGCATTATTATTCAAAATGCAATATGTACATAGATCTTTGTGTTAGGGATCCTTGACTGTGACAATCCTAAAATATAATGGTTGGAGGTATTAGTTGCTTTATTTATATAATAATTAAAGTGGTTTGTGTGACCGAAAAATGAATTCTTATAAATTTATAAAATGGACAAAATATGTAACTCTCGTAATAAGTGTGGCACAAATGGTTCTGATATAACAACAGTATCTTTCTCGTGCATGGCTTTTTCTGAACCCTTTGGTTTTTGTTATTTAGAGATGGTCCCTAACATGATTGCCAAAACGAACGTAGGCCCATGTGATCTACGTGATTTTTTATTTAAATTACGGAAAGACGCACGCGCGCTCTCATTGGAGACCCGACAGAGACGGATAGACGATCAATAGCGTATATTGCTTGGAGGTGAGAAGGGGTAGATGTTGGCCCTTCGGATAAGCTCGGACTATGGAGTGACATGTTTTAGTTGGTTTCGTTTAATTTAATTTAATTTAGAGACGCCATTCCCGGACACGCGTGGAGTTGTAACGCACGCATGGTTTTGGTCTTAACTATATTAATAATGGCATATATTAAGACGTGCGGGTTTAAAACGACCTCTTGGAGCATTTCTATTTTGTAATTTCGTACTTCGGTAGGGGTTTTAAAATGACATGTCCTTTCTTATATATAAGGACGCGTAACCTCAGCATTAAAGCATGTAGGGACTGTTAATTTGAAAGCCCTGCCCTTTGACATGTATAGCGTGGGGCTCACAGACATTGGAGGACTTAATGTCTTGCATTTGTTAAAACTGCGGGTGCGAGAGGCCCAATAAATGCTTTTTATCAAATGTTTATTAATGACGAGCGTATAGCGTGGGGCTCACATACATTGGAGGACTTAATGTCTTGCATTTGTTAAAATTGCGGGTGCGAGAGGCCCAATAAATGCTTTTTATCAAATGTTTATTAATGACGAGGTACAGCCTCATAATTTACAGTGCCGAAAATATGGAGGTGCACTTTATTTCGGGGAAATGCGAGGCGTAACACACGTTTTCAATTATAAACATGTGCTACAATCCAGCGAGTTTTACGTAATGACGAGAATCCCATGGCAGTAAGATATACAGTGCCAATTGAATTGAGGCTGCTTTATCTATTTATTATATGCGGCTAGGAAATAATCAGTGATGGGGAATAGGATGAGGTCAGAATAAAAGACCTTGATTGCTTATGACCCCTCTCGACATGGTGTGATTATATTACAGGCACACTAGCCCAGTGACACTCGTCTTGATGAGCAAGTATAATACGGAGGGATCAGCATACCTAACAAACTCATAAGGACCAGAAAATCAATGGTTCCGTCCTATACAGTGCACAATCAATGCTTTCTACACTTCAAAGTAACAATTGGTAGGTGCATTTACAATAATTTTTACAATATGATCTTAGAATGATATGGAACTTTGGTGTTCAGAGAAAGCCATGTTCTTAAACTAACTGGTCTATGAACCTTGATTGAGTGCTTTTGAAATGTTTAATTAACATCATACAATGAGATGCTCCCCATATGACTTGCCCTATTAGAAATATGTATATGAGATAGAACGGATTACCAATCTAGCAATTGAACTTATATAAATTGTAATGTACCATTCAGGACATATGGAATCTACTAGTTGGATGTTATCCATAACTTCTGTCAACAGGTCTTTGCGATTGATTCACAATACAATTGTATTATGCTTATTTTACAATCTTTTTATTGTAGTTGGAATTACATATGTGTTTTTAAAATGTTTTTTTCAGCCCTGACGAAGTTCTTTCTTAAGAACGAAACGCGTTGGCTGTCTATGAACTTTTACATTATAAGAAGAATAAAAAGCAAGACTTGAAAATATAAACATCACTGGATGGACATTGTTATTTGGACTTTTTAAGGTGGTGCGACCTTCAGTGGGCTAAAAAACCATTTTCTAACAACTCTGGAAAAAGACAGGTGTGATGGATACAAATTTTCATCAATCCAAAATTCAGGCAAAGGGTCTGCATTATCTGTCTTCTATTGTTTGGGAATGACAGCCATTATTCAAAACCTTACCAACCTAGGCGATTGTTATGACGCTGATTCCATAATTCCTTCGAAAACCCTTTATTGTGAAAATGTCAGTATACAAATACGGGCCTACAACCGTATAGGCCGGCCACGGTGCAAGAGGCGTCGAGTATCATGAGCAACACTACCTTAACGCGAAAATAAAAATAATCAATAATGAGAAGACCAGCATCAACAAGGTTGTTCGCATGCCCAGTCAGTACCCTCCCCGTCCCCCGCCCGCCATGTGCAAAAAGACCGTATACATATCCCTTAACATCAATGCCAAGTAACCGGAACGCCATAAGGAGTTGTAGGTCCCTGCTACATCTGCGCCATTTTGGGGCGAGGTCGGGTGGGTCCAGGGTACAGTCTAAATGTTTCCACTAACTAGCGGCCGGACCAGAATCCCTTTCGGCAGTTCAAAAAATTTTCATTAACGCCAACAGAAAGAACAGACAGCATGAACCGTGACTCGAAGGTGGGGAAAGCAAAGTTTTTTTTTTTTTCCTACCGGGTCATGCTGAGGTTCCACCGGAACTGATTCGAGTTGGTAGTCTACAGTGTCTCCTGGTAATTCAAACAGAAGCTGGCGTCAGCATGAGGGCACCACCATCTTGCAGCAACGCCGTGGTCCTTTCGGAGAGCGGGACAGCAGGCGTGTCTCTCTGCCGACGCCCTGAATCAGTCTCTCTCACGGCACCAAATGGGGACAAGGTGGCTGCCGCCCGGGGCAAAGACAAGTTAATGTGGAATGATCGAGCAATAGTGGCGGTTGCCCCCACCGGAAGTCCGCGGGAGTCGAGGGCCAATGACTCCCGTAGAATCTGCAAAGCTGAGAGGACGTCTTCAAGGGTGGGGCCCATGCCCGAGCAGGCAAGCTTCCGAGTTCCAAGGTAGCCCAGAGCCATCTTAGTGGACCAGGCCCGAATCCGAAGAGCCGGCCGCCATTTTGAGAGTCCTGTGGCAGCAGCAGTTCTCCACCACAGCCACCGGAGTAGGTCCCCCAACCAACCAACTGCGGGGGCCCACTTCTTGGGTGGAAGGCTAATGGAAACTTGGTGCAGAAAGGAACCTCCGCCTGGGTGGTCGTCCGGCAGGTGAAACGTTAATGGCTGTCCTGCTGCAGCTGGCCGGCGAGAGAAACGATAAGGGGCGCTCTCTCAGCTAGTCGGAGAGTGAAACGCTAGGGGGCGCTCTCTCAGCTGGTCGGCGAGTGAAACGCTAAGGGGTGCTCTCTCAGCTGGTCGGCGAGTGAAACGCTAAGGGGTGCCCTACTGCAACTGAGGAGCCTCCACCTGGGGAGGCGGGGGAGGCCCGTTCGCATCGCCTCCCCCCAGGGCACCCCACGCCGTCTTTCGGCGCAGCATTGTAGGATGGCCAGACCAGCGCAACAACTTGCTGGACACCACCTCGGTGCCGTCCGGATCTCGGCGCGCCGTGTTGCCTCCGGCCTATTCGCACAACAGTCCGCCACTGATGCCACCTCACAGGCCGATGGATTTTGTAGGCTTTTTTATAGCCCAAAGCCGACTAAAGGCAGACCAAAGCAGCCCAATGTTGCTACTCCGAGGAAGGAGGGACAGGGACTGTGTCAAGCGGACGGTGAATGCTTTGGGATGGATGTTGCAGCAGGCTGACATGTAAATAGTTGTTTAAAAAGAGTGTTTTAACGTGTTTACCCTGTTGGAGTGTTGCATATACCTACAAGTTTTTAAAGCGTTTTAATCATACTACTTTGTTGGAGTGTTGTACATATTTGTAATCTGGCAACGAGCACAAAGATGTTACTGCATAACCAGAAAAAGACATAGCCCAATTGTGCGCGATCTAGCCCAGTTCGGCGACGCCGATGGTGGGTATCAGCAGACTTCCATTTGTGTAGGGTTTTGTCGTTTTATTGGGCGGGGTGGGTGGTAGGGCAGGCATGCTTAGGCAGCGAGAGCGACGGAGCCGAGCTACCTCGTGGCCATTTCGACCGTGAGCTTGGCTCCTTCCCCTAGTTTCATATTTTTCGCGAAGGGCTATTTCCTAGTGTTTCTTATTTTTGCGGGGTCAAAAGGATCCCATCAGTGGCCTACTGGTTTTGCTCGATTCCTTTTGTTTTTCTATAGCGATTTTTATGCCATAGTTTGCTAGAAAGGTACAGCGGCTATTCCGTATTTTATATGTATGTCCTCTTTATTAGGGGTGCCCTCCGGTGGGGCCGGACGAGCTACCTCTAATAAATGGTCCGGGTAGAACCAAAGAACCAATTACCAATCAGTGGGGAGAAGATAGGCATGACGGGTTACAACGGGGACAAAAGTCTGCACTACCTATCTTTTCACTGCTTGCAAAGACTAGACAGAATATCTCTATTCCACGTTATTTGTAAGCAGAGAATACCTCCAAAGAACCAATATCGAACAACCAGTGTTCGGACAATCAAACAATCAAATGGTGAGAAAGAGATAGGCACGACGGGTTACAACGGGGGACAAAAGTCCGCGTTACCTATCCCTCACTACCTGCAAAGGAAGAGAGAATCTTCGTATTCTTCTCCGTTTGCAGACAGAGAATCTCCAAAGAGAACCAATGTATCAAGTAGCAACCAAAGCTAAATGGACCAATCAATGAAAAATACTAGTATTTCCAAACAATTCCAATACAAACAATCAATCAAATAGTCAAATCAGATGGATAAAACCATTCTGCCAATCAGACGTATAAAACGTCCTACTTAACCTTACCCGGACCACGTGGACAGTTCTTCGCCTTCCCCTTCCACCGCCCGATCGTCCTCTTACTCCAGTTTTACCACAGCACTCCTGTGGGGTCCCAGTCAGGACAGCGGGTCACTCGAGAGAGGTCCGTTCAGAATTGGTGAAGTTCACTCGATCGGCAGCCAGACGAGGGTCCTCTCCAGGCAGGTATACTCCAATCGTTTAGACGTTCACCCCGTCGTCAGGACCTCTCTTACTGAACCCACATGTCGCTGATGGGCCCCGCGTTGGGACGCCAATTGTGGAAAAGCAGCCAGTTACTGTTGAACGCCCAGGCTGTTGGCGCAAGGACGCCTCTAATTTCCCATAGCAAATAGTTACCAAATAAAGAGACAGGCGCTGGAAGCTGGAACGCAAGAACAGGGTTTATTTCTCATGAGGAGAGCCTGTCATTTCGGACACGCACACAGAATGTCTTCGGGAGGTGCTCTAACCACATCTCTGAGGCCTGGCCTCTTATACACAGGTTTATTGCTTTATTACACGTGACACATTCTTGTTGAGACTTTGATGTACGGAAAGACTTCCTTGGAATCCCCACTTCAAGCTCGTTCCCACACATATCTACAGTAAGTGATGGCTATTCCACAGCAGGATACTCTGTCGATTCCCGGAACGGGGTATCTGATCAGATCGCGTGGGGTGGGAGGCCTTTGATTAGTCGGAGATCCTTTGAATCGGGGCAACAGCTTACAGGAAGGGGGCCAATAAATGGCAGCTGCAGGACCAGGTGGTGGCTTGGGAGCGGGGCAGGGCAGAGGAAGGGGGTTTCATCAAAGGACGGGGAGGTGCTGGCCCCGGGTTTTTTTTTCGCTTCCGAGGTAGGGTCGCGCTGGGGAGGGGTGTATGGTCAATGCACGAGAGAGCGGGGGGGTGTTCGCAGCGCCAAGGGAACGCGCTGGTGATCGGCGAGGGGCAGAGGGGCCATGGCGCTTTCAAAATGGCTACTGCTTAAGTGAGCGTACGGGCCAGAGAGGGGACAAGGTGGCGCCGATTATGTTGACATCGCAAACCAGATTTTAACAAAACAAATCAGGAACGCCAAGTCTAACTATTTCAGACTCCAATTAGATCAAGCGGCAAACCGCCCCAAGAAACTGTTCGAATTGGTCAAACAGCAATCAGTTGTAGGTCCAAACCTATCGGAACCTGGAAGCAGCCAACCCTCATGTGACGATCTTGCTTCTTTCTTCATTGAGAAATCCAAACTCATTTCAGCTGAGCTCGCTGGTAAGAATGCCGGACTCCTCTCCTCCAGGGCAGCCTCTCAACCTGTCCTCTTTGAAAAGCTCAACTCTACCCCCCTGATACCTAAGAACAATGCAGCCTGGGACACCTTTGCCCCGCTCAGTGAACAAGATATCAAAAAGATTCTCCGGAATATCAATCCTTCTAACCACTTCAGTGACCCGTTACCCCCATCCATTTTCAAGGAAATCATGAATGCACTCATCCCTACCTGGACAAGGATGGTAAATGCTTCTCTGTCACAAGGCACAATCCCTGATTGCTTAAAAGCAGCCCAAGTATCCCCTATACTAAAAAAACCTAACGCTGATAGGTCAGGCCTCAATAATTTCCGACCTATCTCCAACATACCCACCCTTGCGAAACTCCTTGAAAAATGCGTCCAGTCCCAACTCTGTGCTCACATTAAGAACTACCAGCTCTTGGATCAACATCAATCCGGCTTTCGGACAGGGCATAGCACTGAATCGGCCCTCACTCATCTTATGGATGACATTCTAAAGATTCTCGATCAAAACGATTCCTGCCTCCTGATCCTCCTTGACCTTTCCTCTGCTTTTGACACGGTCAACCATGACAACCTCTTAACCATCCTGCAAAACAGGATGGGCTTTGGTGATCAGGTGCTACAGTGGTTCTCGTCCTTCCTCCATCACAGATCGCAAAGAGTCAAGGCAAATCACTCTCTCTCCCAGCCCTCTCCTGTTCTCATGGGGGTCCCCCAAGGATCTGCCTTATCTCCTATCCTCTTCAACCTTTTCTTGGAACCATTAGCTAACGCACTCAACTCCATGGATATTCATTTCCACATGTATGCCGACGACTCGCAACTCTACTTGGAAATCTCATCCCCGGAAAACCTCATATCACTCAACTCCATCCTAACGTATACTCAAAACTGGTTAACTGAGAACCATCTCCTGCTCAACACCTCAAAAACGGAATTCTTGCTCGTCTCCCCTCAGAATCACACCCATAATCTCGACCTTTGGCTGAGCCACCTCACTGCTTTCAACTGCACTCCGCTCATCGTAAACTCAGCCAAATCGCTAGGAGTCACTATGGACAAGAACCTGAATATGAAAAATCATACCAGCAACACTTGTAAAGGAGCAAACCACTTGATAAGGACACTCAGAAACATCAAACCTTTCCTTCCACTTAAGGATTTCAAGCAGTTGGTTCAAGCGCTTGTCCTACCGAGGCTAGATTATGGCAGTGCAACCCTCTGTGGCCTGCCCAAATACACCCTGGCTCCGCTAAGGGCCTCATTGAACGCTGCTGCTAGACTGGTTACAGGCTCCAAACGCAATGAGCGCATATCGCCAGTACTAAAAACTCTAAATTGGCTCCCCTATGAAGCACGAATCCAGCTAAAAATTGCCACGATGACGCACAAAGCTATCCACTTCATGACGCCCAGGTATCTGGTGCAAAAACTTGAACTATCCTGTGGTGTAAGAGCCTCTAGAAGCGCTACTACCTTACTCTTGAAACCACCTATCCTGAACAAAAAGAGAACCAAAGATATGGAGCTCTCTTCCTCCAGAAATACGCAGAATCACCAGAACAACGGTGTTCAAACTGGAAGTCAAAAGATTCCTGATGAATAAACTCCTCCAGTAATTGGGCTATCCCCCTGGCCCGTTGACATTGTTCTTACTTCCTTTGTTTCTACATTTGCTACTATACTTTTTTTTTTTTTTGACATACTGTGTACACTGTCTTCTGTTTAACATAACTTATATGTGAAGTTTTATGCACTTTATTAGCCTCCAGATCGAGTTTGATTGTAAAGCGCTCTGATATCCCTTGGGATCTTGTTCGCGCTATATAAAACTTTATAAATAAATAAAATAAAATAAATAAATAAACTAGAGACAACATCATCAATCTCGGTGTCCATTCTTGGCGACCAGTAAGTGTCACGAATGCGGCGCTTTGTGACTGTACATCCAAGATAACCCTCATGAGCTTTCTGTATTATCTCTTTCTGGAATGTATGAGGTGATACAAACTTATCACCTCTAAGGAGCAAACCATCTTCTAGGGAAAGTTTGTCTTGCACTTTCCAGAATGGCTGAACAAGAGATGAGACAGACTTTTCCCTAGGCCAACCACTTATCACATGACCACAAACTTCTTGAAGTATAGAATCAGCCTCTATAGCTCGCATCCATTCTTCCTCCGAGCACAGATTCATGCTGGGTATTTCCAAAGCTGCAACCAAGCAGTCATCACAATCCTTGCTCGAAAAATCATCCAAATCAACATCTTCAAGATCATCTGACTTGACAGGGAAGCGAGACAAAAAAGCAGCACGACCATTGCTTCCCCCTGAGATATGTCTGATGCCAAATTGATACTGAAGAAGTTTAGAGACCATCCTCAAAATCCAGGGAGTGGAACATTTGATCATGCTTCCACTAAGGATGTTAACTAAAGGTTTGTGGTCGGTTTGTAACAGAAATCGTTTCCCCCAAATATTAGAACGAAGCTTTTCAATAGCCCATGTACAAGCCAAAAGCTCTCTTTCTATGACAGAGTATGAAGCTCAGCTGACCTCAAAACTCTAGAGGCAAAGCACACTGTATTTTTCAAACCATTTTCTGACTGTGTTAACATGGCACCTAAACCTACTTGGCTGGCATCGACAGCGACGCAACAAGGTAGATTGCAATCAAAGTGTTTGAGCGCAGAACCACCCTTCAAAGCAGATTTAATGAACTCAAGAGCGGGACCACAGTCACCACACTGTAGGAGAGTAGGATCTGCTTCACATGGGTACCCCCACTTTTTACTGGTGTTTCACTGTTTTTCGACCTTAGTCTGGATGTGGCCCTGCTAATCAGGACCCCAGCCTAGCTGCTTCCTCTCTATAATGGTTTCCATGTACATTAGGTACATTTCTAATTGGATTCTTGAGTGCCTTATTAGCCCCTAGTATATGGTATACTATGTACCTTGGGCATAGGTACCTCAGAGGCCTACCAGTGGATGAAGCATGTATTATGCCACGCCTGGGAAGCACTCCAAAATGACACCACAGCTGTGCTACTGCAGCCTGGGTAAGGTGGTGCCTGCACCCCTTACTGTGGTATAGGCGACCTATATCACTACCATTGCACACACATATAAAACCTATAAGTCACTCCTATGGCAGGCCTTAACAATCCTGAAGGCAGAGTGCTTGGCTTTTATGTGAAAGGGTGCCCCTGCATGAGCAGAGCCCCTCTGCAGCGTTCGGAGTACCTCCTCTGATGCTGTGTGTGGTGCAGCCTGACCATATACTCTTAAGTGCATTTTAACCTCGCGGTAAATGCTAACTTTGGACTGGCTGCATGGAAACATGTCGTGTTTGGTGTCAAACACTTTGGAATACTACCCCCCGCCAGTTCTGGCGGCGGGCGTAGCATTCCACTCTTCTAGAGGGAGAGACATGTTCACACTGGTCTAACCCGGTAAAGACTTTCTAAAGCCCTGGCATCACAAAATGGATGCCACTGCCACAGACACAGGTCTGGCCTCCTGCTGCTGACCGAAACTCAGGCAGGGGAGGCCTGTACAATAGGTTTCCTGTCCCAGGGAGGTGTAACCACCTCCCCAGACAGGCAGATGTGTATTGGGGCTGGGCGTGAGCACTCTCTGGTGCTTTGAAGTCCTGCATTTGGTGTCCCTGTGCATAGTCCAGTTCAAACCGGTTGCAGGGACTACCTGCCTCTGCTCTGGCGCGAAACTGGACAAAGGAAATGGATGTAACGACCCCTCTTTCCAAACCCTCCCATAGGTGGGTCCCTAGAGTATGTCCAAACCCCAAACTTTGTATAAGTATGGGAACCCAGTCCTTGCGACTTTAGATTACCCTGGACGAAACTCTGCAACATATATCCTGGACCTTCAATGTTCTACTTTAACTAGAAGACTGAAGAAATCTCCCTTGGGGTCAAGGAGTGATTCCCCTGCTTGGCAGGCACCAAAGAAGCAACTGTCCGGTCTGCAATTCTGAAGCTCCCACCGGACGCCGAAGTCTCTGCATCCCCAGAGGTGGATTTCCAGACTTCCCCGAGGCTACCCTGAGCCCACAGTGACCCGTGGGCCAATTTCAAGTGCGACCGCTTGAGGCTCCTTCGCGATCGCTAGCCCATTGGCTAGTGGGTCCCCACGAAGGCGACTCCTCTTCTGATTGGGCTTTCCTGGTTGCTCCAGACGTGCCCCGACTTACCCTTGCTGGGTGAGTCCCCCAGACCTTGCTGGTCTGCACCAACGTCCTTTTTATATTTCCAAGTGACTTGCCGTTGCCAAGGCTTGTTGGGTTCAATCTGGTCGCCGACATCGCAGAACTCGTCAGACTTTGTGAGACAGCTCGAATCCAGCTCCTGGTCATCGTCGACTCCTCCTGGACCTCGTGGCTGAAGAATCAAGACACCCGTCAACTCACCTGAAGCACCCGACATCTGTGGGCATTGGACTATCTTGCCCCTGGTCACTGGTAAGTGACCCAGACTCTGTCCCCTCTGCTTTCAGGTTCCTTTCATCCTCAATCCAGGCTTGAATCTCTCCAGACACTTCTCCTCTTCACGGCAGCAGCACTTCATGAGCAGCTTTCATTGAAAACAGCGACGCGACCCGACACCATTTGACACCTATGCACCCGGCTTCCCTGGGTGAGGTAACTCGAGTATCCGGTGCTCCCGTGGGTGTTGGCCCTAGACACCACTAAGTCCAAAAGCGTTCGCTTGTAGTCATCCTCTAAGTGTCCTTAAACTCTTAATTTCCAACCGCGACTTTCCTCATAGAAGTTAAAGGCGATTCGCGGCTGTGTTCTCACACTGCACGTGTCCCAGTGGGTTCCCTGTGTCACTACCTTGTGTCCTTGTGTGGTTCCTTGTGGTCCAAGCATTTCTACAGGCTCTAGGCCTTGTGTCTAGTTCAGTCATGGTTCTTATACCACTTTATTGGTATATGGTTTGGTACGCCCCTAGGGCCCAAACGTGTATTTGTGCTTTTACTGTTGAATACTGACTTGTAACTTAAGTACTTCAAACTCCAGCCTCATAAAGATACTAGAGGGGTGTGTTTAATCTTAAATACATATATTTTAAATATATACCTGGTGTGGTTGTCCTTTCATTTGTTCATTCAAGAGATTATAGACTGGTAAAACAAGCTGCTTTACATTCCTTCAAGACTTAGCCTGAAGGCTGCTCTCCATAGCTACCACTAGGATAGCTTTCAATAAAGGTTGTCTTTAACCTATCACCATAAGGAGTTGTTTGGACTGATACAAGGTGCCCACAATAACTAGTGGACAGCATATATCAGGCCAACTTCTCACACACACCATTCAAACTTACCACCCTTTTTTAGGAGATTGCTGATAGGTCTAACAATTGTGGCAAAGTTAGGGGCAAATCTCGAATAATATTCGCACAAACCAAGCAGAGATTTGACACCTGACATATCCACAGGAGCTGGGGCATCCATGATTGCTGTCAACAATCCAGGTCTGGGGCTCATACCTTCACTTGAAATTAAGTGACCCAAATACTCCTCCTTGGAACGTAAAAATGCACACATTTCTTCTTTTAGCACAACACCATGTTTTTTAAAAAGAGAAATAACTTTATCGAGAATAAAGTTGTGAGAGGCAATGTCCCTTCCAAAAGTCAAAATGTCGTCTTGAAAGATCAAGACACCCTCAACCTCTTTGAGAATGTTAACCATGATTCTTTGGAAAACTGAAGCTGCCGACGCAAGCTCAAAAGGCATGCAACAGTAGCAGAAAGTGCCTAAAGGGGAGATGAAGGCAGTTAAGTGTGAGATTATCTGTCTGTCAATAATTTCTGTGTAATCATTGTTATTTTAGCTCCAGAGTCCACTAATAATTTGATAGTATGAGGGCCTACACCAATATCAACAATGGGGTCAATACACAATGAAGGATCACCCTCAATCACACCTTGAGCAAAATTAACAATGTCATTTTTGCCATCAGTGACAACAGATTTTACTTCAGAATCTGACTCGTCATCAGATTCGATTGCACAAACAGCTGTTTTTTTGGAACTCTTTTTTGGCAAAGTGCCCCATTTTTTGCAGTAATTGCACATTACCTCTATAGCTGGACATTTAGATCCTCTGAGATGCCAGGGATTACCACATCATAGACACATATCATTACCATTACCTCTATTGAAATTAAGATTTTGAGCTTTAAGCTTGGCAGAGGTGTTGGAAGAAGTGACAATTGGCTTCACCTGTTGTTTAGAAGAATTGTTAACGTTAACAACATGTACAACATCATTGAGTTTCTCATCTAGTTCTTTTAAGGAAACCATGGAGATTTCTATGCTCTTGTCAATTATGGGTGGGTCTCAATATATAATGAGAGAATTCATTTATATAAATAAAGCCATAATAAACAATGAAATTAGCATTGACCTTGTTAAATAAGGTTAAAAAACAGTGTGATGCAAAACATTTTTAAGCAATGATTTTTTGTCTTTATATGTAATGTTATTAGAATGTGTATTTATCTAAATGTATTATGATGTTTATACACCTGTTTTTAAATGTGTTTTACAGCCCTGACGAAGTTCTTCAGATAGAACAAAATGCGTTGGCTGTTTGGTGTACATTTCTTAATTGGAAAGAAGAATAAAGCAGTTTTTGAACATTACTAACATTGGATGAACATTTGTAAATTTGACTGTTTATAAATACCTGGACTTTGTGGTGCAACCTATAGTGGGCAAAGTGTATGTTGGTTAAACTAACCGCCCCTTTGGAACGGCAGGGGCAGTAGTGTTGCACACGGTAGGAGCATAAGGCTCATTGTTTTGTTTGAATATAGGAGGTACACATTGTAAGGACTTGTGTCTCTAACCTGAAGGAGATGCATCACAAACCAATTGTGTTTGTATGGTTTAGCTGTTCCTATGTTGCTTTGAAAAGATTTATAATCATATAAGTCTCACTGGACTTAAGCACAGTGTGAATAATAAGGAAGATGAAATGGTGTGTGCATCACCGTGATGAACACTATTTAGGGGCCGATTCCGATCCGGGTCGGAAAGCACTGTAGTGTTCTCTGACCGAGCCGGACCCCTACAGTTCGACCGAGCGAGTACGATGCTCACATACTGTTGGACTCGGTTTGGTCGGACTCCCATAGAAGTCAATGGGAGCCGGTCGTACAACGCGTACATGGGCTCCCATTGACTGAATGGGTATGTCTCGAACAATTGTGCCCCCTTCAGTGGGTACGTGTCGGTGCCACCCGCAGCGTACATGCCTGTGTTGGAGAGAACCATAGGTCTCCCCCTGTGTCCGAGTCATACGGCTGCGGGTGTCAGGGGGTTCAATGCGGACCCCCAAAAGTCCGACTCCGGGAGCTTTTGCGAGCCGGACACTCCGGCTCGCACAGGTTGTCAGACGCGTGCATCGTACTGGCTTGGTTGTAAATCGCATCCATTGCACGCCACAGTTAGCTTCCGACCGGGACGTACGGAGCGGTTCGGATCCGGAAATGACTCGGTCGGTGAATTTCATGTAGCTCGCATCGTACTTGCTCGCCCGTATAGCTGTACGAGTCGGCCGGAAAACACGCGTACGGTTCGTAGTTTTTCCGGCCGAACCCGATTCGGTGCCCTTCCGACCGAGATCGGAATCGGCTCCTTAGTGGAGAATTGTACAAAAATATTGTTAAGTTGATAAGTTGAGTAAGTTTGGAACTTTGAACTTTTGAATGTTAAGCAAAACAAAACTGTAGAGAAATAAAAAAACGAAGACACTGTCTAACGTTGCAGTAAAACGCTGTTCTAAATGTTAAATGGGGTGTGTGTATCATCGAGTGACACACTATACAAAAACGTGAAGCAGGAAGCTATCGGTAGAAACTGACGTTGGTCGAAATCAAAGATGGCCACTTGTGCGTACCGTAACTTGACGTCGTCTTGTCAACACCCTCAAAGCACAACGTAAGAGGCAGAGCAGGGAGCAACAGCGCGGAGCAGGGAATGTGCTCGATATCGCAGAGAGAATGTCAACAGAGAATGGTTGCCAAGTACATAGCGTAAGTGGAGCGTCAGGTCAGAATGTCCTTCACAAATGATGAGGAGATTGTGAGCAATTTAAAAAATGCCGGAGAGCGCGGGGCAAGAGGGTGTTCCCAGCGGGGACTCTAAATGTTGAGGCAGAGTAAAGTAATGTAAAAAAAAAACAGGAACAGAAGAGGGTAGCGCAGGGAAAGATGTGTCTGAGTGGTCTCAAGGGCAGGTTTAGAGCATGGAAAGAAAACACCCTACCATTTTTGTTGGCAGTAAGAGTCAACGCGCAGGGAGAAATACAGGGATCACAGCTCCAGACTGCTCCACACCAAGGATGAATGATAGTCCACTGCTCAGTATTCTGTTCAACATGCAGAGAAAAGTTGCTTGCTTGAAGTTGTGATTGTAGATGAATAGAAAATATTTGAAGTTTCTTGAAAGACCTTGCACGCAAAGGAAGGATGACCAGGTAGCCTTAGATCGTCGTCAATAAATCTGTGGTACCCACGCTGATCCAGAGGTAAGTACAGTGGTTTATTAAGGCTACCTGGTATGAAGAGATGGACAGGACCGACTCCAACAGCAACTCTAACTCAACTGAATGCTTCCAGCCAAGTTGCTAGGAGCTACATAACATTCTAAGAACACAGAAACATCACATAAGATATTACATATCTTCCTTAAAAGATATGTAAAAGGATATTACAGGGACGAGATGAGATAATCAATATATTGAATTCCCACTGCTTCAACCCTCTCTTTAGGAATAATTCAAAAATCCAGTGTCAGAGGTATACAGTGTATCAGCAAAATAATGTTGGACAGAGAAATCATGTAGTCATGAGTCATCTGGCAAAGGCAAATGGCTCTTTTACTATGTTACATGTTGATTTTGTGAAAATGCCACCATGTAATAATCTAAGGGACACACCGAGGGTGGTGGACATGTTTTCAAGGTGGGTTGAGGCATGGCCTTCAATGAGCTGTGAGGTACAGACAGTAATGAATGCAATTTATAACTGAGTTGGAAAAGGGTGGACACTGCAAGAAGGACTATGAAGGTCATCTGTGATACATTGGAGAATGATCAAATATTTCTCTGCAGTTACCACCCACAATCATCAGATACTCTGGAAGACGGAATTGGGTTATAAAGAACAGGTTGGTGAACGTGGGTGCATCTATCACTTTGAAATGCCAGGCGCACTGCCTCTGGTATTGCTGAGTATGAGGTGTACTCCGACCAAAAGACCAGGTCTATGCCCTCATGAGATTGATAGGCAGATCTATGAGGATTTCTGGTATTGTCATCTGACAGCTCTCCAGCCCTCGGTCTGTCTAGCCGCTTGTCTTTAAAGTGGAAGTGACGTAGACGCAGTGTTAGAAGTGGGGGGGAACGGAAGGGCACGGCGTGCCCCTACTTTTAAAAATTATGCTAGTCCGTTCCCCTACTACTTGATTTAAAAAAAGCGTCCCGGGACTGCCCTAATTCCCGGTTCTAGTAAGGGCTTGAAGGCAGGCGCTAAACGCCATGGGGCTCAAAGTGCTTCAAAGGCCCCCCCCCCCCCCCCCACCTCCCCCGTCGTGTGTCACAGACAGTTTTTGAGATTATCGCAGCCTTACCCGAGTACTTCACAGGTCTTTAAAAGACCATTTACATGTTAACGAGGCTTTGTTTATTTTTTCACCCCTTCATCTCCACAAGGGGCTGGCGAAAGGCGACACATCCTTTCTTTGGCCGCGGTAACCTTTGCCTACTCTCCTGCTGCGTGGATATTCTTTTTCTATGCAGCGCAGGAGGAAAGAAGTTTGTTTATTTTGATTCGCCTTTCCCAACCCCTGCAGCTGCTTATCACTTCAGGCTGCGACACTAAGATTGACTCATGGAGTAGGTAGGAGAATGTGTCACTATTTGTTTTTCTTTTTAAATTCTGCACAGGCGCAGCAGGACATGTACTTTGTGTGTGCTTCATTTAATCCGTTTTTATCATTATCATGGCCGATGCAGGACAACAATAAGACAATAAAAGATGCCCAGATACCGCTGGTGATTAATGATCCTGCTGGAGAGCCATCATTTCTCTGTTAATAGTTAAGTGCAGATGAACTGTATTTTATGTGGAAGCTCAGTGGGTTACTGTCATTGTGACAGAGATCCTTGTGTTACTTGCAGTTCAGAAGTTACAATCCTAACATAGGACAGTGACCAATGAACTGTCATCAAAGAGCTGCATGCAAACCTGAATGGTATAGTTAGAACTTTGCTTTTTTTGTTTTGTGATATAGTTAGAACTTCCCCAGTCTTTCATTATTCTAATGTTGCTAAAATGAGTATCTTTGGGCAGATATACATTTTTATCAGTAAAGCCAACCCCCAAACACTGGAGTACTCTTTAAATTCTAAGGTTATGTTTCTCCAGACCAAACCCTCTTAAAATAACTGCCCACCAGTATGGATGACATGTGATTCATACACCTTGTAATCCTCATTGGCTTATGTGACATTCCCTGTAGGCTGATTTACATACTTGTATGATTCGTTGTCTCTGTATAATGTGTGCGTGGTGTAAAGTACTGACACACACTACACTGATATGAGTAGCGCTACACAACAAATGAAATGCATATGAGAGAGGGGCCACATAAAGATGAGGGGCACTGTTGGAGGGTGGCAGTGAGGGAATCCGAGGAGGAGGTAGTGGGAGTGGCTATGGAGCGATGAGGGGCACTGTTGGAGGGTGGCAGTGAGGGAATCCGAGGAAGAGGTCATGGGGGGGAGGGGGGAGCTAGGGAGAGATGAGGGGCACTGCTGGAGGATGGTAGTGAGGGATTCTGAGGAGAAGGTCATGAGGGGGAGGGGCTACAGCGAAATGAGGGGCACTGGTGGAGGGTGGCAGTGAGGGAATCCGAGGAGGAAGTCATGAGGGGGAGGGGCTATGGGGAGATGAGGAGCACTTGTGGCGTATGGCAGTGATTATTGGTGTGGCGCCAAAAAAGACTTTCGCATCAGCGCTAAAGCCGGCCTTGTCATGGCCTTTCTGTTTTGGTTTATTTAATTAGCAGTCGGGTCATAAGGGCTACTGTGGTTCATACTTTAAAGTGTGTGCTAATTATATTTACTGCTATATTCAATGTTTTAAGTTTGAAGGTGATTTTACTAATGTTTTTACCGGGAAAAATGAAAGTGGAGCCCGATGGTGCCTGATATGGGGCTGGGTCCCAAGGTCAGCTGTGAGATAAGGTGCACTGGAGAGGAGTAGTGGATAATCAAGCCTGTAAGGGAGTGCGTTGCAGAGTCTGGGGTCAGGTGGAGGTAGCAATGAAGAGGGATCCTCCATGAAGGCTCGAACAGAGGGAGCCCAAGTAGTGTCACTTGCCTGATACTACCACCTCAGAAACCTCCTCTTCCCATCAAAGGAAAATTACATAGAAAAAACAGTTTTTGAGAGTGATAATATTTAGAAAGAGATTTGGAAAAGAGTGCGATTTACTGGGCCTTGTAAGACTAAGAAGAGATAAAGGAGGGCCCGGAGGGTGTTGCTACTCCCAAGATAATTTTGAAAAAAAAACTATAGGGTCAAATACTGCTTTTTATTTTCAACACCCCATTTTTACACAAATTCTCTCAAAAGCCATTACTGTGCCAAGACAACATCCCCAGGAGTTGACCACATTTTTTTTCAAGATGCACAATATGTTCCTCCCATAAGTAAATATTTACCTCCACTTTGCCAAGGCCTGTGTTTTGTCCTGCTTGCTCACATGTTATCTCACTCAGGCTCACTACCCCCATTATTCATTCTCATTCACTTTCCCTTTTACTCAAAATTGCTCACTTGCACTCACTCTTCAACATTCGGTATCACATTCTCACTCACTCAGTCTCACCACTTTTTCCTACTCTGATTACCTCATTCTAACTTACAGTTTCACTTACTCTACGTGAATCCTTCTCACTCACTTTCTCTCACTTTCATCGACACTCACTCTTTCACTCATGCTCAGTTACATTCAGGCACTCAATCATTCACACCCACATTTACTTACTCGCACTCATTCTTCTTTGCAGGACACCTGAATACTTATGTGCTATACTATGTTTGAGCAGCTAGCTGGCTGACAAGAATAAGAATTATGTATTTATTTATCTCACTTGTAAAGCGCACTCTCACCTAACAGGCATCCTGGCGCTGACAATCAAGAGTGCACAATTTGCGGATAAGAAGGTGCCCTTGTGGGTTTCCGTGAGTCAGATCAGATTCTCTTGAAGAGTTCCTTTGTCTCTGAGCCCTGCTTAACACATGTGTACAGGAGGAGCCCTATATTCATGTCCTCAATGTTTGAGACAAAAAATACTCATTGATTTCTGAACGAGAGTAAAAGCGTTAAGGTAACATGTCGTTCCTGCTTATATTTTGCATGCTTTACATAATCCTGCATTCCCTATGAGTATTTGCTTTTCCCAGAATGTTGTTACTTTTTTTCAGGCACTGCATAATTTGAAATGAGTCACATCCAGGTGCTTATAATGGGGCAGAATTGGGTTGTAGGTGAAGACAGTGCGAGTTTCACTCAGTGGGGCAGAAGGGTGTTCGGTGGAGATAGGATGTGGCATTATGGCCAGAGCTACGAAATTTGGAACTGGGGAACCTGGTTCAGCCTTCATGCCTTGTCCATCAGACCACTCCTGAGGGAGCACCCATGATAGACCTTAGAAGGCCCCACTAGACCTTAGAAGCCCTGGTCTCTTGGCACCAGCAGGTGAACCCTACCGGTGGCCAGTTGGGTAAACTTGAAGCCCTGTCCACCACAATTCATACCGAAGTTCACCACTAGTCTTGCGGGCAGGTCTACAAAGCAGCACACCCTAGAGCAGCAGTGGCTTTGTCACGCAGTAGTTTTCCTGCAATAATAAAAGTCTCCCACACAACTCCCACGGGTTTTTGACGCATTCATAGATTTACAAGGACTTGTAATCCTGGGAATGCGGCAAAATCTTGCGCTGCCCCAGAGGAGGCATAACTAGGAGAAATATCTTTATTTCTCCTTGCTTTTTCCTCTTTCAAACTGTGCTTTATTCTGCAGCCCACATAGAAAGATGAAAAAGCCTCTCAAGATTGTTTTTGTACAGGAAGGTGCCCCTTCCTGCACAAAAACAATCCTGCATGCAAAGGAGGCTCCCTGGCACCATGGGGCAAGTGTGCCTGCGTTGAAGCTAGGCTGTCGAAATGGCGCCAGTGCAGGGGGAAAAGACCGTAATGCACCATATTGGATAAATACGGCACATTCCCGCCCTTTTCCTGTGACGCAGAGCAGCGCAGCAAAGTAACTTGCTGTGCTGCCCTGCGCCACCATTCCCATAAATATGTCCCTAAGCTCACAAATAGTAAATTGACCACACTAATTATCTGTGTAAGAGCATGTATTGATAAACACAATGAGCCACTGACCTTTTTCTTGGACCTTGTTGAGTTGCCAAGCACAGCAGCAGATCTAATCTTAGATACCTTACTTGCATGCTTAGAGAGACACGGTTTTACTGATGAGTATTTAAAAAGTTATTTGGTTCAGCTTGTAACAGAAGGTGCTTCCAATATGATAGGTAGGAAATCCGGTGTGGCAACTCTTCTGAAACTGAAATATCCACAGTTGAGTGTATGGCACTGTGCTAACCACAAGCTGGAGCTTGCTGTGGGTGATGTTTGTAAAGAAGTCGCAAGCATTAATCAGCTCAAATTTTTTTTTGATAAACTATATACCACCTACCATGCCTCTCCGAAAAATCAGAGAGAGCTTGGGGAATGTGCTCTGGAGGTAGAAGTAAGACTTCTGGCAATTGGAAAGGTGCTAGATGTACGTTGGGTGTCCTCAAGTGAAAGATCTGTGAGAGCTGTTTGGAATAACTACAAGGGACTTATTAAACATTTTATGGAATCTTCCGAAGACTCAACGAGGAGTGACATTGAGCAGAGGAAATATGCTGGTTTAAACCGTTTATTAACCTCCCTGGTGTTTGTTGAAAATATGGCCATTTTATATGATGCTCTCACAGAATTGGGTGACCTATCCAGAAGGCTGCAGCGGCGTGATATGACCATATATGAGGCCGATCGTTCAATACAGATGCAGATTTTAGTGTTTGAATCAATGGCTGATGCACCTGGGCCCTTTGTTTGCTACAACTGCATTAGATGCTGCTGAACGGATGCAGTTTGCTGGTGTAGGACTGCAACAGGACAAAGGCTGTGTTAGCATCAATAGGGCACAGTTCTTTAGGAGCTTAGCAAATAACCTGCGAAAAAGGATGAAAATGTCTAATGCATCAAATGTTTCTAGATGCACAACCACAAACAATGATGAAATAGAATACAAAGAGTTAGTACATAGAATGAAACTCCTACAACCAGTTTATTGGCCAGATCCAGTAGACATCTTATACGGTGAGGGAGAATTACAAAACCTTTGTAGCAGGTTGCATGTATTTGATACCAGGCAGTACATCCTTGGTTTCAGAGAGTACAAACAAAATAAAAATTGCATCTCTGAAAGCCTGAAACCATTAATGCACATTATAAACACCTTTTGTACCTCAACTGCTGAATGTGAACGGGGCTTTAGTGTAATGAATGATGTGCTCACACCACTGCGGAACAGAATATCAATCAATCGTCTGCCTTCTACAATGTTCATAAATATCGTGGGGCCACCTGTCATAGAATTTAAAACTGAATCTTATGTTCAGAAATGGTTAGAAAAAGGGAGGAGAAGTGCAGATGAAAGAAACTGCATGGCTCGGAGACAAATGGCTTATGATTCCACTTATAAGCGTATTTGGAATATTCTGTGATTGGAAACATGTCCCACATTGTAAATGAATTAAATATAAACAACTTATATATTAATCCTCAAATAAACATGTTTATTGATTCTTTGAATTAAATAACGTTATAAGCTGTAACTGGTCAGTGAAATGCCAAACGTTCAAAAATTGGTATGTTTTGCTATTTCTAGCCACACCTCCGACTCCGCCCACTAATCCAATCCTTGGGTTATTCCCGCCCCCTGAGTCTCCGCCCACAGTTCCCCTACTTTTTTTTCCCCACTTCGACCACTGCGTAGACATGACTGTTAGGTTAGTGACAGAGCAATTGTAAGGGGTCATTTTTACCTAATAGCAACAGCGATCCACTCTGTAAGAGGTGGAACCCCAAATATACTAAGATCAGACCAAAGGGTTGGCAACGCTCAATGGCCTCGACTGGTTGTCAAACGACACCTTATTGGTCCAGGGTTAGTTTGGGATATGTAATTTATCTGCTCATAGGGATCCATCAGCACTTTCTTCGGGTCCCACCAGTGATGAAGATGAAGCAAAGAATGGTTTGTTCTCAGGAAAAGAGGCTTCAACTGGTGCAAGCCCCTCCCCCTCACCTGCACAGACGTGCGTAAGTCCTACACCCCGCCCGAAACCTGCCCTTAAGACCACTCAGACACATCGTTCCATCACCTTGTTCTGTCTCTTATAAAGTTCAAATGTTTCACATAGTTGACATAGTTAACATCCTTCCAGCTCTAAATATCACTCAATGGAATTTTAAAGCGTCACGATGACTTATGAACCTGTTCTAAGTCAAATATTGTCGACGCTTTCCTTCTGTAAAAAGAAAGTGTTGATCCGCGGGATCAGTGAAGGCACAATGAATTAAAAACTGAGCCATAAATAGTTTACCAGAAGGCTCCCACTTGGTCCTTTTATCTTTAGATATATTCAGTGAATGGGGCAAAACAGAAAATCAGTTGTGAGCTCTAGCCACATCAATAGTCTAAAGAAATAATACACAATCCTAACTAAAATGGCGTAATCAGATAGCAGGTGATTTAGAATAAGTAACAAGCGCTCTCCATCAATACCCCCCCACCCCCCAGGAGGTTTCACAACAGACACTTAAAGAGTTAGGGCCTCATTTATGGTGTTTTTGACGTAGGGCAGCGCCGCAAGGAATCCTGCTGCTCTGCTGTATGTGGAAACAAAAGGGCAGGAATGCACCATATCTATGAGATACAACACATTCCTGTCCTTTTCCCCTGTGCTGGCGCACAATGGGCTGCCATGCGACAATGCAGGCACCCTTGCACCATTGTGCATTAGCCACGTATCCATGTATATCACAAAACAGACTTTCGGGTGAAGTGTTTGAGAAAATGGTGCAACAAGGTTTCCTAAGAGAGGTTTTGTGCGAGGGTATCTGCTTTGCAGGGCTGATAGATTTTGGGGCACCTTCCTGCATAAAATCAATCAATTCAGGCGATTTTCTCTTTCTATGTGTGCTGTAGGATGCAGTGCAAATAGAACAAGCATTTGCAATGCAATAGGTCTCGCATTAACGCGAGTTTGAGCTATTGACATTGTAAATAGCAATGCCTTTTATTTATGTTTTTAAAAAGAAAACAAAAATAAAAGGCATTGTTATTTGCAATGTCAATAGCTCAAACTTGTGTTAATGCGAGACCTATTGCATTGCAAATGCTTTTTATAAAGGTGTTTTTGCTGCATGGGCATCCAATCCTTTGCCTCTCTTCAGAGTGCATAGAGTGATGGTCACATATGTGCCAACTGTGATTACGATTCTCTGAGAAAGTGTGTGAAGGAATTACAAATGTTTCGAAATATGGAAAGCACCTGGGGAAAACTTTTTGGTGGTAGACACCACTCCCCTTGTGGGAAACTGGCTTGCTCGCTTTTGTTTTGGCATGCCCTATGCGGGCTGTGAAGTAAGAAGGTGATGGGTGTCGAGGGGACGTGAGCGGCATCCGCCTAAGAAAAAAATTGAACACCTGCCTATTTTTTAATTTTTTTTTTACAAAGTAATCCCTGCCCCTAACACATGGCATTGGGAAACTGAAACATGTCTTCAGGACATGCCAAGTCCGCCCTTGCAAAAAGATCTTTGAAGCCTAAGGAAAGAATTCATTATCTAGAGCAAGAGTGTGTAGAGCAGAGGCCTTCAAACTGGGGGGAGAGCCCCCCTGGGGGGCCATAAGTGATCTCAGGCGGGGTGCCAGTCTCCGGCCAAGAGAAGCAGCATGCTTTGTTTCAAGTGTTAAAAATGCAATAGGTCGCGCCTTTGATTAAGTTAAAGCCATTTGCTTTGCTAATGGTATTGTACAGCAAGCAAATGGCTTTAAGTTAATGAAATGCGAGACGGATTGCATTATTCCCGTTTTCAAATTCTCTAAATAGTTGTCTAAGTTCTCAAAAGACGGTAATTACCTCATGTAGTGTTGCTGTGCACGTTTAGTTGAAAGTTTATGCTTATGAAATAAGCTATTCTCAAGCATAAAAATGAATGTTGCATCGTTTCTCATCAAAATTACACACGCCGCAAGCTCTCAACATTGCCAGCATACAACACTTTTAAAAAGTTTTAAACTTTTTTGGGGGGGGGCAAAGTGAAACAAGACATAAATCTCAGAGCAGTGAAGTCACTCTACGTTCACAGGACCTGGAGCCTGAGTAGAAATGTAACCCCTTTATTTCCCGGTGTATTCGGCACCACAGACCACTGCGGCCCTTGATCTGCTGGGAGCTGACATGCTGACAGGGCTGGGGAGACGCCGGCGCTGCTCCAGAGGTGTGATCCTCCGTAGTGAGTGTGCGAGTGGGCATGGAGTGGCCCATAATGGCTGGGGAGATGCCGGCGCTGCTCTGGAGGCGTGATCCTCAGCAGTGAGTCAGCGAGGGGGCATGGAGAGGCCCGTGATGGCTGGGTTCTGAAAGGAGCGCTGGCAGCACCTTAATAGCAGCAGCGACGGCGCATGGCACAGCAGCAGCCCCATCACCTGGCCTGCACCACGGCCCCTGACACTTGCAAAGTCAGTCTGGGGGGTGCCCCAGGGGCACCTGAATGTTATGAAATGAACGCGCCTCTCGCAAGATCGCACATCCCAGCCAAACAACATGGAAGTGCGGGTAGGGGGGTTGCCCAACACGGAGATACAAGCGGGAGGGTGGGGTGATTAACAAAGCACAGACAACGGGAGCGGGGAAGGTAGGGAAGAGGGAGGGGGGTAAAAGAAGGCACCAAAGCAGTCGTTCCTGCAGAAAGAGAAACGGAATAACGAAAGTAGTGCTCACAGTCTACATAACGCCTAAATGTTGTAAATTAAGGCAGAATGTGATTAAGCATTTACTGAAAACATTAATGCTTTCCCTTGCGATCATGTTTTCCTCGTTATGTTGACCGAAGTCCGGACTCCATTTTGTATTGACATGCTGCCATGTGTTCGTCACGAGGAGAGTCCGACCTCTGTGTTAGTTGCTCTTGTAATCTGCCTAGTAACAGTTATAAATAGCTCTCTCCTGTCCATCTGGCGCATGCCCAGACTTGACCACATCTGTTATAATTAGCCTTGCTTGACCATGTGTTTCGCGGGCTCAAGGAGTGTGTTGGCTCCGCCCATGTATTGATTCTGTATCAAGAATGACCATAAATGGTAATGTTCTTCGGCCTTACGTTGTATCCACCCACTATGAGCCCCTCTGTTGTGTATAAAAGGGGACTGTGTACGAATGTTCTGTGTGCTACTCCATGCAATACTGAAGAGTGTTGTGTGGATTGTAGGACCACCCTTAAGGGTTAATAAACGTTGTTTTTGTACTTTGCAGTTTCCGTGCCAACTTCCTTATAGATTCCGTTACAGGAGAGCGAACCCTTGTGCTTTGCGGGCCTAGCTGGGGCCTGTATTCATCAATTGGCGCCCGTCACGTGGGGCTCATCGGCGACTCGGATGCTCGAAGGACTGGTCGCGACGAAGGTGAGGAGTTTGGCCGGGGACGTGATCACTGCCAGCGGCGTCTTAGCCCTGGCATCCCGAGGTTTTTCTTCCTTCCCTTCCGAGCTGACCGTCTGGGTGGCGCCGGTCATCGACTGAGACCTCTTCTGTCGGTCCTGCCGTGAGAGCCGTTTGGGCGATTGTGGAGCTTGGCAGTTGGAACCTGGACTCTTGATTGGTAAGAACCGTTGTACGGTACTTGCTCCGAGTTTTTTTGAAGCCTGGGTTGGCTATTTGAGTTTGATTGATGATGACTAGTCATATTTTGAATTTGTCTTTGTGAAAATATATGCGTTGCAACACATATAGGCAGGTAATGTGGAGAAATTTCTCCAGGAGCTGTGTAAACTTTGAACGGCGCAACGATTAAGTGCCATTTTTCCTTATAATATTGCATATTTTGCATTATTCCTAGCATGCCTGCTTTTAGCGCACTCCGTAAGTGGTGCTGCTGTTTGGGTAACCGGTTGAACCTCGAGGAATCTGCTCCAGCTCCCCCAGAGGGGACTCCTAATAGGGATATGTATGTGAAGCATGGTCTTTCTTCCATAATGTACAGCACGCTATGGAGGAAATACACGAGGAAGGATCCTGAGTTGCGATGGCCTTTGTATGGATCGTTTGATATACGTAAGATTGAGTATGTGGAACAGTGTATGTGTAAGCGGCGTGCTCGTCAGGATATGTTTGAGTGTGTGCGATTATGGGTGAAGGAAGTGCGTGAGCGAGAGAAACGTGAGAAAGCGCTGTTTGATAAAGAGCAACGGAAGAATGATCATGTGCGAGCGCAGGAAGCGAAGCGTCGGGAGGACAAAGAGCAAACGGACAGACAAGAGAAAGAGCGTAGGCTACAGGTTTCGGGTCAATATGTTGTTCGTCAGCCACTTTATCCTGTCCTTAATAATCCTGATGATGATTTTTATTTACTAGATCGCTCTCCGCCCCCTTATGTTGGCGCATCCGCTCCGCGGCCGCAAGATTCTGGCCCGGCTCCGGGTAAGGTAGACACACGGTCCATGTTATCGGACGAGCATATGGCTGAGCTTCGGAAACTTTCCCTCCGTGCACTTAAGGGCAAGATGTCTAAGGAGGAGTTGTTCCATACTTGGGGGTCATGGCAAGATAGAGAGAGGGTGTACTTTCTGTCTCATTTCGCAGATGAAGTAATTGCTGCTTTCCGAAAATATTCCAGTGTCCTTGAGCCTGACGAAGTGTCTTCGGATGCCGGAGCATTACGTAATGGTGTTTTTTCTCCCCCTAAGGCTCCTGAGGCGGCTCGGCGGCTGTTCGCTTTACGGGACGAGGTACTGGCCCTTAGAGAGAAAGCACGCCAACAAACGGAGGAGGAGAAGCAGTCGGATTCGTCTGCAGCAGGGGGCTACCCATCTACCTCCCAGTCAGATAAGGATGACATAGTGCATGCTAAACCAATGCGAGAGGCGGCGCCTTTGTATGTTCCTCCTAAGGGAGCAGGGACTAGCTCGGATATTAACTCTGCCGATGCAAGGGGATATTTCGTATATAATTGGGTTTACACTCCATGGCATAGGGCCGATGTTATGGCACTAAAGAATGCGTTGCCTGACCCCCGCAAGAATCCAGCGGCCTTTTATGAAGAAGTCGAGGGGGCCTTGAATTCTTGTATTATGACTTTAGCGGATATAGACCTGTTCTTTGGCCTTATCCTACCGCCGGATACGTGGCGCTCTGTCCGAAAGGTAGATGATGCGGTTGCCTTTAAGGCCCGGTGGTCTGACCTTGAGGATGAGGATAGGGAACGGAAGCCTGCACAGAAACCACCCCAGAATATTTTAGATCTCCCTGCTGCTATTGTGACTAAGTTGAAGACGATTATCCCCCCTAAAAAGATTGACTGGAATATGTTAGCTGCATGTAAACAGAAAGCTGACGAGTCAGTGGCGGACTTCTTTACGCGCTTTGAGGAGACGTTTCACGATTTTAGTGGCCAGTCGCTTACTGACGACACGGGCCGCCACCTTTTCGCGGACAAATATGTGGCTAATCTGCTACCGGCAGTTGCGGCCCGGTTAAAAGCGAGTGAAAGTTCTTGGTCCTCCGCGACACCGACGGCCCTTCTGACTATCGCTCAGTATTATGAGCGTCAGGAGCACGAGGCGAAGGGCCAGGAGGAGAAGAAGTCGAAAGATCTCAAAACCAAGGTGATGTTAGCACAAGTATATGGCCCGCCCCGACGGGGTAATAATAATAGAGGAAGGGGCGGATCTTATGGTCCCCCTTCGGGCCGATCTGATTTGAATAGGAACCAGTGTGCGTACTGCAAGCAGTTGGGCCATTGGGCCAGGGATTGCCCAGCGTTGCGTGCTTCGCGTCAGGGGCACACTCCGGGTGGCCCGAGAGGTAGAGGGGGCTTCTCGAACTTTAGAGGGAATCCTAACGATAATGTCCGTTTCGATACTGCCGGGCGGCACCGAGATGGCTCAAATGTTTTTGATCGCCAGCACCAGTATCATGTATCGGACATCGATCAATCGGGATATCATGATTCTCAGCATGCATAGGAATGCGTTGGATGGGGGTCCGAATCAGTTGAGGTGCCGGTCGATCAGACGGGTCCTTATGTATCGGCTGAGGTTTTAGGTTCTACTGATCAGTTCCTAGTGGATACAGGAGCGACACGTAGTGCATTGTCTAGGTACTTGGTTCCGGGGGCTCCCCCATCCGGCTCAATAGTTACATCGGTAGGGTTTGACGGTACACTCTCCCGAAGCCCTCTTTCACAGCCCCTTGCATTTAAAGTTGATTGTTTTTCTGCACCCTGTCCGTTTCTGCTTGCTCCGTATACACCGGATAACATTATGGGCCTTGATATGTTAAAGTACTTTAGGGCTACAATCCGCTGCTCCCCTGAGGGTGTGAGGGTGATCTTGAATGACAACTACCCCCGGTCTGGGCGGATGTGTACGATATCAGAGGATGCGTTGTTGGCTACCCTCCCCCGAGCTTTATGGGCGACTTCGGACACAGATGTGGGCCAAATGGTGATTCCTCCGGTCCACATTAGTGTCCAGGAGGGGGCGGTGCTACCACGCCTCCCGCAGTATCGTATTTCCCAGGAGGGCGAGGAGGCTCTCATACAGATTGTGCAAGACTTGATAGCAGTAGGGGTAGTGGAAGAAGTTCCCTATAATATCTGTAACAGTCCGATTCTCCCAATTTTGAAAAAGGACACGGATGCAAAGGTCTATCGGTTCATAATTGATTTGAGGGAGGTAAACAAGATCGTGATACCTCAGTACCCGGTGGTTTCTGATATCACGACGTTGCTTACCTTGGTCCCGCCTACGGCGACCATGTTTTCAGTGATTGATTTGAAGAATGCCTTCTTTTCCATTCCCATTCACCCTGATAGCCGATTTCTTTTTGGGTTCACATTAAACAATAGATCTTATCGTTTTTGTAGAATTCCCCAAGGCTATACAGAAAGCCCTAGTATTTACAGTCAGGCTTTGAAACGACAGTTGGATTCCTTTGTTTTACTCGAGGGGGTCGCCCTCATTCAATATGTCGATGACATCTTGTTGGCGGCTGACACCCTGGAATTGTGTGAGAAAAGCACGCTATCCTTACTTTCCTTTTTAGCCTCCCACAATCATAAAGTATCTAGGAAGAAATTGCAATTCTGTAGACCAAAGGTGACTTATTTAGGTCACCTTTTGTCTAAGGAGGGGCGTGCACTCACACCAGATCGTATCCAAGTAATTTTGGACACACCGAGACCATCCACGCAGAAGGATGTGCGTGCATTTTTGGGCCTTGTTTCTTTTTGTAGACAGTGGATATTGGAGTTTTCGCACATAGCTAAGCCATTACTAGCTCTTTTGACAAAAGACACGCCTATCCCAATCCCTTGGTCAGATGAGTGTGATGCTGCTTTTCAGCAACTGCGACAGGCCCTTTGTTCAGCACCAGTGTTAGGGACCCCTGATTATACAAAACCCTTTTCGTTGTATGTGCATGAGAAAGATGGATGTGCATTGTCAGTCTTAGTACAGATGCACGGCGACAAGCAGCGCCCTTGTGCATACTTTTCGGCTGTGCTTGATCCTGTCGCCCGAGCATTACCAGGGTGTTTTCGCTCGGTAGCGGCGACAGCTGTGTCAATACGCCAAAGTGAAGGAATTGTGTTGTCCCATAAATTGTTGGTGTTAGTTCCCCATGCTGTGGATGCCCTGCTTAATCAAACAAAGACGCAGCATTTGACCAGTGCCCGTTTAACGGGATATGAGCTGACGCTTTTGGCTCCTCATATTACGTTGAAAAGGTGCGTAACGTTAAACCCGGCCACATTGTTGCCATACCCCGAGACCCAGCCTGAGGCGCAGAAAGCGCATGATTGTATTCTTGTGACTGAGGAACAAACAAAGGGTCGTATTGATCTCCAGGATACGCCCTTTTCAGATGTAGATGGAGAGTTGTGGGTAGACGGATCATGCCTGAAGCTACCAGATGGTACGACTTCAGCAGCGTATGCAATTACCACATTACACACGATAGTGGAGACAGCACGCATACCACAGAAATCAGCTCAAGCAGCGGAACTGATAGCATTAACACGAGCATGTGAGCTCAGTACAGGATTATGTGTGAATGTTTATACAGATAGCCGCTATGCCTTCGGAGTAGCGCATGACTTCGGCCTACTCTGGAAGGAGAGAGGGTTTTTAACGTCACATGGAGTACAGATAATGCATGGAGAGTTAGTTCATAATCTTTTAACTGCATTGACATACCCAAAGAAAATTGCTATCGTTAAGTGTAGCGCCCATAGGAAAGTGGTTGATAAAGTTGGAGAAGGGAATGCGTTAGCGGATCGAGTAGCACGGGAGACTGCGATGCAGCCCGGCGCTACTGCCATGTATGTAGTAAAGTCACAGGTGGAGAGATGGCGTGATGCGAAGGAGGAAGTGCGAGAAATGCAAAGGACCGCTTCTGACAAAGAGCGGGAACAATGGGCTAGCGAAGGAGAACTGGATGACGAGGGTTGTTGGAGAAATAAACAGATGGATAGATGGAAGTTACCCACGGCTTTCGTACAACCTATGGTTCAGATGGCACATGGGCTAGCACATGTTGGAGCTTCCGCAATTGTGAAATTGCTTACCCAAGTCTGGGAGCATCCAGAGATTGCTAGCACGGCAAAGAGGGTGGTGCAGACCTGTATGATCTGTCTGAAGTATAATCCAGGGAAAGGCACTCGAACTCCAGCAGGAGGATTTGCGACACCCACTGCACCCTTTGAGGTTCTGCAGATGGATTACATCCAGCTTGAGCGCTGTAACAATTTGAAGTATGTTCTAGTAGTGGTTTGCGCTTTCAGCAAATGGGTTGAGGCGTACCCTACGAAAGACAATACTGCAATGACCACGGCGAAGCTACTGCTAAAAGAGTTTTTCCCTCGATACGGTGTTTGTAGACTTCTGTGGAGTGATAATGGCTCTCACTTTGTAGCGGATGTTATAAAGTATGTCTTGAAGGGCCTAGGCATCACTCAGAAGTTCCATGCCGTGTTCCACCCTCAGTCTGCAGGACTAGTCGAGAAGTATAATGGTACACTGAAGCTTAAGATCGCCAAAATCCAAGCTTCAACATCTTTGACTTGGCCAGACGCCCTGCCGCTGGCGTTATTGTCAATTAGGTCAGTGCCACATTCTCGAACCGGCCTTACGCCATACGAAATAGTATTCGGACGCCCAATGAACATTTGGGGTCCACCAAGGCCTAAGGCTGTGTATGATGTACCTTGTGTAATGATGAGCGATTATCTGGCACAGTTAACGGATAACTTGGTTTCTATTCATCAACAGGTCCGAGAGGCGCTCCCTGATCGGTCTACCGGCGAAGGACATGGTCTCCGGCCTGGGGATCATGTCATGGTGAGGGTCTTCGACAGAACGAACAGTTTGGAGCCGAGATGGGTCGGACCTGAGCAAGTTCTCCTTGCAACAAGGACGGCAGTGCGAGTCTCGAACAGGAAGAATTGGATCCATTCCTTACACTGTCGAAAGGTACCGCCCGGATTGGTGGAGTCTGCCGTGCTGACCGATCAACGAGAAATCCTAGCAGCAGAGACAGGCCGTGCTGCGAAGCCAAACGACACTGAGGAGCTCTTTCCGGACCACACGACTTCTGGAGGAAGGCGATATCATCTTCGACCAAGGAAGTAAGGTTTCCAGTACCGGGACATACTGTCAGAACGGCCCTTGGGTTAGTGAAACGGAGAGCCGATGAGGCAAGGGGGGGGGGATCAGCCCTGCATTAGTGTAGCGACACCCGTCTTGGCCCGCTGGTGAAGAAATCAACCGCTGCCCAAGGGGAAGAGTTCTGACAGACTTTTTAGTTTCAGGAAGATATCAGGGTATTGTTTCTTTTGACATGGAGAAGAAGAAAATCCTTTGTGCGTTGGGGTTCATGCTAACAGTAGCTATCGTTGGTATAACCACATGGTTTGTGGAGGAGGCAACTCCTGCTCGAAAGACACTTGTGTTGACGACTCCAGTGCCTGCGGAGCACTACTTTTATACATTGCCATATCAAGAGTTGAAGCATCGACAATCTTATTTGAATAACACTTTCATTCAGATGCTGCATCACACCCACGTTGCTACGAACGCTACGAACTGTTGGATATGTGGGATGATGCCAGCCCATCAGAAGAAAGGAGGTACGCCATTCATACCACTTCCTTTCTCTCATAATGGCTCTTGTAGAGCATGGTACACTTTGCTTTTTGCCACTCGGAAACCGACAGTGGGACGATTGCTTTTCAGACTCAATAAAGAATGTCATCAGGACAAAAATGGATATCCACAAGCAAATGGGACAATTTGGGAATGGGAAGAGTACCGACCGGACAATGAATCCATTCCCTATATCTTCACGAACACCAGAGACACTGCGGGGAAGGACAAATTTGTGATCCAAGTGGCTCAAGCCCAAGCGGACCTGTGTGTCCAGAGTGTGGGTTTCATCCCTGTTGGTGTCAGTGATTGTATAACCGTATTGAACATCGACGGGTTAAATAATAGTACTTTCCTAGCATCCCATAATACCTACTCTGTATGTGGAAATAAAGGTTATTACCATTTGCCGGCTGGGTGGTCTGGGGTATGCTATGTATCATTCCTATTACCTCCTGTATTCCTAGCACCCGCGTCATATCATAAGGACTTGAAACTTTTGAATAATGTGACTGTAAATAGATATAAACGTACTCTATCAATTGATGATGTGGATCAAACCGATACCAGCTTGCAACAGTATATTGATTTTAACTTAGGACTGTTTTTCTTTGTTGGAGCTGCTTTGAACAGTAGGAAGATCCGAAGATTGACAAGAGTGGTAGAAGCTGTGACAAATCAGACTGCTGCCGCTCTTGGGAATCTTACGGAAGAATTACAAATAACTAGGATTGTTGCATTGCAGAATCGTATGGTATTAGATGTAATGCTAGCTGATCGAGGTGGAGCCTGTAAAATTATTGGAAGTAGCTGCTGTGTGTTCATCCCTGATCATACGCCATCCGTTTATAACGCCATTAACAAGCTGCATAAAATAGCAGCTGAAATCCACACAGAAAACGGCACTTGGTCCTTTTCTGGATGGTTTTGGGCGTTGGTTACTGCCTGGGGATGGAAGGTCTTAACTGGTCTCTGCATTATTATAGCAGTTCTGTTCCTTTTCTGTATGTGTATTCAATGTGGACCATTGTGCTGTTCCGTATGCATTTCATTCTGCATTCCAGATAAGAAAGCTATTGCCGATGTTGCTCGCCAGAAGGGTCTAGCTAAAGAGGTTAAGGGAATGATGATAATTGATATATATGATGATTATTCTTGGAAACCGGATGTCTTCAGTAAATGCTGAAAGGGTCGTCTGTTGTAAATTAAGGCAGAATGTGATTAAGCATTTACTGAAAACATTAATGCTTTCCCTTGCGATCATGTTTTCCTCGTTATGTTGACCGAAGTCCGGACTCCATTTTGTATTGACATGCTGCCATGTGTTCGTCACGAGGAGAGTCCGACCTCTGTGTTAGTTGCTCTTGTAATCTGCCTAGTAACAGTTATAAATAGCTCTCTCCTGACCATCTGGCGCATGCCCAGACTTGACCACATCTGTTATAATTAGCCTTGCTTGACCATGTGTTTCGCGGGCTCAAGGAGTGTGTTGGCTCCGCCCATGTATTGATTCTGTATCAAGAATGACCATAAATGGTAATGTTCTTCGGCCTTACGTTGTATCCACCCACTATGAGCCCCTCTGTTGTGTATAAAAGGGGACTGTGTACGAATGTTCTGTGTGCTACTCCATGCAATACTGAAGAGTGTTGTGTGGATTGTAGGACCACCCTTAAGGGTTAATAAACGTTGTTTTTGTACTTTGCAGTTTCCGTGCCAACTTCCTTATAGATTCCGTTACAGGAGAGCGAACCCTTGTGCTTTGCGGGCCTAGCTGGGGCCTGTATTCATCATAAAGTGCTAAAATACTTTACAGTAAATACAACAAACCGGTACCACTGTAATGGAAAGCGCCGCGGCCAGCCGTGAAGCGAGGACGGAGCATATTTAAACAAGCTCTTTGAAGAAGTCACAATGTTACAAGCGCGGCCGAAGCGGACCGCGCTTGTGCAATTTAAGCTGCCCGCAATGACAATGAAAAACAAGCATTGGCCGCGCAAAACGCGATAGGGGCGGGGAGAATGAACAAAGCGCGAGACGCGATGGTGGGGGGTGGGGGAGAGAAGCGGGAGTGTGGTGTGAAATAGCAGCAGGGAAGGAGGCGGAGAGGGGCTATGAGGGAGAGCGACGTAAAGCCATATGGCTGCTTTGCGCGCGTGCACGCCTCGTGCACTGTAGCTCTATGCCAGGGGAAGCACTTTAAAAACTCACTTACAAAATGTCTCAAAGAGACAGCTTTCGCTGTCTCAGCGAGACCTAAAAAGGAAAAAGCGTGGAGAAATTAAACCATTTCTCCACGTGGCACCTTCCTTACACCACCCCTGGGATGGCGTTAGGTTCTGACTCATTCCCAGGTTTACGATTTCTCATAAATGTGGGAATGAGTCTGGTTCCATAGGTGTTGCATGGGAACCCACAGCAACACCAATGGAATGCCCTTTTCACACAGTCTTTTGCATGAAAGGGGCACATATTTATAAAAGCCACGTAAAGTGGATCTATGTGACCTTAGAAAAACGCCGTGGCACATTGTGCCACCGGAACGTCAAAAAAGTGATGTTCTTGTGGCGCAAAAGTGCTTGTAACTAATGTTTTTTTACTAAAACACTGCTCCCCAGCAGGTATAGCTCCCCAGCAGACACGACTTCCCAGCAGGCACTGCCCCCCAGCAGAAACTGCTCCCCAGCAGACACTGCTCCCAGCGGGCACTGCTCCCCATCAGACACAGTGTAGTATTCTATGTTACAGTTATATATGCTTGTTGCAAAGCTATGTGTGTAGAACCCTGCACTGTGAGGGTTCTGGCCTGCGTTTGAGTTCCAGGCAGTTAATCTTGTACTTGTGCCAGCTGTGGTGGCTCTATCTCGATGACCCAGCCTGATGTGGAATAAACTGATTCAAACTTACCGGCTGTCCTCGTTCCTCACCACATCTTTTCTGGCGACGAGCGCTGGGCCATCCCCAAGAACCCACGAGCGCATCCTGATTGCGAATTGGATCTCCACAGCGGTTGCATCATCGTGAAGGAGTGATGTCCCTTCATTTTGAGGATCGATTGCTGGCCGCCGTTCTCGCTCTAGAGGTGTCCTTTATGCCACGCGGAGCAAGGGAAACTCGGAAAGAGCGAGGGACAAAGAAAAATCAAGGTCAGTCCCACTGGAACGCATAATATGGATATGCGTTCCAGCAACGGTAGAGAATAAGCGTCTGAGTGCCCGATGACGTAAACGCGTTTGCGCATCACCAGTGAAACGCGGAAGGGTTCTCCCAAGCGTACACATCACAAAGGCGTTTGTCATTGTGGAATGCACTTGCGTTTCAACAGTGAAACACGGAATTTTTTTTTCAACAAAACACATACGTCACAGAGACTCTTGTCTTTCTGCAAGCATCTCGCTCTACGTCACAAACGGTGCGGAATAAAAGCTCTTTTTAACACGTTTTTCTTCATTTAAGCTGCTTTATTTATTCTAGACAATTACTCTACAAACAAGCTTATTTAGTGCACGTTTTTCAATTCAAGAAGTTTATTCTGTGCTCATTTTTGTTTTCTTACAAATGGACAGACACCACAAAGTTGTTTTCAGCATTGTTCATCAGGTACTGGGCAGTTTTATTTCTTCTTCAATAAATGCCACCTTTTGTCAAATCTTGCAACAAACAAGATTTATATTTTTCTTTCTGTGCACGATTAGTCTACTGCTGTCTGCATTTAGGGAACATCTGTTGTGACATATGCTATATGAGTGATTTGGGCATTGCCTCTTCGGATATCTGAGAAATTTACCCTGCTTATCAACTATGCAAGCAGTTTCTCCACCACCACCCTTTTTAGAGACACCAGGGGGCATATTAGCAAGGGCTGGCGATATAATTATCGCCGCTTTAGCGTCCGCTTTTGGGCGAAAAGCGGCAATAATTATATTTGCAATATCATCAAGGACACGCTAGCTCGTGTTTCCTTGATGTAGAGCCCATTTTTTCACAGCCTCGCCTCGCATCGCTAATGAGATGCAAATAAGGCATGGCTGTGAACACAACACATGTTAATATCGTGAAGGCAGGTTCGCGAAAATAACAAGGAGGTGCAGCGATGAAAAAAATCTCGCTACCTCAACCTTAACTCAGGAATTTAACGTCTGTTAAATTCCTGACTTAGGCATACTTTTAATGGGAGATGGATTATGCTGATAGGACCACAGGGTCGTATCAGCAATGTTAACGCTGTTTTCAATGGAACATCGCTGGAAAACCAGCGATGTTCCATTGAAAACACCGCTATCGCTGAAATATTATCGCCATAGTGCTATGCGTTGTAAATATAGCGTTATCATGGCGATAGTATTCAGCGATAGCCGACGATAATGTTTCTAACTCTATGTACGGCCAGCGATAATTATCTCTGGCCGTTGATAATATGCCCCCAGGTGAGCCACCCATCAAATGGAAGAAGTGGTTTGATGGATTCGAAACTTACCTTGGTGCAATTGGAGCTATGAGGTTTCGAGCAGAGCGTAGAAAGTACCTCCTATTACACTCATTAGGCTTTGAAGGCAGAGAAATTTTAAAACATCTTCCAAATCCCGTTCAAGATGAAGGAAACCCTCTTGATGAGTATCAAGACACAGTTAAAAGGTTAGAAACAAGGTTTGATGTTCAACCCAGCTTGGTTGTTCTCCGCCACAAATTTTTTAAACGCACACAGAACATGGGGGAGGATGTTGACAATTACATTACTGCTTTAAGAAGTCTTGTGGGGGATTGTCAGTTTGAGAACTTTGCTGACCAACTAGTTTGTGACCAGTTCATCTCTCACTGTACAGACAAAGCCATCAAACAAAAGTTGCTTTCCTACCTTGGATGAGACTATTAAAGTGGCAAAGATTATCGAAACGTCACAGTTGTCTGTCAAGGAACTAGATGAAAAAAAATGTGATCCTGTTTCTGCTGTCAAGGTGAAGGACACTAAAACGTTAGACAACAAACCATCCGAAAGACAACATTTTTCAGAAAGACAAAACACTTTTTTTTCAAAGAGTAATATTTGTTTCAGGTGTGGGTATAAACCACACGCTCCAGGCACTAAGTGCCCATCCAGGTTTGTAATGTGTAAAAACTGTAATAAGATTGGCCATTTTGCTAAAATATTTCAGGCTGGTAGAGGCAGGTTCAACCCAAAGCCTTCTCCTGTGTAATGTGTTGTTGATGAAAGCATGACGCAAGATGAGGAAGAATTTGTCACAAAAGAGCTCAGCAAAATGGTTGTGGTTGTACAAGATGATGGGGTCATTGCAGGAGATCCTGATTTGTGTGTAGATCCTTATGTATAAATTTCTGTTGGAGATCGTGTTTTGAATCGCCTTGTTGATTCTGGAGCACGTATCTCCATGATTACACTAGAACTCTATCAAGTAACTTGGCCAAACAGACCTCTTCTTCCCCCAGATCGCAAAGCCGTCTCTTACGAGGGATGTGAAATTAATCTTTCAGGGTTCATTGAATAGATCATGGAATTCAAAGGGAGAAAGATCGTAGGTAAAATTTATGTGGCACAGAAGGGATTAAACATCTTAGGCTGGTTCCACCACGGACTATTTGGGATGGTACTTAGACCAGGTATCAAAGAACAAGTTCTTGCCATAAGGGACAGTCCTGATCTTGAAAGCTTAGTGAATGAATTTCTTCATGTGTTCTCAGGAGAGTTGGGGAAAATCAAAAACTTTCAGCACAAGATTATTATGAAGGATGATGCTGGTCCATTAAAACATAAGCTTAGAAATGTTCCTTTCAGTGTCAGGCAAGACCTTGAAAAAGATCTTGATTCGTTGTGTAGAAAAGGCATAATTGAACCAGTAGAGTCATCTTTATGGTTGTCCCCTTTAGTTGTTGCAAGGAAACAAAATGGCAAACTCAGAGTTTGTGTTGATCTCCGCTGCCTAAATAACGAAATATTGATTGACACACATCCTCTTCCCAATATCAATGAACTATTAGCTAGTTTGAAAGATTCTGCAGTTTTCACAAAATTGGACTTAGCATCTGCCAACCACCAGGTAGAATTAGCACCAGAATCCAGACCTCTTACTGCATTCGTTTCCCCTTTTGGAACCTTCCAATATGTACGTATGCCATTTGGGCTTGCCTCAGCGGCGTCCGTATTTCAGCGTCTCATGTCAAAAATCTTGAAGGGGATTGATGGTCTATCTGTTTTTCAAGACGATGTCCTTATTTTTGCCCCTGACAGATCTTCACATGACGCTATTTTGAAGGAGGTATTATCAAGATTCCAAGAAAATGGTGTTGTTTTGAGAAGAGACAAGTGTGTTTTCGTGACTAAGGAAGTGGAGTACTTGGGTCATCTAGTTAATGAAAATGGTATTCTTCCCAAATCTAGTTTGGTTGAATCAGTTGTTAAAGCTACACCCCCCTGTGACAAAGTCACTCTCAAATCGTTTCTTGGGCTATGTGAGTTCTATTCTAGCTTCATCCAAGACTTTGCAAGTAAATTGAGACCTTTGTCACGTATGCTCATGAAGGGTGTTGTGTTTGAGTGGAGCAGAGAATGCCAAGATGTGTTTGAGTTGGTGAAGAAACAGCTCAGTTCACCAAAGATTCCGAAACACTATGATCCGTCTCCTACCTGTACTCTCACAGTCAATGCTAGCAATGTCGGACTTGCGGCAGTTCTCTCTCAAAAAAAGGGAGGGGAGACCAGGACTATTGGATTTGCATCCAGAGTCTTGTCTCCTGCTGAAATGAAGTACTCAGTTCTTGAGAGGGAATTGTTGGCATGCTGGTGGACTGTGATGAAGTTTAGAAACTTTCTTTGGGGAAGAAAGTTCTGTCTTCAAACTGACCATAAACCATTGGTTTTCATCCTCAGCGGAAAGAATGTTAGGAGCTTCACCCCTAGAATTGCACGCCTATCTTCAAAACTTCTCCAAATTGATTTCTCCGCAGAATATATTCCTTGATATAAGAATGGGTGTGCAGATTTTTTCTCTCGCTCTTCTAATATTGTGGAAGACAAACCAAATGTAGAAGAGGAAGACAGGGAAGATTTTCTTGTGGCAGCTGTAGACCTCGCACAGTTGTGCGCCGTGTCAGAAAATTAATGGCGTCAAGCTCTTTCTGTTGATGTTTCTTTGGGTTGTGTCATGAAATTTATCAAGGAAGGCTGGCCCAGGGAGAGGAACCTGAGTTTTGACTTTAAGAAATATTTACAAGTTGCGGATGAGCTTACCATTGAAGATGGTTTATTATTAAGAGGTGACAGGCTTGTTCCTCCCCTTGTGTTAAGGACTAATTTAATCAAATGTGCACACAAGGGAGATTTAGGTGCAACATTGACAAAAAAAGGGTGCGACCTTCATTTTGGTGGCCTTCTATGGATAGTGAAATTGATGATTTTGTTAAGTTGTGTGTCATTTGTTCTAGCTGCGACAAAACTGCTAAGATGCATACTCTACCTTTGTCTCCTATAGAATTACCCTCAGCACCCTGGATAAAGTTGGGGTTGGACATTGTAGGGCCTTTCCATGCCCTTGATCACTCTTCAAAGTTTGCTTTAGTCCTTATGGACTACTATTCAAAATGGCCAGAGATTAAATTTGTGAAAGAGGTGAGTGCCAAAACAGTAGTTCACTTCCTTAGTGATGTTTTCTTGAAGGAAGGGTTCCATGAGTTTTTGGTGACAGATAATGGGACACAGTTTATCGCTTCTGAAGTTGAGGATTATTTACACACATGCGGGATCACACATCTCAGAAGTTCATTGTACCACCCTCAGACCAATGGTTTGGTTGAACGAATAAACAGAGTATTAGGTGAATGCATACAGTGGGCTCTGTCAAACAAGTGTGTTGTGATTAATTCTGTGAGAAGCATGCTTTGGTTTTACCAAACTACTCCTCACTCAACTACAGGGGTTTCACCTTTTGAGCTATTGCATGGGCGTAGAGCTTCTACCATGGCTTGTCCTGGTTGGATGAGTAAGTGCATCAAAGGAAAACAATGGAATGATAAGAGTGTCAGGAGTCAGGTGGAATTAATTCAACAAAAACAAAAACTTTATTTTGAATCCAAGAAGTCTGTTAAAGATTTTGTTATTAAGTCTCGTGATTATGTTTCCATAAAGACACCTGTCCATGTTAAGAAGGGCTCTTCCAAGTTCAGTTCACTGATTAAAGTTACAGATGTAAGAGGCAATTCTGTCAAACTCATAAATGGGCAATGGTGGAATAAGAGCCTTTTGGTGAAGAGTTTTCTCCCCAGTAATTCTCTTAGCAGTGAAACTCCTGTGAGTAACAAAGATTGTATGGGACAACTTGTCATGAGGCACAGTGTTCGAGACAGAAGTATTCCTCACCGCTACAGAGTTTAAATTAATATAGATTGTGTGGGGCATGTTGCCCTGAGGTTCAGTGCTTTAGACTAATATTTCTTCTTTAGTATGGTATTGGTACAGAGTTTATTTTTACTAATCTTATTTCTGTTTCATTTCTGTCTTTCCTCCTTTTGCTCTTTGTCTTTCCTTCTTTCTTTCTTTTTCTTCCTTTCTTGTTTCTTTCCCTCTTTCCACCTTTATTTGTTCTTCCCAGGCTTTGCTTTTCTAAAGGGAAGACCTATGTAGTATTCTATGTTACAGTTATATATGCTTGTTGCAAAGCTATGTGTGTAGAACCCTGCACTGTGAGGGTTCTTGCCTGCGTACGAGTTCCAGGCAGTTAATCTTGTACTTGTGCCAGCTGCGGTAGCTCTATCTCGATGACCCAGCCTGATGTGGAATAAACTGATTAAAACTTACCGGCTGTCCTCGTTCCTCACCACACACAGCTCCCCAGCAGACACTGCTCCCACCAGGTACTGCTTCCAGCAGGCACTTCTCCCAACAGGCACTGCTCCCAGCAGACAAGGCTCCCCAGCAGACACGGCTCCCCAGCAGACACTGCTCCCAACAGGTACGGCTCCCAGCAGACACTGCTCCCCAGCAGGCACTGCTCCCAGCAGGCACTGCCCCCCAGCAGACACGACTCCCAAGCACACACAGCTCCCAAGCAGACACGGTTCCCATGCAAGGGCACAAAGGCTTCTATGACACAGGGCTTTAAATTAAAATATTGCGGCAACCTCTGGGGGACTTTGGATGTGGTTTGTAGGGTTCAAAGGTTACAACCTCACTAGAAACTCCAGGAAGCACTTCCAGGCCACGATGGAGGACCAAGCAAGCTTGTGCTCCAGTTGGGGGGCAGCCATAAGCAGACACAGAAGCACACACAGAGGCAGGCAGAGGCACAAACAGAGGCACACACAGAGGCCGCCAGAGACACACACAGAGGCACACACAGACGCAGCCAGAGGCACACACAAAAGCACACCCATAGGCACCCAGAGGCACACACAGAGGCACACACAGTAGCAGTCAGAGGCACACACCGAGGCCCCTCCAGAGGCAGCCAGAGACACACACAGAGGCTGCCAGAAGCACACACAGTGGCAGCCAGAGGCACACACAGTGCCAGCCAGAGGCACACACAGATACACACACAGAGGCAGCCAGAGACACACACAGAGGGAGCCAGAAGCACACACAGAAGCACAGACAGAGTCAGGCGTAGGCACAGACAGAGGTAGCCAGAGGCACACAAAGAGGCTACCAGAGGCACATACAGAGTCAGCCGTAGGCACAGATAGAGGCAGCCAGAGGCACACAGAGAAGCACACACAGAAGCAGCCAGGGGCACATACAGAGGCTGGCAGAGGCAGCCAGGGGCACACACAGAGGTACACACACAAGCAAACACAGGGGCAGCCAGAGGCACACACAGAAGCAGCAAGAGGCACACACAGAAGCAGCAAGAGGTGCACACACAGGCCTTCAGAGGCACAAACAGAGTCATCCGTAGGCACAGACAGAGGCAGACAGACGCACACACAAAAGCACATACAGAGGCAGCCATAGGCACACACAGAAGCACACACAGAGGCAGCGAGAGGCACACACAGAGTGTAGAAAAGTAGGATCTGCTTTCATGGTTCCCCCCACTTTTTTCTTAGTGTAAGTGTGTTTTACTATATTCTGCTGTGATCCTGTCTAATCAGGACCCCAGCAACTGTGTTCTCTCCCCTACATTGGGTCTGGTAAGTTCTTTGGTACCTCCACAATTGGCTTCTGATGTACTCTTATAAGTCCCTAATATATGTTACCCAGGGCATAGGCACCAGGGGTCTCCCATGGGCTTCAGTATGTATTATGTCACCCATGGTAGTCAACATAAACTATGACTATAGGCCTGCATTGCAGTCTGTGTGAGATGGTGCTTGCACCCCTCACAACAGATATATGTTTCCTTATATCCAAGGTCATTGCACTTAAAACCTACAAGTCGCCACTATGATAGGCCCTTCAGCCCTCAGGCCAGGGTGCTTGGCTAAAAATGTGAGGGTGCCCCTGAATGAAGTCCATTCTCCAGGCTTTGTAAGTGCAGTCAGCCATTTTAAGACATATAGTGGCCATCAGTCATTACGAGAAGATGTCTAACTTTATAATGGCTGCTCTGCACCTGGTTATGTTTGGTATCAAACTTTTGGAATCATACTCCTATACTGATTCTGGTGCTGGAAGAATGATCCCATGTACTGGGGGGCTCCTTAGGGGACCCCCCTTTGCACTCCAGGTAACAACCTTTCAGGGTCTGTAGGCAAGCTAGTGCTGCTGCAGACCACAGGCATGATACCACCCTACTGCTGCTGAGCTGAGCTCGAGCAGGGGAAGGTAGAACAATAGTTTCCTGTCACTGGGAGATGTGACCACCTCCCAGACAGGACTTGGTGTGTTGGGCTGGGGTGAGGGCACTTTGCAGCACCACCAGACTTCATCGAACAACACATTTGGTGCATTCCTTGCATACTCCAGTTTGAGCCAGTTCAGGAACCCCTGGTTCCTGCACTGGTGTGAAACTGGACAAAGGAGAAGGGAGTATCCTCCCCTCTGTCTAGCCCCTTCTCAGGGACCCCCGAGTTGTTCCAACCCTTTCCCTGGGGTTCTTAAGGGCTCCCCGTGGGTGGGTCCTCAGATTCGTCGTGGAACAAGGCTCACCTCTGAAACCAAGGCACTCTTCAACTGCCTTGACACTTGTACTTTGTTGGACTTCAACTGGAACCGAGACTGCAGCAAGGAAGACTCCTGCTGCTCCTGTTCTCGCTGTTCTTCATGTCTTCTGCATCATCCATAGCTGTGCTTCACCCAGGTTCAGCAGAAGACCTGTGGGCATCAAGGACATCTGAAGTAATCTCCCTTGGAGGGAAGGAGTCACTCCCTTGCATCTGCAGGCACCACAATGAAGGTGACCAGTCTGCTGCTTCTGCTGACCTACAGACTTCCCGAGGCCTAGCCACACAGGTGGTGGTTCTGCAGCTCTCTAGAGGCCTGACCTGTCTTCTCTGCAACAGTATTACTCATCAGAGGTGTTGGGACCAAACCCCTGTGCACAATGTTGACTTGCCGTTGCCAAGGCTTGTTGGCTCTGCACAACAGAGTTCTTCAGGCTACAAGAAGCTCTAGCCTTGAAGGACGGGGCCCTCTAGGGCCACACGGGTACTTATGACCGCCTGCTATGCCTTCCCAAATGAAGAGTCGATCAGACAGTAGAGAATGAAAACATACTTTTTTTGCTATTCTCTACAGAGGAGTCCAGTCAGACCATCACCATAAGATGTTTGTCGAGTGGACCAACATTTGCTAATAGATGGTAAACCCTTCAGGAGACTTCGGCCACGCCTCTGGTGGAAAAGTATCGGTCTGAGCCGGTCACGAACAAAGGAGGTACAGAGAGATGAGTTAACACCTGCCAGATGGGCATGTTATCAGCGGCCCAAGGCCGCTATGCCGATTCTTAGCATCTCCTAACGTAGGAGCAGAGCTACATGTATACAATGTAATGCAAAAGCAGAATAAATTGTCTAGTTAGCAAGTCGAGTCGCAGCCTTGGACAGAGAGAGAAAATATAACGAAATACAGTATTCTGCTGAGGCAAGCTATTCTGAATTCTAAGGCCTAACATGGGCTCAGCAGAGGCAGTCTAATAAGAATTACGAAATACAAAATAGAGTCACACTGGCTAACGAAAGCTTGCATATCACCGGGATAACTCAGCGGGTTGTACAAGGTGAGCATTATTACACGTACTTTAGTCACACATTGCTAACCTAATATAACATGCTGAATGCGATATGGGAACTGGGAATTTTAATTCTAACAGCATGCAGCACCTAATTACTTGAAGATCAGCATCCTCACTGCATCCCTCTTGCGAGACGACGAATGTTGCAGCTATTGAACATGGGGCCCCAGAAAGGTCTGAGACCCTTCATTATATCGGTAAATTCGTGAAGGGAGGTATCTGTCTGGTCAGTGTCATCTGGATCAACAACTCTCTTAGCTTGGGAAACTGGGACATCCCTACGCTGCAGACGATGAGTTCTGTGATAGTCAGGAGGAGCCAGATAGACTGGAGGAAGAAGGTAGCAAAGGGAACATCACCCAGACCATCCCTCAGGTGACCACACATAACCACGGTCACCACAAATAAAATAAACATTGGGTGGTGGGATAAATGACTGGCTTTTTGGCATTCTCAAAATGGAGGTGGTGTTGCATCTGCTGTTCCCCACGTCCACTGTTCCCATTCCCTGAACACAAAAAGGAGCCGGTACATCTGCAACTGCTGCAGATCGGCGCATATAAATTCTCCCAGCTCCACGGACAGAGTAAATCCACAGTCAAACGCGCAGTCACACATCATACACTAGGGCCCATGTCACTAAATTCACGCTATTACTCTATCCTCACTGAATATAGGAGAGAAAACCTAAACCAACCTGCATCTACAATGAGGTCAACGCGACCATAATGTCATTGCCTTGAGTCATGATTTTGAACATAAGAAATACATTCGAAAACTCAATAAATGTACAAAGAATAAAACACCCGACACTGAAATTTAAGCAAAAGCTTATTTATCTAAAATTAGTTCAAAGTAAAATCAATCATTAGCAAAATCGTTATTCTCATAATTACCTATTCTAGCTAAATAGGACAGGTCAGGTCTCTCGGTAAAGTCTCTCGAGCTGCCGTCCTCAGCATGAAGTCCAAACGCGATGACTGCGAGGAACGCGATGAATGTAAAGAGCGCAATGAACATGGACCCTCTCTGGTCTAACATTTTTATAGGAAAACTAACAAATCAAGTAACAAATAAATGTTTAATATCCGTTGAGCCACCGAGCAGTGCGAGCAGGAAAGGAAGTCTTTAGATACATTTAGAAAATCTCTGCTCAGGAAAAAATCACAAAAATAAAAAGACGGAAGAAGGAAACTCGAGTTTGCAAATGTTTCTTTCGAAGACGCTCTTCCTTGATATCTCTAGCAGAGCCACCGCAGCATTGTCATTGTTCATTGTGGCCTTATCCTTGTCCAAGGCAATTGGACTCACGCCCAGAGCTGCTGTCCTCACGGAAAACTTTTAAACCAGGCAAAGGCTGTGGTCAGGTGACTCTCGACCATGTTCAGCTGGGCCCTCTCATCAAAATTCGATCACTCGAGTGCAGGCTGTAAAAGGCAGCCATCTTTTTCTAGGCCAAAACGGACCATCTTAATTAAAAGAGACAAAAACAACGTTACCACATCATAATGATTGTACAGTGTTAAACCCCTCTAATACCCTTATGTGTATGTACTTATCTAGCCCTCTGCAACACAATAAAGCATTAGTACACGTTATTTTAAACGCACAAAACACAAAACAAATAGCATTTGTGAATAAACCGCACACTATTATTAAGCAACATAAATGCATCCCACGTGTAGTTTCTCTCACATTAGTAATATTAGTTAATCCGGACAAAACAAACTATTTATTAGTCGTTTTAAATTAGTTATTTTAAATCATAACATATAGACGAAACTGGAGCTTAAAACTCAACAAATTTTCAACAGAAAACCCTGCTCCAGCAATCCCCCCTTTGGTGATATCTTATCACCACAAAAAAACCACCCAAAAAAGGAAAATGTAGTCCCAAATTTAGGAGAAATTGGAAATGTCTTTATGACACAACATTAAACCCCAGATTCTCTCACATCATCCCTCCTTGACTCCAAGTACACACTCTCTCTCAATTCTTCTAATTCTATCTCCTGTGGGTCTCTCCTTGACCTCTTTTGTTTCTTTTCAGCATTGCTTCTAATTATTCTCTTTTTCCCTCCCCTGTTTTTACAACACAAACACCCCAATCTTAATATCAATAAAGCAACAATTATGCATGTCAAAGGAAACAATATTTTACCAATAATGGTACTACCTATTTTAGTAATAAAACTCTTAACAGCAACTATCTTATTAGCTATTTTAGTCCAGACACTTTCAGCTTCAAGTGGTACTAATTCTTCATGCAAATCAGTAATATTTTTGATATAGACCTTTAGGTCTCTGCTTTCGTCAGGAATGTAAGTGCAACAATGTTGAACTTTCAGCATTCCACAAACCCCACCCTCTTTGGCCAAAAGAATATCAAGGGCAAGTCGATTTTGCATAGACATGGCTCGTACGGCAATCATTTCCGTATTCACCAAGAGAAACCCTCCAGCGGTACTTGTCGATAAACGATCCACCACTGTTGACAGTTTCCGAATCCCATAAGCATTCAAAGAAATTCCCACTGCTGGAATTAAAGCACCAAAAATGTCACCCACTATTTCTGACCAAGTTTCTCTCTTAAAACGTGTTAATATGTTAATGTGTTCTACATCTTCTATTCTATCTATATGAAAAATCTTTGGAAAAACCAGGCCCACATAACATGTGCCATACCAATGGTCAGGCAACTTGTAATAAGCCTTGTTCCCACAATCATAATACACTCCTGGGAAAACTGGATCTTCACCACCTTTAAAACCCCATCCTGTTGCAATAAAATATGTATCATGACACTCACTAGTCCCAACAAAATATGTATCATATTGAGATTTCTTTCTGGTAATGCATAGTTTACCCTTCTGTGGTGCATCTAAAGCCAAAGTTGGACTAGCTCCATCTCTCAACTCCTTTCCCATTTCAATGTCCCAAATTGTCTCACTCACTTTATATTTCCCTGCCTTTTCATGCATGCTCTTTCTCCTTTCCTCTACCATATTTAGGAAAGCTTTCTCCTCTTCTTTCAGACTGCAAGTTAAATTATTTCGAAAAATGTAATCTAAAGTTAATTCTTCTTTCTCAACAAAAATCTCACCAAAAATGTTAGCTTCTTTAGCCGGATTCAGCTTTTTATCCATAGGCAATTGCCCAAAAATGTTATCTTTGTTAGACATCTCATAATCTATTTTCCCTAACAAATAAAAAACACTACTTAGCACACTACAAGAAATTCCATACGTAGCTGGTAAATGGTGATAAGTAACACCCTCTGAAACGGATGCAGGTAATTGCATACATACGTAGCAATCCCTAACTTCCATTGTCTTTACGTATTCGTACAACAATTTTGAAAACACATTACTAGAAAAATCATTAATTGACCTATCCTTATGCACATAAGTGTTACTAACTCTAGTTGGAACTACTTTTTGTGAACTCCTCTCTACATTAGTCACATTTTCAGTATGTATTCCTAAAGCGTCTATTGTAACTCTAAAAGTAACTAATAAAGCTAATACTCCCCATAATAGCATTAATAATCCAGTACAGCAGCAGCACATTTTACACCATCTTTTCAAAAAGGCACATCTACTTTGATTATTCTCAGTGTTAGCCATTTTACTACTTTGGCAGTGTCTTTTGACTTAGCCTCTTCTACTCCACTACTGTGTTTTTAGAACTCTAAATTATTTCACACAGCTAATTTCAGATTTTCTCTTTTCACTTTTCTCCAAGTGACTCTTTCAGTTCACTTTCACTTCTTCTTCAGCAAAGTCAAATTGTATTAGATCATCAACAACATCCAGTGCATCCGACTCTTCTCCAATGTCAGTCAGGATAACTTGTAGAACTCCAATAGTTTTCTCCTCAACCACTTTCCATACGGTCCCCTCTGGATTTCCTTGACTTTCTGCCTCTTCACCTTCAGACAGCGCCACGTACGTCCATTCCGGTGACCTATACTTCTGGTTAGGTTTTCTGATTCTCCTGATCTCCTCTGGTTCTTTTGTAACCTTTTGTTTTTCACCTTTTGTTTGATTCTGACTAGACACCTCGTTCACTTGTTCAGCTTTCGATGAACTTGCTCGTGTCAGTCTGTATCTCAGTCTCTTTATTCTGTTGGGCCAAAGATCTCCTCTTACAACCCTTTTTGGTCTTACTTCTTTATTATTTCTTTCTCCGATCCAAGTTCTCTTTCTCAGAACTCGACCCTCTGATTTCTCATTTTCACTCTCATCTGATTCTGACTCATTTGCCTCTCGTTCTTCAACAATTTTCTTTCGCTCCACAGTCCTTTCCACTACCGATTGAGACTTCCCTAATTCTGTCCCTCCTCGGGTCTCCGACACGCAATCTTCTTGCTGTCTACTTGTCCCTTCACCTAGCTTATCAGTAATGTTCCCTACACCTCCTCGGGGGTATTCCGCAATCTGTCCCTCTCTATCTTCTACTGACCCTGTTTCTTCAGGTGTAATCTCAAGTGGATTTTCAACTTCTTCATCTGATTCAGGTGTAGTTTCTGTGGAATTGCTCCTTTCTCTTCTACTGCTTGTTGGAACTTCAGGCACTCTTACAGAATCTGATCTCTCCTCTGAGACTCTCAATGTTTCTCTTGAAGCCTCTCTTGGAAAAGGGAAAGAATCACTCAACTCTCTTTCACCTTCACCTCTTTCAGGATTTCTTCCTCTTCTCACTTGTTCAGTTTCTGCATCATCACTGGAATCTGACTCTTCAAAATACTCCTTACCAGTCCCATCTTTTGGATTTGGAACTCTCAGAGTATAACTCGCATGCACCCAGTTTTTCACACCAGCACACTTTACTGCAGTTGTCGTAGTGAGAATGACTTGTCTCGGCCTTCCCCACCTTGGAACCAAGCAATTTCTTCTCCTGTGTACCTTAATCCTCACCCAGTCCCCTGGACTCAGATCATGGGCTTGCTTCTTCTCAAGTGTGGTAGCGTCTCCTCCAACCTGGTGAAACACAGAATGAACTGCGTCAGCCAGGCCTTTACAGTAATCCAAAATCATGTCATCAGTTATTGTCATCAACTTGTTGACAGGCACAAATGCATGTCTCATGGCACGACCCATTAAGATCTCGTGCGGACTCAAGCCTGTGGTTCTATCTGGAGTAGACCTAATGGTCATCAGCACTAGAGGCAAGACATCAGGCCATTTCATTCCAGTGGCTAAACACATCTTACCAATCCTGTTCTTTATTGTGCCATTCATCTGCTCCACAACACCAGAAGCCTCTGGTCTGTAGGCACAATGTAGCTTCTGCTGTATGCTCAATGCTTCACAAATTAAACCCATGAGCTCATTATAGAAGTGTCCACCTCTATCAGACTCAATGGTCACTGGGAACCCGTACCTAGGAATCAACTCCCTTAACAGTAACTTTGCAACTGTTATTCCATCATTTCTCCTAGTCGGATATGCCTCCACCCATCTTGAGAACAAACAGACTACCGCTAGAACATACCTCAATTTGTTCACTTGGGGCATTTCAATGAAATCTATTTGCATTCTGGTAAAAGGACCTCCTTCTCTGCCTATTGTTCCTAGACTCACCACTGTCTTTTTCCCAGTATTGAACTGCTGACAAATCAAACATCTCTGACAGATGCTCTCTGCAATCAACCTGAACTTTGCATTGTACCAGGTTTGTTTAAAAGACCTAATCATTGCATCCCTTCCCAGATGTCCCTGGCCATGATACATTCTTGCCATTGTCGACAGCATTGAGTTGGGCATGACTGGTCTACCATCTCTGTAGATCCAAACATGATCTGTTTCTCTTGGGGCACAACCTGCCTTGATCCAATCTCTCATTTCCTCATCTCCTGCCTCATCCTGCAACTGTTTCACTTCATCCCACGTTTCTAGGACATTAGTAAACATCACAGAACACAAAGACATTTCCCTTTCTCGTGCCCTATTAATCGAATGATTGTTTTTAGCACAATATTGTGCTATGTCATTGGCAAATCTATTACCAAGAGTAACAAAATCATCTCCTTGTCCATGAGCAGCACATTTCACAACTGCTAGTTCTTTAGGCAGCTGTATCGCCTTAAGCAATTTCCCAATCACCTCAGCATTCTTTATTGGAGTCCCACTCAACGTCAAGAAACCTCTTTGTAGCCAAAGTTGGCCAAAGTCATGCACAACTCCAAATCCATACTGACTATCAGTCATCACAGTCACTCTCAGATTTTTCCCAATTTTGCAAGCCTTTGTCAACGCCACCAATTCAGCCACTTGAGCAGATCTCACTCCTTTCAAAGGTGAAGCTTCCATAACTTCTGAAACCTTGCACACCGCATATGCTGCACTTAGCACACCATCATCAGTTCTCAGACACGATCCATCCACAAACAGCACATGATCACTCTCAGGCAATGGCAAATCTCTTATGTCTGGTCTTGGTTTCGTGCAGTAGTCAAGCACATCCAAACAATCATGATCAACATCATCTCCAACATTCACATTATCAGCATCCGGTAACAACGTTGCTGGATTCACATTCACACATCTCTCAAGAGTCACATTTGATGCTCCCAGAATGATTTTCTCATATTTAGTCAGCCGACTATGTGACATGTACTGAGTCCTGCTTCTTGTCAAAAGAATTGCCACATCATGAGGTACGAATACCCTTACGGGATATCCCATTATTATACCCTCACTCTGTTCCAAGCTTCTGCATGTAGCAGCTACTGCTTTCAGGCAACCTGGCAAATCCACAGCTACGGGGTCAAGTGTCGATGAGAAGTAAGCAATCGGCCTTCTCAGTTGTCCGTGCTTCTGAATTAACACTGAAAGTGCACATCCATTTCTCTCACTGCAGTACAATTCAAACTCTTTCTCATAGTCTGGCATTCCCAAAGCAGGGGCTTCACACATTCTGCTCTTTAACTCTTCAAATGCCGCCATTTGTTCCCCATCTAGTTCTAATGGGTCTCTCACTTCACTTTTGGTCAACTTAATCAGTGGCTTTGCTATCAGGGAGAAATTACTTATCCACTGACGACAATAACCCACCATCCCCAAAAACATCCTCACTTCTCTTTGGGTCATCGGGGCTCTCATTCCTCTGATAATTTTGATCCTGTCATCGGTCACTTTTCTCAGACCCTTTTCAATATTGTGTCCAAGATAATGCACCTCTTTCTTGCAAAATTGCAATTTGGCTGGAGATACCTTTAACCCTCCATCTGCCAGATGATTCAGTAAAGCTATGGTATCTACTTCACAAGCTTCACGTGTTTTTGATGCCACAAGTAAGTCATCAATATACTGCACTAGCACTGAGCTGTCAGGCATGATCAAAGTCTCCAATGACTTTTTCAACAACTGATTGAATATCGAAGGACTCTCTGTATACCCCTGTGGGATACGACACCATGCTAAAATGCGCTGGCCAAACCAGAATGCAAAAATCGGTTGGCTGTCATGATGCAATGGAATTGAAAAGAAAGCATGACACAAATCAATCACTGTGTACCACTCAGCATCATGAGGAATCTGATACAAAATCACTGAAGGATTTGGCACAATGGGACAACATGCCACCACAATTTTGTTAACTTTTCTCAAATCCTGTACAATCCTGAACTTTCCATTAGGTTTCTTCAGCCCCATTATCGGTGAATTACACGGGCTACTCAGTATTTCTCTCAAGACACCCTGTTGAATCATCTTGTCAATTATAGGAGTTATTCCCTCAATTATCTCTGGTGTCAGTCTGTACTGTGGGATATTAGGGTAAGTGATTCCCTCCTTCACTGAAATCTTCACTGGATCTACATTATTCATCAATCCCACATCTTCTCCAGTAAAATCCCAAACAGCTGTTTTCACTGTGTGTCTCAACTCCTGAGGCAAATCGTCTGGATTAAACACAGCATATGTACCAACAATCTCACTCTCTCTATTATCTAGAGTCATCCGGTACAAAACATCCTCATCTGGTGTCTCAAAAGCTATTCCATCCGGAGTACAAAAAATTGTACAGTTCATTTTGCACAATAGGTCCCTACCTAACAAATTCACTGGACTGGTGTCACAGACAACAAATCTGTGCATATCTGAAAATTTCCCTATTCTCACCCTTACTGGTTCGGTAAGACGAGTCTTAATCTGTGTATTTGCTACACCAACTACTTGGATTGCTTCGTCCGAGAGAGGAAGATTTCTAATATCTGCTGACCTGACAGTTGATCTCGTCGCTCCTGTGTCTACCAAAAAAGTAACACTCTCCCCATTTATTTTCCCATCTACAAATGGTCCTGCCTGGTCTATTTCTAGAGTTGCACCAAGTATGCACTCTTCCTCCTCTCTTCGGCACCGTCAATAGTCCCCTTCAGACTCACTCCCCTCATTCTTTAACCAGTACTGCTGTACCAGGTTAGAACGTCTCGGTTTGGTTACCTGCTCATCATTGTAGAATCCTGAGTCCTGGTTATACTTTTGGGACCCTCTATTCTGCGGCAAGGGCGGTTTTGGCTCTTGACTCTGCTGTCTGACAACCTTCTGTTGTTGCTGCTGTTGATTACACCCCTCGTTCTGCACCTGTTGATTTAAGGGTTTACTTTCATTACTTACTAATGGTGGATTGGTACACTCGGATCTCCAATGCCCCAATTGTCCACAGTTGTGACAAGGGAACTTTTTCTTTGCCTCCTCTAAATTCCCCTTTCCTTTTCCTGCATATCTAGGTCTAATTCCTAGATTATTTGCCTGTTCCATCAACTGTGCTTCTTGCCTCTCAGCAACTTTCACCTGTGCCCACATTGCTTTCTCTTTCAGCTTCCTCTGTTTTGCCTCAATCTCATCACTGAAGTACTTTGCATGTCTCAGGATTTCATCAATCTTTTTACTCTGCCAGTCAACCGTGTGCTCACGTATTCTTTCACTTATTTCAGGTCTCAAGCCATATACAAACCTGTAAACAAAATGACTCAAATCCTTATCACCCAGGTGTTCGTCTCCACTGAACTGTTTAAAAGCCAGTATCAGCCTTTCGTAAAAAGCATGAACTGATTATTTTGCTTCCTGATGTGTTCGATCTATCTTAACCCAGTCTGTCTCTTTCGGGGGTACTTTATTTTTCAGGAATACAATTACCTGATCATATTTCCTCATGACCTCTGGATCTGGTGCTCCTGTTTTTGGATCTCTTGGATACTCTTTAGCAGGCCAATCTACAACTATTTTACACTCTGCCCACAAGTCTGCTGGAACAATTATATCAAACAGACTATTCAGGTCAATCCACAGCACCTTTGACAATTTCACAAACCTGTCTACCTGCCTATACCACTCGACGGGCTTTTCTCTCAGTCGAGGGAAATCATTCGTAAATGATAAAATATCCTGTCTAGTCCATGGGACATGTACATATCCTCCTCCAGGAATCTCTCTCATAGGATAAGCTTCCACTGTTTTCTCCTTTTCTCTCACAGGAAAAGCTGAATAAGTCCTGTCCACTGAATCTTCCCTTTTCTTATACCACCTATCCTTCCACTTTTCTACATCACCCCATTTTCGCAATAAGGCAATCATTTCCTTAATCTGTCCTGTTCTGCCAGCACCATTTAGATTTTCAATATCCTTGTCAGAGAAATCCACCCTGTAAGGCTTCTGCAAAACTTTCACTTTATCCATGTCAACTCCCTGTTCACTCGCTATTGCTCTTAACCTTTCATGTGTATTCTTAGCCCTCCAGGTGATGCTCTTGCACATAAATAACAACTCTCCATCATGATGGGTTTTGAGCATGTCTGTAGAAATTGTCCCTGCAACAAGCTCCTCCAATTCCATGCGTAACCTGGCTACATCAATTGCCTGTGAATCTTTATCCTTCTTTTGAAGAACTTTCAACCAATCATTCAAATCTTCAGCTGTTATTTCAGTAGATTTTTTCACTGCACCCACTTGTTCTGTCATCCTCTGTGGTTCCAAAATTGTTCCTCCCAAACAACCAGTATTCAATCCTGAATTAGACTGCACATCTAATCCTCCACTACATGTGTCATGTCTCAACTGCCTCCAATCATTTCCTCCTGTTCTCATTCTTGATTCCTCCAAAGTACAAGTACCAACCAAACCATTTCCAACATAAGGAACTGTCAAATTATTTTCACCCATTCTTTGTTTATCAAAAATAGGCACAACCGGACCAATAGTTACAGGCACTGTAACTGCTTCAAGATTTTTCGTCAGCTCGCGAATTTTCTCAGTCAGCTCAGATGTGGTTCTGGCTAATTCTTTTGTTTTCTCTTCACTGACTCGATTCTCTCTCTCTCGCTCTCTCTCTCTCTCCCTTTCCATGAGAGAGCTACTATTTTTGAAATCAGGTGTCACAACCTCAGTTTTAATAATTCGCAAAGTATCTCTTACAGGAGTAGAAACTGGCGTACTCTCTTCTGGTTCTGGTCTATACGGAGGCGGTCTCTTGTAAATCATATCATCCAAGACCTCATCCTCATAATCAGTAACTCCGTACCTTCTCACTTCTGTATCAGGCACCTTTTCTGCACCTTTCCTCCCTTCCGCTTCATCAACAGTCCTCATAGGATATAATCCCTCTGACATACTAGCATCTCGCCATCTCCTCATTCGATCATGATGAGTTTCACGATCATATTTCCTCCCAAAAAAGGACCTATAATTGCCTCCACTCCTCTGCTTCTCTCGCTCATGCACCTCATCTTCCCATTCCACCAACGCCTCAAACTGTGTCGGCCTTGGTCTAGGCTCTAGACACATCATCTTTTCCCGTAAATTTCTCAACACGGCCAGATTAAATGAACCATGTTCCGGAAATGCTAAGACACCATCTTCTTTAGTATACTTAGCCCAGTTATCTAACCATATACAGGTATGATACCCATATTTCGCAACCATGAAGGATGCAGGAGTTCTCGTTGGAGGTAGCAATTCACCTTCTCTAGTTATCGCATTCTTATCTTTGTCGAACCACCCTTTTATTTTACCGAACAAAGATTTTTTCTTCCTTTCCTCAGGTTGGTAATACATTTTAACGTTTACCAATATTCTCTAATCCCTTCCGTAACGCAACTGTACGGTACGATCTTTCCTCCAATAACAGCGCGACTCACACCAACGCACCAATCCTGGAGCGTTCACGTCACTCTGTACTCCTTCCAATCCCTGCGCGGCTCACACCAACGCACCAATCCTAGCGCGAGCACTATTCTGAGTCACTATCCAATCACAGCGCGGTCTGAATGACGTCAGCAGTCGCTGCAGTCGCTTCTGCTCCTGTCTCCTGTCACTCGTCTACCCCTCCTTTACAAAGCCTTCTTGGTAGACTTCGTTTCAGATTCTACAAAATCTATTAGTTACAACATATAAACATCTCCATTGTCTGCTTCGCTAACCACAGAATAGTAAAGAAAATCTTTCTCACAAGAATCCCGCTTCTCTCTAGAACAGCGCTTACCTCTGCTCCACCACGGAATAATCACTTTCGTTGACACAGTAGCACATCCCTCTACTCTGCCCTTCTAACATGCATCCATTAACTGTTTCCTCTAGGACTGCTCCAAAGAGTCTTACAATCAATTAAATGCTCATACATTCACGCACTTTCATACCAGAAAATTTAGCACACGCACACAGAATCCTGCCTATCCCGAGAACCGCAAACAATCTGTCCCGCTACAGAATTATAACACACGTTAACCAAGCAGCCTACCTCTGCCCAGTCCTTCAAACAAGCTCAGAAAATACCTATTACTCCTCCTGCGATAAGCTTTAACGGCGAACCTTTCGGATCCCTGGGACTTAAAACCAGAGTTTCACAGATAACCCTCGCTACCATACACACTCCTTTTATACCGAAAATATATCCCTAATAGTAACACACGACGATGTCACTGATTCCGAACCCAGACAATGTGACGCGCAACTTCAATTGTCACACGTTTTTCCCCGCATACGTACAGGGCCAACAATCCCGTTTTTCCCGAGAGCAGCACTTACTTCCCTCTGCCCTACTACGGAACTGTCACCAGCTCCCAAGTTCCAGAAGCCGCACACACTACAAAGAACTCAACACGACGACCTCAACATATAATATTAGTACATATACCAACATCAATCAATAATCAATAAATCAAAGCCTATATACAAGCAATCTAATCAGATCAAGACAATGATCATAACCATCATACTGCTACCAGGAAACTGCTGCAGATCGGCGCATATAAATTCTCCCAGCTTCCACGGACAGAGTAAATTCACAGTCACACGCGCAGTCACACATCATACACTAGGGCCCATGTCACTAAATTCACGCTATTACTCTATCCTCACTGAATATAGGAGAGAAAACCTAAACCAACCTGCATCTACAATGAGGTCAACGCGACCATAATGTCATTGCCTTGAGTCATGATTTTGAACATAAGAAATACATTCGAAAACTCAATAAATGTACAAAGAATAAAACACCCGACACTGAAATTTAAGCAAAAGCTTATTTATCTAAAATTAGTTCAAAGTAAAATCAATCATTAGCAAAATCGTTATTCTCATAATTACCTATTCTAGCTAAATAGGACAGGTCAGGTCTCTCGGTAAAGTCTCTCGAGCTGCCGTCCTCAGCATGAAGTCCAAACGCGATGACCGCGAGGAACGCGATGAATGTAAAGAGCGCAATGAACAAGGACCCTCTCTGGTCTAACATTTTTATAGGAAAACTAACAAATCAAGTAACAAATAAATGTTTAATATCCGTTGAGCCACCGAGCAGAGCGAGCAGGAAAGGAAGTCTTTAGATACATTTAAAAAATCTCTGCTCAGGAAAAAATCACAAAAATAAAAAGACGGAAGAAGGAAACTCGAGTTTGCAAATGTTTCTTTCGAAGACGCTCTTCCTTGATATCTCTAGCAGAGCCACCGCAGCATTGTCATTGTTCATTGTGGCCTTATCCTTGTCCAAGGCAATTGGACTCACGCCCAGAGCTGCTGTCCTCACGGAAAACTTTTAAACCAGGCAAAGGCTGTGGTCAGGTGACTCTCGACCATGTTCAGCAGGGCCCTCTCATCAAAATTCGATCACTCGAGTGCAGGCTGTAAAAGGCAGCCATCTTTTTCTAGGCCAAAACGGACCATCTTAATTAAAAGAGACAAAAACAACGTTACCACATCATAATGATTGTACAGTGTTAAACCCCTCTAATACCCTTATGTGTATGTACTTATCTAGCCCTCTGCAACACAATTAAGCATTAGTACACGTTATGTTAAACGAACAAAACACAAAACAAATAGCATTTGTGAATAAACCGCACACTATTATTAAGCAACATAAATGCATCCCACGTGTAGTTTCTCTCACATTAGTAATATTAGTTAATCCGGACAAAACAAACTATTTATTAGTCGTTTTAAATTAGTTATTTTAAATCATAACATATAGACGAAACTGGAGCTTAAAACTCAACAAATTTTCAACAGAAAACCCTGCTCCAACACAACCTCCAAAGGTATAGGTTTGTCCTCCGTGACATTACGGGCTTGGAAAGATTGGTAATATTCTGATACATTAAACTGCAAGAATCCATACCTGTCTATCCCTGTCCTATTGAGCTTTCTACCCCTATCCACCGCTGCAAGGCAGGAATTCAAAAATACTCGATCAAATTGTCTATCGCCAGAGGAGGAACCATACGGGGATCTATGCTGAGGGTATACTTTCATTGACATGGAATGGGAGCTGCGTCTCTTAAGCTCCAAGAAGTCAGGCTGGGAGAATGGACGGACCAAGCTAAGTAGAACAAACCAACCCTCACAGCCATTAATGTAGGACAGAGGCACAGGCAGCAGTCTCTCGCTTTTATGTGTAACTGGGGGGCGACCAAAGAGGTACATTATGAAAGAAAAAGTACTTGGGAAATTGGAGCCACTATACAACCAGCCAGAGGGGTAATCTTCTTTCCTGTGTCCTTCAAGAGCCTCACAGGCAGCCTCTTATCGTTCATCAAATGATGTCTCCCACGGTGGAGCTGCACAAGGGCAACCTGACTGAAAACAATTGCGGCCCTTACTAGAAACAATCCTTCTTCTTTCAGGATAAGGCAACCTCCCTCCAGGGCAAATACCCTCAACGATCCTGTCCAGTGTCCAGGGCAGTGCACCAGTGTTCTTCACTCCAATCTCAAACAAGCGCCAGAGGCACAGCACTTGCTCCCTAAGCTCAAGTCCTTCCATAACTCCTGCGTTGGCCTGCTGGTGCACTGTCCTTCCGTCGGGGCCGCAAATTGTACCTTGTGTGTCTAGGCACTTCCTCAACGGCAAACAAAGGTAAGAGCTCACATTCAGTTGGGGATCGAGACTCAGGTGTTTGTACTCCAGGAGCTGCGGTATCCAGGGCAGCCCTTATCTCAGGGGGAATCACCTCGAATAAGGCCTCGTCACTCTCCTTGTCGGTAAGCGCCCCTCTCAGCTGGGCGTCGGAAAAGGGAACAAAGCGGGGGACCAGCTCCCCTTTCTGGTCAGCGATCACGTCCTTCACCCAGGAATCGTATGGAAGCAGAAGAGACACCCTCTTTACATGCGGGGCATGCACCCAGTGCTTCCGGCCATCCACTTTCACAGCTGTCCGAGTGGCCAGGACACCTGGGTGGGGCCTCTCCATCGCGGCTCCAAGCAGGATTTGCGCTGAAACTGGTGAATGAGTATGAAATCCCCAGGCTGAATCCGATGTCCGGGACTCTCTGGCAATGGTTGTAGGGCAGCAGATATCTGTTGATGAACAGAACGCAGATCTGTAGACAAGGCATGCAAATAGTCAATCAAAAGAGGATATTCAATTTCAGAAAAGCGCTTAGGTCTTGGGACGCCCTATACATTAGCAGGGTGCCTGAAGACCACTTCATACGGTAACAATCCAGTCCTAGAATGCACAGTCACCCATGCAGACATTAGTGCTAGGGGCAACACATCTGGCCTTTGCAATCCTCTGCTTTCATGTATGTTTGCTAGTTTCAGTTTGAGAATGCCATTATTCTTTTCAACAAGGCCGGCTGATTGAGGATGATTTGCTGCATGAAATTTAGGCATAATTTGCAAGCCCTTGCACACCAAATCAATGACCTTGGCATTGAAGTAGCTCCCCTTGTCACTCCAGATCACACGTGACAATCCGTAGCGCAGGAAGTACTACTTTAAAAGTGCCTTTGCTGTTGCTAATGCCATATTCTCTTTAGTTGGGTAGGCCTCAACCCACTTACTGAATATACAAATTACCACTAGTACATACTTCTAGTTATTCACTCATTCCACTTTGATTAAATCCATCTGGAGAACCTCGAAAGGGAAGGAAGGTAGTGCAAAATTACCAGCAGGTGTAGGGGTGCCTTTTCCAGGATAATGCTTGAGACAAATGATACAGTCTCTCACCAAGTGTGCTGCAACTTTAGAGATGTTCTCATTCTCCCATATTGGGTCTAACAGCTTACAAATACCTTTAGCACTAATGTGCGCCGGGCCATGGTGACTACAGGAAAAACATATGCGTTCGGCAACAGCCACCTTTGTTTGCCCGACAAATCAGTCCAACACCCATCCTCGTCTAAGCATCCTGTTCTCTCCTCCCACCTTGCCAATTCGTCTGCAGTCGCCTCTCTTTGTATTTCTCTTAAACTTTCCTCAGTGTTCTCAAACATTCCATTGTCTGGGATCCATCTAGCAGGACCTGCCACGAATATTTACTCATCTTTGACGTAGCTGTCTCCTTAGCTGTCTGGTCTGCAAACGCATTCCCCCCTCCCCACATCATCCACAACAGCTTTATGTGCGCTGCATTTTATTTTAGCCAGTTTGTCAGGGAGTGTCAGTGCTGATAACAATCTGAGTATTAGGGGGCCGTGTTGTATTTAATGCCTATGAGATGTCAGGAACCCCCTCTCTGCCGAGAGGCGCCCAAAATTATGTGCTATGCCAAAGGTATACTGGCTGTCAGTGTAGACATTAACAGCCAGTCCTTCACTCAATTCACAGGCCCTTAGGAGAGCGACCAATTCTGCAGCTTGGGCCGACTGATATGGGACACGGGATGTCTCAACTTCAGTATGTAGTGTGGTGATTGCATAGGCTGCAGTAGTAGTGTCATCCGGCAGTTTGAAACAAGAGCCATCAACATATAGTGCACTAATAAGGTGGTGTGTCTTTGTCTTGTTCAATAGCGTGTCCACACCGTGAGGTACCATCACTGTGGGGTCAGTATCAAGGACGAGCCCTGCCAATTGTCTGATCGATACCGCTGCCACTTCAGCAGCTCTCAGACAGCTCGGGAGCGCTCTGGCGACATCATCAAAAATGGCTGAAAAGTAGGCACAGGGTCTCTGCTTACCACCGAAACCCTGTGTTAGTACAGAAAGCGCACAACCGTCGGCCTCATGCACATAGTCAGGAGTACCAAGCACAGGAGCAGAGCAAAGCACAGTCTTTAATTGTTCAAAAGTTTGTTGGCATGCAGGTGTCCAAGGCAAGGGCTCATGCACATCTTTGGTGGTGGGGTAAAGAAGGGGTTTCGTTAGTGGGGAGAAGTTAGGGATCCATTGCCGGCAATACGAAGTTATCTCCAGGAATGCGCGTACCTCACGTTGGGTCTTAGGGACGGACATGTTAGTTTTGGTGACTATGCGTTCTGGTGTTAATCTGCGACCCTCCTTCGACAGTAAGTGACCTAAGTAGGTAACCTCCTGTCGACAATACTGACATTTTGATAGGGACACTTGGTGTCCATGGTGTGCCAAATGGAGCACCAATTTAACTGTGGCCTCTTTATAGTCAAAATCGCTGTGATGTCGGGCACCACAGGGTATTGGGGAACCACAATTTTGTTTCCCTTTCGCAAATCTATCACGAAACGGTAAACGTCAGAAGTAGCGTCTGGACATTCCAATTGGCCTTTTTAAGAATAGGAAGGATGGGGCTATTGCACTCATTTGCTGTTGCCTCCTCAACCACCCCAGGCCTAATCAAATCCTGTATTATGTGCAATAAAGCCTTTTACCCTGCCTGGGATATCTTGTACTGGGGAGTTCGGGGCAACCTGGCATTGTCTTTCACCTGTATAGAAACAGGTGAAAGACAGCAGCCCAACTTCTGTATCACCAGTAGCCCACAACGAGCGTGGCACGTCGTGGAACTGAGGATGGAGTGGGTCCTTTGCAAAGCATTGCTTGGCATGGGCAACTCACGGGCCAACAGTCATGTGGACACCATCCGGGGAGCAATATATTGTCGCATGCAACCTTTTTAACAAGTCCAGTCCCAGTAAGGTCTCTCCACTATTCGATGTCAGTAGGAATGGTGAATCGACTGTAAAAGGACCAATAGTCAGAGCAAGAGGCTTAGAAATGGGGCTAATGACCGGCACACCTGAGAAACCTACCGAAATATTATTTTGGCCAGACATAGCTTCCCACGGGACCAGTGAAAGGGAAACAGAGCTATTCATAGCCCCTGTATCAACTTGGAATTTCTCGGTGGAGCCTTGTAGATCCGCAGTAACATATGGTCCACGCTGATCTACAGGCACCGGAACTGGCCCCTTGCCCTGCCCCTTGCTGTTCTAGTTGTGAGAAAACCCTGTTACTTCATCCATGTCATAGTCGTCATTATAGTACTGTCGGCTTCGGGGGTCGTCAAAATAGTTCCCACTCTGCCTATTGTTAGTCGTGTTCTCTGATTGCGTCTCTCCTCGGCCTCCCCCTCCCCGTCCCCTTCCTCCAAACGCTCTACCTCTAGGAGACCCACCTCTCTACAACAATTCTGAACACTCATTCCGCCAATGTCCCTCCTTTCAACAGTATACACACTAGTTGGGACCCATGGGAGTACCTGGCGCGCCACCCCTATTGGACCTGGGGCCCTGTGGACATGGTCCCGAACCACATCCTCTACCACCTCCTCTTGCAACCTGCTGCATCCACACTCTCATTTTCAAATCCTTTGTCTTCTTCTCCACTCTTTCCTTGTCCTCATTCTCTCTATGCTCATATTACTGAGCCATACTTAATAAGAATAATGGGGAGGATGTGGTACAAGTACTCTCCGAGACCTGCAGTCGAGCAACAATCTCAGGGAGTAAATTAGTAACAAACCTATTCACAAACTAACAAACACCACCCTCCTGTGACAAATTCTGACCCCTTAAATCTAGGAACACCCCTTCAAATCTGGTAAAGAAATCTGACACGCTCTCATCCTTCTTCTGACGACACGCAGTCAACTTATCCCAATCCACTTTCTTCGGTGGGATAAGGGAGTGCATGTAGGCAATAATACGTCCAGGCAAAGCCAGTAGCTCTGCCTTCAGTTTCTCCCTGGGCTTGCGCTCCTTATCCCATGCTCTGATCTCATCCCATGTGCCACCCAGTTCCAATGCATGGTCCTGCGTATGGACTTGTCTCCATATGTCTACCGGAACCAACAAGCCGAAGAATAACTCTGTCAGCTAACTTCATCACTGTGGAGGAGGCTACATCTGTCAATTCCTTATAGTACGCAGTTTGGTTTTTTCTCGGGTCCGGTAACTGACTCTTTAGGGAAAGGACCTCACTCCTTTTCCAAGGGGTATAGATCCTTTGTTCTTGAAACCCAGCATCAACTCCCTGTCTTATTACAGTATTTGTAGAGTCGAACAATTCTGGTATTTCGGGATGGTAAATAGGATGGACTTCCCTCATGGGATGTTGCGCCCCCGGTGACGGAACCTTCTGGAGTAATCTGCCTCAATAACCCACTAAGGTGGACCCATTACAAAAAACCTAATTCGGGGCCATGTCTGCAATATATACTCGGTCTCGTATGTCATAGATAATCTGGGGTGCGGTACCCTGAAAACACTGCTCCCACAATTGTATCAGAGTGGCTGACATGTGTTAAAGGGCATGTTGCTGTACGAAGGGCTCATAATCTTTCATCACACTCCAAACATCCTCCATGTTGGACCTGTCAGCCTTAGGGTGGTCTTTCCCTACATTTTTGCCCTTGTTCCTCCCATTGTCACCGTACCTTTTTGTTGGACTTAGTACTCTGGGCGCCTCACCACTGCTAAACAGTGCTGAGGTGTAGGTGCTCTCCCCTAAAACATTGTGACACTGGCATACCTGACACAGGCCCCTGCTACCGCAGTGAGGCCTAACCCTCCATAGGTTAACATTGGGGACCCCCCTTGTGGGATAATTTCTGACTGGGACCTAATAAGTATGTCATGTTTGTCTTGTTGAAACCGGGGCGGGGAACCCTTTCCAATGATATATGGGGTTTGGGCACTACTACTCTAGAAATCCCACTTTTAGAAAGTGGATATTTTCCTGCCTACACTTAGTCTGGGCACTGTAGACTCCCCCCTCTCATCTACACACTGATAGCTGCCTGGGTTGGGAGGTGGGAGTGGTGATTCACACCTTCTCCCCTTGAATGGGCTGTGACCAGCTGCCCACCGTAACCTTAACGGCCCTGTCTTTCGTCACTGTGACAGCCAGGTCAGGGAAGGCAAGGAACATCCCAGAACTCCCTGGACTCTTCTAGTAACCCCTGCCTCCAGACCCTTCCAGAGACTTCTCCCCCCTTCTAGTAACTAAACTGCAGGGTATAAAAGGGAGGATCCTGGCCACACATCTTTGTTACACTACTGGACCAGGGAGAATCTCTGCTGGAGTGCAGACTGCTGCGCAAGGAGGATTGCCACAATGCTGAGGCTGACTGCTCCAAGGAACTGCTGCCCCAACTTGCTGAGCTGCCCTATAGCCTGCTGATCTTGCCCTGCCGGGGAGACTAAAAAAACACTACCAGAGTGTCTCCATAAGGTACTGCTGCCTGTTCCCCTGCCTGGTGGGGAATCCAGAAAGACAACAGTGTTTTCTTCATCTCTAAAAACTGCTCTTTGGATCAACCCGTTCTAAGGACTTATCCTGAAGCTCTGTGCTTGCACTCAGCACCACCGGCGCAGGGAACTTTAGGACTGCCCCTACAATGAAGCCCTGAGAGCTGCGATCGTCCCAGGGGCTTCGGGAACACCACTGCTGCTGGAGCGGGGGACTCACAAGTGAAATTGCCTTCCACCGTCATCAGCGCTGGTCCGTGGTGAAAGCGTCTCAAAATTACCCCCAACTTCACCGCCGCTGCCCGGGACCTTCATGCGCTGTGTAGTGCTGCGAAGGGACTAGAGCGCTGCGTGCCCGTAATCACCACCACTGGCCTGGGGTGTGACAAGCGCATCAAGATCACCCCCGTAACGTTGTGAGCGGGTGACCTAGGATTAGATTGTCCCCAAAATCACCGCCGCCGCCCGGGAGCTGAGGGAACCCGGCGAGGATTTATCCTGTGATGACAGAGACCCGCCGTGCTAGGATTGCCTAGCAACTGGGACGCGTCATAGCAGCCAAAGGAGCTGAGGGAAAGAGCTGCGCGCGTTCCCGGGAGGGCTCTGTGCAGCATCATCATGGGGCAGGCGTGCCCGAAACCAAGAGAAGCCTTTGGCGGATGCCAGCCTCGCCCTCGTCCCCCAGGTAAATGTACACGCTACGCTGCTATGTGGAGCGCTGCCTCGGGGCGAGCTGGGGGCCGGAGGCTGTGGGGAAAGTAGTTTGGAGGACTGCCAAAAATGGTACACTCTTATCGCGGGCCTGGTAATTGAACTGCAGGAATCTGCGAAATCGGCATCTGGGGAGTGGGGGTGTGCCCCGGAGAGCCTGACTTACTTTCCTCGCCGCCTTGGTGTAGTGTCTTTGTGTGCGTGTTTTACTGTGTACTGTTGGTGTGTGTTGCACAAATAGTTTACATATTGCCTCTGAAGTTAAGCCCTCCTGCTCTGCGCCAAGCTACCCTGTCCGAAGCGGTGGTCCCTACTTGGACTAGGTTACATACCCCGGGCAACTAGAGACCCCGGTTCTAACACTCCACAGTATAAATCGGGTGCCAAGCCCACTGAGCTGCCTGGTGCGCTACCATCTGTTTTTCCACAGTACCCACAGCAGATCGCACCAACACTTTATTCATGCGATCCTGCACTGCTGCCCAATTGGTGTCAGGAAATCCATGTGTGGGCATCTCAGTGAGTAATGGTGTTTGGGGCATAGCACCCGCAGAGGAAATAGTAAATGCCGAAATGGCTACCATCACATAGGGGGTCAAAGTGGAGGGTGTAAGGGGAGGGTAGTGGACGAAGTGGGACTAGGAGACAAGACAGGAGAGGGAAGGGACAACACAGAGGAAGCAACGGTGTTCATTCATGTTACCTGCGGGAATGCAAGGGAAGCAAGGGGGGGGGGGGCTGAGGCTGATGCAACGGTGCCGGGAATATCAGAGGGAGCAGTCACAGAGGCCGGAGTTGAGGAAGTGTGGACCGCGGGGTATATCCGCTGCGGGGTATTGGGCGGTGGAGGACGAGAATCCAGAAGTTCCTCAACTAACTCCTCTCCTTCCTCCCTAGCAACATAACTTTTATCGGTCTGCAGTCTAAACTTTCTGTCTTCGCGCTCTATGCCTTTCTTCATCTTTTCTCTATCATAGGCTACTGCCTTCTGTGTAATTGTTTGCGTCTCTTTCCTTCTAGTCACCTTCTCTGCTCTCATGCGCTGCTGCTTCGCTTCCTTCTGCCACACCCTCAAAGAGTCAAACATGGACTGTTTTAGCAAACAATTTATCCTGCAGGAAATTAATTTTCTGTTCATCGAACGAACCAGTAAGTGGCCATTGCAGCTCAGTATTGTCCCTCGTATACTTATGCCACAATGTGCTTTACATAATAGGGCCAATACTGTGTTTGACATATGTGTCAAAATTCGGAGTACCCTCCGGAGGGTTGGGCTGGCTCTCCTCCAATCACGCATCTTTAGAACAGCATCGACATCAGAAACATCCAAACTTACTGAAACAAGGCATCTTAACATAACAAACATACATTGTCCCTAACGGACACACAACACCCACAATTGTAATACAAATAAAATAGAAGAACAAATATCGTTCAAGAACCAAGAGCACTGTCCAGAAAGCACAGTCGCTACTCACTCAAACAAGCATTGCACAAGCACCACCACCGACGTCGGTCCACAAACCTCATAACAATCAAATACAACAATCAAACCACAAGTCAGCTCGGAGACTGCATCAGAACAAAACAGTGCGAAGACTGCACCAAGAGAAGTCGACAGCCCAGAGACTGTACCAAGTTCAAGAAGACAGGCTCTAGCCCAGAGGTCTTCAAACTTTTGTAGGTTGAGCCCCCCCTGCTGAATCTTTTTAGATGTTGGGCCCCCCCACCGCCTAACATAAATTTCAGGAACCTGGCACACGACACAATTGGCCGCCACGCGCGTATCATGGGCCATATCCGGCAAATAATGTTCAACACAATAAGAGTGTTTAGGACACTGCAGGTTTGTGAGTGGGTGTGGTGAAATGACAGAGGCTTCTTACACAGCTCAAAACACAATTTTCCAAGATGGGGTTGGTAAACGATGGTCTAATTAGGGCAGAGGTCTTCAAACTTTTGGAAGTTGAGCCCCCCCAGCTGAATTTTTTCAGATGTTGGGCCCCCCCACCACCTGACAGAAATTTCTGGAATCTGGTACACTTCATAATCAACCGCCACCCACATATCCCGGGCCATATCCGGCAAATAATGTTCCACAATCAAAGTGTTTAGTAAACTGCAGGTTTGTGAGTGGGTGTGGTGAAATGATAGAAGCTTATTACACAACTCTAAACATAATTTTCCAAGATAAAATGTGCGCAAATTATTTTTACTAGGATGCTTTGCTTTACACATGGCATAGATTGATAATAGCACCACCAACATAAATGTGACGGGTGTGCCTGTTTTTCGCCACATAGATGGTCAATCTCTGGATGGATTTTTGCTACTGCCATCCTCAGGTTGTGCTCCACATCCAGTCTTGAACTGTACTTAGTCTTTATTATCGCAAGTGCCGAGAACCCAATCTCACATAAATAGGATGAGCTGAAAGGCAAGAGAGTTTTGATAGCAGTTTCTCTCAAAGCTGAATATTCTGCAGACATTTTCAGCCAAAACAGTGACTGTAAATTCTAAAAGTGTTTACATCTAATATTCAGAGATAGTGATGTGTGGTTTCACTGTTGTAACAAAGCAGCAGCCCACTAATTTTACAGCGAATATCTGTGATATCTTCCAATATCTCGTAGACGAGGAACCATTTTGATCTAAACTTTTTTTATGGTTGTTACAAGAAACAAAACATTTCTCTGCAAATAGTAATAGACTCTCTCACATCAATCACATTAAACAGAAATTTTAAAAAACTGTATTTACAAGAATCTGTTTAGGAATCATTCCAGGCCATCAGGGCAAAACAAAGTTACCTCTATCAAGGGGCCCCTGAAAGGCTGGATTGCAGTGCATGTAAATGTGTACTTTTGTAATTTAGGACAAAAACCTTGATGGGGCACGACATACCCATATTTGTGTACAGGGGCGCAACTAGCCCCGAACTTCAGGTGGAGGCTAAGACTTCCAGCCAGGGCTGGCCCTAGCACTCGTCGCACACAGTGCAACAGTATGTTTTGGTGCCCCCTCCCCCATTTCCTCCTTCTCCATGAATTCCCTCATTACCACTCACTAACAATGCACCTCATCTCTCTATAGCACCGTTCTGGCAAACATTTCATTTTTTTATAGCACTACTCATTGTTTACTCACACTCAGTTCTTTGATCTGCATTGTACACATTCTTTGTAGCAGGCACATTAACCCTCTGCGCTGTGTGGGTGGCAGGACTACCCATGTGAGTGCACGGTGAGCCAGGGTAAGTAGGGTAAGAGGAGTGATTGCAGGGTGAGTGAGGTGGCCATATGAATTTGGGTGCAGATGTAAGTGCAGAGTGGGACGAATGAATGTATGGGTAATGATGGGCTTATTTGAGTGAGATTCCAGATTGAGCAGTGAGGGGGACAGGTGAGTGAAATGTCACATGAGTGCAGGTTGAGTAGTGTGCTCGTGTGACTGCAGGGTGAGGTACACAGTGAACAGCGCAAGTGAGTGCAGAGTGATCACTGTGAGTGCAGAGTGAGCGGTGTGCTCATGTGACTGCAGGGTAAGTGAAGGGAGATTGGTGTGAGTTCAGGGCGAGTGGCATATGTGCAGTGTGGTCACTGTGAGGTAAGTGAGTGAATGGTGTGAGCGCATGGTGATCAGTGTGAGTGTATTGTGATCACTGTGAGTGCAGGGTGAGCAAGAAAGTGAAGGGCGAAAATGAGGAGCGAGTTGTCTGAATGCATGGTGCATTCCCAGACACTTGAAGTAACTCAGCAGGTTATTGACGGCAGTGTAGCGTTTCAGATATGTTAAACTATTGCTATTATGGCATTAACCAGGGTTCAGGGTGGAGGAAATAAATGTGCTGATCTTACAAAAAACTTCCAGTTTTATAATTAGGGTTGCCAGCTCATTATTTTGAAGTCCCAGGAGGTATAAAAATAAGCAGTCACCTAAAGCTGTATTGTCAGCACTTGTCTGTGCATACTTCGAACAACACATATAAATAGAAAGCACTTTTAATTATGTTCTAGGGCTGCTTGAATGATCCATGACTGATAATAAAAGGGAAGAAAGACAGAAAAGTAACAGTACAAAGAAATAAATACTTCTTTATTTATAAGCATATTTAATGTCAAGACAAAAGTAATTTGCAGGCTGTTTAAACAACACATGGCTGGCATTATTCTTTTGGCAACTTGAAGCCCTTTAGCCCTGTGGGGCATTGTGTGCCTGCCTGTGTAATTGTAAAAGAAACGTTGTCTCCTTTCTGCTAAGAGCTAACCCTCCCAGGACGGGGTTACATTAATAGAGCTGAAATGCTTCAGCTGCAGTGGGAGGCAGGGGTTCTCCTCTGCTCTATGAAATCGAACCCAAGGAAAAGGACTGTCTGTTGGCTTTCGATTTTATTAGAGAAGACTTTCACCTTCCACTGCAGCTGAAGCATTTCAGCGCTACGAATTAACCCCTTCCTGGGGCGATTTAAAAGAACTGTTCGCTCTTAACATGACAAAGCATGAGCCCCATCTAATTCCCTCCCGCCCCCCTCCAACCCTCTGTTACCGGAGTTCTGCCCAATTTCCATTTGAATTGGGGGAAGACTTGCGACGCGGGACAGGAAAAGACAAACAAAGGTAAGATTTCAGGGTGGAGTGCGCGCCCCCCCTGAGATGGTGTTGCGCCCCCCTGGGGGGGCGCGCCCCACAGATTGAAGAACTCTGCTCTAGCCCCAGCCCTTTTAAAAGCATAGATCAAATTTCCAGTTGGCCTGGCAGACTGTTCACAAACACTCTGTGTCTTTTCCAAGGGTCCACAAACCCACCAAATTCAAACCAAGACAGTCCGAAGACTGAATCAAGACACAGCCCATCGACTCGTGTCATCCAAGCAACGCAGTCCGCAAACTGCGCCTAAGGCAGTCCAGAGACTGTACCAATACAAGAGGACAGGCCTCAGCCCCAGACCTTTTCAAGAGCAAATCCAATTACCAGTTGGTCTGGCAGATTACCTGAGAACAGTCCCGGACCTTTTCACAAAGAAGCCAATTACCAGTTGGCCCGTTAGACTGCTCACAATCTCTCTGTGTCCCTCAAGGGTCCGCAGACCCACCAAGTCCAAGACACGACAGTGCGCAGACTGTACCAGGTCACACAGCCCGTCGGCTCGTGCCGTTCAAGAATGTCACCATTTTCCCAAGAGTCAAATCGCTCACCTGGTGCACACAGGTCAAGCAAGTTATTCTCCACTGCCGACTCTTCAGACCAAACGGTCAGCTCCAAGGTTTTCGCCTTTTCAGGACCCCAGCCAAGACCACTAGCCAAAGATTCGTCTGATCGGGAGGGCAGGGCAGCTGCGAGCACCAAGCTTGGTCTTGTATGTTAGCGGCCCCAATAGGCTTGACCCACCAGACACCACCATGACCCCTACGAAACCGATTATGGGTGAAGGGGCCCTTTTGCAGGGTCCCTGTTTGGGTGCCAACTGAAGGACGGGGCCCTCTAGGGCCACGCAGGTACTTATGACCACCTGCTATGCCTTCCCAAATGAAGAGTCGACCAGACAGTAGAGAATGAAAACGTACGTATTTATTTCTATTCTCTGCAGAGGAGTCCAGTCAGACCATCACCATAAGATGTTTGTCGAGGGGACTGACTCCCCAGCATTTGCTAATAGATGGTAAACCCTTCAGGAGACTTCAGCCATGCCTCTGGTGGAAAAGTACCGATCTGAGCCAGACACGAACAAAGGAGGTACAGAGGGATGAGCTAACACCTATCATATGGGCATGCTGTCAGCGGCCCATGGCCACTGTGCCGAGTCTCAGCATCTTCTAATGTGGGAGCAGAGCTACATGTATACAATGGAATGCAAAAGCAGAATAATTGTCTAGTTAGCAAGTCGAGTCGCAGCCTTGGACAGAGAGAGAAAATATAACTTAATACAGTATTCTGCTGAGGCAAGCTATTCTGAATTCTGAAGCCTAACACGGGCTCAGCAGAGGCAGTCTAATAAGAACTACGAAATACAAAATGGAGTCACACTGGCTAATGAAAGCTTGCATGTCACTGGGATAACTCAGCGGGTTGTACAAGGTGAGCATTATTACATGTACTTTAGTCACACATTGCTAACCTAATATACCATGCCGAATGCGATATGGGAACTGGGAATTTTAATTCTAACAGCCTGCAGCACCTAATTCCTTGAAGATCAGCATCCTCACTGCATCCCTTGACCGTGGGGCTCCATCTTTGGTGAGCTGCCTGAGGTCCTCTTGTGACTCCTGTGCCTTCAGCCTGTGGGCCCTCTTGAGAGTCTTCCTTTGCTTCAGTGGGCTTTCCTGCTTACTCGGGGCCTGCTCTTACTCTCCTGCACTTGGTGAATCTCTCGGGCCTTGCTGGTCCCAATGTTTGCATCTTTAGTCTTTCCATGGCTGTTGCGACCAAGGCTTGTTGGTGCTCCCACTGGATACCGACCACCTAGACACTGACATCTGATGTGGGACAGCTTGTGCATGTCTCCTGGTCTTCCTCAGCATCGCCTGGTCCTCACAGCTGTAGCGACAGGGTCACCATCTTCACTCCTGAACCTCCCAACATCAGTGAGATTTGTGTTTCCATACCTCCTGGTCACCTCCGAGTGGCATGGACTCTGTCCCCTCTGCTTGCAGGTTCTTCTCTTCAGGAATCCACCCCTGGATTCCACCAGACTATTCACAGGCTTCTTGTAATGATAAAGGAAACTCCGGTAGGTTTCCTATGTTTATTCAGGATACAGCATCCCCAGCTGAGCAAAACGCTTCCCAGCTTCCAAGTGTTCAAATTCCTGGCCACATTCTTTACTAGGTCAGCAATGACCTCACAACATTCCATGCTGCCAGCACAACACATCATTACATATCTTCCTCCTTATAATATTTAAAAAGCACAATAAATAACATACATAAATTCAGGTTACAAGGCATAACAAAATTTTACTTTACAATCAGTAAACTCATAATATGAAATGTATAATAGTATAACACAAAGGTATCTTTAAACTCTACATATGTCACCCATACTCCTTATAGCTCCATTCTCCAAAACTACAACACTACGTTTGACCTGTTTCACCCTGCATGGACCAGAATATTTGCTTTCTCCTTTGCAAACAAACCCTTTTTTCTTTACGACCACCCAATCTCCTGGTGTTACAATACAAGGTTTCACACCTCTCCTTTCATTATAATACTTGACATTTTTTTGTGTGAATTTAAAGCATTTCTTTTGATTTCCTCACGATCAACCTCAATTTTCATCGCTCCTCCTCTCAACCATACAGGACAACAGGCTGTCCTCCTTTTAAGGACACAAATGGAGAGACTATTGTCACAGAATGGAGAGTCGTCCTGTGCACCCTCATCATCCTTCTAAATTCCCTCTTCCACAAAAGATGATTAGCAAGTGATAGTTGTATATTATCCATTACCAATCGGTTTACTCTCTCGACCAAGCCATTAGCTTCTGGCCGAAAAAGAGCTACCCTCTGATTCACAGTTCCCATGCCAGAGAGATAATTCACCATCTCTCTGGATACAAATTGCGCACCATTATCTGACACAATACTTTTAGGAATTCCTTCTTCCATGAAAACTTCCTCCAAAAATTCAATAACGTTTGAAGTATGTATTTCTCCAACAGCCTTAAACACGAACCATTCAGTATAATAATCCACTAAAATTAAGAGGAATTTGTTTCTTAACCCTAACCTAGATATAGACCCCAACATATCGATAGCTAACTTCTCCCAAGGACTTTCTGGAAAATCCATTATTCTCAAAGGAGGTCCTCTAGTCACTTTAGTTTTGTCACTATTTGCACACGCTGCATAGTTCTTCACTTTTTCCTCGACATCCCGATCCATTCCAGGCCACCAAAATGACTCCCTCACTTTCCTTTTTATAATTCCCTGGCACAGGTGTCCCTCATGAACAATATCAAGAATTCTCGTTCGATTTCCCTTAGGAGGAACAAACTGACCTCTTCTCATTAGTTTGTCACCAACTACGTTCAACTCTTCTCTAGCTTTAAAATACTCACGCATATCACCACTCATTCCGTCAGTCTCTTGCCAACCACACACAACTTTCACCTCAACTTCCTTCATTACAACATCTTCTTCCCTCGCATCCGCCCACTCTTCTGCAACTATAGCTAACTCTCCATCCTTAAATACTCCATCTCTGGGTGCTACCTCAGCAACGATGTCCTCAGACTCCACCTCTACCGGCATCCTTGAAAGATAATCTGCTACAACATTCTTGCTGCCTTTCACAAATTCTATCTCATAATTATAATCCATTACTGACAAACGCCACCTAGTGATGTGGGTGTAATATTTTCTTCCAGGCCTCTTCCACCCTTGAAAATGTATGTGAAAGGCTTGTGGTCAGTTCTGAGCCTAAAGGAGATTCCCCATACATAAAACTTAAAATGATGTATTCCCCAGCAACAAACCAAAGCCTCTCTGTCAATTATGGAATATGTAGTTTCCGCACCTTGCAGCCTTCTTGATGCAAAGCCAAATATGATTTCTATTCCATCTTAAACTTGCGTCAACACCGCACCAATTCCTACCTTACTAGCATCGGTTGTAATATACGTCATTGCTGCAACATCAAAGTGTCCTGCTGTTTAATCTTTACCTCCTCCCCCTCATCCGGGCCCTGAAAGAACGCCAAGTCTGCATGTTCAACTATGCTGATGATTTCCAACTTATATTTCCCATCAGCAACTCTCCTGACTCAGTCCATGCTTTTCAGTCCACCATGCTGTTCATTAGTGAATGGATGAACAGCAACCATCTAAAACTTAACCCGGATAAGACGGAGCTGGTTCTAACAGGAGGTGTTCATAAAAATCCCTGGGGCCCTCATTTTTGGCCCAAGGAACTGGGTCAATTCCCCTCCCCTTCTAGTTCGGCCAAGAGCCTTGGGGTAACAATAAACCATAACCTCACTATAAAGTCCCAGATCGGGTCAGTAATTTCCACTTGTTTCGTCCATCCAAGGAAAATAAAAAAGATCCGAAGATTACTTACCCAGGAAGCTCTGATTCAGGTGACTCTTGCCATGGTTATGTCCCATACCGATTATGCCAATTAGTTGTATTTTGACATCCCTTTATACCTATTCAAACGCCTGCAGCTGGTACAGAACCAAGCTGCACGATTGATTTTCAATCAACCCAGGAACTACCATGTCACTCCGCTTCTGAGAAAACGACACTGGCTCCTGATTACTCAGCGCTGCGCCTTCAAGGTCTGTTGCCTCATTTTCAAATCTCTTAATGGAAGAAGTCCTACATTTTTGAACAGCCTGATTACAAGGTATGAACCCACAGCTGTGGAATGAAACGCGTTGGCTGATGTCTAATTTTAATTTTGACTATAATAAAATATATTTTCGGATACACTTCTTCCTTCTGAAATTCGCTTTTGCACCGACCTTTTAGGTTTTAGAAAACTCCTTAAAACCTGGCTGTTTTGACAGGCTTATGAGTAACTCCTTAGGGCACAAGTATCTATCAGGGTAGCACCATAAAACCAACCCGGTGTACGCGCGCTATATAAATTCTTTTTAACATAACATAACTAGTGTAGGAACATGAATAATACTCGTTTTTATTTGTAAAATGCAGTCTCACACTCCTCATTCCATCCAAACTCCACTCCATTCTTCAATATTCTTCGCAAAAGTTCAACAATTTCTGTAAACTCTTTTACAAATTTGGCGCTATATTCTACCAATCCTAAGAATGACTTCAATTCCTCCTTATTATGTGGTCTATGCACTTTCTCTATAGCAGACACAATGCTCTTTTACGGACTGATACCTTTAGCATTGATCGTATGTCCCAAATAGGTTACCTCATTCCTTCTAATTTGACATTTCTCTCTTTTCACAGTCAAACCATGTTTCTGTAATCTCATCATTACTTCCTCAAATAATTTGTCATGTTCACAGATATTTTTTCCTACAATGAGTATGTCATCCTGAAAACATAGCCCACAGTCCAAATCTTCAAATATACTTTTCATTATTCTCTGAAATACCGCAGAGGCTGAGGCGAGTCCGAACGGCATTCTTTTGTAACGGAACGCACCCAAGAGAGTAATGAACGATGTTAAATGTCTAGATTGTACATGTAAATCACCTGATGATATGCTGATGACATATCTAAGACACTGAACACAACTCCACCACCTTCCATCGTTAACATTACTGAGATGTTAGGGAGTGGTTGTCTGTCCACCCAAATGCTTTTGTTTAAATCACGCAGGTCTATGCACAATCTAATTTTCCCTTCTCCCTTGGGTGCCACCACAATCGGTGCAAACCATTCGGAAGCTTTCTCATGGCATTAAGAACATTTCTCACTTTATGCACTATAGGTTTCACACCATCTTTTAATATGATCTTGTGTGAGAATCCTTTTAATAAACCCAACTTGTCAGAAAAGACTTTCGGAAACTTCTTCATAAGATCATCATGACTTTCGTCACAGACCTCTTTCACTTCATCATGGTCAGCAACATAACTGGTTCAACGGCATTGGGATTTATGATAATGCCCAAATCCCGCTGATGGCGCCACCCTAACAAATTTGAACCATAGTCGGCAACATACACTCTACCATGTACTTCACTACCTTTAAAACTAATAGTCAACCATATCATTCCCAGAATCTCTATTTTCCTTCCAGCATATCCTACAGCTTTTATATTTGGTTTACTCAATTGAAACTTATTCATACATTTCCAGTTGCTTTCAAATGTTTGCTTTGAGATTAAGGTGAATAAACTACCTGAATCTACTAAAACTTTTACAAGCATCCTTCCCAAGCGCCTTGACACCTTGACACTGTCGGGTGAATGTTTTGCGCTTTATAAATCTCCTTTTCATTTCATTTCATTTCAAGAGCACATGACAATGAGGTTTCTCCAATTTATCAACACTCTCCAACTTCACACCACACACATCCAAACTTCTTCTGTTATCCTCAACCTGTGCCTCACCATCCACGGCAGAAATTATTTTAACAGTTGAATCAATTCTTGAACATTATCACAACGGTTATCCAAGTACTGATCAACTTGCTGAACTCTACTTGCATCTCTAAATTCTACTCTGGTCCTGCACATTTTTGCAAGGTGACCCCTTTTCCCACATTTTCTACAAGTCTCACTTCTGGTGGCACATCGTGCAGTTGATGCAATTTGTCCAGGATCATCACACCGAAAAACCTTTATATCTCTCCAATCTCCATTTTTTTGTTTAATTTCTACTTCTTCCTTCGATAGATCTCTTTTTATAGTCACCCTTTCCACCACATTTTTCCTTTGATTGCACCACCCCCACTTCATCAACAATAGTTTCCTTTTTTACATTTACTGTATTGTCCATTTCCTTCAACCACATTGCTGTATGCTCCATCCCTTTGGCAAGCTTGATAGTCTCTTCCAAATTAGGATCTTTCATTGATAATCATTCTTTAACCCTTTTATCATTAGTACATCTGACTATCTGGTCTATAATCAAGGAATCCTGGAATCCGTCAACTGTTCGAAGCAACATGACAATGCTAAACCTCTCAACGTAGTAACGTAGGAAGCTATGTCCTAATCTTGTTTCTGTGTCCTTGAGAAAAATGTATGTCTCTCTAATACCAGATTAGTCTTGGGGGTGAACTGAATATCTAACATTTGCATTTCCATCACCCATACCCAAAGATACTTCCGGTAGATCCTCATAAATTCTCCTCCCTTCAATGCCTAGATGGTGAAGTAAAATTGCTTGTCGCCTAAGAGGTCCATAGCGATCTCCACCAATGGCCAACATATATGTAAGAAACAATTTTTTCCATTGTTTCCATGGCACAGGCGGATCTCCAGGAGAGGACAAGAAAGGTGGGGGCGATGCCATGGATTGATCTGTCATTCCTGTGATAAAGTCAATACAATAAACTAAAACAAGAATTTAAAATAACAACTTAATACAATAAACTAATATAACAAATTACCATAATAAGTTAAAACTAATAACAGGGCATTCACTTAGAAAATCTTCCTCGAGTCAGTATTGGTGTATTGAATGCTTCAAAATCCCATGATCTTTCCTCTAATGACTGACAGAGAAAAGCAACAATCTTTCCTTTAATGCTTTAGGTGTTCGATTAGTTAGGAGAGACACAGAGACGGCTTGTGGAGCGGGTAAGTGAACTATTGTATCTTTAATACAATCTAGTCTTGATACAGCCTTGTCCCACGGTATACAAGCGAGTGACCACGCTGATTATTCAACATGCTGGATGTTTAACAGAGCTTTATTTCTCTTACTCGTGCTGAACTTTAATTTTATCAATGTGACGCGCGCCGACTTGCGCGCCGAGTGTCACATTAACTATGCCTCAATGAATCTTAGGTAACCTTGCCACATAATTTGGTCTTCTTTGCCGCATAATTCCAGTGGCCCTGCGCGCACAATTTAGGAGACGCTTCCAATCAGATCCTGCATAGCGCCTGCATTACTAGTGTTTGCCAGGGGTGTCTTCCACACAAGCCTGCCCCCAAACTAGTTTCTGACTCTTCCCAGTGATGCAGGAACAATGTTCAGAGTGGGGGGAGAGGGGAGTGCCAACAATGTCACCTCACTCAGCTCACTCAGAGGGACTGTGAAGATTTTAAAAGTGAGACAAAGAGTGAGTGTAGTAAAAGGGCCACACCCACCTGGCATGGTGTGGTATGTAGCTAGTGTGCGTTTCTGAGCACACTCTCACAGATATTTTGTGTGGGCATTTACAGACCGTGCATTGCAATGCACACTAAGTTTATTGCTAAAACAATAACGTGTGACAATTGGATTTCTGTGAATATATTTCTAATTTGTGCGTCACCGATAAACTGTCGTGATTCGTTTGGATCCATTAAAATCTTTGTTTCCATCGCGCTTCAGAATTACAAAAAAGTGCTTCATTTGTGATTTCGTAACAGCTGATATATTTTTAAATATTTGTACGGTTCATTTACAGATATTTAAATACTTTTGTGTATTAGAAAAAAACATCATCCTACATCCTTTCCTTTCACACAGCAAGATTGTCACATAGTTCACACTGCAGAATCCCACTTTGTGGTCAGAGAAAGAAAAGTAAACACCAATCTCCACATTAAAACAATAAGCAGCAGTTCATCAGAGCTGCCATTTGACCTCTGTCTTTGAACACACAGCAAATGTGATAACAACACAATGTAAAGGCCTCTGTATTGCTCATTCACCTCTGTTCTCCAACATTGCTCTTTGGGGGTGCTGCAGCATCCCTCCTGCCTCCCCCCACTGCACCCCTACTTCCAGCTCCTATGAGACCCCAGAGTGGTGCAGCCATAACCTTTGTCCCCCACATGCAGCAGAGGAGGGGCGGGGCCGTCAGGGGGTACAAAGCACCCCTGCCCCCCCGCTGACCTGTCTATCAGTCTAACCCTGAGCCAGGCTCAGGCTGACCAGGTCATGCAGGGACGGCATGTGTGTTCATCCATCAAGCGCCGTGAGACGCTAACGGGTGATGAGCAGCGCTCTATAGGAATCCTGAGTGATTGATTGATCAAGGTCAGCTCTTTGTATATTCATGGAAACTCAGGCTTGTTAAGATCTGTTATTGGAAAGTAAAGAAGGACCAGTGTTCGATGTTGATGCTGGCAAGGGTGTGATTTGTCCTTATTTCTTCTGCTTCATAACCAGTTGCCTTTTAATTATATTAATGTTGAGATGGCTGTCATTGTCAAGTATAATGCAGGCAATTTATGGAATTTCTTTTAGTTCACAAGATGCGGCTTTGAAGTGTTGGCCACGTGCCCTGCTACTAGTTGGACAGAAACTGGCAGATTACATCATTAGTGACATGCAGAGCTTTACTATTGATCGACAAACAGGTCCGCCCACTTCAGCCATTGGCTAGATTCACTGCGAGTGACAGCATTCTGCGCTTCTCAAAGAGCAGAATCAAAAACAAAATGGCTCCTTTCAGTGCCAGGAACTACTATGTCAATGTATGCTTTTCGAGACCAAAAGACATTTTTTTGTTTTTAGCCACACAACTCAAAACAAGCATTGACAAAGCTAAAAGGCTGAAACCAAGGCCGACGTGCTGGTTTTGTCAATGCTTGTTTCTCAGATAGCTTCAGGTCAGCTTGCACCTTTGCAAGTCCATGAGCCCACGGTTACCACATTTCACATCACAGACCTTGATCTGGGGTCTTTTTTGGAAAACTGGTAATCAAATCTACTTTTCTTGCCTGCCAATTTCGGTCGCTCTTTAGATGAATGGATTTTGAGAAACTGCAAACCGCCAAAGTCCTGCAGAGTGTAGGAGTCTTCTGGGTGCCTTACAACCCCCCGACTACCTCCCCACGCCCCTTCACCTGCCCTGCATGGATGCACCAGTGTATCCACTCACATTCACCCGCGTCCGCGCCCCTGGGCGGTCACCAGTTAAACCAGCCAAGAGTGTCTTTCCAAAGGAGCCCTCAAAAGCCGATTTGCCATTTAACTGTAATTAAATAGATGAGACTGGATTACCAAAATATGCAACTCCATATGTGTTAATAGAGATTTACTTGTTTTAAAAACCTAAACTCTGACAAATTCACTTCCCATCTTTTTTTGGGCGTGGCCGAGTTACAGTCAAACGCCGGTTCATTAATGTTTAGGGCAGTTTCTCTGTAGTAGGTTTTTAGGTCTCGCCTGGCGAAAGCAACGCATGCGCTGCTCTAGCCAGGAGAGCACCTTTTGTAATAAATTCTGTGAGGGCTCTCGTGCACGCTTCTACAATGGACAAAGATGGCTGCTCTCGCCATTTGTCCATAGCAAACAGCATGCGCGCGTCCGTAGGACTGTGTGGACAGTTCCACGCCATTTTGTTGCCATAGCAACAAAATGCCGCTTTGAGTGGGTTTTTTTATGTCAGTCCCCCCGGGGCACAAGCAAGCATCCACTTCTGTCATTTTGCTCAGATCAGCCGTCCTCACAGAAGTGGATGCATTCTTGTGCCCCGGGGGAACTGCAGGACAGCCGTTAGCATTTGCAATACAATAGGTCTCGCATTTATGCGAGTTTGAGCTATTGACATTGCAAATGACAATGTATTTATTTATGTTTCAAAAACAAGAATAAAAGGCATTGCCATTTGCAATGTCAATAGCTCAAACTCGCGTAAATGCGAGACCTATTGCATTGCAAATGCTTGTTACACCTGTCTGCACTTTTTAGGTCTCGCTGAGCCAGCGCATGCGCTGCCCTGCGAGAAATTTAGTGTATGGGTTTTCAAAGTGCTGCCATAGGCTTTTGGTGGCCTAGCGCTTGCGTTCACGCGAGCATGCACGAGCGCAGCCGTCATCTGTCTTTGATCACGATCACTTTCACTTTCGCGGGACGCGCGGCCGTGTCACTTTCACGCGGCCAATGCTTTAACCATGATGGCGTTAAGATCCAACTTGTTTTCCTTGACAGAGAAATTTCTTGTGGATGTTTTTAGATTTTATAAAAAAGACTACAGTTCATACTGGCATGTTAGTAAGAGTGTTTTGTGCCGGAAACGGGCTCATCATATTATCCATTCAATACTACCCTACCAACTTATTTACTACTGGCACCCTGTCTGAATCATTTGCTTTACTGTCTCCCAGGCTTTAATTTGACCTGAGATCGAATGTTTCTGGTATGATTTGGTTCTTAACATCTTTTGTTAAATACAAAGATAAGTGGTGACAGTATGATGTCTGCCGTTTGCCTTATTGTATCTTATGTAAACCCGGGGATAGGCTTCTTGCCTTTCCTAAGGTCTCGAATTGCTTTCATGGTTTTAATATGCTGTTTCTTTTGTAGTATAGCTACACGCACATCCGCTTTCCTAGTGTCTCTATAAATGCGTGTCTGTTATTTTTATGCCTTAATACTCTATTGCAGTAGTTCATCCTTTACAGCCGGGTATATGCACCTGAACGCTGGTATGCAGCGCCCCCTGTTGTTCAGTTTTGTATGTTACTGTACAAAATATTTTGCCCTTGAATGTTTGGTGATTGTCGAAAATATAATTTTTAACAGTGGTGAACGAATTTGCAACATTTCTCTCCGCATTTCTCTCGTATTCCTCGTAATGCATACATTTACCACGATTACTAATTGTAGTTCCCAATTTCTCAATTTTTTTTAATTGAGACTTTTGCATCCCATTTTAGTTGTTTGAAGGAACAAAAAAATGAACATCCATCCAGTTTCACAGCTGCACGGAAACAAGATAAAACTAGGCATCCACTCTGAGTGCTAAATTGCACTGATGATGAAATATTGCCAGTTTGTGGTGAAATACTTCATCAGGGCATAAATATTGGAAAAGCAGAATTTGCCAGTTTTTCGTAAATTTATGCTCTGGTGCATTTTTCTCCACAAATGTAGACTGTAAATTCCGAACTGCTAGTCAATAACCTGAATTTTCACAACAGTTTACTCACTCAATAAAAATATTGCATATCCATAATATTCAAACCATTAAAAGCAAACGGGCGAGAGAGCAGCTGGATCAGGGAGAAAAGCAAATTGACATGAGAGGAAGAGCAACTTGGAGCTTGGGGGGTGGAGAAGCATACGAGGGTAGGAGCATCACAGAGGTGACTAGAGAAGCTCACAGGCAAGAGAGAGCAACACGGAGAAGGAGAAGAGAAGCACACTAATACAGCTGGAAAACACATGCAGTCTCGTGGAGTGCTTTACAAAAAAAAAGTTCCCTAAAAGTCAACATTGAAAAAGCACAAGTACATTGATGATGCTCCACGGCAGACACAAACACAAGATGGACATTTCAAGCCATTAAATAAGAAGCTGTCAAATTAGAGTGACTGTTAAGCCAACCAACGGTAAGCAATGCCTGGGCTGCAAGCCCTTTTGTTATTTTAAAGCCCACAATATGGCTTTTGCAGCAAGGTGGCTATACTATCTAGTAGGCTGAACCTAAAAGGTTCTCCTATTAAGCTTCTTTTGAAACCAGTTTAACGAAATCTGCATAATATTTAAACTTGTCTAGACATTTGAGATCTAAACCTTCCTGTGCATTTGTTTTATAAATGTACCCTTCTGCTCTACCTCTTAAAATAATGATGGAGCAGTTAATAAAATCTGTCTGAAGGTAGTAATGGTGGCGAAGTGGAGAAATAGCAAGTTGGCTCAGTGACTTAAGTGCTCACCGCGAACATCCTGCTGACATTGCTCTCTTCTGCAAGATGATTACATGGGGACTAAAGGTCAGCGTGAAGGAAGTTTGTGTGACACCACAGCATCACTCAGTGCAACCACAGCATCACTCGGTGCTACCACAGCATCACTCAGCGGCACCACAGCATCACTCAGTGCCACCACAGCATCACTCAGCGCCAACACAGCATCACTCAGCGCTACCACAGCATCACTCAGGGCCAGCACAGCATCACTCAGCGCCACCACAGCATCGCTCAGCGCCAACACAGCATCACACAGTGCCACCACAGCATCACTCAGGGCCACCACAGCATCACTCAGTGCCACAACAATAACACTCAGCACTACCACAGCATCACTCAGCACCACCACAGCATCACTCAGCGCCACCAGAGCATCACTCAGCGTCTCCACAGCATCACTCAGCGGCACCACAGCATCACTCAGCACCACCACAGCATCACTCAGGGCCAGCACAGCATCACTTGGCACTACCACAGCATCACTCAGTGCCAACACAGCATCACTGAAAGCCACAACAGCATCACTCAGAGCCAACACAGCATCACTCAGCGCCACCACAGCATCACTCAGCGCCACCACAGCATCACTCAGGGCCACGACTGCATCACTCAGTGCCACCACAGCATCACTCAGTGCCACCAAAGCATCACTCAGCACCACCACAGCATCACTCAGTGCCACCACAGCATCACTTGGCGCTACCACAGCATCACTCGGTGCCATCACAGCATCACTCAGCGCCACCACTGCATCACTCAGTGTCACAACAATATCACTCAGCACCACCACAGCATCACTCGGCACCACACCAGCATCACTCAGGGCCACCACAGCATCACTCAGTGCTACAACAATATCACTCAGCACCACCACAGCATCACTTGGCACCAAATCACTATCACTCAGCATCACTTTTGCGCTAGTACACCACCACATCATCATCACTCAGCAAGACCTGAGTATCATTCATCATCACCTCAGCATCACTCAGGGCTACCACAGCATCACTCAGCGTCACAACAGCATCACTCAGCACCACAACAGCATCACTTAGCGCCACAACAGCATCACTCAGCGCCACCACAGCATCACTCGGCGCCACCACATTATCACTCGGCGCTACCACACCATCACTCGGCGCCACCACAGCATCACTCGGCGCCACCACAGCATCACTCGACGCCAACACAGCATCACTCGGAGCCAACACAGCATCACTCGGAGCCACCACAGCATCACTCGGCGCCACCACAGCATCACTCAGGGCTACCACAGCATCACTCAGGGCCACCACAGCATCACTCAGCGTCACCACAGCATCACTCAGCGCCACAACACCATCACTCAGCGCCACAACACCATCACTCAGCGCCACAACAGCATCACTCGGCGCCACCACAGCATCACTCTGCGCTACCACACCATCACTCGACGCCACCACAGCATCACTCGGCACCACCACAGCATCACTCTGCGCCAACACAGCATCACTCGGAGCCAACACAGCATCACTCGGCGCCACTACAGCATCACTCGACGCCACCACAGCATCACTCAGCGCCAACACAGCATCACTCAGAGCCAACACAGCATCACTCAGCGCCACCACAGCATCACTCAGCGCCACCACAGCATCACTCAGCACCACCACAGCATCACTCAGCGCCACCACAGCATCACTCAGCGCCACCACAGCATCACTCAGCACCACCACAGCATCACTCAGCGTCTCCACAGCATCACTCAGCGGCACCACAGCATCACTCAGCACCACCACAGCATCACTCGGAGCCACCACAGCATCACTCAGAGCCACCACAGCATCACTCAGAGCCAACACAGCATCACTCAGCGCCAACACAGCATCACTCAGGTCCCCCACAGCATCACTCAGGGCCACGACTGCATCACTCAGGGCCACCACAGCATCACTCAGTGCCACCACAGCATCACTCAGCACCACCACAGAATCACTCAGTGCCACCACAGCATCACTTGGCGCTACCACAGCATCACTCAGCGCCACCACTGCATCACTTAGTGTTACCACAGCATCACTCAGCGCCACCACAGCAACACTCAGCACTACCACGGCATCACTCAGCGCCACCACAGCATCACTCAGCGCCACCACAGCATCACTCAGGGCCACCACAGCATCACTCAGTGCCACAACAATATCACTCAGCACCACCACAGCATCACTCGGCACCACCACAGCATCACTCAGGGCCACCACAGCATCACTCAGTGCCACAACAATATCACTCAGCACCACCACAGCATCACTCGGAGCCACCACAGCATCACTCAGAGCCACCACAGCATCACTCAGAGCCAACACAGCATCACTCAGCACCAACACAGCATCACTCAGGTCCCCCACAGCATCACTCAGGGCCACGACTGCATCACTCAGTGCCACCACAGCATCACTCAGTGCCACCACAGCATCACTCAGCACCACCACAGAATCACTCAGTGCCACCACAGCATCACTTGGCGCCATCACAGCATCACTCAGCGCCACCACTGCATCACTTAGTGTTACCACAGCATCACTCAGCGCCACCACAGCAACACTCAGCACTACCACGGCATCACTCAGCGCCACCACAGCATCACTCAGCGTCACCACAGCATCACTCAGCGCCACCACAGCATCACTCAGGGCCACCACAGCATCACTCAGTGCCACAACAATATCACTCAGCACCACCACAGCATCACTCGGCACCACCACAGCATCACTCAGGGCCACCACAGCATCACTCAGTGCCACAACAATATCACTCAGCACCACCACAGCATCACTTGGCACCAAATCACTATCACTCAGCATCACTTTTGCGCTAGTACACCACCACATCATCATCACTCAGCAAGACCTGAGTATCATTCATCATCACCTCAGCATCACTCAGGGCTACCACAGCATCACTCAGCGTCACAACAGCATCACTCAGCACCACAACAGCATCACTTAGCGCCACAACAGCATCACTCAGCGCCACCACAGCATCACTCGGCGCCACCACATTATCACTCGGCGCTACCACACCATCACTCGGCGCCACCACAGCATCACTCGGCGCCACCACAGCATCACTCGACGCCAACACAGCATCACTCGGAGCCAACACAGCATCACTCGGAGCCACCACAGCATCACTCGGCGCCACCACAGCATCACTCAGGGCTACCACAGCATCACTCAGGGCCACCACAGCATCACTCAGCGTCACCACAGCATCACTCAGCGCCACAACACCATCACTCAGCGCCACAACACCATCACTCAGCGCCACAACAGCATCACTCGGCGCCACCACAGCATCACTCTGCGCTACCACACCATCACTCGACGCCACCACAGCATCACTCGGCGCCACCACAGCATCACTCTGCGCCAACACAGCATCACTCGGAGCCAACACAGCATCACTCGGCGCCACCACAGCATCACTCGACGCCACCACAGCATCACTCAGCGCCAACACAGCATCACTCAGAGCCAACACAGCATCACTCAGCGCCACCACAGCATCACTCAGCGCCACCACAGCATCAATCAGCACCACCACAGCATCACTCAGCACCACCACAGCATCACTCAGCGCCACCACAGCATCACTCAGCACCACCACAGCATCACTCAGCGTCTCCACAGCATCACTCAGCGGCACCACAGCATCACTCAGCACCACCACAGCATCACTCGGAGCCACCACAGCATCACTCAGAGCCACCACAGCATCACTCAGAGCCAACACAGCATCACTCAGCGCCAACACAGCATCACTCAGGTCTCCCACAGCATCACTCAGGGCCACGACTGCATCACTCAGTGCCACCACAGCATCACTCAGTGCCACCACAGCATCACTCAGCACCACCACAGAATCACTCAGTGCCACCACAGCATCACTTGGCGCTACCACAGCATCACTCGGTGCCATCACAGCATCACTCAGCGCCACCACTGCATCACTTAGTGTTACCACAGCATCACTCAGCGCCACCACAGCAACACTCAGCACTACCACGGCATCACTCAGCGCCACCACAGCATCACTCAGCGCCACCACAGCATCACTCAGCGCCACCACAGCATCACTCAGGGCCACCACAGCATCACTCAGTGCCACAACAATATCACTCAGCACCACCACAGCATCACTCGGCACCACCACAGCATCACTCAGGGCCACCACAGCATCACTCAGTGCCACAACAATATCACTCAGCACCACCACAGCATCACTTGGCACCAAATCACTATCACTCAGCATCACTTTTGCGCTAGTACACCACCACATCATCATCACTCAGCAAGACCTGAGTATCATTCATCATCACCTCAGCATCACTCAGGGCTACCACAGCGTCACTCAGCGTCACAACAGCATCACTCAGCACCACAACAGCATCCCTCAGCGCCACAACAGCATCACTCAGCGCCACCACAGCATCACTCGGCGCCACCACATTATCACTCGGCGGTACCACACCATCACTTGGCGTCACCACAGCATCACTCGGCGTCACCACAGCATCACTCGGCGCCAACACAGCATCACTCGGAGCCAACACAGCATCACTCGGAGCCACCACAGCATCACTCAGCGCCACAACAGCATCACTCAGCACCACCACAGCATCACTCAGCACCACCACAGGATCACTCAGCACCACCACAGCATCACTCAGCGCCACCACAGCATCACTCAGCATCTCCACAGCATCACTCAGCGGCACCACAGCATCACTCGGCGCCAACACAGCACCACTCGGAGCCAACACAGCATCACTCGGAGCCACCACAGCATCACTCGGCGCCACCACAGCATCACTCAGCGCCACAACAGCATCACTCAGCACCACAACAGCATCACTCAGCGCCACAACAGCATCACTCAGCACCACCACAGCATCACTCAGCACCACCACAGGATCACTCAGCACCACGACAGCATCACTCAGCGCCACCACAGCATCACTCAGCACCACCACAGCATCACTCAGCGTCTCCACAGCATCACTCAGCGGCACCACAGCATCACTCAGCACCACCACAGCATCACTCGGAGCCACCACAGCATCACTCAGAGCCACCACAGCATCACTCAGAGCCAACACAGCATCACTCAGCGCCACCACAGCATCACTCAGGTCCCCCACCGCATCACTCAGGGCCACCACAGCATCACTCAGCGCCACCACAGCATCACTCAGGGTCACCACAGCATCACTCAACACTAACACAGCATCACTCAGCACCACCACAGCCATCACTCAGCACCACCACAGCATCAGTCAGCACCACCACAGCATCAGTCAGCACCACCACAGCATCACTCAGCGCCACCACAGCATCACTCAGCGCCACCACAGCATCACTCAGCGCCACCACAACATCACTCAGCGCCACCACAGCATCACTCAGCGCCACCACAACATCACTCAGCGCTACAACAGCATCACTCAGCGCTACCACAGCATCACTCAGCACCACATCAGTATCACTCAGCATCGCCTTTGCACTAGTACACCACCACATCATCATCACTCAGCAAGACCGGAGTATCATTCAGCATCACCTCAACATCGTCTCCGCACCAGTCACCACCACCACCACCACCACTACCACCTCAGCATCACTCAGCCCCACCTCAGGATCACTCAGCGCCACCACAGCATCACTCAGCACCACCACAGCATCACTCAGCACCACCACAGCATCACTCAACACCACCACAGCATCACTCAGCACCACCACAGCATCACTCAGCGCCACCACAGCATCACTCAGCACCACCACAGCATCACTCAGCACCACCACAGCATCACTCAACACTAGGACTAGGTGACTGTACCTCTACCTGCTAACAACGCTAGCGCTATTTGCAATTCGCTTTTAAAATTTCCGTTTTTGTATTTGCTTTGCTCTTTATTTTGTTCCCCCTGATCTTACTACATCATGTTCCTCATACTTGCACTTTAAAAGTTTACCTTCACCGCTGTTTAGCGGGTTCTCGTCATTGGGGATGTGTGGATGACTTGCAGACGCCATTTTGCTTTGGGAACTGCTAGGGCAATCTTGGGCGCCATATTGGAGGAGGAGGCGGGCTCTCCAGGCAAGGCCGGCGCATTTAAACCGGGCACTCGCTCACGTCAGCTGGACTAGGTGACTGTACCTCTACCTGCTAACAACGCTAGCGCTATTTGCAATTCGCTTTTAAAATTCCCGTTTTTGTATTTGCTTTGCTCTTTATTTTGTTCCCCCTGATCTTACTACATCATGTTCCTCATACTTGCACTTTAAAAGTTTACCTTCACCGCTGTTTAGCGGGTTCTCGTCATTGGGGATGTGTGGATGACTTGCAGACGCCATTTTGCTTTGGGAACTGCTAGGGCAATCTTGGGCGCCATATTGGAGGAGGAGGCGGGCTCTCCAGGCAAGGCCGGCGCATTTAAACCGGGCACTCGCTCGCGTCAGCTGGACTAGGTGACTGTACCTCTACCTGCTAACAACGCTAGCGCTATTTGCAATTCGCTTTTAAAATTCCCGTTTTTTTGTATTTGCTTTGCTCTTTATTTTGTTCCCCCTGATCTTACTACATCATGTTCCTCATACTTGCACTTTAAAAGTTTACCTTCACCGCTGTTTAGCGGGTTCTCGTCATTGGGGATGTGTGGATGACTTGCAGACGCCATTTTGCTTTGGGAACTGCTAGGGCAATCTTGGGCGCCATATTGGAGGAGGAAAAAGGGGGTGGTGATGGACAGAGTTTCTGAATGATGCAGAATACTCTTACCAAGTCAAGAGATCATGGTTTTAATCCATCACCGTTTTTTAGCTCACTGCACCATCCCAGCTCAGAACCTGGCTACATGCAAATTAGTCTGTACCTGTCCCAGTGCATGATGGGAACAGGGCAAACCAAACTACCAAGCCAATTCTTATACTGGGAAGGGAACAAGCTTCCGGGGACCGGTTTCTGGCATCACAGCCTTCATCGGCCCGGCTTGCCTGAATCCTGATGGTGCAATGAGCAAGGGACTCACGTCTGAGCATACCCTCCCACACTGAGTGTGGATAAAATCGATTTGGGAAAAAGGGGGTGGTGATGGACAGAGTTTCTGAATGATGCAGAATACTCTTACCAAGTCAAGAGATCATGGTTTTAATCCATCACCGTTTTTTAGCTCACTGCACCATCCCAGCTCAGAACCTGGCTACATGCAAATTAGTCTGTACCTGTCCCAGTGCATGATGGGAACAGGGCAAACCAAACTACCAAGCCAATTCTTATACTGGGAAGGGAACAAGCTTCCGGGGACCGGTTTCTGGCATCACAGCCTTCATCGGCCCGGCTTGCCTGAATCCTGATGGTGCAATGAGCAAGGGACTCACGTCTGAGCATACCCTCCCACACTGAGTGTGGATAAAATCGATTTGGGAAAAAGGGGGTGGTGATGGACAGAGTTTCTGAATGATGCAGAATACTCTTACCAAGTCAAGAGATCATGGTTTTAATCCATCACCGTTTTTTAGCTCACTGCACCATCCCAGCTCAGAACCTGGCTACATGCAAATTAGTCTGTACCTGTCCCAGTGCATGATGGGAACAGGGCAAACCAAACTACCAAGCCAATTCTTATACTGGGAAGGGAACAAGCTTCCGGGGACCGGTTTCTGGCATCACAGCCTTCATCGGCCCGGCTTGCCTGAATCCTGATGGTGCAATGAGCAAGGGACTCACGTCTGAGCATACCCTCCCACACTGAGTGTGGATAAAATCGATTTGGGAAAAAGGGGGTGGTGATGGACAGAGTTTCTGAATGATGCTGGGGTGGCAGAGTGGGCTAAAGAACGGTGATGGATCATACCCAGATCTGTTGACTGGGTGTGAGTGTTTGATTGGTTCTGATGCTCCGTCCATCACCACCCCTTTTTGTACCGCTTTGTTCGCCATAAGTTGGCAGGGTATGCTCAGACGTGAGTCCCTTGCTCACTTTGCCTCTGGATTCAAGCAAGCCTGGCTGAAGACGGCTGAAATGCCAGAAACCGGTCCTAGGAAGCTTGTTTCCGGTCCAGGGAAGGCATGGCTTGGCAGTTCGGGCTGGACTGTTCCCATGAGGCACAGGGTCAGACTGATTTGCATATGGCCATGTCTGAACTGGGGTGGCAGAGTGGGCTAAAGAACGGTGATGGATCATACCCAGATCTGTTGACTGGGTGTGAGTGTTTGATTGGTTCTGATGCTCCGTCCATCACCACCCCTTTTTGTACCATATTGGAGGAGGAGGCGGGCTCTCTAGGCAAGGCCGGCGCATTTAAACCGGGCACTCGCTCGCGTCAGCTGGACTAGGTGACTGTACCTCTACCTGCTAACAACGCTAGCGCTATTTGCAATTCGCTTTTAAAATTCCCGTTTTTGTATTTGCTTTGCTCTTTATTTTGTTCCCCCTGATCTTACTACATCATGTTCCTCATACTTGCACTTTAAAAGTTTACCTTCACCGCTGTTTAGCGGGTTCTCGTCATTGGGGATGTGTGGATGACTTGCAGACGCCATTTTGCTTTGGGAACTGCTAGGGCAATCTTGGGCGCCATATTGGAGGAGGAGGCGGGCTCTCCAGGCAAGGCCGGCGCATTTAAACCGGGCACTCGCTCGCGTCAGCTGGACTAGGTGACTGTACCTCTACCTGCTAACAACGCTAGCGCTATTTGCAATTCGCTTTTAAAATTCCCGTTTTTGTATTTGCTTTGCTCTTTATTTTGTTCCCCCTGATCTTACTACATCATGTTCCTCATACTTGCACTTTAAAAGTTTACCTTCACCGCTGTTTAGCGGGTTCTCGTCATTGGGGATGTGTGGATGACTTGCAGACGCCATTTTGCTTTGGGAACTGCTAGGGCAATCTTGGGCGCCATATTGGAGGAGGAGGCGGGCTCTCTAGGCAAGGCCGGCGCATTTAAACCGGGCACTCGCTCGCGTCAGCTGGACTAGGTGACTGTACCTCTACCTGCTAACAACGCTAGCGCTATTTGCAATTCGCTTTTAAAATTCCCGTTTTTGTATTTGCTTTGCTCTTTATTTTGTTCCCCCTGATCTTACTACATCATGTTCCTCATACTTGCACTTTAAAAGTTTACCTTCACCGCTGTTTAGCGGGTTCTCGTCATTGGGGATGTGTGGATGACTTGCAGACGCCATTTTGCTTTGGGAACTGCTAGGGCAATCTTGGGCGCCATATTGGAGGAGGAGGCGGGCTCTCCAGGCAAGGCCGGCGCATTTAAACCGGGCACTCGCTCGCGTCAGCTGGACTAGGTGACTGTACCTCTACCTGCTAACAACGCTAGCGCTATTTGCAATTCGCTTTTAAAATTCCCGTTTTTGTATTTGCTTTGCTCTTTATTTTGTTCCCCCTGATCTTACTACATCATGTTCCTCATACTTGCACTTTAAAAGTTTACCTTCACCGCTGTTTAGCGGGTTCTCGTCATTGGGGATGTGTGGATGACTTGCAGACGCCATTTTGCTTTGGGAACTGCTAGGGCAATCTTGGGCGCCATATTGGAGGAGGAGGCGGGCTCTCTAGGCAAGGCCGGCGCATTTTTAAACCGGGCACTCGCTCGCGTCAGCTGGACTAGGTGACTGTACCTCTACCTGCTAACAACGCTAGCGCTATTTGCAATTCGCTTTTAAAATTCCCGTTTTTGTATTTGCTTTGCTCTTTATTTTGTTCCCCCTGATCTTACTACATCATGTTCCTCATACTTGCACTTTAAAAGTTTACCTTCACCGCTGTTTAGCGGGTTCTCGTCATTGGGGATGTGTGGATGACTTGCAGACGCCATTTTGCTTTGGGAACTGCTAGGGCAATCTTGGGCGCCATATTGGAGGAGGAGGCGGGCTCTCCAGGCAAGGCCGGCGCATTTAAACCGGGCACTCGCTCGCGTCAGCTGGACTAGGTGACTGTACCTCTACCTGCTAACAACGCTAGCGCTATTTGCAATTCGCTTTTAAAATTCCCGTTTTTGTATTTGCTTTGCTCTTTATTTTGTTCCCCCTGATCTTACTACATCATGTTCCTCATACTTGCACTTTAAAAGTTTACCTTCACCGCTGTTTAGCGGGTTCTCGTCATTGGGGATGTGTGGATGACTTGCAGACGCCATTTTGCTTTGGGAACTGCTAGGGCAATCTTGGGCGCCATATTGGAGGAGGAGGCGGGCTCTCTAGGCAAGGCCGGCGCATTTAAACCGGGCACTCGCTCGCGTCAGCTGGACTAGGTGACTGTACCTCTACCTGCTAACAACGCTAGCGCTATTTGCAATTCGCTTTTAAAATTCCCGTTTTTGTATTTGCTTTGCTCTTTATTTTGTTCCCCCTGATCTTACTACATCATGTTCCTCATACTTGCACTTTAAAAGTTTACCTTCACCGCTGTTTAGCGGGTTCTCGTCATTGGGGATGTGTGGATGACTTGCAGACGCCATTTTGCTTTGGGAACTGCTAGGGCAATCTTGGGCGCCATATTGGAGGAGGAGGCGGGCTCTCTAGGCAAGGCCGGCGCATTTTAACCAGCCATTCACACGCGCAGCGGTGACGCGCAGTTGTGGGCGCCCTCCCTGCGCCGGAGTCGTGCCAGAGTCCTGCCCGTCTGCGCTCGTCCGCGCCTCGGCAGGGCTCGGCAGGCTGCGCAGGGGGATGACCATGTTTACGGCTGATAATATGCGCAGCTTCAGAAACAGGGTGAGTGATTGTATGCATGGACCACTGGACCCCCTTTCGGGCCCTTACCAATGCCCTGGGTGCAGTTTTGAACTTCCTTTGCCCATGCCCGTTAGGGCATTAGAGCCCCCTTCCAATGTTAGTAACTCTGCTACTCGCCCTCTCGTCCCCCCTCGCTCACCCACTTTCAAAATACTCCACCTAAACGTAAGATCCCTAGTCTGTCATCATTTAGATGTCTTTACTGTGCTCACGGATGAAAAGCCGGATATAATGTTTTTAACAGAGACCTGGCTGCACGATAATGCCACGGCGGCAATTAACCTTGCCTTGCCTGCAGATTACACTATGCACACCTTACACCGTAACTCGAGAGGTGGTGGGATCGCAGCGGTCTTAAGAACGTGCTATCCTTGTCTATGGAACGCTGTGAGCATTGCGGGTTGTGAAAGTGCCCACTTCGCTATCTCGTTGACTCCCCAGTTTACTTTTTCTGGCTTGGTTATTTACAGACCCCCTGGTCCCGACGACGCCTTTCGGTCAGCCCTTCCAGAGGTAGTCTCTGCCTTAGCCCTTAGATCAGCTAATTTCAGTGTAATCGGAGATCTTAATATTCATATGGATGCTCCTCTATCCTCGGTGGTGGGTAGTTTCCTCACAGATCTTGAGGCACTTAGACTACATCAGCTGATCCTTGGGCCCACTCATGTTGGGGGTCACACCTTGGACCCCTTTCTGACGAATTTGGATTGTGTGGAAGCACTGCCACCGAAACCAATTATCTGGACAGACCATTATCTTATTGACATTCGGATCACTTTGGCTGCTTCTCCTCCTAGAAATACTACATCTGTCATTTTTAAACGTCCTTGGAGGAAGTTGAACCTGGAGGCTTTTCAGCTGCTGTTGTCACAACACATACCAGAACCTCCCATTGATGTCACCTCTGGATATGATCATTTTTGCAATTGGTTTTTCCGGGCTCTTGACACCTTAATTCCAGCGGGCTGGAGTAAGACTAGACCGGGCCACTCTAGCCCATGGTATGACGAATCTCTCAGGCTCCTTAAGGTTACCTGTAAAAGGGCAGAAAGAGCCTGGCGTAAGGCATATGACGTTACTCTCAAGCAGGTTTATCGAGCCAGTATTAAGGCATACCATCGAGCCATCTGCAAAGCACGTGCCTCCTTCTATTCCTTACAATTCAGGAACAGTGCAAATCCAACTAAGTTAATCTTTAAGGTTCTTAAAGATTTAACTAGCAGGAAAGCCGCTACGTTGGGGAATGGCTCCCAGGCTCATTGTGATGGACTAGCGTCATTTTTTGTTGAAAAAGTGGATGCGATCTATAGATCTTTCCCCCCCCCTGCTTCCTCTCTTAATCCTGTAACGTCTATGAATGACTTTTCTAGTCCATTACTGGTGCTTCCTGCGCCTTCTCAGGAAGAATTTGACTCCCTGGTGGTGAGGGTCAAATCGGGCTCTCCAATGGACCCTCTGAGACCGGCACAATTCAGGGACCTGTCAGAGCTGTGTCTTCCGTTTCTTCTCAGTCTTATTAAGCTATCTCTCAGTACTGGGTCGGTACCTGTAAAATGGAAGCAAGCCATGGTTATGCCGGTACTGAAAAAGGCAACATTAGATCCTGCAAAGCCAGAGCACTACCGGCCCATCTCTTTGCTTCCATGGGTCTCCAAGATCGCTGAGGCTCATGTCAATAACATCCTATCTGGCCACCTTTTAAATACAGGTATCCTTCACCCCTCCCAGAATGGCTTTAGAGCAGGCCATAGTACGGAGACAGCCCTGGTGGCTATGGTTGAGCATCTTCGTACTATGTTAGACTCTGGTCAGACGGCGGCACTGATCCTGCTGGATCTCAGTGCCGCCTTTGACACGGTTTCCCACCCGATCCTGCTCCAGAGGCTGAGAGAAGCGGGAGTTAACGGCACTGCTTTGGGTTGGTTTCGCTCTTTTCTGGCCGAGCGTACCTTTAAGGTTTGTACTCCCCCTTACGAGTCTTCTCCCCGCCCTATTTCCCAAGGAGTTCCGCAGGGTTCGGCACTTAGTCCGACCCTGTTCAATTTGTACGTGAGACCGTTGACGGAAGTTGCCAATAAATGGGGTCTCACTATGGTATCTTACGCCGATGATACCCAATTAGCTGTGGCTCTTAATGGGTCTACCACGCTGAATTCCTCTAATTTCCAACAAGCTCTTAGAGAGGTGGCAAGCTGGATGACCGACAATCGTCTCCAACTTAATGCCACAAAAACAGAAGTCTTAGTGCTGGGCAAGGAAATCCATCTTTGGGGAGACGACTGGTGGCCTTTAGAGCTCGGCCCAACTCCCATACCAGTCACCCAGGTGAAGAATCTTGGGATTCTGCTTGACGCCAATCTATCATTCATCCCCCACACAAAGAAAGTTGCGGGCACCTGTTTTGGCGTTCTTCAGAGTCTCAGGCCTATTCTTAAATTCTTCGACGCTTCTACCAGGCAACTTATAGTGCAGGCCATGATTCTTTCCAGATTGGATTATGCCAGTGCACTCTTATTGGGCACCAATCAAGCAGAGCTTACACGCCTTCAGCGCGTACAAAACGCGGCTGCTCGTATGCTGATAGGTCTGCCTAAATTTTGCTCAGTTAGGAGCGCCATTTCTGATCTTCACTGGTTGCCCGTTAGGCAGAGGATAAAATTTAAAGTACTGTGCCTGGTTTTTAAAATTCTGAAACTGGCTTCCCCTCCTATTCTGTCTCAGACTATCTCCTACTACACACCGGCTAGAACACTTCGTTCAACCGGTCAATTTTTGGCCACAATCCCTCGCTTTAAAAAAGCCAGAATGGGCGGACGCTCTTTTGGTGTCTTGGCGGCCAGCCTTTGGAACACATTGCCGTTCAGTGTTCGGTCCATTCCGGACTTGCTTCCTTTTAGGAAAGCGGTGAAAACATTCTTGTTTCCTTTGGTCTAGCGATCTTGGTTAGCATGTTCATCTGTTGGTTGTGTTGCTCGTCCTTTGTAGCGCCAGGACGCCGCTTGGCTGTGGCATCTGTGCGCCTTATAAATGATAAATAACATAACATAACATAACACAGCATCACTCAGCACCACCACAGCCATCACTCAGCACCACCACAGCATGAGTCAACGCCACCACAGCATCACTCAGCGCCACCACAGCATCACTCAGCGCCACCACAGCATCACTCAGCGCCACCACAACATCACTCAGCGCCATCACAGCATCACTCAGCGCCACCACAACATCACTCAGCGCTACCACAGCATCACTCAGCGCCACCACAGCATCACTCAGGGTCACCACAGCATCACTCAACACTAACACAGCATCACTCAGCACCACCACAGCCATCACTCAGCACCACCACAGCATCAGTCAGCACCACCACAGCATCAGTCAGCACCACCACAGCATCACTCAGCGCCACCACAGCATCACTCAGCGCCACCACAACATCACTCAGCGCCACCACAGCATCACTCAGCGCCACCACAACATCACTCAGCACTACCACAGCATCACTCAGCGCCACCACAGCATCACTCAGCACCACCACAGCATCACTCAGCACTACCACAGCATCACTCGGCACCACCACATTATCAATCGGCGCTACCACACCATCACTCGGCGCCACCACAGCATCACTCGGCGCCACCACAGCATCACTCGGCGCCAACACAGCATCACTCGGAGCCAACACAGCATCACTCGGAGCCACCACAGCATCACTCGGCGCCACCACAGCATCACTCAGGGCTACCACAGCATCACTCAGGGCCACCACAGCATCACTCAGCGTCACCACAGCATCACTCAGCACCACAACAGCATCACTCAGCGCCACAACAGCATCACTCAGCGCCACAACAGCATCACTCGGCGCCACCACAGCATCACTCTGCGCTACCACACCATCACTCGACGCCACCACAGCATCACTCGGCGTCACCACAGCATCACTCTGCGCCAACACAGCATCACTCGGTGCCAACACAGCATCACTCGGCGCCACCACAGCATCACTCGACGCCACCACAGCATCACTCAGCGCCAACACATCATCACTCAGAGCCAACACAGCATCACTCAGCGCCACCACAGCATCACTCAGCGCTACCACAGCATCACTCAGCACCACCACAGCATCACTCAGCACCACCACAGCATCACTCAGCGCCACCACAGCATCACTCAGCACCACCATAGCATCACTCAGCATCTCCACAGCATCACTCAGCACCACCAGAGCATCACTCAGCACCACCACAGCATCACTCGGAGCCACCACAGCATCACTCAGAGCCACCACAGCATCACTCAGAGCCAACACAGCATCACTCAGCACCACCACAGCATCACTCAGGTCCCCCACAGCATCACTCAGGGCCACGACTGCATCACTCAGTGCCACCACAGCATCACTCAGTGCCACCACAGCATCACTCAGCACCACCACAGCATCACTCAGTGCCACCACAGCATCACTTGGCGCTACCACAGCATCACTCGGTGCCATCACAGCATCACTCAGCGCCACCACTGCATCACTCAGTGTTACCCCAGCATCACTCAGCGCCACCACAGCAACACTCAGCACTACCACGGCATCACTCAGCGCCACCATGGCATCACTCAGCGCCACCACAGCATCACTCAGCGCCACCACAGCATCACTCAGGGCCACCACAGCACCACTCAGTGCCACAACAATATCACTCAGCACCACCACAGCATCACTCGGCACCACCACAGCATCACTCAGGGCCACCACAGCATCACTCAGTGCCACAACAATATCACTCAGCACCACCACAGCAACACTTGGCACCAAATCACTATCACTCAGCATCACTTTTGCGCTAGTACACCACCACATCATCATCACTCAGCAAGACCAGAGTATCATTCATCATCACCTCAGCATCACTCAGGGCTACCACAGCGTCACTCAGCGTCACAACAGCATCACTCAGCACCACAACAGCATCACTCAGCGCCACAACAGCATCACTCAGCGCCACCACAGCATCACTCGGAGCCCCCACATTATCACTCGGCGCTACCACACCATCACTCGGCGTCACCACAGCATCACTCGGCGCCACCACAGCATCACTCGGCGCCAACACAGCACCACTCGGAGCCAACACAGCATCACTCGGAGCCACCACAGCATCACTCGGCGCCACCACAGCATCACTTAGGGCTACCACAGCATCACTCAGGGCCACCACAGCATCACTCAGCGTCACAACAGCATCACTCAGCGCCACAACAGCATCACTCAGCGCCACAACAGCATCACTCAGCGCCACAACAGCATCACTCAGCACCACCACAGCATCACTCAGCACCACCACAGGATCACTCAGCACCACCACAGCATCACTCAGCGCCACCACAGCATCACTCAGCACCACCACAGCATCACTCAGCGTCTCCACAGCATCACTCAGCGGCACCACAGCATCACTCAGCACCACCACAGCATCACTCGGAGCCACCACAGCATCACTCAGAGCCACCACAGCATCACTCAGAGCCAACACAGCATCACTCAGCGCCACCACAGCATCACTCAGGTCCCCCACAGCATCACTCAGGGCCACCACAGCATCACTCAGCGCCACCACAGCATCACTCAGGGTCACCACAGCATCACTCAACACTAACACAGCATCACTCAGCACCACCACAGCCATCACTCAGCACCACCACAGCATCAGTCAGCACGACCACAGCATCAGTCAGCACCACCACAGCATCACTCAGCGCCACCACAGCATCACTCAGCGCCACCACAGCATCACTCAGCGCCACCACAACATCACTCAGCGCCACCACAGCATCACTCAGCGCCACCACAACATCACTCAGCGCTACCACAGCATCACTCAGCGCTACCACAGCATCACTCAGCACCACATCAGTATCACTCAGCATCGCCTTTGCACTAGTACACCACCACATCATCATCACTCAGCAAGACCGGAGTATCATTCAGCATCACCTCAACATCGTCTCCGCACCAGTCACCACCACCACCACCACCACTACCACCTCAGCATCACTCAGCCCCACCTCAGCATCACTCAGCGCCACCACAGCATCACTCAGCACCACCACAGCATCACTCAGCACCACCACAGCATCACTCAACACCACCACAGCATCACTCAGCACCACCACAGCATCACTCAGCGCCACCACAGCATCACTCAGCACCACCACAGCATCACTCAGGGTCACCACAGCATCACTCAACACTAACACAGCATCACTCAGCACCACCACAGCCATCACTCAGCACCACCACAGCATGAGTCAGCACCACCACAGCATCACTCAGCGCTACCACAGCATCACTCAGCGTCACCACAGCATCACTCAGCGCCACCACAACATCACTCAACGCCATCACAGCATCACTCAGCGCCACCACAACATCACTCAGCGCTACCACAGCATCACTCAGCGCCACCACAGCATCACTCAGCACCACCACAGCATCACTCAGCACCACCACAGCATCACTCAGCACCACCACAGCATCACTCAGCACCACCACAGCATCACTCAGCACCACCACAGCATCACTCAGCGTCTCCACAGCATCACTCAACGGCACCTCAGCATCACTCAGCCCCACCTCAGCATCACTCAGTGCCACCACAGCATCACTCAGCACCACCACAGCATCACTCAGCACCACCACAGCATCACTCAGCACCACCACAGCATCACTCAGCGCCACCACAGCATCACTCAGCACCACCACAGCATCACTCAGGGTCACCACAGCATCACTCAACACTAACACAGCATCACTCAGCACCACCACAGCCATCACTCAGCATCACCACAGCATCAGTCAGCACCACCACAGCATCAGTCAGCACCACCACAGCATCACTCAGCGCCACCACAGCATCACTCAGCGCCACCACAACATCACTCAGCGCCACCACAGCATCACTCAGCGCCACCACAACATCACTCAGCGCTACCACAGCATCACTCAGCGCCACCACAGCATCACTCAGCACCACCACAGCATCACTCAGCACTACCACAGCATCACTCAGCACCACCACAGCATCACTCAGCACCACCACAGCATCACTCAGCACCACCACAGCATCACTCAGCACCACCACAGCATCACTCAGCGTCTCCACAGCATCACTCAGCGGCACCACAGCATCACTCGGAGCCACCACAGCATCACTCAGAGCCACCACAGCATCACTCAGAGCCACCACAGCATCATTCAGAGCCAACACAGCATCACTCAGCGCCACCACAGCATCACTCAGGGCCACGACTGCATCACTCAGGGCCACAACTGCATCACTCAGGGCCACGACTGCATCACTCAGTGCCACCACAGCATCACTCAGTGCCACCACAGCATCACTCAGCATCACCACAGCATCACTCAGTGCCACCACAGCATCACTTGGCGCTACCACAGCATCACTCGGTGCCATCACAGCATCACTCAGCGCCACCACTGCATCACTCAGTGTTACCACAGCATCACTCAGCGCCACAACAGCAACACTCAGCACTACCACGGCATCACTCAGCACCACCACAGCATCACTCAGCGCCACCACAGCATCACTCAGGGCCACCACAGCATCACTCAGTGCCACAACAATATCACTCAGCACCACCACAGCATCACTCGGCACCACCACAGCATCACTCAGCGCCACCACTGCATCACTCAGTGTTACCACAGCATCACTCAGCGCCACAACAGCAACACTCAGCACTACCACGGCATCACTCAGCGCCACCACAGCATCACTCAGCGCCACCACAGCATCACTCAGGGCCACCACAGCATCACTCAGTGCCACAAGAATATCACTCAGCACCACCACAGCATCACTTGGCACCAAATCACTATCACTCAGCATCACTTTTGCGCTAGTACACCACCACATCATCATCACTCAGCAAGACCTGAGTATCTTTCATCATCACCTCAGCATCACTCAGGGCTACCACAGCATCACTCAGCGTCACAACAGCATCACTCAGCACCATGACAGCATCACTCAGCGCCACAACAGCATCACTCAGCGCCACCACAGCATCACTCGGCGCCTCCACATTATCACTCGGCGCTACCAAACCATCACTCGGCGCCACCACAGCATCACTCGGCGCCAACACAGCATCACTCGGAGCCAACACAGCATCACTCGGAGCCAACACAGCATCACTCGGCGCCACCACAGCATCACTCAGGGCTACCACAGCATCACTCAGGGCCACCACAGCATCACTCAGCGTCACCACAGCATCACTCAGCGCCACAACAGCATCACTCAGCGCCACAACAGCATCACTCAGCGCCACAACAGCATCACTCAGCACCACCACAGCATCACTCAGCACCACCACAGCATCACTCAGCACCACCACTGCATCACTCAGCGCCACCACAGCATCACTCAGCACCACCACAGCATCACTCGGAGCCACCACAGCATCACTCGGAGCCACCACAGCATCACTCAGAGCCAACACAGCATCACTCAGCGCCACCACAGCATCACTCAGGTCCCTCACAGCATCACTCAGGGCCACCACAGCATCACTCAGCGCCACCACAGCATCACTCAGGGTCACCACAGCATCACTCAACACTAACACAGCATCACTCAGCACCACCACAGCCATCACTCAGCACCACCACAGCATCAGTCAGCACCACCACAGCATCAGTCAGCACCACCACAGCATCACTCAGCGCCACCACAGCATCACTCAGCGCCACCACAGCATCACTCAGCGCCACCACAACATCACTCAGCGCCACCACAGCATCACTCAGCGCCACCACAACATCACTCAGCACTACCAGAGCATCACTCAGCGCTACCACAGCATCACTCAGCACCACATCAGTATCACTCAGCATCGCCTTTGCACTAGTACACCACCACATCATCATCACTCAGCAAGACCGGAGTATCATTCAGCATCACCTCAGCATCGTCTCCGCACCAGTCACCACCACCACCACCACCACTACCACCTCAGCATCCCTCAGCCCCACCTCAGCATCACTCAGCGTCACCACAGCATCACTCAGCACCACCACAGCATCACTCAGCACCACAACAGCATCACTCAGCACCACCACAGCATCACTCAGCGCCACCACAGCATCACTCAGCACCACTACACCATCACTCAGGGTCACCACAGCATCACTCAGCACTACCACAGCATCACTCAGCGGCACCACAGCATCACTCAGCACCACCACAGCATCACTCGGAGCCACAACAGCATCACTCAGAGCCACCACAGCATCATTCAGAGCCAACACAGCATCACTCAGCGCCACCACAGCATCACTCAGGTCCCCCACAGCATCACTCAGGGCCACGACTGCATCACTCAGTGCCACCACAGCATCACTCAGTGCCACCACAGCATCACTTGGCGCTACCACAGCATCACTCGGTGCCATCACAGCATCACTCAGCGCCACCACTGCATCACTCAGTGTTACCACAGCATCACTCAGCGCCACAACAGCAACACTCAGCACTACCACGGCATTACTCAGCGCCACCACAGCATCACTCAGCGCCACCACAGCATCACTCAGGGCCACCACAGCATCACTCAGTGCCACAACATTATCACTCAGCACCACCACAGCATCACTCGGCACCACCACAGCATCACTCAGGGCCACCACAGCATCACTCAGTGCCACAACAATATCACTCAGCACCACCACAGCATCACTTGGCACCAAATCACTATCACTCAGCATCACTTTTGCGCTAGTACACCACCACATCATCATCACTCAGCAAGACCTGAGTATCATTCATCATCACCTCAGCATCACTCAGGGCTACCACAGCATCACTCAGCGTCACAACAGCTTCACTCAGCACCACAACAGCATCACTCAGCGCCACAACAGCATCACTCAGCGCCACCACAGCATCACTCGGCGCCACCACATTATCACTCGGCGCTACCACACCATCACTCGGCGCCACCCCAGCATCACTCGGCGCCACCACAGCATCACTCGGCGCCAACACAGCATCACTCGGAGCCAACACAGCATCACTCGGAGCCACCACAGCATCACTCGGCGCCACCACAGCATCACTCAGGGCTACCACAGCATCACTCAGCGTCACCACAGCATCACTCAGCGCCACAACAGCATCACTCAGCGCCACAACAGCATCACTCAGCGCCACAACAGCATCACTCAGCACCACCACAGCATCACTCAACACCACCACAGCATCACTCAGCACCACCACAGCATCACTCAGCACCACCACAGCATCACTCAACACCACCACAGCATCACTCAGCACCACCACAGCATCACTCAGCGCCACCACAGCATCACTCAGCACCACCACAGCATCACTCGGAGCCACCACAGCATCACTCGGAGCCACCACAGCATCACTCAGAGCCAACACAGCATCACTCAGCGCCACCACAGCATCACTCAGGTCCCCCACAGCATCACTCAGCGCCACCACAGCATCACTCAGGGTCACCACAGCTTCACTCAACACTAACACAGCATCACTCAGCACCACCACAGCCATCAGTCAGCACCACCACAGCATCAGTCAGCACCACCACAGCATCAGTCAGCACCACCACAGCATCACTCATCGCCACCACAGCATCACTCAGCACCACCACAGCATCACTCAGCGCCACCACAACATCACTCAGCGCCACCACAGCATCACTCAGCGCCACCACAACATCACTCAGCACTACCAGAGCATCACTCAGCGCTACCACAGCATCACTCAGCACCACATCAGTATCACTCAGCATCGCCTTTGCACTAGTACACCACCACATCATCATCACTCAGCAAGACCGGAGTATCATTCAGCATCACCTCAGCATCGTCTCCGCACCAGTCACCACCACCACCACCACCACCACTACCACCTCAGCATCCCTCAGCCCCACCTCAGCATCACTCAGCGCCACCACAGCATCACTCAGCACCACCACAGCATCACTCAGCACCACCACAGCATCACTCAGCACCACCACAGCATCACTCAGCACCACCACAGCATCACTCAGCACCACCACAGCATCACTCAGCGCCACCACAGCATCACTCAGCACCACCACAGCATCACTCAGGGTCACCACAGCATCACTCAACACTAACACAGCATCACTCAGCACCACCACAGCCATCACTCAGCACCACCACAGCATCAGTCAGCACCACCACAGCATCACTCAGCGCCACCACAGCATCACTCAGCGCCACCACAGCATCACTCAGCGCCACCACAACATCACTCAGCGCCACCACAGCATCACTCAGCGCCACGACAACATCACTCTGCGCTACCACAGCATCACTCAGCGCTACCACAGCATCACTCAGCACCACATCAGTATTGTTGGAGGGAGGACCACCGGGGAGTCAGGGGGGCTCACTTCGGGGCACCTTCCTACCACAAAGTTATAGCCGAGCGCCGCTGAGAATCCTCCTAGGGGAGGTCTTTCTCCTATGATCGTACTAGGCCCAGTAACACCACCACACAGGACTCCGTATCAGTTGCTTATCTAGGTACTTTATCAATAGTAGCACATTCGAAATATTTACAGGGGGATCGAGAGATCCAGAAAGAGTCTCAATGTCTTTGTAGGGAAAGGGTAGCGGGACAGTCTTAGTACCAGCCTGGTACGGGGAAGCTCTGCGCCAGACCTTGCGTTAGGCCGAAGGTGGCTCCGGGGATCGGAGCGGCAGGTGCTGGTCTCAAAGCAGCTCGGACGTGGAGAGCCGCGACGGTGTCTGCAGGGCTCGGGTGGTAGTTCCGCTTGGGTCGAGCCGCGACACAGTCAGCAGGGCTCCGGTGGTAGGTCCGCTTCGGTCGAGCCGCGACGAGGTCAGCTGGGCTCTGATGGCAAGTTCAACAAGGTCGGGCCGCGACAGCGTCAGGAGGGCCCCAAAGGTTCGTGAAGGTCTTTAAGCACGGTGGAGCCGCGACGTAGTCAGCAGGGCTCAGAGCGTGGTTCCAGGATGAGTCTTTCTCCGTAGGGTCAGCCGCGATCCGATCAACAGGGCTCTTGACTCCGGGATACAACTGCTGTCCTGTTGCAAGGTCGCCCCAGATATAGGTCTGGAGCCCTTTGATGTCCGGACCCTTGCGCCCGGGGGGGGGCGGAGAGGCCGGGTCGGGAGCGGCCAGACGCGCAGCAGGAGAGGCGCCAGGCCCAGGAGAGCTGTGGGGCGATCGCACCTAGGTGTGGGAGGACGGTTGGGGGTCCCATCAATACTGCCGTCCGCCGGGAGTGGGGAAGTGTTCACGTGGTACCCCCTGGCCAGTTGTTGGTGCCTTGATGTCGGGGCTTGCTGGGGCCGAGGCCGGGTTGAGCGGGGTCACGTAGGCTGGTGCGCAGAGTCACGTACAATCCAAAATGGAGGAGCCCCGAGGTGCAGGGGACCTTGTGCGGCTTGGCGAGGGGGAACAGGACCACGCCACGAGGCCGGCTCCAACAAGCGTCCCCCCCAGCTGAAGGCAGGGAGAGTCACCCATCTCCTTGGGGGTTCTCCTCGCCGAGGCAGAAGAATCTGGATAGGCCGTCGGCATTGGCGTGGTCGTTGCCGGGCCGGTGCTCTACGGTGAAGTCCATCCCTTGCAGCGAGATGGACCATCGCAACAATTTGGGGTTCTCGCCCCGCATCTGCATTAGCCACCGCAGGGGCCGGTGGTCAGTCTGGACTCGGAAGTGGGTGCCGAAAAGGTAGGGCCGGAGCTTTTTGAGAGCCCATACCACGGCGAAGGCCTCCCGCTCGATGGTGCTCCACCTCTGTTCTCGGGTCAGCAGTCGGCGGCTGATGAAGGCCACAGGCCTGTCGAGGCCCTCGGTGTCCATCTGGGAGAGGACCGCCCCAACCCCGTACTCCGAGGCATCTGTTTGAACCACGAATTCCTTGCCGTAGTCAGGGGCCTGTAGTACAGGGGCAGCACACATTGCCGCCTTGAGGGTTTCGAAAGCGGTCTGACAGCGGGGGGTCCAGTGCACCGTCTTGGGCTGCTTTTTGGAAGTGAGCTCCGTGAGGGGGCCCACAATACTGCCATAGTCTTTGATAAATCGCCGGTAGTAGCCTGTGAGGCCTAAGAAGGCCCGGACAGCTGTTTGGGTGGCGGGGGGCTCCCACGCCTGGATGGCATCGACCTTCAACTGGAGGGGCGCCACCTGGCCACTCCCCACCTGATGGCCCAGATAGGTCCCTGACCCTTGACCGATCTGGCACTTGCTGGCCTTAATCGTGAGCCCGGCCCTTTGGAGAGCGGCCAGGACTTCTCTGAGGTGTCCTAGGTGCGCGGCCCAGTGGTTGCTGAAGACTGCAATGTCGTCTAAGTAGGCCGCGCTGAAGGCTTCTAGACCGGCCAGGACCTTGTTCACCAGTCTCTGGAAGGTCGCTGGGGCATTCTTCATACCGAAGGGCATCACCCGAAAGTGGTAGTGCCCATCGGGGGTGGAGAAGGCGGATCGTTCCTGGGCGCCGGGGGTGAGCCTGATCTGTCAGTACCCAGCGGTGAGGTCAAAAGTGCTTAGGTAGCGGGCGGCCTCTAAGCGGTAGATCAGCTCGTCTGCCCGTGGCAGGGGGTGGGCATCGGTCTTGGTGACTGGGTTTAGGCCCCTGTAGTCCACACAAAATCTGAGTTCCAGGGGGGGTGCCGGGGGCGGCGGCCTTCGGCACCAAGACCACAGGGCTGGCCCACGGGCTGTCGGATGGCTCGATGACTCCGAGGGCGAGCATCTTGGAGACCTCCGTTTGTATGCAGGTTCGGACCCGGTTGGGCACTCTGTAGGCGCGGTGTCACACAGGGGGGCTGTCCCCGGTATCCACGTCGTGGACGCACCAGGGGGTCACCCCGGGCGTGAGAGAGAAGAGGGCAGCGAAGGGTTGCAGCAGCTGCCTGCAGTCATGGCGCTGTTCTGGGGTCAGGGTGCAGGAGAGTTTGACGCCCTCCATGGAGCCGTCTTGGTCCGAGGACCCCAGGGGGTCGGGTAGGGGCTCGGAGTCGCTTTCGCCCCCATCGTCGGTAGCCAGCAGCAGGCTTAGTTCGGTTCGGGCAAAGTGGGGCTTGAGCAGGTTGGCGTGTAGGACCCGGAGGGGGTTCCTTGGGGACTCCATATCGACCAAGTAGGTGACGGGGCTCTTCTTCTCAACCACCTTAAAGGGCCCGGTCCATTTGTCCTGAAGGGCGCAGGGGTCCACGGGCGACATGACCCAGACTTGCTGGCCCGGCTCGAACTCGATGGTCGAGGCAGTTTCGTCATACCAGCGTTTCATGTCTTCTTGGCTGGCTTCGAGGTTGGCTTTTGCCAGGGCCCGGAACTTCCGAGTCTGGTTCCGCAGGGTCAAGAGGTACTTGTAGACGTCGGGGGGGGGCATCTTGGACGCTCGCCTCCCAGCCCTCTTTGACCAGGCTGAGGGGCCCTCGGACGGGGTGCCCATACAACAGTTCGAAGGGGCTGAAGCCCAGGGATTTCTGTGGAACCTCTCGATAGGCGAACAGGAGGCATGGCAGCAGGACGTCCCATCTCCTCCTCAGGGGCTCTTCCAGGCCCTTGATCATTCCTTTCAAGGTTCTGTTGAACCGCTCGACCAGTCCGTTCCCCTGGGGGTGGTAAGGGGTGGTGAACTTGTAGGTGACCCCACATTGTTGCCAGAGGGATCTCATGTATTTCGAGATGAAGTTCGTACCCCTGTTGCTCACCACTTCTCGGGGGGAACCCCACCCTGGAGAAGATGCCCATCAGGGCGCTGCCCACCACTGGAGCTGTCACAGTTCGGAGGGGGATGGCCTCTGGGTATCGGGTGGCGTGGTCGACCAGTACCAGGATGAAGCGGTGGCCCAGGGCGGTTCGGGGGTCGAGGGCCCCCACGATGTCGATCCCTACCCGTTCGAACGGGGTGTGGACGGCTGGAAATGGTTGGAGGGGGGCCTTGACTCGACCCCCAGTCTTCCCGCTGGCTTGGCAGGTCTGGCAGGACCGGCAGTGGTGGTCCACGTCTCTCCGCATTCGGGGCCAATAAAAATGGGTCACCAAGCGGCTGTAGGTCTTGTCTCGCCCAAGGTGTCCGGCGAGGGGCACGTCATGCGCCAGGTTCAGGAGGAACTCTCGGAATCGGAGGGGAACCACCAACACACAGCCGGCTCCTAGTTCGGCGATTTTCTGTTCGCTATATAACAAGTCATTGTCCCAATAGATCCAGTGGGTTCCCGTGGGGTCCCCCGTGGCCTGGGCGGCCGCTTGCTGTCGGGCCCCCTCGAGGGACGGGCAGGCCTTCTGTTCTTGTTGGAACTGTTCGCGGGTGGGGCCCCCGTCATGGCGCCACTGGGCCAGCTCGGGGATCTCGCTGAGGGAGGCGGCCTCGTCGGGGGAAAGTTCGGATGGCCCGGCCTCATCGTCAGGCTCCTCCGTGCCGGAGGAGGGTGGCAGTTCTGGACCCGCAGGCTCGACGGGGGCCGCTGCAGCGGCTGGTTGGGCGGTCATGGACCGGGTGGTGGCGCAGGCCCATTCGGGCAGCCCTAGCATCCCCAGATGCTCTCGGCGCTCCACCTGGGCCCAGGGGGAGCTCTCCAGGTCGTTCCCCAGGAGGCAGTCCACTGGAGCGTCGTCGCGGACAGTTACTTTCAGGGTGCCTGACACTCCTCCCCACTCGAAGGGGATCCGGGCCATCCGGCACATGCTTTCGGTGTTGTCCGCGGTCCGGACAGGGCATAGGACATGTGGCAGGATCTGTTCGGGGGTCACCAGGTGGCAGCGGACAGCGGTCACACTGGCCCCAGTGTCACGGAGGGCTTTGGCCCGTTGCCCATTGATGGTGACCCACTGTTGGTACTTCTGGGTGTTGCTCGGGATGGGGGCTCGGGGCACCATTTCTCGGGTGCCCAGGCATACAAGTGACATGGCAGCCGGTTCCCACTCGGGGGACCCGACGTCGCGGTTTTCCTCCTCTTCTTCTCCTTCCCCCAGGGCTGCGGCGGCTATTTGTCGGGGAGGGGGTCCCGTTTCGTCGGTTCACGGGGCAGGCCGGGTCGCTCGCATAGTGGCCTGTCTGTTGGCAGCCGAAGCAGGTCACTGTTGGTCGGGGTCCAGGCCTGGCGATGGGGGTCCCCCTACGGACCAGGGTCGGGGACGTGTGGTTGGCGGCTTGGCCTCGTGGCGGGCTTCGGGGCTGCCCGGCCGGGAATTCTCGACTGCGGTGGGACCCTCCTCCTCCGCCCCGCTGGCGAGGAGGTCCCGTGGTACTCCGTTGGTAGTCCCCCACGGGGTTCCGGGGGACCCGGGTGTTGACCCATCGGTCGGCTTCGGCGGCGAGCTTCCGGGGCTCGGTCAGTTTGCTGTCAAGGAGGTGTTGCCTTAGTTCGACAAAGCAGTTGTTGGCGAGGTGCTCCCAGACAATGAGGTCGAACAGTTCATTGTACGAGGTGACCTTGCTCCCTCGTATCCACCCTTCAAAGGCTCTGCTGAAGAAGTCCACGTATTCGACCCATGTGGTACCGGGGAGCTTCTTGCAGTCCCGGAAGTGCTGCCTGTATATCTCGGCTGATAGTCCGTAGCGGGTGAGTAGGGCCTCTTTCATGTGGTCGTACGAGGTCATCACCGCATCGGGGAGTTGCAGCAGGGTATCCCGACCCTCGCTGAGGAACCTCCCCCATAGGCCGGCACCCCAATCCTTCCGGGGTACCCGATGGGAGGTCATGGCTACCTCGTATGCTCGGAACCATTGCTGGATGTCGTCGTTTTTATAGTACTCCTTGACGACATCCTTGGGGATATGAACCTTTGGCTCGGTTAGTGGCAGAGCGTCCCGGGATCCGGGGGTGCTGGTCTCCCCCGTTTTGGATTTCAGTTCGAGTTCCTTGAGGCCCCTCTCGTGCTCGAGGGTTAGCCGTTTCTCTTCTAGTTCTCGATGCCGTTTCTTTTCTTCGATTTCCTCCTGCTGCCGTAGTTGCTCCAAGGCCAACTTTTTCTCCGCCAGCAGGAGTTCACCGTCCAGCCGGAGTCGTGCGAGTTCCAATTCGTGTGTCCGGACCCTCTCCCGTTCTCGCATTTCTTCGTGGGATAGGCCGACTTCCGGGATGCTTCGTCCCCCATCTGCCGGGGTCATGGTCGGCGGCAGGTTTTCGTCCCGGGCCGAGGTCCCTTCGCCTTGGGGTGGAGTGGCCTCGGATTCTGCCCAGGCTTTCAGGGCTTTCTGCATTTCTTCCTTGGTGCCCAATCCTGTGGTTGGGATCCCTTTGTCCTTGCAGAATTGTTTCAATTCTTTGTGGGTGTATTCTTGCAACCTTTCTTGCTGGAATGTTGCGGCCACGGTTGTTTCTTGGTTGCTCATGGTTCTCTTTCTTTTTCCGTCTGGTTAGGCAGCGGGTGCGTTACTTGCCTGTACGATTGCGTCTGGCTCGGATCCCGTCGCTGGCCACCAAATGTTGGAGGGAGGACCACCGGGGAGTCAAGGGGGCTCACTCCGGGGCACCTTCCTACCGCAAAGTTATAGCCGAGCGCCGCTGAGAAGCCTCCTAGGGGAGGTCTTTCTCCTATGATCGTACTAGGCCCAGTAACACCACCACAAAGGACTCCGTATCAGTTGCTTATCTAGGTACTTTATCAATAGTAGCACATTCGAAATATTTACAGGGGGATCGAGAGATCCAGAAAGAGTCTCAATGTCTTTGTAGGGACAGGGTAGCGGGACAGTCTTAGTACCAGCCTGGTACGGGGAAGCTCTGCGCCAGACCTTGCGTTAGGCCGAAGGTGGCTCCGGGGATCGGAGCGGCAGGTGCTGGTCTCAAAGCAGCTCGGACGTGGAGAGCCGCGACGGTGTCTGCAGGGCTCGGGTGGTAGTTCCGCTTGGGTCGAGCCGCGACACAGTCAGCAGGGCTCCGGTGGTAGGTCCGCTTTGGTCGAGCCGCGACGAGGTCAGCTGGGCTCTGATGGCAAGTTCAACAAGGTCGGGCCGCGACAGCGTCAGCAGGGCCCCAAAGGTTCGTGAAGGTCTTTAAGCACGGTGGAGCCGCGACGTAGTCAGCAGGGCTCAGAGCGTGGTTCCAGGATGAGTCTTTCTCCGTAGGGTCAGCCGCGATCCGGGATACAACTGCTGTCCTGTTGCAGGGTCGCCCCAGATATAGGTCTGGAGCCCTTTGATGTCCGGACCCTTGCACCCGGGGGAGCCGGAGAGGCCGGGTCGGGAGCGGCCAGACGCTCAGCAGGAGAGGCGCCAGGCCCAGGAGAGCTGTGGGGCGATCGCACCTAGGTGTGGGAGGACGGTTGGGGGTCCCATCGATACTGCCCTCCGCTGGGAGTGGGGAAGTGTTCACGTGGTACCCCCTGGCCAGTTGTTGGTGCCTTGATGTCGGGGCTTGCTGGGGCCGAGGCCGGGTTGAGCAGGGTCACGTAGGCTGGTGCGCAGAGTCACGTACAATCCATAATAGAGGAGCCCCGAGGTGCAGGGGACCTCGTGCGGCTTGGCGAGGGGGAATATGACCACGCCACGAGGCCGGCTCCAACAAGTATCACTCAGCATCGCCTTTGCACTAGTACACCACCACATCATCATCACTCAGCAAGACCGGAGTATCATTCAGCATCCCCTCAGCATCGTCTCCGCACCAGTCACCACCACCACCACCTCAGCATCACTCAGCGCCACCACAGCATCACTCAGCGCCACCACAGCATCACTCAGCACCACCACAGCATCACTCAGCACCACCACAGCATCACTCAGCACCACCACAGCATCACTCAGCACCACCACAGCATCACTCAGCACCACCACAGCATCACTCAGCATCACCACAGCATCACTCAGCGCCACAACAGCATCACTCAGCACCACCACAGCATCACTCAGCGCCACCACGGCATCACTCAGCACCACCACAGCATCACTCGGAGCCACCACAGCATCACTCAGTGCAACCACAGCATCACTCAGGTCCCCCACAGCATCACTCAGCGCTACCACAGCATCACTCAGCGCTACCACAGCATCACTCGGCGCCACCACATTATCACTCGGCGCTACCACACCATTACTCGGCGCCACCACAGCATCACTCGGCGCCACCACAGCATCACTCGGCGCCAACACAGCATCACTCGGAGCCAACACAGCATCACTCGGAGCCACCACAGCATCACTCGGCGCCACCACAGCATCACTCAGGGCTACCACAGCATCACTCGGCGCCACAACAGCATCACTCAGCGCCACAACAGCATCACTCGGCACCACCACAGCATCACTCAGGGCCACCACAGCATCTCTCAGTGCCACAACAATATCACTCAGCACCACCACAGCATCACTCAGCACCACATCAGTATCACTCAGCAGCAACATAGCTTCACTCAGCACCACATCAGTATCACTCAGCACCACCACAGCATCACTCAGCGCCACCACAGGATCACTCAGCACCACCACAGCATCACTCAGCGCCACCACAGGATCACTCAGCACCCCCACAGCATCACTCAGCACCACCTCAGCCTGCTCTCGGAATCTGGCATCTGTTGATTCTCCCCTAGCGTCTGGCCGCTGCTAGTGTTATAATACAGGTACTAGTTCCCAACCTTCACCCTCCGATTGTTTATGCCCCCTCAAACAAAAGCTTTAACAAACAACCATTGGAATAGGCAGAAACAAGTTGCCAGAACAAAAGAAAACTGAGGAATTCTTTTATTGTAAATACTTTTTTTAATCTCGTCGTTCAGTTGTACATAAAGCCTTCTTGATCATATGTAAGGTAACAAAAATGCTTCTCACACTTTTTTATTATAACTTTTCAGCATGCTGCACAGCAGCCACACTTCTCTACAGCACAGCTTAAAGACATTGGCAAAGTCTATAGCTCTGGCTAAACACTTATAAGACCCCAAAGGCGAGACCTATTGGCTATGCCAATGCTTGTTAAAAGAGTTGTTCGTGTAGATATTGTGCCAGTCGGTGTTTCTGAGTTTGCATCTATGATTTTTCAGACGACCCTTCCTTTTTCCCCAGGTACACGTTTAAGCTACAGAATGCAATAACAGCCAGAAGCTGGTACACCGTGACAGAGAGCGCTAGAGGAAGCACTCTTCGAAGCGCTAGAGACTCTCCTGCTTTCTGTTCCATAGAGCACCAGAGAGGCCTCTCGCGCTACCGCGCAGGCGCGTGGAATGTGCCACGCCGATATAAATATGTTAAATGCAAAATGTCAAGCCCTTCAGCGCAACAATGAAATGCCGCTCGGAATTTGGAAATTCCCCGAACGCGCCTGACGGTTGTACCTGAGGTTTAAGTCCGACACAGGCCTCCCGTGGGTGGAACAGGCCCCGGGGCGCAGAATAGTGGCGAGGTCCTAACGCGCAGAGCGCGCGTCCCCGTGCGCCAGGAGGCGGGCCTGCGGACTCCAGGCGCTGTGCTTGCGTCTGCCTATGACAGGTATGGAGCGCAGGTGACTGCCAGGTTTGCAGGACAGAGGCTGACCACGTACATCAGCGCAGTTTAGAGTTACCAGATCTATATATATTTTTCTTTGTGAGACATGTTGTGGGCCTGAGATCCACGTTCTAAAGTAATGAGCGGCACGGACACATTATCTGGTGGGTGCGCGTGCTCCCAGACCCTTTTATTAGCAGGGTCACTGGTGTGGGGTCGGTGTTAGGACTTCTCTAGGGAGCAGGGCCGGACTGGGAACCCAAAGCAGCCCTGCCAATGTTATTTGACCAGCATGGGGGAGGGTGGGGGGGTGCGTAATTGTGAAGTAACGCTTTTTTTGCTACTGAGGGCCGATATAGAATAGAATCGATTATAGAGGTGCTTATATAGCGCACAGCTACTCAAAAAGAGTGTCCCGGCGCATCCACAGACCCCTGGGATAGACCCCCGCCTGATTAACCCCACAAGCGCTAAGGGGGGCACAGAAGGGTAGACCAAAGGAGAGCGAACACCTTTCTTGCAATTAGTCTTTAAAAAGTAAGGCTTTGAGGCGTTTCCTAAAAGTGACCACGTGTGACAGCGCTGTCCGTGAAGCGGGGAGCGCGTTCCAAGCCTGAGCCCCGAGGGGCCTAAACGGGACGCTCCCTGTTAGAGCGCAAACAATTCTAGGGACCCGGCCAAGTTCATCGAGGAGGATCTCAGAGTTCTAGAAGAAACATAGTGGGCGATCCTTCTGCGAGGTACTTGGCCCCCTTTCCGTGTAAAGCTTTGGAAGAAAGCGCCAGCGCTTTAAATCGGACTCTCTTCTGTACCGGGAGCCCGGGGAGCGCTCTGACGTGTGGGGTCATATGAGAATGGCTCCAGCGGCGGAATTCTGTGCCACCGGCAGATGCTTGAGCAGATATTCTGGGATGCCGAGGTAAAGAACATTCGCATAGTCCAGTCTTGACGTAATAGGTGCCTGGACCACACCTCTCCTGTGATCTAAGGACAGGAGTGGAAGAAATGTCCTCAGCATCCTGAGGAGACCAAAGTACGTTCCTACCACAGATTGGACTTGGGCTTTCATAGATAAACGATCATCTATCAGATCGCACAAATTCTTTATTTTTTGTTGTGCAGCTGGAGGAGGTGCCTTATCTTCTGGCCACCAGAGTCTCCAGTCGTCTGGCAGCTGAGTACCAAAGAAGATGATTTCCGACTTTTCCGGATTACATTTAAGCCAGTTGGCTCTTAGCCATTCAAAACCTTTTGAAAGGCAAGTTTTTATCATAGATCCCTCAAAACGCTTTCCTTTGTCACAGGAGGAGAGGAGCTGAGAATCAACAGCGTATGAAATCATTTTTGCTCCCTGTGTCTCCGCTAAGACCGCTAGAGGTGACATATAGAGATTGAATAATGTGGGGCTCCGGATAGAGCCCTGAGGGACTCCCACCTCCATTTCCGGGATAACGGCAGCAAAGGGAGGAGTCCAGACCTCCTGATTCCTGTCTCTCAAATAAGAGGCCAGCCACTTTAAAACTGTACCTCCGATACCGAGCGCCTGGATTCTGTCCGAGAGTTTAACATGGGGCTTGGTATCGAAGGCCGCAGATACATCCAACAGGATCAGAGTGGCCTTCCCACCCCTGTCCGAGGTCTCCCGGATATATTCGGAGACTTCTAAATGAGCAGACTCGGTGCTATGGTTGGCTCTAAACCCTGACTGACTGCTGTGAAGAAGCAGCGAAAGGATCAAGTGCCAGGTTCGGGCCCAGCTGCAAAACGGGCCTCCAGTAACAAAACTGACCCCCACCCTTCCAGCCTTCCAGGGAAATGCCCGATGCCCGCTACGGCCAGTCCGTCCCTGCTAGGGAGGGGATGCATCATGATGTGTCCAGGAGGACACAACTTTGATATCCGTTAATTCTGGCATGGATCTGGCTGACCTGGACTTCTGTTCTGTCTGAATCCTTCCCGCACTGTTCACCAAAGTCTCAGAACACCTTAGCCCCAAGAGGAGGCTGACCTCCGACTGTGCAGCATAGAAGAGAGGTCTTTACAACAAGACTTGGTGCATTGACAAGACTTTGATTCAGAATACAGAAAGGCCACCCCAGGTATCCAAAGATCTTCAAAGAATGTTCTTCTAGGGGTCCACGTTGGTGGGGACTCTGCAGACCTCAAAGTCACCCGTCTGCCCCCTTTGAATGACCCCAGACCATGCGGTGAAGAGTCATCTCCGGACCTTGGTCAGTCTAACTGAATATCTTGCTGGTTGGTATCGATACGGTGCCACCTGCGGGTGGTGCCCAGCACCATTAGAGTTCCCTCACTATGGTACTCATGGGTCACTACTCACACGACGGTCAAGAGTGCAGCTCGAGGTTCTGAGGCGCCCAGAGGGCTGCGGCCTTTTCTTTTATGGGATCCAACGCAGAGGAGAGCAGCTGAGGCTGGAAACCAATATTGTGATATAAAATGTCCGTTGCATGACAAATGTTTGTTTCAATATTTGTTTGTTTTAGTAAGACACCATATGAATTAGATATGCTTCTAGAATTGTATGAATGTATCTTGCATTTTTAATAATAAGAAATTCTTTCATATATTGTTATTTTTAGATATTTGGGGAGATACTGATTTATCACATTAAGCCTGAAGAAGGTGGTGAATCGAATTGTGCCACCGAAACGCGTCGCTTGTTCTGTGTTCATCTAGCACCCAAGTATTTTTCAAGGGTCAATCACAACAAAGAAAAAGAAAAAGTGTTGATCTTTACACATTATACTGTGAAACTTGGTGTGCTTCTTGGACAAGATTTATGTTTATGTCCCCAATCAACTGTTGTTTTTAACATGTCAATATTTGTTTTTACTATTTGATGTATAGTAATGATGTGAATTTTATGGTAATAGCATTTCTTTGTGAGAAAACTATAAATTTTAATAAATAATTTTTATATCACTTTTGTTGGTTTCGATTGAATGCTGGTGATGTGGATAGTGTATGCGTAATGGTTGAGAATATTTGTATGCTTTACTAAAGGTGCCCAAAGGGATCTTTGCCTTTGACAGAAGTGTCTTATCTTGGTGTCTTGTCCCTTTGGAGAGTGGGACCCCTCTCTTTTTATTTTAAACTTTTAGAAAGTGGACATTTCTCTGCACTTACTGCTCTGTGTGCCTGGCATCCTGTCTCCAATATAGGTGTGGTGTGGGTGACAGCTATTCTTAGTGCATTACATCTAGACGTCCACCGCATAGGTAGGATAGGTATGTCTCAGTACCCATCTACATACATCTGCAATCTGATGGCCTTGCCTGGGCAGGACGGAAGGGATGGGCTAACATTTCACTGTTACAAAAGTTCTTCCTGATATTGATAGTTGACTTGCTACAAAATGTTTAATTAAAGTTTCCAATTTTCTTCCATCAGCTGTACAACATTGTATCATTAAAATTATATATTGTCCATATGTTTCTATAAATAGTGTTGATAACATTTCTGATTTGCATTGGCTACACTCCATGTTTTGATTTGCTGCTTTAACTAATTTGTTGAAAGACACTGTTTTACAGTCTGGTATTGTTAAATATATAAATCTTTCAGTGTCTATGTTAGTGGTAGAAGTAAACCTACAATTTTCACATTCATGTTCCCATTTATAACGAAGTCCAAATAGATTTTCAATTTCTATTCTTTCCTCTTCTAATAATAAAAGCATATACATTAGAAATTCCTGAGCATCTTGTTATACATTCTGTGTAAATTGTGTAGAACCAGAACATATATCCAAAAGATTTTGAATATCAGAAACACTTTGTATTTTACTTTTATCAGTTCTCAATTTTTCAAAAATAAAATGCAACAAAGAACAAAACCTTTTTTCTCGATTCTCCATAATTTGCTGTTGCAGAATTTCTAGAAAAAATACAACATTTACCACTACATTAGCATAGCAGTTGATACCTGAACTATTTTCTAACTGATATCCGACAATCTCTTCAATAGTGTCCTTTTTCTTTTTGCTTGGAATTTCAACATTATCTTGATTTTTTTTCTTCTCTTTAACTTCACTACAGATATTCTTATACCTTCTTTTTCGACCTACTACACGCTTTTAATAAACAGGATATTTACCTAAATTGGGAGCATACAGTCTCCTTAACCGATTATACTCTCTTACACAATTTACATCTGCACTAATCTTTCTCTCATCAAAATCAATCAAATGCAATCCAGATAAAGTTCTGACTCGGGACAAAGCAACATATGCCATGCCCTCTTTAAATACGGTACTTCCAATGTTTAGCAAAGCATGGCTACACTTAAACCTTGAGATTTATGAATAGTCACCACATATGCCAAAGAAAGAGGAAACTGTTTTCTATGAACATACAAATCTTTAACAAGCAAAAAACGAGCAGAACAACGAGCAATTTGTTTTACTTCTTCAATCTGATCAAATTTGATTTTCAAACATTCAATTCCATCTTTTTTTTTGATAATTAACAAAACCAACAACTTTTCCCATTGCTCCATTTACTAAACCTTTTTCCACATCCAAGTTAGGCCGTAAAATAACCCAACAGTTTACACATACATATAAATTCTTTTCTAAACTAGCAGTTTTAGATATAGTTTTTTCTAAAGAATCCAATTTTGTTTTCAATTTTTCTGTCAAAATAATAGTAATTCCTTCATGCTCTATTTTATCAATGGCCATTTTTATTATTTGTTCATTTTCCAGCTTTAAAAGTTCCTCATTGAATGTAGAACACTCTCGCAGTGTTGGCATGAGGCAGATTATAGATTTATTTTCTGCAATTCTTTTGTATATTTTTGCCGGAACTATATTTTCATTTGGAAACAAGTTGGTAAGTAGCCGACTTTGCAAAGCTTGTTTGCCATGTTCTGTCAATACTCCAATTCTTATATCTTAAAGAATTGTTCCATAAGCTTCATCACTTGCTTGTCGCATATTTTTAATGAGTTCTTTGTACTCAAAATATGACCAAATGTTAACGTTTCCAACACTTCTCAAAGTCTTTCTGGTGTTTTCGTGCACAAGCGTTTTAAATACTGGTTGCCCTTTTACAGGAGTAAGTTGCAGTAGATCACCAAAAACTATCACGTTTTCCTCCAAATAAGACATTGTATTCTGTTTTAAAAATTTGCTGCATTCTTAAATGCACAAAGGCAAGCATTAAGTTTGAGACCATGCGCACCTCATCAATAATCAGAAGTTTCATTTTCTTTAGCACTCTTAAAACTTCATAACAAGCTTCTCCAGATAGCTTGTGATATTCCAATTTATTTTCATGTTCCACAGGTAGCATTAGTAAACAATGGAATGTAATTGCTTTAATGTTGTGTGCTGCCAATCCAGTTGGAGCAGTTACAACACAAGACAAATGTGAGTCAGTTATTTTCCGTAGATAAGTGGTCAAAACTTTAATCAAGAAACTTTTTCCTGTACCAGCTTGACCACTGATATACATTCGGATAGGTTGAAATGTTGTGCATGTGCATTCTTTCTTTTCATGAAGAAAACCATGGTCGATCTGTTGTCTAACTTGCTGATATATTTCTTTCTGTTCAATATTTAGTTGTTCTTCCAAGTTTTCTAAGTCCATAATATCTTCTTGAGCTTGATGCATCGCTGTTTCCACTTCATTCATGGCGATTGCTGCCTTATTTTCAAGAATTGGTTGTCCTAGTGGCTCTTGACTCAGGGGAGCAGAACTTTGACTATCTTGAGAACTGTCTCTAGCAATCTCAGCTGCAATAGTAGCTTCTTGATCAATTTCTTCATTCAACATTTTAAGATAATTTGCAAAAACTGGGCATTCAATGCTATCTTTACATGCATTGAAAGAATCTTCATAGCACTGAAAATCTCCAAGTAATTCCAATTCCGTACGCTAAGGCTTGAACAGTTGCAAAGGTGCTAAATAGTAAGGGTGGGCGTAGTGGGCGTAGCGGGCTACGTAAAGCAGCACGTAGTGTGCCCAAATCTATGCACACTATGTGCTCCGCGTAGACCCACTACGCGCCACCCGCCTCCCGCCCGCCCTCCTTTTAAAACATACCCTGAATTTATAATAAATAAAAGTAAAGACACTTACCTGAAGCGCGGCGTCTCCGGGGCTCCCTCTTCCTGGTTTCCAACTTCTTGCGAGAAATGCGCATGCGCGGACACCCGCGCATGCGCATTTCTTGCGAGAGATGCGCATGCGCGGGCGTCCGCGCATGCGCATTTGTCAGAAGAAGTTGGAAACCAGGAAGAGGGAGCCCCGGAGACGCCGCGCTTCAGGTAAGTGTCTTTACTTTTATTAATTTTACATTCAGGATATGTTTTAAAAGGAGGGCGGGCGGGAGGCGGTGGTGGGCGGCAGGCAGCTATGCTTCGCCCTGGCGTGTGCATAGCGCCGCCTGCTTCGCCTACTTCGAAAACTGCGAAGCAGGCAGCGCTACGTACACTACGTGGGCGAAGCGTAGTGTCACGCCCAGGGTTACTAAATAGTAAAATTCTCTTCTATCAGGAATATCAACTCAGTTTTCTATGATTAATCAGATTTCCTTTATTTTGTTTCACCAAACATCCTTCTGAACCAATCACTGCATATTTTCCTTCATTTATGTTTTCTGTAGTATTTTTCTTAAAACTGTAAAACTGCAGCACTTTATAGAGTCATATGTTCTCAAGATAATGACTTCTATTTGGATAGTATGTATCCAACATGTTTGTTTCGACAATATCTGTACTTCCTGGTTCATCTACTGCTAAATATTCAATTTCTTGTATAGGTTTAAGTACTCGATTTCGCGTTGCAGCAAGATCTAGACTCACCCAAATGATCCCTCTTGACTTTGAATATAAACTTGCAGATGACAACTGATCCGAGCATTCGTATGCTCCAATCTCTCTATGGTATACCATCTTCAAACTAAAACTGTACAATTTCTTACTAAGAGTCTTCTCGTGGGAAATTTCTTCCCACATTTCTTTCAACTCCGTCTTTTCTGATTTTGTTATTTCTGATTTATTTACATACTGAGCAACAGCAATGGAATTGTCCGCAACATACTGAATATCCATATTAGCATTCCACATTGAGAGAATAACGGGATTATAATCATTGATATACTTTGATTCTTCACTTCTTCTCAAATGGTACGTATTTTTTGGAGATTTTCTAGTGATGGTATGTCTCACTGCTGACATGAAACAGTTTACTCTTCCTTTGGATATTACCGGACGTGGAAATCCAAAATGACATTTGGTATAAAACTTTTCCTTTGACTTGTATTTCTGTCGACAATATTTGCCACATCGATGACTTTGGAATCATAACACTTGTTGCCTTAAGGTGTTTTCTTCTGTTCTTTTTGGTATAACACATGTAACATAATCTTGTATAAAAGATAAAACAGTGTCATCCGAATCAGTTCCAAATTTGGATGTATCCTTGATCCATAACAACATATGTATATGAGGAGCACCTCTAGCTTGATACTCCTTTCTCCAAAAGAAATCAATTACTTCTCCAAGAGGAGGATTCTTTCTATTGCAGATAAAAGACATCATAGCTTCAAACCTATGGTTGAAATATCAGCATAAATTTACAGGATCCAAAGAACACAATTCTCCAGGTGTCTTGTATTCAATATTTGTAATATTTGAATTTGCTTCCCGAAGAAATTCAAGTAAATCTTCCCAAGCGTATTCAGCACAGCTTAGGGTAACAAACCACGTAGGAGTTCCTAAGCTCCTTAGCATACATTTAAGTTCTCCATGACGATGATACCAATACTCATTAGTACCGCGCTGACATGCCATCAAATTAATCAGTTGAGATTCTAAATGATCGTCTCTCTGATGTACTTTATCCATAAATTCCTTTTCAGAACATTTTGAACATGTACTCCTGTTTTTAATATGTGGTTGACTGCATATAAAAGTCCAGACAAGTCACTCTCAAACAAAAGATGAAATATATATGGGATACATTGTCGAAATCTTGGATCTTCTGCATACAATCTTGTTGTCCGATATTCTGATGTAGGAATCTGCACTGATCGTTCGTCGTGTTGATCAACTTTTCCAGTTGGGAACAGCTGTGGAAAACAACGAGCTTCCAAACTTTTTTCCCATACAGTCATGGGAGTCCCCTTCGCTTTCTTCACTTGGAATAATTCAATAGTGTTCCCCATCACTTCTTTTGAATGGAGTGGATGTACACTATAATGTTCATAAATCTCTTCACTTTTGGACATGTCAACTTTTTCAATTTGCCCACTTGACGTTTCACTATCATCTCCTAAAAGTATTTTTTCTTCTTCCACATACACATTTTTGTAGTAATCATTGTTTTTTCTAAGATATAATATTGCCTTTTGCACGTTGCTGACATCTACTAATTCCTGCCAGATGTTCTTACTCTTTGTAGGAACACCATTAACTAGAATAACTACAGGTTCAGTTTCCTCTTTCTCTACACCAATAGTTACAATATTTTTTTTTAAATCTAGAGGTAAATATACAACTCTTCCTTTTAATCCTCTCTGTAAACCTGTGGGAGGCAATTTACCTGTTTTAGTCTCCATACGAATAATAGCCTGAAATGGGTGCACACATTGAATCAGAATAGACTCATATGTGTTTAAATCTATCAGTTCTGGAGGAATAGTTACAAACTCTAGATTATTATGAACAGCTCTAGCAAGCATTTTATTATCGTCTAATTTGTTATAACAACATTTACAAATACGCTGATCAGTACCCAAATCAAAGCAATCCTCTATCAACAAATAAGTTACAAATTCCTTCCACTTATCATTATTTTTTCTTTCACTTTTTAAATATAGATCAACAGTCCTAGTTTGACTTTTATAGTGAGTTCGTCGACAACAAATACAAGTATAATTTGGCCTTTCACACGAAATTACCTTAAACTTTGTAATTTGTTTTTCAAACTTCTCTGTACTACTATTTTCTACATTTTGTTCAACACCTACTTCTATCAATGTCTCACTTTGTCCACTCTCTTCTTCAGGACCAAAGTAACGAAACTCTATTTCATCACAAACCTTTTTTACATCTGATACTGACCCATGCAAAAGAGCACTGTTTAACTCATTTAAAATGATAGCTGGACTTTTTGCGTACTACAATCTTCTGACTAACGTCCGCATTTGAGAATGATGTACTGCTAACATTCTAAAATGATGAAAAACACTTTGACATACTTTTCTAGAAATACAAGCCAGAGAATGACCTTGCAAACCAGTATTTTTTCTCACTCTGCAAGGATCTAGTCCTTGCAACATCTTAATCTTTTGTTTAAGACTTTTTTTATATAGACTTGTAAGAAATTGTGTAAAATATCAATAGATTCTTGTTGTATACTACATATACTACTACAATCCCAAATAGACACTGGAGCTTTAGAACATCTTCCTAGAACTTCATCAGCTTCCACTTCTTCTACATTTCTGGGAACCATCTTCTCTTTCTCAATTGGACAACCATTTCTAACCTCATAAGCTCGACCACTGGTATCAACTGCTATCAATAATGTATTGGTTTGAAAATAACTCTCTTCATTAAAAAAAGGCTCTGAACTTAAACTGTGTTTCCATTCACCCAAAAAAAATCCAAAAAGTTACTTCTGTTAATTAGTCTCTTCTTCTTACTTTTGGCCTTCATAACATTTATTGGCTTATCAAGTGATCGTATTCTGTTTAAAACTAAAATGAATAATTTCCTTTGTAATTCAAAAGCCTTCTCAACAATAGTTTCAATCTGTTTCTTCTTTTTATAAAATGCTGATTTTTTATTATATTTCATCACATCCTTCAACAAATGAAAAACAACTCTATTGTAAAACATTCTCCTTCTAATTTCTTCAAATTGATTCTTTCTCCTTTTACCATACATTGATTCTTCAGAATGCATTTTTCCATTAACTTCTCTTTTTTTCTTCTTATTCTTCTTTGCTGTTGGGGCATTTTTTGTATGTTCCACATTGTGCACACTGTTTTTAGCCTTTGAAAGTTTTGTAATAAATTATTTTGTTCTCTCACCAGAAGACTTTTTCTTTTTTCCCTCATGTTGTAGTTCATCTAATTTTTGCTGTTCTGTTTTCTGCAAATGATACTCCTTTTTTTGTTGTTTCATCTTTTGTGTTATTCTAGTCATAGTATTTTTTTTTAATGATGATTAACAATATCTGTAAAAAATAAATGTATATATGACATTGTTAAAATAAATGTATAAAATATACTATTGTATTACTAAAGAAACACATTGTATATAACGCTGTACCTGGCTACTACTTGGGTAATTGAAGAAGTGAATCAGTACTCTGCAGGGGGTTAGGGAACTCAATAGATTGTGCAAATATGACAGTAGCACTGCGTGTGTTAATGCCTGAGTCACTGTACAAGTGCATGGACAGTGACTGGATAGGTAGAGTGCTGGTAATTCACAGCAGGGTGAGTTTATAAGTGTTTTTGTTACAGAGATTAGATAAGGACATGGTTCTGTCAGGATGATTGCAAGAGTGGACAGAGAGTGGCAGTGTGATTGGGGCACTGCATGAGTACTACCTAGATTATCACAGGAGTGAATCAGTAGTCTACATGTGGTTAGGGGCCTGCATAGAATGTGCACATTTGACTATAGCACTGCGTGTCTTAATGCCGGAGGCATTCTACAAGTGCATGGACAGTGACAGGATAGTTAGAGTGCTGGTAGTTGACAGCAGGGTGAGTTTATAACAGCTTGTGTTTCTGCATAGTGATTAGATAAAGTCATGGTTCTGTCAGGATGATAGGAGAAGTGAACAGAGAGTGATACTGTGATTGCTGATCTGCATGGCTACTACCTGGATTTTTGCAGGAGTGAATCAGTAGTCTGCAAGGAGTTAGGGGCCTGCATAGATTGTGCACAATTGGCTGTAGCATTTTGTGTCTTAATGCCTGAGTCATTGTACAAGTGCATCAACAGTGACTGGGTAGATAGAGTGCTGGTAGTTGACAGCAGGGTGAGTTTATAAGTACTTGTGTTTCTGCACAGAGATTAGATAAGGACATGGTTCTGTGAGGATGATTGCAAGAGTGGACAGAGAGTGACAGTGTGATTGGGGCACTGCATGAGTACTATCCAGATTATTGCAGGAGTGAATCAGTAGTCTGCAGGGGGTTAGGGGACCGCATAGATTGTGCATGTGTGACTGTAGCACAGTGTCTCTTCATGCCTGAGTCATTGTACAAGTGCATGGACAGTGACTGGGTAGGTAGAGGGCTGGTAGTTGACAGCAGGATGAGTTTCTAAGTGCTTATGTTTTGGCACAGAGATTACATAAGGATATGCTTCTGTCAGGATGATAGCAGGAGTGGACAGAGACTGACACTGTGATTACTGAACTGCATTGCTACTACTTGGATTTTTGTAGGAGTGAATCAGGAGACTGCAGGGGTTATGGGACCGTATAAATTGTGCACATTTACCTACGAACTAACTATGAAATTAGACATTATAGAACCACAAAAACACTTCTCATGCACTTATAAAATCACATATTCACTACCTTTGCACTCCTGTAATCTATCAGGTACCTCTCATTAATTCAGTAAATATAGATACAACTATATAAATACAATCTAAACAAATACATGACTCATGACATGCTATCTAGTTAAGGAGACAACTACTACATACCAGAATGAGTAAAATGTAGTGGTTTTCTTTTGAACTACATATTGCCAATTAAATCTAGAAATATGCAACATCATCAAACTGTACCTCTCAACAGACTTAATTAAGAAGAGTAATCAACAACACCTTTTTTATGAGGATTTCTAAAACCACACAGTGTACAAACTAACAACGCCAACTACAACAACGACGCCAACTCCACCGCCCTGATCGACAACCTCGCCAACCTCGGACTCAAACAGCTCGTAACGACACCTACCCATGCCGCTGGACACACACTCGACCCCATCTTCTCTGCAAGCCCCCACGTCTCCTTCAACCACACCACCGAACCACACTGGACCAACCACAGATGCGTCCACTTCACCTTCAGAAAACCCACCACACACCACCGCACCCAACAGCTACCACGCCGCTGCTGGGGCAAGGTCACCGAGGACCAACTGACTACCACCCTCGCCCTGGGACCACCCACCGACCCCACCGACCCAGACACCGCCGCGACCAGCCTCACACAGTGGATCAACGACTGCGCCAACACCCTCGCCCCTCTCAAGGCCTCTACAACCAACCACACCAACAAGAAAGCCGCCTGGTTCACCGAGGACCTCCGGATCTCCAAGCACACCTGTCGGAAGCTGGAGAAGAAATGGCTCCACGACCGAACACCAGACAACCACACAGCCCTCAAGAGCGCCACCCGCAGACACCACCAACTCATCAGGACCGCTGTCGGGTTCGGGGTTCACAGAGAGTGCCACTAACCTGGAAGCCGGGTACAGCAGGAACGATGCTAGCTTATCCCTGCCCCGAAGAGGTAACCCCTTCGCGTATATAGACAGCACACGTCACAGGTAGCACCTCTACTGGGGACGGGGAAAAAACAGGGACAAAGGAAACAAAAACAGTATGTCTCCATCCGAAGGAAAGGAAAGAAGCTGGTGGAGTGGACCCGTCTCTCCTGTTCTCTACTCTCATTCACTCTGCAAAGGAGACATAATAAACAGGCATAAGGATGGTAGTGAATGTCGTTTCCCCACCCCCTCACTAACCTAATGTACAGCTACACTTACATGAATGGCAGTGATGCAGTGAGGGTAATGTAGAAGGCAGTTGTCACATGAGAAACGGAGCAGAATGAACCAGCCAAGACACACAGTTCCGAAAGAAATGGAAATAATACTTAGCAAAAATGTCTGGTCGTCAAGTAGCTCCTTTGTAATCTGGAAACACTTGAAAGGTAATAAATCCTGGCAGCGCTCTTTTCCCGCTTTCTCCCCCTTCGTTGTTGCTCTCATAGACAGGAGGAAGGCGCCTGGCCCAGGTTGGAGATTACACAGCAAAGCCCTAGCGCCATCAATAGCGCGAAGTCCAGGAACTACACAAGAATACAAAGGAAAGGTCGCAGCGCCGTCGATAGCGCGAAGTCCAGGAACTCCACAAAAATAGTCAGTAAAGGTCGCAGCGCCGTCAATAGCGCGCACTCTTTTAGGGAAAGAACTCCAGCCGCGATGGTTTCTGCGAGGCAGTGTTCTCTCCGTTGTGCCTTCTCCGGACTTCGAGCGAGGCTCGGGAGGGGTCCTCAAGCGGGCGGCTCGGTTCCACCGACCATGCGCCTAGTTAACGCGCGTTCGGGAACCCAGGGGCTGACCACAGTTGCCGCAGTGATTTGTACACGCTCAGGCACGGAGCCAGGGCAATTCCGCTCTTCGCGGGGATGATAGGCGAGCCTGCGAATCGGCTCGAACAGGAGTTCTCAAGGTAGGGCAGTTCTCAGGCGGCAGCTTTTTGAGGGTTTTCAATCCGGATATTCCTTTCTTCAGACGAGGTCAGGAACGGCTCGTCTCCACGGAGAACTCGAAGAATACTCGAGTGACAAGCACTATTTAATTAGTGGGCGGGGCTTATATAGCTCGTGTATGTGTCTCCCACTGCCTTCTGGGATTTGTAGTGTATAAGCCCTATCTCCTTCTCTAACGCCCTCGGGAAACTCGCTGGCGCCCTCTCTGTTGGATCATGACAGAACCCCCTCTCAATGTCCGCCGTCTCGGCGGACCTCCAGGTTTAGAAGGATGTTGTGCATGGAAACGTCTGACTAAATTATTTGGGAGGCGCGTGCTGGGCCGGCAGGGTTTGAGTAGCGACACATGAAACATAGGATGAATATGCCAGTTAGCAGGTAATGCGAGTTTCATGGCTACAGGGTTGATGATCTTGGTTATGTGATAGGGGCCTAGGTATTTTGGTTGTAGCCTATTGTTGCCCTTGAGTTTTAGTTTTTTTTGTACTCAACCATACCTTATCTCCTACACTGTATGAGGGCTCAGGGGACCGTTTTTTGTCGGCCTGTTTCTTGTCTCTTGTTTTGGCTTCTTCCAAGTGTATTTTAACTGAGTCTAACACAGAGCGGATATGTGTATGGTGTTCTTGAATTGAAGGGAGTTTCGAGGTAATCGGGTACTCAAACGGCAACATGTTCGGATGGAACCCATGTAGACAGTAAAAGGGAGAGCACCCCAATGAGGAATGGTTAGCATTGTTGTAAGCGAACTCTGCAGTCCACAAGAGTGTACTCCATTCATTGTTGTGCGTTAGCGTGAAGCACCTGAGATATTGCTCCAAGGTCTGATTACGTCTCTCAGTTTTGCCGTCCGTTTGAGGATGATAACTAGTGGATAACCTCGCATCGATTTTCATGATCTCACATAGTTCTTTCCAGAATCTGGAGGTAAATTGGGTCCCACGATCAGTGATAATGATGACCGGTACCCCATGGAGTCTTACGATGTGTTGTAAAAAGATCAGAGCTACTTCCGAAGAGGTGGGTAATTTAGGAAGAGCAATGAAGTGGCCCATTTTGGTCAAATGGTCTATGATGACCATGATAGTGTTGTTCCCTCGACTGGGTGGCATTTCTACAATAAAGTCCATAGAAATGGTGTGCCAGGGAGCAGGAGGTGTAGGAATGGGTCTTAAAAGGCCACTGGGACGTTGATGGGTCGCTTTCGCCTGCGAACAGATGGCACAATCAGACACATAGTTAGCAGTGTCCTGTCGGAGATTTTCCCACCAGAAATATCGTGCCAAGGCTTGTTCAGTTTTCCGATACCCTACTTGACCGGCCAAGGAGGTATCATGAATCCAGTGTAAGGCTTGTTGTTGCAAAGTCCCACTAGGCAGGTAGAGTTTGTTGGCATGGAATAACAGTCCGTCTTCTTGTTTTCTCTGCAGGGGTTCTTCCTGAATCCAGGAACTTGCGTTGATATTGGTTGTTTGTTGTTTTACTTCGGAAAGGAAGAGGCTCGAGGATACCAATGCCATAGTTTTCGTAGGAAAGGTCGCGTTTTGTAAGATGATAGGAGGTTCCTCCTCTCTCAAGGTGTCGGAGGGGCTCGATGGTACTGGTCTGGACAAGGCATCAGCCTTTCCGTTTTGAGGACCTGGCCGATATTTGATTATGAAATCGTAGTCCGCAAAAAATAGAGACCATCGCAACTGTCGAGGTGTTAGCGCTCGGGCGCTCTTCAAGAATAAAAGATTACGGTGGTCTGTGTATATCTCCACAGTGTGTCTAGCCCCTAGTAGATGATGCCTCCACTCCTCGTACGCTCTCTTGATGGCCAGTAGTTCTTTGTCTGTAGTACTATAGTTGATCTCGCAGTTGGTTAGTTTTTTCGAAAAGAAGGCAACAGGATGGAGTTGCCCCGTGTCTGGGTGTCGCTGCGATAAAATTCCTCCCAGAGTGTAATAGGAGGCGTCTGTTTCCAGTTGGAATGGCAGGGAAGCATCAGGGTGTCTGAGGATGGGAGCGCTGGTGAAACACTTCTTGAGGGCACAAAAGGCGTCTTCGGCTTCCGCGGTCCATCTGAACATGGCTCCTTTCTTTAAGAGATAGGTCAAGGGTTGGATAAGACTGGAAAAGTTCTTTATAAATCTCCTATACAAATTCGCGAAGCCCAAGAAGCTCTGTAGGGCCTTCACGCTTGTTGGGGTTTGCCATTCTTGGATGGCCTGTGTTTTCTTGGTGTCCATGCACACCCCGTCTGGGCCGATGACATATCCGAGGAACTCCACTTCATTGGTGTGAAAAAGGCATTTTTCTAGCTTGGCATAGAGGGAATATTGTTTTAGCCGATCCAATACAGCTGCCACATGAGGAATGTGTTCTCTCAAGGAAGAAGAATAAATCAGGATATCATCGATGTATACGATGCATGAAACGTCCAGCAGGCCCCGTAATACCTCATCCATGAAGTATTGGAAGGCGGCGGGGGCGTTACAAAGGCCGAAAGGCATTACCTGGTATTCATATAAGCCGAACTTGGTTCGAAATGCCGTCTTCCATTCATCCCCCCGCCGCACTCTCACCAGGTGGTAGGCTCCACGGAGATCTAATTTTGTGAAGACCTTGGCCCCCTTAAGTTGATCCAGGAGTACCGGTATGAGAGGGAGTGGATATCTGTTCTTCTTGGTAATACGGTTCAAGGCGCGGTAGTCAATGCATACCCTCAAGCCTCCCTCACGTTTCGGTATGAAAAATAGAGGAGAGGACGCAGGAGAAGAGGAATGCCGAATAAACCCATTGGCCAAGAGCGAGTTGAGGTATTGCTGTAAGTAGGTCGTCTCTGCTTCTGTAAGGGCATAGATGCGACTGCATGGAATACTGGCACCAGGTTCTAAGTCTATCACACAGTCATAGGCTCTATGAGGAGGTAGCTTATTTGCTTCTTGCTCGTTAAAGACCTCGCTATATTTCAGATATTCCATGGGTAGCGTGGAAGTGCATCCAACGGTGGAGAGGCCACCGCCTGTAGCCAGGAGTCCCGCCGGGTTTTCCATCTGGGCAGGTTCAGCCGCCAGGTATGAAGTACAATGTTCGGCACAATATGGGGAGTTCAAAGTAACGGTTCCGGCAGCCCACTGTATATGTGGGTCGTGGAGGGTCAACCAGGGCATGCCCAATATCAGGGTGAATTGGGGGGCATCGATGAGATAAAACTGGATGTATTCACAGTGTTTTTCCCCCACCCTCATGTGCAACAGTTGTGTATGGTATTCTACTGGTCCTGACGTTAAATCAGTGCCATCCACAGCCTTCACCAGCTCAGGAACTTTTTTCTTGACGCATTGGAGGCCTATCTCCAAGGCATACGTTTGATCCATGAAGTTGCCGGTCGCACCGGAATCTAACAAGGCGTGGACTGTCACTAAACCAACGTTAGACACAGTTAAATTAACGCACACGTTCATATGTGCTACCGCACTTTGTAGGGTATTGATGATGGCCGGGCAGACCTCTTCCTCTTGACGCCTCAAACAAGTGGTCTGTTTCTTGCTTGGGCGCGCTAGTTTTCCGACGCCTCTGTCATATATTCTGTGGCGTTCACCTTTTGGGTTTCCTTCGTGTCGCGGTAAGGGACTCTGGTCCGGGCCTTGCACTCTTTTATGAAATGCCCAGGTTTCCCGCAATACAGGCACAATCGTTGCTTCCTCCTTCTCTCTTTCTCTTCTGGATTCAAGGGGCCTCGGATCCCACTTATTTGCATCGGTTCCACCCCCTCTGCACCAGGCGAAGGACTTGTGCTGACTGGGCGGGGCCGCGGCGTATAGCGGTTTTCCATCCGCGTTTTGTCACCTCGCCGTTCTTGTAGACGATGATCCAATTGGACGGTAAGGTCAATGAGTTCGTCACAGGAGGTTGGGAGCTGTACTACCTGCGCAAGGACGTCCTTCAACTCGCTTCTTAACCCTTGGTAGTATAAGGAAGTACGTTTCTCTATAGGCCAATCAGTTTCAGACACCAACCTGTTAAATGAGGTGATGTACGTTAGTAGTTCTTGATTCCCTTGTTTCAAGGTGATGAGCTCCCTGTCTAAAGAGAGTAAATGAGCCTTCCGGTCAAATACTTTGCGCATTTCTTCGCAGAAGGTATCAAAATTTTGCAATGCCGGGTCATTTCTTTCAATGAGGGGAAAAGACCAACTTGCCGCATCCCCCCCCAAATAGGACATTACAAAGGCAGTTTTGGTTTGGTAATCGGGAAACACAGCTGGTTTGCACATGAAATGCAACTTACACTGCCCCAGGAAGATACCAAACTTCTTCGGATCCCCGAAAAACCTCTCAGGTGGTGCTAAGGGCAAGTTTGCTGGTTGAAGGACTTGGATCGTAGATGGTCCTATACTGCCTCCTCCCCCCTGGGTAGCCTGTCCTGGGCTTGTGTTGCTAGTGTTTGGAGGGGGTAGTGTCCAGTGTCGGATATAATGCGTGCCTCTCTGATCGCTAGTACTAGGGCGAGAGAGACCCGCTACCTCACGCCTCATAGTTCTCATTGCATTGCGCAACTCAAGATTGTCACCCCTAACTGCTTCAACTTCCATGCGTAACGCGGTCAGGGTTTCTAACACGGATGTCAGGACGGTGTTTGTATCCATCGTTCAGGCTGTAAAAAACCGTGGGCTTGTCACTCTGTCGGGTTCGGGGTTCACAGAGAGTGCCACTAACCTGGAAGCCGGGTACAGCAGGAACGATGCTAGCTTATCCCTGCCCCGAAGAGGTAACCCCTGCGCGTATATAGACAGCACACGTCACAGGTAGCACCTCTACTGGGGACGGGGAAAAAACAGGGACAAAGGAAACAAAAACAGTATGTCTCCAGTCGAAGGAAAGGAAAGAAGCTGGTGGAGTGGACCCGTCTCTCCTGTTCTCTACTCTCATTCACTCTGCAAAGGAGACATAATAAACAGGCATAAGGATGGGAGTGAATGTCGTTTCCCCACCCCCTCACTAACCTAATGTACAGCTACACTTACATGAATGGCAGTGATGCAGTGAGGGTAATGTAGAAGGCAGTTGTCACATGAGAAACGGAGCAGAATGAACCAGCCAAGACACACAGTTCCGAAAGAAATGGAAATAATACTTAGCAAAAATGTCTGGTTGTCAAGTAGCTCCTTTGTAATCTGGAAACACTTGAAAGGTAATAAATCCTGGCAGCGCTCTTTTCCTGCTTTCTCCCCCTTCGTTGTCGCTCTCATAGACAGGAGGAAGCTGCCTGGCCCAGGTTGGAGATTACACAGCAAAGCCCTAGCGCCATCAATAGCACGAAGTCCAGGAACTACACAAGAATACAAAGTAAAGGTCGCAGCGCCGTCGATAGCGCGAAGTCCAGGAACTCCACAAAAATAGTCAGTAAAGGTCGCAGCGCCGTCAATAGCGCGCACTCTTTTAGGGAAAGAACTCCAGCCGCGATGGTTTCAGCGAGGCAGTGTTCTCTCCGTTGTGCCTTCTCCGGACTTCGAGCGAGGCTCGGGAGGGGTCTTCAAGCGGGCGGCTCGGTTCCACCGACCATGCGCCTATTTAACGCGCGTTCGGGAACCTAGGGGATGACCACAGTTGCCGCAGTGATTTGTACACGCTCAGGCACGGAGCCAGGGCAATTCCGCTCTTCACGGGGATGATAGGCGAGCCTGCGAATCGGCTCGAACAGGAGTTCTCAAGGTAGGGCAGTTCTCAGGCGGCAGCTTTTTGAGGGTTTTCAATCCGGATATTCCTTTCTTCAGACGAGGTCAGGAACGTCTCGTCTCCACAGAGAACTCGAAGAATACTCGAGTGACAAGCACTGTTTAATTAGTGGGCGGGGCTTATATAGCTCGTGTATATGTGTCCCACTGCCTTCTGGGATTTGTAGTGTATAAGCCCTATCTCCTTCTCTAACGCCCTCGGGAAACTCGCTGGCGCCCTCTCTGTTGGATCATGACAACCGCCAAGAAGACCGCCTTCAAGGACCACCTAGACAACAACACACACAACACCAAAGAGCTCTTCAGCATCGTGAAAGAACTCTCCAACCCCAGCTCCAACACCAACGACATCCCATCATCTCAAGACCTGTGCGACTCCCTGGCCACCTTCTTCCACCGCAAGATCACCGACAGCCACGACAGCTTCAACTCCGACCCCTACACTACACAAACACAACCCTACACTACACAAACACTACCCTAATCCCTAAAAAAATTAGCACCCACCCCAGGCCCATTCGCCCTTACCTCTCTCTCCTCGTGGTTTTTCTCGCCTTCTGCTTCCTGCATCACGTTGTCTTTCTGTGAGGGGTGGTGCACGTCGATGTGAGGAAACGGAAAAGCCTGTTTCCTCACAACGACGTGGATCGGCCAAATCTTTTTTTTTTACTCCGCATGTGCATTTACCATACATACCTTTACAACGATTTTCGTTGTAAAGGCATGCGTTTTAAATGCACATGCAGAGTATGAAAATGCGAAGTAATGGTATGCGGGGTAAGTGCACTATGCAGAGAAAAGGTATACGGGGTCAAAGTCCGCGTTGTAAAAAAATCGTTGTAAACGATATTTACCGTGGCCAGTGGAGGATGAGGGCTAGGAGTAGAGCAGGATTAAAGGGAGGAGTTGAGGGGAGCTGTAGGAGAAGGGTGTGTGAGGGCCAGTAGTAGAGGAGTTGAGGGGAGCTGTAGGAGAAGGGTGGGTGAGGGCCAGCTGTAGAGGAGTTGAGGGGAGCTGTAGGAGAAGGGTGGGTGAGGGCAAGTGGTAGAGGAGTTGAGGGGAGCTGTTAGAGAAGGGTGGGTGAGGGCAAGCAGTAGAGGAGTTGAGGGGAGCTGTTGGAGAAGGGTGGGTGAGGGCCAGCAGGAGAGGAGTTGAGGGGAGGTGTAGGAGGGTGGGTGAGGGCCAGCAGTAGAGGAGTTGAGGGGAGCTGTAGGAGAAGGGTGGGTGAGGGCCAGCAGTAGAGGACTTGAGGGGAGCTGTAGGAGAAGGGTGGGTAAGGGTCGGGCATGGTAGCTACCCGCAGACCCAGCCGCTCCTCTACCAGGTCCAGGTCTGGTGTTTAGGGGCTTTTAATCAATGGGCCAGTTATTTTTGGGTGCGGTAGTCCCAGGCGTGTAGATATTGCCCATAAATGTATTCCCATGTGGACCTCAATATAAGGGCCAGGGCCATCAATGTACATGGATATTACAAATATTCACAGTCATCACAGTATGGTAAAGGGCGTAAAAATCAATCTTTCCATCAGTGATGTTTTGCAAAGTTTCAGGTTTTCACCCTTTCCAATATTTGCTGACATTTGCAGTTTGAATTCATCTTTGGAAAGTTTTTCTGTGCATTGTGCGATAAAAAGTTCATAGCACCGAGGAATATAATTTTCCCTCTGATCGAGCCCAGACAAGATGGAAAATGTATAAAGGCATTTCTATGCATGTTTACCTTTTGCAGTTTGTATTTGCACAATCCACATGTATGCAGGATGTCTTTCTTCTTTTTAGCTATTGCAGCGTAATTAGTGGCAAAAGCCAAGATTTTGAAGCAAATGTGGGATAGCATAAAATGTTGCAACCTTTACAAAAGGCCTGCCAGGTGCTTTTGTGGCGCGTGGTGAAAAAGCTTCTGAGAGCGCGCACTATTTAATAAACACAAAACATGCAATTATTAAGAAATGGTGGCTGATGTCCATCCCCAAAGTTCTCCGGCAGCCCTAGCCTCCTGGTGGCCCTGCTCCAAGAAGCCGCAGTGCCTCCACAGATATTCGCTAGAGTTGCAAAAAAACCATTGCAACTTTGCACTCATCTTGCGATGAGGAGTTCACATATGTATAAGAGCTCAATGTACACAGATATTGAGAACACTTGCAAGTTACAATCCCCTTTACACAGTCAGTGCCTGCATGAAACTGACCTTCCTTTCTCGTGCAGAACGTGCACAACCCCAGAGAAAGATGACACTGAGGTTAGCTCACAATCGTGAAGCTATGCCCAACCCGGACCCACAACATCGAATCTTTACACAAATGCAACAACATGACAATGATCAGAAACCAGCTAAAACCAGGCAACCCAAATCATCATAGTATTGTGCGTCCTATCCTGTCTCTATATGACCTGCCAGTGACATTAGCAATATTTCAGGCAATACGAGGTTTATTAGCTAAGTTGCAGACGTTGGAATCAAGAGGCCCAGGCTATATTTAGACTTGTCATTTTACCACCCCGGTGAAACTTGCCAACAGTTACATAGGCTCATAGGGGCATATTATCAAGCCGAAAACTGCCGCTAAAACGGCGATAGTGGGCTTGATAATATGCTCTATGGATTTCCAATTGAAGCCCATGTTAGATGTGAAGGACGGCTAACAGGGGCTTCAATTGGAATTCCATAGAGCATATTATCAAGCCCACTATCGCCGTTTTAGCGGCAGTTTTCTGCCGCTAAAGCAGCGATAATTTTATCGCCTGGCTTGATAATATGCCCCGAAGTTCCTAGATTCTCATGTTAAAAATGGAGCATGTACAGAAGCGAGTATTTTCTAGATATATGTTGTACATTAAAATGAATATGTTCTCAATCACAATAATGCTGTGAACTGGTCAAGTCGTCCAAAATATAGGCCAAAATCCCTCAGAAAATCAGTTCTGTAAGTACACCCAACTATAAACACTTCTGCAATGGCAGGGAAAGCAAAGTTCAGTATTAAGAAGCAAATATGTCTCAATTTGTCATTCAAATAAGTCAATTAAATGCACATCAACAAAGACAACACGTTTGAAGATGCATCCAGGGTTGTACGTTCAAAAGCGGCCCCAATACTGGTCGAGGCAAACTACATATGAGCATCTGTGTGAATTATCGAAGATATGAGCCAAGTCCTTCTACACAGCTCCAGGAGAAGACAAGCACAGGTGTCCACGAGCAGCCAATGGGCACACCCTAAACTCTCAGTCCATGTTTCAGATTAAAAGGCTTTTATTAATCCTGCTGCTGTTCTGTTCCTTTACAACCGTTAAGTGCTGCTCCGTGGTGTGTGTTTATTCGCCTGGATGTTCGTGGCCACGTTCGTTCATTCTTAGAATGAAAGCAACTCATACAATGGCTCAAAACTAGAAACAACTTCCATAGCGCTTGTCGCCGGAGCTTTGCAGCCCTGTAAATAACAAGGGAGGTTACTGTCCAGTTCAGTGGCAATCATTAAAGGCTAGAAGGGGGCAAGACAAGAGCGGAACCTCTAACGCACAGGGGGCCACGCAGATCTGAGCAGCTCACGCTCCATTCTGTAGCCCATCGTGCTAAGAGCAGGTGCGCACACGCGTGTGCATGCACCAGTTCCATATCACCGTAACGTAGGCAAGAGCTATGTACTCAACACACTATAAACATGCTTTCCAGACACAATGACACATTTAAATGCGTTTTGTTACGAGTAGGTTTTGTTCAGATAAGTACATCATCTTAGTTCTACCATCATCTTGATAAATATTGAAAAGGCTTTAAACTTTGGTGCGCAGTTCTACTGAAAGCGGATATAACATTGTTATAAGTAACAATGAGACCAAGAAAACACAGTTAGCTCACCTCAGCCGCAGCAGCAATGATACCTTGCAGAAGATGTTTTTCCGGTCCTCGGTAAGGTAACACAAGCGGGCGTGCCTCGTGCGGCAGCAGGGGTAGGGGACAGAGGAGGGGGCCTGCTCGATTCCCTTGCGGGAGCGAGCAACAAGGCGCGATAATTGATAACATATGGCGCCAACTGCTCGCTCCCGCAAGTGAAATGCCAGCTGTGCACGCGTTGCCATTGGAAGCAATGCAATGCGTGCATGTTTTGGCCGAGAAAGCTGTGCCGATTACTAAAGGTCTCTTTCATAAGCAGCGCATGCGCGGTGCGTAGGCGAGACCTTTTTTAGGACCGCAATGTTTGTGCAAACATTTCCCCTTAACAAAAGTTAATCGCACATTCCCCCTACCAATTCAGTTTAAACTCCAGGCCACACACCAAGAAAGATAAAAAATTTAAAATGACCAAACAATACTGGGGCATGCTCTCCCTCAAACAACAAACTTTTCCCTAAGTGCCGAATTGATCTTACTTGATTTTTCCCAAACATTTAAGATTCCAATGATGTGAAGTCAGCAGAGATTGCAGACAATGAGAGAGAGGGATGCTTTTCCCTTAAAATTCAAATCGAAAGTGTCCAAAGGCTGGACAAAGCAGAGGGAGAGCCTACAGGATATGAAGAAGTTGCTTCATATATACAGCAGGGGTGGGAGGAGTTTTACTCTGCAAAATTCTGCAGAGTTACAGAAAAACTCTGGGAGATTCATTCGCGTTTCGCCCACCCCTAGAACAATGCAATCTACAAACACGTAAACTTGTTTAATGTTTCTGTGCTCAGCAATAGAGAGCACTCACTGCACTCATAACAGCCACGAGGTGGAGAGCACAGGAGCGTTTGGTGCCCTGCTAGGCGAAACGCTGGAAATCAACCCAAGCGCTGCAAACACATGGGAAATTGCAGCACTGGTGGCAAGGGCAGGCCCAGGAACCAGCAACCATTGACGTTAACAGGCAGAAGGTGGCACATCCGCTATTCAGCTACGGTCCTAGCGGTTATTGACACCTGAGCGCAGCACAAGCGATGCTATTGGGGCAGAAAGAAAACCAGGTCGCAATCTGCTCGCACACTGAGAAAGGAGGCAAGTAGAGTCAGAGTCCATATTTCCTACTCGAAGAGACCCCCAACTGCAAAAAAAGTCTTACAATTTAAAGTAATCTAATTACTGAAACAATATGTCGGGGAAACTCAAAATTATAGAGCTTCTTCTCGGTGTAGATGTGTTGGTACCTAAACAGATGAGGCGACACTGCGTATCATACATAATGCCACCCTCAATACGACAAAAATAGACTCAATATTTTAGCAGAGTCTGGATTCAAAATCCGAATTTCCAGCAAAACTGTAAAAAAAAGGATTGTAGATCAGCATGTGTGAATAAAAAGACAACGTGGCTTTTTAAAGAGAATGCTGTGGTAAAATTGCATACTTATAATTCTGAATTACAGCTGTAAAGATTACTGAAGCTGTTATAGATAGATTACCCTTGCGTAGTACTCTCACAACACAATTCACAATCCTGATATAACTTCACAGGATCCCCAGTGACTCTCTCAAACGCCAATGCACTTGGCATATCTTTGAAATGTATGAGAAGAAGGATAAAATGTGTCACAAGGAGACACTGAGCTCACATTTATATAGCGACTTTATAGATAAAAACGTATCACTTACCCACTGAGCTTATCTGTTGCATTATGGTTGACCAATCTGAGTCGAAAGCACATGAATGCCGATCTGTAGTTTCAATATGTTATGGTACATTGCAGCCCCCTTTCGGCAAATGTCCACAAACTGGAATGTACCATTGAAAGCTAACAGCACAAGAGGTGTGCACCGGTAAACATCTCCAAGCGGCGGTTGGCAGAGTTTATGCCGAACTCCGCACTCTGTGTGGAGCGCAGAGGGGCAAAACTCCACGAACTCCACCCGCGGAGCAGAGTTTACTGCACACCCCTAATGTACAGTAACCTTCAAGTCTCTATGACACTTCCTTTCTGTGTGTGCATTTTGTGTAGGCCTGGGCGAAAATTTCGTTCCGTTCGCGGAAGGGTTATGGCAGTAAAATCAGTAACTGTGTGTAACTGCGTGTCAAAAGAGTAACGTAGAATTACGTAATTACTCCAATTACACCAGAGTAATAGTAAAACTATGCCCAGTCCTGGTGATAAGAGAGTTATGTGATGGCAGTATCTGGCATGCAGGCATGGGTATGTCAGTCACACACACCCTTTTATGATCAGCGGAGAAACTGTCATTCTAATGTGCCCACCCCCAACTGGGCAAATGTGATGTTCCTACTGGCATGCCAATGCCAAGATTCATTCCTACAGGTGCTTAAAATTGGCATGTTGAAAACTGGGGTTGCAGTCTTCTTGCCATCCAGTAGGTGCTTAAATGGCATAATGGCAATGTGACTGCTGCTGGCACTTTCACAGTATGGCACAATGCTTAGAAGCATGGCTTTTTCTGCAGCAGTCCTGGCAGGCTAGAACTGCTCCGGCAGTGCAGCGCCTGTTCTCCATACCTAGCACTGCTACGGTCAGTGCAGCACCAGTTCTTCATATCTAGCACTGCTCCTGTCAGTGCAGCTCCTGTTCTTCATACCTAGCACTGCTTCGGTCAGTGCAGCGCCTGTTCTCCGTACCTAGCACTGCTCCAGTCAATGCAACGCCTGTTCTCCATACCAAGCACTACTTCTGTTAATGCAGCGCCTGTTCTCCATACCAAGCACTACTTCTATTAGTGCAGCATCTGTTCTCTGTACCTAGCACTGCTGCGGTCAGTGCAGCGTCTGTTCTCCACACCTAGCACTGCTCCGGTCAGTGCAGCATCTGTTCTTCGTACCTAGCACTGCTCCTGTCAGTGCAGCATCTGTTCTCCATAACAAGCATGTAGGAGAGTAGGATCTGCTTCACATGGTTACCCCCACTTTCTGCTGCTGTAACACTGTTTTTCAACTTTAGTGTGGCTGGGGCCCTAATATTTAGGACCCCAGCCTAGCTGCTTCCTCTCTAAATTGATTCCATGTACCTTAGGTACATCACAGATTGGATTCTGAGGTGCCCTTATAAGTCCCTAGTATATGGTATACTATGTACCTAGGGCATAGGTACCCCAGAGGCTTACCAGGGGCTGAAGCATGTATTATGCCACCCCTGGGAAGCCCCCCAAAATGACACCACAGGTCTGCTGCTGCAGCCTGGGTAAGGTGGTGCATGCACCCTTTACTGAGATATAGGATCACTATATCTCACCTATCACTGCACATGGAAACCTATCAGTCACCTCTATGGCAGGCCTTATCAATCCTGAAGGCAGGGTGCTTGGTTATATGTGAGAGGGTGCCCAGGCATGACCTGAGCACCTCTGCAGCCTTCAGAATCTATCCTCCGGGGTTGTCAGTGGTGCAGCCTGACCATATACTCTTAAGTGCATTATAACTATAACGGTTAATGCTAACTTTGGACTGGCTGCACGGAAACATGTCGTGTTTGGTGTCAAACACCTTGGAATCATACCCCCACATCAATTTCTTATGTGAGAATATGATCCCACCCTTCTAGAGGGAGAGACATGATAGCACCGGTGTACCCGGTACCAACTTAACAGAGCCCTGGCATCACAAAAAAATGGATGCTGCAGCCTCAGACACGGGTCTGGCCTCCTGCTTCTGACCGAAACTCTGGCAGGGGAGGCCTGGACAATAGGTTTCCTGTCACAGGGAGGTGTAACCACCTCCCAGACAGGTTGATGTGTATTGGGGCTGCGTGGGAGAACTCTTAGAGTGCTTTGAAGTCCTGCACTGGGGGCACATTTGGTGTCCCTGTGCATAGTACAGCTCGAACCGGTTCAGGGGCTTCCAGCACCTGCTCTGGCGTGAAACTGGACAAAGGAAATGGGTGTAGCCACCCATCTTTTCAAACCCTCCCATAGGTGGGTCCCCAGAGCTAGTCCAACCCCTTCCTTAAGTATAAGTAAGGAACCCCTGGCAACAGGACTTTAGATATCCCTGGACGAAACTCTGCAACTGAATCCTGGAACTTCGACTCTCTACTCAAGACTAGAGGACAGAAGAAATCTTCCTTGGGGTCAAGGAGTGACTCCCCTGCTTGGCAGGCACCAACTAAGCAATTGCCGGTCTGCATCTCCAAAGCTCCCGCCGGATGCCGAAGACTTTGCAACACAGGAAGAGGATTTCCGACTTCTTAGAGGCTGACCCAAGTCCCCAGCAAAGCTGAGACCCACAGCCCTCGTGTGTAACGTGGAACCGGAATTTCTGGTCACCGTGCACTTTTACAAGTGCATTGACTTCTCGACGTTTCTTGAAGTTGTGCTTGGGGTGCTTGTAGCCCCTACCTCGAGCAGAGAATCCACCAAAGATTGTCAGCCTAGTCACCCCAAGTGACCCGTGGGCCACCATTTTGTCCTGTAGTGGTCCTAAGTGGTATGGCCTCTGGGTACCTAGTGGCATGGTCCACCACCACCAGGATTATTCTGACGCCTCCTGGTCCTCGTGGCTGAAGAGTCAAGCTTCACCTTCTTCACCTGAAATCACCCGACATCCATGGGCATTCGCCTATCATGCTCTGGTCACAGGCTAGTGACCCAGACTCTGTCCCCTCTGCTTTCAGGTTCCTCTCGACTTTGATCCAGGTTTGGATCTCTTCGGACACTTTGCATCTTCCCGGCAGCTGCACTTCTTTGCCAGCTCCCATTGAAACGACAACGCGACACCATTTGACACCTATGCACCCGGGTGAGATAACTCGCGTACTCCGGTGCTCCTGTGGGTGTTGACCCTAGAACTTCCTAAGTCCACAAGTGTTTGGTCCTAGCTCATCTCTAAGTGTCCCTAATCTTTAAAAACCTAACCGCAACTTTCCCCATAGAAGCTCGCGGCTGCGTTCTCACACTGCACACGTCCCCCGGCGGTCCCCTCTGTCACTACCTTGGGTTGTTCCATGGGGTCCCAGCAATTTTACAGGCTCTAGGCCTTGTGTCTAGTTAAGTCGTGGTTCTTATACCACTATTTTATTATATGGTTTGGCTCACCCCTAGGGCCTGACGTGTATTTGTGCTATTGTACTGTAATATTTGAAGTGTAACTTATGTGTTTGGACCTCTAGCCTCATAAAGAGACTAGTAGGTTGTGTTTAGAAATAAATACATATATTTTATATATATACCAGGTGTGGTTGCCTTTCATTTGGGTATTCAAGAGATTATAGACTTGTAAAACAAGCTGCTTTACATTCCTTTAGGACTTAGCCTGAAAACTGCTCTCCATAGGTACCACTAGGATAGCTTTAAATAAAGGTTGTCTTTAACCTATCATCAATAAGGGGTTGTTTGGACTGGTGCAAGGTGCCCACTATAATTATTGGACAGCATATACCAGGCCAACTTCTCACAAAGCACTACTTCTGTTAGTGCAGCGCCTGTTCTCCATACCAAGCACTACTTCTGTCAGTGCAGCGCCTGTTCTTCATACCTAGCTCTGCTCTGGTCAGTGCAGTGCCTGTTCTCCATACCAAGCACTACTTCTGTCAGTGCAGCATCTGTTCTCCATACCAAGCACTGCTACGGTCAGTGCAGCACCAGTTCTTCATATCTAGCACTGCTCCGGTCAGTGCAGCGCCAGTTCTTCGTACCTAGCACTGCTTCGGTCTGTGCAGCGCCTGTTCTCCGTACCTAGCACTGCTCCAGTCAATGCAACGCCTGTTCTCCATACCAAGCACTACTTCTGTTAGTGCAGCGCCTGTTCTCCATACCAAGCACAACTTCTGTTAGTGCAGCGCCTGTTCCCCGTACCTAGCACTGCTCCAGTCAGTGGAGTGCCTGTTCTCCGTACCTAGCACTGCTCCGGTCAGTGCAGCATCTGTTCTTCATACCTAGCACTTCTCCGGTTATTGCAGTGCCTGTTTTCCGTACCAAGCATTGCTCCGGTCAGTGCAGCATCTGGTCTCCGTACCTAACACTGCTCCGGTCAGTGCAGCACCTGTTCTCTGTACCTAACACTGCTCCAGTCAGTGCAGCACCTGTTCTCCGTACCTATCACTGCTCCGGTCAGTACAGCTCCTGTTCTCCGTACCTAGCACTGCTCTGGTCAGTGTAGCACCTGTTCTCCGTAACTAGCACTGCTCCGGTCAGTGCAGCTCCTGTTCTTCTTATCTGGCACTGCTCCGGTCAGTGCAGTGCCTGTTCTCCGCACCTAGCACTGCCCCTGTCAGTGCAGGCCCTGTTCTCCGTACCTAACACTGCTCCAGTCAGTGCAGCACCTGTTCTTCGTACCTAGCATGCTCCGGTCAGTGCAGCACCTGTTCTTTGTACCTAGCACTGCTCCGGTCAGTGCAGGGCCTGTTCTCTGTACATAACACTGCTGTGGTCAGTGCAGTGCCTGTACTCCATACCTAGCACTGCTCCGGTCAGTGCAGCATCTGTTCTTTGTACCTAGCACTGCTCCGGTCAGTGCAGCACCTGTTCTCCATACCTAGCACTGCTCCGGTCAGTGTAGCGCCTGTTTTTCGTACCTGGCACTGCTCCGGTCAGTGCAGCGTCTGTTCTTCGTACGTAGCACTGCTCCAGTTAGTGCAGCGCCTGTTCTCCATACCTAGCACTACTTCTGTCAGTGCAGCGCCTGTTCTTCATACCTAGCACTGCTCTGGTCAGTGCAGTGCCTGTTCTCCATACCAAGCACTACTTCTGTCAGTGCAGCGTCTGTTCTCCATACCAAGCACTGCTCCGGTCAGTGCAGCGCCTGTTCTCTGTACATAACACTGCTGTGGTCAGTGCAGTGCCTGTACTCCATACCTAGCACTGCTCCGGTCAGTGCAGCATCTGTTCTTTGTACCTAGCACTGCTCCGGTCAGTGCAGCACCTGTTCTCCATACCTAGCACTGCTCCGGTCAGTGTAGCCCCTGTTTTTCGTACCTGGCACTGCTCCGGTCAGTGCAGCGTCTGTTCTTCGTACGTAGCACTGCTCCAGTTAGTGCAGCGCCTGTTCTCCATACCTAGCACTACTTCTGTCAGTGCAGCGCCTGTTCTTCATACCTAGCACTGCTCTGGTCAGTGCAGTGCCTGTTCTCCATACCAAGCACTACTTCTGTCAGTGCAGCGTCTGTTCTCCATACCAAGCACTGCTACGGTCAGTGCAGCACCAGTTCTTCATATCTAGCACTGCTCCGGTCAGTGCAGCGCCAGTTCTTCGTACCTAGCACTGCTTCGGTCAGTGCAGCGTCTGTTCTCCGTACCTAGCACTGCTCCGGTCAGTGCAGCGCCTGTTCTCCGTACCTAGCACTGCTCCAGTCAATGAAACGCCTGTTCTCCATACCAAGCACTACTTCTGTTAGTGCAGCGCCTGTTCTCCATACCAAGCACAACTTCTGTTAGTGCAGCGCCTGTTCTCCGTACCTAGCACTGCTCCAGTCAGTGGAGCGCCTGTTCTCCGTACCTAGCACTGCTCCGGTCAGTGCAGCATCTGTTCTTCGTACCTAGCACTTCTCCGGTTATTGCAGCGCCTGTTCTCTGTAACTAGCACTGCTCCGGTCAGTGCAGAATCTGTTCTTCGTACCTATCACTTCTCCGGTTACTGCAGTGCCTGTTTTCCGTACCAAGCACTGCTCCGGTCAGTGCAGCGTCTGTTCTTCGTACGTAGCACTGCTCCAGTTAGTGCAGCGCCTGTTCTCCGTACTTAGCACTGCTCCGGTAAGTGCAGCGTCTGTTTTCTGTACCTAGCACTGCTCCGGTCAGTGCAGCTCCTGTTCTTCGTACCTGGCACTGCTCCGGTCAGTGCAGTGCCTGTTCTCCGCACCTAGCACTGCTCCGGTCAGTGCAGCTCCTGTTCTTCGTACCTAGCACTGCTCCGGTCAGTGCAGCACCTGTTCTTCGTACCTAGCACTGCTCCGGGCAGTGCAGCGCCTGTTCTTCATACCTAGCACTGCTCCGGTCAGTGCAGCACCTGTTCTTCGTACCTAGCACTGTTCCAGTCAGTGCAGCTCCTGTTCTTCGTACCTAGCACTGCTTCGGGCAGTGCAGCGCCTGTTCTTCATACCTAGCACTGCTCCGGTCAGTGCAGCACCTGTTCTTCGTACCTAGCACTGCTTCGGGCAGTGCAGCGCCTGTTCTTCGTACCTAGCACTGCTTCGGGCAGTGCAGCGCCTGTTCTTCATACCTAGCACTGCTCCGGTCAGTGCAGCACCTGTTCTTCGTACCTAGCACTGCTTCGGGCAGTGCAGCGCCTGTTCTTCATACCTAGCACTGCTCCGGTCAGTGCAGCACCTGTTCTTCGTACCTAGCACTGCTTCGGGCAGTGCAGCGCCTGTTCTTCAGACCTGGCACTGCTCCGGTCAGTGCAGCTTCTGTTCTCCGTACCTAACACTGCTCCGGGCAGGGCAGTGCCTGCCGTACCTAGCACTGCTCCGGTCAGTGCAGTGCCTGTTCTCCGTACCTAGCATGCTCCGGTCAGTGCAGTGCCTGTTCTCCGTACCTGGCACTGCTCCTGTCAGTGCAGTGCCTGTTCTCCGCACCTAACCAGTGCAATACTGTTCTCTGTAACTAATACTACTCCTGCCAGTGCAGCACCTCTTTTATGAAGCAAACACTACTTCTACCAATGTAGAGCCTTTTCTCCATACCTACCTCTATTACTACAAGTGCAGTGCTTATTCTACATATCCACCACCACTTCTGTCAGTGTATTGCAGCTACTCTGAAGCTAACACTACTTCTATTGCCCACCAGTTCTTCTCTGAAGTTAACACTACTCCTGCCAGTGTAGCGCCTGTTCTCCACTCCTACCTCCATCCCTGCAAGTGCAGCGCCTATTCTACATATCTACCACCACTTCTGTCAGTGTAATGCCGGTGCTCCGAAGCTAACACTAGTCCAACCACCCCACCTCCTCTACTATGAATCTAACACTACTTCGACCACTGCATCAGTGTTCTCAGCAGCTAACCCTACTTATGCCACTACAGCACTGTTCTCAGCAGCTAACCCTACCTCTGCCACTACAGCACTGTTCTCAACAGCTAACCCTACTTCTGCCACTGCAGCACTGTTCTCAGCAGCTCACCCTTCTTCTGCCACTACAGCGCTGTTCTCAGCAGCTCACCCTACCTCTGCCACTACAGCACTGTTTCTAGCAGCTAAACCTACTTCTGACACTGCAGCGCTGTTCTCAGCAGCTAACCCTACTTATGCCACTACAGCACTGTTCTCTGAAGCTAACACTACTGCTGCCAGTGCCACACGTGTTCTTTGGAGCTAGCACGACTCATGCCTGCAGAGTGTAGTGCCTGTTCTTTCTATCTATCTATCTCTGCTTCTGTCAGTGCAGCGCTGTTCTCTGAAGCTGACCCTACCTCTGCCAGTAGGGCGCAGTGCCTGTTCTCTGTCACTGACACTACTTCTGGCAGTAGGGACGCTCGCCCTTCTTCCGGTTCTGTAGCGCTTGTTTACTAAAGTAAGCCAACACTACCTCTGGGGTGGGCTGGGGTCACACAGAGGAGGGGCTCAAGGCTCTCTCAGGGGTGTTAAAGGACATCAATCTCTGGACGTGCCTCGTGCTCGGATAGTTTGTGGGTTGTGCGCCAGCGTGAGGCAGACGTGTGAGGTGGAGACGTGCCAGGCGGCCAGCAGGCAGCCCTCGGGCTCCTGAGCAGGAAGTGATTTGCATGCGGCACACAGGTGCCTGCGCTCATCTCTGGGTGCTCACAGGTGAGCCTCACTCTTTCCAAGAATAGCTTCCGAGCAGAGCGAGGCTTCAAGCCGCTGTATACAACCCGAGGAACTGGTTACCCGCCCAGGATCCGTGGCCTGGAGCCAGCGAGAAAACGTGGGCAGCTGCTCCTAACTTTCCAGGTGAGAGAGCGGAGGCTGTGCGATAGCTTCGTGGGCTGAGCTCTTGCTGAGAGAGCTCCGTGTGACCTTGGGCATGTTTGATTCTCAGAATGTCATTCTTCTGAGGGGTTAAGAAAACCGCCACTGAGGGGAGCGATAAATAGAGACTGGTTTTGGTGTGCGCAATATCAGTGCCAAACAAAAATCTTGTTAAATATGTGCTGTATTGCCTTAAACCAAACATTATTTGGATGGGGCAAGACACTGAATTATCTGCGATCACTCATGGAGTTGCAGCACTGACCTAAGGCTGATATCAGAGAGATGAGACAGTAATTACAGACATCAGAGTAATGAGACAGTAATTACAGACATCAGAGTAATGAGACAGTAATCACAGGCGACAGAGTAATGAGACAGTAATCACAGGCATTAGAGGGATGGGACATTATTCACTGGCATCAGAATGACGAGACAGCACTCATAGGCATCAGTGGAATGAGACAGAAACCACAGGCTTCAGAGGAATGAGACAGCGATCACTGGCATCAGAGTGACGAGACAGTGATCACTGGCATCAGAGTGAAGAGACAGTGATCACTGGCATCAGAGTGACGAGACAGTGATCACAAGACAGTGATCACTGGCATCAGTAATGAGACAGTGATCACTGGCATCAGAGTAACGAGACAGTGATCACGAGACAGTAATCACTGGCATCAGAGTGACGAGACAGTGATCACTGGCATCAGAGTGACGAGACAGTGATCACAGGCATCAGAGTAACGAGACAGTGATCACGAGACAGTAATCACTGGCATCAGAGTGACGAGACAGTGATCACTGGCATCAGAGTGACGAGACAGTGATCACAGGCATCAGAGTAACGAGACAGTGATCACAGGCATCAGAGTGACGAGACAGTGATCACCGGCATCAGAGTGAAGAGACAGTGATCACCGGCATCAGAGTGACGAGACAGTGATCACAGGCATCAGAGTAACGAGACAGTGATCACAGGCATCAGAGTGACGAGACAGTGATCACTGGCATCAGAGTAACGAGACAGTGATCACAGGTATCAGAGTGACGAGACAGTGATCACGAGACAGTAATCACTGGCATCAGAGTAACGAGACAGTGATCACAGGCATCAGAGTGACGAGACAGTGATCACTGGCATCAGAGTGAAGAGACAGTGATCACTGGCATCAGAGTGACGAGACAGTGATCACAAGACAGTGATCACTGGCATCAGAGTAACGAGACAGTGATCACGAGACAGTAATCACTGGCATCAGAGTGACGAGACAGTGATCACTGGCATCAGAGTGACGAGACAGTGATCACTTGCATCAGAGTGACGAGACAGTGATCACTGGCATCAGAGTGACGAGACAGTGATCACGAGACAGTAATCACTGGCATCAGAGTGACGAGACAGTGATCACTGGCATCAGAGTGACGAGACAGTGATCACTGACATCAGAGTGACGAGACAGTGATCACTGGCATCAGAGTGACGAGACAGTAATCACTGGCATCAGAGTAACGAGACAGTGATCACAGGCATCAGAGTGACGAGACAGTGATCACGAGACAGTAATCACTGGCATTAGAGTGACGAGACAGTGATCACTGGCATCAGATTAACGAGACAGTGATAACTGGCATCAGAGTGACGAGACAGTGATCACTGGCATCAGAGTAACGAGACAGTGATCACAGGCATCAGAGTGACGAGACAGTGATCACAGGCATCAGAGTGACGAGACAGTGATCACTGGCATCAGAGTAACGAGACAGTGATCACTGGCATCAGAGTGACGAGACAGTGATCACAGGCATCAGAGTGACGAGACAGTGATCACTGGCATCAGAGTGACGAGACAGTGATCACTGGCATCAGAGTAACGAGACAGTGATCACTGGCATCAGAGTAATGAGACAGTGATCACAGGCATCAGAGTGACGAGACAGTGATCACTGGCAACAGAGTGACGAGACAGTGATCACTGGCATCAGAGTGACGAGACAGTAATCACAGGCATCAGAGTGACGAGACAGTGATCACTGGCATCAGAGTGAAGAGACAGTGATCACTGGCATCAGGGTGAAGAGACAGTGATCACGAGACAGTAATCACTGGCATCAGAGTGACGAGACAGTGATCACTGGCAACAGAGTAACGAGACAGTGATCACTGGCATCAGAGTAACGAGACAGTGATCACAGGCATCAGAGTGACGAGACAGTAATCACTGGCATCAGAGTGACGAGACAGTGATCACTGGCAACAGAGTAACGAGACAGTGATCACTGGTATCAGATTGACGAGACAGTGATCACTGGCATCAGAGTACCGAGACAGTGATCACAGGCATCAGAGTGACGAGACAGTAATCACAAGCTACATCTGGCATTGGACCTCAACTAGGGTCATTTATTAGAAGATCTGATGTTATTTAAGAACTTAGAGCCTCATTATTATCTTGGCGAGCATTATGATCTTACTCTGTCACAAACGTGACGGATAATCTTCTAAATTACAATTCCATTATGTCTTACGGAACTTGAAATGCGACGGACAGAATATCCATCATGTTTTTGTCGGAATATCTAATCAGCCAAGATCATAATCAGGCCCTTCGTTACAAAGATATATTGCGAGGTCTGACGTCCGGACTCAGTTTCCTGAACATTTTGTAGACTCTGACGTCAGAAGTCAACTGTGACTGTTGATTTCATACAGGCTAAATCTGACGTCAGAACTCACCTGTAACTGTTGATTTCATACAGGCTACATCTGATGTCAGAACTCAGCTGTGGTGACCCATTACATGAGCTGAAAGAACTGAGGTCAGAACTCTTCTATGACATCTTGGGCTTGATTCATAAAACATAATTTGTAGTACCACATACCACAGGAGTACTACAAAACTTACTACAAAGTGTGGTTCACAAATTGCACTCTTGTAGTATATCACACATGTAACTTACATCCTGTGCAAAGCAATAGATTTCAGATGTCATCAGTGATGTCATATGTGAGGTCATGAGCAGTGCATTGCCGTGGTGCATGTTACACTTATGTCAGCAGCTATGTATAACTGACAGTTTTTCCACAGGAGTCCCGCTGGACCACAGGGAGCCGAACTGAGCTCCATTCGCAACATTGCAAAAAATATAATCTTTTGGGCCCTGAGCTGAGGGTTTATCCACAATGCCCGTATTATATGTTTTTAAACATATTTTCCGTACTGAGTCCCTGAGTCCTGTAAGGGTTGTTGCAACATTTTTCCTCCTGTGGCTGTGCCAACTAAATTTTTTGATCCCGCAAGAGTCCCGTGGACACACTTATCAGAACGCATGCTTTGAGGTTTTCCCCGCTGGAGTCCCGTGGCATTAGATATCCACAAATATTGAACCTTAATTTCTCTAAAACGGCTGAACAAAATTACACCAAATCACAAATAGCCAACTTTCTGAGTAAAGATCTACCTTTCTGCCAAATTTGGCCAAATTCTGTTCAGCCTGTTTTTAGTGTATCATTGTCTACTTTTACCCATGGAAAATGCATGGGAAAAGGGTCTTCTGGGCACAACCCCCTTTTATCTTGATCCCTTCTTGATGGATCACCCTAAAACTTTCCAGGAAAGAGCTCAAGTGAAGTGAATAATTATTATTTTGGAAAGTTTTATGAAGATTTGCAAAATAGAAGCAAAGTTATTAGCAAAAAACACTCTTCCTGTGGAAACTCTAACACTCCTCTGGACACATAGAGGCAAAAGCTACAGTTTATTAGAAAGAAAATATATGTGTGTGTGTGTATTGATGTGTAAACTGCAGAGGAGTGCTGTGCTGGTACTATGGAACGGAGGAAGGGCGCTCATCTGCAGTTTACAGCTGTGTTTATCGAATTATTGCAGAGGTACAAACGTTTGCGTCAACTCGTTTTGGCAAAAATCGTCTTTGGTCACGACCCTGAACGCCATGTTTACTTTCTATATGTACTCTATATACAACACTAAGTGGCAACAACGGACTAACCTAGGTTTCTACTTTTAATTGCATATTCAACATTGTCATTTAACAGTAGCATTTTTCATGAAATTACAAACTCATATTCAATGCATATTAACACTAAACCTTTTGTACATATATTCAATTTTTTAAGCTTTTGCTATAACTCAATTAAAAAAATCCCAACAGTGGGCACTGTGAAATTATTATAACAAATTATAAATGTTTATAATTCTACATCATTGATCACTGATAGGATGGCATGCTAAAAGCATCCTTTTATTAATTAGTATACATTTATTTGCAAGTATTATTAACCTTGTACTTTTCACTTTTTCATTTTATTAAAGCATCCCAACCTTATAGAGCCCACGTTGGCTCATACCGTAACTGAAATATATTCAAAACTTAGCCTGACATGATTTCTGCAATCCTGTAAATTATTTACGATCCCTCATTTGGGTGACATCCTGCATTTTCTTCTACCATGTCTGTGTTCCTAATAAAATTGAAACAAAAAAACTTAAAAACCTTATTGTAATTAGATAATCTAGCACATTAAAAACCTCAGTCAAAGGAAGCATTATTATATTTTAATGTACACTACCTCGTCAATATTTACACCGTGGGGTTCTTTGAGTGCAGTTCTAAAATATACCTGGACTCCAACTTTCTACGCTGCTTTTCTCTGCCCCCCATTGTGCGCAGGGCACAATCTACCACACTATATTTACGCCTACTGCGGCCTGTTTCATGAAATTCAAGAAAGTGGCTAGCTGTTGGATAGTTATCTTAATTATTCTTAATTGCCCTGAGGTGTTGCAGGACTCAATGAATTAAATTTCAAATCTTTATTTGGATTAGAAATCCATAAGAGATACACATTAAACAATATATATAATGCAGTATAGTGGTCATAATTCATATTGTATTAAAGTGTTAAAAATGCCATTTAAAAGCATACTACCTGGTGTAAAATCCAACATTATTAAATTACTAGAATGCAAACTGAGGTCACAGAAGAATCCAACGTCAATAATCTATTGCATGATGTGGACCTTCAGTCAGTCTCATAAAGTAAGTTTTCCAAGTGACTATATGTTTCCTTCGTTTTATTGCGGAAGATATAAATGAAGAAACGGCAAACCACAAGTCCACCGTGTCTAATTTACATAGATGATTAAAAGCATCCTTAAAGTAAAACAATGTATTTGTTATAAATAACAGTTTTAAAAAGTGATTCCCAATATCCTGATAGAATTTACAGAACAGGATAAAGTGCTGAGTAGATGGCACAGATATGCCCTCGCAAAGGCATGTGGGTGAATTCTCATTTCATCCACTCATTCTTGAAAACGCTGCCAGAAAATGTAAGGTTCCTAGCCACAACCTTGTACGGCGCCCTGATTATTAGTTACAAGTGATAAATAACTTTGGATTCCATTTTGCCCCGGGACACTAAAATATCTCTGAACTGTGGATTTGACATTCTCACCAGATTTGCGCCTTGCCTCTCTAGGGCCTATTGGAAGCATCTTCAGGTCTTTTTACTATAGTATAAGATGTGAGCTGGATCATCCAAGGGGATATTTGTACCGGTTTCATTTAAGAGGCTTTTCACGTGTTTTCTCTGCACTCAAGGGCCGAGCAGTCTTTAATTATCTCTTTAGTAAACTTGGCTCGTCACTCAAGGCTGCGCCTCTGTCGCGTCTTCTCCTCACCTGAGATGATTGTGAAGTGCCGGGACACCTCTGCTTGAGGCAGCTGTTGCGCTTTATAAATGCTATTATTATTATTATTATTATAACTTGGTTCCAGACTTGCCCCAGGCAGTGCTCCAGCTGATGTTAGTGGTAACTTCTAAAGGAGAGAACATGAATTTACTGCGTACAATATAAGCAGACGCAGACAGACCCTGGTGCGGCCAGGAGTCTGCATACAAAGTTGTTCTCCAACGTCTGTAAAGACGTGCTAGTCGACGTATCCCACAAGCGGCCCCATACATAACACTGCTGACACGCTTACTTTTATATCGTTGCAAAATCTCTTTGACAGGCTTACTTCCCATTGTGGCCGCAAACCTGAAAATTGCTACAGAGGTTCTCAAAAGTTTCAATTTTACCTTTTCGTTTTGTGGGGAACCCAAGAACCAATATTGGAAAAATGTAAGCCCAGGTAAGTGAAACTTTCAGTTTCAGCTTCTGCCCTTTGACAAAATGTGTTTTCTTTCTTTTACCTGTGCCACGTGCCACAACAAATGTGCTAGTTCATTTCAATCTCATATCTTTCCCTCCCTAAATGTTATGAAACTTTCGATCTAACGCTGTAAACTGTTGGGGGTTCGTGATATTGTTACCGCGTCATCGTCGTACTGGAGGACAGGAGTTGAACTCTTACATGTGCTGGTGATATTGCACTGCCCATACAGATTTTGGGACAGGGGCAGAACACACGTCCATTACACATTCCATCTCTCAGTCCAGGGCTGCTTTTTTAGGTCTCGCATAGGCAGCGCATGCACTGCCTCTATGAGGCATCAAGTAGTCAGTATTAGTGGTGAAACTCCACCCATTGCGTTTATATTTGTTTTCTAGCTTGCCATTGGTTAAATCTGGCATTGCTGTTTTTATGTAGCTCATTGATTGGCTGGTGGTCCGAAAATATCACTTCCGTTTTGCTTCCGTTTTGCAGGAAGCAGCACCGACCAACTACAGTTTAGTTCCGCTGCTCAGCGTTATCTACTCATTTAGGGACTACTTCCTTGTTTATTTTCCACTGCCGTTCACCACTAGCTGCCGAGTTTGGAAGTGTTGGCTTTTTAGTTTCCTGTTCCCGCCCCCTCCCGTTGGCCATGTTGTCCATCCTTCCGCCCCCTTTCCCGTTGTTCGTGTCCCCGTTCCCTTTGTTCCCGCCCCCCTCCCGCTGTCCGTTGTCTTGCAGCTTGTGGCGACCCTGGAGGAGCACGCTTGTTTTCTTGGGAAGCAAATCACAGGTTGTGCTCCACTATGATCCTATTATGGCTTCTGCTCCGGGGAAATAGGCAATCTTGGGTGCAGTTATAGGAGGGTTCAACAATCAGGGGGGGGTGTAATCTATGGCAGTAATCCTCAATCGGGGTAACATCGGTACAAGGGTGAATCTTTCCCACGTCTTCTGGACAGCTCTCCGCCTCCTCCACTGCCACGCTGGGATGGGATGCTATCTGAAGGCAGTTCCTGTTAAATGTGCGATCCAAATGCAGGGCCACTCTTTGAGTTGTGACTGGGCGATTCCACGGGCTGAAACTCCAGTGCTGTGCAGTGCTGCCATCTTTGAATTGCGAATACGATGGGAGCCAGAGCCACGTCAGGCTTTTCGAGGTTGGAATGCGCTCTTCAGTTCACAGAACCATTACAAGGGCATGCTTAAACTGTCATGATTCATGCCTCTCAACTCCAGCCCTTTTATCCCATTCCTCAAATGGGAGCTTCTTCTGAACTTTGCGATGGCTTGGTCACAGGGCAGCTCTGCAAACTCACCCCCAACCTTTGACTTTTAATACACCGTTTTATTGCTGTTTTACTTGTTTACACTGTCTTAATTGTGTTGTGATTCTGTGGGTACTCTTCCATGCAGTAGTAAATTTGGGCAGTGAAAATAGTGTTTACTTTCAGCTGTGCAGTTTTAGGATCAGGGAAAGCAGAGAAAGATGAAAGAGAGAGTTGCATTTCTCAATCAGCTTTTTTCTTTCACTGAATTTCTGTTCTTCAGCAGCAGCAGCCATGGTTTTACTTGTGGTTTTAGATGTGAAAAAGTTGTCCAGGGTCTACTTTTCAGCGCTGGCACCAACAAAATGTTTTTCTGTCTACTTTGGGTCGGATCAGATCTTTGACGCTGAACTCTTAGAAAGGATTAGACAACAGAAGGGAAAACTGTGTTCTCGCGCTCCCTTACGGCTCTGCCCTCCTCCCTTTCCCCTTTGCTTCCTGGTTTCCTTACACCCCCCCCCCCATCGCTCTTACTTGCTCAATCCCCTTCACGCGGATTACGCTCTCCTGCACCTACTGTCTTTCTTTGCGATTCTTTCGACAACACTTTTCCTCATTCTTTTTCCGCTTTTTCACCTGTCCTCCTCTTCTCCGCTCCCGATTCGTTTTCTGTGCTGACGTCTTATTGATTTTTCTCCTCACAAACGTCACTGCCCCTTCTAATTTCCTTTCCCAATCTTAAATTATTTCATTTCTTGGTTTAAGCCTGCCTTTCTCCTTTCCTGCCTAATTTAATTTAGATCTATGCCCCTTGTATTTTTACCATTCTCTTTCCATGTGGTAGTTATCTTGCTTGAACATTTTCTACCAGCATTAGCACTGACTTGTGGGTGAAAACGTTTTTTCCCCTATGTTAACTCTATGCATAGTGTTGCGCCAACCCGTGGCCAGGAAAGGGACTGGCTTCAGCCCTGTGCATGGAGAAGCCCCCTAAACCTTTTGGCAGATGATGAGATGTACCCCTACAAGTAAAGGTGGAAATGAATGCCTTACCGTCCGAGCACTCAAGAAGTAAACGCGCTCCTGCACTTTACTACAGTAAGGAGACGCCATACAATAAAGGGCACTATACCAGCGTGTTAGTATGTGCTACTAATGCAGTGCCCTTGCTCTGTTCCCTGCCCAACTAAAGGACACCTGACGCCTCTGCAGACTATGCTTTTTAGAGGCCAACTTCACAAACAAAACTTCACTAGATGTGACTGAGAGGAAACTCAAGTTCTCCGGGGAGGTCAAAATACGCTTGGATATTTTTCAAGCTGTCCTTGCCTGCCCCTGGCTTTTGAGGTGGCAGCTTCACGTCCCTCATGTCTGTATTTTGGGTCGGTGAAGTCTTGAGTGGGATGGAAGGAATGGTTGGAAGACTGGGAGGTCAGACAAAGAATCACCCAATTGTATCCCGTTTTGGCTCCTGCCGTGTTGTAGGGTGATGTGTGTGGGATAGTGTTCTATGCTATGGTGTCGTCCGAGTCTTGCTGCACTCAGCCGGGGGAACACGCTGCATGCTTGACCATGCCCCTTGTAAGCACGTGCACACAAGGGTGGAAGGGTTGATTTAAGTCACAGGGTGGTGCATATCCCTGAAAAACTAGCCGAGCCTCGTTGGCTGTTTGGATACTGACCGTACATTCCTATGGCAATAGGTCTCACCTACGAAACAGCTCTTGACTTTGTCAATGGTTTCAGTCCTGTTGTGCAGCAGCGCGGCTGCTGTGCAGTATGATGGAAAGTAAAAAAATCAAGCATTTGCAATGCAATAGGTCTCGCATTTCCAAGAGTTTAAGCTATTGGCACTGTAAATGATAATGCCTTTTACTTATGTTTGAAAAACCAAAATATAACATTGTCATTTACAACGCCAACAGCTCTAACATAAGCAAATGTGAGACCTATTGCATTTCCAATGCTTGTTAGAGCTTGTAACACTCTCTGTTGTGTTCATGCCATGGAACGTGCCATACGTGTATTATCTTTCCTGAAGCTGTACTGCGGTTTAAGCCTCTGCTCTTTCTTTGTCGTCACTTCCCTCCTTACTCTCATGTCCCTCGTTGATGGTGCCTTCCTGGAGGTGATCTGTGCTCTCCTCCCCTCCTTACCTATCACCGCATCCATCCTCACGGGGTACCAATGCTTGTTTAACGCACCCCTCACTGTGCCATGCTGGCCGTGGTAGGATGCTATGAGCAGCCCGCACACGTGTTCGTCACCTTCCCTTTTAAACTTCGCTCTTCTATTTTAGCTGTAATTAAACATTATCTGCGCAGCCTCTCGCCGTCAGTCAAAGGACGCACCGGAAGCCCCACACGCAATGACTGCAGGAGGGCAGCAAGTGACGTCATCATTGGCACTGCCGCCGATGGAGAAGGGAGGGAATGAGGGCGCTTGTGACGTCATCATAAGCACTGCTGGAGATGGAGAAATGGGGATGAGGGCGCTGGTGACGTCATCAGAGGCACTGCTGGAGATGGGTAACAGAAAGTATGTGGCGCTGGTGACGTCATCATAGGCACTGCTGGAGAGGGAGAAAAGAGGGGATGATGCGGGCGCTGGTGACGTCATGAGAGGTACTGCTAGAGATGGAGAAAAGAGGGATGAGGGCGCTGGTGACGTCATCAGAGGCACTGCTGGAGATGGGTAACAGAAAGTATGTGGCGCTGGTGACGTCATCATAGGCACTGCTGGAGAGAGAGAAAAGAGGGGATGATGCGGGCGCTGGTGACGTCATGAGAGGTACTGCTAGAGATGGAGAAGACAGGGGATGAGGGCGCTTGTGACGTCATCAGAGGCACTGCTGCAGATAGAGAAGAGAGGGGATGAGGGCCCCGGCAGCCAGGGTTAGAACTCTGCCCCGCCCCCTCCCCCCCCCCAGACGAGTCTGGGCTCCGTGACCGTGTGAGGGAGCACACGGAAATACACATCCAGGAAAGTACCAAAGCTCCCTCACACCCCCGCGCCTGGTGCACCTGTCACACTCATGTCACACTACCAGTGTGCCCGCACCCCCTGTACATTCCTGCACAGAACTAGGGGTGGGCGGAATTTGCGGAATTAACCTTCGCAAATTATCGCGAGAATGTTTAAAATTATCGCAAACAAGCAGAAATATCGCAAAGATGCGGAAGTTTTTTTCCGGCATGTTCGCGAGATTTTCTGCATGGTTGCGGGTCGCCAACTTACCCATGTGGTTGCTTGCGGGCGCGGCCATCTTGTTTTCAGTTGTTCTCGCGGTGCATGATCGCGAGAAGAAAGACGTGATCGCGCGACGCATGACGTCACTGCGGGCGCGAACTGTCGCGAGACAGCGCAAATGGCTAAAAACAATACAACATCTCATGGAGAACGCGACCGGATCAAGAAAACTTGTCGGCGAACGCAGGGATTCAGGTAAGGCGATCGCGCGCGCGCGAGAATGTATCATTTTACAGCGCGAGCAAGAAACAAATTATCGCCAAGCTGCGGAAACCGGAATTTTTGACATTTTCGCGCTCTCCGCGGAACGCAAAAATGTCAAATTATCGCAATTTCCGCGAACGGAACGAAATTTTTGCCCAGGCCTACACAGAACTCTAGCGCCTCCGCAGTGTGTACGGTTGGTGACGCTATAGGAAGGCGGTTCAATCTTAGATTGGGATTTTTTGTTTCCTTTACCTCCTGTGCTCACCTCCCACCCCCAGACGTACCAAATGTAAAACACCGGGTGACAATTCAAAGCAGGCAGGCGCTCTCTGTGTCTGACTGCAGCCTTCCGCCGGACTCCGGTACACACAGCATCCTCCAGGCCGCCTCTCCTGCCTCTGGGGGTCACCTTTTGTCCTGAGTTTTTGTCCTGAATTTTGACCCTTTGTCCTGAATTTTTTACAGCCATGTCCAGAATTTGCCTCCATGTCAGTTGGTCACCCTACTGGTGAGGTGACAGGAGGCCATAAACAGAAGCAGCTTGCCATGCCATGGGCTCTGGAGGGAGGAGGCCCAGCCAATGCTGTCACTGCAGAGAGGCCCATTATCATTCGGTATGTGATAAAGAGGCCGACATACAGCATGATGATGGGCGGATAGCAGCCTGTGCCAGGTGGGGAGGGGCGGCTGCAGGGCACTGATCACAGCAGGAGCGCGAGCTGCCCCCGCAGTGAGAGTTACAGGACTCTCAGACTGCTTGAAGTGGACAGCGCCCCAATGTCCAGATGATAATGTAAATGTAAAAATGTAAATTGATACATGTATAGCGCACTACTCACCCGCAAGGGTCTCAAGGCGCTTGTACGAATACCGCTGTGGAACCCATCCTGGCTTTCCCTGTGAGGCGTCCACTCCTGGGCACCCCCAAGGTGGAGGTCAGGCATCCTTAGCGTTGTGGGGGCCGTTGTGGAGATTAAGCAAGCTATTGCCCAGAGTTGCAGAGTGGGACTCCATGATTGGAATGGCACCGAGGCGAGAATGATCAGGTCCGTGGAATTTTTGAGCCCAAGACCCGCCAAGGCGGGGAATTGAACCCTGGTCCCGGGCTAGACCTCTGCATCAGGGTCTGCCGCTCTAATCATTGAGCCACACTCCCCCACCTGGGCCGATAGCAGCCTGTGCCAGGTGGGGAGGGGCGGCTGCAGGGCACTGATCACAGCAGGAGGGTGGCTGCCCCTGCAGTGAGAGTTACAGGACTCTCAGACTGCTTGAAGTGGACAGCGCCCCAATGTCCAGATGATAGGGGGCCGATAGCAGCCTGTGTCAGGTGGGGGAGGGGCGGCTGCAGGCCACTGATCACAGCAGGAGCGCGAGCTGCCCCCGCAGTGAGAGTTACAGGACTCTCAGACTGCTTGAAGTGGACAGCGCCCCAATGTCCAGATGATAATGGGCCGATAGCAGCCTGTGCCAGGTGGGGGAGGGGCGGCTGCAGGCCACTTGTCACAGCAGGAGGGTGGGCTGCCCCTGCAGTGAGTTCCAGCTGCTGGCAGGGGGCAGCTCGCTTTAATGTCCGAAATTACAGACAAAAGGCGTCCTTGAAAGAATTCCTCATGGACAACGGACAAGAGGCCCAAATTATGGGCAGTCCGTGAAATGTACGGACAGTTGGTCAGCCTAGGTGTAACGGACTCTGGGGCCGCTTCTCCACTAGGGCTGAGGAGATTCATCCAACTGCTTTCTCGCAGTGCGAGAAGCAGAAACATAAAATAGTATTAACTTCCCGTTATTTCCATTTTATGTTTAGTTGCTGGTGCGCGGGTTGGCGCGGCTGCTCTGCGAGCAGGGGAGGAGTGTTCTGCCCACTCCTGAGGTAGTAATAACTGTTTGGTTGGCCCTCGGGGCAGCCCAAACGCGTCATGCGCACTCTGCCCTCTCTCCATGCAGGCTGCAATGCAGCCTACATGGAGAAAATGGCCTCCCCATAGGGCCTTGGCTGGGCGGCGTCCCCACCAATCACAACTCTGCCATTGTAGCGTTGTGATTAGCTTAGGAGAGGGGAGGGAGGCTGCCTGCTTCCTGTTCCTGCCAGAGGCAGGAGAGCAGGAGCAGGCATCGAGCAGGACTGGCGCAGAGAAAACGCGGGACCCGGCCGGCGGACAGGTTTCTTTATTAATATATTAACTCCCCCTCCACCCCACGCAACCCCTCGCCCTCCCGCCCGCCTTTAATGCCGGCCACGACTTGTAATGGAGGCCCCTGTTGCCCCGGAGGTACATGGGGCCCCAACATGTGAAGGCTCCCCAAAACTTAAGGGGTCCCATTCAGCCCAAGGCCGATGTAGATCTGTAAAATATGGGCGACTCAGGGGCCCTCATCACATTCTGCCAGAAGGCCCAATCACTTGACAGGCCCCCAAACCTTCACGGGCCCCCATTCAGATCAAGGCCAGTGTATGTAAGTTGGTGAAACTCAGGGGCCCCTCATCACATTCTTTAGGGGGCCCCAACACTTGAAGACGCCCCAAAACCTCAAGCCTCCCCCCCCCCCATTGCACACAAGGCCTGTATGTATCAATAAGACAGAGACACTCAGGGGCCCCTCATCACATTCCACAGGGGGGCCCTATCCTTTGGCATTACGCCACTGCTGATGTGCACACAGAAAACATTTCCAGGTCGTGAAGCGCACATTTTCAAAAGGATAAATATAGGGAGGAAAATCCCAATTCCGAACTCACAGGACAAGGATCTGTGTAAAGCTTCGGCCATTAATGACGCTTGTGACCAGAGGAAGTTTCCCTTCTCACTGGCGACTCTAGGAGTAATTTCTAAGGGGGGACTCATGCAGCGTCACAGTTAACGGCTGCTCTGCCGTGCAAGGCACATATGAAAAACGAAAAGGTAAAGTGTCGCTACAGTCAGGCCTGGCGATAAGATCTTACTTTACATTGAAAAACTTCAGAAATTCACTGAAAAAAGGGCAAAGAGGTTCCAGTTAGGTAATGTTATAAGAGCTTAGTTAACGTTTAAAAACCCTAGAAATTGACTCAAAACAAGCATTAGTAAAGCCAGTACCGCTCGCTTATGTGAGTTCTATTGACTTTGTCAACGTTTCCTATAGTTTGTTGAATAATATACTATGGTTTGTTATTACGTGTTATGGTATGGGATGGGATGGTATGTTATGTTATGGCCTGTCATTGTACAGTATGGTATGGCCGGTCTTTGTATGGTATGGTATGACCTGTGATCATAAGGCATGGATTGTCATTGTATAGTATGGTATGGTATGGCTTGTCATTGTATAGTATGGTATGGTATGGAATGATATGGTATGGTATTGTATGGCTTGTCATTGTATGGAATGGTATGGATTGTCATTGTATAGTATGGTATGGCCTGTCATTGTATGGTATGGTATGCTATGCTATGCAATGCTATGGTATGGCCTGTCTTTGTTCGGTATGCTATGCTATGGTATGACCTGTCATTGTATGGTATGGTATGATATGGTATGGAATGATATGGTATGGTATGGAAAGATATGGTATGGTATTGTATGGCCTGCCATGGTATGGTATGGTATGGTATGGTATGGTATGGCTTGTCATTGTATGGAATGGTATGGCTTGTCATTGTATAGTATGGTATGGCATGTCATTGTATGGTATGGTATGGCTTGTCATTGTATAGTATGGTATGGTATGGCTTGTCATTGTATAGTATGGAATGGTATGGCTTGTCATTGTATAGTATGGTATGGTATGACCTGTCATTGTATGGTATGGTATGGTATGGCCTGCCATGGTATGGTATGGTATGGTTTGTCATTGTATGGAATGGTATGGCTTGTCATTGGATAGCATGGTATGGTATGACCTGTCATTGTATGGTATGGTATGATATGGTATGGTATTGTATGGCCTGCCATGGTATGGTATGGTATGGCTTGTCATTGTATGGAATGGTATGGCTTGTCATTGGATAATATGGTATGGTATGGTATGGATTGTCATTGTATAGTATGGTATGGTATGACCTGTGATCATAAGGAATGGATTGTCATTGTGTAGTGTGGAGCACAAACAAGGAGCGATTCACAGAGTCTAGCACAGGAGGGCGAGCCTACAGCCATCAATGAGGCCTTTACATCCCTCTTGGCTTATATTTCATATAGATCGACTATGTGTAAAATTCTTGGTTTGAAGAAAATTGGTCGGTTGAACCATGCATGTTCTTCTGCCCACAAAACTCTGAAATTGGCACTAGGGGTGCACCTGCGAGACATGTTTAAAGTGAGTTCAGCTGGGAAGGCCGATGAGGCAGCCATTGACGGCAGAAAAACTGAAATAAGGGCCAACGCTTTGGAAGGCCTGGAGTCAGCAGGGAAGGAAAAGGACTCCAGTGCTTTCTGGGGAGTAGTCGACCACCCATGGACGTCATTAAGGCATCACGAGGGGTCGCAGATTCGACCCCTAGCTGCCCCTTGCGACCTCTGGCGCTGCATTTGCAGCCCCCGTGGACTCAGAGGTGGCAAAATGGGTGCCAGAAACTCAGGGGCTCCTCGTCCTTATGGACATCTGTTGGGGCTCCAATCGCCTTGTTTTTCGTCATTTCTTTTATTACGATAATAGCGAATAACAACACATTATTCATTATTTGTGTAATAAAAAATGGAGCAAAATTAGCTAGAATATAACCCTCCCTGGTAGTTGAGGTAAGTAAAAAATGCATTTAAATGTATGTTGTGTGTATGCATGCAGGTGAATGTGTGTTTATGAGAGAATGTGTGATTGTGTGTAAATGCGTAAGCATGTGTTTGTGAGTGAATGTATAGGTCAAATAGGGTATGATGTCACTGCCGCTACCCCTGGCCTTTCAGTGAATGGACGATCTTGCAACCCCCCTTTTTTTAGCAGATCGATAGCGTCATCCCAGTCACCGCTTGGGTAGAGCATGTTTCTTAGATTTGTGACCCGTTTAGCCGGACTCAGGGGCCATGGCTCGATGAGCGTGCCCATCCATGCTCATGGGGCTGTGGGGCACCTGAGACACTCTTTCGGGATTACGGACGTGACATGTGGCCACAGGCAGTAGTCTTCCAGGAGAGCATCCTTCTCTTGGGGCCATAATTGTTACAAATGTTATTAAAGGCTGCTATAGTAGGTCCATTGGTCCCTACATTGCAAGAGGCAGTAGTTTTCCCCATATTTAAAAGGGGCACAAAGCGCAGCCAAGCTGCTGCTGCCCCATTTCATTGCTGAACAGCACTTACATTTTTTGGGAGAGGGTGCTTTTGTCGAAACTTGAAGAATTTTCCCATGAGAATATGGCTCTGTCTGATGTGCAGACAGGGCTCCGCTCTGGAGTCGGCACTGGCACTGCGGACCAAAGCCTCAACCATTACCATATTAATCCAGCGGCGCACCAACTACAGATACTCCACTACCATATATTCACCTGGGCCCATCAAAACATATACACACAATATCTGGTGAAACCGCTGGAGTTCATAGTTTTATATACTTGATTAATTCCTCAAAATTAGTTTTTCATCTTAACTGATCAATAAGTTTTTTCCACTTGGTCGATGGAGCAAATTAGTTGGAACTAGTTGATGGTGAAGATACACATGGCCTAATTGACTTATAATTTATATGCAAAATAAGCACAGACACGAGAAGTTTTCAAAACATTTATCTAAAATTAAAAATGTGAGTGAACCATCTCAAATGCACACTAAAGGCACCAACAATCAAGGAAGAAAGAATTCATTAATCAAATACACTCTCAGAGTCAATTCAATGACTTTGCTCGGAAAGGAGAGGATAGAGAGAGCCGTACATCAGAAAATATCCGGATTTTATATTACCCAAGATGATGTGAAGACCAACTCCCTGGTGAAGGTCCCCTGGGAAAGAACAGGCGACAAAGGCTTTAGGACAGGAATCAGAACAGGATACCCCTAACACTGAGTTAGGAGTCCCAGAACTTTTTTTAGGTCTCGCCTGACCCAGCGCATGCGCTGGTCTGGCGAGACTTATTGAGAGGGCTCCAAAAAGTGCTGCCAGGCCAGCCTAGAGCTACAGTGCATGTGCGCGGGCGCCGCGCTTTACCGCCATTACTTTCACTTTCGCGGCTAATAGGTCTCGCTTTTGGGACCTTATAAGTATTTAGTTATGCAACTGTTGCATGGCTAAACACAGGTGCGCAACACCCATTGGACTCAAAGGGCTTCAGTCCCCCCCGTCATGTGTGGCAGCCGGGATGAGACAGCTTCATGGGCACTCACACAGCTGCATCCGAGCACTTCACAGGTCTTTAAAAGACCATCTGCAGTGCAGTTCCACTCTGCATTATGGCTTAAAAGATTCAGCCCTCCCCCCCGAAATTTTTTTTCCTGAGACTTTCCAGTGACCCCCACAGCCATTCAGAGAAGGGGCCTTCACAGTCACTGTAGAGATTGGCACTACTGGGCACCTCCCACCAGGTCTTGAAGCTTCTCAACCAGTGGCGTAACATAAGCCCCGCAGCTCCCGTGGTGCGAGTGGGTCCCCAAGCTCCAGGGGCCCCCCTAAGCAAAAGTGGTAGGTGATGGGCCGAGAAGGGTGGCCCCTATGTGTACTTTGCAGGCCCCCCCTCAAGGTTCATTACACCACTGTTCTGAGCCCACTGCTGGCTTGTGTGACCTCTGACCCTGCAGCACCCCTGACGGGCTCCGCATCTTCTCCAGGCAGCTTCCTCTGTCCCTTCTCTCTGAAGCCTGCAGACCACACCAGGGACTGGCAGTCGTCCTACACCCCGCGCTCCCCCACACACCAGCAGCTGCCATCCCTCCAGCAACGCCTTCCTCGGTGTCCTAGGGGTCGAGGGCCGCCCCATCCATAAACGCGCCTTCCTCGGTGTCCTAGGGGTCGAGGGCCGCCCCATCCATGAACGCGCCTTCCTCGGTGTCCTAGGGGTCGAGAGCCGCCCCATCCATGAACGCGCCCTCCTCGGTGTCCTAGGGGTCGAGGGCCGCCCCATCCATGAACGCGCCTTCCTCGGTGTCCTAGGGGTCGAGGGCCGCCCCATCCATGAACGCGCCCTCCTCGGTGTCCTAGGGGTCGAGGGCCGCCCCATCCATGAACGCGCCCTCCTCGGTGTCCTAGGGGTCGAGGGCCGCCCCATCCATGAACGCGCCTTCCTCGGTGTCCTAGGGGCGCCTCATCCATGAACGCGCCTTCCTCCCACTGTGGGTCAGTTCTCTCTGATTCGCTCCTTTCCTGGGTCCCTCGGCCCGTCCCCAGCCTTCAGGGCCCCTTGTTTCTGAAGTGGCCCCCAGCTCTCGCCGTCTCCGCACTCCGTTGGCGTCAAGCATAGAGCCACAGAGCTTACTCGCAGCACTACGAGTGAAAACACACGTCACTGTTGATGACGTCAGATTGCAAAGGTCATAATACACGAGGCGTTTACTGATGTAAGACACTAAAAGCTGGAAATACACTTTATACACGTTTCACTAATGTGAATACTTTTGAAAATGTTGTTTATGGGCATTTACTGATGAAATAAAGTGCTATTAAATAAAGCGGCCGACTGTTTCTATTGCTTTCCATTAGAATCATTATGTGCAAAACTGTCAAAATACAAGCTATGAACTTGAAATCTAAACTGATTATACTAGAGATTCTATAGTATACATGAACCTACAACATTTTATACTCGTGAAATTTGAGAAAATTGTGTAAGTAGGCTCTTTTTAACATTAGTTATTTTCATGTGGTGATACTTGGTGAGAGTTCTTCTTTATTTCCTCTATGAAACGATTTTATTCCATTATATTTGATATAAATGTAGAGTTTATTTAATCTAAAAGTGACAAATGCAGCCGTAAGGCCTTTTTTCCGCTACGCTCTTTCTTTAAAGCTCCCTTATTCCTAAGCCTCATATAATGGTCCGTTGCAGCGTAGCAAATATTGCTTTATTTGTGCAATTACATGTGAAGCATTCGACATTCCTAAATGTTTCTTTAATGTTCCCAGTGAAATGCTCTTGTGCGAACCAGGTCTCCAGCTCTTACCATAGACTGACACTTCCTAGTCGTGTCCTCCGTTGGTAAGGCTGGGTGGACTGCGCGTTTCTTGCTCCTCGTGACTAGCAAGGGGAACCAGCTTATAGTTGCAAAATGTCTTGAGTGACATTATGTGAAACTAGGCACATGACAATTGTACGACAGTGGCGTGATGGGGCATCATTAGGACTGTACAAAGACCTTATAAAAGAGAACCCCCAAAGAAGGGGCAGCGCCATTCTGATCGTTCCTACTCTGAGACCAGAAGGCTACGCTGATCGATTTGTGATGATTTTAAAACCTTTCCTCCTTGACTTTACTTTTGGACCGCCTTACAGTCGGTAGAAGATGGACTGAAACCCTTCTTTGCCGAACCATTTCATTTTCTTTATATGTTGTCCCTTGCTAATGGACTCGCCCTTACTGGACATCAAATGTGGACCCTTTTTCTTCTTTTTTTCCCTTTAGGATTGTGAGCTGTTAGATAAATGAACTATCCTTCGACCTTTAATGGTGGTAGGACTTTGTAGCTCTATAAATTGATTAATGCAATGACCTTCCTGTAAAGTTTGGCCTAAATGTTTGGCATTATATTGCAAGCTGTGATATTTTTAACAGGAACACTTAAAAGACTGCATATTGCCATGAATTTTACATCTTTAAGACAATAACCAAATTGATATAATATCTGTCGGAGTCTAATATCCATTGAAACTGTGCTATTTCAATAATAATTTAAGTGCGTTGTAGGGAGAATCAGCAAACCTTTACGGGATATCGAATTCTGCTTTTTTTATTCTGTGTAGCTGTATCAGAACTTTTGGCCCCATCCACCAGGACCTTTTTAAAAAAAACAAAAAAGGGATGGGGCATCGTGGCCCAACTCCCTGAGCCTCATAAGGCCCCATGGACTCAAACCCCCATGGCCCTACATTTTTTAACGGAGAGGGGTTGCCATGTGGCCCCAATCTTCAATCCTCATTAGGCTGTGTTAAACCCCATCCCCCCAGGGTCTAAGTATTTTAAACGGGACTGGAGCCATGTGGCCCTCCTCCTCAAGCCTTATTAGGCCATGGGGACCCCATCCACCAGGGCTTTCAATGTTTTATAGGGGATGGGGCCACGCGGCCCACTCTCCAAGCCTTTTTCAGCACAGGGACCCCTGTCCACCCAGGGCATCCACCATGCTCAACTTTAGGGCTGAGGGGGAGCTCCAGAGCCCCCGTGGCAGCAGCTGGCTCCCCACATGCCGCATCGGTTGATGCTGCTCCATCAGAGCAGGAGCAATTTTAGGATCTGTTTTCTTTCCTGGTCAGTGTGGGAAGGGAAACAGACAAACGTCTGCTCCCAGTCGGGTGGAGCATTTTCAAAGTTCCTGCCCTCTAGGAGCAGACTTTGTGTTTGCTCCAATTTGGCGGGAGATTCAAAAATGTTTACGCCAGGTTTAGCAAACATAAGTGTCCCTGCTTGCGCTGGTTCGGGCTGAAAAACTGCTGTGTCCCGGAGTTGGGCTCCCTGGGACACAGCATGTGAGCTGGCCCCAGGGGATGGCGTTCCCCAGGGCATTAAAGGCTCGGAGAGGGGGGCCACGTGGCCACACTCCCTTTTAAAAAGTTAATTGGCACCTAGGGATTGGGTCCCTGGGGAATTTGAAGGCTGGGGAAGGGCACCTTTGCGGCCCCCCTCCCTTTTTGAGAAATTTCAGCCCCATGGGATGGTTCCCCAGGGCCAAAAATGGATAGGGGAGCGGTGGTGCCCCCTCCCTTCATTAAATTCAGCAGTGGGGTTGGGCTCCCCGGGGCCTACTGCTAAAGAATGTGGCCCTGGCCACCATTTCTTTTTTTTATCCCATCAGAGTCCTATAGGATTGTGCCAAAAATTGCCAATTTTTTCTGAATTTTGGCCCCAGGGGCAGGGGTCCCTTTGGGTCCCCCATGGGGCTTGGGGGTGTGGGAGCAGGGTATCCCTATCCTGGTCCCTTATATTATTTTTTTTCTTAACTTCAGGAGGGGAACGAAGTCCCTGCATCCTGTAATGGCTGCCAGCAACATTTTTCCCATGTTGCTGGCAGCCAATCAGAACGTTCGCTCTTGCATGACTCAGCAAAGTGGCCCAAGGGAAATAAAGCTCTCTGGGCCTATCAGAATGCTCTATTTTTGAATTGGCATTCCTCCGAGAGCCTTTACAGGCTCTTGCAGACCCAATCATCCAGGTAGTTTTTTTTTTACCCTTCATTTCTAAAAAAATACTAAATTAATTTACACCAAATCACAGAAAGCACATTTCGCGGTACAATGTCAGTCAGTCAGTCATTAAGTCTTTATTTCGAATAAAATACATAAAAGACAATGCCATTTAAAACTAAATTTAGACATCAATAATACAACCAAATATAACTATTACAGATACTATAAAATTCATCAAGGGCATTTTAGCAACAAAAAAAATATATACACATGAGGTAAGGACAAGGGATCACAGTCCACAGATGTAACAAATTTAAAATTAATAAATAGTAGAATTCACAAAAAAAAAACTTAAAAAGAAGGAATTACCTCTCCAAGCTCTCCTCTCCAAGCTCTTCCGAAGTCATGTCACACGTCGTAAAGAGGAACCGGAAGTGTCTTTCCAGTTCCTCTAACGACGCCGATTGCCTCCACAACCCGTCTTCAACTGGTGAGTTTTTTTTGGGGGGGGAGACCCCGTAACCCCCCTTTTTTTCACCCATTTATTTTTTGGGGGGCGGAAAACCCCCCCAAGCCCCCTTACCTTTACCACACATGCCTTTACTACGTATCTCGTAGTAAAGGTATGCTTGGTAAAGGCTATTCATGGTAACCACACATGCGTTGTAATGCATGCGTGGTTATGTAATGTGTGGAAACGGCCACGTTGTAGTGGCCGTTTTCCCCGTCGAGCAGTGGCCATGCCAAAATTCGGTTCGAAATTGGCCTTAAAAATAAAATATTAGTAAGACAGTCCACCATCTTAAAACATTTACATATTCAGTTTTTATCTGATCCTGGTTCCTTATCCAATCTGTGGTGGCAAAAACTTATAAATCAGCATTTTGCAAGGGTCCGGAGAGCATACTTATGCGAGTGCCCTATCTGCAGTCACTCGGGCTCACGACAATAAACATAGACACCTTTAAAATCATTTTAAATCGAGCGACAAATGTTTTATCTTTCACAAAAGACAAAGAGGCCTTAGCGAGGAAAAGGCATGTCTGGTGTGGTGTTAATTCATTTGATAAACTTGAGTTTCAGCCTTACTTACAATCACATTTACCACGTCACACGAGGGATACATTTCTCAAGCTAAGACTTGTCAGGCATCCAACCAAGGAAGGCACACCCAGGAGACTGCAACAATGGCAAACAAACTGTTGCAAGCTATGTGGATATTGAAAATAATCTTTTGTGCACATAGTTTGTGTCTGCCCTCATCTACAGCAAGCACGACGTGCTTTGTTGAAACCATTGTTCATATCTCTGGTGTGAGAACATGCCGACAAGCCTGCATTCTCTGTTTATCTGGAAAATCAACCCCCCTGACTCGCCGCCTTATCAAGTATTCATGTCTGGTGGAAAATATCTCGAAATCCACATAGCAATCTCCCTGAGTAGAATTATCTCAGCCAATTCCATTGTTCACTGTTTCAATTGTGTTGTGATCTCTGATGCGCTGTAGTGAAACCCGGCACAACTTGCACAATGACAGTCTTAGCAGGGGCGGTCCCATGGGTGCATCTTAGTGTTACTTGCTACTGCTTAATGCCGACACCGACGCTGTACGCACCTTGACAGTTCAATGCGTTCTAGCGATGGAAGTATTGACTCACTTTGGTAACATCTTGCTCTGCATGAGCAACGGCTGTTTTAATAGGGAAGGTGTTATTGCCGCATTTTTGGCGATACTTTGTACTGCTTGAATGTAATGAAATATATCATCCCCATCGACTGGTCTGACCACCACCTCGTACTATTCACCATTGCTTCCACGGCACCACCACCCCCACTATAATGACTAAACATAAGAAATTGACCAGAAACCTAAATCCAATCCCCCTGGTGAACTTGAGTCTAAACTTCAAGCCCAGCTTCTACTCATTCCTCCCTCACATTATGCAAATGAGCTTACTGATCACTTTAATAAAGCAGTCACAGATGCTTTAGACCAAATGGCCCGCCCAAATTGAAAAATCAAAGAAATATCCCTTCCAAGTCATGGTTTAACTCAGAGCTTAACAACGAAAGACACTCACTTAGACTAGTGGAAAGAACATGGAGGCAGCATGCCTCTCCCTCACATCTTCCACTACTCAGATTAGCTAGAGCGGCATACAAGAAACACATTTTTAATGAAAAGGCATCCTTCTTCCGTACACAACTCGAGCGGGCAAAAAACAGTCCCAGAGAACTGTTCAACATCATTCGTAGCCAAACATCCTCCGCACCTCCAAATCCGTTGGCCTCGACTGCTAGATGTGAAGAAATTGCCCACTTCTTCTCAGAAAAACTCACCAAAGTAGAGCAATCCTTCCTCTCAACCCAGATCCCAACCAAGTCCCAACACACTCCTTACCTCACAAAATCCGATTGGCCGCACTCTGCTCGTCCTACCAGCATGTTACCCAAAGGAACTGTGGTCCATGTAGTGGCGACGGCGATTACGCCTGTGCCAAAAGTGTTCGAAGAAAGTAAGTGTTGCATTAGCCATCCCTGGACACGTGTTTCGAGGTAGTTGCCTCTCATCAGCAGGGAGTAGGTGAGTGTGTGGGGTTGCCGCGTAGACTGCCAAAAAAGTATTATCAGGTAAAGTACCACTCATGGCGCGCAGGTGCTGGTCCGGGGCTCGTCAGCCCAATGGCTCAAGGGAGCCTTAATACACAAAATCCGATTGGCCGCACTCTGCTCGTCCTACCAGCATGTTACCCAAAGGAACTGTGGTCCATGTAGTGGCGACGGCGATTACGCCTGTGCCAAAAGTGTTCGAAGAAAGTAAGTGTCGCATTAGCCATCCCTGGACACGTGTTTCGAGGTAGTTGCCTCTCGTCAGCAGGGAGTAGGTGAGTGTGTGGGGTTGCCGCGTAGACTGCCAAAAAAGTATTATCAGGTAAAGTACCACTCATGGCGCGCAGGTGCTGGTCCGGGGCTCGTCAGCCCAATGGCTCAAGGGAGTCTTAATACACAAAATCCGATTGGATACACTCTGCTCGTCCTACCAGCATGTTACCCAAAGGAACTGTGGTCCATGTAGTGGCGACGGCGATTACGCCTGTGCCAAAAGTGTTCGAAGAAAGTAAGTGTCGCATTAGCCATCCCTGGACACGTGTTTCGAGGTAGTTGCCTCTCGTCAGCAGGGAGTAGGTGAGTGTGTGGGGTTGCCGCGTAGACTGCCAAAAAAGTATTATCAGGTAAAGTACCACTCATGGCGCGCAGGCACGCGGCACCCCTTTACACTTACCTGCTCCCTGCTGACGAGAGGCAACTACCTCGAAACACGTGTCCAGGGATGGCTAATGCGACACATACTTTTTCATACACTTCGTAGCATAGGCGTACTCGCCGTCGCTACTACATCGTCCACAGTTCCTTGGGGCAACTTGCTGGTGTGACGAGCAGTGTGCGGCCAATTAAACTTGATACATTACGGCTCTCCTGAGCCAGCGGACTGACGAGTCTTGGACCAGCACCTGCGCGCCGTGAAAGGTACTCTACCTGTTTTTAATCATTGGCAGTCCACGCGGCACCCCTTTACACTTACCTGCTCCCTGCTGACGAGAGGCAACTACCTCGAAACACGTGTCCAGGGATGGCTAATGCGACACATACTTTTTCATACACTTCGTAGCATAGGCTTACTTGCCGTCGCTACTACATCGTCCACAGTTCCTTGGGGCAACTTGCTGGTGTGACGAGCAGTGTGCAGCCAATTAAACTTGATACATTACGGCTCTCCTGAGCCAGCGGACTGACGAGTCTTGGACCAGCACCTGCGCGCCGTGAAAGGTACTCTACCTGTTTTTAATCATTGGCAGTCCATGCGGCACCCCTTTACACTTACCTGCTCCCTGCTGACGAGAGGCAACTACCTCGAAACACGTATCCAGGGATGGCTAATGCGACACATACTTTTTCATACACTTCGTAGCATAGGCGTACTCGCCGTCGCTACTACATCGTCCACAGTTCCTTGGGGCAACTTGCTGGTGTGACGAGCAGTGTGTGGCCAATTAAACTTGATACATTACGGCTCTCCTGAGCCAGCGGACGGACGAGTCTTGGACCAGCACCTGCGCGCCGTGAAAGGTACTCTACCTGTTTTTAATCATTGGCAGTCCACGCGGCATCCCTTTACACTTACCTGCTCCCTGCTGACGAGAGGCAACTACCTCGAAACACGTGTCCAGGGATGGCTAATGCGACACATACTTTTTCATATACTTCGTAGCAGAGGCGTACTCGCCGTCGCTACTACATCGTCCACAGTTCCTTGGGGCAACTTGCTGGTGTGACGAGCAGTGTGCGGCCAATTAAACTTGATACACTCCTTACATCACTTCAAAAACTCATACCGCATTCCCCACACCCCCTGTTCCCACCTCACACTTACCCACTACATCACCCCACCCTTAATACTCCTCACACACACCCACTACGATACCTCCCCTAAACAACTCCCCACGCTTACCCACAACCACACCTCTTGAAACCATCCACCCTTACTCACAACTAAGAAAGAATGCCTCCTGGCATAAATGTCACCTTGTATCTGAGCGCAAAGTTTTTAACATCATTGCTAAACTAAAACCGTCCTCCCATACAAAAGAACCCCTCCCTTCTAACCTTGTCCAAGACCAAAAACACATCATAGCCCCATCTTGGACCACAATCATCAACACCTCCCTTGCCACTGGATGTGCCCCTTTCTCCCTTCAACTTGGACAAATCACTCCCATTATTAAAAACCCTAAGGCCAACCCCAATTACCTAAACAATCTCCGCCCCATCTCTAACCTCCCCCTTCTTTCCAAAGCCCTCGAAAAATGTGTCCTGCTCCAATTAGATGAACAAATCGAAAATTTTAACTTACCCCCTACAATCAGGCTTCAGGAAAGGATGCAGCACCGAAACTGCCCTGCACAACATTGTTGATGACATCCACCACTCCCTTGACAATGGCGAGACCTGCCTACTTATCCTCCTGAATCTCTCCACAGCGTGTGATTCAGTTAACCACTCTGCCCTACTTAATGTTCTCAGAGATCGCTTCGGCCTCAATGGTACTGCCCACAAATGGTTCTCCTCCTATCTTCAACACCAAACACAGCAAATCAAAATTCAATGAATACAAAAGAGAGGGTTTTCGTAGACAGGAAGTAGTGGCGCTCAGACAATGTTCACGTATAATTATTTGAACGGCAACAATTTGGTATGGTGCTAACAGGAAAGGGGAGACCCTAAACCCCTTAATCTGTGAAGGAGACTCCTAACACATATAAATCTAACACAAATCCTGTGCACTCATACAATATTATAATACATCATGTTGACGTGTCTTGAAAGTGAATGGAAACAATCCAGCGTTGATGTCTTTCATCATATAAACAGCACACAGCCAGCCGACACGTGTTTCATCAGAGAAACAGTCATCTCTGACTCTTCAGGGCTTAATAGCTGTGTCCAAAATACGTAGTATTCCCAAGCCAGTGAAAATTCCAACCCGGTAGGGTATGATAAACCACTTGATAAGTACGAAAGGGTGAAGAGTTCAAATGGCACTCTTGTCAGTAAAAGGCGAACTTAAGCTGCGGTATTATACTAAAAATCTATTCAGAGTAATAGTGACGGTCTCGACGCCAGTATGGGCCCCAAATCACACAATTACCTAATGAATGTGACAAGAAAAAAATATAAAACACACGCTATTAAGCTCATGTACACGTGTAGCGTGTAACCAAGGATCCACGTGTTAAGCCATAACGGTAGAGACTTACTAGAATTAAAAGAATGAAAGACATCAACGCTGGATTGTTTCCATTCACTTTCAAGACACGTCAACATCAAAATTCAAGACTGCTTATCAAACCCCACTCCGGTCTCCCTAGGAGTACCCCAGGGTTCCCTTCCCTCTCTCTTTAACCTCTTTATGGAAACTCTCACCCTCATTCTAAAACAAGCGGGAATCAACTACCACCTCTATGCCGATGATACCCAACTCTACTATAAGATCAAAACCCACGCGGACATCCTACACCTTAACGACACCCTCACTAAGATTCCATCCTGGTTCCAACTAAATAATCTCAAACTCAACCCCAAAAAAACTGAAATCATTCTCTTCTCCCCTAAAAACAACCCTCTCCCCATTCAAACTTGGTTATCTGATCTTAATGCCCTCAACTGTTCTTTCTCCTTCTCCAACTCAGTAAAATTCCTTGGTATCTCCATTGATAATAGCCTGACTCTCAATGTGCACATGAAAAACTCGGCTAAAGGAGCCCTACTCACTCTCCGTCATCTCAAGAAAATTAGGCCCTTTATCCCTACACATAACTTTAAATTAGTCTTCCAATCACTGGTCCTAATGCTGCCGATGTAGTAAAACACAGAAACTATCAAGGTTCAATGGGTCCCTCAGAGTCTGGGCCCCTGTGCCACTGCACCTGCTGCATCAATGGAGGCCATGCCCCAGCCTGCACAGCACCTGGAGCCGGGCATGTTCACAGCAGTTCAGTCTTCCAATGTCTGGCCAATCAGACACCATCAAAGTAAATAGTTAATGACCCATCCCACGAGGTCTTAGATCTTAGCATGATGTCGCTCTCTCCATCCATGTCCATGGGAGTCGAGTGCGGCTCACGGGGCGCGACATACAACTCTCTAACCCTGGAGGAGGCCAGAAGCTTACATCTTCTCAGCACCTCCCTCGCCGCTTCTTCAGCCGGGTACTTTGCATTTTTCACAGACTGTCCTGAATTTGTCGGTCTTGTCCGTGAAGCCAGGAGTGGTTCGTAATGGATGCCTTTGTCTTCCTCAGGGTCCATCTTTGGGGATGGCCCGGAGGATGAAGCCGAGCATTGCCTTTCCTTTCACAGGGTCTCTTAGGACAGGGTCAGTGGCTGCAGCTTGCATTGTTCCGGTTTTGTTTTTCCAGGGAGTGTTGTTAGCTCGTTAGCAGCGAGATGTTTACATTTGCATCACCCGCTGGGCTAGTTAACCTTAGTGGGCCGGTACTCACCGGTACTAAGTACCGGCACTTCCGAATTTTTATGCCGTCAGTACCTGCACTTCTCTGTAGCCAGGGAGAGTACCGGTAGCCTGATCCACAGCACGGCAGGGGCAGGTTAGGTTTCTCCTCCAGGGCAGATTCCGCTCTGCTTCGCAGGCGCATGTAATTATGTGTAATGGGTTAATCTGTTTTATTGCCATAAACGCATTTCTCGTGTGTTTCGACATGTGCTGCAACTGGTACAGAAGTCATTAGGTACGATCATATATTGCTCTTCGCCCCGTCCCTAGCCCCGCCCACTTGCCACGCCTCTATTCTAATGAGTACCTGCACTTATTTTTTCCCATTTAAAGCACTGCCTTAGACTGCCCACAAGAATAGCAGAAAGCAAAGGAATTACGTTTTATTTCGCTTTTCGCAGGTCTACCAAGTGGCATAATGCCCAGGGCCGCTGGAAGTATGCGCCAGGAGACGACCAAACTATGTGGCAGGGTGGACTAAGGCAAATTATGAGGCTTAATGTAGCACATTTTGTGATAATATTCATTCATTATTTTTTCATTTGTAGCTGAGCTAACACTGCCTTAGAAAGCGTTTCACCTCCTTAGTGCTGCTGTAACCCCAGTTTAATGTAATCGACTACAAAAAGGTGACCAGTCAACCTTTGCAAAGACCCATCCACTGCGCCGCACCACGCGTCACTGCTTTTTCAGTTATGTTTGAGCTCAAAACTAAAATGGAAATTATGCGGCAGATGATGGAGTATGTGGCAAAGGCGGTAAATTCAGAATTACACAATAAGCACAGAGGCCACAGAATGAAATAATTCCAGTAGCCCGGATTATGAAGTGTGCTAGGATCAGCCATCCCTGGCCCTTCGGTTTATGGTTTTGGTTTTAACACTTTCATTATGGATTTAACAGCGCAGTTGACTAAGTGCTGTTGGCTGAAGTGTCAGAGCTGGATGAAGGTGTTATGCTTGTCATGGGACCATTGATCAGTTGTTTTACAATTTTACAAGTGTGTCAGGTCCATATAAAACTGCTCTTTTCACACGCACAACCAAACGTTTGACCTGTGAAACTCTCCTCACATATTTTGTGAGGGTCTACTCTTTCATTCACTTCATGTATTAAAACAGGCATTGGCAACGCAAATAATGTTGCCCTTTATGTTGTAGAAAGTTTTATACCAAGCGTCACAACAAAAGACAACATAGACACAGAAGTGCCACGTTCACTGAATTAAAGACACGAGCAGAAAGAACATCACACACATCTCACACACATACACGACAAGGTACAACAAAGATGGCTTACACACAAAAGAGGCACTGAGAGGAGTTAAAGGACGGTTGTACACTCTCCATAAACGGACATAAACATACAAGAAATACAGGACTCCAGGAATAAACCGTAAAACCTCTTATAGAATTACCAAACATGTACTCATATCAGATGAAGACCCTCACCTAACTCGTGTGGTACGCTTCATCAGTGGTCTCCACATCTAGTAATTGGAAGCATTGAGAGTACCACAGTGCATCAAGAGTATTACTGTGCATCAAGAGTACTGCTGCATATTGAAAGTACCACTGTGCATCGAGAGTACTGCTGTGCAACAAGAGTACCACCATGCATCGAGAGTACTACTGTGCATCGAGAGTACCAGTGTGCATCAAAAGTATTACTGTGCATCAAGAGTATTACTGTGCATCAAGAGTACTGCTGTGCATTGAGAGTACTGCTGTGCATCAAGAGTACCAGTGTGCATCAAGAGTATTACTGTGCATCAAGAATATTACTGTGCATTAAGAGTACTACTGTGCATCAAGAGTATTACTGTGCATCAAGAGTACCACTGCGCATCAAGAGTACTGCTGTGCCTCAAGAGTACCACGGTGCCTCGAGAGTACTACTGTGCATCAAGAGTACCACTGTGCATCAAGAGTACTACTGTGCATCAAGAGTATTACTGTGCATCAAGAGTACCACTGCGCATCAAGAGTACTGCTGTGCCTCAAGAGTACCACTGTGCATTGAGAGTACCACTGTGCATCAAGAGTACCCCTCTGCATCGAGTGTACTACTATGCATTAAGCGTACTACTGGGCATTGAGAGTACCACTGTGCATCTAGAGTACTACTGTGCATCAAGAGCACTACTGTGCATTAAGAGTGCTCCTGTGCATGGAGTCCCAGGATGCTTGTTTCCGTTCCAGGGTAGACCTGGCTTGGCACATGGTCAGACTGATTTGCATATGGCTGTGTCTGAACTGGGGTAGCGAAGTGAGCTAAAGAGTGATGATGGATTCAACCCAGATCTGTGACTGGAGTGAGTGTCTGAAAAGTGTCAGTGCTCCGTCCATCATCGCCTAGTGTTTGTTTTAAAAGGGCATGGAACAGTTAAAATGTTATGTACTGGTATCTCTCTACCAGAACATTAACTACAGAAGGACAAAGCGCATTCAGTATCCTTTGTTTGTTCATAAGATGGGGAAACAGCAGTGGAGTCACAGAACCGAAGCACCTTGGGCAGAAAGTGCAAAGGTCCCTCCTTTCGAGGACAGCAGTAACTCAAGCTTTCTCCATCACAGGGCACGGATATATTGGGCAGTATTGTGCAAGGGTTTCTTTTTCAGGGAACGGGCGCCTCATGGCAGGAGCAAACAGCAGTAAGTGCGGTCTGTCATTCAACGCAGAGACCCAGGGGGCAGAGCAAAGGAAGCTTTATTTGTTTGCAGAGCGTGTAGACTCAAGGTGTGAGTGACAAGTAGGGTACAAACAGATTCCTGGTGTGGATGCAGAACTCACTGAGAGGAATGTACCGGTGGAGGAGTGAGTGGATTGGGATTTTTGACACCTTTCTCTCGTAGGTGATGAGCTATGTCAGCCCCTGAAAGTCTTACTGCTGCCCCCTGGAGGCCTGCTGCTTGTGTTGATTCATTGAGATGCAGCCAGCACCTAGCAGGTCATTTCTATTTGCAGCAGCCCAGCCAAAAACCAAAGTACCCATGCTCTAGACAGGCACATAGGTGCCCCCTTTGAAAAGGTGTTTAATGCATGCTCTGCCCAGGCGCTGTGCAGTCCCAGCCTCGGCGCTGCGCATCTCCACAATGTTGAGGCTGCCACTGATTTTAAACATTGTAAAAACTCTTTGAAGAGCAGTAAGTGCTGCTCAGGCTCCTGCATGAGGAGACAACTGAAGAAAGAAAATAGGTATGAGGGGATTAACCTGTTTCTTCCTCCCTCCAACTAGACCTACACATAAGGAACGTATTGACGACCTCAAATATGAACAAAATCCACCAAACTCCTGGAAAGCCTGCACAACATTGGCCTCAGCTCAATTGGTCTCCAACCACACACACATCTCAGGACTCAAGCTTGTCCTCGATCTACACAGCCAGCAACAGAGTCACGTACAGTCATGTCACCTGCTTCTTTTACACAATAGAGAGCGAGAGAAACGCAAGGCAGTTGCAAGCTCCCGTATAGAGTCTTAACACATATAAGCAACCGCTTCTCTCAGAAGTCTCCCTCGGAACTCTGGTTTTCAAAATGAAAAGGGGACTCTGATTAGAATGAGAAAATCTTCCTCAGCTTTATCTGTGGAGGTCAGGGTCTCTGAAGATATTGGAGTAGACGTCTCACTCACTTATCGTGACACGCTTCATCATCAGCGCCGATCCACACCCGGGTAAGATGATACTGCCCTGGCGCACTCAACCATAGATGGAATGGGAGTACAAGAGGGGTACAACTGAACAATTATATTCAGTAAAACCCAATAAATTCACGTTTTTATATATACCCCAGGTACTCTCCAAATAAACAAGGCGTTTGGGTATATCTAGAGGTATTTTTAACATCACTCTTCTGGATCCCTGCATGTCCAGTCTTGCTTTATCTAAGAACTCCCATTCCAGCTATGGTTGAGTCCGCCCGGGTGTGGATAAGAGGCGATGATTCCGATGATGAAGCATGTCACGATGAGTGCATGCTCCGAAAGATCTTTAGAGGTCAACACCAGGAAAACAGTCACGCAAGCCCTAATCACCAGTGAGCTTCACTACGGCAATGTGCTCTACTCATCCTCGACCTCCCCAAAAGGACCCACATAACCCCCCATCTCAGGAACCTCCACTGGCTCCCCACCCAGAATCGATGCCAATTCAAGATGCAGAATCATGCCTACAAGGCCCTCCATGATCAATAACCTGCATACAACCACCGCCTGAACTTCCATCAACCCTCCAGACACCTGTGCTCCGCCTCCCTCTATCACACTCCCTGCATCTGCTGAAGCTATAGTGCAGGTCTTTCCTTCTAATATCTCACCACCAAGGCCTGGAACAACATCCCCTTCACCTCCAAACATCATCCTCCCTTCCTGAATTCAGAAAAGGACTCAAGACCCTGTTCTTTGGCTGATTCCTGCAAGAACCTAGCACCTGAATCCCCTCTGGGTGATTAGCCGCGCTCTGCAAATCCCAGTTGATTGATTGATTTATTGAGAGGAATTGGAGCCAGATATCGTAGTTGGTGTTTGGAGAGGTGCACACACCTCCCTCCATCTGGAGAAGTGCACACAGACACTCTATTAACACCTAAAACAGAGCAAGCTGCTTTAAAATGTGCGACTCCTCCTCAGAAAGTGCACTAAAGACTGAGGGCAGAAGTTCTTTAGAATGTTGTAGGCAAGTTTCCACTGTTCCTAAATGACATAAGCGGCCCACCGCATCTCGATGTGCTTTACATGATCCATTTTGTTTTAAAGCAGAGCTCATACATGTTTTGTTTTGTAATTAAACTGAGTGCAAACGCTCATGCTTCTTAATTAAACTAAGTACACACTCATACTTGCTAATTAAACTAAGTACACACGTTCATACTTCTTAATTAAACTAAGTACACACACTCATACTTCTTAGATCCTTGACCCTCGGTCAGAGATCAGCTCGCCCCGCAGCTCCACCCTTCTGCGCTCAGCCTTATGGTCCCACACAGGCAGGGTTTGTGACCTCTCCCTGCTGAGTCTCGCATTTGTATTTTATTCTTGGCTTGTTTTATCCTGCATTTTCATTCTATTCTTGGCTTGTTTTGTCCCGCATTTTCATTTTATTCTTGGCTTGTTTTGTCCTGCATTTTATTTTATTCCTTGGCCTCTTGGCTTGCTCTGCCCTTCCTCCCCGTAGCCCATAACTCTGCCACTGCGTTCATTTTCCAGCCTCAACCCACCCTGCTCCCTCCTCCAAGCCACACGCCCCTCCCCCTCCACTTCTTAAATGGCTACCGCTGTGCGGTCGCGCCACTGGAGAACCGAAGGTGCGCCTCAGGCGAGCCTGTCTGCGCCCGTCTGCGCCTGTACCGCGCCCAGAGCCAGACCCCCTGGTCTTCACAAGATCCATGACATCCAACTACGCTACGACGCCGGCTCCCTCCACGGACTAATCACCGGCTGGTCATCAAACTGCTTCCAGGCCAGCCCGATACTCACCCCTGGCCCTTCACCTGCCGGAGCTGCAGCTTCACAAGCCACTGAACACACGCACACCCCACCCCACCTGTCAGAGCAGAACGCAACCACCTCAGATGCATTTTACTCAACACCTGCTCCATCCACAAGCCTGGCGTCGAACTCTGGGACCTACTCGACTCAGCCTCCCCGGATGTCGCCTTCCTAACAGAGACCTGGATGAACCCCTCCTCGGCACCCGACATTGCCATAGCCATCCCAGATGGATACAAGATCACCAGAAGGGAACGCACAAACAGACCAGGAGGAGGAATCGCCATCATCTTCAGGAATGACCTCTGAGTCTCGACCTGCATGACAGACACCTCCAGCACCACCGAACACCTGCACTTCCAGATCCACACCAACCCCAACACCACCCTCAGAGGAACACTCGTTTACAGACCCCCGGACCCCCGCCACAGTTCATCGGCGCCATCTCCAACATCGTCAGTACGCACGCCCTTGCGTCCACAGACTACATCCTCCTTCGAGACCTGAATTTCCACCTCGAGAATGCCGACGATAGCAACTTTGTCGCTCTGCTCGATAACCTCTCCATACTCGGACTCAAACAGCTCGTCACAACCCCTACCCACACTGCCGGACACACGCTCGACCCCATCCTCTCAGCCAGCAACCACGTCACCTTCAGCCACACCACCGAACTCCACTGGACCAACCACCGCTGCATCCACTTCAACTTCAAGAAACCCACAGCACACCACCACCCACAATGGATCCCCTACCACAGCTGGAACAAGGTCACAGGAGACCAGCTCATCACCACCCTTGCCCGAGACCCACCGACAAACACCACCGACACAGACACAGACACAGCCGCCAGCAACCTCAGGCAATGGATCGACGACTGCGCGAACACTCTCACCCCGATCAAAAAACCCTCAAACAGACGGACCAACAGAAAAGCCAGTTGGTTCACCACCGACCTCCAGGAATCCAAGCGGACCTGCCGAAGACTAGAGAAAAAGTGGCACCAAGAAAAGACACAGGACAACCACGCAGCCCTAAAGAACGTCAGCCGCAAGCACCACCAACTCATCCGAGCCATCAAAAGGACCTCCTTCAAGGAACGTATCGACAACAACGCACACAACAGCGAAGAGCTCTTCAACATTGTGAAGGAGCTCTCCAACCCCAAGCACATCTCCAACGACATCCCACCATTGCAAGACCTATGCGACTCCCTAGCCACCTTCTTTCACCGCAAGATCACAGACATCCACGACAGCTTCAACACCCAGACCCTCCCTACAGCCGCCAACACTGCAGACTCACCGCCCCCCAGCCTCACCATCCACCTCCTCTCCTGGACCCACGTCAACGATGACGACACCATCAAGACCATGAACACCATCCACTCCGGCTCACTATCCGACCCCTGCCCTCACCACATCTTCAACAAAGCAAACCGCATCATCGCACCCCAACTTTGGAAGATCATCAACAGCTCCTTCGAGACCGCCACCTTCCCGGAAAGCTGGAAGCACGTCGAGATCAACGCCCTACTCAAGAAACCCACAGCAGACCCAAAGGACCTCAAGAAATACCGGCCCATCTCCCTTCTTCTGTTCCCGGCAAAAGTCATTGAAAAGATTGTCAACAGGCAACTGACCCACTTCCTCAAGGAGAACAACATCCTGGACTCGTCCCAATCCGGATTCCACAGCAATCATAGCACCGAAACTGCCCTCATCGCTGCCACAGACGACATCAGGACCCTACTGGACAATGGCGAAACCGCGGCACTCATCCTCCTGGACCTCCCGGCCGCCTTCGACACCGTCTGCCACCACATCCTACGCACACGCCTACATGATGCAGGGATACACGACAAAGCCCTGGACTGGATCACCTCCTTCCTCACTGATAGAACCCATAGGGTCCGCCACCCCCTTTCCATTCCGAAGCCACCAAAATCATCTGCGGCGTGCCCCAAGGATCATCCCTCAGCCCTGCCCTTTTCAACGTCTACATGGCACCGCTCGCCAATATCGTACGCTCGCACAACCTCAACATCGTCTCCTACGCCAACGACACTCAACTGATTCCCTCACTTACCAAAAACCCCGCCACCGCCAAAACCAACCTCCATGAAGGAATGAAGGACGGGGCCAGCTGGATGCAGACCAGCCGCCTGAAACTCAGCTCTGACAATACAGAGGTCCTCATCCTCGGATCCACTCCCTCCGCCTGGGATGACTCTTGGTGGCCTGCCGCCCTGGGAGCCGCACCCATACCCACCTACCACACACGCAGCCTGGGGTTCATCCTGGACTCATTGCTCTCAATGACCCAGCAAGTCAACGCCGTCTCCTCCTCCTGCTTCAACACCCTCTGCATGCTCCGCAAGATCTACAGATGGATCCCCACTGGAACCAGAAGGATGGTCTGGTCACACAGGCCCTCGTCAGCAGCAGACTGGACTACGGCAACGCCCTCTACGCGGGAACCATGATCAAACTCCAGAAGAGGCTCCAACGCATACAGAACGCCTTCACACGCCTCATCCTCGACATACCCCGCCACACCCACATCACTGCCCACCTGAAAGACCTACACTGGCTTCCAGCAGTCAACAAGAGGATCACCTTCAAGCTACTCACCCACGCCCACAAAGCACTACACAACGCCGGTCCAGCTTACCTCAACAAGCATCTCACCTTCTACACCCCGAACCGCCAACTTCGCTCCGCCGACCTCGCCCTTGTCCCACGCATCCACGGGACCTCCACCGGTGGCAGATCTTTCTCCTACCTCATTGCCAAGACTTGGAACACCCTCCCCACACAGCTGCAACAAACCCTGGACCTGCTGACCTTCAGGAGACTTCTCAAGACCTGGCTGTTTGAGCAATAGCTGCAACTCCACCCCCCGCTCAGCGCCTTGAGACCCTCACGGGTGATTAGTGCGCTCTACAAATGATTGATTGATTGATTAATTAAACTAAGTACACACACTCATATTTCTTAATTAAACTAAGTGCAAACACTCATACTTCTTAATTAAACTAAGTACACACACTCACTTCTTAATTAAACTAAGTACACACACTCATATTTCTTAAGTAAAGTAAGTGCAAACACTCATACTTCTTAATTAAACTAAGTACACACACTCATACTTCTTAATTAAACTAAGTACACACACTCATACCTCTTATTTAAGGTAAGTACAAGCACTCACAGTTCTTAATTAAACTAAGTACAAACACTCATACTTATTAATTAAACTAAGAACAAAGTCTCATACTTCTTAATTACACGAAGTACACACACGCACACTTCTTAATTAAACTAAGTACACGCACTCATACTTCTTAATTAAACCAAGTACAAACACTCATGCTTCTTTATTAAACCAAGTACAAACACTCATTCTTATTAATTAAACTAAGTACAAACACTCATACTTCTTAATTAAAATAAGTACGAACACTCATACATCTTCATTTAACTAAGTACAAACACTCATACTTCTCAGCTGAGATGCCCTATTACCTATTGCTTTGCTCTGAAATATTTCACAGTGCTCAGTGCACTCCAAATCTTAACTATTCTGTGAGCAAAGCACAGGCCCTTAAGTCATTTAGTATAGTCAAACGCTAAGGTGATGAGTGGATGGGTGAGTGAATTGCTGCATCATTTGGGAAGATAGATGGATGAATGAATGATGGAGTGTGGGGGAGATGAATTAAGATGGTGTAGATGGTGGAGGGAGTGATAGTGCTTGGGATGAAATAAGGGGGTGTACATGAATGAGTGCAGAGTGTAGGGTAGATGGTGGACAGTTGCAGGGTCAGGATGAATGAAGAGCATGAGGATGGGCAAAGAGTGTGAGGGGATGAACGAGCAAAGTGTACATAGTTTAATGGGTGCATGGATAGATGAAGAGTATGTGGGTGGGGGTAAACGATAGATGGATGGATGGATGGGGAGAGAAAAAGGTGGATGACTGGTTGGATGGATGGATGGATGGGTGGGTGGATGGATGGATGGGAGAGGATCAGAGAGTAAAAGGTGGCTAGGTGGATGGATGGATGGATGGATGGAAGGAAGGTAGGATGTATGGGTACATGAATGGATAGATAGAAGAGTAAAATCTGGAAGGATGGGTGGATATATGAATGGATAGAAGGGAGAGTAAGAGCTGGGTGGATGGATGATGGGTGGTTGGATGGATGGGTAGATGGATGGATGAGTTGATTGATGAATGGATGGGTAGGTGGGTAGGTGGATAGATGGATGGGTGGGTGGGTGTATGGATAGATGGATGAGTGGATGGATGAATGGATGGGTGGGAGGATGGATGGGTATATGGGTGGATTGATGGATGGATGGATGGAAGGGTGGATGGATGAGTGGATGGATGAATAGATGGGTAGGTGGATAGATGGATGGGTGGATGGATGGATGGATGGGTGGGAGGATGGATGGGAGAGTTAAAGATGGATGGAAGGGTGGATCGATCTATCTTGGCTGGCACATGGTTCTGCAGTGGAATTTGATATAAAGAAGCTGCTGCTACCCATGCAGATACCAGGAAAGTCTGTGAGAAATACTAGAGGTAGGCTGAAACTCTAGTTTTCTCTTGGTACAATCTGAGACGTGGAGCCTGTCAGTGGTGAGGTAATACTTTGCTACTACATCATCAGCAGCAGCATCATGGGGATTGTTTGCCTCGTGGTACACAAGACATATAGACCACTACCCTTCTGTGTGACGGGCTTCAGTACTCTTCCCAGCAGACGTCTCAGCTGCATCAGATAAGAAGGTAAACTTAAGCTAAGACCCTGTCAGCGTTTTCAGGCCAGAAAAGAATGTTTAAACAAACTAAAATAATCAAAGAAGTGAAAGACTACTACAGTCTAGATAGTGCTAAAATACTACTTGTTTTACTGGCTGCCTGAAGAGTCTGGCCCCCTTGAATGTATTCCTCAGATAGGTGACCACTGTCCACTAACTACAAGGGTTGTCTGTAAATTCAGCCTAATGTCCACGGTTTTGTGGTAGAAGTGCATTGATGGGCAAAACATGTGGGCATATAGAAGGGGCAATTGAGCCATTGCTACTCATATAGACCCCACAATTTCTTTTTTCAGTGTCTAGGATCACATAGAAACAGCAAAAAGGAGGAGAAATAAAGCATTTCCCCTCGTTTTGCCATGTTAGGGCCAGGTTTTCCCTGGTCTTAACTTTGGCGCTGCCACATATTTACGCCACCCTTGTAAATTTGGGGCAACATCAAAATGAATGGGTGTTGCGGCAGAACGCCCATCGCATTGCCTACCTCGTTCACGCCAAGTGTAGCGTTAAAGGGGGCCTTATTTACAAGACGGCGTTGTCACAATAAGTGGCTTAGAACTTCCTTGTAACTAAGGCGAGGCCCCTATTGCCACAGGAAGGCAGAAAAAAATGATGCTCCTGTGGGTATAGAGGATTGTAGATATGCCTCATCTTTTTTCACGTTTTGTTCATGTATATCTCAGTCATGCTGGGAAAAGCATTGTGGATCTGGCCTGAGTGGTGGCGTGAGTCTGAAACTTGAGGTAACTAACATCTCTGATCTTTCAAAGCCCTTGGAGTGTCAAAGAAGAGGAAGGGAGGCTTAAACCTTCTGAAGAAACTCGCATTTTACCTCAGTCAGTGGCACTGATTTAATATAGTGAATAAAAACATGTGTCTGCTCTTAATTGAAGGAGACCAGGAATCATTCGGAGGGTAACGCCGAGGACTCATGGGTGCGCTTTAAAGACAGTCTTTGCTATAGGAGTGGAACATTTGTAAATTTGTCTTTTCACACGTTTGTGTTATTGTTTTTTTAACTTGTCCAACTTCACATAGGTGTCAAATTCTTGTATATCAAAATATTTTTCATGTAGCACACTCCTAATTGTAACTGAAATAAATGTGAATTAATGATTTCCCTTCTAAGCACCCCATGCAGATGGCAGATGATCTTACAGCCTGTGTTTAGCAAAGTCATTCTTGGGGAGATCACCACTTGCAACTGATGATGCTAATGTACCGTATTTACATTCTAGGTCTGGATGGAAAAGAGCACCAGCAAAGGACGGGAAGCCTACTTGAAGCCTATCACTCTATGATCCACCGCTCATGAGTGTCTTCTGTCCTGCAGTATAAACGCTCTTGTGAACATCTGATGTAGGATCCACTCTCTTGTGAACATCTGCTACAGGAGGCACTCCCTTTTGAACATCTCCTGCAGGACCCACATTCTCGTGAACATCTTGTGCCCTGCAGGTTCAATGCTTCTTGAACATCTGCTGCACAACCCACATTCTCCTGAACATCTGGTGCCCTGCAGTATCCATGCTCTTGTGAGCATCTGCTGCTGGATCTGCACTCTTGAGAACATCTGGTGCAGGATCCATGCTCGTGTGAACATCTGGTGCAGGATCCATGCTCTTGTGACATCTGCTGCAGTATCCATGTTCTTGTGAACATCTGATGCAGTATCCATGTTCTTGTGAGCATCTGCTGCTGGATCTGCACTCTTGTGAACATTTGGTGCAGGATCCATGCTCGTGTGAACATCTGGTGTGGGATCCTCGTTCTCGTGACATGTGCTGCAGTATCTACGCTCTTGTGAACATCTGCTATCCCAAAGTATCCATGCTCTTGTGAGCATATACTGCAGGATCTACATTTTTGTGAGCATATGTGTACTGCAGGATTCAAGCTCTTGTGAACACATGCTGCAATATCCTTCCTCTTGTTGACATCTCCTGCAGGATCCACATTTGTGTGAACATCTGATGTCCTACAGGGTCCACTCTCTCCTGAACATCTACTGCAGGATCCATGCTCTCGTGAACATCTGGTCATCTCGAGGATCCACACTCTCGTGAACATCTGCTGCAGGATTCACATTTTCATGAACATCTGATGTCCTATAGGATACAAGCTCTCATGAACATCTACTGCAGGATAAACTCTCTCATGAACATCTGCTGCAGGATACAGTCTCTCGTGAACATCTGCTGCAGGATTCACTCTCTTGTGAACATCTGCTGCAGGTTTCACTCTCTTGTGAACATCTGGTATCCTGCAGGATCCAACCTCTCGTGGACATCTGCAGCTGCATCGACACTTTTGTGAATATCTGGTGTGCTGCAGGATCAACACTCTCATGAATGGTGACCGTGGATCCAAAGGCCAGCCCTTCTGATGATGACCTACATAGTGCTTGGCCACGGGAAGCTCCTCAGCCTTGACGACAGCTTGGCAGAAGAGAAGGACTTCACCCGGGCTCTACAAAAGTTCATGAGGGACAGGGGGTCCCCAATCGACAGGATCCCCAGCCTGGGTTTCAAACAAAGTAGGTACCTACCAGACCTAGAGAGCCCCATTCCCATCTCTGCCCCCAACTAGAGCACCTGAGCTGTACCTAAGGAGGCTAGTGCCACGATACTGTTAGCGTATCATCGAGCGACTCCTCCACGTAGTAAAATATCACTATATCGGAAACAACAAGGCACCGCACTGAAATGTAACCCTCAACTCTCAGCACAACATCACACCCCTGAAGCAAACACGCAGCTCCAGAAGTCCACGAGTGCCATAGTAAAGCCTTCCCCAGTACCTTACTCACGTCCCCCATCTGAGCCCATCACCCACCAGGCTGGACATGTCCAGCCCGACAAGCGCAGGCACATTCACTGGTGTTTGGAAAATGAGAATGAGAGGGACCCCTTACCAAAGCCAGGGGAAATAGGGTACTTATACTAAGTATAAAGAGAGATTCCCAGGCAGACAACTTTAAGACAACACCATGTGACTTGAGCACATGTAAATTAAAGCCCATATGTTAGAACATGTACACCTTCAAATTAAGCAAACAACTTTACTAAAATCAGTTAAAAAAGATTTTTTATTTTTATATCATTAAAAAACACTGTAAAAATACTTTCGTAATGAAGTATACAATAACTAATCGGGGAGAACAATTACACCCGACACCATTCAATCCTATATGTGTGGCACAATTGCATACCCAACCTAACAAATTTATCTTGTTGATATTGTGATCTAATATACTGCACAGAGAGACAAAGACAGACAGTTAATTTTTGTCATTATTTTGACACATCCGTTTAGAAATTTCGAAATGCTACTCTTTGGAACAATCAAACTGTACTGTATCTCAAAGACGAAGCCGTTGGTACGAATTGTGTCCAGTAATAGCGTCGACGTGTTTCGATGGTTACTATTTATAGTCCATCTTTATCAAGACAATAATACTGTCCCTCTTGTTGTAGGCACTGGTTGGTTGCCGTGGTTATTCACTCCTTATGTCATCATGTTCTGATTCCACATGTGAAAGGGGATCGATGAGACCTTGCCATTAAAATAAATGAAATCTCTATCTGCTCAAGAAGTAGTCGGATAAAAGATAAATTATTATATAAAAAGGGCACTCTTCAAATTTATGCTTGCATGTATAGTTGAACCATAATAATAGTACATCCACTGATTCAATAGCAGAGTGGTCTCAAATTTACTGCACATAAACGTAGTTCTCCCACAGATTACCCGCTCTAGGCTACTGAGGCATCACGAACCACCTTATGGTTATCTTAGTGTGGCAGTAAGCTTCGCACTTGCTCACGAGTTTTACAACCGGTGCTGCAACACAACTCTCCAAATAAGCCCTGGTCTCAGTCGTTAAAAACAGAAATAGAAGCACGTATGCACAAAGGACTGAATGCGCTATCTCTAGGAACCGCCGTAGGTGTTCTTGTCCCCAGCCTTAATAGAGATTCTCCGTGGCGAAGCGCTTCACTTTTTCTCCCGCGTTCATTCACTGGTGGCCACCATGTACTGGAATCTATGTTCAGATGTTCTATGAATCGTATCAATGATGCCGCAGTTGAGCCAATTCACAAAACTCACTCTGAACTTCACTCCTATAGGTAGTCATCTTTTTCTATAGAAGTGTCCCGCTTGCTAGAGTTTATGAGGGCTCCGTACCCGGATGCACCAGGAGCACTCCTCCAATTCTCTTGTGAATTACGTGACACACGAGCAAGCCCGCGCGCGCTGACGTGGCTCTCTTAGACTTGTAACATTTATTTTCTCTACAAGGTGAAAATACATGTAACAGAAAAGAAAATCTTTCCACTGCACCTCCACGTATTCTGAGGGTGTTCTCTCACCATTCTCACCCTGAACACAGATTTATAGACCAAGGGCTTGATTTACATCTTGGCGGACGGGTTACTCTGTCACAACAGTGACGGATATCCTGTCTGACGAAATATAAATCTCATTATATCCTCTCTGATTTATTTTACGGCGAACGGGATATCCCTCACCGTTGTGGTGGAGTAACCCATCTACCGAGATCTAATCAGGCTCTTAGGGATTGGCAGGATGCCAGGACAGCAGGGTGGCAGAGGTCATAAGGTCATAACCCTGGTCTCATTGGTGTATTTAGAGATCTCCTCCTGCCTGGCAGAGATCGCTCTGCATTCAAAGACGCCCCCTCCATCGCCGATCCTCTGAAACACTGTAGGTTTACAGAGCAGCCGCCATTTTTAAGTCAGCCCTTCAGCAAAGTTTATTGTTTTTCAAAAACAAACTCCTTTTGCTTATGAAAGAAAACAAAAAATCTAATGACCTTGGCACCCTGGGAGTTTTCTCCAAGAACATAGTGGTCCTGTTCATGGCTGCCAGGCTCTTTCTGACATTTCCAACAGGGAAAAGGTACGGCACAACTTCCACCCTAGATAAGGTGGTCTGAGGTGTTTAGACCAACGGCTCAATGTCCATCCTGCATTTCCACTGAAGGGGACCCCAGGAGGCTCCGCTGGTGGAAACATGACAGTTCGCCAATTGTGATACATTGGACAAACCAAGGGTTTGGTGGGACAGGGTACCCCACCCAGTGTAATTTTAAGGATTTTGAGGGCCCCGGGCAAGATACATGTGGGTGGCCCATGTATGGAACAAATTATAATTATATTACCTATTTCCTGCTAACTTAAGCCACCATAACAACAAGCATTAATAAATTATATGTTAACCTTTAATAGGGTCACACATAAATAGTTGAAATATGACCCCAACATTGTTAAAATGTCACAGAGTAGCTAAAGGTAGAGACAGAGGGACAGAGGTTTATCTCGAGAAAGAGGATAGACAGAGGTAAAGGAGAGAGAAAATTCACTTTTCCAGGAGGCTCCTTGGGAGGTGGAGCCCTGGGCAATTGCCGATTTTGCACATGCCTTAAAACGCCTCTGACCCTGCCATGTTTACAGTGGAGTACCCTGCTGGCCAAACTCTAAAAAAGGCCAATGCCTACCACTGCACCGCAGAACCCACCCCACTGCATTCAGAATTTAGCAAACGCCAATCACTTATGAAGTGGAAAACTTCAACAAAGCTTTACTCAGGTTTAAAGAAAGGGATGAAACTGATTGTACATAAGTGAGATAGGAGAAGTGTATCATCTCAGACCGTCACAGGGTGAGGGTGGCTGTGTATAAATGACGCAGGAGGAGTGTCTCAACATAGACAGTCACACAGTGAGGGTGGCTGTTTATAAAGATGCAAAAATAGTGTCTCTTCTCAGACCTTCACACGGTGAGGGTGGCTGTGTATAAATGATACCGGAATAGTGTCTCATCTCAGACCTTCACACCGTGAGGGTGGCTGTGTATAAATGATGCAAGAGTAGCATCTCAACTCAGACCGTCACACGGTGAGGGTTTCTGTGTATAAATGATACAGGAGCAGGGTCTCAACTCAGACCTTCACACGGTGAGGGTTGCTGTGTATAAAGATACAGAAGCAGCGTCTCAACTCAGACCTTCACACGGTGAGGGTTGCTGTGTATAAAGATACAAGAGCAGCGTCTCAACTCAGACCTTCACACAGTGAGAGTTGCTGTGTATAAAGATACAGGAGCAGTGTCTCAACTCAGACCTTCACACAGTGAGGGTTGCTGTGTATAAAAATACAGGAGCAGCGTCTCAACTCAGACCGTCACACGGTGAGGGTTTCCGTGTATAAATGATACAGGAGCAGTGTCTCAACTCAACCCTTCACACTGAGGATGGCTGTGTATAAAGATACAAAAATAAGGTCTCTTCTCAGACCTTCACACCGTGAGGGTGGCTGTGTATAAATGATACAGGAGCAGTGTCTCAACTCAGACCTTCATACGGTGAGGGTTGCTGTGTATAAAGATACAGGAGCAGCGTCTCAACTCAGACCGTCACACGGTGAGGGTTTCTGTGTATAAATGATACAGGAGCAGTGTCTCAACTCAGACCTTCACACAGTGAGGGTTGCTGTGTATAAAGATACAGGAGCAGCGTCTCAACTCAGACCTTCACACGGTGAGGGTTGCTGTGTATAAATGATACAGGAGAAGCGTCTCAATTCAGACCATCACACGGTGATTGTGGCTGTGTATGAAAGATACAACAGTAGTATCTTAACACAGACTGTCACATGGTGATGGTGGATGTGTATAAAGGATACACGAGTAGTGTCTCAACTCAAACTTTCACACGGTGAGAGTAGCTGTGTATAAAGATACCAGAGTACTGTCTCAACACAGACCATCACACAGTGAGGGAAGCTGTGTATAAAAGATACAGGAGTCGCGTCTCAACTCTGACCGTCACATGTTGGAAAGTGCCTCTTTTTGCATGCTTAGCCCCCACTTTTTGTCTGATTTTGATCTGTACGTGCACTGGGTCCCGGCTAACCAGGTCCCCAGTGCCAGATCGCTCTCCCAAGACACTGTACCACGATTGGCACAACTTCAGCTACCCCTGTAAGTCCCTAGTGAGTGGTACCCCTGGTACCTGGAGCATGTGTACTGAAGAGGGCCCTCTGGAGCTGCAGCACCGGTTGTGCCACCCCAGGGACCCCTCACCAAGGCTAGGCACTGCAGGCTGCGTGTCTTGGTGCAGGAAAATTCAAAGAGTCGGCATGGCACACAGCCCTGTGTTTACAAAGTGTGAGTAGAGTTGCACACTCCTAGCTTACTGTTGATCAATCTGGCTCAGGGACAGCTCTTTCGTGTCATCTTGCTGCACGGTGATGGGTTTCTGCCTGTCCCCATGTGAAATTTGTATGTGTGTTTCAGGAAAATATGTGCCGGAATCCCTATGTGCACTGGTAGTGGCTTATGACCTATCAAGTTTATCTATGTACACGCAAACACTTTAAATAGTTTGACTGCAACAATCAACGTCTCAACAGGTTACACTTACATAGACAGATTCATAAAAAGCATATAGATTGCTGAAGCGCAGAAAAAAAGGGGAGACAACTAAGGGTGTTTGTTGGTTTCTTATGAGGGTCTGTATTTAAAGATCGGTATACATTAATAGTTATAACAGCACTATTTTCAATGTATGTGGGTGTAACCCTGAAAAAACCTGTACAGACTTGCTCATGCAAAGAGTGGTCAGCGCTAGTGACACGTACAAAAAGAACATCGTATGCATTTCGGAACATTGGTCCCAACCTCAGGGGCCTCTGTATTTAACAATAAAAACAATTAAGTCAACCAAAGCCTCACATCTCAACTAAGTAAACAGCTACATCTGATAACGTGATACCTCATCTAGTTTACTTCTGTGGATTTTCATACAAATTTACCGGCATCATGCGTATCCCATCATTGTTTCCTTGGTTGAGATGTGAGGTTTTGGTTGACTACATTATTTTTACTGTTTTTGAATTGCAAAATTCTGTAAAATACATGGAATATTTGAAAAACATAAAAGAAATGAAAATGTTGTGTTGTCAAACTATTTAAAGCGTTTGCATGTACATTGTTAAACAAGATAGATCATAAACCACTAACAGTGCGCATGGGGATTAATACATATATTATCCTGAGACACACATACACAGCGCTGTGTGCCATGCCAAGATGTAGGTAAGTCACTGCAGGACTTTAGCCCTAAGGCAGGGTGCACTATATCCTATGTGTGGGCATATAAGCATGAGCAGATGTGACCCTGCAACGTAGAGTTCATTCTGTGAAGTTGTAAGTGCACAGGGAAGCCATAAAGGATGCATGGATTGGATTCGTGTCAACACGAATTTCGTAGCTCCATGATGGATTCATTGATTTCTAAGATGTTTGGTACCAAACATCTTGTCTTAATAAATCCTCACTGGTGCCAGTGGTGGATTTATTAATAAATTCACACAGGAGACCCTTTTAGAGGGTCCCCTGAAAACCTACCAAGCACCAGTGTGATTCCTGCCTGGCCTTTGTCAGCCTGCCACCACCTGGCATGTTTCTGACCTCATGGGGTGAGAATCAGCGCTCTCAGAGGACAGAGACAATACCTGCTCTGGGCAGGGGTGTTTCACACCTTCTCTAGGACAGGATGGCCTTCTCCCCTTGTAACACCCCTAAATTCATAATTTAGGTGGCTTCCTGAGCCCTGAACATCAGATTCCTTTTGACCAAAGAAGACCAGGACAAAGAAGACCCGCTACTCGAGAACTGAAGCCCTGCTGCAGAAAGAAAAAGGCGCCAAACTCTGCCAGCTGGTCCAAGGACTCAACAGTCACTGCCTGCTGTGCTGTCCTGAACCTGCAAGGACTCCAAGAACCCCGGAGCACTTACAACCTTTGCAAAATCACTGAGAAGCTACCTTAGAGTGAAGGTATCACTCCCCTGCACAGCACAGGCACCGATCCCGTGAAGTCCAGTTTGTCAACTTGGACTCCCTGACAAACAATGCAGCCCCAAAGCAAGAAGAGGTGTAACACCTCCAAAGGGTCAGATCTGCCTCTCCACCAAGTTTGGAGGCACTGGGACCTACTATAGCCGAGGCGTACCAATACCCAGGGTACCAAACCCCCAACAGTAAAAACCACAAGGAAGAGTCCACTCTGGACTCCGAAAGCACTGGAATCAAGCACCCATCGAGGGACATCGAGGCACCCAGGACCCACTTCCTGAGTGGCCCAGCTGTCCCGAGATCGCCTCTCCAAGTTGCCTGCTCCTGACCGCGAGGACCCTGAGACCCACAATGCCCGGCTGACCTGTTCACTCTGCAGCCGGCCTCACAGGCCCTAGCACTGACTAACCAGCTCTGCTTCCGTGGTCCCCAGGCCCTCACAACCTCCTCCCTCTAAGAAGACCCATCGGACTTATCTGTAGTTCCACTTGTGTAGTGTGTTTTTCAGTAGTCCCCTTCGTCTTTGCACAACAGTTTCCAAGACCCTCAGCACCCTGCTCCCACCCGATCCGGGACGCTCTTGAACTTCTCCTGTTGGAACTTTAGACCTAGTCCCGACATCAACTTAAAAGGAGACGGTGAACCTAGTGAAAGCATTGCCTGATTTTGTATGCATTTTTCCTCTTTTTCCCGATTGTTTCCTATAGTGTGTAATTGGACACAAAAGTGATACATTTTCCGAACTTTGAAAAATCATATCTCTGAAAGCACTTACCTTAGAACTATGTTCCTGGTCTTAAAAATACACAAAAATCAACTTTATGTCTATAAATTGGTCTCAGATTTATTCTTGACTGTCTGTCTCATTTATTGCCACTGTGAGAACAACCCTGCACTAAGCCTAACTGCTCTGCCACACTACCACAGAAAGAGCCTTAGAATTCTCTACTTTTACCTCTGCGCACCAACTGGGGACCCGCTGGGCTCTCTGCACGGTGTACTTCATTTTAGTGCACTATATAGAGAGCCGGCTTCCTGCAGAGTGGCTGCGTATAAATGATACAGGAATAGTGTCTCTTCTCAGACCTTCACACGGCGAGGGTGGCTGTGTATTAAGACACAGAAGCAGTGTCTCAACTCAGACCTTCACACAGCGGGGGTGGCTGTGTATTAAGACACAGAGGAAGCGTCTCAACTCAGAACCTTCACACACTGGGGGTGGCTGTGTATTAAGACACAGAAGTAGCGTCTCAACTCAGACCTTCACACAGTGAAGGTGGCTGTGTATAAAAGATACAGGAGTCGCGTCTCAACTCAGACCTTCACACTGAGGGTGGCTGTGTATAAAATATACAGGAGTCATGTCTCAACTTAGAACTTTACACGGTGAGGGTTGCTGTGCATAGAAGATACAGGAGTCGCGTCTCAACTCAGACCTTCACACGGCGAGGGTGGCTGTGTATAAAAGATACAGGAGTCATGTCTCAACTTAGAACTTTACACGGTGAGGGTTGCTGTGCATAGAAGATACAGGAGTCGCGTCTCAACTCAGACCTTCACACGGCGAGGGTGGCTGTGTATAAAAGATACAGGAGTCATGTCTCAACTTAGAACTTCACACGGTGAAGGTGGCTGTGTATAAAAGATACAGGAGTCGCGTCTCAACTCAGACCTTCACACTGAGGGTGGTTGGACTGCAGGTCACCATGTTATCAGCCACCCATGCAGCTTAAAGTCTCTCCGAGATCCACAGGTGAAAGTTGGCCCATCTCACACCCTGAGGGTAGGTTCACAAACTCCAGCAGAGTCGCGCCATAATCAAGTGTAGTGTCTGCTGGACACGGTCTAATGTTCCAGCATATACCGTGTGTAACCGGCCACTCCTCGAGGGCTGGCCGCTACACCCATCCCTCACAGCGGACACCGGTCAGGGCACCCTGCCAATAAAAGGGGACGGGCGCACGTGCTCTGGGCCAGTTCCAGTTGCCCTAAGGATGTGTCTGTGTGGTCATTCGTGCAGCATGAGGGCCGAGGGCCCTACGCATTACAGCAAGCATCGCGATGCACCTCTGCGGCCATCTTGGAAGCGCCCTGCACCACGCGCCGCTCATAAAATACTGACCCATGCCCTCATAGAGAGTAATCACCACTTTATCTCTTTCTACTTCCAGTCGACCTCTTCGCCTTCTACAGAATCGTCGAGAGGCTGGGGGGCTACGAGCAGGTACGTGCCCTTTGCTTCTCTGATATTATTATCTTTTGTTTCATATTTTCAAGCTCCTCTGATAAACCTGTGGTTCTGAAGGGACCGGCACTGGATTTCTGAACTCGCCCCGTTTCACAAGTATTAGTGAAAGGGAGTCCACGTGCCAACCTCACCACACCCTGACACTGCTTGGATGTATCCTCTGCGCGCAACCAAAATTGTTTTCTGTTCGCCTGACTGGTGTAAAGTGGCATCGTAGACAGCCCCTGGGGTCCATACAGGCCAACAGACCGGCCCAGGTGGGAGACTTCCGATGTTTTAAGTCCCAAAAACTATGGGGCATATTATCAAGGTCCGGCGTTAAATTTATCGCTGCTTTAGCGGCAGAAAACTGCCGGTAAAGAGCCGATAATGGGCTTGATAATATGTCCTTGTGAATTCCCATAGAAGCCCATGTTCACACGAGAACCTGGGCTTCTATGGGAATTCTCCAGGGCATATTATCAAGCCCTTTATCGCCGCTTTAGCGGCACTTTTCTGCCGATAAAGCGGCGATAATTTTAATGCCGTCCTTGATAATATGCCCCTAAATTTGCCAACATTTCACAACCACAAAGAGGACGGTTTAGAAAAAATAATCAGCTAAATGCCTCTTCCCCACTGACCTATTGAATCCGAGGCAATTGTAGGTGGGAGGCGGCTAAAGTGACGCAATTTTTTGCTTTAAAATTCGAGAGTTTCTCGCCGGCCTCGGGTCTGTTGGCATGTATGAGGCATCAACATTTTATTTTTTGCAGTTACACATAATGCAAACTAAAACAGAGCTAGAAACTCAGCGTGATTCACCTGTTTTTCTCCCAGAGCATTTGGTGGGATTCACAGGATGTTTTAGACGTGAGGCCTGTGACTTGAACCTGCAGCCCCACTGGCACAGCAGGGGACCGGCCTTGTGTGGGAACCTCCATGGAACGCCCCTGTCACGCAGTTACGAGTGAAAGGTAAACATATTTATAAGGCCATGAAAAGCTGAGCAGGGTGGCTTTACGAGGCCTTGTAAATATGGGCAGGCACACTGCGCCGCCGATGCGGAAAAAAGGGACCCTACGGCGGCGCAAGGGGCGTGTAAATAAGTCCCCATGATCCCTTTTACGTTGATTAGCAACAGCGCAAAACTTTAGCACATCCAGGCCATCATTTTAAAGTGGCTTGCTGCCTGGTGGCGGCTGAGCGTCTGTCCCGAGGTGAGAAGCTGCTCCCACTAGTCGCCTCACACGTGCACTACCTGCTTCCACTGCATGCCAGGCAGAGAAACCAGCAGCACATATGGCAGGGAGACTAAATGGAGGAAAAGGAGGAGCAAAAACAAAAGACAAGCAAGGGATGAAAGCAAGGGAAAGGAGGAGCAAAAACAAGAGACAAGCAAGGGATGAAGGAAAGGGAAGGAAGGAAAGAAGAAAGGGATAGACAAGGGGGAGACAGAAGGACAGGGAAGATGGTGAGACAGGAGCAGAGACGAAGAGACAAAAGGTTAGAGGGGTCATTGTGAGGCAAAGGCAGGAGGCAGAGGAGAACAGGAAGAGATGAGGAGAAGAGAGCGGTGCATTGAGAGGGGAGTGACAAAAGAGCAAGAGGTAAAGGAAGAGGGAGAGAGAAGATGAAAAGAGGTTTGACGAGACAGAGAGAGACAATAAGTGGGAGAGAAAGAAAGATAGAAGAATGAGATGAGAGGTGGAGAAATGGAAGAGAAGAGAGGAAGGGGTGGAAGGGAGAAGAGAGGAGAAGGACAAGAGGACTGAGAACAGTGGAAAGATACGTTCATGGAGACTAGGTGGAGAACAGAGCAAGGGATAAGGCGCTAGAGAGTAAAAGGAGGGCGTAGGAACTGAGGGGCATACGTATAAGGGATTGGCGAAGTGTGGTATGAAGCAAACATTGCTAACGCCGTTCTCTGCCATTCTGAAAATGCAGGGATGAGCTGTATTTACAATGGTATGACACATCCCTGTGTTTCCCATAGTGCTGGCGCTAGATTTAGCTGCCCAGCGCCAACACAGGCACCCTTGCACCGTAGTGCAAAAGTGTCTGTGCTGGGGGAATGATTGTTTATGTGCAGGAAGTTGTCCCTTCCTGCACATAAACAATCCAGAATGGCGATTTGTTGCTTCCATGTGTGCCGCATTGTGCAGCACACATAGAAATTGGAAATCATGCTTTTTAAATGATTGTTTATGTGCAGGAAGGCACACCTTCCTGCACATAAACAATCATTCATGGCATCTTGCTGTTTCTAAGTGTGCTGCACAAGGCAGTACACATAAAAAGAGCAAAAACGGGGAGAAACAAATAATTTCTTCTCATTTTGCCATGGTGAGACCAGATTTTCCCTGGTCTTATTTTTGGTGCTGCCTTCTATTTAGGCCACCCTTGTCAATAGGGGGCAGCGTCAAAATCTATGGGTGTTGAAGCGGAACGCCCACCACAACACCCATTGCACGTCTCTTTCACACTAAGTGTAACATGAAAGAGAGCCTTATTTACAAGACAGTGTTAAGCCACGCTAAGTGGCTTAACACCGCCTTGTAAATTAGACGATGGGTTTATCGCTACAGGAACGTCATAAAAAGTGACGTTCCTGTGGCGATAGGGGCTTGTAAATATACTCCTGAAAGTTGACGGGATAGAGAGAGCCATGGTAGGGAGGAGTAAATGACAAAGCAAAGATGGAGGTAACAAAGTAAAGGAGTGAGCGTCCGAGGACTCCTGGCTTGTAATAAGGGGGTGATCCACAGGCCTCACTAACAGCCATTGGGCCTCATTTACAAGACCATTGCGCCGCCGGTGCGTCACGTTTTTTGCCTGCCCAGATTTACAAGTCCACGTATAGTCACCCTGCGCAACGTTTCAGGGCCTTGTAAATATGGCCCCCTTTCACACATAACTCTGCGTTAAAGGGGCGTTCCACGGTTGTTGCTGAGGGTGTTCCCACGCAACATCCATGGAACCTAACGCATTCCTGGATTTACAATGTTTTGTAAAACTGGGATGCATCAGAATACTATGCCTCCCCAGGGGAGGCGTACGAGTAGCATAACAAGGATAAATTATTTTATTTCTCCTCGTTTAGGTCTCGGCTAGCGAAGGCTGCGCTTGCGCAGCCTCGCTCGTGAGATTTAATGACTTGGAGAAGAGGGGCTTGAACCCGTCCCTCTTCTCTCCTCTTCTCCATTGGCTGGCCTCTTAAATGCTGGCCAGCCATTGGAGAAGAGGTTTGTCTCGCAAAACAGGCCCCGTCCTTTTCGGATTCGGGGGCGTTTTTTTTCGATACTTTTCACTGGGCGTGTTTTTCTCTCCTCCAGCCAATGGCAAGAGGAGAGAAAAAGAAAAACACGCCCCCGAATCCGAAAACACGCCCCCGAATCCGAAAATACTGCTGCCTTTCTCCGAGGCATTTCTGCATCACCTCGGAGAAAGGCAGTGGTGTGCTTGTTTCTTGCCATTTGTGACACAGGGTAGGACGCAGCATGACCTTTCAAAGGGGTCACGTAGCGTGGACCGTACCATCGCTCCAGACTTCGCGACACTCCCCTGCTCTCCCGCGGCTTCTCACAGGTCGTCAATCTTAACCGCGAGACAACCGAAGTGTGGGCTCTAATCGGCGTCGACAGGAAGGAAATGCTATTTGTCGCCCTCGCCAACCGCTTTGGTAGAGCGAGCACATTAATTTAGGGGACTCGGTTGCAATGAAAAGCGACGCAGAAAATAAGTTTTGGCCCTGGCGGCCGCGCATGAATGGGTCATGCGTCTTGAATTATGATGGCTGATCAAAGGCATTTGGGCCTAATGTTCCATCCGGCAAGAAGCCGTAGGCACGTCTAAAAGCGCCAGCGCGCTGAAAACATTCTGTCTCCGTGCATCCCCACGCCCGCTCCTCACCCGCTATTGGCCTTTTTAAAGATTATGCTTTCTGCGGAGCAAAGATGATTTGTGCCTGAGCAGAAGCGTAAGCCAGCGGCATTACATTTTCCCCCAATTCATTTCTGTGTTTACTGCGATGTGTCCCCTCCCCCCTCTTTCATCTCTCCTCCCTCCTTGGCCTGCCCCTCGCAGCTCCTGTCTTCCTGTTTCCTCCCATCCTGTCTCCTCCCCTGCTCTCCATCCCCCCACCTCTCCCGGCCCCTCCGGAAGTCTCTCCCCTTCTTCTCTCCATCATGGCAGCTAAGACGGACGGCGGCGGCGGCGGTGGCTCGGCGGGGGCGGTGGGGTCCCGGGTCCCGCGGGAGTACCGGCTGCGGGACTGCCTGTGGGTGCTGCTGGTCTTCTTCTCGGACGGGGCCTCGGGCCTGTGGCTGGCGGCGCACTACCTGCTGCGGGGGTACCGCTGGTGGTTCGGGTTCACGCCGCTCTTCGTGCTGCTGCCCTCCCTGGTGGTGCAGATGCTCAGCTTCAGGTGGTTCGTCTACGACCACTCGAGGCCGGGCCCGGCCAGCACCGCCGTGCGGGGCCCCAGCCTGAAGGAGGGCGGCACCAAGGACAGCGCCCAGCCCGCTACCATCAGGGCTCGGCCGGCGCTAGCTGCTGCCGCCTCTGCGGCTGGATCCTGCAGAGCATCATCCACCTGCTGCAGCTGGGCCAGGTGAGAGGGGCCGGGGTAGGGCGAGGGGTGCGCCGGACACCCGTGGGGCAGGGAGGTCTGAGGGTGATGAGTGGGCCATGCACTGGGGTTGTGGGGACTCCCAATGGGAAGGAAAGTCACAGGGCCTGGTGGGGGACATTCAAGGGGCAGGGAGGTCACAGGGTTTGGGGGGATGGAAGAACCATTCACTGAGGGTGTGGTGGACACCCGTGTGGCAGGGAGGTCTGAGGGTGATGAGTGGACCCTGCACTGGGGAATGGGGACCCTGTGCCCTCCCTGCCCCAAGGGGCAGGGACAGCACAGGTTCCGGGGTGGTGGGTGGACCATGCACTGGGAGTGTGGTTCACACCCAAGGGGCAGGGAGGGGTCTGGGGTGATGGAAGAACCATGCACTGAGGGTGTGGTGGATACCCAGGAGGCCTGGAGGTCACAGGGTCTGGTGGGGTACACCCAGGGGGCAGGTAGGCCACAGGGTCTGGGGTGATGAGTGGACCATGCACTGGGGGTGTGGTGGACACCCAAGAGACATGAGGTCCCAGGGCCTGGTGAGTGACACCCAAGGGGCAGGGAGGTGTGTTAGTAATGAGGGACCATGCACTGGGGGAAGGGTGTTGGGGACTCCCAAGGCGCAGGGCGACCACATGGTCTGGGGGTAATGGGTGCACCATGCACCGGTGAATGGGGCACAGGGATGCCACCCGGTGTAGGATACCGGTTGACCACTTAGCGCCCTGGCTGCCGGCTGTGAGTGGCAGATATGAGTTGTCTCTCACCATATAGTAGTGCAGACACCAAAGAACGTGTGCCTTCACATTACAACATCGCAAACTGTGTGTGGCTCTGTGTGTGGGTGCAAATGCAATATGTCTCGCATTTGAGAGTGATTAAGCTATTGACATTGTAAATAACAATGCAGTTTCTTTAAATGTTTTAAAATCAAAAACAATGTCAGGAGCAATGCCAATAGCTCTAACTTTAACAATGCCGAGACCATTGCATTGTAAATGCTTGTTTTTAGGTCTCGCCTGAGCCAGCGCATGTGTTGCTCTGCCAGACATTTAGTTAGTGGATTTTTAAAGTGCTACCAGAGGCTTTTCCTGGCCTCAAGCTTGCGTTCACGAGCACGCGCGAAGCCGCCATCTGTCTTTCCTCCGTCTGGCCGTCATGGCTCATAAAGCCTTACAGCGCTCTCCCAAGCGCCTCGTTCTGCCCCTCCCCCACCACAGAGCCCATCCCTGCGATCACTTTCGCAGACGCGCGCCCGTTCTTGCTCACGATCACTTTCACGCGCACCATTTGCTTGTTTGTTTGTGCTATACTTCTTTCTGACTTTGTTAAAAAAAAATAATACTTCGAAACATTTTCAGATGATTCTGGATTAAATTAAGTTGCAACAAAAAATTTACATTTTAATTGTTTTTATACAATCAATTTACTGTGCATTCGAGGAACTGCAGTCATCTACGCATAAAACAGCCCTGAAAGGTTATCACGGGAGCCGCCACTGCTTATTACATCATTTCTCTTTTTAAAAATCTCCATTGGCTGCCGGACACTGCCATCTAGCAAAGCAAATAGGCAACGGGCTCTCAATACTGAGTTATTGGCTTTGCTAGTGCTTTTCGCTGTTGTCTAACTGCGCAGGCATAAAGACATGCGCTCGCAGGGCAGTCAATCTTAGCAAGGGTTATCTTAATAGAACGATTGCCGCCGATGCTGATTAATGTGTTGTGACACTTGCCAGCGCCCTGCTACGTGCATGATTTGAGACGCTGTCGATACTAAAAATCAAACTACACTGTTCGTAGGTTCACGGGGCGCGGCTACGGGCAACAAAAACAATTCTAAAGCAGCTCCACCCACCCCGTGTAGCTGACAGCTCGTTTACGCTCTGCCAATAACTGGAGCCGCTTAGCCAGAAAATTGTTTTTAAACTAACACTGATTTGCCAGAGTCCTACCACTCCAAACTCTTATGCATTCATTGCTCTTTCTACAAAATGTTACTAGCACGGACTAGTCTAGTCCTACTACTTGGACGTCCCGGTGTAGACTCGTCCTCTTTCAATGTCCATACCTCTCCCACAGAGCCTGGGTTTCACGCCGCAGCTCCTCTTCCTCGTCCACAGGACCTGGTTGCTGTTCCACCTGCAGGGATGGCTCATTCCCCTTCCCCCGAACCTCTGGCTCTCCTCCTCGAGGGGCCTCAGCTTCGCTTCATCAGAGCATTCCTCTACATCTGCACTTTCCATGCCTGTTCTGAACATGACGGAACATTTACTTTTCAGCGTTCCGCGTACGTCACTTCCTGTACACTACATACCATAAGTGATGGGCTCCTATTGCCCTTAAATCTCTACCCGTGTCCATAACCTGTCCGGAAGTGTCAGTGTCGCACAGTTCTCTTTTGTGACTGAACTCGTACAAAGTGCGACCGCTAAGGGTTACGCAAAGAAACTCGAGAAGAGTTCACGTGAATTATATGATTTTGAGACCAGGGATGCTGCTCGAAGTAATTAGTGTGCATCTGACTCATAGATAATACTCAGGGGTTTAAGTGGGATGAAAAAATGGGGAGGGGGGGGCGGTCTGTCAAAGCCAAAGGGGAGTGGTCAATGTACTTAAGGGAATTGCTCAAAAACATGTAAGCTAAAAACCTGCGCTTAGCATTATGGTTTGCCGCCCGATTCTGTCTTTGCATCCAGATATATAACACAACGCATACAATAACAGCTACACTCAGGGCCACCACAGCATCACTAAGGGCCACCACAGCATCACTCAGGGCCACCACAGCATCACTCAGGGACACCACAGCATCACTCAGGGACACCACTGCATCACTCAGCTCCACCACAGCATCACTCAGCGCCACCACACCATCACTCAGCGTCTCCACAGCATCACTCAGCACCACCACAGCATCACTCAGCGCCACCACAGCATCACTCAGGTCCCCCACAGCATCACTCAGGGCCACCACAGCATCACTCAGGGCCACCACAGCATCACTCAGCACCACCACAGCATCACTCAGGTACACCACAGCATCACTCAGCTCCACCACAGCATCACTCAGCGCCACCACAGCATCACTCAGCGTCTCAACAGCATCACTCAGCACCACCACAGAATCACTCAGCGCCACCACAGCATCACTCAGGTCCCCCACAGCATCACTCAGGGCCACCACAGCATCACTCAGCGTCTCCACAGCATCACTCAGCGCCACCACAGCATCACTCAGGGTCACCACAGCATCACTCAGCACCACCACAGCCATCACTCAGCACCACCACACCATCACTCAGCGTCTCCACAGCATCACTCAGCACCACCACAGCATCACTCAGCGCCACCACAGCATCACTCAGGTCCCCCACAGCATCACTCAGGGCCACCACAGCATCACTCAGGGACACCACAGCATCACTCAGGGACACCACTGCATCACTCAGCTCCACCACAGCATCACTCAGCGCCACCACACCATCACTCAGCGTCTCCACAGCATCACTCAGCACCACCACAGCATCACTCAGCGCCACCACAGCATCACTCAGGTCCCCCACAGCATCACTCAGGGCCACCACAGCATCACTCAGGGCCACCACAGCATCACTCAGCACCACCACAGCATCACTCAGGTACACCACAGCATCACTCAGCTCCACCACAGCATCACTCAGCGCCACCACAGCATCACTCAGCGTCTCAACAGCATCACTCAGCACCACCACAGAATCACTCAGCGCCACCACAGCATCACTCAGGTCCCCCACAGCATCACTCAGGGCCACCACAGCATCACTCAGCGTCTCCACAGCATCACTCAGCGCCACCACAGCATCACTCAGGGTCACCACAGCATCACTCAGCACCACCACAGCCATCACTCAGCACCACCACAGCATCACTCAGCACCACCACAGCATCACTGAGGGCCACAACAATATCACTCAGCACCACCACAGCATCACTCAGCACCACCACAGCATCACTGACGGCCACAACAATATCACTCAGCACCACCACAGCCATCACTCAGCACCACCACAGCATCACTCAGCACCACCACAGCATCACTGAGGGCCACAACAATATCACTCAGCACCACCACAGCATCACTCAGCACCACCACAGCATCACTGAGGGCCACAACAATATCACTCAGCACCACCACAGCCATCACTCAGCACCACCCCAGCATCACTCAGCACCACCACAGCATCACTGAGGGCCACAACAATATCACTCAGCACCACCACAGCATCACTCAGCACCACCACAGGATTACTCAGCACCATCACTTAGCACCACATCAGTATCACTCAGCATTGCCTTTGCACTAGTACACCACCACATCATCACCACTCAGCAAGACCTGAGTATCATTCAGCATCACCTCAGCTTCGTCCCTGCACCAGTCACCACCACCACCACCACCACAGCATCACTCAGCACCACCTCAGCCTGCTCTCGGAATCTGGCATCTGTTGATTCTCCCCTAGCGTCTGGACGCTGCTAGTGTTATAATACAGGTACTAGTTCCCAACCTTCACCCTCCGAATGTTTATGCCCCCTCAAAAAAAAGCTTTAACAAACAACCATTGGAATAGGCAGAAACAAGTTGCCAGCATTGAACAAAAGAAAACTGAGGACATTTTTTATTGTAAATACTTTTTTTAATATGGTCATTCAGTTGTACATAATGCCTTCTTGGTCATATATAAGGTAACTAAAATAATTCTGACACTTTTTTATTAAAACTTTTCAGCATGCTGCACAGCAGCCACACTTCTCTACAGCACAGCTTAAAGACATTGGCAAAGTCTATAGCTCTGGCTAAACACTTATAAGGCCCCAAAGGCGAGACCTATTGGCTATGCCAATGCCTGTTTCCTCTTTCTATGTGTGCTGCATTCTGCAGCAAACTTTGAAAGAGGAAATGGCCACCAATGATTGTTTTTGTGCAGGAAGGTTTTTCTTCCTACACAAAAATGATCATCCCCTCAATGTAGGCACCCTTGCAATATGACGCAAGGGTGCCTGCGTTGGCACTTGGTAGCCAATTGTGTGCCAGCGCAGGGGAAAGCACAGAGGTACGTCGCATTGTGTTTAATACAACGCATACCTGTGCTTTTAAAATGACATTGCTGGGCGCAGGAAAATAGCTTGTGGTGCCACTCTGCGTCATTTTCTTGTAAATGAGGCCCATTGTTCCCTTGCAGAAGTGGAGGGTCCTGATGTCCAGGTTGGTGGTAAAAGAGAGCCCTTTGCTTCCTGCAGGAAGTGCTAGATCTGCAGAGGACCCCACTGAAGGAATGTCCTCCATCCTAGCGATAGTTTGGTGAAGGAAACACTCCTCGCTCTATAGCATTATTACAAGAAATAGGGTTTCTATTACCCCAACACCAAAGCACGTCATGGGCTGCCACTGACAGCTACAACCACTGACTCCCTGGATCCCTTAGGTAGAGGGTCGAGCTCAAGGCACCGGCAGCACTGATGAGGCATTGACAGAATGGCTGATGAGGCACCGATAGTCTGGGTGATGAGGCATTGACAGTCTGGGTGATGAGGCACTGACAGACTGGGTGATGAGTCATTGACAGACTGGGTGATGAGGCACCAATAGTCTGGGTGATGAGTCTTTATTTATTTATTTATTTATTTAGTGTTTTCTATAGCGCGGACATGACCCTGCGTAGGGTATCAGAGCGCTTTACAGCTGGATTTCGGTGTAACAGAACAGAATACATTACATGTCATTAGAAGCCTATCAAGTTTAGAACAGAGCATTAGGCAGCAAAAGATAATATATCCACATATTGAATTACCATGAGTAGATTAAAGTAAAAGACTACAATTTGAACATGTATATACAGGCCCATATAAGGTTAGTGAGCGGCTGGCGGGCACATGGAATAGTCATGAGAGGTTTATAGACAGTGACAAAGATTCTGCTCTATGTACTTATGGGGGAAATTTCCTAATATCGATTGCTTTTGCTTCCTTTTTGAATGCCGTGATGGAAGGAATTCTTCTAATGTTAGGGGGGATAGCGTTCCAGATTCTTGGCGCTGCCCCGGAGAATGCTCTATCGTAAGTTCTTTTCTTACAAAAGCGAGCCGGTTTCAATAGAAGATCTGCATGGCTCCTGGAAAATCGACACCCTCCTGATAGCGTGAGTTTTTTTGCGAGGTAAACTGGGGTTTTGTGATGTAATGCTTTGTGCGTGATGCATGCCAACTTGAATTGAATTCTTGCTTCGAAGGGCAGCCAGTTAAGGGCTTTCAAGTGAGGGGTGATATGGTCGAATTTTTTGGATCCAGATATAAGTCTTGTGGCAGCATTCAGGCATGCTTTCAGTGGTGCTGTTGAGATCTTGGGGAGCCCGGCCAGAGTTGTGCAACCATACTCAATCATTGATATGACCAGTGCCTGTACTGCTGTCTTGAGATCTGTGTTATTTAGGAATGGTTTCAGTTTCTGCAGGTAACTTAAATGGAAACGGGCGTTTTTTGCCATTAAGTTGATGTGAGCTAACATGTTGAGGTTTTTGTCCAAAGTAATTCCCAGTGATTTAGTAGAGTCGACAATCTTCGGAGTACATTTTATGGTTTAAATCTCTTTATTGATTTCAAACAGACATTGAACAACAACCACCCTTGAGTCTGAAGGCACAATACCAATGAGGCAACTGGGTTGCCAAGCTTAGCAAAATTACGAGTGGTAAACAGAAACCGAAGACAAAAAAACAAAAAAACAAAAAAAAAGATAGATATAATAAAACCAAACAATACCCAAATGACACCTCCCCCCTCCCCTTCCCTCGTCCGCTGTGACCGATCAAGTGAGGGCAGCCTCTAAGGGATCAACGCCGCCGCTTGCGGCGGTTCTGGGAAGTGGCTTTCGGAATCTGCGTGTCTGCCAGGCGCAGTAATCGCAGGTAGCGGGGACAGGTCAGCTCACGGAATTCAGACACCGGTAGGGTGAGGAAGGGCCTCCACAACTCTGGAAATTCGGATCCTCTGCCAGCTAAAGTGAGTGTGAGTTTCTCCATTCCCAACACCCCCCAGAGTCTCTGGAGCCATCCAGAGTGTGTCGGGAGCTGGGCTGAGCGCCAGTGTATCAGTATGTTTTGTGTCGCTGCGCCTAAGGCGATGGCCATCAGCCTGCCCCTCCGGGATTTGAGTGGGTATGTCAACGGGTTAGGCAAGCCTAGAAGAATATACGCGGGGAAGCGCGGTAGCTCAGTGATAGTGTTGGTCCATTCCACTATATTAGATTTGCTTTTTTTGGGGTGTAATCAATAGGAATTCTGTTTTCTGGGGGTTAAGCTTCAGGTGGTTAGCCGTTAACCATTGGATGGTTCTCGATAGTGCATGGTTCATGGTCTTTATCTCTTCCGATGATGCGACCTTGATGTACAGTTGGGTGTCATCCGCGTACATGTGGAACGAAATGTTCGCTTTTTGTAGTATATCCGTTAGCGGTTCTACGTATAGGTTGAATAGCGCCGGAGATAGTGTTGACCCTTGCGGAACTCCGATATTGTTGCAGGATTGTCCTGAGAGGGTTTGGTTGACTATGAATTTTTGTGATCTATTCTCGAGAAAGGATCTGAACCATTTAAGGACAGTTCCCTCTAGCCCCATTCTGTTTTCCAACCGATCAACTATTTTTTCATGTTTCACCGTGGCGAAAGCCGACGACAGGTCCAACAGGATAAGGAGGCATGTTTTATGTGGGCAAGTGCCAGCAAAGCGTCATCTACTATCTGCAGAATAGCTGTTTCATGTCTATGGTATGGTCTGTAACCAGATTGGAAATCATTTAAAAGATTGAATTTCGAAATATGAAGACTCAGTTGTTGTTGGACACATTTTTCCAGTACTTTGGCTAGCATGGGAATATTTGTTACTGGTCTGAAGTTGTTGGGATCAGTTGGGTTCTCTGTAGGTTTTTTTAAGAGGGGAATGACTTGACCAGTTTTTAGGCAGGCCGGAATTTGGCCTTGTGACAATGAGGCGTTTATGACCTTTGTCCATGATGGGATTAGCAGGTGGTTTATCGCAAACCAGCACTTTGCCGGTATTGGATCGTTGTAGTGATTGTTAGGTTTAATGGTTGACAAAATCTTAGCAATGTCTAGTTCGCTGACCGGCTTAAATCCGGACCACTGAGCCTTGTTTTTAGGTTTTTCTAATTCTTGTTGATTCTGCTGATCCATTGAGAAGTCCTTATCTCTTTCCATGTTTTCGGCTGCTTTAATGAGCTCCCTCTCCAGTGCGTTGGCTTTGTCTGTAAAGAAAACGGAGAAGTCTTCCCTATTCAAGGTTGTATTCGTGATGATTGGTGTAGATTTGGCAGATTTATTTGATTGAACTTTTAGAAGATCGAATAATTTCCTTGGTCTGTTTACTGCATTATCCAGTTCTTTTCTGAAAAAGTCTTTCTTAGATTTTAAAATGCTTTTATTGTAAGCTTTTCTGGATTGTCTCAGTTGGGTTAAATGGGGCGACGAAGGGTGTTGTCGCCATCTACGTTCTGAGAGTCTTAGAGACCTTCTTTCTTCATTAAGGGCGCCGTTGAACCACGGGTTTTTTTCTTTGTCAGAGATTCTTTTTAGTTTAAGTGGGGCTATGTCCTCGATAATGCTAGACATTGCCTTGTTATAGTGCAGTGTGAGGTCATTAACGTCAACCAAGCTCTTAGGCGGCTGTAGGTCTATTTCACAGCGCGCTGCTGCATTTTCCAAGTTAATTCTTCTGGTGTCCCGGGTCCATTTTTTTGGTTTGATAGATTGTGCGGTCGATTTGGTTTTTCTGAAAGGAATTACGAATGAAATAATGTGATGGTCAGACCAATCACAAGGGGTGATAATGATGTTCTCGGTCGCTTTCTCTTTTGTTAATATCCAATCTAGGGTGGAGCCTTTGGAGTGGGTAGGGAGTTGACATCCTTGAACTAACGCTTGCTCTTCCAGGAATGCTTTAAACAGTGCGATCTGACTGTCAGAGTGATCCTCCCAGTGAATGTTGAAGTCTCCTAGGAAGATATCATTAGATTGCGGATTAGAGTTGGTGGTTATAATTTCTATCATCTGGTCTATGAACATGTTCTTAGTACCAGGTGGGTGGTAGATTGCATGTAATTTACAGGTTTGGTTATCTGCAGATCTAAGTGACATGCCCAGATATTCACACGATTCTAAGGGGTCAGCCTGTATTTTTGTAATGGTTATGTCTGATCTGTGTATACAGGCAATGCCTCCTCCCATTCTGTGACATCTGTCCTGTCTTAAAATCCGGTAGTTCGGGGGAACTAATAGGTCTAAGCATGGTGAGGACGAGTCAGAAAGCCATGTTTCTGTTAAAATGGTTATGTCAATTTCCTGGTTTATTATGAGGTCAGCTATGTCAGATGCGTGTTTATTCGCTGAACGACAGTTGAGTAGTATGGCCCGGATGTGTTTTGGGGAACTGATCGTAGGCAAAATAATCTTTCCTGGCAGTAATGGTACATTCTTTAGGTTGTTAGCGTTTATCCTTCTATTGTTTGACTTTGAAGTTCTACCAGCGTTCGTTGGGATAGTTTGGATCAGGCTCTCACCTATCGGCGTAGGAATAGGGTCATATGTAGACAGGATGGATAATATCTCACTGTCTGTCAGATAGTTGAGTTGGGCCCGAGGGCGGTAAATTCTGTTTGCTGCCTCCATAGGGATGGAACGGCGTTTAACTAGTGTTTCAAACGAGGAATTCTGAAGATCCTCCATTTTAGTGAGCCATTGTTCTGATAGGTATAACAGGTTCTTCATATCTCTAATAGCGAGAAGCATGGCTTTGTAAGTCTTGCTAGATTGCACACTGAAATTATTAGATTCCCTAATAGTTTGATGGGTTCTAATCTTTTCCGAGTCTAATCTGAGTTGGTCGTTAGTGGGCGGTTGTGTGGGTACCCCTAGTGGGGGGTTAGCTGTGTATATCTCTGCCGGATCTGTGCATGATATTTTGTTGACAGACTGGGTGAAGAGGCATTAACATTCTAGGTGATGAGGCATTGATAGTCTGGGTGAGGAGGCATTGACAGTCTGGGTGTTGAGGCATTGATAGTCTGGGTGATGAGGCACTAACAGTCTGGGTGAAGAGGATTGATAGTCTGGGCGATGAGTCATTGACAGACTGGGTGAAGAGGCATTGACATTCAAGGTGGTCAGACATTGACAGTCTGGGTGCTGAGGCACTGACAGTCTGGGTGTTGAGGCATTGATAGTCTGGGTGAAGAGGCATTGACAGTCTGGGCTCCTCGCCCTCCACCTGGGACGACTCCTGGTGGCCCCCTGCCCTGGGCAGCGCACCCAAACCAACAGACCACGCACGCAACCTGGGCTTCATCCTGGACTCCTCCCTCTCCATGACCTGACAAGTCAACGCCGTCTCCTCGTCGTGCTTCAACATCCTGCGCATGCTACGTAAGATCTTCCGGTGGATCCCTACCGAGACCAGGAAGACGGTTACCCAGGCCCTCGTCACCAGCCGACTGGACTACGGCAACTCCCTCTACGCCGGAACCACTGCCAAACTCCAGAAGAGACTCCAGCGGATCCAGAACGCCTCAGCTAGACTCATCCTCGACATCCCCCGACACAGCCACATCTCCGGACACCTGAGAGACCTGCACTGGCTCCCGGTCAACAAGAGAATCACCTTCCGTCTCCTCACCCACGCACACAAAGCCCTACACAACCAAGGCCCAAGATACCTCAACAGCCGCCTCAACTTCTACACTCCCACACGCCAGCTTCGATCAACCAGCCACGCCCTCGCCGCCGTCCCCCGCATCCGAAGAGCCACCACAGGAGGAAGGTCCTTCTCCTACCTGGCCGCCAAGACTTGGAACTCCCTCCCGACCCACCTCCGCCTGACCCAAGACCACCTCACCTTCAGGAAGCAGCTCAAGACCTGGCTGTTCGAGCAGTAGCGGACCCCCCTCCCCAAGTGCCTTGAGACCCTCCGGGTGAGTAGTGCGCTATATAAATGCTTTGATTGATTGATTGATTGGGCAATGAGTCATTGACAGACTGGGTGAAGAGGCACTGACATTCTCAGTGATGAGGCATTGATAGTCTGGGTGAGGAGGCATTGACAGTCTGGGTGTTGAGGCATTGACAGTCTGGGTGTTGAGGCATTGACAGTCTGGGTGTTGAGGCATTGACAGTCTGGGTGCTGAGGCATTGACAGTCTGGGTGACGGGGCACTGAATGTCTGAGTGCTGAAGCACTGACAGTCTGGGTGATAAAGAATTAACAGTCTGGGTGAAGAGGATTGACAGTCTGGGTGATGAGGCATTGACAGTCTGAGTGATGAGGCATTGACAGTCTGGGTGGTGAGGCATTGACAGTCTGGGTGAAGAGGATTGACAGTCTGGGTGAAGAGGATTGACAGTCTGGGTGATGAGGCATTGACAGTCTGGGTGATGAGGCATTGACAGTCTGGGTGGTGAGGCATTGACAGTCTGGGTGAAGAGGATTGACAGTCTGGGTGATGAGGCATTGACAGTCTGGGTGATGAGGCATTGACAGTCTGGGTGAAGAGGCATTGACAGTCTGGATGATGAGGCATTGACAGTCTGGGTGATGAGGCATTGACAGTCTGGGTGATGAGGCATTGACAGTCTGGGTGTTGAGGCATTGACAGTCTGGGTGTTGAGGCATTGAGAGTCTGGGTGTTGAGGCATTGAGAGTCTGGGTGATGAGGCATTGACAGTCTGGGTGGTGAGGCATTGATAGTCTGGGTGAGGAGGCATTTACAGTCTGGGTGTTGAGGCATTGACAGTCTGGGTGAGGAGGCATTGACAGTCTGGGTGATGAGGCATTGACAGTCTGGGTGTTGAGGCATTGACAGTCTGGGTGTTGAGGCATTGGCAGTCTGGGTGATGAGGCATTGACAGTCTGGGTGAAGAGAATTGACAGTCTGGATGAAGAGGCATTGACAGTCTGGGTGTTGAGGCATTGACAGTCTGGGTGATGAGGCATTGACAGTCTGGATGATGAGGCACTGATGATCTCCATAAGACAGCCAGCAGTGGTGTTTCTGGACAGCATCAGATTAAATATCCCAATGTTATAGCTGTCTTATGCCCACTCCTGGAGATCTGACTGCCCACAAAACTCAATCCTTGGTAAATGTTTTCACGATATTAGGAGGGCAACCTAATTTCCTTGTTCACATTGAACTTTTCAAGTCAAATCGCCTGTATCTGTAACCACTCTTTTGTTTTCAATTACTTTCCATATCTCATTTTTCAATTAATTTCCATAAAGTTCTTTTTAATAGGTATCCAATTCTATCACACTTAAAACAGACCAGCCAACGCGTTTCATCCCTTATAGGGATCAGACAGGACTAGGACACACACGCCGCAAGGCTGCTCGAAAGTAGCCCAGACATTTAAATGGGGAATGAATGGAAAAGAAGAATTTTGAAAAGTAGTATAAATCATATTGCCCTGATGAAATCCCTATAAAGGATGAAAATCTTTGGCTGGGTCTGTTTAAGCCGGGCCCACTCGGGTGCTGGGCCGGCCTGATCCCGTGTCAGGTCACTGCTATCCAGGCACGCCTCTACTGAGCTTCAACAGTCGAGCGATGCACCCACCCCATGCCCTCAACTCTTCCCACTATCACCAGCTGTGCCCTTGCACCAGCCCTGCACTGCCTGCAGGGGGCATCTGAGCAGAAACCGCTCTGTAAAGTGGGATCCTGCCAGGTCCCCGGCTGCCAAGCTAGAGGCGACATCAATCTGGGTCAATTTCCACATTGCCCTTTTAGTATTTGAAGGAAATGGGTTTTGCTGCGACTTTATACTGAGGTTGACCTTTGAGGCAATGTTGAATAAGGCTCTTATGATGGACAGAAATGTGTGCGTTTTGCCTTCAGTATATGGCAAAATGCATTTTTCCCATCGCCAACAGCCCAGTGGGTCACTGTCTATCTGACCTAAGTGATGCGCCCAGCCATCCGTTCTCCCTCAGAAGGCAGCATGAAAACTACTGTGATGGATAATAGTGACTCCTGTTATCAGCCTATTTGTATAGTAGTGAAAGTGCTTTGAATGTTATATCACGAATAACATCTTTCGTTATTAGTGCTTTGAAAAGGCATAAGTGTGTCATGAAGTGCTATAGAAGAACAATATTTTCTTACTAACCAGTTGCCTTGTCCTCAGGTCACGCTGAAGCAGCTCTGGAGACAGGTGTACAATGAGCTTGGTGCGAACCCCAACAGCACCAGCGCTGCCACTTGCACCAGGAAGCATTATGAGAAGTGAGTACTTCCTGCTAAAGGCTTTCGGAGCGTGTTATAAGGGTGGGGGGATGTGCAGTGCCAACCCTGTTACCATTCTTGGTATGTTCCATTCTAAATGGCTGTATGGCGGAGGCACGCAAGGCTAAACCATGGGTGCCGCTTCAACGTAGCCCAAATCATGACTGCGTCTTAACCGAGCATTCCTTTACCAGCCATGCTTTTACCACACAATTTCATTGTAACGACATGATCGATAAGGGGATATGCATGGTTAAGTTGGCTAATACCCTGACCCTGCCTCCCACGCTACGCCCTAAAACTCTTTCCCCCTACCTCACCCACTCTCCACCCCCATCCTGATGCCTAAAACCTACCCCGTCCTGCCCTTAAAACTACCATTTCTCCCTCCACCCTGAGGCCTAAAACCCTGCCCCCTTTCAAAAAAACTACCCTGACCCCCCTCCACCGAGGCCTAAAACGTACCTGCACTGCTTGTAAAACTACCCCTAACCCTTCCCCCACCATGAGTCCTAAAACCCTTCCCCCTTTAAAAAAGACTACCCAACCACCCTCACCCTGAGACCTAAAACCTACCCTCACCCCTAAACCCCCCCCAAGCCCAGCACCAGCCCTGAAAACTACCCAAACCCCCTCCCCCCTCCCTGAGCCCTAAAATAGAAAACTATGCCCTATTCCACAAATTACCCCGACCCCCCAACCTCCTCTTTGAGCCTGAAAACTGGCCTCTAACCTTTTAAAACTGACCCGCCCCAGCCCCGCTTACCTGTGTGCTTCCAGAGCTTCCTGTTCCAATGCTCCCTCTTAGTCTCCCTGCCCATCTGGACAGCTAGACCGTGCCCTGACTTAATCACGCATATGCGTGGCTCAGCCCATGTAGTTGAGGCCGTTTCTCATTCTAAAGTAGTCATCTGGAGTGTGGTGGAGCAGCGGTACGGTAAGCAAAGACTGCTCCCTCCCTCGAAGCCTCCTGATGTGGGTCACAGTAACAGCCGCTAGCACCGTGAGCAAAGACTGCTCCCTCCCTAGACGCCTCCTGAGGTGGGTCACAGTAACAGCCGCTAGCACCGTGAGCAAAAACTGCTCCCTCCCTCGAAGCCTCCTGAGGTGGGTCACAGTAACAGCCGCTAGCACCGTGAGTAGAGACTGCTCCCTCCCTCGAAGCCTCCTGAGGTGGGTAACAGTAACAGCCGCTAGTACCGTGAGCAGAGACTGCTCCCTCCCTCGAAGCCTCCTGAGGTGGGTCACAGTACCAGCCGCTAGCACCGTGAGCAGAGACTGCTCCCTCCCTCGAAGCCTCCTGAGGTGGGTCACAGTAACAGCCGCTAGCACCGTGAGCAAAGACTGCTCCCTCCCTAGACGCCTCCTGAGGTGGGTCACAGTAACAGCCGCTAGCACCGTGAGCAACGACTGCTCCCTCCCTCGAAGCCTCCTGAGGTGGGTTACAGTAACAGCCGCTAGCACCGTGAGCAGAGACTGCTCTCTCCCTAGACGCCTCCTGAGGTGGGTCACAGTAACAGCCGCTAGCACCGTGAGCAAAGACTGCTCCCTCCCTAGACGCCTCCTGAGGTGGGTCACAGTAACAGCCGCTAGCACCGTGAGCAAAGACTGCTCCCTCCCTAGACGCCTCCTGAGGTGGGTCACAGTAACAGCCGCTAGCACCGTGAGCAAAGACTGCTCCCTCCCTCGAAGCCTCCTGAGGTGGGTCACAGTAACAGCCGCTAGCACCGTGAGCAGAGACTGCTCTCTCCCTAGACGCCTCCTGAGGTGGGTCACAGTAACAGCCGCTAGCACCGTGAGCAAAGACTGCTCCCTCCCTAGACGCCTCCTGAGGTGGGTCACAGTAACAGCCGCTAGCACCGTGAGCAAAGACTGCTCCCTCCCTAGACGCCTCCTGAGGTGGGTCACAGTAACAGCCGCTAGCACCGTGAGCAAAGACTGCTCCCTCCCTCGAAGCCTCCTGAGGTGGGTCACAGTAACAGCCGCTAGCACCGTGAGCAAAGACTGCTCCCTCCCTCGAAGCCTCCTGAGGTGGGTCACAGTAACAGCCGCTAGCACCGTGAGCAAAGACTGCTCCCTCCCTCGAAGCCTCCTGAGGTGGGTCACAGTAACAGCCGCTAGCACCGTGAGCAAAGACTGCTCCCTCCCTCGAAGCCTCCTGAGGTGGGACACAGTAACAGCCGCTAGCACCGTGAGCAAAGACTGCTCCCTCCCTCGAAGCCTCCTGAGGTGGGTCACAGTAACAGCCGCTAGCACCGTGAGCAAAGACTGCTCCTCCCTCGAAGCCTCCTGAGGTGGGTCACAGTAACAGCCGCTAGCACCGTGAGCAAAGACTGCTCCCTCCCTCGAAGCCTCCTGAGGTGGGTCACAGTAACAGCCGCTAGCACCGTGAGCAGAGACTGCTCCCTCCCTCGAAGCCTCCTGAGGTGGGTCACAGTAACAGCCGCTAGCACCGTGAGCAGAGACTGCTCCCTCCCTCGAAGCCTCCTGAGGTGGGTCACAGTAACAGCCGCTAGCACCGTGAGCAGAGACTGCTCCCTCCCTCGAAGCCTCCTGAGGTGGGTCACAGTAACAGCCGCTAGCACCGTGAGCAAAGACTGCTCCCTCCCTCGAAGCCTCCTGAGGTGGGTCACAGTAACAGCCGCTAGCACCGTGAGCAGAGACTGCTCCCTCCCTCGAAGCCTCCTGAGGTGGGTCACAGTAACAGCCGCTAGCACCGTGAGCAAAGACTGCTCCCTCCCTCGAAGCCTCCTGAGGTGGGTCACAGTAACAACCGCTAGCACCGTGAGCAAAGACTGCTCCCTCCCTAGACGCCTCCTGAGGTGGGTCACAGTAACAGCCGCTAGCACCGTGAGCAGAGACTGCTCCCTCCCTCGAAGCCTCCTGAGGTGGGTCACAGTAACAGACGTTAGCTGCAGCACTTGGGTGCAGATGAAGTATGAAATGAAGCACTAAAGAAACAAGACATTATTAGAATCCGGTCACATGTGAGGATCACCACTCCAAAAGGCACACAAGGTTCACAAATGCAAGTTCCTCAGTGCGCAAGTCCTGTGAGTACCGATTTCTCTGAACTAGGCCTTGGCCCACGTCACTTAACTTCACAGGGTGGCACTGTGTCTTTTGTTTGGCCCAATATGCCATTGAACGTCATATTTCCAGAGTGTGGCACTTGTATTGATTTCTAGTTCTTTTGTGCCAAAAAATCGAGGGGCGTATGTACAAGAGAATGGCAGAGCATGGCATTAGGCAAATGCAGCGCACATAGAAGTTGCCTCTCGTCATTATTTAAGGATTGTTTATGTGCAGGAAGGGACCCCTTCTTCCACATACACAATCATTCATGGTGATTTCCTGCTTCTATGTGCGCTGCTGATGCAGCACACGTAGAACCAGCAAAAAGGAGGAGAAATAAAGCATTTCTCCTTCTTTCGCCATGTTAAGACCAGGTTTTCCCTGGTCTTAATTTTGGCGCTGGCTTCTATTTAGGCCACCCTTGTAAATAGAGGGCTTCATCAAAATCAATGGGTGTTGTGGTGGAACGCTCACTGCAACAACCATTGGCCACCCCTTTCACGCTAAGTGTACCAGGAAAGGAGTCCTTATTTACAAGGTGGTGTTAAGTGGCTTAACACCACCTTGTAAATAAGGCGAAGGGACTATCGCCACTGGAACGTCACAAAAAGTGACATTTTTGTGACAATAGGGGCTGGTAACTATGCCCCAGAGTTGTTATTTTGTCTGTAACAGCCTCAGTACTCTGGTCCCTTTAAACAACAGCCTCACTGCATGATCTTGAGAGAGCACCTGAAAACCAGTCTTCAAATAAGTCTTTGAGTAAAGTACATCTGGATCCATCATCAGCCATGTGCCTGAGTGTGGTCCCCCAAGCCTTGAGTGAAGAATTTCAGCAAACCCTCCCTACAATCCCGTCAGGTCCAATCCAGCCACTGGTCGCAGTGCACAACTGAATAATCACAAGAAATTGAATTGCACCGGGTGCTACTGCTCTGTTAATTATTTCCAGATTGCCGTGTTGCAGAAATATATTAGCGTTTCTCACTCAACACCTTCAGGCAGGCCGAGCATTCAGATATTGATTGTCCCACTTCGACTTTCAAGTCCTTCCTCCTGGACATCCGGGGATCTCTTCTCCTCCAGGAAGTGCAGGACTATGACATTGTGGGGCATATCCACAAGAAACTATCGCCGAGTCAGCGGCACTTTATCGCAGCCATAGTTGCGATAAATCCATCGCCCCATTCACAAGCTGGTGTTAGCCCACAGCACCAGTTTACCTGTGATAGCCAAAAACATCGCCACAGAGGACCAGCGCAACTATCGCTAATGAGATGCAGAGTAGGCGTTCCCGTGCCATAATAACACAAAACAGGCGATAAGGCACGTTAGCACAAGGAAATCTACACCTGCTATTACCTGGTGTAAAGTCGGACGGCAGCCTGCACCACAAAAGGGAGACCAGCCCAGGGCCACACCCGAAGGGCAACAGAAGCCATGGATCCTCCCATCATGTGGCCCGGACACCCAAGAGGGCCACAACACCCACCGACACCACCCCTAGGACCATCCCTCCCTGGCACCCCCGACCAAAGACATGCCACATCAGCTACACCCAAACATGCACAAAATAATTCACCTGACGTCGCACAATCATAACTGGTGACATGCATATGTCGACACAGAAAAGAGCAGCACACATTCACTTTCGAATCAACAAATGAAACTTTATTAAAATGAACACTGAATAGAAATGAAGACACATGGCCGCTCCCCTCGGGACAATCCGTAGGTCCCAGCCTGCAAGACAAAAATCATGATGAGAAGGTGTGCCCTCCACACATCAAAGGACAGAGAGACAGCGAAGGGGAGAGAGAGGAAGAGAGGGAGAGAGAGAGAGAGGGAGAGAGAAGAAGAGAGGGGGAGAGACAGAGAAGAAGAGAGGGGGAGAGACAGAAGAAGAGGGGGGAGAGAGAGAAGAAGAGAGAGAGAGAGAGAGAAGAAGAGAGGGGGAGAGAGAGTGAGAAGAAGAGAGGGGGAGAGAGAGAGAGGGGGAAGAGAAGAAGAGAGGGGGAAGAGAAGAAGAGAGGGGGAGAGAGAAGAAGAGAGGGGGAGAGAGAGAGAGAAGAAGAGAGGGAGAGAGAGAGAGAGAAGATGAGAGGAGGAGGGAGAGAGAGAGAGAGAGAGAGAGAGAGAGAGAGAGAACAAGAGAGGGGGAGAGAGAGAGAGAGAAGAAGAGAGGGGGAGAGACAGAAGAAGAGGGGGGAGAGAGAAAAGAAGAGAGAGGGAGAGAGAGAAGAAGAGAGGGAGAGAGAGAGAAGAAGAGAGGGGGGGAGAGAGTAGAAGAGAGGGGGAGAGAGAGAAGAAGAGAGGGGGAGAGAGAGAAGAAGAGAGGGGGAGAGAGAGAAGAAGAGAGGGGGAGAGAGAGAAGAAGAAAGGGGGAGAGAGAGAAGAAGAGAGGGGGAGAGAGAGAGAGAGACCTCGTCCATTGTCCGCTTGTGCTTTCCGACGGCATTCACCTTGTCGACGATGTCCCGCCATATTGCAGTTTTGGTGCCCAATGACACGTTGAAGTTGAAGTTGACGAAGAGTTTTTGGTGGTGTTCCATCACCTCCGTGACTATGATCCTGTTCACCTGCGGACTGAACTTCGTCTTCCTCATCTTCTTGTCCTTGCCCTTCCCTGTCCCCGATGTCCTGGGCTGGTCGTCTGGGGTGCTTGTGGGGTTGCGCTCGTCCTCTGCGCCTGCTCCGGCTGCCTCCATGGTGCTTGGGTGTAGGTCAGTTTGGGTGTGGGTGTTTTTTCTACTTTTATGGTGATTTTTTTCGGCCTGCCAAGTTTGTGTTGCAGGCCTGGCGCTGCTTATCGCTGATTTCCTCATCGCGCTTTGGCCCATCGCGTGTTTTTTGGTGTTGTGGTTTGTGTTTTTTATCTCCGTCGTGGTGGTTGTATCGCGGACATTGTTCGCGGTGTCAGCGGACTATCGCATGGTACCGCCTTGTTGTGAATTCCACGTTGACACGGGGTTATTTTCCCACGATGGGCTGCGATATTGGAAGTTGCGTTACGCTACTCTTGCGGTAGTTAACACATGTTCTTGTGACTATCCCCCTGTGTCTCATGCTGACTGCTGAATTCCCCACTAGTGACAGAATGATTGCAAGCCATGCACTCATTTTTATGTCTGATCTGTGATTTTAAGATCATTTTCCTTCATTCTCACCAACAGGCTTCTTCTCCCCTATGAACGTCATGTGCGAGGTGAGGAGCAGATTCCTGTGTCCCCCCCAAGGACGCTCAAGCGTTGTTATCGCAGCATGTATAAGGAGACAACACCAGAACATCTAGTGGCTGAAGTGAAAAACCCACAGCCTGTGGAGAGTCCATCTTGGAAGGTAAGGTTGTGCTCCATTTGTTGTTGGCACGGATGGGCTGAGTGGGGTTCAGTCTCCCAATATTTTAGTGATTGAGAAAGTCAGTTAGAGCAAGGGCAAAGTTAGGAAACATCAGGGCAGTACTCCAGAAGGACGGTCGGTCTTGAGCAGAGTCAGTCACATGCATCCTTGGCCACGTTTTGTCAGCGGTTAATTTCTGCAAAAGATTGCGAACTCCATGTTATTGGAGAGTCCTGATGTGACCATTTCCCAGATTGTCAAGTGGTTAACAATCCTGCACATGGAAGTTGAAAGAAAGTTCCAGAGCCAAGCTCTCATTGAGGAGAATTTACGTGCTCCTGTGCTGGCCTATAGAAGTGAGTGTTAATGGAGGCAGGGAAGGAGTGGAGCAGAGAAAAGTGTAACAAGTGAGTGGGCATTAATTGTTATTCCAGTGTAACAATATACAACCTTACTCATAAGGGGACCAGCCATTAGGTGCCACTCTAGAATTCAGCATTAAAGATAATGGGGTTGCCCTGTGTCCCTCAGAACCTGGGTATACAATATAAACTGCAGTGAGTTCTGTGGAGTAAAACAATTCCTACAGAGGAATCGCACAATGTTGGACAATCAACATCAGTATAGACTGGTCACAAAATGATCCCTTAGGGCAGGCGAATCTCTTACTACTTGGAGGCCTCTATTTCACATCACCTGAAAACAAAAGCAACGCCCATTGTCCAGGGCTGAATCAAAAGCAGGACGTCATAAAGATCAACAAAAAAACCAACACATGACACAAAAATAATTCTGTTATGATATATTCTTTGTCGTATACCAAAGTTATACATCAATTTTCATGACTTTCCTTTTTGATTACTTTCCTTGTTTTATATGTATGAGCTGCCCATAACATATATATCACAAACATTATATTATACTAAATGACATTTACATAGTGAGAATATTGCCGATTCGAGTGTACATACCCACAATGCATGAGACAATGAAAACATTTGGTGTCTAATGTCCAAACTCAGAAGTTCACACTATCCTTTAGCCTTGTTTTCTATGTTAGGATATATAAACAAGCATTGGCATAGCCAATAGGTCTCGCCTTTGGGACCTTATAAGTGTTTAGCCATGCAGCACATTATCCTGGGTGCTGTGTCACCAAGGATTGAATAGCTATACAATTACTCCACACGGGGTCATACAGTCTGGTTCAAGAATACATGCTTGCCTTTGCTGCATGCTTCTTCTTCCTGGGCGGCATTATGATACCAAACACAGAGAAGGCACATGTGACGTCAGATGCACTGGGCACCAGAGCCCAGTCTATACAACATGTATATCTCTTTTTCAGCGTGATCTTTGAATATCCAGTGGCTCATGCAACAGAGAGTTACTGGAGATGATGGGGGGGATACCTAACCATGAGGAAAAGGAGGGATGGTACACTGACTCAGGACATGCCCTTAGGAAGTTGAGTCACTAGTCAATTGAGGGTCAATGCAACGAGCGGGAGGTTCTTTGGAGGAAGATGGTGAAAAGGGCCACTGTGAATTTAATGGTCGCTTGAAGGTTGGGTCATTGCTCACCTCTTCCAAAGCTCCTGCTTAAGTCTGTAACCCTGGCCCTTTGCCCCGGATATGCCCGCGCCTGCGACTTTGCCTCTGCCCAGTGCTTCTTGTTCCCCGCGGCAGTATGATTTGAGAATGCTTGTTTGCTCCTGACACAGATTTAGCAGACCCCGCTATCAGAGGTCATGGAGGCAGGGACATGAGGAATGAGAGGCTATAAGTGGGATAATTGTTCAGCCCAGTGATGTAATCGAGGCCAAAGGGCAAGCGATGTCCCTTCCCTCACACTGTGCATTTTGTTGCATAAAAGATGGGAAACCTCACTTTAGAAAAGCCTGTGTGACGCAGCCATACTCAGTGTGTTGTTACTTGTCGTTGCCTTCCAGGAAGAGGGGCTAACCACAATGCTTTATTCAGTAATTTACCATATAATGTATCAAAGTTTCTCATGAGGGTTTATACTGCAGCATGATAGGGGATGTTTTCAGCTGAGTGGTTTTAGACGTGCTTATATAAAATGACTCCTCTTTTTACACTTCGGTTTGTTTTAAATTGTAAATTAAATAACTGATCATCTTTCTTTCATGTAACCTGAATGATTTATTTTTTTAAATCGAATATAGGTTTTCCTTTTTTTTTTTCACCATATAATCATTTTAGCAATGATTGCGGTTTTCTTGGGAAACAAATGTGTGTTTGGGCATGTTTACACGAGTGACATGGGAGTCACGCCCATTATGTCCTATATGACTTCATTGGTGAGTTAGTGAACGACCGCTTTTAAAGATCAAGAAGGCCCTCATTACAATTTGACCGGTAATCCTGACACGGGTGTAAACGCGTTTGCACAATCAGCATTACTATTTGCGTACAAACTCTGCATACACCTCTGCGTACAGATTTCTTCCGGTGATACGCCCTGAAATGTGTGCGTGTAAAAAAATGCAAGATGCCAGGTTCTGCACGCTTTGAACGGGAGAAGTCATTTGTTACTGTTTTGTTGCACAGCTCGACAGGCAGAACAACTATGAATGGGGAAGTAATGTCTCCGGATTAGAGAATAAACATCCCCTAAAGAATGCTCCATTAATATTGCCTGGATATCAGCCAGGGGTTTATGTACAATGATTAATCCTGTTGCCCTTCATGGGTGGTTTGTGTTCAGTCTATGTTCATGGATCATTTACGTTTTTTCCTAATTTAGGGGAAACTACTTTTGAAGCCTTTTTCTTTTGTAAGAAGAGAAAGCACTTCAGGAACCCCGGTAAGAAAGGACTGGCAAATCTAATTGGATGGCCATATGAAAATAAACATGAAAGCAGGTGCAGTGATAAAACATGAAGAGCGGCACCCGTGTAGACAAAAGTTAGGCGCGTGCCGCTATGATGAAACCTGAAGCGCGGTGTCCGAGAATCATGCGCTGTGTTGATAAAAGGCACCTGGTACTAGGAACAGAACAGCAGTGGGAGGGGAGAGAGGAGGGGTCCTGCGCCTGTTTCCCTTGCGGGAGCGAGCAGGAACCATCTGTTAATTACAAACAGATTGTTTGAAAGCTCGCTCCCGCAAGGGAATCGCCAAACGTGCACACGTTGCCATTCAAAGCACTGCAATGAGTGCATGTTTCTGACTGCAAAACTGAATCGATTTCTAAAGGTCTTTTTCCTATGCAACGCATGCGCGCTGCGTAGGCGAGACCTAAAAATTGAGGTCATGAAAATTGCTGTTTAAGTTTGGTATATGACAATGAATATATTATAACAGAATTATTTTTGTGTCATGCGTTGTTTTTTTTGTTAATATTTATGACTTCCTACTTTTGATTCTTCCCTGGAAAATAGACGTTGCATTTCTTTTCAGGTGATGGGAAATAGAGGCCTCTAATTAGTAAGAGATTCACCTCCCCTAATTTCCTTTTTCTTCCATACATTCTCATCTGTTATTTCTAAGACACACCTGGCAGCTTTCGCAACCTTCAGTGGTTTGGAGAACATTGGCAATGGCTATGTCCAAGCTTTAGTTGGACCCAGTTCCCCTCCCCAAAACCCAGATCTGTAGCTGGACTGCCTTTCTTGACAGTATGGCCAACAATACTGTGTCCACTCTCCCTTATAAACACCCAGCTTTGTTCAAGGCCAAAAGCTTAATTTCTCCCCCACATTAACCTGTATGAGATTTCATCAGTGGTAACATTGGGCATGGTATGGTATAGCTATTGCAAACTACTAATAGCATCCCTCCAAACCACACTCTCAAACCAAACCTTCCTTTAATACTCAATTCCACCTCTCCACTTGCGTATTGTTTTTTAGGTAATACATTAATGTTATCACATGTGGTACACACAATCTGTCCAGGAATATCTTCATTTCAATAACCAGCTCTGAATGTACTCTTTCTCTAGCACTGCTAAAAACTGTATGCCCATTCTTGGTTCCACTTGCTTGACAAACATGTTCTCTGGCCAATGAGAGATATAATCCACCATGACCAGTGCATATATTGCAACTCAACCTAACATGTGAAATAGACCTGACATGTCTAGAGCACTGTTCCTCCGCAATCCTACAACTCTGCTAGCTTTGTGATTCCAATACAGTACTGTTTTCTGCAACTTATCGCTTACGCATCAGTTATGCAATTTCTAACCATGGTCTTTACATTTCTGTACCTTTCTGACCACCAAATATTCGTCCTAAACCTCCTCTTCACAGCATTTATTATTACATGACCTACGGGTGTCATCCGTCATCATTCAGCTCAGAACTAATGGGACCAGCAGGAAATGTTTTCTAGGCCTAGTCGGAGTTTGTGCCAAAAAAATGCCGCCATGCTACGTGGAGTTCCACAAGCGGCGGAGTGCATTAGGTCATGCCATTTGCGCTGATTTTTAGCACTGGGTGTTTTTCCCATGCTGAAAATCGGAGCAAATGGCACCATGCGCTAGAGGGTGTGGCTTCTTTCTGCCAATCGAGTAGCTATTTTACTCTAGCGACAGCTTCCTCAACGCGAACAGAAGGTTTCTCAACTCGAGCGGTAGCGACCATCCGCGACTGCACGCGTTGAGAAATCCTGCAGGGAGGTGGTCTGGAGGAATATTTTCCTAGCTCATGCTCATCAACTTAGTGTGGGCCAGCGCAAGCAAGGAAAAAACTCCGCTACTTAGAGCGTAGCAGAGTTTATCAGAACTCTGCATGCTACACGAAGCGGGGAGTGGGAAAAACTCTGCAAACTCCGTGAGCGGAGCAGAATTTCATGCTCAAGCCTAATCTTTTCTTCTCAAACCACCATCCTACCAAAATAATTCTTACTTTATTCCTTCAAAGGGCCGATCGTCTAAAAGTCGTTCTTCCTAGGCCACCCTCTTTGCACATAAATGCCCACATTCTTCAACACCTCATCATTTTTGACTTCCTTCATCCACTCCTTATGAGACACAAACCTTGTCATTACTTCACCCACTGCAGCTCCCACGCATTCCTCTGCACTCTCATGTGTCTCGGTTTGTCCCAGAAGCGAACTGCACAGGTATGCTGTAGTGACTCCTCCAATGTATTCCATGTTAAAGACAAACTCTTCAAATTGAAACAGTCACGTGGCTGTGTGGGGTGTTGCTTTATGAGTGACACCCCAACAGCAGGCGAAAGCTTCCTTTTCTACAACTGAATCATTAGCCTCCCCTTTCCGCTCCACTCTGGATGCGCGCGCCACGGCTGCAGCCGTACCATCAGCCCCTTGCATTAACACACACCTTAAGCCACAGGTAGAGGTATCTGTGATCATGATTGTGTGGCAATTGGAGCCAAACGCTTTTGAATATTGGGCTAGACTCATCTCATCTTTCAACTTCACAGACTCACTCCCACACTTTTGACTCTCTATATTTTGATATTTTTTTTTTAGCAGTGCCCGCATCTTACACATCTGGATCACAGTTTGCTCCAAACTTTGCACAGCACTCCACTGGCCCTTTGAACAAGTGAAGCTGTTCCATGTTGTAGTACTGTCAACTCCTTTGAAAGGTTTAACCAAAGTTTTCTTTGACTTAATAACTTTGCAGTCAATACTTCGAGCCAGATGGTCCATAAGGTCCAACTTCACTCTGAGCAGGCCACAGTTGCATATCAGACAATACTTCTCTCGCTTTCTGCTAAATCACTGTCATGTCTGTTATAAACACTAAAAACACTAATGTAGTCTGCACTTATCATTCTTATCATCCCCAGAACTGAGAGAGTGTCAAGTCATTCAGATAATGACCTAGATATAACACCTGATGCAACACACGATCTTGGACAAATGTTCACTTATCATAATTTCAACTAAGTCCATCAAGAGAACATCTGTAGAAGAGTAGGATCTGCTTCTTATGGTTACCCCCACTTTTTGCAGATGTATCACTGTTTTTGACTTAGTCTAACTGGACCCCAGGCTAGCTGCTTTCTCCTCTAAATTGATTGCCTGTACTTTAGGTACACTCCAGATTGGATTCTGGGGTACCATTATCAGTCGCTAGTATATGGTATACTATGTACCCAGGACATAGGTACCCCAGAGGCCTCCCAGGGGCTGCAGCATGTATTATGCCACCCCTGAGAGACCATTCAAACTGATACCACAGGTCTGCTACTGCAGCCTATGTAAGGTGATGCATGCACCCTTACCTAGATATAGGTTCACTATATCTATTCTAAATCACTGCACATATAAACCTATCAGTCACCCCTATGGCAGGCCTTATCAATCCTGCAGGCAGGGTGCTGTGTTTTATGTGAGGGTGCACCCGCATGAGCAGAGCCCCTCTGCAGCCTTTGGAACCTATTTTCAGGGGTTGTTGTTTGATGCAGCCAACCATATATTTTTAAGTGCATTATAACCTCACGGTAAATGCTAACTTTAGAACGGCTGCGTAGAAACATGTCGTGTTTGGTGTCAAAGACCTTGGAATCATACCTCCCCGCCAGTTACTGGTGGGGAGGTATGATTCCACCCTTCTAGAGGGACTTCTGTGACACACCGGTACACCCTGTACCAGCTTTCTCGACCTGGGCATCACAAAATGGATGCTGCCAACCACAGACACGAGTCTGCCCTCCTGCTGCTGAGCCAGGCTCAAGCAGGGGAAGGCTTGACAATAGGTTTCCTGTCACAGGGAGGTGTGACCACCTCCCAGACAGGATTTAGTGTATTGGGGCTGGGTGGGTGCACTCTGAGAGTACTTTGAAGTATTCACTGGGAGCACATTTGATGTCCCTGTGCATAGTCCAATTCAAACCGATTGCAGGAGCCATTTGCTCCTGCTCTGGTGTGAAACTGGACAAAGGACATGGGTGTAGCCATCCCTCTATCCTGACCCTCCCATAGGTGGGTCCCCAAAGTTTGTCCCACTCCTTCTTTGGATATAAAGTAAGAACCCCTGACTACAGGACTTTAGATTTTACCAGGACTAAACTCTGCTACAGGACCCAAGTACTTCGACGATCTACACTATGCTGGATGACTGAAGATTCTCCCTTGGAGTAAAGGAGTTACTCCCCTGCAAGGCAGGCACCTTTAACGCATCTGACCGGTTTGCATCTCCCGAGCTCCTGAGGAGTCCGAAGATTTCTGCAACACAGGAGGTGGATTCCTGAGCGTCCCGAGGTCGATCAGTTCTCTCCGCAATCCTGTGACCCGTATCCCTCGTGGGGACCGTGCAACCCGAACCCCTGTGCACTGTGTACTTTTGCAGCAGCATATGCTTTTCGGTGATCCCTGAGGCTGTGCTTTGGTCTCCTTGTAGTCCGGATCCCAAGCAGTAATTCCACTGAAGGTTTCCAGCCTACACTCCACGAGTGTTCCATGGGCTGGTATTTTGTGATTCAGCTCGAGGTCCCTACGCGATCCCTGGTACATTGGCCTGTTGGTCCCTGTGAAGGTAACTTTGACTTTCAGTGGACTTTCCTGGTTGCTCCAGACATGCACTGACTCTCCATTGCTTGGAGAGTCCCCAGGACCTTGCTGGTCCTCACCTTAGCTTAATTACTCTGCCCGCATGGGTTGCAGTTGCCAAGGCTTGTTGGTGTTCAATCCGGACACTGACCCCCCAGCACTCAACAGCTCTCCTCCGGACTTTGGTCCTCGTCGACATCTCCTGGTCCCCGTGGCTGCAGAGTCAAGCATCGCTTCATCTCACCTGAAGCACCCGACATCGGTGGACATTTGTCTATCGTGCCCCTGGTCACCCTGAAGTGACCCAGACTCTTTCCCCTCTGCTTTCAGGTTCTTCTCACCTCGGATACAGGCTTGGATCTCACCGGACACTTTTCATCTTCCCAGCAGCAGCCTTTTTCTGCATCACGCCATTGAAAACGTCGAAGGTTTCCGACATCACTTGATACCTATGCACCCGGCTCCTCTGGGATAGGTAACACGGGTACCTCGGCACTCTCAAGGGTGCTGGCCTTAGAACCTTCTATGTTTGAAAGGGTTTGCTTAAAGTCCTGTCCGAAGTGTCCTTAATCTTTAAAATTCCAACCGCGACTTTCCCATCGGATTGAGTGTACGGAGCTGGCGCCTGTGTTCACAACTGCACCCGTCCTCCGTGGGTCCCTTGTGTTACTACTTTGTGTGGTTCCTTGGGGTCCAAGGGATTCTACGTGCTCTAGGCACTGTGTCTAGTTAACTCGTGGTTGTTATACCACTTTCTTAGTATATGGTTTGGTCTCCCCCTGGAGCTATGTATTGTGCTATTTACTGTCGTTCTAGTGATTTAATATTGTGTGCTTTGTGCTCTAATCTCATAAAGAGGTTAGTAGAGAGTGTTTAGTAATAAATACATATATTTTATACATCTCGTGTGTGGTTCTCCTTCCATTTGGTCAATCAGGAGGTTCTGATCTGGTAAAACAGGCTGCTTTACATTCCTTCAGGACTTAGCCTGAAGGCTGCTCTCCATAGCTACCACTAGGATAGCTTCCAATAAAGGTTGTCTTTAACCTAATCATCAAGAAGGGTCGTTTGGACTGGTACAAGGTGCCCACTTTAATTAGTGGACAGCATATACCAGGCCAACTTCTCACAACATCCATAGGTAAAACATCAAAAGTGTGTAGCCCGAATTGACGTCCCTTCACCTCCCAATTTCTCACAGAATTGTATAAAACACTTATTTGGTGCCTGGATTCTGTAGCCAACATTTCTGAAACTATGTCAGAGATTTTCTTCTCTGATGATAATTGAGTATTTAAGGACCACTACTTGTCCCCTTAAGTGGAAAGAAACTTTACCCATGTCACAGATGCAGATCGAAGTTCCAAATGAGCACGGCACCAGATTCCATCTAGACTGAGGAAGCCTCCAGGAGGACTCCCCGAGGCTCTGTGAAGCATTCCATTCCACCGTCACAAACTGGTGCCATTATTGTGTTCTTGCATTGATGCGATCTACTAGCTCGTGGCGTTGTGCTCGAAATAGCTCACAAGCTATTCCAAACAGACAACAAACCCTGTTGTCCAGGTGCACGCACCACCTCCAAAGCCCAGTCTTATTAATTCTTTAATTATGAGCTAGAGCTAGCATAGGTATTAGAGATAGCACAGCGAGGGTTTAAGGTCTGTAAATTGGGATGTTTTCCCTGTTTTTATTGCTATTGTAAAGCTGGTCTGTTTTTATTATCTTCTGTGATGTTACCAATATTATGTGCAGTAGGTCTTGGCATTTTTAAATAACTATTTTAAAAGTAAATATGTTGAAATACATATTCCGTTTCTAGTGATTTTGAGTGTGTAAATCGTTAATGAACGATCGTTTGGATTACCACTGCTTTCTGTCAGTAACCCAGGAGCACTTATGAATGGGGTGTGGTTCTACGGGGCTACAGTGACCTGTTTTTCACAGTCAGCGCTGGTGCATTGAACTTACTTCACTCATGTCACCCATAGGTGTGAAAACAAACCTTGAAGCACCAAGCCAAAGACTCAGGGGCAGATTTGTCGATCATTCTCGCAGCGCAACGCTGCAAGCCACCTTGCTGCGCTGCACTGCATGGAAGGGAAAGGGCAGGTATGCGCTGTATTTAACATTAAACCTCACATTCCTGTCCTTTTCTAGCACTGGCACGCTTTCGGCTGCGTTGCACCTACACAGACATCCTTGGGTCGTGCTGCAAGGGTCCCTGCGTTGCAGGCAGGATTGTTTTTGTGCAGGAAGGGACACCTTCTTGTCCAAAATTAATTCTCAGCTGCATTTTCCTATTTCTATGTGTGCTGTAGAAAGAGGAAAAATCGAAATGTTTTTCCTCGTTACGCCTCACATGTGGAGTCGTAGCATTCTGACACATTCCCCGGTCTACCACTAATGGTAAATCTGGTGGAACAGCCGTGCTCCACCCATAGAAACGCCTCCCTGGGGCAGAGTAACACAAGGCAATGCTTTGTGCTTCTTTGCATTACTCTAGGTGTACCAAGCTGCTCTTGCGCGGCTTGATAAATCTCACATAGGTTTTGCGTCACCCGGTCACAATAAAGATACACTGCAGAGCTCGCACAGAAGTGCCCACCACCGACCAATTATGGCTGGAAATTGCTTCAAAATAGGGGGAGGGGGCATTTTCCTGCGGATTGGTGATGCTGCAGCCTTGCTAGGAAGTGCTGGTATTGAACTGTTCAAGGTACTGCAGCCAATCAGGAAGTTGTGGTACTGAACCCTCCCCTGCACCACAGCTATCTAAGATACGCTGGTATTGAACTGTTCGCGCGTTAAAACGTTTCCACTTTAGATCAGTGCTGTACATTGCAGCGCACATGCAAAGTGGGAACAGCTAGAAGAAACACATTTTTACTTTTTAACTCCGGCTTCACAGTGGCATTACTTTTGTGCAAACCCCTGTGTACTGTTGCAGTAACACTGTCAACTGGGTGCACCTATTGGGAGCGCTACAGACTGCATCTGAGTTATAGTCACACGACTGCACTATGTATTGTAGAGAGCCCAAGCCACTGTGCCTTGGGAAAGCCAGCACAGATCAGGAAGGACCCAGGTAATCAGGGGGTGTCGGCAGAGCACTGTCGGCTTAGTATCTAGAGACACTAACTTGCATTCTGTTAATGTAGTGTGGAGTCTTTAGTTCTAATTCTCTGTATTGAGGTACTTTACTTTCTGTTAAAGATAAGCTCTGGGCTGGACATTCTGTTACTGAGTTGTGTTCTTGTTGATCTCTGACCTCAAGCACCCCCCACTCCCTCCCTGAGCAGCCTGTGACTGCTCGCTCTCACAACCACTAAGAGTCAAGTGTGGAAGGGGCTGTACTCGGCCCACTGTGTAGAGCCACAATCAGACGTAACCCAGGACATCAGAGGCAAACAACTTCACCCTGCACTGTTGCGGCCTGGTAGGCCTTGCTTACCCATGCTGTCTGACAATCTGTGTGTGTGTGTCAATAAATTGTGTCAATTGGTTGATGTGTGTGTGGTTGCATCTGTGTGTGCGTGTGTGTGTAAAATAACATGGTACGTAGATTTTCTTCCACTTTTTGTCCTTTATGAGGGTTCATTAATGACTGCTCAAAAATTGATGCCTCTTACAAGTTACTGATTTTCTTTAGGCCATTCCTCACAGTAACTTTTCTATTTCTATTGCTTTCTCAGGACATGCCCACCTCCGGTCCACACCATGTCAACAGAGTTGTGTTAGGGTACTTGCCACATGTACCAGACTATGAACAATTGTGGAAGCAACACCACCCGGAACGCACGGTCCCTTATTCCAGTGTTCGAGACCTGTTTACGACTCCTTTACCAGTGCAGAGTGTGCACAGGATATCCTCTGACAACTCCAACCACATCTTAGAGGGTCAACGATGGACACTGAAGAGACGTGTGGTAGAAACGGCAGTGGCGCAGTCACCGGTGGAGCCGTCGAGGCATCAAGCGAATGATGACAATGGAGGCAGGCAGGAGCTTCCCCTGAACTTATCTTCTAAAAGAAGGGTCTCTGAGCCCTCTGGACGCCAGGATGTCCATCCAGATCCTTCGAATGCCTCACCGTGCACCACCCCAAGGTTTCTGAACCACGTCTCCACCCTTTACCCCCCTCATCATATCCAAAAGATTGAAGGACCTCTGAAGGACCCGATTCATGCCACAAAGCCCTGCACAAGTGGACGCGCTTCTGAAGTCAAGAACGCTACAACAAGCACAAGCGCTCCGCAGTGCATGTACCTAAGCAACTCCAATTGCCAAATGAATCTAAAAAAAGACTGTCTTGAGGATGCTAAGTCTGGAACGCACTCGTCACTGGACCTCACCAGTCGTCGAGCATGTATGATGGTTGTTCCTGAGAGACTGGCGGGATGCTACAGCGCCCCTTGGGACAACGACCACCACAGCCTTGCAAAGCCCCTGCCACGTGCCTCGGCAATGCGAATTATCGAGGTTACACAGCCCAGTTCTACCTCCAATGCATGGCCCATCGATGCCAAGCCTGAGAGCCTCTTCCACGCATCTCATGGGGTTAGAAGACCCACCTGTCATAAGTCTGAGCCCCAGCAGCAAGCCCAATCAGACCCGGCTCCAAGGGGGGCAGCCTACGTCTTCTCGCCCTCCTCGATGAAGCAGAAGTATTCATTTAATGCTGGGACTGGAAGTACATTGGTAGCTGCCTCCCCCAAGCCAGATTTAAACCTACCTCTGTATGGTATGGCCCAACAAGACCATCCATTGACTCTTACAACCTCACCAGGCTTGCGGATAGAAGTGTCCGAGAGCAGGACTAGCTTCCCAGGATCATGCCGACTCAACAGCCGAAACGCGCCCACCTCCACTGGAGGATGCAGAAGCTCTGGTCCGACTCCTCTTGGACTGATCAACTCGCGCAGCCATTTTGAGCAATGCAGCCTTCCAGGTCATACGTCATCGCCGAGGACTGCTCAGGAAAGCAGATCATTCGAAGACATGCTCCAAACAAGAAGTGAAGTAAAGCCTTGGCGCGAGCAGCCATTAGCCAATGGACAATGGTCATTGGAAGTGAACCTCCCAAGAGATGAAGGGAAGGTAGACCTTCGCTACGATGACAAGAAGTCAACACAAGCGGTCAGTTATGTGTCTGGAGCCCTACAAAAATATCTACCCCTCGAATCCCACCTTAAACAGGTGTCTGGGGCTTGCTCTGGGGGGCAGAGGCAGACCTTTGCCAGTCAGCGCCAAGGACTTGCACTGTGGAGCCCCTCCAGCCTGCAGAGAGACGGACTTGGGGTCACAGGACAGAAGGGGTCACCACGGGTGCAGACATTCTCTCCTGCTGTGGTGTCCTGGGACTGACAGGGTATTGGGAAGATGAAAGAGTGAAACACAAGTTCAGCAGTATATTTATTTTTTCAGTTTTGTAAATTGTTTTTACACTGATGATAGTGAATGTCAAATGTTCTTGGAGATACCAAATCTGGGCATAAATCCATTCGAGTGGGTGCAGCGCCCAGCTGAAGACCATGCACAGGCCTCATTCGGACGATAATGCTGTTGTCTCCTCCAAGATATGTAGAACAGAAGCCCATCATGCCTCTGAGGAAACAATGGAACTAAAGAAAACAGAATGGTTAAATTAGCACCAGTTTAAGTGACACTGAGCTGGTAGGACTGTGTGACCTCATGTCTTCAGAGAGTCTGAATTCTGCCTCCCAGGCTGGCTGTGGTGAGTTGTGCCTGTGGGAAGAGGCTCGTGGCCAGTGTGAGGAGAGGTCCACGTCGCAGTAGAAGACATCAACGCCATGGGTATTGTGGCCCAGATTTAGGTTTTTTCATGCAACGCAGCAAGACATCTTGCTGCACTGCGCTGCGTGAAAGGGAGAGGGCAGTATCTGTAAAGATATGGCGCATTCCTGTCCTGTCCTTGTGCTGGTGCACTAGGGCCTCATATATGATGAATTGGCAAAGGGCAGCACTGACAGTTTTCTTGCAGTGCTGTCCTATGCCCTGTGCCAATGGGAAGGGGCATTGTGAAAGGGCTATGCAATATGGTGCATTCCGCTCCTTTTCCACTGTGATGACCACAATTTGCTGCTAGTGCCAACATAGACACCCTTGCCCTATGGTGCAAGGATGCCTCCATTGCAAGCAGGATTGTTTTTGTGCAGGAAGGGGCACCTTCCTGCACAAAAACAATCCCCTGAGGTGTTTTCCTCTTTCTATGTCTGCCTGTGAATGTAGCAGACATGGAAAGAGGAAAAACAAGGATAAACAAACATATTTCTCCTCGTTAGGACTGCTCTGGAGAGGCGTAAGCTTATGGCGCTGCCCCTGTTTATCAGATTAAGTAAATCTGGGCAGAGTCAAAATCCATGGGTGTTGCGTGGGAACACCCAAAGTACTGCCCATAGAACGTCTCCTTGACGCAGAGTAAGGCAACGCAGTGGCTTGTGCAGCCTTGCCTGACTCCATATCTATGAGGCCATGCGAAGTCACGCAGATTGAGAAATGATTGAGAGGCCTGCACCACTGGAGCATCAAACAAAGTGACGCTCCGGCGCGCAGGCCTCTTGTAAATAAGCCGTATGTGCTACCTGACGCCAATGCAAGCACCCCTGCTCCATGGAGCAAGGGTGCTTGTTTTACAGGCAAGATTGTTTATGTGCAGGAAGTGACATCTGCTGTACAAAAGCAATCCTCTTAGGGTTTTTCCTCTCCAAACTGTGTTGCAAAATGCAGAACACTATGAAGGAGGAAATGACGAGGAGAAATAAAGATGTTTCTCCTTGTTGCAGCTCCCCTGGGAAGGCATGGCATTACAACACATTCCCAGGTTTACCAGTGTCATTAAATCTGGAAATCCTTCAGAATACATGGGTGGGTGTGTGGGGACACCCACGTTCCACCCATGTAACGCCTTCCCAGCGCAGTGTAGCTCAAGACACTGACTTGCGCTGCCTTGCGCTTCATAGGATTTGCCAAACACCGCAGGGCCATCCAGGGTGCCTCTGCGTGGCAAGGTAAATCTCATTCTAGGTTTTGCGTCAGTTTGCAAAACTTGTAAATTGGGGACTATATATTTTTACAGTATACAAAAGACATATGTTATCACCGGGCCTTTGATATCTGCAGCCAGTTCTCTCATGGATTACTTGATTCAGCCAGTTTCAATGTAGGCTTATAAAACTGTACACAATGTGCCCCAAGTGAAAGATGAGATTTATTTAAAATAAACCCATGTCAAACCTGCTTTGCTATGTACATTAAAACCTATTCTTAAAAAGGGTCCCAGTGACTATGTTCAGAATAGTTATCTATTTTATTTATTTCACAGACTATTATAGCGCCCCTTCATAGAGGTGTCAGTGCGCTTTACACTTAGACTATGAACACAGAGGTATTGGGCATGTTGAAGCAAGTTGGAGGTCCAGGAGTGGGCTTTGGAGTTGGTGGTTGCACAAACATGAACAGGTTTGTAACAACATCCTGCCTGGCCCTGCCTGGCCCTGCCTGGCCCTGCCTGGCCCTGTTAAAGCAAGTTCGTGGAAGAAGGGGTTGAAGGAAGAGAGAAGAAGAGAGGTGGGAAGAGGAGTGGGGGTGAAGAGGCTAGTGGAAGCAGTGCTTGGGTCAGACACAGAGTCGGAGTGAGGAGGGCAGGGATTCTGGAAAGAGGAGGATAATAAGGAAGGTCCTGGAAACGGTGGGTTGGGTTCCCAGATCAGGGCTTCCGTTTTTAAAGAGGGTTGGGGGGTCAGGTAGGGGGTGGTGAGAACGTTTTCCTATTTTCTCATTTCAACAGCCGAGTTCCAGAGACGTGGCTGCTCCTGAGAAGCCCTGGAGTTGGCCACGTCTGTTTTACTTTTCTGCCACATTACTTTCACAGCTATTTTCAGTTTCTTCCACACCTGTTTTCAGTTTCTTCCACTCTTATTTTCAGTTTCTTGGGGGCATATCAGCAACAACCGGCGATAATTATCGCTAAGCGCACTTAGCGCTAGGATAATTATCGCCGGCTAGCGTGGACTTTTATCGCTGAGATAGCGTGCTATTAGCAACGCTTATCTCAAAAGCGATAAAAATCCTCACGCTAACTGCCTAACGTGAGATTATCGCTGGAAACCCAGCGATAATCTCACGCAATGTGGCGTTAGCTTGATGATAGGGACTCACAAACTTAGCCATGATATCCACCTTCCATAGGATATCATGGCTAAGTCAGTCCTGAAGCAGACGTAAGGAAAGTAGCGATAACAGGGGTTATCGCTACTTTTCTTGCCGCTATGCTTCATAGCGTGGGGCTTGATGATAGGAGAAATGTCGCTTAGTGACATTTCTCCTGTTATGTCAGGTCAGGAACGCCTCCTTTGCATCTCATTAGAGATGCAAAGCTGGACGTTAGGAATTCTTACACTAACGCAAGTTTTCACGCGTTAGCGTGAGCTTGCTAATTAGGCGATAAAATTATCGCCGCTTTTCGGTCGAAAAGGGCCGCAAAAGCGGCGATAATTCTATTGCCTCGCCTTGCTAATATGCCCGTCAATTTCTTCCACTATTGGTTTCAGTTTCTTCCACACCTGTTTTCAGTTTCTTCCACACCGGTTTTCAGTTTCTCCCACACCTGTTTTTAGTTTCTTCCACTCCTGTTTTCAGTTTCTTCCACTCCTGTTTTCAGTTTCTTCCACTCCTGTTTTCAGTTTCTTCCACACCTGTTTTTAGTTTCTTCCACACCTGTTTTCAATTTCTTCAACATTTCTTCCACACCTGTTTTCAGTTTCTTCCCACCGGTTTTCAGTTTCTTCCACTCCTGTTTTCAGTTTCTTCCACTCCTGTTTTCAGTTTCTTCCACTCCTGTTTTCAGTTTCTCCCACACCAGTTTTCAGTTTCTCCCACACCTGTTTTCAGGTTCTTCCACTCCTGTTTTCAGTTTCTTCTGCTATTGCTTTCAATTTCTTCCACTCCTGTTTTCAGTTTCTTCCACTCCTGTTTTTAGTTTCTTCCACTCCTGTTTTTAGTTTCTTCCACTCCTGTTTTTAGTTTCTTCCACACCTGTTTTCAATTTCTTCAACATTTCTTCCACACCTGTTTTCAGTTCCTTCCATTATTCTTTTCAGTTTCTTCCACACCTGTGTTCAGTTTCTTCCACATATGTTTTCAGTTTCTTCCACACTTGTTTTCAGTTTCTTCAACATTTCTTCCATGCCTGTTTTTAGTTCCTTCCACTATTCTTTTCAGTTTCTTCCATACCTTTGTTCAGTTTATTGAAAACACCTGTTTTCAGTTTCTTCTGCTATTGCTTTCAGTTTCTTCCACTCCTGTTTTCAGTTTCTTCCATTCTTGTTTTCAGATTCTTCCACACCATTTTTAGGTCGAGGGACCGTCCGGTCTGCCGAAGGCAGAACCGGAAGTCCAGAGATCTTATGATGCTTAGAGTGGCTATTTAGCCCACCTCTCTTTTTGGCTCTCCTCCATTGGCTGGCTTCCTAAACGGAGGCCAGCCATTGGAGGAGAGAGCCGTCCCTCCAAATAGGCTCCGTCTTTTTCAGATTCGGGGGCGTGTTCCATGCTCATCTTTCCACTTTTTAGCCACGCCCTTTTTTAGTCGTGTTTTTCTCTCCTCCAGCCAATGGCAAGAGGAGAGAAAGGAAAACACGCCTCCGAAACCGCCGCTGCCTTTCTCCGAGGCCTTGGAGAAAGGCGGCGGCGTTTTCTCCCCACTCACTACATAATCCCTACATAACGCAGTGTCAGGTGTCGGGCGTCAAGCGTCTTGATAGCGTGGCCTGCCCAGGTCACCACACTTGTGTAAAATAATTGTTGCTCACTTAAAGCGAACCAATACCTTCGGGTCGAGGTTGCGGTGTATAAAACTGCCCAAAAAACACATAAAACGCGATGGTGAACGGACTACAGACTTACTATTCTGACAAACGTCACACTTCACTTTGCAACAAAAAATATAAGCGCAACAGATGCACGCCGGAAGTCTTCTTGTCTCGACCCGAAACGCCTTTTCTACTCTCGCGAGATGTCATTTCCATAGGAAGATTTCGCCAGCACAAAAAGTTTTCGGCTTTCAAGGCAGAAAGATTGGAGTGTCTTAGGCTAAAAGAGGCGTGGCTAAAATCGGAAAAAGGCAGGCGCAGTCTACTCTGTGCGGGGCATGGTGTCCCAGCGTGTAGGCGGGGCACGTGGGTGTGGCAAGAACCGAGAGGTGGGGACAGACCGACTTGTTACGAATACAACTGCAAAGTTTGAGTAGGCTGCGCTTCTACTCAAAGGGGCGTCTGGGCCAGTATCCAGTAGGTTCAAAAGGCTAAGCCTAGCGCCATAGCTGACCCTACCTTTTTGTTTACGCACTTTTGCAACCTTTTGTTGGACTTTAGATCACTTGTGAAAGCACTGTCATGCCCACAGAACATGTTCGCGCTACAGCAAACTGGATAAATAAAGACAGGTGCTGTCTTTCAGGAAGGTTATGGCGGGCGGGTTCGGGTTTCAGGGACCTGCGTACCCTAGAGGGCGTGGTTAGCACAGAAGCAGCGCTGCAGGGGCGGAGATAGCGCTAGCGAAGGGGCCTGTGTTTGTGAGGGGCTCTTGCAGTGGGGCGTGTCCTGGTGTCAGGGGCGGGTCTCTCTTGCCACAGCAGCCCGGCCCCGACCCCCTCTGCCCCGTGTCCCGGGAACTGCGCTAAGAAAGGCCACAGAGCTTGGCGGAGCCTGATGGAGCCCCCGGCCTGAGGCGGACATGGAGCCGTGCCTCCCGCTGCTGGTGCTGGGGAGCTGCGGCCTGCTGCTGCTCGCTGGCGGTGAGTCCGGTTTACAGCCGGGGAATGGGAGGCTATGTTTAGACGTGAGGGCGCAACAGGGAGATGTCTGGGGAAGTGGCTGCGGAAGCCCCTTCCCGCGCCCGTGGTGTCACCTTACAGCACTCACAGGAACTTTCGGGTGAGTTGAGAGCTGGAGGGAGCCATTGCCTTTGTCCCGGAGCCACGTTGTGCGGCTCTCTGGCATCTTCCTGGCTGCAGGCGCTGTTCAAAGCGCGGTGTGTCTCGCACTGATTGCTATGGCCCCCAAATGCACGCACACTGCACTTTGTCACGATGAGACCGACCTTTAGGGTCTATTACAGCACCTTTAGCGTGTGGAACTTGCCTCGCACCACCTACGCCTGTAAACAGCGCGTGCACAGACTGTTCTAAAAGTGCATGTACATACAGAATGCATGTGTACGAACTGCTAATGAGCCTTGCATTCAAGCATAGAGTACTAGCCACAGCCGAGTGTCTTAATTTTACAAGCCATGCAAGTGCGTACAGCAACTACAATGTGCACACCTTTAGACATGTACAAGCGGCAAAAGCTCCTTATTTACAAGCACAGGGTGTCACTTCTCTGTTTAATGCATGGACGGACTGGGCTATTGTGTCTGCTTGCGGTAGCTCCGTTTCTCCCTACCGATTGCTCATGCTTTGGTTATGTTTGATGCAATGCTCAAGTATCGATTACTGTAATAGTTTGTATATGTACAGCTTGCTACTTCATCTTGAACATACACAGATAACTTTCTCTCTGCTCATACACTCCTTAGGCTCAGTCTGCACATGTGCTAACCACTTATACATTGTGCACATACATAGATCGTGTGGCTGTGCACAAGCGTAGATCTCATGCGCATATCTTTTGTTAAGGCTTCGCCTGTGTCTCGTGTACCCGCTACTCCCACAGATAACTCCTCTTAAATTGCGTGCAAATGTACTCTCTGTGCCCATATGCTGCTTCAGCTGATTCTGTGGGCCTTAAAATACAGGCTGCTTGTGCGTATCAAGTCTCTGTACACACAGGTAATATATATAGTGTACACTGCAGACCTTTATTTTGCAGTATACGTGTGCCTCAGCAGTGCGTGCCTTGATAGACTGCGCCTCCACTGCTGTCATGTATTTTACATCTGTATATGGTAACAAAATGTTTGTGCTCCTATGCGGATTGTCCTTGCTGTATGCATTTAATCGGCTCTACATGCCGGTCTGTGCCCGCAATCTTCACTCCTTACACTACCACTGGATTATACACCGAGGCTGCACCTTGGTGGCACCAGCTGTAGCCTAGGAGGCTTCCCAGTGCTTTGTGCAACTGTCTGTAGTGTCCGTATACACGGGCCTGTCAGCGTGCGAAACAGTACTTCACACTATTGTCGGTGTATGTTTTGGTCTACTTTAGGTATGTTCTTGGAGATGTTATGGTATTTTTTTCAATGGAAGAACTACATGTATATTGCGCGGTGTATACCAGAACACAGATATCCGGCCCACGGCCTCTGAAAATGCATGCCTTTTTTCTGTTTGTTTTTCATTGCGTGTAAAATGCACCTTTTTTTTTGTCATCACTGGTATCTATCTGCTCCTCCTTCTGGTTTTGCGAAGGTCTTTTATAAATATAGTTGTGTACACAGTCTGTGTCCCACCTGTTGTAAGCTTGAATTCCTTTTCGTCTTACCAGCTGTACGTGTGTTTATTTGTAGACATTGTGTTTTTTTTCCTGCCGCATCGGGATAATTGTTGACTTTTCCACATTGTTAATGCCTCCGCAGCTCTGTGTGTGGGTGGCTCTGTGTGGGTGCAAATGCAATAGGTCTCGCATTTGAGTGATTAAGCTATTAACATTGTAAATAACAATGTCGTTTCTTTAAATGTTTTAAAAACAAAAACATAAACAAAAATAATGTCATGAGCAATGCCAATAGCTCTAACTTTAACAATGCCGAGACCGTTGCATTGTAAATGCTTGTTTAAAGTTTCTTCCACTCCTGTTTTCAGTTTCTTCAACATTTCTTCCATGCCTGTTTTAGTTCCTTCCACTTTTCTTTTCAGTTTCTTCCATACCTTTATTCAGTTTATTGAAAACACCTGTTTTTAGTTCCTTCAAATATTCGTTTCAGTTTCTTCGGCTTTCAGTTTCTTCCACTCCTGTTTTCAGTTTCTTCTGCTATTGCTTTCAGTTTCTTCCACTCCTGTTTTCAGTTTATTCTGCTATTACGTTTAGTTTCTTCCAGTCCTGTTTTCAGTTTCATCCACACCTCTTTTCAGTTTCTTCTGCTCCTGTTTCTTTCTTCCGCTCCTGTTTTCAGTTTCTTCAACATTTCTTCAACACCTGGTTTCAGTTCCTTCAACTATTCTTTTCAGTTTATTCTGCTATTGCTTTCAGTTTCTTCCACTCCTGTTTTCAGTTCCTTCTAATATTCTTTTCAGTTTCTTCTGCATTGCTTTCAGTTTCTTCCACTCCTGTTTTCAGTTTCATCCACACCTCTTTTCAGTTTCTTCCGCTCCTGTTTCAGTTTCTTCTGCTCCTGTTTTCAGTTTCTTCCGCTCCTATTTTCAGTTTCTTCAATATTTCTTCAACACCTGTTTTCAGTTCCTTCAACTATTCTTTTCAGTTTATTTTGCTATTGCTTTCAGTTTCTTCCACTCCTGTTTTCAGTTTATTCTGCTATTACTTTCAGTTTCTTCCACTCCTGTTTTCAGTTTCATCCACACCTCTTTTCAGTTTCTTCTGCTCCTGTTTCTTTCTTCCGCTCCTGTTTTCAGTTTCTTTCGCTCCTGTTTTCAGTAAGCCTGGGCAAAGCACTACGCTACGCTCGTGTAGTTTGCGAAGTTCGCGCTACTTCGCACTACGCGAACTGCACGTAGCACAGTGCGAACACGCATAGCGTAGTGTTGCGTAGTGCTGCGGTCATTTTTTGCTTGCTCGCGGTCCTCAACGTCAAGTTGGCGACTGCGAGCAAGCAAAATGACATCCCGGCGAGACTTTTTCCTTGTTTGCGATCAGCAACTTCAAGTTGGCGATCGCGAGCATGGAAAATAAACCTCCCGGCGAGATTCCCAACGCGAGGAGGTCAGGTTTCTCATTGCGAGTGGTCGCGTATGCTCGCGACCGCTCGCGATGAGAAACTACCAGTTTGCGTTGAGAAAGCTGAAGCTCGAGTAAAAATCTACTCGAGCAGCAGAAAACTACAGCTCGCACTGTGCAAGATGCCATTTTCAATGATTGCACAGTGCCAGTTGCTTGTCCGCACTGTGCAATCATTGAAAACGACTTCTGGCACAGTGCGAACAAGGTACTACGCAGTTCGCGAAGTGCTACGCGTAGCTCGCGTAGTGCGAACTTCACTTTGCGTAGCTTCGCGAAGTGCTACTTCGCGAACTACGCCCAGGCTTAGTTTTCAGTTTCTTCAACACCTGGTTTCAGTTCCTTCAACTATTCTTTTCAGTTTATTCTGCTATTGCTTTCAGTTTCTTCCACTCCTGTTTTCAGTTCCTTCAAATATTCTTTTCAGTTTCTTCTGCATTGCTTTCAGTTTCTTTCACTCCCGTTTTCAGTTTATTCTGCTATTACTTTCAGTTTCTTCCGCTCCTGTTTGTTTCTTCTGCTCCTGTTTTCAGTTTCTTCCGCTCCTATTTTCAGTTTCTTCAATATTTCTTCAACACCTGTTTTCAGTTCCTTCAACTATTCTTTTCAGTTTCTTTTGCTATTGCTTTCAGTTTCTTCCACTCCTATTTTCAGTTTATTCTGCTATTACTTTCAGTTTCTTCCCCTCCTGTTTTCAGTTTCATCCACACCTCTTTTCAGTTTCTTTCGCTCCTGTTTCAGTTTCTTCCGCTCCTGTTTTCAGTTTCTTCAGCTCCTGCTTTCAGTTTCTTCAACATTTTTTTAACACCTGTTTTCAGTTTCTTTAACTATTCTTTTCAGTGTCTTCCACACCTGTTTTCAGTTTTTACCACTATTGCTTTCAGTTTCCTACACACCTGTTTTCAGTTTCTTCCACATCTGTTTTTATTTTCCTCCACTGATATTTACTGTTTCTTCCAGTCCAGCCTGAGTAGTCTTTGCTCCTTGAAATATTTAGGGTTGAAGGTAAATTATCGATCTGGATATGTGGCCTGGTCTGACTCTGATGCATGTTCTTTCAAGTGTGATGTGGTCACATGTTTTGTTGCCCAACATGCTGGCATGCCTGCATCCTTTACAGACAGGCTTCTTTTTAATGGTTCGGAAAGGGAGCGTGGTTACACTCCTACAGATATGTGATTGTTGAGCTGCAATGCCTCCTCAGAACATTAGTGGCGATGCTGAGCATGAGTTAAATGATACTCCAGAGAAGCGGACCTCCTCGTGTTTGCAAATGATCCGATTGTGACAAGTGTGAGCTTGGTGTCGAGGAACGGGGTGACTAGAGGTTCTAAACCCTTGCTCCTGTTGCAGGGATTCTGCTCATGCACAGAAATATGCACAAGAAACCAGGACCTCAGTGAATTGTGATGTACCAAAAACTCACCTCAGTACCCAGAACCCCTATCCGACCAGCATCAGTGTCCCATTCGTTATCCGTATTATCTCGGAGGTCCCAATATATAGACAACCCAGAACAAGCGACTTAGAGTATTATCAGGAATGGTGGGAATCAGAAATACCTGTTCGCTATTATTCATATATCAATCCACAACAAAGTAATCAGAGACATGGTAAAGTTTAAAAGGTTTATTTTATAAACTACGTGTCCTAAGATGCAGTACTTTGGCTAACATAAGCAGACAAATGATTATAATTAAAACCATCAGCATTGTTACAATACCATAGAAAATGAAGGGAGAAATCATATTACAAATGACAGTGGAATACAGCCACCTTCCTTTCGCTAGTAAACTAATATTATTAGACTAATAGAAGGTCTCTAAGCTTGAATGGGGAACCCCATACCGTAAAGATCAGCTTTATGAGGATCACATCACAGGATCAGCTTTGCTCTGCGCCTGGAAATGTTCTTCTCCAGAATATGTTTCAAACGCATGCAAACTGTAATATTAAAGGCTCTCGACATTCAGGTATTTGCAGCTGTGTGCATATTACGACTAGAGAGTGGGCAGATCAACCTGGATTCAAAAACATACATTGGCTGCTCAAAGTGTTTTGCACACAATGTTCAGACCAAGGTCGCAGTGCACGTCTAGGGAGGCGAACAACAGACAGTTCTCATGTGTAGAAAAGGCAAGCAAGCAGTTCTCAAATAATAACATGTATCTGCAGTGTCGCGTGCAAAAGCAGCAAAAGTGGCAGGATGGCTTTCTAAAAGCTAACGTGCTTATGCTAACATAGCAATGTATGTAGCTACCTTCACTACACTCCTTGTGTGAAGGAGTTAGCACGAAGTCATGGTCACTGGTAATTTTTGAACTACTCTTTTACTACACAGACTGGCTGGAGCCTACAGAGCTGACGCTACTCTCCTCTGTGGAGCCTCCTTGAGTTCTGGCCTCCAGACACCCCCAAAGATGTGAGATTCTTTTTACACCTTTTTCATAAAACGCATGATTCCCATTGTCGTATCTAACCATGCTTCGTTGTTGGAAGCTTCTCCTTGAGGGTTTACGCCCTGAATATCAACAACATTATATCGATGGGACTCAATATTGATAATAAAATATCAACAGGTGACTAAGTCTAGATTTTCTATCCCACCTTTGCATATAAGTACCTACCTTATGTGGAGAAGTGTGGCTCAATGGTTAGAGCGGCAGACCCTGATGCAGAGATCTGGCCCGCGACCAGGGTTCAATTCCCGCCTCGGCGGGTCTTGGGCTCAATTTCCTCGGACCTGTTAATTCTCGCCTCGGTGCCTATTCTAATCATAGGTCCCACTCTGCAACTTTGGCCAATAGCTTGTTTAATCTCCACAATGGCCCCAACAGTGCTGAGATGCCTGGCTTCACCTTGGGGGTGCCCAGGAGTGGACACTTCACAGGGAAAAGCCAGGAATGGGTTCCACAGCGGTATGAGTACAGCGCCAGGACACCCTAGGGTAACAGTGCGCTATACAAGTACAACACATTTACATTTACCTGGTGCATATGTCATCAATGTTGTAGATGTGAAGTTAGGAATTATAAACTGTACTCTTGTCTTTCGATACTTTGTCCTTCAGATTCTTTCATCTCAATATACTGGGGCGTGATACTCAGTGGTACAAACCTTCATGATAGGTGTACAGAAATCTTTGTGGCCCACTGCAAGCTGGAGACCACTTGAGCTTGCGCCGCCCACTGCCCCTGCCAGCGCTGCCAATGATAGTAACAACTAAAACTACTAAAATCACACTCCTGCAAGTGGACAATTCAGACTATTCCAGGCCCCCAAAGCTATAAGAGTGGCTTGAGCGGCAGGTAATGGACATTTTTAAAGTATATTGAATGAATAACTGGCTGTTGTTGTGGTCATCTTAGACAGCGCCACCTTGTGGCAGACTGCAATAATTTCTGGCGTTGACAATTAAGTGCCAGTATCAAGCACAGGAAACCACCGGCTCAAACCAAACACTGACTCTATGTCGATCCGAACACGTTTGCGCTTTCGTACCACAGGCCTACTTAAAGTATTTGTGAATTTCCTCGCGATCCTTTGTCACAGGGTACATGAGCGCCTCATCGCCCGGGGCGTAGGAACTCTAGCATGTGGTTTGAGTGTGTGTGCGCGCTTCACTCAGATAATCTGCATAATAGTTATAACACTCACAGCCCCAGCTGCAGGGCCAGGACGGTGCTGTCCTCAAGAACAGATGAGGCAATGTGTCCCTAGAGCAGATTCAATACAGTATCTTACAATACAATTTGGCTCAAAACGTGAGTGTGAGATCAGAAATTTAGAAAACCATGAAGGTTTTAAAAAAAAATTAAATAATAAAAAATATAACATTCTCAATAATCATTCAAGGGACAAATAATTCCGTTTCCATGAAGGCTCTCAGGGGTGAAATAAACGCAGCAAAAAACAGAATCTGAAAAATAGACAAATCGACAGAGAAATGAGCAGAACAGCCGACCCAAAGAGATCTCCACTCACTCCCAAGTTGAAGGCTTATAAAGCCAATGTTATCATCACACGAAACAAAAGACACTGCAATGTCAACATGGACAACATTAGTAACAAATCACATGTGGGCTTTATAAACCATCTCATAACCCTACCATCTTAACACTGCCCCCCTGCATGAATATTGATTTGCCCCTACTGACCTAATGTCATAGCATGGATTTCAGCTGCCCCATCTTTTCCCACCTAAACCACGTCACCGCAGTTTTAGATGTTATTGAACCCAATCTAGCAGTTGATCACAGAATAGTTTTTGGGCCTGTTCACTGGCTCACTTTTGGCTCAAATGCCCAAATATCCACACTTCCTTCCCTGTACCTGATTCCTCCTCCTCATCTATGGGTCGATAAACTTACCTGATGTTCACCCATACATATCTCCACATACACTTGCTTCACCGTCTTTCCAAGCCTTTTAGCCTGTTGATGCTCAACCTTAGGAGGTAGCCTTCCATTGACACTCCTTCCAACTCTTTACACCCCGCCTGCCTAAGGCCTTTTCTCATTATACCCAGTACTGGGCTGACCAAGACCCTTGCCCCATCGTCCTGTCTATGTTAGCAAAACTTATACAGCGCACGGTTACCCTAAGGTGTCCTGGTGCTTGCTGCAGTCCTCCTGACTCACGGTTCTGGCCAGGAAAGTTTAAAACAGCCATGTTTTCAGCGCTTTCCTGAATGCAAGTATATCCTTAGAATTTCTCAAACCAAAAGGGAGCTAATTCCAGGCCTTAGCTGCCCCAGCGGAAAAGCTTCTGCCTCCCCATCTGGCTCTTTTTTATAGTCGGTACTACTGTTAATTTTGCTCCTGACGAGCGTAAAGATCTTCTGGGCACATACCACAAGAATTGTTGTTGCAGATGAAATGGACCTGTGTCCTGGCGAGCTCGGAAGACTAAGCAAAGAGTTTTTTTTTTTTTTTTTTTTTTTTTTTTTTTAAAAACCTTTATTCGTGCATCTTAAAAGAACAAATACGGGCCTACAACCGTCAGGCCGGCCACGATACAGTAAAGCACTGATACCCACATTACAGCCCCCGTGCATCAACGGTCAGGATTAACAACAGGTTATGAGTCACATACTGGAGATATCTTTGAAACCCGGGGAAGGAGAAGTGAAGGTTAATTTTAAGTTTTTTGATAATTTTATCAGAGAAAAAAGTCAATGAAGGATAAGAGCAAAGTAGATTCGAGTCCGCAAGATAGCTTCACCACACGGGCGAGCAGCAACATCAGTAAGAACAACAATGGGAGTAAAATCTCAATCAGTGAGGCGGTGCAGAGATATATCAGGATAGTCACATGAGCAAGTACGCGCCCCTCCAGAGCCGCCCCCACTCGATCCACCCCACACCCGGACCCCGAATCGAAGAAAGTAGAGCACAGAGACATAAAAGAAGAAAGGCCCATAGAACTAATTGAGAACAGAGTATTACCCCCCCACCCTACACCAATGCGGAGGCTACGGCCTACCCCCCCCCCCAGCATAGTGCCTGTCGCCCAAGGAACCCGAAATATAGAGAAGAGAGAAAGTAGGAACAGAGTAAAGAAGGGAAGAAAACAGAAAAGAAGGTGGGGAGGAGCCCACTAGACACCAGAGCGCCCCGAACCATCAGCCAGTTATGGCCCCCACACACTGAGAGCCCTCTACGCCAAAAACGGCATGCAAAGATACCATGGCACCACAGTTTAAGCAAGGGATACAAGTCGCGACAAGTGCGCGCAAAACATACATACAGTCCCAGTCCCAGGCCAGCCCGTCCATAAACCATAGCGATAGAAGTCAGACTAGCCCTGGCCCGATCGCGGGCTTGGGATTAAACCAGCTCCTGCGTGAAGGCCCCGTGTCCCGAGCAGACAAAGACAAGATGGCCGCTTGTGAGAGGATGGGGAAGTAGGATCACGAAATGGCCGCCGACCATCGATTGAGGTCCCTTGTTGCACCACATAAAATCCAAACCTGGCAAGTAAGGTACAGGAGTTCCACAAAAAGGCAGCAGTGGGCCACCGCGGACGGTCCCTCGAAGCCGTTAAGTATCGCTCAGCAGGATAGCCTCGCGGACGCGATGAGGCAGGGAACAATGAAGCAGGCAGCCATGACCAGGGGGACAAAGTATCCGCAGTTGAGGTGGAGAGCGGTGGACCCTGGGCGCCGGGAGCGCTAGATGAAGGCACCAGTGTAGCACAATCATACACCGCCGCTGCGTCCCCGCAAGAGGACAAGAGCACCGGAGGACCCACGCCCTGTGGATGACAAACAGTGCGCTCACGGCCCGCAGCCGACAGTATGGGGTCAAACCTCTCACTCAGCGCCTGCAGGCCAGCGCACATCTGTAGTTGAAAGTCCCGCAGGACAGCCAGAACGGAGCCGCATGTCAGCGGAAGCTGGGCCCCAACATCGGCAGCAATCCGGGACGGCACTGTGGAGCTGGTGTCCGGAAGAGGGAGGGCGAAGTGGGCAGCGGGCGAGACCGGAGTATCACCCCCCAGCCGCGAGCAGGCACTCAACGCCATGTTTTGCCGCTATACGGTGCAATGGCCAGGGGGGGGGGGTCGTGGCAAGTGGTCAATTCCCCTCAGGTCTACGCCGCAACAGGAAAGGCCGACAGTCGCTTATCTTCTCGCCGGTCCCCCTCGCCGCTGGCTAGGCAATAGGCAAAGGGGGCAGCAGCCCCCCACAGCTCGGTCCTCAGAGCGGGGCAGGAGACTCACCGCACCGGGGCCCACCCCACCGCTCCAGCCCGTCAGGCACAGGGTGCAGAAGGTGTCCGGCCGTCTCTCCCCGGGCTCATCCGGCAACGATCCATGGTGCGAGGCGAGATCGGGACCGCGGGGCTCAGGTTAGCGCTAGCTGATCCGGTAACTGCGGAGCTTCCAGGAGGCCGGCAAAGGCCGTAAGGGCGCAGGGTTTCAGTGCCGAGGACAAAAGCACCCAGAACTCGGGCATCCGGGCGGGTTGAGACTCCGGGAAAGCAGCAGCGCGGTCAGCGCGTCTTCGCACACGGTGCACCTCGAGAATCGGCGAGGATGGGCATCAGGATAGTAGTCCGAGGCCACGGACCGACGGAGCCGGGCGCTCAAGCGTCTGCTCCGGTCGCCATCTTCTAAGCAAAGAGTTTTAAAAAGGATTCGCTTTTTTACAGGCAACCAATTACATTTTTTAATTGAGCTCGAAATTGACGCAAATTTCGAGGTTCCAGTAAGCAGCCTGGCTGCTGAATTCTGGAGCATCTGAAGTTTATGTAAGCTGCGCTCCTGCATATTTTTTTTTTTTTTTTTTTTGAAACCGTTTATTACAAATCTCAAGAATATACAAATATGGGCCCACAACCTTCCGGCCGGCCGCTAGGAATGGCAGAAACATATGGCATACGTTCATAGAACACTTGGCGTTACAAAGGAGCATAAGCAGGAGTTATCAACATCATGGGCCACAGCCATAATACCCCACAGTACGGTTTCATTTTATACAAACAACAAGAAAACAACACCCACAAGGCTACCCACAGTCAAAAGTAGCAGCACGTGCTCCCCAATGGGGAACCCCAACTATCCAGAGGAGTCCAAAGAGGGGAAGGGAAACAGAGCGAGGACTGGGGGAACCCTGTGCCCGGGGATAGGGGAAGGAGTCAGCTAAGGGGACGGGGCTGGTGAGGCAGCAGGCAGCAACGGTGGCGCGCAAATACTCCCACGGTAGGCGTTCCAGGGGCCCCACACTTTCACCCATGTCCCAGGCTTACCCCTCGCCACATACACCACCTTTTCTCGAAACATGCACCAGTCCATGTGCTCTTTCCAGGCCGACACCGCCGGGGGGTTCTGGGATCCCCACAGTTGCGCAATATCACGCTTAGCAATCATATATCCCAGAGTCACCCACCACGTTTGCGGAGCCGAGTAGTCAGTTGGTTCCCACACATTCAACAGGCATCTCCTCGCTTCCGGCAGCAGCGCAACACGCGTAACCACTCGCAGGACCTCGTGCACACCGCGCCAGAATCGCTCCACCTTCGGGCATTCCCATAAAATATGCAGGAAGGTCGCCACGGCACCACAACCACGCTTACACAATCCAGCCTCAGTATAGCCCATACGCTGAAGCCTTGGCCCCGTCATGTAGACCCGGTGGAGTATCTTAAGCTGGACGAAGCGAAGGCGAGCCGGTATAGCCACCTCCTTCGGAGAGGCCACCGCGGAGGTCCAGTCCTCATCGTCCAATTCCAGACCGTCGGCAACCCAAGCCTCGCGAAGGCCAATCAGCAAGACCGATCGATCATTAATCAGTTTTTTATAAATAAGGGAGATCGTGCTGTCTGGGACGTGGCCATCTAGCACTCTATCCTCCAGGGGGGAAGACTCCGGGATGGAGGCGACGTCTGGGAAGACGGAGCCCAGTGCATGACGGATCTGCAGGTATCGAAAGTATTCACTGCCCTGCAACTGAAACTCCGTCTGCAGCATCTCGAATGTTTTAAATCCTCCCCTCGACCAGAGATCCCCCACTTTACTGATGCCTATCATGTCCCATCTCCCAAAGCCCTTCGAGGTCCAGAGAGAGCCCAACTTCTCAGACGCATACAGCGGTGACGCCCGGGTCAAACGGTCCTTCCACCCCATAGCTGCATTAGCCGCATGCCATACTCTGACCATGACACGCGTAGGTCCCGTCAAGCGAGCGTCGGGCGCGCCAGAGTAGAGCGCTCGATTGTAGTCGCCACCGGGCAGTAGCATCTTGTCCATCTCAAATGCCGGGTTCAAGGCGGGCCCATAGAGGCCATGGTTAATTGCAGCTAGCTGGGAGGCCCAGTAATACCGTTTAATATCCGGGAGGGCAATCCCCCCGTCATACCATGGGAGCGTCAACTTCGCCAGGGCAATGCGCGGCCTCCCGTCCCAGAACAGGCGGCGCTGTAAACTCTCCACCTCACGGAAGTAGCGCGCCGGGACTGGGTCCATAGTGTTCTGGAGAGCGTATAGGAAACGTGGCAACGACATCATCTTAAACAACGCCGCCCGGCCGAGCGGCGAAAGCGGCAGGCGCCGCCAGCGCACGACGTCCTCCTTCAAGCGCTGGAGAGGGGGAAGCAAGTTCCGCTCGTAGCGGGCCTCTGGGTCCAGAGTAATGTAGACACCCAGGTATCGAAACCCCTGAGAGGCAATTTGAATCGGACAACCCCGCGGAAGGACAGGAGCCTCCCCAGAGAGCACATACACGCATGATTTAGCCCAGTTGATGACAAGGCCTGAATTCCGGCCGAATGAACGTAAAACATCAACCAGGACTATGAGTGACTTACGTGGGGAGGCTAGGTACAAAAGGATGTCGTCAGCGTATAGGGACACACGGTCCTCATACTCGGGGGTCCAACGGAGACCACGGATGGAGGGGTGCCACCGCAGCCACTCCGCAAGGGGCTCCAAGGCCAGCGCAAACAGGAGCGGCGACAAGGGGCAGCCCTGTCGCGTGCCCCGGCCCAGCTCGAATGGGGCCGAAACTCTTCCATTCACCACCACCTGCGCCAATGGGCCCGAATACGACAATTTGACCCAACTGATGAAGCCCGGGCCGAATCCAAACTTCGCCAGCATCGCCCAAATGTATGGCCACTCAAGCGTGTCAAACGCCATAGTGGCGTCTAAGGACGCCAAAATGGCCGGCTCCCGCACGAATGGGACACGTGCGAGCACCCCGTGCAAGCGCCGCAGATTAAGGGCCGTGTTGCGATGGGGGATAAAGCCGGACTGGTCTTGGTGGACCAGGTCGCCCACCACGCCGACCAGCCGATTGGCCAGCACTTTGGCGAGAATTTTGGGCTCCGCATTCAAGAGCGAGATAGGCCGATAGGATGTGACCCGGTCCCGAGGCCTCCCCTCCTTGTGGATCACCACGATAGTAGCCAGACGCTGGTCCGGCGGGAGGGAGCCCAGCGAGTGGGCCGCCAGGAACATCGCGCGGAGGTGGGGTGCCAGTACATCTGGTCGCAACTTATATAACTCGATAGGGATGCCATTCGGGCCCATGGCCTTGCCAGAGGCAACCGAACGTATGGCGAGGGCAATTTCGTCGGATGTAGGAGCGGCATCCAGCGACACCCTGTCCTCCTCCGAGAGGGAGGGCAGCGCGATATCCCTAAGCAGGGAATGGGAGTCCTCCTCCGAGCAAGGAGAGACCGGAGAATACACCTCGCGGAAATAATCCGCGAAACAGGAGACAATTTCTTCTGGCTCGGTGACACTCACACCATCCGTCCTCTCAATCAGCGGGACCACACGATTCACTCTCTCCTTTTTATCCAACCACGCTATCAGTTTGCCCGCCTTATCACCCACATCATACAGTCGCCCCTGTTGCTCCCTACTGAGGCCCCTGGCCGCCTCCGTAACGAGGGCCCTGTAGGCCGCCTGCTTAAGTTGTAGGACATGTAGTGCAGCATCCGTCACTCCGCCCTCTAAATCACCCTCCAATTCAGCAATTTCGGCCTCCACCCGGGTAACCTCCTCCCGCTCGCGCCTCCGGGCATGGGAAATAAGGGACAGGGCCTCTCCTCTGAGAACTGTCTTGAAGGCTTCCCACAAGGAGATAGCCGAAGGGACGGACCCCACATTCTCATCAAAGTATCGCTGCAAGGATTTAATCACATCAGCGCGAATGGTGGGGTCGCGCAGGTACCAGGCATTGATGGGAACTACCCTGCCCTCACCCCTCGGAAGGACATCAAAATGGAACAGGAGCGGGGAATGATCTGAGATACCCCGCGCCAGATGGCGCACCTCCCCCACACTCCCAGCATAGGCCGCCGGGACAAGGACATGATCAAGCCGTGAGAGGCTACCATGGGCCCCCGAGTGGAAAGTGTACTGCTGCTGCGTGGGATGTTTTAAGCGCCAGCAGTCCACCAATCCCAGTGTATCCAAGAGGCCGGATAACCACGCCTGGGCCCGGGGGAGGTCCCTAGGGGGGTGACGATCCAGAGTCCCAGAAACCACCGCATTGAAGTCCCCCCCAACCACTAGGAGTCCCCCCGGAAGGCCCAGGAGGAGGCGCCCCAGGTCTGCAAAAGTGGTCGCCTGTAGCCCCGGTGGGACGTATACTGATACAAAGACCACTACTTTGCCTTCCATTCTCCCCACTAAAACAGCATAGCGTCCCCTATCATCATGGCGCACTTCATCAATTTCCAACGGGAGCGAGTTCTTCACCATAATGCCCACACCCCGTGAGCCCGACGTGAAGCCCGAGTGGGCCACCAAACGATAGCCACGCCGATTCATGGCACAAAAAGAGTTTCCAATAAGGTGTGTCTCCTGCAGGAAGACTACATCGGGTGAGATTCGTTTCAAATACTGCAGGACCACACCTCGTTTGATCCTATCCCCCAGTCCATTAACGTTCCAAGACAACAAAGTCAAATCCCTACCCCCCATCACACACAGGAGCCATCAGTCGTCCCCCGGAGAGCACCTTAAAAACAGTACAGAAAAGGGTTTGCCTTGTGGTAAAAACGAACAACACCCCACCCCAACTCCCCCACCCCAACAAAACTCCCCCCTCCCTGCACCCCTGCATGAGCCCAAACAGCCCCCCCAAAGTGCAGTGTGCCTGTCGCCCCATAGATGGTGAAACTAACTAGACCCCCAGAGGAGGAGGGAGAACCCCCAAGAGACCCCACACGACCTCCACAGGAGGAGACTTACTCGAACAGGCAAACAGTCAAAAGTGACATCAATTTTGTCCAGAGCGAGGCATAATATTAGTCCCTCAGTCCTGATCCGGCGGGCCCTCTCCCCCCCCCGCTGCCCCCCCACCCCCCCGATCCCGATCCCCAGGCAAGGTATCTAGCCAGTCCCCGGCTGCTTCGGGACGATCAAAAAAGTGCGTGCGGCCATCCAACTCCACCCGCAGCTTAGCTGGGAAAAGCATAGCGTACTTGAGATTTAGGTCCCGTAGACGACGTTGGACTCCGAGAAAGCTTAGTCTCTGCTTTTGGACCGCTGGGGTGAAGTCAGGATAAAAATTTATATCCATATTGTCGAGTCTGACCGGCCCCTGTAGTCTGGAGGATTGCAGGATAGCGTCTCTGTCCCGAAAGTTGAAAATCCGGGCGATGAGAGGCCTCGGGGGGGCTCCGGCCTTGGGCCTTCCCCCGGGAACCCTGTGGGCCCGCTCCACCGCGAAGAATTTACTCAGTCCCTGGGGCTGGAGGTGGGTGAGAATCAAGTCCTCCACGAATAGATCCGCCGCTGCCTCCTCACGTCCCTCAGGCACCCCGAGAATACGGACATTGTTCCTCCGGGCCCGACCCTCAGAATCCTCCAGGCGACGATCCATCAGCGCGCTCGCCTGGCCAAGCCGGCGCACCTCCTTTTGGAGGGCTGCCACATCCGTCGTGAGGCCCGATGTGGTGTGGGCCAAAGAATCGACCCGGTCATTAGTCTTGGATAGATCGGCCCTTACTAGGCCAACATCCACGAGGACCGAGTCAATTTTCTGCACCAGTGTATCAAAACGCTGATCCACCGAGGCCTTCATCTCAGCGATGGCGCCCATCACGTCCCGCAGGGTCAGATCCGCGGGCAGAGCAGGAGCATCAGTCGGGCCCTCAGGGGACCTACGCGGCACCTCGGGAGATCCCTTCTGGAGGGTATAGCGGTCCATGCTGTTAGACTGGTGGACTGCGCCACGTCGGGTCGATTTCACCTTTGCCCGATCTCCATCTTGCTTTGTGGACATGGTTCCAGTCCCACGGCCGTGCCAGGCACGTCGTAAAGGGCGGGCAAGCCGGTTCACGGGACCCGGGGGGGGGTAACCTCAGGGCCGCGGGGCAAGGCACAGCCGGCGGGCCGGCAGGGCACCCCAACGGGGCCACACCACCTCACAGTGCCCCGCGACCCAACCTCGCCGAGACAGCAAGGAGGGTGCAAAAGCGAAAGTGAAAGTGCGGGGTACACGAGCCGCCGCGCCCAGCCCGCCGCTGTTGTTGACTTTGCCTCCGGATCACCCCACAACTCCAATCCGGGGTCCGGTGTGGAGAAGGCCGCAAATCTCAATCGATGCTACCGCCGGAGTCCGAGGTCCAATTTGGAAGCGGAAAGCGGGTGCCACCTCAGCTCGGGCTCACCAACACAGTCCCCTCATCTAGGACAGGATATTGTCAGGATATATGTAGGAGGTCGCGGAGGTCCTCGGGAGCCTCGCACCTACGCGGCCATCTTGGTTGCGCGCTAGGCTCCCCCCCCGCTTCTGCATATTTAAATAAAGACTGTTACAGTAGTCTAATCTTGACATAATCAAGGCAGTTACCACTGTGCGCTTACAGTCTGCCGGTAGAAGAGGCAGAATTTTCCTCGTGGTCCTGAGAATATAAGAAGTGGCAGAGACCACGGCATTCACTTGATCACACATGTCAAGAATGATGTTCATCCAATATCACACCCAGGTTCTTGACTTTCCTGGAGGGTATTGGTAGAGTCCCCATAGACTTTGGCCACCAGTTAGGGGTCCAGAAATTAACATTATTTCCAAACAGGATTACTTGTTTTAGTAGCATTCAGCTTTAAACAGTTTTGCGTCATCCAACCTCCCACTGCTCCCATACAATCATGAAGCCTCTCACCAGTTGCCTTCTCCTTCCCTGGTTGGAGGGATACCACAATTTGAGTATCATCGGCATATGATGTTAGGCAAAAGTCGAAAGACTCAATTAAAAGAGCCAGAGAGGATACATAAATATTAAAAAGCGTAGCACTGGCCCGTCCTCCAAGCCCTGCCCTCTCAAAAATCTGACAAGCCAGTAAACAGAGCAGACACCCCCTCTCTCTTCTGAAAGTATTCAGGTAGCACCTGAATACCCTCACGAGTGATTAGTAGCGCTATACAAATACTGATTGATTGATTGACAGCCACACCATAATCCTTTCCCTTTCCAATCCGTGTTGCTGTTCCTTATCCAAAGGCCTTGCCCCTGTGTGTTCCAAGCCCTAGCGCCACCTCCAGGCCCAATCACTTCTTGTCCCTCAGCTCAGATACTCTGAGTGCCCCAAGAAACCGTACCGTCAACAGCGCCCCAAACAGCACCCTTTCACAAGTGAACGTGCAGGCGAAACTCACCCCGTCCGTCAGACCCCTCAACAGCGGCTGCCTCGTCTTCATCATCTTGCCCTTTTCACTAGCGCAGCCTTCCGAAACCCTGACTCATTTTTGGACTTTCACTGTGAGCAAGTCTCACTGCCTGAGTCTCATTCATGGTAATTGGGCTGCATGTGCTAACCTCCAGTGTCCGCTTTTTAGGTCTCGGCTGTCGAATGCAGCGCATGCGCTGCTCTTGGCATTCGAGAGCTTCTTGGAATCAATACAGTTTCCAAAGCTCTCGGAGGTGGAGTTGAAGCCCCGCTCATCCTTTTAATTGGCCAGCGTCATCTTCAATGCAAAACGCTGGCTTCTGATTGTAAAGGAGGCTTCTTAGTCCCTCCTTGTTGCCGCCTTGTTTCCTTTTTGCCACGCGCACCGGGATTTGATCTTTTACCAGCGGCATGACACTCTCCCCTTTATTCTTCCTACGTACTTTTTTATTCACATTCAGCTTTGACAAAGTCAGCCGCATGTTTATTTTCGCATCGCGGCGCTTAAAGTGAAAGTGCAATGCGAAAATAAACATGCGGCTGACTTTTCGGTACCGCGCTTGCCTCGGCATATTTACACGTGCCAGCCGTCCATTTTTGTAAAGCGAGGTTACAATGAATTTTCAAACTTTTCAGTGAAATGGCTTTCTGAGTCATTTATACGTAGAAATTCGGCACGTTTAAAATGATTGCCGTGGTAAATGCCAGATCGCTTTTCCTCATTCTATTGACAGGAAGCGTGATAAAAGAACATTAATGTCTGTAAAACGGTGGTCGCATCTGCACGTCGGTGGTTGGTTCAATTGTCCCCGCAATAAAAAACATATCTGGAGTGTTTGTGTAACAGGTTTGCGACCCGTGTGTCTTTTGTTGTTAACCCTGCCCATAGGTTTTGATAAGTTAAAGCAGAATCAAGCGTGCAACCCCAAGTTCGGTGGTCGGGATTTCCGCTCTGAGCCCACCTTCAGAGGTTTCCCTTTTGTTCATTCCGCTTCCAAGCACAGATGAAAGTGTGCTTTTGTGCTGCGCCCCGAGTCTTCGAAGCGCGCATTTTTAGTCTGAGCAGCGCACCCCCACTTGGGCACCGTCCATGCCCCGTTTTCATTGCATTGTCTTCGGGTGAGACGCGGGCACCGTGGTTCGTTCACATGCTACACATGCCACTTCCTGCCGGAAAAAAAAGAGAGCTCATTAAATCGCATTTTGTGACAAAGACCTTAAGCACACTTTTTTTTGCCGTTTTTGACAATCGGGGATTCATCATGGGTGTCAGCGACAGAAAAGCGGGATCGTTTGTGGCTCAAAAATACCCAAGCCGGGCAGAGGCTGCCTTGTTTGTGGCTGTCTGCTCCAGGCTCCGGCCACGGATGAGCAGATCCCGGAAGAGGACGAGGACGCCCCTGTGTTTGGGATGAGAATGGCCCTCTTTCTGGCTACTGTTTGTGTCCTTCTGGCCCTGCGGTCGCGGAGAGCCCCCGCCCCATCACTTACCCGTTGGACTCCGGACATGAAAACTTCTTCCTCAGACGCTAAAGCACATGTATTTTCAGTGTTTTTTTTTAAAGTTATGCCATAGCCTGGACCTAGCGCCTAGGCATAGCGAGCGCTTGACAGAGAAGCCGCAGCACCCCCCTTCATATGTTTGTTAATATCACAAAAGGGCTCGGGAGACAAGAGGTGGTCGTGCAGTCACGTGGAGCAGCCTTTCTTCTGGGGTACCTAACCTCCCCCCCCCCCCCCCCTTCGAGCTGGGAATGAAAGGCAGAGAGGGTGTCAGCGGCTCGCAATAGGCACCTGAGAAAGAAGGCGCTGCTTCCTACAAAGAGAACGCAGTTGTAACACGTTGTTGCATGGAAATGTCGAGTTTTGTCTTGGAAAGTCATATGTGCAATATCTTCCGATGCTGTATGCTTTAGAAGTCCGAGGTAGAGAAAATAATGCCAGCGAATGGGAAACTTTGAGTGAGAGGCCTCGAGTAGAAAAGAGCTAAGGGCGAATGTTAAGACAAAGGGTTGAAGCAAGGTAGGATGTGAAGAGAGACAAAGATAAGGCGCGGGGAGTCTCGGTCCGTAAAGCCAGGGGAAGAAAATGAGATTTAAAGGATAGTGAGCAAGCCAGGAGTACGTAGGAGAGCAGGGCAGGGGGACCAGCTCCGGCAGAGTGTGCTTTAGTCTTGGAGGTCCTTGGAGCATGCCAGGTGAAATAGCGGTGCGTTCCAGGGCGTGCGAGCTGCACTGGAGAGGGACTCTGAAGCAGTTTTGTAAGAGCTAATGTTTTTAGGTCTCGCCTGAGCCAGAACTTGCGGTGCTCTGGCGAGACTTTTAGTAAGTGGGCTTCACAAAATGCTACCACACGCTTTTGCTTGTGGCTTATAGCTTGCGGTTACGCGCGTGGTTACGCGCACAGGCGCCATCTGGCTTTCCTCTTCATGGCTCATTAAGCGCATCGCTCGTGGGCCGTGTCACTTTCACGGCTGCGCGGCTAATGCTTGTTAAATACAGATTTTAGGCACGCTTTCATTCCCACTTCATTACCATCCACCAGGGCCGGACTGGCCGTAGCGGGCACCAGGCAATCTCCGGTGGGCCGCACGGGTTGGGGCCGGTTTTGGGCCCCTGGGGGCCGTTTTTGTTACAGGGCCGTTTTTGCAGCATAGTTGCAAAATCGGCCCTGTAACAAAATCGGCTGAAAACTGGCCCTGGCAAAGAGCTCGGCGGCACCCTCAACCCCCCTGGGGGTCAGCTGAGCACATTGCCAGGGCCGGTTTTGGTTCCCAGTCCGGCCCTGCCATCCACCCTCTGTGGAAAAGAAGCAAATCTTCCTTCTCAAACTTTCCAGTTCAGTTTTAACAAACCCTTCCGGACTAAAATAGGACGGTGCGCCCCAGTAACATTTCCACCAAAGGTATTATGATAACATCGTGCATTGAATTAACAAAACAAAAAAAGACTTCTATGGAGAATGCAAATCAAACGTGCGCACTGCCAAGCTTCCCCTGTGCGCTTACCTTCCTGAGGGCTCAATTGAATCCATTACCAGACACTCGCACACCCTTAATCTAAATATTGCAGGTTCAAGCATTCTAACTTTGTGGCAGTTTGTCCGCCATCCTAATCCGTTTTTCCCCCTCTTATGTAAGTATCTGATGGGGAATATAAGTGCCACCCCCGCCGCCCCAGCTGAAATTAAGCACGGGTTAGATGACTGCGTGCCAATCAGTGTGCTTCTCTGCAGCGCACTGGGAGCAGCGCGGCAGCTTTGTACTCTAGTTGCCTTCTCTTAACCAGCGATCAGTATTATCCAATGTAACAATGCACAGAGGCAGTCCCAGCTTTTCAGCGCTATCATTTGGCGCTGTGTTGCTTGCAGGCCTGCCTGCAACGGGGACCACACACCATGTACAATGCTGAATCGCCCGTGGGTTGCGGAAAAAGGTTGACGACTTTATCTCGTGCACGGTTTAAACTCAGCCCAGCCTGAACACAAGCTACTTCCGGGTCGTGGCAAGTCAAAAAGCGTACAGCAAACACAACAATAACTTGTCGGTGTTTTTAGTCGTTAAACTTGTAAAAGGGGTGGACGGTCCCATTGAGAAGAGGGCGACGAACGGTTTCGCCACCTGCTGTTAGCTAAAGATCGGATATTGCTGAAAGATGCTCTTTAGCGCCTCGTCGCCATTAACCCCTCGCGCACTGGTTTGGTTCAAAGCCGCTAAAAGAGGCAGCCCGCTCCCGTGTGTTATGCAAACCGTCCCCATGCGCCCTGAGGAGCCAGGCGGCGCATAGGCTACAGGCCCCGGTGCTACAGGCATAAAGCCGCCTGCCTCACTGGGTGCACTTACCTTCTCGCTGGAAGGAGCTCTTGCTAGCATTTTTCCTATACGGCGAGTGCCCATTCTGGAAGGCCCTCGTTCTGATTTATGTTTTCCCTTCTAGAATATTCTCCCCCAGGTGAGTTTGCCATCTGGACCACGTCACTTATGAATGTTTTTCTTTCAGAAAAAGTTCTGCTTTAAAGGTTTTGCTGGAACTTTTTTGCCATTCTCTGCTTCCCGCCAAACAGTACTGTTTGTTAAAATTCTTGAGAAAGTTTTCGAAACTTCCAACTTTTAAACGTAACTTTTTTTTGCGGGTAAACTTGTTTGCTAATAAAAACCTACAACTGATATAGTGCACGCAGTTCTAGCATTATATTCCCGAACATATACATTTGCTTGCTACGAATGTCTCAGGACCTTGTAAGGGCACAGCAGCTGTTCGATACTGCCTGACCACGCGATGTTGGCTCGTGATGCCAAATTGACATGCAGCATAAGAGTTTTATATTTTATGATGCGGTCACCCGCTAAAACCTCTGTGAACCGAAGCCTTCACTTCAGCAAGGTCCGTTGAGCTATTCGGCGGTCCTCGAATTAATATATTCACCCTCCCGAGGTCGGTTATAGGTATTGCTGATTGCGTGAAGAGCCAAAGGCCAAGGTGACCGTTAATAGAGTTCCGCTACTTTTTAAGAAGTTTTACCAGGTGAATTCATTCCCACGGCGAAAGGGAGTTACCGAGTCACTCGCCTCGGCCTTAATTTTGCTTTGCATTCTGGAACTTGTAGTATTGTACTGTATAGGACTGTCCTGGCACAAACCCTCGCTATTGCCGCATATGTAAGGCTGCCGGGGGGGGGGGGGGGGGGGGTTGCGCAGCGGCCCGCCCCTTGGAGGGCGGCCGCCTTAGTGCCACAGGAAGGCACAGGGGTGGGAGGTCGAGTCCCTGGGCTAGTCCGGGGGAGACCCCAACTGATAGCGGCTTCAGGGCAGGGAGGAGACAGGGGTACATATGCTTATTAAATTATGGCCACTACTTCTCTGTCTCGCCTTATGTGGTCATGCGTCGGCGCCGTGCAGGTTGCTGGCCTGTCTCGTGGTTGATGGCCGGCCTCTTCTGTATTGCGGTGAGTCGGGCCCCTGCCTCACGCATTGGGGGGCCCAGGGTCTGGCGGCGAGGACTGTCGTGCCCACGTCGGGGGCGATGGATCCCATGGGTTTCGGGCATGGTGCGGTCGGGTTAACCGGTGTTGGATGTGGCAGGAGTGTTTAGGCGGATTTGGGTTTCTCGCGCCTTGGAAGGGGCAGGGGGTGTGCCTGGGGGACTGGCTCGGAGCAAGTTTCGGACTGTTGTGGTGAGACGGGATCAGGGGTCTGGCAGGGGTGTGTGCCGGGGTGAACGGCTCCCATTTGGTATTTGGCACGCCGACGTCATGTTTTCGGCTCAGTTAAACAAAATTAAAAAAAAAAAAAAAAAAAAGGAGAACGAGAGCGGAGCAGGTCCGTCGTCGTCGGGGGTGGCTGCCGTGTCCGTGATGGTCTTCTGTCTTGGGTTGGGCTTGCCATTGCCCTCAGCAGCAGGGTAGCAATCCCGGCGGCCGCATATAGCAAAACAGCCTAAACAGCCTTGGATGTGAGTTTGGGACCGCCTTGTGGCTGAGGTGGCTGTGGGATTAGCCCGGTTTGGCACGGTAGGATGTTGTTTGGCCGCTCAATTCTCAGGTGTTTCCCCGAGGGCCTCGTGCCTGCCTTAGTTTCATGGCATCCCTCCCCAAGGGCCTGGGGCGGACCGCCGTTCTGGCCAGTAGGGGCAGCGGACCTGCCTCGTCCGCCGGCGGGGTGGTGCCGGGCTGCCGCTCTGGTCTCGGCCTCTTGCCATTAGAGCAGCATGTGGGCTCGGCCCTGTTGTGGCACGCCGGTTTCCTTGCCGAAGTCTTTGAATTATTGCCTCTGGGCTATTTCTAGTGTGGAAGGGGTTTCCCGTAACTAGTGTGGCTTGGATGCCGGAGTTACAGGGTGTGGTCACCAAGCGGCACGCGACCCGGAGGCGCTGGGGGTTGCCCCCTTCCGCACGCGACACTATTTTGAAATGCAGCCGCTCGCCAGGGGCATAGCGGCGCGGTCGGTGTTGGGGACACAGCAGGGGCCCCAGTTGGGGGACCCGCGGGTATTGGGATGCTGCGTGTGTATTCTCAATGCGCCAATGGCTTGGTGAATAGCCGTAGTTCTTTATTTCGAGTGTCTCATCTATAGGCCAAATCCTATTTAGAGGCCGCCATATCTTGATTGCAGTAGAATGCCACGGGTGGGTGCTCCATGGGGGACCTCATCAGCTCTGCGCGCTCGTCATGTTTGGGGGGGCCGGCTGGGCACCTGCTGCCACATGTGGGGATGGCGCGGTGTGCCGGGCCTTTGCTGGTTGTTTCTTGTTTATGAAGTACCAAGGTGTGACGAAGGGCCACTTCGTTCGACAGTGTTTACATACTTTTAAATAAAATGCTGCGTTCTCTACTCCTTCCCCTATGTGCTCATAAGGGTATAATTATGACGAGTGGCCCTTGAGCTACCGGTTCGAGTCCTGTTTTTGGCTGTGCGGTGCGCAGGAACTGGGCCCCATCCTCCGGGTGGTCAGTGGGGACGGCATCTCGGCGACGTGGGCCGGGACAGATCCCCCACTTGTGCTGTGCTACAGGGAGGAGGGGCACAGATGTAAATGGGTGTAAATTAGGGGTTGCCGCGCCACTGTAAGTCACAAATGACTGTAAGACCTGCTGGTCTGACCTTCGCCGTGAGGAATGAACTATTATGGCCATGCTGAAGGGGTGTGAAATGATTTTCATCTGGCAAGGAGATATAGGGAAAGGGCTTTTAGGGAACAAGATAATCTGATTGGCACAAATTAGAAATAACTTTGGCGAGAAAGGTAGGGGCATGTTATCTCTGCCTTGTTTTTGTGAAAGATGGTATATGGCTTAATGAAACATAGGGGCTCCATCACACTAATTATGGGCTGAAGGAGTAGCAACTCAGCACAAACGTTGACCTGCAGCTATATGCAGGGGCTTTGTAGTGGAAGGCATTTGTTTAAATAGCTCACTGTTCAGATCCCTGGGAGAACCCAACATATTTGGATAGGGAACCTTGTACAAACTTCCATAAAATCCTTACTACTGTGGTAAATTTAATTTACCTAGACTTAATTTATGCGGTAAAATTCAATAAGAATAACTCAGTAAAAATAAGAGGCAGAATCCGTGGTATTTGAGGTTATAAAAGGGAATTTATTCCTTACAAAGGAATGATGGTTCGAACCAGGCAATCGAGTTCCGTCACCACGAAGGTTCAGGAAGGGATCAGCAATACATTATTGACAGGTTATCATATTTATAGGAAAATGCATTACAGTAAAGACATATGCAGAAGGCGTTACAGTTGAGAAGAGAGATAAGAATACACATACGTAATGAAAAAGGCGTTACAATAGGCGTGCATGAGGGCATGTACTAGAAACGTCATTATGATGATGACACAAATGGGTGGATCCATAAGAGAATTCTGCAAAGTCAGCAGAAATACATGGCAGAGATGCGCGTGCAGCCGCATGACGTGTGATTGACGTGTAACTAGAGGGTGAAGGGAACTTGACATTTAGCCCTACATGAGGAGACAGAAGTCTGGGATGTCAGGACAACCTAATCCCAAATCGTATCTAATATCTTGTGTTTAAGGAACTATATTATCTAGAAGGAAAGGTCTTTTCGGACAGAGCCTATTCTATACTGACTGCTAGTGCGTGTACAAGCGTCTAGGTGTCTACATGAGATGCGAGGGGGCATGGGCCTACCATGGTAACGAAAGTCATGAATTACTTGCACGGAGACAGTAAGGCCGGGCCCTTTGCTCTGCAGCTGGAGGGATGTTTACCTAAGCTACTAGACAGGAATGCATTTCTCGAGGAGCGGAGCAGATAACTTGAAGGCTGAATACAGTTTTTGGCAGGCAACAGGCCGGGCTAGGCACCGTTAGCCGCGCAGGAAGTAAGACAAAGTTCATGGATACAGATGCAGGTCCAGGCTGGAGCATTCAGAGGCAGAAGCAGGAAAAGCTCGATGGCAGAATTCAGGGCCTACCTTGCCAGAGCTGGAAAACGTGAAAAGTATACCATATAAAGACGGTGGCAAGGCATACTTGGGAACGGAATATCTGACCTATTCATGGCAGATCTGAAAGAGGACATATTAACGTTGGACACAATTGTATTTGCGTCTTCATAGCTTGAAGTGGAGGGAACATACATGTACTTGTAGCATGTACATGGAGCCGTTGGGGTCTAGATAGGGGACACAATTGATCATAAAAATTCATATTTCCTCATTCCCTCCTTGTCCCCTACGGACCCTTCATGAAATATCGATCTTCAGGAATCCATCAATCTGTTCATGTAACATCATTTGCTCTTCTTTCTTCTTCCGGGATTTTGAATGAAAACTTGAACGTGGAATACACGATGTGGCACACAGGCCGCAAATCGCTGGTCCACATTGTAGACACAGGCAACAACTGAATACTATGAGAAGGCCAATACCTAGGAAGGATAGGACTTTCCATCCCCAGGCTGACAACACGCTCCAGAACCAACCAGACCATGTCCAGGTGCCTGGATTCTGATGTATCTGGTTTGCAATCTTGTGAAGACGAGTTATGGCTTTATATACGGATGGCGCGTTTTCTGGAATGAAAACACAGCAACTTGATCCGATGACCCTACAAGCTCCGCCCCTATCGGCTAGGATGACGTCAAGGACAAGACGATTTTGGAGAACAACAATCCGCATCGCAGACTGCTCCTCTGTTAAGTTGCCTAGGGCGGAAGTAGTTTCATTCACTACTGCTTCAAGGGTTCTGGTTAATCTACGTATCAGTTTACTATTTGAGACCACACCTATGTAAGGAAAGAGACCTTTATTGAAGTCTGTATATTGTTCCCATGCTGTTTCAGTGTAGTCAACAATCGGGATATCTCTCTGGGGTCTATGGTGTACTAGATTGGTATTTCTATGATAATCAGGAGGGGCTAGAAAAACAGGTGGCAGAAGGAATGCAATGTAACAGGTACCATCCCAATCTAGAGGTAGACGTATATATGCGGTATGACCACATATGAAGTAGGAATGACGGGAAGCTCTAAATGTAGACTTGCCTTTATCACTGAATTCGATCACAGTAGTACATTTACTATGACCCAGGTGTACTGAACCATTCTTTCTTACACAGAATTCTCCTTTGACTGGTAATACTGACATAGCAGGCAAGACTAGTGCAGCTTCAGATTCAACATTCAGAATCATGAGGTTAAGTGTAAAATTACCTAATCCATATACTTCATTTTCTAGGTCAGTTCCTGTTCTTTTGGGAAGTCCCTCCTTGTTAGGGTAACAGGCTTTAAGCAAAACTAAGTTCAGGTTTCCCCATACCCAGTTGCTCTGGTAAACTACAGTGTTTGAATCTAAAGAGTTAATCAAACTAAACCATGCTCCACAGGAACCATTGTGTGTAAACGGGTACGGAAAGAGAGGCAGAACTCCTTTGTATTTCTGATAGGGAGGGAGTCGGCCACATATCCAACAATTTGTAGCATTGCTGGTCTGATGGGAATGATGTAACATACTAATGAATGTGTTGTTGCGCAGCGCAAATCTATAGGACAACTCATGTGGAGGTAGTTCACTAAAAGAATGTTCGGCAGTAACATTGTAAGCAGAATGAGCACGCTTGAAAATAGGATAGTACATGTGCAACAGTATACTTGCAGCAATAATAAAAAGACTTAGAAAAAACATAATCAACAATGTCACTATACAGTGACTATGAAGTGATTTACAGTATGCATGTTTCTCGAGCTGTTTCTGTCTATTTCTCTCTCTAATTCGGTCTAGAGGATACATGTCAGGGACTTATTCAACCGATTCACCTTGAAGAGGACTTAAACAATCGAATTGTCTGACTTGCTAGACCTTAGTTTCAGTTTATAGTCTTGAGATTCTGTCTTTTCAACCAGGGGGAGTTTTGAATCAGTCTGTGGAAGGGGAAGGCAGGGCTGAGAGTTCAAATCAGATGGTAGTCCATGAAATTTCTTGATATGGCTCGAGTGTAACCAACCCTTGCGACCCTCGACCTTCACTGCTGTCCTCGTCGTTAGAAGTACCAGTTTTGGCGTTTGCCAGCGAGGCTCCAACGGGCTCCTCCTGTCGAAGTTTCTGATGAAAACAAAGTTTCCAGGAACCACTTCATGGGGCTTCACCTCGGTGTTGTCGGGAAAGGCTGCAGCTACCTGTGAACGGCAAGATTGTAGTGCAGACATCAAGGAAGCAAGGTAATCTGTCAGCATATTACAATCAACATCAGTGATTTTACGAGGTATAGGCGTCCCCCACATATTTGGTGGCCTACCGAAGACCACCTCGTACGGGGATAGCCCTGTGCGAGAATGTGCTACCATTCTCATGTAAAAGAGTGCAACTGGTAAGGCTACTATCCAGTCGACGCCTTTCTCTCTACAGATTTTAGAAAGTCGTATTTTCAGGGTCTGATTATGACGTTCCACGAGACCTGCTGCCTCGGGATGTCGGACACAGTGGAATTTCCATTGATAGCCTAACAAGAGTGAAATGTGTTTCATTAGCTCGGATGAGAACGGCTGGCCATTATCTGAGTACACGATACGGGGCAAACCATACCGTGGGAAGAATTCACGAACTAACTGCTTGGCAGTAGTCGGGGCAGTGTAATCTGAGACGGGATATGCCTCTGTCCAACGGGAAAGAGCGCATACAACTACGAGGACATATTTGAATCCTCGACATCGTTCCATCTGGATATAATCCATCTGGAGGACTTCAAAAGGATGATCGGGAGGTTGAAATCCACCCTGCTCTACAGGTACGCCTTTACCTGGATTGAACTGACAACAAATCATACAAGTTCGGACTTTCTGTTTGGCTGCAGCTCGTAAGTGTTTGTTGAACCAAATGTGTTGAATACTGTCTAACATAGCTTTTTCTCCTAGATGTGCTGGACTATGTATTGTGTTAATGATAACTTGAACCATTGAGTCGGGGAGAAACCATATAGATTTTCCCTTCGTCATCCATCCCTGATCTGTTTGGATCCCTCCTAATTCAGTCCATTTCTTTATTTCTTCTGGCGTAGCATGTGTCTGTATGTCAATTACATCAAGGGCGGGATCCCTAACTGTCATGCAGTGTGTTGGCGTCGGAACTATTGTCTTTGTCAAGTCAGTTGCATGAGTCCTATTCTGTGCTGTGTGCTTAGCTGTTCGGTCTGCTAGGTCGTTACCCTGGGAAATAATATCGGTGACTTTTGTATGGGCTTTGCACTTCATGATAGATATTGAAGTAGGCAGATGTATTGCATCTAACAGAGCTTGAATGAGGGGACCGTGTTGAATGTTGGCACCGTGAGAAGTCAAATAACCTCTCTCTCGCCAAAGGACTCCGAAGTCGTGTACAACTCCGAATGCATAACGTGAATCTGTGTATATGTTAACTTTTCTATTTTTGGCTTGAATACAGGCTTGTGTCAGAGCAATGAGCTCTGCTGCTTGAGCTGATAATGTGTCAATACAATTTGTTTCAATGACTTCGGTGTCTGTCGTGACTGCATAAGCGGCCACTAACTCTCCTGTACTTGTTCTCATACATGAACCATCCACATAAAATGTTAGGTCTGGGTTTGGTAATGGGACGTCTGTCAAGTCTTGTCTGGGTTTTGTCGTAATAGTAATGACTTCGACACAATCATGTGCCAATGGGTCTGTTCCACTTAATGGCAAAAGTGTGGCAGGATTTAATGTACTACAACGTCTGATTTCTATGTGTGGCTGAAACAATGTTAGTTCGTAACCTGTCAGTCGTGCTATAGTCAAGTGTTGTGTTTGTGTCCGGTTCAAGAGAACCTCTACTGCGTGTGGTACTTGTACTGTCAATTGATGTCCTAATACTATGGAATCGCTTTGTCTGATCGCTAGAGCTGTCACTGCAACTGATTTCAGGCACGCAGGAAGAGCTTGAGCTACGGGATCTAACGTGCTAGAAAAGTAAGCACATGGTTTGTGTGATCCTGCTTGTTCCTGAGTGAGTACTGATAAGGCAGTACCTTCACGTTCTGTAACAAAGAGTGTTAAAGGCTTACTGTAACATGGTGTCGCTAAAACAGGTGCTTGGCATAAAGCTTTCTTTAAGTCTTCAAAAGCTTGTGTATGTTCTGGAGTCCAAGGGAGGACAGTCGATGTCGCTGCCTCCTGGGTTGTCAACTGAATGAGTGGTTTTGCTAGAAATGCGTACTGGGGAATCCACTGCCTACAGTACGAAGTGAGGCCTATGAAGGCCCGTACCTCCTTTTGTGTCTTGGGTGGTGGCATGTTTACAATTAACTGGATGCGGTCAGGTGTGAGCTGTCTCCCCCCCTTGGACAGCAAGTGCCCTAGGTACACAACTTGCTGGGCACAGAATTGCAGCTTCGAAGGGGACACCTTGTGCCCCTTGTCGGCTAGAAAATGTAAAACCGTCAGTGATGCTTTTTCACATTCGGGTTCGCTTCGGGCGGTGATCAGCAGATCATCGACATACTGAAGCAGTGCAGTGTTAACTGGCATGTGGATACTGTCAAGTTGTCTTTTCAGTGCTTGGCTGTAGATGCTAGGACTTTCTGTAAATCCTTGAGGTGCGCGTGCGAATTTAAAACTTCGTCCATTTAAACTAAATCCGAACAAATATTGGCTTTCCGAATCGATTGGGACGCTGAAGAAGGCGTTCTTGAGGTCAATTACAGTAAAGAACGTTGCTTCTGAATCAATAGCTGTCAGTAATGAAGAGATATCTGGGACCACGGGATATTGTGGTACAATGCATTTATTCAATTTGCGCAGATCAATAACTAATCGATATACTGGGGGTGCTTTTGGATCAGTTCGTTTAAGAATCGGAATGATCGGAGAATTACATACATTGGAGTCGGTTTCTACAACCACTCCTTGTGCAATGAGCTCGTCAATGATTTGCAGTAAAGCCACTACAGAATCTGGAGGTAACTTGTATTGTCGCATTCGTGGTAATACCACTCCTGCTTTGAGTGTGACTCGATATGGTGTAATGTGCATACAACCTACATCAGTGGGGCCTTTTGCCCATAAATGTGCAGGTAGATTCTGTAACCGGTGATCCATGTCTCTTGACACGTAGTGACCTTTAAAGTCACGCAAAAATAGTCGTACTCCGTCCGGAGAACAACATATTATAGCTCCTAGAGCTTTCAATGTTTTTATACCTAACAAGTTTTCTGGGCATGATTTTGTAAGCAATAGATCTGTAGTCCGTGTCAATGGACCAACTGTAAATGCAAGCGGTTGCGATACTTCGTTAATAGTAGGCTTTCCTGAGAAACCAAGGGAAATATTTTGTGAGCCTGAGAGGGGTGCCCCTGGGACTTCGTCGTGACTTATAGTTGTTCTGCTTGCCCCTGTATCAAGTAGAAACTTTCTGTCTTTCCCTAATACTTGACTCTGTACATAAGGACCCTCTTGATCTACAGGAACCTCAATAAGGGGTAAGCCAACTTCCCTCTCTAGGCTATTTCATGTGTAGCGCTGATAATCAGGATAGTCATTTTGTGCATACTGGTACATCTGTTGTGTCGTGTTTTGTGTTGCGGCAATAGGCTGTGGCTGTGGTACCACTACGGTCTGTTGTGGAACCGGCATAGGCTGTACATGTTGAGGTGCTTGTTGTTGGATCTGATCCTGTCTAGGCGGACGTGGTCTCTCCTTGGTTTTACCCGTAGAGATATTATGTTTCAGAACTGCACAATCGTTTATATAATGACCTGGCTGTTTACAATAGTTGCATGTCCCTTTAACGGGAACCGCTGAATTACTGGACTGTGTCGCACCCTTTTTATGACCGTCAGCTGGAACTGACTGGGCGACGAGCATTTTCATTTTCGTGTCTTTCATACGTCTTTGTTCGTGTTCTTGTTCTTCTCTAATTCTATTCTGGTGATAATGTAACATTTGTGAAGGAGTGTTAGCTTGCCAAGTGCTCTCAACTTTCAATACTCTATTTTTAACCTGCGGCAGGGAATTCTCGACTAGTTTTGTGACAAAAAGATGTGGATATGAATCGCTACTTGCTTTCAGGCCGCTATTAATACCAAAACATTTTTCAAATCGGGAATAAAAATCACTAGTGTCTTCATCGGGTTTCTGTTTGCAAGCGGAGATTGCTCCCCAGTCTTCCTTTTTCGTAGTTAATAAACGTGGCAATACTTGTACTAATAATCCTGGTAATGCTTTAGTTTTGTCCCTAAGCCCTACGCCTGCAGTTCGTGCATTTTCTTCGTTTTCTAATACTGTCCAATCAATCTTTTGGTCTCCCACTTCCCACTCTTTTTCTTTGAGTTTCTCGTAAATACCGGCAGGCAATAATACTTTCAATATTTTCATAATGTCAGGAGAGGTATAATCACCCATGAGTAACATGTCCTTTAGTTCACGGTGAAAACCTGCTGGATCTTTGTCATGGCTGGGCACTAATTTTTTCATTTCCAATAGTTCTATTTTAGTTATGGGCGTGTACACAAACACGCGTCTAAAAGTATTATCATCATTCCTAACTGGGTGTACTTCGCGTAAGGGATTCTGTCTGTCTATGTAATACGTTTTTCTCTCCATGGAAGGAGCTGGATCATGTTCTGGACACAAAAAGGCACTATATCTATATCTATGTCGGTATTCTAGAATTACTTTAATTAGATCGGTACCTAGACCTCTCCATTTATTCATGAGTAGTTCTATCAGTATATCAGGTAGGGGACCAGGATCGGAGTGTTGGCCTTTATATAATATAAGGAGATGTTGTATCATGTATATACCAGCTAAACGCTGTTCGTCTGGTGTGAGATTCAGAAACGTGTGTGCTAGCGCATCATCACTGTATTTTTCAGAACTGTCAGCCCATTGTACTGCTGACCTGGCTAATTCTTGTTCATCCATAGAATCGAGCACATGGTACCCCCTTCGTTCTCGAAGTAGTTTATCAGTAGCCTGGAATAAGTGTTCAGGGGTCCTTGGATTTGAGAAAGCTGTTTGAAAAATTCTGTTACATTCTGGACGCATCGGACGTATTGGATTGTTGAAAAATCTTCCTTTTCCTACATAAGCTATCGTTTGTCTAGCTGGTAATTCTAATTGTCCTGTGTTCATTTCTGACTGTTTCTCTGCTTCTAATCTTCTTTCATGTATTCGTTCTACTTCTTTTCTGATCTTTCGGCACATGACTTCTATATACTTCTGTTTATCATGTTTTCCGTCTGCTATATTCTGACCCCATCTGGTAAGTACTTGCATTTCCTCCGGATCTACCTCAGGCCTATCTCTGTTTCTAATCAAGCAGTTTATGAAAAAGCGTAACAATAATTTTTGCATGTCTACTTTCTGGTATTCCATGGCCTCGCCAATACTTTCAGGACCTTGCCCTGTTTGGACAAAGCGATATATTTTGTCTAGATGTTCAACCATTCCTGGTAATGTCATTAAATAGTTTGCAACTCGTCGTAAACGTACTGAAGATAGCAACATTCTGTCGTGTTTACCTGGCACTGGATCATATCTACAATCTGTAAGAGGCTCATTTAATATATTCTCATTAGCTCTTTGGGGTGTACGTTGGTGTGCTAAATCCCTATAAGTCAATCTAGTTGCTGGCGGTGGCGTGGAAAAACCTCCTGTCGCACCTCCTGAGGTGCCAAGTCCAAAAGGATTTGTTGGGTGTAGGGTAGAGAGTGTGGGTGCAGGAAGGACTGTAGAAACAGATGGAATGTTTAGAACGTGAGGAGGAGTTTGTTGCTGCGGAGGTGGGTGCAGCTGATCTTGGGGTTGAGCGTCGTTAACAGGTGGTGTGCGTTGCTGCGCATCATTAGCATAGTCGGGTGCTGCATCATCTAAATAGGAAGAAAGGAAAATGTCCTTTGCGGTCTTGGGATGTACTTTAATCGGGAGTAATGGAGGTGGCAGATCTTTTGGTACCTCCATGGTGGCCTTAGGCAAACCCTCGGCCAGAAGAGGATACATACCATTCATAAGAGTGTTTCGTTGTCTATCTACTTGTTCTGTTTTTACTCGGATACCTTCGTCAATTAATATGTTTTCTCGGGCTCTTTCTGAATCTTCCCTACTTTTCTCTTCTTTTCTGAGCGCTTTCTCTGTGCGTCTATGCGATTCTTTACGCCATAGTTCAATGGCATCTTTCTGTGACTGTCTGGCTTTCTTTTTCCATAATACTTCTACTCTCATGATGCAATCTGCATCCCATGTTCCAGCAACGGGCCATCTCTGACTCTCTGCTAAATCCTTGGTGTAGTCCACCCATAGATCAAGATATAATACGGCATCTAGGCCATGTTTATGGTACATAAAGTACCCCGGAGTGTCCCTAGGTGGAATGGGAACAGCTTCCTCGAGTATCCCTTTTCTAGTTTTTATCTGTCTTAATTTTGAAAATAACGGCATCTTGAACCTTGCTACTTGATTCTTACTTGAATTTTAACACTTGGACTTGAACACAATTAATACAATAAACACAATAATGAAGATCGAACAATCACTCATACCACGACATTTAAAACATATCACCAACTTTTCAGAAATGAACAATAATAATTAGAATAAAACTAGTTAACTGCATAATACTAAATATACTGTATGTACTGCTAAACAGTACAGATACACTGCTAAAACAGTGCAGACCAGGTCTGTGTACCCAAACCCGTCTTGACCGGCACAAACTAATGTGCACGTCTAGATGCGTCCCCAGCAACGGTACTCACCGGAAAGCACGGAACGGAAGGCCTCGGAAGTCTGGACTGGACTAGACCAAACTGGACTGGACTCGACTCGTGACTTAGATACTTCGGAACTTCGGAATCTGGTGGGCCTCTGTATACCTCGGATCTTGCTCTCTCAGCTAGGCTCTGGTCGGGATTTCTCCGCACTCCTCACCGCCTCGTCTGGGTGTTGATCGCAGCCTCAGTCGCCCCCGTTGGCCTGAGGGAGATACAGGAAATCCTGCGGGTACGCGTAATTGTCCGTCCGGCTGTGGCAGGAGACCGGGTCTGCAACGCACCTCCGGCGCGTGGGGTGTGAGAGGTGTCCCTATTCGGGCGCCAATTATGTGGTAAATTTAATTTACCTAGACTTAATTTATGCGGTAAAATTCAATAAGAATAACTCAGTAAAAATAAGAGGCAGAATCCGTGGTATTTGAGGTTATAAAAGGGAATTTATTCCTTACAAAGGAATGATGGTTCGAACCAGGCAATCGAGTTCCGTCACCACGAAGGTTCAGGAAGGGATCAGCAATACATTATTGACAGGTTATCATATTTATAGGAAAATGCATTACAGTAAAGACATATGCAGAAGGCGTTACAGTTGAGAAGAGAGATAAGAATACACATACGTAATGAAAAAGGCGTTACAATAGGCGTGCATGAGGGCATGTACTAGAAACGTCATTATGATGATGACACAAATGGGTGGATCCATAAGAGAATTCTGCAAAGTCAGCAGAAATACATGGCAGAGATGCGCGTGCAGCCGCATGACGTGTGATTGACGTGTAACTAGAGGGTGAAGGGAACTTGACATTTAGCCCTACATGAGGAGACAGAAGTCTGGGATGTCAGGACAACCTAATCCCAAATCGTATCTAATATCTTGTGTTTAAGGAACTATATTATCTAGAAGGAAAGGTCTTTTCGGACAGAGCCTATTCTATACTGACTGCTAGTGCGTGTACAAGCGTCTAGGTGTCTACATGAGATGCGAGGGGGCATGGGCCTACCATGGTAACGAAAGTCATGAATTACTTGCACGGAGACAGTAAGGCCGGGCCCTTTGCTCTGCAGCTGGAGGGATGTTTACCTAAGCTACTAGACAGGAATGCATTTCTCGAGGAGCGGAGCAGATAACTTGAAGGCTGAATACAGTTTTTGGCAGGCAACAGGCCGGGCTAGGCACCGTTAGCCGCGCAGGAAGTAAGACAAAGTTCATGGATACAGATGCAGGTCCAGGCTGGAGCATTCAGAGGCAGAAGCAGGAAAAGCTCGATGGCAGAATTCAGGGCCTACCTTGCCAGAGCTGGAAAACGTGAAAAGTATACCATATAAAGACGGTGGCAAGGCATACTTGGGAACGGAATATCTGACCTATTCATGGCAGATCTGAAAGAGGACATATTAACGTTGGACACAATTGTATTTGCGTCTTCATAGCTTGAAGTGGAGGGAACATACATGTACTTGTAGCATGTACATGGAGCCGTTGGGGTCTAGATAGGGGACACAATTGATCATAAAAATTCATATTTCCTCAACTGGGAGAGTGGAGAAAGAAGTAGGGGAGGAACTGGTTTATATGCAGCAATAGCTGCAAAGAGAGCTAACAGTTGCACTCAATGAATTACAAAACATGGCCTAGTACTGTCTCTTTTGGGCCCTTTAGTGAATCACCTGACCTCGTGGCAAGCTTGATGCACTGCTACTTCTATTTGCAGGTGGAGGATGGCCAGATGCTCTTGGGAATTATACGTCAACTATTATGCCCTAACCACTCTCCATAATGAAGGAACTGATTAAGTCCACGGTTCCTCTATTCTAAAATATTGTGCTGGTGGTAAGACTATCTTATGTATTGCACACTGTATATATCATTGATTGGAATGGTCACTCAATGAGGTGATTTATCTCATCATTAAAATACCTGAACTATGTTAATACTCTTATTCGTATCGCAGGATTCTTTGAACTGCATTTCCCTGCCTTCCTGCCTAATTTCCCCTTAATGATTGACTTTGGAATACCTCTAATATCCATGGCTTCATACCCTGTGCCATTTGAAGGCAGTGCCCCTGTTCTTTATCAGGATGTTGCATCTTAGCACAGCGACATTTGAAATGTTGGATATGTGTATGGGTATTTTGGCATCCTCTAAATGTTTGCCTCTGTGACAGAACCTGTTTCAGTCGGCCACAGGGCTCTGTACACTTCAACTCCTGCTACCATAGTATAAGGCTTGTGCTCTCCCACTTAAACCTGGTGAATTCCAAACACCTATTTCGCACACTTAATTTACTATTAAGTACTGATTATATGTGCTAGTTGTACCGAGGACCTGTAAATTAATGCTACAAGTGGCCTGCAGGACTTATCGCGTCTCCCTACTTCGGAAACCTGAGCCAGTTGGGGAGCCCTGCAGACCAGTTTTTAATTCTTATCCAATACTTGTAGCTCGCGCTGTTGGTGCCTTTCCAAAGAATTGGCTGTTTACTGGTGTGGGGGGACAGCCCAGCTGTCGTACACGCAGGCAGGCTGACATGAGGTAGAATAGCTCTGGGTGGGCCTTGCAACAAAGCTTGATGGTGAATTACTTCACTATATGCAACGAAAAGCACTGACCAGCCGATAGATGGGCTTGGGTAGGTAGTGCCCTTCGCATTGTAAATATAGAGATGCGATGCTAGGGCGCGGTATGTCATGTAACTGGAGCTGCTCCCCACCACTATGGTCGGGAGCAGGGGGAGGTGTCACTTTGCTTCCAGCACCTAGGCTAAGCAAAGAGTTACGCCTAGTGTTGAGTGAGTGTTAATGTTACCTGGTCGTTCTTGGCCTCCTGTGGGTAGGATGACCTATCGGCAAGGAACAGCTAGGGTGGTTTCCGTGTGCTTCAGTGATAAAAAAAAAAAAAAAAAACGGGGGCCCCGGCTCACACGGTAGTGGGCAAAGATCACACACGCCACTGGTGCCGAGGCCTGTCTTGATGCCTGGCGTTGGGCTCCCAGGTTACTTCTGAAGGGCTAGGCCTTCAGATGCTGAAAGGATGTCCGTTGTTATTTATTCGATTGTTAAACGATGGGTTATTTCCTGGGTCATCCGCGGTGTAGAGCGTTAGGCGCTGGTTGTCTTTCCATTGGGTCGGTTTGTTGCGGGATGGTGGTTTTTGGGGCAGGTCACAGGCCGCTTCCTCTCGCTGTGTTTGTTCTTCTAGGTGTGGTCGGGTCAAGTGACGGAGGAGAGCTACCATCGCGTGGGATATCTGGGCATGAAGGAACGCCAGGAAGATTGTAGCGTAGGCAGATAGTGGTACTTATCGGGGACTGGATGTTGGTCTCAATGGCATGCCGCCATGCAAGGGGACCATGTACCTAGGTCACGTCGATCAGGCAGTGACAGGTGAACTGGGACCATGTGTACCAGAATATACAGGAGTGGTTCCCACCACGGTCGGTCAGATGGGAAGCTGTCATCGTGATTCTCACTGGATACCCTCACTCCATCACGCCTATTGTAAGCTGAGGATGCCTGTTGATGCTGTTAGACCTGCTATTAGTTAGTACACTCACTGTTGTGCCTTGGCCCGGTTTGTCTCGCATCAGGGCCAGTTTGGGGTTACTGGCGAGTTGTTTGCTCTGCGGCTGAAGCGGGCGCTTCTGGAACAGGGCAAGATTGATTAGGCCAGGTGGCATGACAAAGGTCTTTTCGGCACTGGCAGAATGGTGCAGGCTGCGAAGTAGTGCCAGTACAGAACTTGGATTTGTCAACATTCAGCTAGGAAATGATTAGCGGCAGGAAGGTATTGAACCATGGTGAGCAATTTGTTTTGGGTTTGTGCTCAACAGGAGCAAGGGAATTGCATTCTGTTCCATCAGGTGTCAATGTCATCCAACTTTGCAGCCAGACTCGGAGCAGGCAAAGCAAAGGCATACTTGCGATGGTGCAACAGGCACTCAGCAGTAGAGTTAAATGTGTCATCATACCCCGGTATGACGCAGTGATGAAACATATGTTGTGGCTACACACGACCAGGCACTCGAGGGCAGCTGGGGCGGGGGTGTGCCAGTGCCAAGTGGGTGCGGGTTGCCTGGGTAGGGCTGCTGGCTTGGAGGGAGCACTATTCGGATCGCCACTAGGGCACGTTTTGTTTCATAGAAGGCTGAATTGTTACTTTTATGGCATGGTGCCAGTTGCAGTAGTTATGCGCATGTTTCTTGGCAGTGCCAGAAACATTCAGAACGCAATGCTGGTGGTTAGCCTGTTGTCTTGCTGTTCAGAGGTATTTTAGCTCAGGCAGGGCCAAGCATGGGTTATAGGCCGGTGGTCTGCCCTGGGTGTCCTGTTAACAGGCAGGTGAAGCACCACAACTTGGAGGGGCTTGGGTTTGACCTCTGGATACTAGGGCGGAGCCTGGTTGCTCACTTAGCAGCCCGCCCGTGAGTTCGACGAAACGGGTACCTTTGATGCGAGTATCGGTTCAGGGCAACTTCTCCCGCCCTCCAGCACTGGCTGGCAGCTATGCAGGGTGTGGAAGGGGCCTTCCAACAGGGGCGTATGGTCCATATGATTAAGGGAAACACCAGGGTAACACTTTTGGGCTACAAATCAGCAGGAGAACAATTGCCTTTCCCAGTATTCAATTAGAGAAGAATTTTACACGTTGTTCTCCTCGGTGGTCACCCTGACCTGTCCCTCCCTGGTATACTAGCAGAATTTTGGGAGGGCAAGGCTTTACATTTGGTGGTGACTGATGGAATACGACGGGCGTACTCCAATGGAGTGAAAGAGGAAGTAAGGCGGGCTTGCCAACTCTTACCTTATCCCGCATAGGCACTGCCAGGCAGGAGTGTCCTGTCAAAGGGATTGTTCCATGCAAAGGCAACTTTGGACCATCGCCTGTTTTAGGTTTAAGGTCATTTCAGTCAAATCCACGGGGGAGTTTAGAAAGGATGGGGAATCTTGTCCTGATGGTGCACGCTGGCCGCCAGCTCGGTTGGGCGTAGACTTGTTTTGGCTGGACCTGGGAGAAGCCCGGTATCAGTATGCTGTAGGTATAAAGGCCTACCGGGAGCCATGCGCAGTTGCGCAGAGCAAGAGGTCTTAGCTTCATCAGGCATGGTCTTATACACGACAAGTGCACAGGGTGCCAGGAGGGAGAGGGGGTGCACCTCTCTAGTTTAGGCATGGATCTTTTCCTACTGGGCCTAGGGGAAGCTTTGGCTGCAGCAGGTTGTAAGTAAATAGGTCTACCTTGGTGGGGGGCCCTGGTAGTGACGGTGGCCACTCCCAAGGCTGTGGAGGAGTTACAGGGCGATCCAGGGTCTGCACATACCAAGGGGTACGTCATGCAGCAGCACCACGGGGTGCTAAGCCAGGATACCCAGGAATGTTTTAGCGTGTCCCCTGGAAGAACGACGGCGCCCCGTTAACCGAAAGGCGGTTGTGGGTCTGAGCAACCGGGGGCTGCCATGTATGCTCCGCCCACCCATCACGGGGGGGCGTGTGAAGCAAGTGGACTGGTGGTCCACGGATGGGAGGGGTGGACCCTCCCAATATTTGGTATACACCAGTTGGCGTTGCCATGGTGACTCTAGGCTTATCAGACGGGCAGGCGGCATAGGTGCTGGCCTGCCCTGGGATCGCCCGTAAGATAACCCACCTTGTTTGCATATTGGTTATGCTAATAAACCTGCAGCAATATTTCTCCACTTACATTACAGTGTCGTGTGTTTATTTATGTACTTATGTGTTTTGTGATAACTGTTACTGATGTGTTTTGTGATAACTGTTGCCGATATTGGCACTATGTAAGGCTGCCCGGGGGGGGGGGGGGTTGCGCAGCGGCCCGCCCCTTGGAGGGCGGCCGCCTTAGTGCCACAGGAAGGCACAGGGGTGGGAGGTCGAGTCCCTGGGCTAGTCCGGAGGAGACCCCAACTGATAGCGGCTTCCGGCGAGGGCAGGGAGGAGACAGGGGTACATATACTGTCTCCGCCCCCTCCTCGTCCTCTTGTCCGCTCGTTCGCCTTGCCCGCCCCTCCGCTTACCCGGCGTCCGGAGGGACAAAGGGGGGGCCAGGTCTTCTAACAATTTTACTTTGTGTTGCAGGAGGAGTTACAGGGCGATCCAGGGTCTGCACATACCAAGGGGTACGTCATGCAGCAGCACCACGGGGTGCTAAGCCAGGATACCCAGGGATGTTTTAGCGTGTCCCCTGGAAGAACGACGGCGCCCCGTTAACCGAAAGGCGGTTGTGGGTCTGAGCAACCGGGGGCTGCCATGTATGCTCCGCCCACCCATCACGGGGGGGCGTGTGAAGCAAGTGGACTGGTGGTCCACGGATGGGAGGGGTGGACCCTCCCAATATTTGGTATACACCAGTTGGCGTTGCCATGGTGACTCTAGGCTTATCAGACGGGCAGGCGGCATAGGTGCTGGCCTGCCCTGGGATCGCCCGTAAGATAACCCACCTTGTTTGCATATTGGTTATGCTAATAAACCTGCAGCAATATTTCTCCACTTACATTACAGTGTCGTGTGTTTATTTATGTACTTATGTGTTTTGTGATAACTGTTACTGATGTGTTTTGTGATAACTGTTGCCGATATTGGCACTATGTGTAATTCCTTTTAATTAGCTACGCTGCTCATTTCGTTTTTAAACTCAGCTTCTCTGTGTTTTGGTTTTAACAATTTGTTCACATACCCGCACTTTAACCCCTTGCATGCCCTTGACGGAACCACTCCGTCATGAGCTACGGGCGCCGTGTGCTCATGACGGAGTGGTTCCGTCATGCTGCGGCCGTTGGCGGCCCTCCGCCCACGCGGCGCTAATTCCCCGCCTGTGCGGGCGATTAGCGCAAGTGGGTGGAGTCATGACAGAACCACGCCGTCATGAGCACAGCTCGCCCGTGACTCATGACGGCGTGGTTCCGTCATGAGCACAGCGGCGCCGCAAACCCCCCAAACCCCCCCAGCGCTGCGGCAAAATTCGCGCCGCAGCGAAAGGGTTATCATTTGTGACTTACTTGCTGTTTTTCACATTGCATAAACTGCACGGTGATCTTCCGTGTTCCTCGTTGGTGTCGAGAGGTGCCGCCATCTTGCTCAGTTGGCGGTCTAGCTGTCTCGCACCAGAGCCTATTTCCATGCGAGCTTCTCGGGAATGCAGCGGGCGCGCCGTTGGCGCACCTAAGGCAAGCCCGTCTGTGCCTGTCAGCGCCCCGGAAGCGACCAGGGCCAGACATGCTGCTCGCGAGCCTGCCGGATTACGTAGGAGGTACTCGGCTGCCTCTTTGCGGGCTCTGGTCCCCTCCCATAGTTCAACGAGAAAAAAAACGAGAAAAAAGGGGGGGGCAGAAAAGGGCTTTTGGAAAGTAGGTCCAGCTAGGTGAGCCCTGCAATATACAACCAAAAGAAGTACCAAAGCTGTTCCTTTGAGCTAATGAGACAGACCAAAAGGTGTACAGATGACCAATGTGAATAACACTAAGTCGGATATGGGAGCCCTCATACAACCGTCTAGGTGTCGTGACTCACGCACCCATCGGGATGTAAAGCGTCATCATCGGGCTGCTCCTACGTCGAGTCGGCTGGTGCAATACCCAACGGGCTCTTTTTTAAGGAGCGCTCTTACGGAGATCTTTTTATCCGGACAGCCGTTAGGTGAGGTGGGAGTAGAGGGCTCTATTGTAATGTAGATGAAAAATGTGTAGTGTGGAAATAATAAAATAGGTAAGGGAGTGCCATCTCAATCAGTTTATTATGAGGCCTCCTTACCTAATTAAAATTATGTGAGGTGGAGTGTAGATGCCTAGAATTATGTGCTAGGTTGTCAACACTGCCTCATCTGGGGTCAACATGTTTCTCGCTCTGTCTGAGAATTACTCTAGCGATTCATCAGGACCTAATATATTCTATCTACATGTAAGCTGTACAACAAGTTTATAATCAGCATTCCTATAGATTTTAGATTTTACCTGCAGCTCGGTCTACCTGTAGGAAAGGGAGGAAGACCAAGGTGATTAAAGAATGCATAAGCACAATGTATTGTGGTTATAAGGTGCGTCTCGTGAGCTAAATATGTGCAACTGTAGTGACGGTGCACACTGAAGCGTAGTGATAAAAAACACACAAGCCATGTGATGTGAACACTCCATAATGTGTCGTTTGGTTCCAAACAATCTTAAAAAACACATAACAAGAACATGCTGTGTGCACTTACCCTATCAGATTCATAGGTTAGCGCACTGCAGTTCCTGGTAGGTAACGCAAGGGGTTCCTTGCGTTCTGTAATAGTATATTAAACGGTCGCTGACAGAATGGCATAGTCAACAGTAAAACTCCGGGGTATATAGACCCCTTCTCTTATTTTAGCATATATAGTAAAAACATAACTGCAACTCCCCACATCTGACCAACGAAATAGAGCACCTAAGCAAAGATTAACTGTGGACTCTTATCGTGGCGAAAATATGGAGCTCTTTCTCTACTACTCAGTCAAGTCAGAGATAGTGTTTGCCAAAAACTACTCGCCTAAAGTGTCGTTTGGAACCTCGCCTGTCGATGTGGTTCATATATCGGTCAAATATGGAACCCTTTCTCTACTACTTGGTCAAGTCAGAGATAATGTTTGCCAAAAACTACTCGTCTAAAGTGTCGTTTGGAACTTAGCCTGTCGATGTGGTTCATATATCGGTCAAGGCAAAGTGAAAGAACGATAATAAATAGCGTGAGTGTACTTACTGACGCGCCGAGTCCGCGTCTCTGGATGACCTACCTCGCTCTACCAGGACTGGGAGGTGGAGTGTCGCGTTTCACGGGAATACAAATAGGAAGTGCTCCTATGTCGGGCGGAAGGGAAGGTCGAGACCGTTAAGCGGTAACTGGTTATGCGCTAACGGCTCATGATGGTCGCCATCTTGGATGAGTATTTTATTGTAGATAGTGCTAGCGCAATTCAACAGTGATCGACCGGTGTTAATAATTCGGTCAATATTCCTGTCTTTGTCTCACTGAGGACAAATCATGCCTCAAGGGGTTGACACTGCAGTACAGCAGCCCATTTGTTTCGTTAATTCCAATATAATTTTTTTTTTATTATTTAGATTGAAATTCAGGGAAGAGTAGAGTGCGTTAATCCTTAGCCCTAATCAGTAATTCTCGATGAGGGGATAATGTATGTAGAAGAGAGGGGCACCTAGGTGTGGCATAAGGAGTGGGTCTAACGCTGCCGCATGAAGAGGTCATATTGCGCTAATGCTCGTAGTAGCAGTATGTGTTTGAATCAGGGTGGTTTTAGGGATGCCCATGGAATCGCTTCGTTGAGGCCGGTGGTGTGGGACCCCAATCTGTACACCCACCATTGTTCTTTCACAAATAGCGCATCTTTGGTAATGTTAGGAAAAGATTCCAGAATAAGCCATGTAAATGAGTCTGGTGTATGTCCCATTTCTTGGAAATGCATACACATTCTTGTGTTGGTTCTTTTGCAGCGAAAGTTGCTGCGGTGTTCTGTAATGCGTGTTTTTATTGGACGAGTTGTCATGCCAATATATTGCAGTCTGCAGGGGCATACAATAAGATACACGCAGTTCGCTGTATTACAGTTGGTATGGCGACGTAATTCCCACTTAAAGCTATTACTGAATTGGACTGACTTGTGTGTCGTAGTAAGGGGGCACACAGAACAAGAACCACAAGGGTGATGCCCACTGACAGGTGGTAGGTTCCATAGTAGTCTTTGGTTGGAAATCCCCTGTATACGTGGGCGGGTGTGAATCAGTGTGTCCCTCAAGTTTTTTGTACGTTTAAACGAGAACCTGGGAGCTTCAATGTTCATTGTGCCCGTATTAAGGATATTCCAGTGTTTTTTGATGCATTTAGTGATCTCATTAGAAGTGGGAGTGAATGAGATAACACAGGTAAGGACATCGGTAAGGTTTTGTGTTTTAGGTACTAGCAGTGCTTCCCGATAGTTATTGCGTGCTCTCTTGTTGGCTAAAGCAATGTGTTTTTCTGGATATTCACGCGCTCTCAGGTGGTTAGCCAATTTTTTTGCCTCCGACCTATAGTCAGATAGATTACTGCAATTACGTCTCACCCTCAAGAATTGCCCGACAGGTAAGTTGTCTTTCAAACTCCGTGGGTGGTGGCTGGAGTAGAGTAACAGGCTGTTCCGATCTGTCGGTTTTTTGTATAGAGATGTGGTAAGAGTACCCCTGTTTAGCCCAATATTCAGATCTAGGAAAGGGATGTTCTTTTCAGAGATCGTGTGTGTGAACTTAAGATGTGGATCAAGAGTGTTGATCCAGCCACAGAATTCGATACAGGCTGACATCTCTCCTTTCCATAGTATCAGGATGTCGTCAATGAACCTCTTCCAAAGGTATATATCAGCAGAAAATGGATTTGAGTTATGGAAAATGTTACGTGTCTCAAAGTCAGACATGTAAAGACATGCTAGACTCGGCGCAAATGTGCTGCCCATACAAGTGCCTTGTGTTTGTTTGTAAATTTGGCCTTTAAATTCAAAAAAAATTTCAGTTAGGGCTAATGTTGCGCAATCCACGATGAAACTAATAGGAGTATTGTGATCCCAGGGGTCATGATTGAGTACACTTTCCACCACATCAAGTGTAGCCCTCTGGGGTATGTTAGTGTATAACGCCTGTACATCTAGGGTTACCAGTAATTTGATCTCATCCGTGGAGGGTAGCCCTATTAACAGTCGAAGTAGGTCTGAGGTGTCTTGTATGTAGGATTGCGTTTTTTTGACGAATGGATGAAAAAAATGGTCGCAAAATTGCGAGAGGGGTTCAAGGACTGAGTCAATTCCTGACACTATAGGCCTGCCAGGTACGGGGGAAATCCCTTTATGGATTTTTGGAAGCGTGTAGAAATATGGGGTCCTAGGGTTCTTTTTTATCAGGAAAGCAGCTTCTTTCTTGCTTATCCAACCTTGGCTCTCAGCTGAGAAAACCAAAGATGTGATGGTAGTCAATAGTCGCTGCGTGGGGTTGTGTGTGACTGGAGTGTAGTAGTCCCGGTCACTTAGTTGTCGTCTACATTCCAGTTCGTAGTCAGTCGTGGCCATAATGACTGTCGCCCCTCCTTTATCTGCCTGTTTTATGGTGATAGATGTGTCACTGGATATATTCTTGATGGCCTCAGTTTCTGCTTTAGACATGTTGTTATAATGCCTTGACATAGGTATATTAGACAGGTCTTTAAGTACTGCCTGTTCAAAGGTAATGACCTCAGGTGGGACTATACTTGTGTTAGGGGTGAAAGTAGATTTGTTGTGTAATCCACTGTCTGTCCGTTGGGTCGTTACAGTGTCTAGGAAGAACGATTTTAGTCTGACCTTACGGAAGAACTGTTGAATTTCACATTGTTGTTTAAACAGGTCTATCTTTGGAGTTGGTACAAAGCCTAGGCCTCTCTGTAATACCTTATGCTCAATCTCGGTGAGGTTCCTTTGGGAAAGGTTGACTACTAAGTCTTCTTTTTATTGTTGGTGTAGCTCCGGGTCTCCATGGTTCTCGGAGTGTCCTCCCACTGGACTCTCGTTCCTTGTGGGGTTGGCTGATTGTTTTTTCTTCTTTGCCCGCGCCCTCTGCCCCAACCTCTGCCTAAAAAAGGCTGATTGTACACCGGGGGGTAGAATTGGGGTGGGCCTTGTGGTGGTAAAGGATATTGTGGGGGACCATGGGGGTGTATGGGGTATTGCCAGAATGCAGGATTCTGAAATGGGCCCATCTGAAAGTTTTGGTAAGTTTGGCGATTACCTTTGCGGAATGTGTTGTAGTTCGCTGATTCGGAACTAGAGTTGCTGTTACTTGAAGACCCTCTCCTTGAGGAGTTGGAGCCTGAATCTCCTGAATTGTTTGAGCTAGGTGGTATAAAGTCTTCTTTCAGGTAGGGATAGACTTTCTCTTTATCGAAATTGCTCACATCTTTCTGTAGTTTCTTAACTTTTTGTTTCATCAAGTACTCGCGATGTTCAGCCATTTCGTTATTAATTTCTGAAAGTTTCGTCTTATAAAGGGTGGATACAGTGGCGCTTTTTAATGCGCTTTCTGCCAATTGGATTCTCGCCAAAAGTGCCTCTGCTAGTCTTTTAGCAGTACTGATAATCAAGATGAGGAGGTCTCTGGTACATTTCCAGGAAACCTGGGACCAGTCAACTTTGAAAGGGCCATCCTCTAGAAAGATACGCGGGAAGATTTTGACTATTAGCCCATTTGGGGCAATATTAGCCCTCAGATATTCAGTAATGAGGGCTCCGTGAAGGGTGATCTTGACCCATTCTCTTTTCATTGAGGATAGGGATTGCCAGTCTTCCGACTGGCTCCCTGTGGCTGATCCTCCATCGGCTCCCAGGATAGAGGGGGCACTCAGGATCTCGTCAGCAAATGCTTCACCAAAACTTAGTCCTTGGCCCTCCATTATTGTAGATTATGATAGTAGGTATATGCCCTTTGTGAATATAAAAGTAGTAGTATGGAGTGGTCTAAACAATGACTCATGTGTGACTGCAACCAGTCGTTGCAGTTTAAATATGGGGAACACGAAAGGACATTAAAACGGGGGATATACACAGGTTAACCCACCAGAGAAAGCCCCACGGATGTGGATCCGTACATGAAATTCAACGAGAAAAAAGGGGGGGGGGCAGAAAAGGGCTTTTGGAAAGTAGGTCCAGCTAGGTGAGCCCTGCAATATACAACCAAAAGAAGTACCAAAGCTGTTCCTTTGAGCTAATGAGACGGACCAAAAGGTGTACAGATGACCGATGTGAATAACACTAAGTCGGATATGGGAGCCCTCATACAACCGTCTAGGTGTCGTGACTCACGCACCCATCGGGATGTAAAGCGTCATCATCGGGCTGCTCCTACGTCGAGTCGGCTGGTGCAATACCCGACGGGCTCTTTTTTAAGGAGCGCTCTTACGGAGATCTTTTTATCCGGACAGCCGTTAGGTGAGGTGGGAGTAGAGGTGCCTAGAATTATGTGCTAGGTTGTCAACACTGCCTCATCTGGCATCTACACTTCACCTCACATAATTTTAATTAGGTAAGGAGGCCTCATAATAAACTGATTGAGATGGCACTCCCTTACCTATTTTATTATTTCCACACTATACATTTTTCATCTACATTACAATAGAGCCCTCAACAATTTAGCCTCTTTCTTTTTGAATTAAAATGCCTCCAGATATTATCACTAATACCCTCACCCCATTACTCAACCAGATAATGGTGACTAATACCCTTTATCTTGGAAAATAGCCTTTATTCTACCTCTCATAAAAAAACCTAATCTTGACCCTAAAGACCCCAATAATTATAGGCCTATCTCCCGTCTCCCGTTACCTACAAAAATCTTGGAGAAGGCTATGAATACGCAATTAAGCCTTTTCCTTGAAACAAAAAACCTCTTGGACCATTCTCAATACGGCTTCCGTGCTGGTCATGGCACGGAATCTGCCCTGATAAAAGCTACAGAAAAGATCCGGGAGACCGTCGACCAAGGAGGTTCAGCTATTTTGATCTTGCTGGACCTGTCGGCGGCCTTCGATACAGTACACTTGAGGTACTACTAGGACGGTTATCGAAGGCCGGGATACTGGGCTCTGCCTTGGCCCTCCTGAAGTCCTTCCTGACAAATAGAACTCAAACAGTGGATCTGGGAGTACCTCTGTTTCATTTGTTCTTCCATGTGGAGTTCCGCAGGGATCCTCCTTGAGCCCCACGCTTTTTAATGTTTACGTGAAACCTCTAGCGTCCCTCATACGTTCGTTCGGCCTTTTGCTAACCTCCTATGCCGAAGATACCCAGAATGTAATATCCCTTCAAAAGGGGAATGAAGTGGCAAAAGCCTCCACCTGTCAAGACTGTATGGCCGCCATCACTAGTTGGATGGCCGCTAATTGTCTGAAATTAAACGTTGGCAAAACAGAGGTGATCATGTTCGGGAATAACTCCAACCTTTGGTCATCTGCCTGGTGGCCCTGTGAGATGGGCCTCCCTCCCCCCCTAGCACCCAAAGTAAAAAACTTGGGGGTGATTGTTGATAACAGACTTTCCTTTGAGAATCAGGTAAGCAAAGTGATCTCAACTTGCTTCTTTATCCTAAGGACCCTGAGGAAAATCAAACCCTACTTAACAACTGAAAGTTTCAGATCCGTAGTGTCCGCCTTAGTTGTGTCCCATCTGGATTATTGCAATAGTCTGTATCTTACAGTTCATAACAAACATATAAGCAGACTCCAGATGGCACAGAATGCGGCAGCAAGGCTGCTAACAAATACCCCTAGGTTTATGTCTATCAGAAATGGCCTAAGTGATCTGCACTGGCTCCCCATGAAACAACGGGTCCATTTTAAGGCCCTTTGCATAGCTCACAAATCCTTACATGGAGTTGGGCCACGGGACCTCAGAGAACGCTTCCAGTGGTATGTCCCGGGGAGATCTCTGCGCTCCAGGGTGGCCAAACGGGCAGCTGTCACCAGGGCAAAAAAGGCCAACTGGGGTGGAAAGAGTTTTGTGCTCAAGGCTTCCAACGCCTGGAATGAACTTCCTTTTTCTCTAAGGTCCACCACTGATCTCCTTTCCTTTAGAAAAGGTCTGAAGACTTGGTTGTTTTCAGCCTAGGCTCTGACATTGCTTCTGGACAAGAGTCCAGTTCACCACTTCTTCCAGGTAAACTGCTATAGCGCCAGGACACCCTCGGGTATTAGTGCGCTCCTATAAATTGATTTAACATAACATAACATAACATAACTTTTCATCATCAATAGGAGGGTAGGGTAAGGGCGGGCATTAATTTCTTCTCACACTTGGGGGCTATTTATGAGCCACAGTGCGTCACAGTGCAAGGCCACCTTTCGAGCCCTGCGTGGCCTTATAAATCTCGAGTAATGTAACAATTCGCTGGGGGTTCCAATCTGTTCTGTAATGAGAGCTACTTATGTTCAATGAATACGATCCGGAGCTACTGTTATTACTACTGTAATAGTGAGCATATCAGACAAGAATATATTAGCGACCACCCCATACAAGATTACCAGCAGTGATCACCTTGGTGCCACCAGTAATGTAAACAAGCATTGAAAATGCAATAGGTCTCGCCTTTGATTAAGTTAAAACCATTTGCTTTGCTAATGGTATTGTATAGCAAAGCAAATGGCTTGAACTTAATAAAAGGCGAGACCTATTGCATTTTTAATGCTTGTGAAGACAAGCTGCTGCTGCATAGCTAGGGTAAGATGCAATGCACTGGTTACACATAAACACATACGCACACACATGTGCTCACGTGTGCAAGCACTGGTAGCCTGTCGCAGGAAGGGCTCAGCAAGAATTGGTGCTCACTTATGTTAGGCCTTTTAATATGAGTCGGCATTCATACTGTAGGTCTGTAGCTTATTGGGACATCCATGGTGCTATCACTGTAAGATGCATTATAGGTGAAATCCGGCCTAAAGTACAGTTTTGATCCACTTAGGCCTACAAAGAGTAGCAAGGAATCAATTCTAGGAAGAAACATGCGCCCCAAGTATGAATTTCCATTACCCAGAATTCCACATAAATGTTTATGGTACTTCAAGATTTCAGTTATCTTTATGTTTTAGTTCATAATCTTTTTTTGTAATAATTGTTTTTATTAAATGATATTCAACAACCTACAGCAGTGCAAATTGCAAGAGCAGGCGGCTCATATACAGGGGAGCCCCCCCCTGCATTTGCGTCATTTGTACATAGGATTCTGATCCTGGTGATGGTCCCAGCACATGCCCCAGATCCTGATCACCACTATGGAGCAATATCCCATTTCACACTAAGCCACGTTGACACGGCAATGATTCTGGAGAGAGGGGGGCATCCTCTTCAGTCCAGTCAGCATCATCCGAGGGGGCACATATTTATCAAGATTTTGCATCGTGCTAGCGCCACGCTACGGCGACGCTATGCCTAAGTGAGATTTATCAAGCCACGCGAGGCCACCTTGCACGGCCTAGTTATTTATTTACTATATTTAGGGAGCGTGAAATCATCCCAAAGAGGACTTCACAGCTCTAAAAGGCATCCATCATTCTTTCTACTGTTAGTATTGGACCAAAAACATGGTCTACGAAGAGAACGCTAACCTCTAAAGAGACATGCTTTAAGTTCCTTTCTGAACCAGAGATGGTTAGCAGTGAGACGGAGATCAAGAAAAAGAGCGTTCCAATGGGCGGCTGTCAAATGGGGAAAAGCTCGGCCACCAGTTCTAGCTTTTTTTATCCTCTTGACCATGGCAGGGGCCAAATTCCCTGACCTTAATTACTTTGGGGAATATACCATGACACTTTGGTTTGTAGAATTTTGGGTCCGATGTTATACAATGCCTTATGTGTATGACATAGAAGCCTGAGGCAGCTTGAAGTCTGGTAAATAAGTATTCCGCCATGCCCACATACCGGCCATTGCCGCGGGGCTGCTGGTTACAAGAGCCTGGCCTATCATTTTTCACCAATCAATTTGTATCCACTTTACAGTCTTCTCAAAAGTTTGAGGTTGCCAAAGCATTGGCTGCATGTGACGCTGACTTGTTCTTGCATGGAAAGGGAGTCGTCAACCATAAACCCAAGGTTTTTCGCTGTTATCTTCGGTTTAGGCATGACTTCAGGTGATAAAGCCCACCATGAAAAGTCCTAAATCCTGTGGGGTTCCCTAAAGAGAAAGAGCTCCTTTTTGTCAGCGTTTAGCTTGAAATAGGGATCTGTCATCCAGCTGGCCACGTCCAAGAGACAGTTGGTTAATTTAGCTCTGGTTTTTTCATAATTCTCTCCAATAGATATAATCAGGTGGGTGTCATCGGCATACAAGTGGATCTAAAAGCCCTGTTTGTTTAAAGTCTTTGCCAAGAAGGACAGATAGATATTAAAAAGAGTCGGACTCAAAGAGGGGCCCTGAGGGCAGGGGCGGCCTTAGGCATGTGCAAGCTGTGCACCTGCACAGGGCCACCAAACCCCAGGGGCCACCACGAGGAATCGGATACAATACATATTCGTGGCGGCCCCTGGCAGGGATTTGGCGCATGAACGACTGAGGCGTGCTAAATCCAATGTGATGCACGATGAATGGTTGTTCTTATACTCTTTTCCTTTCTAACCCAGTCTCGTCTTTGTGTGGGGTCGGCCTTGTTTCGGGCTCTTCTGGTAGGTCTTGTGCTTGTTTATAACTTTTTTCCAGGAGAATCGAGCTTGTTTTAATAGTCCAGATCTGGCACCTCCGGAGGCTCGCATGCGCGCGCATGCGCAGCGCCCGCGAGTCCTGCAGCGAAGGGGTTACAGAAGCACCACGCATCACTGGCGGCAGGAGGGGTGGCAGCACCCGTGCCCGGCATGCAGCGAGCAGCACCGAGACCGGCCGAGGCCATGCACCGGCGCGCCTAGAGACCCTGGGCAAGAAAGGCCGCCTTGCAGAGGATAGCATGCCAGTGTGCAACCTTTGGTGCCAGCTGCGAGGTGAGCAGCCCGAGGGTCAGGGCATGGGGAGGGGGAGTGAGGAGGTCAGCGTGTTGCACTGCAGAGTGAACCCGAGGGAAGGTGAGCCATTGGACGAGGGTGTGGGGAGCCCTGGGGAGGAGGGCAGATCAGGCTTAGGAATGTATCCCAGCCCGTGGGGGTGAGGAGCCGGGGGCGTGGGGAAGGTTGGGTGAGGATGTTATTGTAGATGCTGTGTGCTTTGGGTCTGGGTGGAGGTAAGCCATGTGAGGTGGCGAGCTGGAGGTATTCTGGTGGTCATGGGAAGGGAGGGCATGATGAATCGTGAGAGAGAGCCTCTCTCTCACGATTCATCTCTGAGAGGGTGCGGGTCGGAGAGGTGGTCACCGTGCGCCAGGGGTAGGGAGTGGTACAGATCGGCGCTGTATGTTGAGGGAAGAGTGAGTCAGGAGTGCAGGGGCGGTGTTTACTTGTGGCTGAGGGGAGGCATGGTGACTTTTGGAGGTGTAACTTGGGAGGCACGGTCGTATTGGGGGGAAGAGGAGAGCAGGGTACGAGGTGTTAGACGTGATGTTAAGGATTCATTAAAATGATTACAATTACTTATCAACAATCATGAAAACAGAGTATGAAGCTGATACTTGTGATCTAATGAGTGGATCTGCCTGCACAAATCTTTTAAAACATCGAGTGTTCGAATGTACTTGGCATTTGGTTATGTCTGTTTATATGGTGTTGAGGCAGACATGAAATGCAAGCACCTATGGATGGACGCCTGGAATAGGATGGCAGTGCCTACCCATGTTAACTCAATCTAATGCCCTTTTGCAGAGACCTTGGTAGGAGACTGGCTTCTTGATCATTTCTTTAATTACATTCCAGTGCTTGTCATGTGACTAGCAGAGAAAACTAGTTTAACTAGTCCTCAGTTTGCAATTGGTGAAGCAGCCTTCTCTGTCCATACTAGGGGCATAGTTACCATTGGTTCAGCAAGTACAGTGGTACTGAGACCCAAAACCCTCAGGGGCCCATTGAAGCCTGATAATTGCTATATTTTACTTCCTGAGCAGCAGCCAAAGGGGCCATTTTCCTTGCTTACGCCACGGCCCACGGGGTTGTTGGTACGCTGTGCTAGTGGTTCGTACGTCTGCTTTAAAGTTGTCTCCTGACTGGATGTTCCTTGCACATTAATTTTGCTTCAGTGAACCTCTAGTGCCTTTTCATAGCCTTAGGACTCACTGTAATTAATCCTTGTTTAATAGGTGCTCTGAAAGCGAGCAGAACTGGTTGCTGGAATATGGCACTATACAAGAAACCTTAATTAAATATATTGTATTTTGTCTTTTGACAATGTGGTAAAGTGGACGAGTCTTTGGTTACCTGTAGGCTGTCTTCAGGATCAGTTAGTGACGTACTGAGACAGGTCTCTGTGTGCCATGATTTCAAGGTAGCTTACTCTCTTCCTGCTAAGGTCACTTCCAAAATAGATCATGAACTATTCTCCAGGCTCTACTGTTCTCAGTGGACTGAGAAAACAGACCTTGTATGCCAAGTCACATGATCTACCCTATAGTTTTATAACACTCTTCAAATAAACCTTCCATATGTGGCTAGTCCTCATAATGTGTCATACATGTAGTGGAAAGGGTAATTACTATCAATCAGTCAGGGTTTGTAAAGCTCAGCTGCTTCACACATAAGGGTCTCGAGGCGGTGTGGGATTCATGCTGCTGGATCATGCTGCTTGTTGGTTGAACAGCGAGGTCTTGTGGTCCTTCCTGAACTGCTGGAGCGATGGTGAGGCTCTGAGGTGCAGGGGGAGGGTTTTCAGGTCTTCACTGCCAGGTGGGAGAAGTAGCGGCCTCCACTGTTTTATCAGCGGCTGCATTGGGTGGCTGCTAGGGAGATGGTTCTGGAACATATTTTCCTGGCAGGTTGGTGGAAATTCACTCGTTCATTAAGGTATGCTGGTCCTTCATTGTGTAGTCCAGGGAAGACATGGCTTGGCAGTTCGGGCTGGACTGTTCCCATGAGGCACAGGGTCAAGGCTGATTTGCATATGGCCATGTCTGAACTGGGGTGGTGTGGTGAGCAAAAAACAATGGATTTAGGCCCAGATCTCTGTACTGGGGTGAATGTATGACATTGTTCTGCATTCTGTCCATCAACTGTTGTTTTTGCAAGAAAATAAAAATGACACATCAAAATCTTTCAGCAGCCGCCACTGCTGATTGTCTTCTTTTTTTCCCTACCCACTGCTAGCCTCGCCCGCTGCATTGCAAGCAAATTGAAGAGAATTCGAGTAAACAAATCTGGTTATTCGAAACGAAAGAGAAAGGTGGCTCAGCAGGCTTTCGTAGTGTCACAGGAAAGAGCAATCCTGAACTTTATCACCCAAGGGAAACCTAAAGATGGAGAATCCTCTGGCCAGAGTACTGCTGATGCACTAGGTAAAACAGGCGCTGACGACCATAAAGAAGAACAAAAAAATGATGATATCCATGAGCAGAATGATACTCATGAGCAGACCAATGAAAATGAACAAGGTGACTCTGAAATTGATACAAACATGCAGCAATTACCAACTCAGGATGAGGATTATTACAAAAGACCCTCAGACAGAGAAACTGAAACATCATTCATCGATCCATCAACATCTGGCATTCTGAAGGAGGTTCAGAGTTTACAGACGGATGATGCTGGTATTGAAAAGGAAGCCAAAGAGCAAGACCATGTTACAGACCCGTGTTATGAATATGATTTATGTGATTGGAGGGATCCTGCTTTGTGGCCGAACTCTCTTACGGACGCGCAACGTGTTTTTCTTGTTGAAAGGGGTCCCTCCAGAGACCTAGATTCTAAAACAAAGTATCCAAGTGATGAGCACTCAAAAAGTAAACGTCGTTTTTCTGTTACCATGTTACTGGTCATCTAACGCCTTTTCTGGACGTTTTATTAAAACACCTTCCTGAGCTCCGCCCCGCCCGGACCCCCTCTTCCGGGGTCCCCTACCTGCGCTCCCTGCACAGGGCCACCATGAGCCTAGAGCCGCCCCTGCTGAGGGACTCCACATTTGGATAAATGGGAGCGAGAGCTGAGCGTGCTCAGCTGCACCATTCTGTTCTCTAAAAATGACACAAACCACTGTAAAGCTTTCGAGTGAAGGCCGATTTGAAGACTTTTTTTTAATCAGCAGGCTGTGTGAGACCGTATCAAAGCCACAGACAGTTCCAGTAGGGTCAGGACAGCGGCCTTTCTCCGATCCACTACTGACACGGTATTGTCCATTAAGGCCAGAGGTGTAGACTCAGTACTGTTTTTTGCACGAAACCCATCTGAGCTGGGTCAAGAAGTTTAATACTTTCTAGAAAGGTAGTTAGTTGGCCATTAACCAATTTTTCCAAAATCTTAGACAGATATGGGAGCAGGGATATAGGACAGCAATTTGAAAGATGGTAACATCAATTCCTGATTTTTTAGAGCGGGAGTGGCGACGCAAGTGGAGCGGTTGCGCTGCTTTGATCATGGAGAGTTTTTGGTTCGGGCACACGTGGAAAGGGATAAGGTGGGCTCCCTCCTGGCATGGCTGGCCAACCCGGCACCGAGAGGTACACCCATCCTGGCTTTGACCACCCCAGCGGGCCTACCGGAGTATTCCCAACAGGGGATTAATGAGATGTTCCTGGCATATTATGCGGACCTATACGAGAGTAAGTTGCGGGATACGTGTGACGGATTGGGTGAGGTTTTAGCTGGGATACGACTGCCGCGCCTTGCAGACGACCAGAGGGATACGTTGGGACAAGAAATCACAGAGGGGGAAATATGTAGTGCGATAAAACATATGGCGTGTAGAAAAACCCCAGGGTCAGATGGGCTGCCAATTGAATTTTACTCAACATATGTCTATATCCTGGCTCCCAAACTACTGGCAGTTTATCGGGAGGCCGGGGATTTAGGGAGACTGCCGGTTTCTACTCGCGAGGCTATCATTCTCCCACTGTTGAAACCAGGTAGAGACTCATTGTCTAGATCGGTCTACCGCCCGTTATCAATGTTAACAACTGATTATAAGATCTTGAGTAGGATTCTTGCAACCCGGCTTCTTCCCTATATGACGCAACTGGTCCATAATGACCAGGCGGGCTTTATACCGAAGCGCACTACTGCGACTAATGTGCGACGCCTTCTACGGATTTTGGGAGAGGACCATAGTGAGACCCCTGCTGCAGCGGTTCTCTCTGTTGACATTGAAAAAGCGTTCAACAGTTTAGAGTGGCCGTATTTGTACCGGGTCCTTCACACGTTTGGACTTGGGGACTCCTTTGTGGGGTGGACGGAACTCCTTTATAGATCGGTGACAGCGCGTGTGCGGATGGGGGTGACGATCTCTTCAGCCTGCCAGGTGGGGCGGGGCACGCAACAGGGCTGCCCGCTCTCTCCGTTGCTGTAGGCCTTGGCCATTGAGCCTCTGGCCTCCCATGCCCGTTTGGGGAGGCATTATCCTGGTTTATGCCTCCGCGGGGACATGCAGTTTATATCCCTCTATGCGGAGGATTTGTTACTCTTTCTTGCAAACACGGATATGGCTTTGGAAGGCGCGCGGCACTTGCTCCATATGTTTGGGCAATGCTCAGGGTTGAGGGTGAACTGAGCAAAGACCTGCTTGTTTCCGGTGGCGCCGACTGAGGTGAACCCTTCGCAGGTGGCGGGCATCCGTTGGGAACCCCACTGTTTACCCAACTTAGGTACTAACATTTATCATACCACCGAGGATTTATTGGAGGGTAATTTGGGTCGGGCCATACACGGACTTAGGAGCAGTTATCGGTTTTGGAGTACGTTGCCATTATCGGTAGCAGGACGGGTGGCGCTCCTGAAGATGGTGGCGCTCCCGCTCTTACTGTATTACTTTCGTACGTTGCCGATCTGGGTCCCGGGCTCCATCTTCTGACAGCTCTGTTCTATGGCTGGAGGATTTCTCTGGGGGACGGGCAGGTGGCGGGTTGCAATGGCTACAATGATACGCCCGAGAGCTGATGGGGGTATGGCAGTGCCTGACTTGGAGTGGTACTATCAGGCAGCACAGCTGCAGTGGCACACACAAGGTGTAGCTCGGGAGTTCCGGGACCCGGATGGCCCTGAAGGATGGTGGGTGCCACGCTATATATTGTCCTTTATAGTGCTTCAGCAGAAGATGCGTCTCGAACCGCTCACTACTGAGGAGAGGACGCTCTGGTTGTGCTGGAACCGGAGCCAGCGCCGGGCTGGATTCACCCGCCCGTACGCCCCGGAGATACCGCTGGGTATGTGCACGGCCTTCCCGCATGGTGGGGATTGGACGGCACTAGCTAACTGGGAAGAACTGGGAATACAAGTGCTAGGGGACCTCTACGAAAACGAAACACTGTTGTCATTTCAGGCCCTGCAACATGGGTATGATCTCCCGCGAGGAGATTATTTGCTGCATTCAGCACTTGTCTCGGCAATGCAACGCTACTGGGGGACAGGACTGTCGGAACCACAGACCTCAATGGCGTGCCAATATGTGGTAATGGCAGCGGGTACCTTTAAGGCATAACGTGCCTTTACAGGCGCATGTTGATTGAGGCTCTAGAACCATTGCACGCGTTACGGGGGAAGTGGACATTGGCAGGGAAATTCCTGAAAAGACATGGGCTCAGTTGGTTAGAAGAGCCTGGAAGAGCACGAGGAATGGCAGAATTCAATTGGTGCATTTCTATGTCCTGCATAGAGCGTACTTGACACCAGTTAAGCTTAATCAATATTTCAATGCGACGGCCGCTCAGTGCCGAGATGTGGTTTGGAGGGGGCTGATTTCCAGCATATGCTGTGGGGATGTACGAGTCTGGGAATGTATTGGGAGGAAGTGTTGGAACTGCTATGTAGTGTAACTGACCATACAATAGAGCTAGACCTGGGTGCTTGTTTACTGCACTGGTTCCCGCATACCGCTAAAACGGAAGTGACAAGTACATTTCTAGACCTGGGCCTCGTATTAGCCAAAAGGGAAATCACACTGCATTGAAAATCAGCGAGGGGGCCGAATGTGTGGGAGATGGCGGGCGGAATTACTCAGGTGGGCCCGTAGTGAAGGTACAATTAGGCTACAACAGGCCCTACGAACTAACCATGAAAAGGCACTGGAGGTGGCAAGGGTGTCTGAGGCCCTAGTTGCAACAATGCAGGATCCGGAAACAGGTTCGGAGGAGGGTTCGGTTTTGGAGGAGCCGGGGGATCCAACTGTCCCCTTGGCACACAGAGAATGAACCAGGGCATGATCAGGGGAATGAGTTGTTTGAAAATCAATAACAAAATATTTTTTTTTAAATCAATTCCTGATTTTTTGTCTTGGGGTTATGTTAAGGCTTGCTTCCAATGTCCAGATAGTTTACCTCTAGTAGAGATTGCTAAAAAGCTTGAGTAAAATGGGGTCTTCGTGTAATGACCAGACCGGAGTAAAGAAATTGTGGGCAGCGGTCAAGCGGGGAGCCATATTTGATTTTATTCATTAGCTTCGCTAACTGTTGTGACTTGATGGTTTGAAAAGAGTTCAGGTGGGTAGCAGCATCAGACGAGGTCCCATTGATTCCTATGGAATTTACTCCAGGGAAGATTGAGTGTCTCAATTTTATCATTAAAGAATGTACCGATTTCCTCGCAGTGAACTACTCCTTTCTCACCAAGTACTGATAATGTTGAATGAGGTACGAAAGGAGAATATTCTGGGAGATTGACTGGTTCTCGGACATGAGCATCCAGAGCAGATGACAATAGAATTGGGATATATGCATGCCATAAGTTTTGACGATTTGTGTAGATGATCTGCCATATGTCTCTTAACTTAGAGGTACATATAATGTCCCAGTGACATAAGCCATGGAGACCCTCTGAGAGTCAATGCCATGTGCTGTGCCATGAATGTGTTCCTGCAGTCGAGACCCCGTGCCATTCAAGCCACTAAAGCGCCTGGTGCCAACATGACAGTGTCATGTTTCTGGCCTGTGGAAGGTTTTGAAGCTTGAACAGGCTATAAAGCAAATCGAATGTACCATAAGTCTCAATACATTCCATCTCGTGAGCTATACAGAGATCATATTGACCTGAAAATAGTCAGTCATTGATGGGTATCAATTGGTATCAACAGTTCCGAGCAGTTCGAAGCTTTCACTACCACTGTCCTCTCAGCCAGATAGTACTTGCAAAGTCGCCCACCCTGGTCTCTCCTTTTGGGGGACGGCTTGGGATTGTCTTCGCATCTTGGAGAGTTCGCATTTCGTTGGAGCGCCGAAGCATGATCTCCAGGAGTGTGTATTGAGAGCCAGTACTACACATCCTATGGCCATTCAAAGAAATGTGTCTTGTTGCCAGGAATAACTCTGAGCTTTGTGGGAAATATGATCATGTAAATTACCTACATGGCTTTTCACTTTTGTTTAACAACAAGGAAGGATCGCCCCTGTTGCTGTACTTGTGCTATGCAGTCTGGATAGATTCTGATTCTTGTTGAGCTGAAGGAGATCTTCGGTAGACGGCGAGATTGCCGAAGTATTGCATCTTTGTCTGCATAGTTTAGGAAGTGGGTTTCATAGATCTTGGAGTGGTCTCTGCAGTGCTTTTGCCACCAAGGAGTATATGTCATTACTATGCATGCTTTACATCGCATGCCATTACAACGCAGTCGTTACAATGACCGCGTTGTTACATAGCGAACCATTACATCGCAAGTCGTTACAATGACTTGCTGTAGGGGGTCCGCTGGACTCAGGAATAGTATAATTTACTATTCCTACTCCAGTTTGTGCAACAGCAAAGAAGGTGTTGTAATGTAAATCCAACACCTTCTGCCCCCTACAGCAAATCGTTGTAATGACTTACAGTGTAATGGTTCGCGATGTAAAAACGCGATTGTTGTAACGACCGTGTTGTAATGGCATGCGATCTAAAGCATGCAATATAAACTATGTTTCCCACCACCAAAACACGATGTTCCTTCTCTGTCACAAAGCATGGTGAGAATACTTCAGCCAGCATTCAGGATTTCAGACAATCACCAAGAAACCACTGTGGGTTCTGCTCCTCAGCACCCTCCAGTAATCTAATGGATCAGAGGTTGTTCCTGTGGGATCTGCCCTCATCATCTTCCACCCTCCGCTCTAAGCATGGTGTCATATCTTTCAGGCGTATAACTTCTGTACTCATCCTATGAATCAAATCTTCTCCAGTGTAGATTCTAGTCTCAACCTCTTTAACCCTGTCAGCCTCCTTTCTCAGGTCTTGGTGCAGGACATCCACACACCCATGCCACCAATTTGGGCCTCAAGCATTGCTCGAGTGCCACATAATGCTTCCCTGGCAGCAGACGCTTGATTTGCAGCGGTGTTGGAAAAGTTTGGAGCAGCTGGAACTATGATGGGCCGGTGGCCTCCATGATGGGCTAATGGCCGTGGTCAAGCTAGGCATTCCCGCTGCTGCTCTGCCTTTGTGGGGTGCTGTGGTGTTGCTGCGGGATGGGTACCGATGCCGAGATCTTGTCGATGCCGAAGCTGTCCGCTGAGGAGCTGGGGGTGATGATCACCACCACCACCATCATGTAGGTATGTCAGGCTGCGCGGGAGGGAACAATGGACCGGAGCATGGGTGAGCACTGAGCAGTGCACTCCTGCCACACTCAGTGTCCATGGTGCCCCTGGATGCACGTTGTGGTTAGGCCTGGGCGGTGAACTTCGCTCCGTTCGCGAGTTCGAAATGTTTTCTACACTTCGCACTCCACGGAGCTTGCGGAGTGCAGAAAACTCCGCATCACAATGTGCAGAAGAGTTTTTTCCCTGCTCACAATCACGAACGGTAAGTTTGCGTTCGCGAACGGTATGTTTGCGAGCACGAGCTGCCACTCGGGCAGAATTTTGACCCGAGCAGCAGGAATACCAGCACAAACTGCAGTTCGCACTGCACTTCGCCACTCGCGGAACTTCGCAGAGTTTTTGGGTAACTTCACGGAGTTCCATGTAGCAAAACTCCGCAAATTACACCCAGGCCTGGTTGTGGTGGACTGTGGCACTGGGTGTACCTGCTCCGCACCGTGCACGTCTCACATATGCATGCACCTATTGCGGGGAACTGTGCATTCCCCCGCTCTCCTTCTCTGGAGGATTCTGAGGATAAAGGGGCTTGCATTCAGCTACCTGCTAGTGGAATTCTGCAGAATTTGTCATTGTTTCTCTGTAACTCCGCGGAGTAGAAATCAGCGAGCTCCGGCCACCCATTTTTAGAGTCAGCCTCGAGTAAAGGGGGGTAGGGTTCGTGAATGTCCCCAGTTGCTGCCTTCACTCCCAGCTCCGTTAGTAGGATTCCAGTCTACAAGAGTCGCCTTCTCTAGCCGTTCACAACTCTTGGATCTCATGCACAGTCTGGGGGTGGCCCGGAGTGGCCCGGAGTGCCCACCCCAGAGCCGCGGCTGTGCTTAGGGGGTGTTCATGAGAGGTCCATATCCTATATCCCCCACCCTCGCACCACTCATCCCACCGCAGCCAGTGCCTGCCAGCGTGGCCTTGTCCAAGAGCCGGTCACCTCAGAGGCTAGCTGCACCCCCTATAGTGATCTGCTGTCCAGCACAAGCCGCCACTCAATAAGGATTGAAGTGACAGGGTGCATAAGCACCGCTGGACTCCAATCCACACCAGAGGGGGCTCCAACAATGTCCGGGTCTATGCCACACGGACCATGGCCTATGAAGAGGGTGCTATAGGGGCCCCACCTACCCGTGCTTGGCCCGGGTCAGCTACCCAGGTATGCCCCATTGACAGGGAGGCACCTCCAGGATAGGATTCCATCTCTCCTGTCGGGGTAGGGCCTGTCGACGCATCCCACAGCCGCGGTGTGCTTCGGGTTCCCGCCCTTTCTTTTCTTTCGACCATAAAGGTGCTTTGGGTCCTTGCTGCTCTTTGGGGGGGTCCTTGCTGCTCTTTGGGGGAGTCCTTGCTGCTCTTTGGGGGGGTCCTTGCTGCTCTTTGGGGTAGTCCTTGCTGCTCTTTGGGGGGTCCTTGCTGCTCTTTGGGGTAGTCCTTGCTGCTCTTTGGGGTAGTCCTTGCTGATCTTTGGGGGGTCCTTGCTGCTCTTGGGGGGAGTCCTTGCTGCTCTTGGGGGGAGTCCTTGCTGCTCTTGGGGGGAGTCCTTGCTGCTCTTTGGGGGGTCCTTGCTGCTCTTTAGGGGGTCCTTGCTGCTCTTTTGGGGAGTCAGCAGTCGAGCAACAAATGTAAGACTGAGATTGAGTGAGTTCGGTTATTTGGGGCATCATGTGTCAGGAAAGGGGTGGAATCTAAGAAAAGTTTGAGATCGATTATAAAAGATGCCTCAAAACTACAGAATATGGATCATTTGCAGGTGTTTTTAGTACTCCCACAGTTCTAAGCAGTTTGTACCTCATTGTGTGGAAATTCAGCTGACTTTGAAAGTGTTGCTTACAAAAAAGAGAAGCTCATGTGATCAATACACAGGATGAATCGATAATCGATGCCTGTGATTGTGGGTTGGCTGTTGGCCTAATGGAAGCCAGGACGGTTGTGAGAAGTTTGTGTCACTTGCTTCTAGAGCATCGAGGGATATAGCTCCTTTTCTATTCAGGGAGGCACTATATTCTCGGTGGGGTGTGAGTCCCTTCAGGACAGCTGTGTAGGAATTGAGTTCACATTGGAAAGAGATCACAAGCCGCTTTGGGTATGTTTACCTAAGAAGAGCCGAGTGGTAACCCTTGTTGGAAGAGGACAGTTACAAGACTGAGGGGGATATTTACAACTGAATTGGCGGGGTGAGGTGTTAGCCATCATGGCTCAACGCCTCACTCCACCACTTCTGAAACGATGGGCTGCACCATATTGAGAGGGATATGGTGCAGCCTTGCGTTTCCCCCTGCGCTGGCGTTACACTTAGTAGTGTAGCGCCAACGTAGGCACCCTTGCACCATAGTGCAAGGGTGTCTGCATGCAGGGAAAGATGGTTTATGTACAGGAAGTTCCCCCTTACTGTACATAAACAATCTTTAAATGCCATTTTGTCACTTCTGTGTGCTGTTTAATGCAGCACACATGGAAGTCACAAAATGGCATTTTTTTAAAAAAAAGATTGTTTATGTGCAGGAAGGGGGACCTTCCTGAACATAAACAATCCAAGGCATTTCGCTTTTTCCATGTGGGCTGCACGAATGTATGACGTTACTACACATACGTTTACAACGCGGTACTTTACATCGTGTTTGTTACAATGCAAGTCGTTGCGCTGGAGGGCACTGGACTTAGGAATAGTATGATTTACTATTCCAACTCCAGTCTACATACAGTAGGGAAGGTGTTGGATAGTAAATCATACTATTTGCTAGGTTAGAGCGCCATCCTGCGCAAGTCGTTGTAATGCCCGCGATGTAAAGGCATTGCGATGCAATGCCTGCGTTGTGAAGGATGTTTCCTGTGCTGCCCAAGGCAGCACCCATGGAAAAAGCAAAAACGAGGAGAAATAAAGCATTTCTCCTAGTTTTGCCAAGTTGAGACCAATTTTTCCCTAGTCTTAATTTTGGCGCCGCCTCCTGTGTACGCTGCCCTTGTAAATAAGGGGCAGCATCAAAGTCAATGAAAGGGGGCCATATTTACAAGGCAGTGTTCAGCCACATTAAGTGGTTTAACGCTACCTTGTAAATAAGGCAAAGCCCCTATCGCCACGGGAACGTCGCAAAAAGTGATGTTCCTGTGGCGATAGGGACTTGTAAGTATTAACCATGGGCGGAGCTGGCGTAGTAGCACTCCGTGGAATTTCACGGAGTTACTAGAGAAATTCCGCGGAGTGCCTTGGCTGGCGGAATCACTTATTGCCCCCTGCTCCCTCACACTCTCCCGGCTAACACCCAGGCCTCCTCTACCCCCACCACCCCTACTGCTAAACCCCCCGCCCCCCTCCCGCTGAACCCCCCTCCCCACCCCGCTTAGTAGACTAGTGCAGCAGTCACTGCAGTGCTGATCAGTGTAAGAGACTTACCGTTCTGGTGCTCTCCTCCAGCCCACGGTGTCCTGACCCCTGCCCGCTCTGCTCCTGCTGCTGCGGCTCGCTCCACTCGGCTACCGCTGCTCAGCTGCTCCAGTTCAATTCCAGAAAGAGCTGCAGTGTGCGTGGGGTACTGTGTGAAGGCATGCCTGACAGTCACTGGGAAGACTACGTATACTTATGAGTCTTATCCCATGAGATGAGGTTGTAAACTTATAACTCCAATACCACGTGGAAGAGACTGTAAGCTCAGATGTCCTATACCACTGGGACGAGTACATAAACCTATGAGTCTTATCCAGTGAGATTACGTTGTAAACTTATAAGTCTGATACCACATGAAAGAGATTGCAAGCTCAGGTGTTCTCTCCCACTGGGACGAGTACGTAAACTTATGAGTCTTATCGCATGAGATTTCGTTGTAAATTTATAAGTCTGATACCACATGTAACATACAGTAAGCTCCTATCCCATTGGGACCAGTAGGTAAAGTTGTGAGTCTTGTGCCAAGAGATAATGTTGTAAACGCATAAGTCCGATAGCACATGGAAGAGACTGTTAGCTTAGAAGTCCTAACCCACTATGATGAGTATCTAAATTTGTGAGTCTTAAACAATGAGATGACATTGTAAACGTATAAGTCTGATACCGCATGGAAGAGACTGTAAGCTCAGGATTCCTACCCCACTGGGATGAGTATGGAATCATGTAAGTCTTATCCTATGAGATGACATTGTAAACTTATAAGCCCGATACCACATGGAAGAGACTGTAAACTCAGGAATACTACCCCACTGGGACGAGTACATAAACCTATGAGTCTTATCCCATAAGATGATGTTGTAAACATATAAGTCCAATACTACATGGAAGAGACTGTAAGCTCAGGATTCCTACCCCACTGGGATGAGTACGGAAACTTATGAGTCGTATCCCGTGAGATGATGTTGTAAACTTATAACTCCGATACCACATGGAAGAGACTGTAAACTCAGGATTCCTACCCCACTGGGAAGAGTACATAAACTTATGAGTCGTATCCCGTGAGATGACGTTGTAAACTTATAAGTCCGATACCACGTGGAAGAGACTGTAAGCTCAGGAGTCCTAATCTGCCTGGGAGATATTATAAACTTATCAGGCTACTCCACAAAGTGATATAGTAAACTCTTATGTCGCAATCTACTTGAAGATACTGTAAATGTAGGAGTCTAAATACCAATTTATGTTATTGTAAACTCACAAGGTTTACTTTGGTCAGTAGCTATTGTAAACATTCCAGTCTTATAGCAGGGGGGGTGTCGTAAACTCTTGAGTTCTATTCTGCTTGGAAAATACTGTAAACCTATGAACTTTACCCTACAAGATGATCAGTTTGATGCAGCATGGCACAGATTCTAAACTCTTGAGTCAATATGTGCAGAAGATGCTGTAAACTCTTGGGTCTGATACAGCTTTGTAGCTACTGTAAGCACAAACGTTTGACAGTGAGCGGAAGATAGTGTAAACTCATGGGTGGTATACCTTGCAATAGATATTGTGAACTCTTCAGTTCAATACCTTGTGCAAATATTCCAAGTGCATCGGTCTGATAACATAGACCATATTGCAACACGGTCCATGGAATAGTACAACAAAGATATTGTGAAACAAGATTCTGCTCACATGTTCAATATATTGTGAATTCTTAAGCCCGATCATGTAGCGTATATATTGTAAACTCATCATCATCATGTAGCATCATGTAGCAGGTGTTATAAATTCATGATACAGAAAATATTGTAAACTCTATACTGCTGAGACGATACTGTAGATGTATCAGTGTTATCCTATGAGTGATACAATTATTGTACTGCTCTGAAGATACTGTAAACGTATGAGTGTTATCCCATGAGTGATATGATTTTTGTACTGCTCTGAAGATACTGTAAATGTATGAGTGTCATCCCCTGAGTGATAAAAGTTTTGTACTGCTCTGAAGATACTGTAAACTTATGAGTGTCATCCCATGAGTGATAAAAGTTTTGTACTGCTCTGAAGATACTGTAAATGTATGAGTGTCATCCCATGAGTGATATGATTTTTGTACTGCTCTGAAGATACTGTAAATGTATGAGTGTCATCCCCTGAGTGATAAAAGTTTTGTACTGCTCTGAAGATACTGTAAACTTATGAGTGTCATCCCATGAGTGATATAAGTTTTATACTGCTCTGAAGATACTTCAAACGTATGAGTGTTATCTCATGATTGATATAAATATTATACTGCTCTGAAGGTACTAATTTATGAGTGTTATCCCATGAGTGATATAATGTTTGTAGTGCTCTGAAGATATTGTAAATGCATGAGTGTTATCCCATGAGTGATATAAGATTTATACTACTATGAAGATACTTCAAACGTATGAGTGTTATCCCATGAGTGATATACGCTTTATACTGCTATGAAGATACGGTAAACTTATGAGCGTTATCCCATGAGTGATATAATGTTTGTAGTGCTCTGAAGATACTGTAAACATATGAATGTTATCCCATGAGTGATATAAGTTTTGTACTGCTCTGAAGATACTGTAAACGTATTAGTGCTATCCCATGAGTGATAAAGTTTTGTACTGCTCTGAAGATACTACCTTATGAGTGTTATCCCATGAGTGATATGTTTGATACTGCTCTGAAGATACTGTAAACTTAGGAGTGTTATCCCATGAGTGATATAAGTTTCATACAACCTTGAAGATACTGTAAACGTATGTTTTCCCATGAGTGATATAAGTTGTACACTGCTCTGAAGATACTGTAAACAAATGAGTGTTATCCCATGAGTGATATAAGATTTATCCTACTCTGAAGACAATGTAGATTTATCAGTGATATATATTTTATCCCGCTCTGAAAACACTGTACGCTTATGGGTATTACCTCACAAAATTGTAATGTAAACTCATGAGTCATTTACTGCTCAGACAATATTGTAAACTTATGAGAGCATTTGCATGAGCAATAAGAATAATACTGCTCAGATGATATGGTAAACATATGAGTGTTATTGCATGGGTGATACTTTTTATCCTTCTCTGCAAACACTGTAACTTCATCAGTCCTATCCCACTAGATGATGTAGTAAACTCATAAATCATATTTAGCTTGGAGGCTCCTGTAAATACATGAGTCTTAACTAGGGCCACTGGAATCATGCGGCAGGAGAGAGCAAAATTATGCGGCAGGGTTGAGTAAATTATACAGCAAGAAAAGGCAATTTACGTTGTATAATGCATCACTTAGTCTAATAATATTACTTCATTATTTTTTCATGTGACCAATTGGTAACACTGTCTGGGCATTAGCTGCATCTCATATATCACCAGTTAAATACCCAAATATAGCAATAAGCAACAGAAAGGTGAACAGTTCAGCAATGCAAAGGGCATACCAGTGCACGGCAACACATGCCACTGCATTTTTTTAAACTTTTGAACAGTTTGAGTTAGAAACACATTTTTTGTTGAAATCTGAACATTATGCGGCAGATGATAGATTATGTGGCAAATACAGCAAATCGATTATTATTAAAAAAATTGCTGCATCCACACAATCACATAATTCTAGTGGCCTGGGTCTAAACTCACGAGTGATGTTGTGAACTTAAGAGTTGTACTATGTACAATAGATACTGTAAACAAATGGGGCATATTTACAACCCCCATCGCCACAGCAACATCACTTTTTTGACATTCCTGTGGCGATGTGGGCTTCACCTTATTTACAACAAAATGTTAAGCCACTTAATTTCCGTAGCAACACCCATTGATTTTGATGCCGCCCCATATTTACAAGGGTGGCAAAACTATGGGGAAGCTCCAAAATTGAAACAAAAAAACCTGGTCTTACCCTGGCTCAACGAGGAGAAATGATTTATTTATTTCTTCTCGTTTTTGCAGTTTCTATGTGTGCTGAGTTGTGCAGCGCACATAGAAACTACAAAACACCGATCATTTTAAAAATGGCGAGATTCGAATTCTATGTGAGCTGCATTAGGCAGCACACACAGCAGTTACAAATCGCCCTTTAAGATTGTGTATGTGCAGGAAGGGACACCTTTCTTCACATAAACAGTCATTCCCACAACGCAGGCACCCTTGCACCTGCGTTGGGGCTAGGTAGTTGTAATTAGCGCCAGCCCAGGAGGAAACACAGGGCTACACTGTATTGTTGTAAATACGGTGCAGCCCTGCATTTCTAAAGTGGCGGAGCCCGGTGTTAAGCCAAGAAGGTGAACGCCGCGCTCGGTCACTTTCCTATGTAAATATATCCTGTATGAGTTTTATCTCACGAAAGGAGACTGAGTCCAATACGGTATGTGCAAAAGATACTTAAACTCACCAAGCGGACATGGCATGGTGGATACGGTAAACACAGAAGGTTGAAGGTTGCAGTAGACATTTTAAACTCGTCTTTGAGATCCTGGACTAGGTAGCAGAAGCTTGTTAGTACAGGAACATGCAAGGTGTAACAAGACGCGGCGTTTGATACAACCTGGAAGTGATTGTAAAATTAGAAATCTCATGCTCAGGGTGAGATGGCATGCAGGCAGGATCTCTTCTCAGCCGCCTTGAGTGCGCCTCAAGCAGTGAGTGCTCTTCATTGCTGCAGCATTCCTTCTGTACAACTCCCCCAGGCACGGAGAGGGGATTTCCCAGCTGGTTGGAAGGTATGGTGACTGCACTTCCTGGAAGGAGCATATTGTACTTTCATGTGGTGAGTAAAGGTCGGCGCCGCCCACTGCACTCTCCCCTGCTGAGGTAGTGTTGTTACAAAATATGAAACCCAACCAGTAGGCCTAGATTCTTGCTTCTCTGCCCTACGCCAAAGTGAAAAGTCAGGAATGCACCTTATTGATGAAATATGGAGCATTCCTGTCCCTTCTGCTTGCGCTAGTGCACAATTTGCATCCTAGCGCCATCACGGGCAACCTTGCTCCATGGTGCAAGGATGCCTTCATTGCAGACAGGAATGCACCTTCCTGCACAAAAACAATCCATGGAGACTTTTTTCTCTTTCCATGTGTGCTGCAGAATGCATCACACATAGAAAGAATTTAAAAAGAGGAGAAATAAAGATATTTCTCCTTGTTATGCCTCACAGTTTTGGCATATTCCCAGGTTTACAGATGCTAGTGAATCTGGGTCTGTGTCAAAACCCGTGGGTGTTGCATGGGAAAACCCACCGCAACGCTCATGGAACACCCCTCTGATGCAGTGTGAGGCAATGCAGCGATTTGCGCTGCATTGCCTTTCAACCATATCTACGAGGCCACGAAAAGCCACACAGAGTGACTTTGTGTTGGCCTTGTAGATATGGGTCTGCACTCTGCGCCGGCAAAGCGTCATAAAAAGTAACGCACCGGAGGCACAAGGGGCTTGTAAATAAGCCCCTTTTGAATCCTGCCACTCTGCACGAGACTTCCGGCTGTGCTGATGTCAGACGAGTGAACACCAAGGGTAAAGTCCGCAGGTGTTCGTCTCCCAGCCAGGTCTGATGCACCCAAGGTAGTGCACGTCTGCTTCTCAACACTACATTTGCTGTTTTCTAGGGCTAATTCAATGCCCACTGATGGTGGGACAGCAGACGGTCAGTGTGAGAAGTTGGTCTGGTATATGCTGTCCACTAATTAAAGTGGGCACCATGTACCAGTCCAAACAACCCTTATTGATGATTAGGTTAAAGACAACCTTTATTGAAAGCTATCCTAGTGGTAGCTGTGGAGAGCAGCCTTCAGGCTAAGTCTCGAAGGAATGTAAAGCAGCTTGGTTTACCAGATTATAACCTCCTGAATGACCAAATGAAAGGAGAACCACAAAATATAAATATAAAATATATGTATTTATTACTAAACACTCTCTACTAGCCTCTTTATAAGATCAGAGCATCAGGCACACAATATTAAATCACTAGAACGACAGTAAATAGCACAATACACAGCGGGCTCCAGGGGGAGACCGAACCATATACTAAGAAAGTGGTATAACAACCCCGACTTAACTAGACACAGTGCATAGAGCACGTAGGATCACTGGGACTCCAAGGAACCACCCAAAGTAGTGACACAGGGGACCCACGGAGGACGGGTGCAGTGTGTGAACACAGGCGCGAGCTCCGTACAATCCTATGGGAAAGTCTCAGTTGGAATTTTAAAGATTAAGGACCCTTTGGAGAGGACTTTGAGCAAACCCTTTCAAATATAGAATGTTCTATGGCCAGCACTCTTGAGAGTACCGAGATACCCGTGTTACCTATTCCAGAGGAGGTGCATAGGGGTCAAGTGATGTCAGAAAGCTTCGTCGTTTTCAATGACTTGATGCGAAAAAGTGCTGCTGCCGGGAAGATGAAAAGTGTCCAGTGGGATCCAAGCCTGGATCCGAGATGAGAAGAGCCTGAAACAGAGAGGACAGAGTCTGGGTCACTTCTGAGTGACCAGGGGCACGATAGATGAATGCCCACTGATGTCGGTTGCTTCACGTGAGAAGGTGCGATGCTTGACTCTGCAACCACGGGGACCAGGAGATGTCTGCGATGACCAAAGTCTGGAGTTGAGCTGTGCCACGAAGAATGTTGAGTGCTGGGGGGTCAGTGTCTGGATCAAACACCAACAAGCCTTGGCAACTGCAACCCATGCAGGCAGAGGAAATAAGCTTCAGTGAAGACCAGCAATGTCATGGGGACTCTCCAAGCAGTGGAGAGTCAGGGCACGTCTGGAGCACCTTTTTCAGAGAGAGGCAGGGGGAGGGGGAGAGGGAGGCAGAGGTCACAGAAAACTCAGAGAGTCCAATGGGAGGATATGAACCAGAGGATAACACGCAGTATGGCACGAGATGCGGAACCGAGTACCAGCAGGGAACACACCTAGTCATGAATCTAAGCAGTAGGACATTGATGAATACACAAGAAAATGTCCTTTCCAAGGGATTGGGATTTGTCCCAACTAACCAGCTAGATTCCTTTAAACTTAAATGCCGTATTGGCAGGATTCTTTCGTAGTGTTCGTTTGAAAGTTTTTTTTGAGGACAAGGAGGTGCCAGATAAAGATGATGACACAGGGCTGAGAAATCACTCGACCTTCGTACCCAGTGTGGGCCAGTTACCCCCAGATGTGGGTCATTTCGAACAGGCGGTATTGAGGGATGTTGAAATGTTGGAAACATCGGAGAAAAATAAATCATTCTCCAATCTTTCCAAAATTGAAAGACAAGCTCTAAATGAATTAAGGGACGACCCTATGCTAATAATAAAACCTGCCGACAAGGGCGGAGCAATTGTGATCCTAGATAGAAGTGTGTATAACACAGAATGTCTCCGCCTTTTGAATGACAGAAGGAATTATGCTATTCTGTCTGATGATCCAACGGAGGAATTAAGAGTCATGATTAGCACATATGTAGAAGAGGCAGTTGGAAATGACTGGATCAGCCAGAAGGAAGCTTCTTTACTTTGTAAATTGCATCCCACTGTGCCTTACTTTTACATTTTGCCTAAGGTGCACAAACCGGCACGGCCTCCCCCAGGGCGCCCGATAGTGTCGGGTACCAATTCAATTTTGGAACCACTGTCTAAATTTTGCGATGTCTTTTTACGCCCCCTTGTCCAAAAAATGCCAGCCTATCTCAAGGATACAAGAGAGGTCTTAAACCTGATAAAAGATTTAGAGTTTGATCCTGATAAAGATCTGATGATCGGACTCGATATAGAGTTGCTCTATACAAATATTCCCCAGCAAGAAACACTAAGGGTGATTGAGAACATACTCTTTGCAGAGGAATGGAACTACAATACACCACGTGCGTTTACCTGAGCCTCTTGGAACTGGCACTGACAAAAAACTTTTTTAAATTTGAAGATCGGTTCTATTTGCAAACCCATGGAACTTCCATGGGGAGTTCTTGTGCCCCCAGTTTGGCATGCCTTTATGTTTCTAATTTTGAGAATGAGATGGTATTTGCAGCGACCAACCCTTATCTAGAACATATTAGGGTTTGGCGCAGGTACATCGATGATGTTTTCATCATCTGGAGAGGTAGTAGAAATTTGGCTGAAACTTTTTTGGATTGGTTAAATCACAAAAATCCTTTCTTGTTTTTTACAAGCACACTCACAAATGTGGCGCTGCCCTTTCTGAACCTTTATACCAGAGCAGAAAATGGAGCATTAGTTAGTAGTGTTTTCCACAAACCTACTGATGGAAATAACCTACTATCCTTTCAGAGTTTCCATCCTCGCTCATTGAAAGAAAATCCGCCCTATGGACAGTTCCTGCGACTCCGTAGGAACTGCTCCTCAATTGCGGATTACAAAAAAGAGGCTAGCGACCTTAGTGAAAAACTGAGACACAGAGACTATCCGGAGTATGTTATTACAAAGGCACAGAAGAGAGCAAGAAATTGTAATAGGGAATCCCTTTTACAAACATATGACAAGGAAAGAGTTGAGAGCAGCATTTGTGTCACAACTTTCAATACAGCATCTAACCACCTTAAAAAGATAATACAAAAAAACTGGAGAATTTTTAATTCCAATGGGTTGGAACAACCTTTCCCACTTTTCTCGTTTCAGAAAAGCGCAAGCATTAGGGACACGGTGGTCAACACACGCCCTAGATCATTGATTGATGGTGATAGTGTATGTCACCATGAACACTTTTTGCCTCCTGTGATGGGACATTATGCTTGTGGTTTTTGCAGGGCCTGCCCCCTTTCATTGAATGGAAAAAAGGTGGATATAGGAACTAACCACCCCTGGGAGCAGAGAAAACATACGACATGCAACACTGAGAATGTCATTTATCTGATACGGTGTCCGTGTGGTTTACTGTATGTTGGAATGACTACACGTCGAGTAAAAACCCGCATCTTGAAACATATGAGCACAATAAGATGCGGAAAAACAAACACAAAACTAACAGCTCATTTCCAAGAGAAAAAACATAATGAACAAGATCTAAGGTAGACCGTGTTAGATAAACCCTTTATACCACCCGATACAGTTGATATTGCCAGCTTCCTGTTGATTAGAGAACAACGTTGGGTAAACAGACTTAGAAGCAGCTCTATGGGTTTAAATGATTCAATTCCATGGTTCCATCTGTATGGGTTAGGCCAAAAATGAAGTAATACAGAAGAAATCAGAATGATTCTAAATACTTCTAGTGTTTATAGACTCTCGATACTGCGCATAACAATATTGCTAGAATATGCGCTTTTGTATGAAGAGAACATAGGACCTGTGTTATCGTCATTGCATTGGCCCTGTATGGGATCAGATTGTAGACTCGATAAAATTATTGCCTTTTCACCTGTTTCTCCGCTCGTTGCGAGCGAGTTTAGAACAGATTGGTATATCTTTTCAGGTGTGTTGTTTAGGGAATGGAGAGTGAGACCTTAATTCGAGACTAAGTGCAATAAAATGGGTATGAAGGTGAATAGAGCTACTTCTTTGAATTATGATTCCCACGTATATTGTTCGATAATCGCTGGGGAATAATTAGCCCTCCTAAGATGCCTGCCGTTATAGGCGTTTCATCGGGAGTCGCACTTTCGGTGTCCTTCTTCGCTGTTGCCCAACGCGTGATACCGGAAGTGCCGAACAATACAGTGAGTTGGGATTTCCCTCCGATTAGGCATTGCTTGCTCTCCCTTTAAATTGAAGGCGACTCGCTTTCATCAGTATCGACGGTGGACCGGTGTGAGGAGTCGCAGTGGCGTGAGTCTTTGGAGTAGTAAGTAACTAACGGATGTCTGGCACGCTGCGTGTAAATCACAGATGGTGTTTTTCATCATAATTTGGTCAGTTCAATCTGTAGACCAGTGGGGATTTGACATGAGTTTGATTAACGTGTAAAAAGTGGTTGGCCTACCGCTGCTGATTTATAAGAATCCTATGCAATAGAACATGATAGTTGAATGATTGCTGCAATCTCCATCCAAAAGAACTTGTATTGGGATTAACGTAATGATGGGTTTATACATTTCTCATTGTCTGTTCGGGATATAGAGTGTGACAACAAGACCACGGTCCCACAACGGTCCCGGGTTTGGAGAATTTCTAATAAACCCTTGTAAGTTTTTGGATATAATAAGTTTATTGATTTGCATCATGGGTTTGAAAGCAGAGAGGAGCATGTCTCCTTAAAATCCAAACTCTGCTCTCTGGTGTTCTCGAGTGGAGTTAGTTGGTTGTATAAACTTTTATTCTCACCTCACGGGTATAATGTATTCCTGTTTGTTACCGGTGTCACAGTAGCTAAGTGGTGAGGTGATGTTTTGGGTGACATGGTATATTCACTGGTATAATAGTTTAGAGGAGGTGAAAAAAATTCATTTTTATGGAATGTACAGCAGGGGAGTAGAACGATAAAATATATGTTCTACTTTCTTTTACAGAAATTTGTTCTCTCTTGGAAATTACCCAGAGTACATGATGACAGCAGTATCGGCTGTTTGTCGATAGAAGGTAAAAAAAAAAACAATTAGGGGCATAGACCATATAAAAACTGGACCAACACCCTGATGAATGCCAGAACGACTCAGATGAGCGTGTAACAGTGGCTGAAACATGTTGGTTTACGCAGCAGGGATCTAGGGGTCTTTACCTCCCCTAACCGTCCCGAGATATTACTTTTAATCCTACCAAGGGGTGACAGGAATAAAGATTGCTGATGGTCCCCTCCTAGGTAGTTTTAAGTGTTTATGTCTGCACTTTGTGGTCCCTCCTTCAGGGAATAATTCTCCTTGTATCTGTCTTCATTATTTGTGTTTTCTGTTGACATTGTTTGTCTTTCTGTATAAACTTCACTCTAAAAAATGTTGCGCTCCGCCCATTGTGTTGGAATGCACTGGGGCGTTTGACGCGACCCAATGATGAAGCATGACACTGCAACGTGTGTGAGGGCAGTATTATAATAAAAATGAGTTTTTCTTCTCGCTATACCTCTGGGCTTTAGATAGTGAAGGAGAAAACTATTTCTTTGTCACTGTCTTATTGCATGTAATAATTTTTAATGAATGTAGTTCTTCTCTGCTTAGTGAGTTTCCACGTCTGGAGCAACCAGGAAAGCCCACTGAAAGTCAAAGTTACCTTCAAAGGGACCCACAGGCCAACGGACCAGGGATCGCAAAGGGACCTCGAGATGATTCACAAAATACCAGCCCACGGAACACTCGTGGAGTGTAGGCCGGATATCTTCGGTGGAAATACTGCTCGGGTCAGAACTACAAGAAGCCCAAAGCACAGCATCCGGGATCGCCAAAAAGCATATGCTACTGCAAAAGAACACGGTGCACAAGGGTTCGGGTTGCACGGTCCCCATGAGGGATATTGGTCTCAGATTTGCTGAGAGAGCAGATCGACCTCAGAGACCTTGGGAACCCACCTCCTGTGTTGCATAAATCTTCGGAGTCCTCAGGAGCTCGGGAGATGCAAACCGGTCAGATGCGTTAAAGGTGACTGCCTTGCAGGGGAGTAACTCCTTTACTCCAAGGGAGATTCTTCAGTCATCCAGCGTAGTGCATATCATCGAAGTACTTGGTTTCTGTAGCAGAGTTTATTCTAGGTAAAATCCAAAGTCCTGTAGTCAGGGGTTCCTACTTTATACCCAAGGAAGGGGTGGGACAAACTCTGAGGACCCACCTATGGGAGGGTCAGGACAGAGGGGTGGCAACACCCATGTCCTTTGTCCAGTTTTGCACCAGAGCAGGAGCAAATGGCTCCTGCAACCGGTTTGAGCTGGACTATGCACAGGGACACCAAATGTGCCCCCAGAGCAGACTTTCTGGCACTCTAAGAGTGCACCCTCCCAGCCCCAATACACTAAATCCTGTCTGGGAGGTGGTCACACCTCCCTGTGACAGGAAACCTATTGTCAAGCCTTCCCCTGCTCGAGCTTGGCTCAGCAGCAGGAGGGCAGACTCATGTCTGTGGCTGGCAGCATCCATTTTGTGATGCCCAGGTCGAGAAAGTTGGTACCGAATAGCCTGGTGACCCACAGTAGTGGTTCTACAAGGGAGGAATCATACCTCCCACTCCAGTTACTGGTGTGGAGGTATGAGTCCAAAGTGTTTGACACCAAACTCGACATGTTTCTAAGCAGCTGTTTTAAAGTTAGCATTTACTGCGAGGTTATAATGCACTTAAATATATATGGTTGGCTGCATCACAGACAACCCCGGAAAATAGGTTCTAAAGGCTGCAGAGGGGCTCTGCTAATGCATGGGCAACCTCTCACATAAAACCCGGCACTCTGCCTTCAGGATTGATAAGGCCTGCCATAGGGGTGACTGATACGTTTATATGTGCAGTGATTTAGAATAGATATATTGAACCTATATCTAAGAAAGGGGTGCATGCACCACCTTACACAGGCTGCAGTAGCAGACCTGTGGTGTCAGATTGAATGGCGTCTCAGCTGTGGCATAATACATGCTGCAGCACCTGTGAGGCCTCTGGGGTACCTATGCCCTGGGTCCATAGAATACCATATACTAGGGACTTATAAGGGTACCCCAAATCCAATCTGGAGTGTACCTAAAGTACATGCAATCAATTTAGAGGAGAAAGCAGCTAGACTGTGGTCCTGGATAGCAGGATCCCAGTCAGACGAAGTCGAAAACAGTGATACATCAGCAAAAAGTGGGGGTAACCATAAGAAGCAGATCCTACTCTCCTACACAACGCCCCCCCCCCCGAACGCAGGGACATTAAATGAACCTTGACCAGTTGAGTCTTCATGTTCTAAGTGGAAATATCTGGAGAGTCCATCTGCATTGGCATGGTTACTCCCAGGTCGATGTTCCACTGTATAGTCCATCCCCTGTAGGGAAATGGACCACCTCAAAAGTTTGGGGTTTTCACCCTTCATCTGTTTTAGCCATAAGAGGGGCTTATGCTCTGTCTGAGCAATGAAGTGAGTGCCAAACAAGCATGGCCTCAGCTTCATCAGAGCCCAAACCACAGCAAAGGCTTCCCTCTCAATAGCTGACCAACGTTTCTCTCTGGGGGCCAGCCTTCTGCAAATAAAAGCTACTGGCTGATCCTGACCCTCATCATTCAGTTGTTATAACACAGCCCGTACCCCCAACTCAGATGCATCAGTTTGAACAATGAATTGTTTGGAATAGTCAGGACTTTGCAGAATGGGAGCAGTGCACATGGCCTGGTTCAGGTCATCAAATGCCTTTTGACAGCTAACTTTCCACCAAACTTTCTTAGGCATTTTCTTGGAAGTTAAGTCATTCAAAGGGGTCACTATGGATCCATATCCTTTGACAAACCTCCTATAGTACCCAGTCAGGCCCAAGAAAGCTCTGACCTAAGTCTGGGTGGTTGGAGCAACCCTGTACATGATGGTCTGGATTTTGCTCTGCAACGGTTGAGCCTGGCCTCCACCCACAAGGTGGCCCAGGTATAGAACCTGACTCTGCCCTATCTGGCACTTGGTGGCCTTGATAGTGAAGCCTGCTTTTTGCAGGGCCTCCAAAACATTTCTCAGGTGGACCAGGTGATCCTCCCAGTTGCAGATGAAGACAGCAATATCATCTAGATAAGCTGCACTATAGGCTTCCAGGCCTGTAAGGACTCTGTTCACCAACCTTTGAAAAGTGGCAGGTGCATTCTTCAAACCAAAGGACATCACAACAAATTGGTAGTGCCCACTAGGGGTGGAGAATGCTGTTTTTGGCTTTGCATCCTCAGCTAATCTGAATTGCCAGTAGCCGTCTGTCAGGTCAAATGTACTCAGACACTTGGCTGAGGCCAAAGTATCTATAAGCTCATCTGCCCTGGGTATTGGTTGGGCATCAGTCCTAGTGACTGCATTGAGACCCCTGTAGTTAACACAGAACCTCATCTCTCTCTTGCCATTCTGGGTGTGAGGCTTTGGTACCAAGATTACTAGACTAGCCCAAGGGCTATCTGAGGGCTCAATTGCTCCCAAATCCAACATTTTCTAGACTACAGTCCTGATGCAGTCCATGACATGGTCACGTTGCCTGTAAATCTTATTTTTAAGAGGCAGCCTGTCACCTGTGTCCACTTCATGAGTGCACCAAGTAGTCCGACTTGGAGTCAGTGAGAAAATATGTCTAAGCTGATTCAGAACTTTTCTGCAATCAGCTTGCTGCTGGGCAGTGAGACTGCCTGCCAAGGCTACACCATCAACTGACCCATCATCAGGTTTCTGTGTGAGCAGGTCAGGGAGTGGATCACTCTCTTCCTCCTGTCCCTCATCAGTAGCCATGAGCAAGCCCATGTCCGCCCTGTCAACATATATATTTGAGCCTGTTCACAGGGAGAATCCTATGGGGGCTCCTGGGAGATCCAAGGTCCACCAGGTAGGTAACCTCTCCTTTTTGCTCAACAATTGTATGAGGGCCACTCTACTTGTCTTGGAGGGCTGCTGGGGCCACAGGCTCCAACACCCATACTTTCTGTCCTGGCTGATAAACAGTCAACACAGCCTTTTGGTCATGCCAGGCCTTTTGCAATTCCTGGCTAGCCTCAAGGTTTTTGGATGCATTCTTCATGGAGACCAAGTACATAGTCCACAATATCCTGTTTAGGGGGTTTGAGAGGTAACTCCCATCCCTCCTTCACTAGACACAAAGGGCCCCTAACTGGATGTCCAAACAGAAGTTCAAATGGGCTGTAACCAACCCCCTTCTGAGGAACCTCGCTCTAGGCAAAGATAAGGCAGGACAAAAGAATCTCCCATCTACGTCTGACCTTTTCAGGGAGACCTTTAATCATGCCCTTGAGGGTTTTGTTGAACCTTTCAACCAACCCATTGCATTGTGGGGGATAAGGGGTGGTAAATGTGTAATTTACTCCACACTCCTTCCACATAGCAGTAAAGTAACCAGACATAAAGTTTGCATCTCTGTCTTATACTACCTCCTCAGGAAAACCACCCTGGAAAAGATTCCCAGGAGTGCCCTAGCTACAACAGGAGCTGTGGTAGTCCTAAGTGGAATAGCCTCTGGATACCTAGTGGCATGGTCCACCACAACTAGTATAAATATGTGCCCAGATGCAGTTTGAGGATCCAAGGGACCAACAATGTCAATCCCCACCCTCTCAAAGGGAACCTCCACCACAGGTAGAGGTATCAGGGGGGCCTTTGTTGTACCACCTGCCTTACCACTGGCTTCAATCAATCAGGTGTTTGTTAAGCGCGACTACTCACCCGTAAGGGTCTCAAGGCGCTGGGGAGTGGTGGGGCGTCGCAGGTTCCAGTCCATCAAGGAGGGGGTCTGTCGAAGAACCAGGTTTTGAGGTTTCTTGTGAAGATGGGGAGCGATATTGTCTGTCTAAGGTGGAACGGAAGGTCGTTCCAGGCTTTGGCCGTGCGGAAGGAGAAGGAGCGGCCTCCCGATCTGGTCTTTCTGGTGTGGGGGACCACGGCGTTGGAGAGCTGGGCTGATCGTAGGGTCCTTTGGGGCGTGTGGAATTTGAGTCGGCTGTTCAGGTATGCTTGTCCGGTGTCATGGAGGGCCTTGTCAGGTGATACAGGAGCGACAAAACTCCTTTGTGTCCTCTGACATATGTGGCCAATGAAAGTGAGGGACAAGCCTGTCCCAAGTCTTGTTTTGGCCTAGGTGACCTGCTAATGGGATATCATGTGCCAGTGTCAGTAGGAAGCACCTAAACTTTAGAGGTATAACCAACCTCCTGGTAGCACCAGGCTTGGGGTCTCTACTCTCTGAGTATAAGAGTCCATCATCCCAGTAGATCCTATGGGACCCACTGATACTCCCAGCAGCCTCTGCAGCAGCTTGCTGTCCGAGGGGTTCAAGAGAGTGGCAGCTCAGCTGCTCCTGGCTCAGATCTGCTCTGGAAGGACCTCCTGTCCCCAAGAACTCAACCTGATCAGGTTCAAGCTCCTCTGGGACAGTTCCTTCTTCAGGACTAAGATCAGCTACCAAAAGAGACTGATCTGGATTCTGAGGTAGGGGGAAGACACTGCCTTACCCCTACTGCTCCTTCTCTTGGAAAGCGCCTGGTCCATTATTCCAGGATCCAGAGTCTGTTCAGTGGAAGACATTTTTGCCTGTGACCTAATCATAGCAAACACCTCTGCAGGGATGCCCAACATTTCTGCATGAGTCCTGAGTTCCACCTCAGCCCAAGCTGAAGATCCCAAATCATTGCCCAATAAGTATTCAACAGGAAGGTCTGCACTTACCACAACCTTCTTAGGGCCAGTTATCCCTCCCCAGGTGAAATTCACAACTGCCAAGGAATGGTCTGTCCTGACATTGCTTGCATTGGTCACTTGGTACACCTCACCAAGTATGATTTGTTCAGGGGCCACAAGATCATTTGTCACCATTGTGACACTTGTACCCGTGTCCCTGAATGCCAAGGCCTCCTTTCCATTGATCAAAGGCTGCTGTCTGTATTTGCCCAGATTACTGGGACTGACAAATAAGGAGGCCATATCCATGCCTCCATCACAGAACAACACAGCCTGAGTTGGAACTCTGACTAGGCCAGAGTCCATCTCTGATCCCAGGGTTAACCCTACTACACCCTTATTCTGCGTACCACCACTTTGAGCTGAACTAGGGGGAACAGTTGCCTTAGGGTCAGTGGTGGCTGGAGTTGAGTCCTTAGACTTTGAACAATCATTTGTCCAATGGGTCTTCTGTTTACAGATATGACACCATGGTTTCTTCTCGCCAGTACCTTTGTTTGATTTTGACTCCCCACCAGATGAAGATTTTTGGGGCCCTTGAGAAGACTTCTGATCTTAACCCTTCTCCCCACCCTTATCTGAGGTTTTAGAATCTTGCTTTTTAGTGTCACCACCTTGGTTCTGAACTTTCTGCCTCACCCTGGTTCTCACCCATGTGTCTGTCTTCTGGCCCATTTCTTGGGGAGAGGTCAGATCAGAGTCCACCAGGTACTGATGCAACAGCTGATTTTGACAATTATTAAGGATCTGCTCCCTCATAATTAATTTGTGCAATCCTTTAAAATCACACACTTTACTGCCAAGTAACCAGCCTTCCAGAGCCTTAGTAGCGCAATCTACAAAGTCAACCCAGTCCTGAGTCTGTGCCTTCTGGGTGTCTCTGAACTTAATCCTGTATTGTTCAGTGGTTAGGCCAAGCCCATCAATGAGAGCACTCTTCAGGACTGTGTAATTATCAGCATCCTCTTCTCTAACAGGGAGGAGCCTGTCCCTACCTTTGTCTGCAAAATATAGCCACAAGATAGCTGCCCACTGCTCTTGAGGGACCCTCTGACCTTTACAGGCCCTCTCCAGTGCAATAAGGTAGAGAGAGACTATCTTGTCCAAGTTCCTATGGTCATGAGTATGTTCTTTACCTCTATAGACATTGTTGCTGACACCGTAGGGCTCTGGCCCCATCCTTCTGGAAGCTCTCTGGTGCTCTAGGGATTCCCTGTCTAAGGCCAACTGTTCACTTTTGATTCTGAGTTTGGTCCTCCAATACTCAAGTAACTGACACTTCTTCTCATAAGAGGAGTATCTTTTATGAGAAGCAGAGGTCCCTACAGAAGTAGCAGAATGATTAGATTCCTGAGAAGGAGATCTTGATCTTTTTGGTAAACTGCTAACTCTCCTTGGTGGAGTAAAGAGAGGGCCACTGGGGCCTTCTCCCCCATCTGAAAGAAGAGTTGGACTTTCCATGAATCCCAACCGCTGCACACCAATGTGAGAAGTTGGCCTGGTATATGCTGTCCACTAATTAAAGTGGGCATAATACATGCTGCGGCCCCTGGGAGGCCTCTGGGGTACCTATGCCCTGGGTACGTAGTATACCATATACTAGGGAACTATAAGGGTACAAAAAACCAAGAGAAGGTGCACAGTCCGTTCAGAACAGAATGGCTAACCAATAGTTATTGTGGAGAAATGCAAGTAGTTGAGACACCACCTCGCAGGAGGTAAGAGTCCATCAGCCCACCCTTGTTGGCGGAGCATCGTCATTTGGAACTCTAAGGAATCACTGTCAGAGCCCAGGGTCGCAGATCACCAAGGACTCTACCTGGTGCGCAGGCCAGTGATACCCAGAAAGAGAATGAACTCCTGCCAGGGTGTGTACCCAAAAATTCGAGGGCTCAAGTGATGTGCAGTGCTAGTGAGTGATGTGAATTTAAAAATGAATACTTGATCAAAAAATGTGTTTAATATGGATCAACCAAGTTTCATATCTAAAAGAACCTATAGTCTGATTTGAATTTTTACAGGCTAATTCTTGGTTCGTATTGAGGTGTGGTCACCCTGCCCTGGGTCCATAGAATACCATATACTAGGGACTTATAAGGGTACCCCAGAATCCAATCTGGATTGTACCTAAAGTACATGCAATCAATTTAGAGGAGAAAACAGCTAGACTGTGGTCCTGGATAGCAGGATCCCAGTCAGACTAAGTCGAAAACAGTGATACATCAGCAAAAAGTGGGGGTAACCATAAGAAGCAGATCCTACTCTCCTACAGTCAGCTTGTCATACAACCAGCCTTAAATGTGCACTCAGAATGCAACAACACAAAGGGGCATATTTATAAGCCCTGTGCGCCACCGGAACATCACTTTCATTAAGGTCCCCCGGGCACACAGGACTTAGCCATATCTGCAAGGCCTCATTAGGCCACCCTGTGTGGGTTTCACGGCCTTCTAGATATGGAGTAAGGCAAGTCAGCGCAAGTCACTGCCCTGCCTTCACTCTATGTCAAGGAGGCGTTCCATGGGTGTTGCTGTGGGTGTGCCCACTCAGCACCCATGAAACTGACACTGCCCCAGATTTACAACATCTAGTAAATCTGGGGTAGCACCAAAACCTTACGCCTACCTAGAGTAGGCGCAACAAGGAGAAATGTTTAAATTTCTCCTAATTTTTTCACTTTCCACGTGCTCTACATTCTGCAGCACACATAGAACGAGGAAAAAGCCTCTCAGGATTGTTTCCTGCACAAGAACAATCCTGCCAACTACACAGACATCCTTGCACCAGGGTGCACGGGTGCCTGTGTTGGGGCACAGCTAATTGTGCGCTGCTGAAAGGACCGGATGCACCGCATCTTGTAAATACAAAGCATTGCTGTCCTTTTGAATTGGCGTAGAGCAGCGCTGCACAATGTCTTGCAGTGCTGCCCTATGCCAATTCATTGTAAATATGCCCCAAAGACTGCAGAGAAATTGCTGGAGTGTAAAATAATTACAATTTATGGGGCTCACACTACATTGAAGTGGTTGAGCCCAAGCAGGTGGGGAAGGAGTGCATACATCCAATTTGTCTTCAGTTTTGGTATGGCTCTAATTTTATATGACTCATTTTATGACATTTCAGAAGATGTGTGAAGTGTAATGCATTCAAGAAAAGGTTCAAGCAGCCCGGTCCTGTTCATTTCAGAGACCTTTGATTCCAGCTATGACGTACTAGGGCCCGCCTTCCAAACTGTGGGACTCACTCCCAATGAGTGAAACTTGAGGCCCCTGAATAACTCTGATGTACAACAGGGCTCTCAATGCACAGTTGAGAACAAAACAAAAGATTGAAGAAAAGGCCCACCAGTCCTGTGAAAGAGATACCTTCTGAGCAACAAAACTGTCACAGATGCAGATGGTTGAGCAAACACATCCTCACCTAACTAGTGGAAACAGAAATTATGACAACTATCTAAAATTCAGTGAGGGGACAAACACAATTTTGGGGATTAAGTTGTTCCATGTACCAATGAATTGAACAACTACATTGGATTGGATTATGTAACTTCTATAGCACTTTCCAAACTCGTGTTGAGGCACCACAGCACCTCGCGGAAGTTCGGTGGCTATTATTTGTAGTGCTTGGATGGGAGAAGGGTGTTGATAGAAGTCACATCTATAAGGTTTCAGTTTGGGTGTTGTGCGTGGCACCGTGAGAGTGTGCTTCAGATTTGTTTAGTAGTAGGAAAGTTTGGCTTATGCTTTTAGTTTTAAGCCCAGCATACAACCAAGGACCTTTTAATGAAGGATTTATTATAATTTGCTGCTTGTATTCATCGTTCAAAATTATGTAGTAAGATTGATCATCATATTCCATACTTTCTCTGTCGACATGTTTCGGGTCAAGACTGACCCTTCTTCAGATCTCTATCGGGACTACAATCCCGTGGGACCCTGAAGAAGATCCAGGCTTGGCCCAAAACATGTATCTTTAGGGAATACGATAATCAACAAAGCATTTTAAAAAATCCACCATTGAGAGCTCCTTGGTTGCATGGTGTGAAGCGTCCTCATCTTAGATAGATGGAAAATCAAAAGTTTCAGGTTTTGTTGTTTACATATTCCCACTGCTAGACACCAGCATCACAGAGAAAATTGAATAATCAGTGCAAATATTTCCGGGAGTATTAATTTTCTACATTTGGTATCTATGCTGCTATGTTTTGCAACATATTGTGGTGCATACATTATACTGCAAAGAAGCTATTCACTGTCAAGTGGCCTGTAGGGGTGTAAGTAAAAGCTATTAATTGTCAACTGGTCTGTAAGGGTGTAAGTAGTATTCTCATGGTGCTTTCAGCAGACGTTGGTCCCTCCTCAATTAATCAAAGCACTTCTACCCCAGAGACTCGCAGGTGATAGAGGAGATTCTGTGCTTCTTACAGACCTTGGCTGCTCACAGCATGGGTTGGTGCAGTGTTAGTTCTGCACTTGGAACAAGGCAGATACCGTTATGTTATGTTACTGCAGCTTGTAAAGCGCACATACACCAAACGGTCTCTTGGCGCTAGGTTACTGTCCCAGCACAGCTCAGGATACTTATTAATAGGCGTGCTCAAAGAGCCAAGACTTCAGCATCTGTCTGAACTTCCCATAATTCCAGATGGTCCTGAATTCCAGTGGCCGGGAGTTCCAGACACTAGGAGCAGTGGCTGAAAACCCAACTCCACCTGTCCTACTGGGGGACCACTAACAGGTGCAAATTGGTGGATCTAAGATCTCTGCTGGGGGAGTACTTATGAATCTGAGATTTAATAAAAGCTTTGAAAACAGTGACACAGTTTTGAATGCAGGTCTCTGTGCAACGGGGAGCCAGTGGTGGTCTTTTGTCACTTTAGAAACATGGCAGCGTTTGGGAAGCGGATAAATCAGCCGAGCAGCCCTGGTTTTGGACCAACTGAAGCCTCCGCCGAAGATGTTTAGGAAGACCCAAGTAGGAGAATTGGCATAGCTATTAGAACTTAAAGCAAGGCGTCGGTGAGAAGGAATTTCTTGATCTTGATTCTGCAAAGTTAGAAAAAGCAGAAGGATATTACTGTGACGATTTGCGTTTTCAGACAGGGGCAGATTTAGGACAGTGCGACTGGTGTGGCCTCACTGGGCATTGACCTGGGGAGGGGGTTGCTGACCTGGGGAGGGGGGCGCTTTCCTTAGGGGGGGCGCTGTGTTTAGCAATAACTTATGATTTAAAAACTCAGGAGGTAGATTGCGGGTTTTGAGGCAGCAATAAAAATGTCAAGATAACTCTTGTGATTATTATTCCTGGCAGAGGGAAAGAGATCAGAGTTTTGTCAAGGGGCAGTTTTCACTTGCCATGAAGTAGTGCAGAGTGTTAATATGCCTGCTGCAAAGAACGCGTACAGTGCAGATCACAGAAATGTATTTTATGTGGACAGCTGAGTGGATTACTGCTTTTGTCACAGAGATCCTTTTGTCACCGCAGTTCATAAGATACAACCCTAATTTAGAACAGTGACTTATAAACTGTAAACAATGAGCTGTATGCAATCTGCATAAAGTAGGTTAAAATGTTACGTTTTTATTCACCAGTCGTTCATTATCTATTCCGAATGTTGTAGAAAAAAGTTTGTTTTGGTAGAAATATATTCTTATTAGTAAAGTCAGTGCTTTAAAACAAATTAAATGTATGTAAGAGAGGTTCTATGGAGAGATGAGGGGAACTTTGGCCCGGTGGTCATGAGGGAATCCGAGGAGGTAGTGATGGGGGGGGGGGGGATGCCAAAAATGATTGTCGCACCGAGTACCACCAGCGCTAAAGCCAGTCCTTGATTCAGAGATAGAGTCTCGTAAATCATGAAACAAAGACTTCTTTTGAGAGAGGTGCCCTATCTCAGTGGGACAGAAGAAAGGACTCCAAAGGTCGGCCTTATTTTTAATGACCACTATCTGTTTTGTCAGAGTTTAGTTTCAAGTGGTTGCTGTTCATCCAATCACGGATGAACAGTATGGTGTCTTGGAAATGCAGCTTAGAATTTGGAGTGCTGTCAATCATGAAGAGGCATTGCATACCATCAGCATAATAAAACATTTTAACTTTCATATTTTTGAGAGAATGATCCATGGGGTGGATAGGTACATTAAAAAGATGAGGGAGAGAGAGAAGAGCCTGGTGGTACCCCACAATCCAATTGGACTTGAGGCAAATTGAAAGGGGAAAGTCTTATTGACTGAGTTCTGTCCTTGAGAAGAGAGACGATCCAGTTGATTACTGAGTCCTGGAGTCCTGCAGCCAATAGGTCATGGTCAACCGTATCAAAGGCCGATGACAGATTGAGGAGGACTAGGACTTGAGTGTTGCCTTTATCTGTTTCCTCTCGCATACCATCTATTACCAAGAGGATCACTGCCTCTGTCGACTGAGCTGGGCGAGAGCCCGCTTAGCAGGGATCAACGAATTCTGAGGCCTCTATAAAGGAGCAAAGATGGCGAGCTACATGCACCTCAACCAATTTTAAAAAATATGGGAGGAGAAAGATTGGCCAATGGTTTTTCAGGTTGAGGGGGTCCTTTTCAAAGGAACTGGGGTATATGCCTTGGTGGGGAAACAGATTGAGAAGAGATAATGCGAAGTCTGGAAAATGGGTCAATACCAATTTGAAAACACTTGGAGGGCAGGTATCATTTGTTGACCCTGATTAAACTTTTGTTACCTTCTGTCTGATGATGAGATCCCTTATCTGTGTTTCAAGGCTTCTGGACAATGAGTGCCTCATCCACCAAACTGCATGACGCATCTAGAGGCGAGGATACCACCTCCACCGTACTGCATTAGGCATCTGAAGGCAACAATTTCACCTTAACTAAACTGCATGATGCATCTGAAGGCGACAATATCAGCGCCACTAAATACCATGAGCCATCTAAAGGCAACAATATCACCTCAACTAACTGCATGAGGCATCTAAAGGCAACAATATCGCCTCAATTAAACTGCATGAGGCATCAAAAGGCAAGAATATCACCTCCACTAAACTGCATGAGGCATCTAAAGGCAATAATATCATCTCAACTAAACTGTATGAGGAATCTAAAGGCAAAGCTGTCAGCTCAACTAAATTGCATGAGGCATCAAAAGGCAACAATATCACCTTCACTAAACTTTATGAGGCATCTGAAGGCAAGGCTGTCACCTCAACTAAACTGCATGATGCATCAAAAGGCAACAATATCATCTCAAATAAACTGCATGAGGCAACAATATCACCTCAACTAAACTGCATGAGGCATCTAAATGCGACAATATCACTTCAACTAAACCGTGTGAGGCATCAAAAAGAAACAATATCACCTGAACTAAACTGCATGAGGCATCTGAAGGCAACAATATTACCTGAAATAAACTGCATGAGGATTCTAAAAGCAACAATATCGCCTGAACTAACTGCATGAGGCATCTGAAGACAACAATTTTACCTGAACTAAACTGCATGAGGCATCTAAAGGCAACAATATTACCTCAACTAAACTGCATGAGTCATATGAAGGCAAAAATGTTACCTGAACTAAACTGCATGAGGCATCTAAAGGCAACAATAACACCTGAACTGAACTGCATGAGGCATCTGAAGACAATATTATAACCTGAACTAAACTGCATGATGCATCTAAAGGCAACAATATCACGTCAACTAAACTGCATCTAGGCAACAATATCACCTCAACTAAACTGCATGAGGCATCTAAAGACAACAATATCACCTCAACTAAACTGCATGAGGCACCTAACAGCAACAATATCACCTGAACTAAATTGCATGAGGCATCTCAAGGCAACAATATCACCTCTAAAGGCAACAATAACACCTGAACTAAACTGCATGAGGCATCTGAAGACAACAATATAACCTGAACTAAACTGCATGAGTCATCTAAAGGCAACAATATCACCTCAACTAAACTGCATGAGGCATCTAAAGACAATAATATCACCTCAACTAAACTGCATGAGTCATCTAAAAACAACAATATCACCTCAACTAAACTGCATGAGGCATCTAAAGGCAAAGCTGTCAACTCAACTAAACTGCATGATGCATCAAAAGGCACCTCCACTAAATTGCATGAGGCATCTGAAGGAAACAATATCACCTGAACTAAACTGCATGAGGCATCTAAAGGCAACAATATCACCTCAACTAAACTGCATGAGGCATCACAAGGCAACAATATCACCTCAACTAAACTGTACAAGGAATCTAAAGGCAACAATATCACCTGAACTAAACTGCATGAGGCATCTAAAGGCAACAATATCACCTGAACTAAAACTTCATTAGGCATTTAAAGGCATCAATATTAACTCAATTAAACTGCATGATGCATCAAAATGCAACAATATCACCTCCACTAAACTGTACGAGGCATCTAAAGGCAACACTATCACCACAACTAAACTGCATGAGGCATCAAAAGGCAAAAATATCACCTGCACTAAACTGCATGAGGCATCTGAAGGAAACAATATAACCTGTACTAAACTGCATGAGGAATCTGAAGACAGCAATATGACCCGAACTAAACAGCATCAGGCATCTAAAGGCAAAGCTATCACTTCAACTCAATTGCACCAGGCATCTGAAGGAAATGCTGTCACCTCCACTAGACTGTATGAGGCATCCACGGACAAGGCTATCACCTCAACAAAACTGCATGAGGCATCTAAAGGCAAGGCAATCACCTCAACTAAATTGCATTGGACATCTGAAGTAAATGCTATCACCTAAAATCAACTACATGAGGAATTTAAAGACAAGGTTTTCGCCTTAATTAAACTGCACAACAATATCACCTGAACTAAACTGCATGAGGTATCAGAAGAAAGCAATATCAGCTCCACTAAATACCTAGAGTCATCTAAGGTCAACAATATCACCTCAAATAACTGCATGAGACATCTAAAGGCAACAATATCACCTCAGTTAAACTGCATGAGCTATCAAAAGGCAACAATATCAAATCCACTAAACTGCATGAGGCATCTAAAGGCAACAATATCACCCCAACTAAACTGCATGAGGCATCAAAAGGCAACAATATCACCACAACTAAACTGCACGAGGAATCTAAAGGCAACAATATCACCACAACTAAACTGCACGAGGAATCTAAAGGCAACAATATCACCACAACTAAACTGCATGAGTGAACAATATAACCTCACATAAACTGCATGCGGCATCTAAAAGCAACAATATCACCTGAACTAAACTTTATTAGGCATGTAAAGGCAACAATATAACCTCAACTAAACTGCATGAGGCATCTGAAGGAAACAATATCACCTGCACTAAACTGCATGAAGCATCTGAAGACAACATCACCTGAACTAAACTGCATGAGGATATATAAAGGCAAAGCTATCACTTCAGCTAAATTGCACCAGGCATCTGAAGGAAATGCTGTCACCTCCAAAAGACTTTATGAGGCATCCACAGACAAGGCTATCACCTCAACTAAACTGCATGAAGCATCTAAATGCAAGGCAATCACCTCAACTAAATTGCATCGGGCATCTAAAGGCAACAATATCACTTCAACTAAACTGTACGAGGCATCAAAAGGCAACAATATAACCTCCACTAAACTGCATAAGGCATCTGAAGGAAACAATATAACCTGTACTAAACTGCATGAGGAATCTGAAGGCAAAGCTATCACTTCAACTAAATTGCACCAGGCATCTGAAGGAAATGCTGTCACCTCAACTAAAATGAATGAGTTATCTAAAGGCAAAGCTGTCAGCTCAACTAAACTGCATGAGGCATCAAAAGGCAACAATATCACCTCAACTAAACTGTACGAGGCATCTAAAGGCAACAATATCACCTCAACTAAACTATATGAGGCATCTAAAGGCAAAGCTGTCAGCTCAACTAAACTCCATGAGGGATCAAAAGGCAACAATATCACCTTCACTAAACTGCATGAGGCATCCGAAGGCAAGGGTGTCACCTCACCTAAACTGCATGAGGCAACAATATCAACTGAACTATACTTCATTAGGCATCTAAAGGCAACAATATCACCTCAACAAAACTGCATGATGCATCAAAAGGCAACAATATCACCTCAACGAAACTGCATGATGCATCAAAAGGCAACAATATCACCTCCACTAAACGGCATGAGGCATCTGAAGGAAACGATATCACCTGTACTAAACTGCATGACGCATTTGAAGGAAACAATATCACCTGTACTAAACTGCATGAGGCATCTAAAGACAACAATATCACCTGAACTAAACTGCATGAGGCATCCGAAGGCAAGGGTGTCACCTCAACTAAACTGCATGATGCATCAAAAGGCACCTCCACTAAATTGCATGAGGCATCTGAAGGAAACAATATCACCTGAACTAAACTGCATGAGGCATCTGAAGACAACAATCTCACCTGAACTAAACTGCATGAGGCATCTTAAGGTAAAGCTATCACTTCAACTAAATTGCACCAGGCGTCTGAAAGAAATGCTGTCACCTCCACTAGACTGTATGAGGCATCCAAGGATGATGCTATCACCTCAACAAAACTGCATGAGGCATCTAAAGGCAAGGCAATCACCTCAACTAAATTGCATTGGACATCTGAAGTAAATGCTATCACCTTAAATAAACTACATGAGGAAATTAAAGACAAGGTTTTTGCCTTAATTAAACTGCACAACAATATCACCTGAACTAAACAGCATAAGGCATCTGAAGGCAGCAATATCAGGTCTAATAAATACCATGAGCCATCTAAAGGAAACAATATCACCTCAAATAACTGCATGAGCCATTTAAAGGCAACATTATCACCTCAGTTAAACTGCATGAGGCATCAAAATGCAACAATATCACCTCCACTAAACTGCATGAGTCATCTAAAGGCAACAATATCACCTCAACTAAACTGCATGAGGCATCAAAAGGCAACAATATCACCTCAACTAAACTGTACAAGTCATCTAAAGGCAACAATATCACCACAACTAAACTGTGTGAGGCATCAAAAGGTAACACTATCACCTGAACTAAACTGCATTAGGCATCTAAAGGCAACAATATCAACTGAGCTAAACTGCATGAGGCAACAATAGCACCTCAACTAAACTGCATGAGGCATCTAAAGGCAACAATATCACCTGAACTAAAACTTCATTAGGCATCAAAAGGCAACAATATCACCTCCACTAAACTGCATGAGGCATCTGAAGGAAACAATATCACCTGTACTAAACTGCACGAGGCATCAGAAGAGAACAGTATCACCTGAACAAAACTGCATGAGGCATCTAAAGGCAAAGCTATCACTTCAACTCAATTGCACCAGGCATCTGTAGGAAATGCTGTCACCTCCACTAGACTGTATGAGGCATCCACGGACAAGGCTATCACCTCAACAAAACTGCATGATGCATCAAAAGGCAACAATATCACCACAACTAAACTGCATGAGGCATCTAAAGGCGACAATATCACTTCAATTAAACTGCGCGAGGCATCAAAAGGAAACAATATCACCTGAACTAAACTGCATGAGGCATCTGAAGGCAACAATATTACCTGAAATGAACTGCATGAGGCTTCTAAAAGCAATCATATCGCCTGAACTAAACTGCATGAGGCATCTGAAGACAACAATTTTACCTGAACTAAACTGCATGAGGCATCTAAAGGCAACAATATCACCTCAACTAAACTGCATTAGTCATATGAAGACAACAATATTTCCTGAGCTAAACTGCACGAGGCATCTAAAGGCAAAAATAAAACCTGAATTAACTGCATGAGGCATCTGAACACAATAATATAACCTGAACTAAACTGCATGATGTATCTAAAGGCAACAATATCACGTCAACTAAACTGCATGAGGCATCTAAAGACAACAATATCACCTCAAATAAACTGCATGAGGCATCTAAAGACAACAATATCACCTCAACTAAACTGCATGAGGCATCTAAAGACAACAATATCACATCAACTAAACTGCACGAGGCATTTAATGCAACAATATCACCTCAACTAAACTGCATGAGGCATCTAAAGACAACATTATCACCTCAACTAAACTGCATGAGGCACCTAACAGCAACAATATCTCCTGAACTAAATTGCATGAGGCATCTCAAGGCAACAATATCACCTCTAAAGGCAACAATAACACCTGAACTAAACTGCATGAGGCATCTGAACACAACAATATAACCTGAACTAAACTGCATGAGGCATCTAAAGGCAACAATATCACCTCAACTAAACTGCATGAGGCATCTAAAGACAACAATATCACCTGAACTAAACTGCATGAGGTATCAGAAGGAAGCAATATAAGCTCCACTAAATACCTAGAGTCATCTAAGGTCAACAATATCACCTCAAATAACTGCATGAGACATCTAAAGGCAACAATATCACCTCAGTTAAACTGCATGAGCTATCAAAAGGCAACAATATCAAATCCACTAAACTGCATGAGGCATCTAAAGGCAACAATATCACCTCAACTAAACTGCATGAGGCATCAAAAGGCAACAATATCACCACAACTAAACTGCACGAGGAATCTAAAGGCAACAATATCACCATAACTAAACTGCACGAGGAATCTAAAGGGAACAATATCACCACAACTAAACTGCATGAGTGAACAATATAACCTCACATAAACTGCATGTGGCATCTAAAAGCAACAATATCACCTGAACTAAACTTTATTAGGCATGGTAAGGCAACAATATAACCTCAACTAAACTGCATGAGGCATCTGAAGGAAACAATATCACCTGCACTAAACTGCATGAAGCATCTGAAGACAACATCACCTGAACTAAACTGCATGAGGATATATAAAGGCAAAGCTATCACTTCAGCTAAATTGCACCAGGCAGCTGAAGGAAATGCTGTCACCTCCAAAAGACTTTATGAGGCATCCACAGACAAGGCTATCACCTCAACTAAACTGCATGAGGCATCTAAAGGCAACAATATCACCTGAACTAAAACTTCATTAGGCATCAAAAGGCAACAATATCACCTCCACTAAACTGCATGAGGCATCTGAAGGAAACAATATCACCTGTACTAAACTGCACGAGGCATCAGAAGAGAACAGTATCACCTGAACAAAACTGCATGAGGCATCTAAAGGCAAAGCTATCACTTCAACTCAATTGCACCAGGCATCTGTAGGAAATGCTGTCACCTCCACTAGACTGTATGAGGCATCCACGGACAAGGCTATCACCTCAACAAAACTGCATGATGCATCAAAAGGCAACAATATCACCACAACTGAACTGCATGAGGCATCTAAAGGCGACAATATCACTTCAATTAAACTGCGCGAGGCATCAAAAGGAAACAATATCACCTGAACTAAACTGCATGAGGCATCTGAAGGCAACAATATTACCTGAAATGAACTGCATGAGGCTTCTAAAAGGAACAATATCGCCTGAACTAAACTGCATGAGGCATCTGAAGACAACAATTTTACCTGAACTAAACTGCATGAGGCATCTAAAGGCAACAATATCACCTCAACTAAACTGCATTAGTCATATGAAGACAACAATATTTCCTGAGCTAAACTGCACGAGGCATCTAAAGGCAAAAATAAAACCTGAATTAACTGCATGAGGCATCTGAACACAATAATATAACCTGAACTAAACTGCATGATGTATCTAAAGGCAACAATATCACGTCAACTAAACTGCATGAGGCACCTAACAGCAACAATATCACCTGAACTAAATTGCATGAGACATCTGAAGACAACAATATCACCTCAACTAAACTGCATGAGGCATCTAAAGACAACAATATCACCTCAACTAAACTGCACGAGGCATTTAATGCAACAATATCACCTCAACTAAACTGCATGAGGCATCTAAAGACAACATTATCACCTCAACTAAACTGCATGAGGCACCTAACAGCAACAATATCACCTGAACTAAATTGCATGAGGCATCTCAAGGCAACAATATCACCTCTAAAGCAGGGGCGTAACACAGGCCCCCGCAGCCCCCGCGGTGCGGGGGGGCCCCCGCGCTCCAGGGGCCCCCTCAGCCCTGCCAAGTGTCACACATCTCGCGTTATACTACTAACGCATTTTAAGTCAAAATACTGCATTACTCCAAGAAAGCAAAATATTGTCACGCACATCAGTTGAGCGTGTTACCTCTTTTTGAGATCTATAGTAGCAGCTCCATATTTTTTTTGTGAGGCTACCTATACAACACACGTGGGTCAAGGGAACTCAGCAGCCAATTGATGTTCTTGCAAGTTATGATGAGGCTGGTTGATTCACTCTGATTAGTCTGAATTTTATTTGTTAGAGCAGTGATTGGTTACTACCATTACGCACGTGCGTGCTTTGTGCAGCCTATCCTGCACCACAAGATTTCCCGCTGCGTCGCCAGTAGAATGTGTGCTGGTATTGGTAAGGGAAGTTTGGCCCACTGGGTTGGGTATACAGCATGAGACAAAATCAGCATGAGAATCCTGGCAAGGGTGTTCTGGCCACACGACGCTGATATCGCGAACAGCAACTGTTTGGGATTTTTACGAGGCTCCATGGTGCCAGGTGAGTAGAGTCTTTTCGGACGTTTTTATGACTCATAATTTCTCTACATTCTTGAGACACTTGGACTGCTAATTCTGCTCTACTTTGTGGGATTGTGAATGAAGTTTACTCGCCTCCGCCACTTTTGCTGCGCTCTCTGGACTCTGTTCTGTGTCTTTCATATGCTAATGTTGTTGCACTGCCACCCCAGAACGCCTCTGTGACCATCGGGCAGGTCAGTGCACCGGGTAAGAGTGTCAGGCCCAGATCAGCACCGGAGCAGTCTCTGGCTGCCGGTCAGAATAGTTACAAGGGCCGGGTCATGGCGACAGAAGGGTAAGAGGGGCTTTCATTTGCACCGCTTGAGGTCCTGAGCTCATCGCTCACTGACACGTAGACAGTGTAATATAAATGAGAGTATGGGAGTGTTGCGTGGTACAGTACCCACCACTGAAGCACAGAATCCATGTTAAGTAAACTATTAGTGATTGGAAGTATTCAGCAATCATACACGGGTCACGAAAAGCTTAGAAAAGCTGGACTGTAAACCATTCTTTCCTAAGTAGAGAGAACAGACTTCTGTACGCTCATGTGAGACATGCTTTGCCACAGATTCACCTTACAGGAAAGAGCTCAGCCAGCCTCTCACACAAGCCAGCTGAGCTACTTCAGTTGTCATAGCTGCCAAGTGGCTGTTCATACTTTTAGCCAGTAGTATCAAAAGTCCCAAAATGTAACATCACGTAGGTTAAAAAGTTAGAACTATAATAAGGTGACTATAATAAGGTGTTACACAGGATAAAGACCAATTTTGGAAGTAAACATTAAATAAGAGTCCTTCAGACTAAAATAGGCAGTAGCGCTAAATATGAACAGGACAAGTGTAAAAGTGGTGCAACAGGAGCAAGTACGGACAAAAGGAAGAGGGTGAAATGAGTAGAGAGAAAGGAGTAATACGAAAGGGTGCTGGGAGAGAGCTGGGTGGAGAGAGACTGTTTCCCTCGTCTTCATTGCTTGATTTTGCTTGCAATAAAATGTCACTCAGTCTTTGAAATGTCACACATAGTACACTGAAATTATGGAATGTCACACATAGTAATCCAAAACCTTCGCAGCTATGCCCCCCTCCGCGGCAGGCTGCGCAAACAGCAACCAGTTAGAACTCCACGCATCCGATCCTTCTCGTATGCAAGGAGTTACGTAACTTACGTTACGCTCGCCGTAGTTGCATGCGCGGCCGCCTCATCATAAATTAAATGGTGCGCAGCCACATCTGCGCGGTCTTCACCCTTAGGGTGGAGCATACTATGGTTGGGCTGGTCATTCTCATGCCACTTTGCGCAATTTGAAGTGCGCATGAGGTGAGGTGGCTGAGAGGGACTGTGCGGCCCAGGACGGACTGGTGCGGCCTTAATTTAATTATTGCCAATGCTTACCTTGCCCGATCTTCTGCCGCCCGTTCATGCCTGCCACTGAAGCTGCAGGCCAGGCCTCAGGTGAGTCAGTCTGTCGCCTACACATTCTCAAGTTTGAAAAGTTGTCTCACACGGCATAATTTTCAACCTCCATGTCTTCAATGGAATGTGTGTGTATTTGTATAAAAAACAGATGGGAGTCAGGTGCCTGCTGCCAGGGAAGGCACGGGTCAGGCTCCAAAGGCAGGCCATGCAGGTGCTCCAGGTGACTGAGCCCAGGAGCGCAGATAGCTGCCGTCGCCATTGGCAGGATATCCCTCACTTGAAAATCGCTAGGGGAGCTCAGGAAATCGCTTGATAGCAGGGTGTGTGCTTTACAGGCATCTTCTGTTACTTCTGGCCACCTTGTTTTTTTTAGGCTTCTCAACAGTCTCTCTGCCTGTCCCATGTGTAATTGTGGCATTTCCTGACAGTCTGGTGCGTTTGAAATGGCTGTAGTGCTGGGATGTCATTCACAAGGGGAACACATCATCTGGCGCGGCATTTCCAGAGGCACAGCCTGCTGGTAAATCTTCCACTTTCTCTGGGTGCCAGCAGCCATTCCTCTACCATCAAGTGAGATATCACCCCCTCCCCCCACAGACCCTTGACTTCTTTCATGTGCTCTTGTAAGGGTTATTTGCTGGCACTCTAGAAGCAGAGAGAAGTTGTGATAACAAAGGGTGCCTGGGCGCAGGGAGTGTAAGGCCACAGGCAGAAAGTGGGATGTACCTCCGATTAAATGGTGCACCGCATAGTATGCAAGACAGCATAGCACATGCATTTCCAAACAAGGATCCATACTGGGGGTGGGGAGGGCTCTGTCAGATTTTCAAAGTATCTGTACATTAAAAACATTTCTGAGTATTCCATTTAAACAGGAATATTTTGAATTGTACGTGATTAGCCTGGAAATAAGGAAGTCTCAAGTTATCTAGGCTTGGTGAAGTGTACCAATTGCACCTACCATTTTTTGGCACCCGTGTTAGCTTGAACTTCTTTCAATGGGTTCCAGGGCCAACTTCCCCCCCCCGGAGGGGACTGCCTGTGTGGTCATTGCAAAGAAAAGGTTGTGCTCGAAAATCTGGCATCGGTCCAGCCCTCGTGGACACAAACTGGACACTCCTGGGAAAAGCAAGCGTAGCAGTGATACAAGTACGTCTTCATTCTTAGTGCACCATGAGAAGTGACCCTTCAAGGCACTAATTATAGTGCCTGGGTATTGTGGCTATTGCACATAACATAAAATAACATAACATACTGTGTATTTGTATAGCGCAGGTTCGCCCAAGGGTATCTTGGCGCTGATTAACAGATGTTTATTGTACTGCGTCAGATTTTAGAGCAGTGGGGGTTACCAGTGCTCCCAGCCAGTGGTCTCAATCCCATTATATCTGTTTGGGAGTAAGTGTGGGGTTGAGGGTCCATGCGCCTACACACATTGCCATCTCAGCTGTGACTGCAATAGTGGTAACACTCTTGAAGAAAGTCCACGAGGTTGCAAAAGAAAAGGCAAGTAATGCAGCACGTGTACAGGGACAATAAGGATGGTTGTAAAGATCGATGGGGGAGGGGGGCGGCGGGATGGCTAGGGTATGAGGAAGGAGAAATAATTGGTGAGAAAAGAAGAAACCGTCACTTGAGGCGAAGGTAAAAGGAGAGAGTGAAATGTAAAGGTGGTCGCCATTGGGACTGAAGGTGGGAAGAGATGCGGAATGGAGGGGGGAGGGATGAGGAGGGTGAGGGGGAGGACAGGAGGGGTAAAGTGATGATGAGGAAGGGGGAACTCGGTTGTGAAAGAAGCGAGGGCGAAAGACGGACCCAAATAGTAAGACAAGCAAGGGTGGTGAAGCATGGAGGTGATAGAAAGGACAGTAGAGGGACGGGAGAAATGGGGGAAGGGAGAGAAGCGGAATAATTGAAAGGAGGGACGAGGGGAGGGAAAGACGAGGAAATAGATGGCGGAGAGGGTAAAATGTTTGAGAAGGAAGAAGACAGAAAGCCAAGGAGTAGAGGCGGGAGTTGCAGAAAGAGCGGTTCTAGGCAGGTAGGGATGGAAGGGAGAGAGAAAGATTGAAAAACAACGTTATAGGGAGAGAAGGAAGTGTTAATGTAGTGAGAGGGAAGTGAAGGAGCTTTTGATGCAGGGTGCCTCTTTTGTGCTGTGAGCTAAGTGATTTACGGTGTACATGCCAAGCACATTCATCTCCTTTACGCTCATTCACCCCTCCCCTCCACCCTCTGAACTCTGCATAGCTCTCGACCTGTCAGACATGTAACTCGGTTCCTCTGCTCCTCCGCCGCACAAGTGCCATTGCAATACATTAGGATGGAGGAATGACACTGAGTGATGGACTCTGCGCGTTCCACTTGTCTCGGGAGACGGGGATGGACCCGGGTTAATTAAGTGTGGGAAGGGATCCAATGAAATCATTCATGGTGAGTGAGGGCGGTGCCTTGTATACTCTGCATCGCACAGCACCCCAGGGCAGTCCAAAAAAATCCACTTGCCTCACAGAGAGCATCATTCACTCCTAGGCCCTCATCCCCACAGATTCTCAGACTCCGTGCGTCCAGCACTCAGGGCACCACACACTGAACTGCTCTTCACTGTCCCACACTCTCTACCCCCCTACACCCACGGAAACCATTTCCAACTCCCCTAGATCCACCCTGCAGGGATCATACACTCACTTTGTAATCTACTCACCAGTTCCTCCCCCGACTCCAGTGGCCTCCACTCCACTGATCGCTCTTCTACCCCAGGGATCCCAAACACCACTGCTCATCCTCCAGGTTCTGTTATGGGACCCAATGTCACGAGAATACCTCTTTTCCAGCATGAGCTTTCCCTTAAAAATTCACTGTCTTCATGACTGCAATTCCCAGAATCCACTAATGGAGTACATAAATGCTTAGGACTGGAGACAAGTTATCCATGAGTATAGCGTCATATTGAATCCTATATGCTTTGCAGCCCTATGCATGGAGTTCTAGCATTCTATGCACCACTGGCCACAGGGATTTCGCTCCAACGGCACCCAGAGCTCAACTGTACCATCTATCCCACCAGGCTCCTTAAATGTACTGCCCCCTTCAGTGATCCCAAACTCCACAGCACCCTGATGCTTCTATGATTTCACACTCTTCTGCCCCATCATGCAGCTATCACAACATTCTCGGTCTCCCTCCCCACAGGGACCCCACACTTCCATATTCTTGGGGGCCACGCATTTCACTGCCCCATTATGTCCCAGGTCCTGCATTTCTGCAGGGCCACACTCTCCTGATTCAAAATCGATGTATAGATTAATAAAGCAAGCCTGACATTACTTTTAATATTAATGATGAGGCAGCTCACATCGAGTTGGCAACCGATGGCATCAGATCATGTATAATAACCAGCAATACCTGTTCTATTTCCGTCGAGTACCTTTTTTTCAATACTTTGAATCTGATTCCTGTGCCACCTGGCATAAATGAAGGAAAGAGGGGCCTATATCTAGTTTTTTTTTTACCCGGGTCCCACAATATCTTTTGACTAGCCTGGTATCCCACTGCTTTGCAGCATCCAAGTGATTCCACACTTCACTCCCTCTGCACCCAGGGGTTCCCTTCACCACTCTCAGTTCCTTTGCCACTAACTCCTCTCTTTCATGCTATGGCTTCTATCAATTGTGTATTTTCTGTTCCAGACTGCTAGTCCACTTGGAAAGTCTCGAATGTCATACATAGGACCAAAGTGAATATTTGTGGACTAAAACATTTGGGGGGGAAAAAACAGCACTTTTAAAAACTAAAAACTGTTTTTTACTGGTATGAGGACCTGTCTTTGAAGCCCACTGATATATTGTCAACTCACGCACAGAATCCAGCACTATGAGGACCAAAGTCAAAACATTGTGCATTGAACCCCTCCTATTTAGTAGTAGCTATTGCTCATTTCCCAGCAGCTTTCCATTGTCCATCTGATATTTACAGCTAAATCGTAGGTTTATGTGTGCAGAGACCTTCAACACTTTTACAGAAATCTCGACAGAGAAAAGATAGGAGGGTTGGAGGGCTCTGCTTGTAGGTTTGTGAATAGCATTTTATAGTACATGAGAAGTACTACATAGTACTACTTTATGTACTACAAAATGCAGTTTGTGAATGGGCCCCTTTTTGATCTGTTTCAAAATCTTAACCACATCCCATGTTAAATACCTACAACAAACAGTGTGTTGTTTTATGGTCACTCATACAGGTGCCAAAATGGCACATCCTCTGTAGCCTGTAAAGAGGTCCAAACACTGTGCACAGCCACCACTGATGCATGAACATGGGTTCTGCCATCTCTGCTCCCAGCCTCCTCTGAGCCCTGGAGTGGTCCCTGCTAGATGTGTTCGCAGCCTCCTCTAAGGTCTTAACAGGCCTTGCCAGCTGTACAAAGTGTCCTCTGAGGGCTGCAAATGGATCCTGCAAGCTGTGTACACCGGCTGGTCAGAGGTCATAGTGGGTCCTGCCAGCCAGCTGTGCACAATCTACTCTGAAGCATGAAAATGGATCCTGCCAGCTGTGTACACCGGCTGTTCAGAGGTCAAAGTAGGTCCTGCCAGCTAGCTGTGCACAGTCTCGTCTGAAGCATGTAAATTGATCCTGCTAGCTGTAGTCAGCCTCTTCTGAGACCAGAAAATGGATGCTGACGGCTGTGTGCACAGCCTCCTCTTAGTTCCTAGTGGGCCCTTCCAGCTGCGTACGCAGCTTCCTTTCTGGCCTTTACATGAATGCTGTCAGATGTATGCACAGCCTCCTCTAAGGGAGTAAATGGATCCTGCCAGGTGTTTAAGCAGCCTCATTTGAGGCTTGTAAATGTAATCTGCCAGATGTGTGCACAGCCTCCTCTAAGACTGTAAATGGATTCTGCCAGCTGTTTATGTAGCTTGCTTTGAGGCTTGTAAATGGATGCAGTCGGATGTGTGCACAACTTCCTCTGAGACTGTAAATGGAGCCTGCCAGTTGTTCGCTCAGCCTGCTTTGAGGCCTGTAAATGGATGCAGTCGGTTGTGTGCATAGCCTTCTCTGAGGGTGTATATGCATTCTATGAAAAATATGGCCCACGGCCCAAATGCCATGTCTGTGCTTAGTTAGATGTAAGCAAAATGTTCTATTTAATGTGTTGTGTTGGAAGTTTGCGTGTGTTCTATGCGATTGAAAAGTGCTCTTCGGGGTCACATTGCAGCCAGCTGTAAAGTATATCTGTGCTATGTGGGGTGTATGCAAGGTCTGTCCAGAGCGTTCTGTTCGATGATTGTGTGTGTTTTAATCTACTTACAATGATCTTGGGAGCTGCATGCCATCCATCTATATGGTATTTCTGAGCTATGTGCTACATAAGCTCTACCCAGTGAGCGCTATTAAATGTCGGCATGTGATGTACATTATTGAAAAGTGTTGTTGGGTGCTACAGTGCAGCACAACAGTCAGCTGTGCGCTCTATCTGAGGTGCACAGTCAACATACCTTTGAAAACTGGTTACCGAGGCTTAGTTTTTTTCTGGTATAGGGTTATAAATAAATAAGTATGTATTCATTTATAATGTGACTTTTCTGTCTTTGTTCCCTTTAATTATCAGTCATGGATCTCATCATTCAGGCAGCCCTAGAACACAAAGTGCATTCTATTTATATTTGCTGTTCGAAGTATGCACAGATAAGTGCTGATAATACGGCTTTAGGTGACTGCTTATTTTTGTCGGTGGGGCAAAGTGGTAGGTGGTGGGCCGGGCCGCTGGGGGGCCCCCTCATTGTGGTTTGCAGGGGGGCCCCCTCAAGTTTCGTTACGCCACTGCTCTAAAGGCAACAATAACACCTGAACTAAACTGCATGAGGCATCTGAACACAACAATATAACCTGAACTAAACTGCATGAGGCATCTAAAGGCAACAATATCACCTCAACTAAACTGCATGAGGCATCTAAAGACAAGAATATCACCTCAACTAAACTGCATGAGGCATCTAAAGACAACAATATCACCTGAACTAAACTGCATGAGGTATCAGAAGGAAGCAATATAAGCTCCACTAAATACCTAGAGTCATCTAAGGTCAACAATATCACCTCAAATAACTGCATGAGACATCTAAAGGCAACAATATCACCTCAGTTAAACTGCATGAGCTATCAAAAGGCAACAATATCAAATCCACTAAACTGCATGAGGCATCTAAAGGCAACAATATCACCTCAACTAAACTGCATGAGGCATCAAAAGGCAACAATATCACCACAACTAAACTGCACGAGGAATCTAAAGGCAACAATATCACCACAACTAAACTGCACGAGGAATCTAAAGGCAACAATATCACCACAACTAAACTGCATGAGTGAACAATATAACCTCACATAAACTGCATGTGGCATCTAAAAGCAACAATATCACCTGAACTAAACTTTATTAGGCATGGTAAGGCACAATATAACCTCAACTAAACTGCATGAGGCATCTGAAGGAAACAATATCACCTGCACTAAACTGCATGAAGCATCTGAAGACAACATCACCTGAACTAAACTGCATGAGGATATATAAAGGCAAAGCTATCACTTCAGCTAAATTGCACCAGGCAGCTGAAGGAAATGCTGTCACCTCCAAAAGACTTTATGAGGCATCCACAGACAAGGCTATCACACCTCAACTAAACTGCATGAAGCATCTAAATGCAAGGCAATCACCTCAACTAAATTGCAACGGGCATCTAAAGGCAACAATATCACTTCAACTAAACTGTACGAGGCATCAAAAGGCAACAATATAACCTCCACTAAACTGCATAAGGCATCTGAAGGAAACAATATAACCTGTACTAAACTGCATGAGGAATCTGAAGGCAAAGCTATCACTTCAACTAAATTGCACCAGGCATCTGAAGGAAATGCTGTCACCTCCACTAAAATGAATGAGGCATCTAAAGGCAAAGCTGTCAGCTCAACTAAACTGCATGAGGCATCAAAAGGCAACAATATCACCTCAACTAAACTGTACGAGGCATCTAAAGGCAACAATATCACCTCAACTAAACTATATGAGGCATCTAAAGGCAAAGCTGTCAGCTCAACTAAACTCCATGAGGGATCAAAAGGCAACAATATCACCTTCACTAAACTGCATGAGGCATCCGAAGGCAAGGGTGTCACCTCCCCTAAACTGCATGAGGCAACAATATCAACTGAACTATACTTCATTAGGCATCTAAAGGCAACAATATCACCTCAACAAAACTGCATGATGCATCAAAAGGCAACAATATCACCTCAACGAAACTGCATGATGCATCAAAAGGCAACAATATCACCTCCACTAAACGGCATGAGGCATCTGAAGGAAACGGTATCACCTGTACTAAACTGCATGACGCATCTGAAGGAAACAATATCACATGTACTAAACTGCATGAGGCATTTGAAGACAACAATATCACCTGAACTAAACTGCATGAGGCATCTGAAGGCAACAATATTACCTGAAATGAACTGCATGAGGCTTCTAAAAGCAACAATATCGCCTGAACTAAACTGCATGAGGCATCTGAAGACAACAATTTTACCTGAACTAAACTGCATGAGGCATCTAAAGGCAACAATATCACCTCAACTAAACTGCATTAGTCATATGAAGACAACAATATTTCCTGAGCTAAACTGCACGAGGCATCTAAAGGCAAAAATAAAACCTGAATTAACTGCATGAGGCATCTGAACACAATAATATAACCTGAACTAAACTGCATGATGTATCTAAAGGCAACAATATCACGTCAACTAAACTGCATGAGGCACCTAACAGCAACAATATCACCTGAACTAAATTGCATGAGACATCTGAAGACAACAATATCACCTCAACTAAACTGCATGAGGCATCTAAAGACAACAATATCACCTCAACTAAACTGCACGAGGCATTTAATGCAACAATATCACCTCAACTAAACTGCATGAGGCATCTAAAGACAACATTATCACCTCAACTAAACTGCATGAGGCACCTAACATCAACAATATCACCTGAACTAAATTGCATGAGGCATCTCAAGGCAACAATATCACCTCTAAAGGCAACAATAACACCTGAACTAAACTGCATGAGGCATCTGAACACAACAATATAACCTGAACTAAACTGCATGAGGCATCTAAAGGCAACAATATCACCTCAACTAAACTGCATGAGGCATCTAAAGACAACAATATCACCTCAACTAAACTGCATGAGGCATCTAAAGACAACAATATCACCTGAACTAAACTGCATGAGGTATCAGAAGGAAGCAATATAAGCTCCACTAAATACCTAGAGTCATCTAAGGTCAACAATATCACCTCAAATAACTGCATGAGGCATCTAAAGGCAACAATATCACCTCAACTAAACTGCATGAGGCATCAAAAGGCAACAATATCACCACAACTAAACTGCATGAGGCATCAAAAGGCAACAATATCACCACAACTAAACTGCACGAGGAATCTAAAGGCAACAATATCACCACAACTAAACTGTACGAGGAATCTAAAGGCAACAATATCACCACAGCTAAACTGCACGAGGAATCTAAAGGCAACAATATCACCACAACTAAACTGCACGAGGAATCTAAAGGCAACAATATCACCACAACTAAACTGCATGAGTGAACAATATAACCTCACATAAACTGCATGTGGCATCTAAAAGCAACAATATCACCTGAACTAAACTTTATTAGGCATGGTAAGGCAACAATATAACCTCAACTAAACTGCATGAGGCATCTGAAGGAAACAATATCACCTGCACTAAACTGCATGAAGCATCTGAAGACAACATCACCTGAACTAAACTGCATGAGGATATATAAAGGCAAAGCTATCACTTCAGCTAAATTGCACCAGGCAGCTGAAGGAAATGCTGTCACCTCCAAAAGACTTTATGAGGCATCCACAGACAAGGCTATCACCTCAACTAAACTGCATGAAGCATCTAAATGCAAGGCAATCACCTCAACTAAATTGCATCGGGCATCTAAAGGCAACAATATCACTTCAACTAAACTGTACGAGGCATCAAAAGGCAACAATATAACCTCCACTAAACTGCATAAGGCATCTGAAGGAAACAATATAACCTGTACTAAACTGCATGAGGAATCTGAAGGCAAAGCTATCACTTCAACTAAATTGCACCAGGCATCTGAAGGAAATGCTGTCACCTCAACTAAAATGAATGAGGCATCTAAAGGCGAAGCTGTCAGCTCAACTAAACTGCATGAGGCATCAAAAGGCAACAATATCACCTCAACTAAACTGTACGAGGCGTCTAAAGGCAACAATATCACCTCAACTAAACTATATGAGGCATCTAAAGGCAAAGCTGTCAGCTCAACTAAACTCCATGAGGGATCAAAAGGCAACAATATCACCTTCACTAAACTGCATGAGGCATCCGAAGGCAAGGGTGTCACCTCACCTAAACTGCATGAGGCAACAATATCAACTGAACTATACTTCATTAGGCATCTAAAGGCAACAATATCACCTCAACAAAACTGCATGATGCATCAAAAGGCAACAATATCACCTCAACGAAACTGCATGATGCATCAAAAGGCAACAATATCACCTCCACTAAACGGCATGAGGCATCTGAAGGAAACGATATCACCTGTACTAAACTGCATGACGCATCTGAAGGAAACAATATCACCTGTACTAAACTGCATGAGGCATCTGAAGACAACAATATCACCTGAACTAAACTGCATGAGGCATCCGAAGGCAAGGGTGTCACCTCAACTAAACTGCATGATGCATCAAAAGGCACCTCCACTAAATTGCATGAGGCATCTGAAGGAAACAATATCACCTGAACTAAACTGCATGAGGCATCTGAAGACAACAATCTCACCTGAACTAAACTGCATGAGGCATCTTAAGGTAAGGCTATCACTTCAACTAAATTGCACCAGGCGTCTGAAGGAAATGCTGTCACCTCCACTAGACTGTATGAGGCATCCAAGGATGATGCTATCACCTCAACAAAACTGCATGAGGCATCTAAAGGCAAGGCAATCACCTCAACTAAATTGCATTGGACATCTGAAGTAAATGCTATCACCTTAAATAAACTACATGAGGAAATTAAAGACAAGGTTTTTGCCTTAATTAAACTGCACAACAATGTCACCTGAACTAAACAGCATAAGGCATCTGAAGGCAGCAATATCAGGTCTAATAAATACCATGAGCCATCTAAAGGAAACAATATCACCTCAAATAACTGCATGAGCCATTTAAAGGCAACATTATCACCTCAGTTAAACTGCATGAGGCATCAAAATGCAACAATATCACCTCCACTAAACTGCATGAGTCATCTAAAGGCAACAATATCACCTCAACTAAACTGCATGAGGCATCAAAAGGCAACAATATCACCTCAACTAAACTGTACAAGTCATCTAAAGGCAACAATATCACCACAACTAAACTGTGTGAGGCATCAAAAGGTAACACTATCACCTGAACTAAACTGCATTAGGCATCTAAAGGCAACAATATCAACTCAGCTAAACTGCATGAGGCAACAATAGCACCTCAACTAAACTGCATGAGGCATCTAAAGGCAACAATATCACCTGAACTAAAACTTCATTAGGCATTAAAAGGCAACAATATCACCTCCACTAAACTGCATGAGGCATCTGAAGGAAACAATATCACCTGTACTAAACTGCACGAGGCATCAGAAGAGAACAGTATCACCTGAACAAAACTGCATGAGGCATCTAAAGGCAAAGCTATCACTTCAACTCAATTGCACCAGGCATCTGTAGGAAATGCTGTCACCTCCACTAGACTGTATGAGGCATCCACGGACAAGGCTATCACCTCAACAAAACTGCATGATGCATCAAAAGGCAACAATATCATCTCAAATAAACTGCATGAGGCCACAATATCACCTCAACTAAACTGCATGAGGTATCTAAAGGCGACAATATCACTTCAATTAAACTGCGCGAGGCATCAAAAGGAAACAATATCCCCTGAACTAAACTGCATGAGGCATCTGAAGGCAACAATATTACGTGAAATAAACTGCATGAGGCTTCTAAAAGCAACAATATCGCCTGAACTAAACTGCATGAGGCATCTGAAGACAACAATTTTACCTGAACTAAACTGCATGAGGCATCTAAAGGCAACAATATCACCTCAACTAAACTGCATTAGTCATATGAAGACAACAATATTTCCTGAGCTAAACTGCATGAGGCATCTAAAGGCAACAATAAAACCTGAATTAACTGCATGAGGCATCTGAACACAATAATATAACCTGAACTAAACTGCATGATGTATCTAAAGGCAACAATATCACGTCAACTAAACTGCATGAGGCACCTAACAGCAACAATATCACCTGAACTAAATTGCATGAGACATCTGAAGACAACAATATCACCTCAACTAAACTGCATGAGGCATCTAAAGACAACAATATCACCTCAACTAAACTGCATGAGGCATTTAATGCAACAATATCACCTCAACTAAACTGCATGAGGCATCTAAAGACAACATTATCACCTCAACTAAACTGCATGAGGCACCTAACAGCAACAATATCACCTGAACTAAATTGCATGAGGCATCTCAAGGCAACAATATCACCTCTAAAGGCAACAATAACACCTGAACTAAACTGCACGAGGCATCTGAACACAACAATATAACCTGAACTAAACTGCATGAGGCATCTAAAGGCAACAATATCACCTCAACTAAACTGCATGAGGCATCTAAAGACAACAATATCACCTCAACTAAACTGCATGAGGCATCTAAAGACAACAATATCACCTCAACTAAACTGCATGAGGCATCAAAAGGCAAAGCTGTCAACTAAACTGCAAGATGCATCAAAAGGCACCACCACTAAATTGCATGAGGCATCTGAAGGAAACCATATCACCTGAACTAAACTTCATGAGGCATCTGAAGACAACAATCTCACCCGAACTAAACTGCATGAGGCATCTAAAGGTAAGCTATCACTTCAACTAAATTGCACCAGGCGTCTGAAGGAAATGCTGTCACCTCCACTAAACTGTATGAGGTATCCAAGGACGATGCTCTCACCTCAACAAAACTGCATGAGGCATCGAAATGCAACAATATCACCTCCACTAAACTGCATGAGGCATCTAAAGGCAACAATATCACCTCAACTAAACTGCATGAGACATCAAAAGGCAACAATATCACCTCAAATAAACTGCATGAGACATCAAAAGGCAACAATATCACCTCAAATAAACTGTACAAGGAATCTAAAGGCAACAATATCACCTGAACTAAACTGCATGAGGCATCTAAAGGCAACAATATCACCTGAACTACAACTTCATTAGGCATCTAAAGGCATCAATATTAACTCAATTAAACTGCATGATGCATCAAAAGGCAACAATATCACCTCCACTAAACTGCATGAGACATCTGAAGGAAACAATATCACCTGTACTAAACTGCATGAGGCATCAGAAGAGAACAGTATCACCTGAACAAAACTGCATGAGGCATCTAAAGGCAAAGCTATCACTTCAACTCAATTGCACCAGGCATCTGAAGGAAATGCTGTCACCTCCACTAGACTGTATGAGGCATCCACGGACAAGGCTATCACCTCAACAAAACTGCATGAGGCATCTAAAGACAAGGCAATCACCTCAACTAAATTGCATTGGACATCTGAAGTAAATGCTATCACCTTAAATCAACTGCATGAGGAATTTAAAGACAAGGTTTTCGCCTTAATTAAACTGCACAACAATATCACCTGAACTAAACTGCATGAGGTATCAGAAGTTAGCAATATCAGCTCCACTAAATACCTAGAGCCATCTAAGGTCAACAATATCAGCTCAAATAACTGCATGAGACATCTAAAGGCAACAATATCACCTCAGTTAAACTGCATGAGCTATCAAAAGGCAACAATATCAAATCCACTAAACTGCATGAGGCATCTAAAGGCAACAATATCACCTCAACTAAACTGCATGAGGCATCAAAAGGCAACAATATCACCACAACTAAACTGCACGAGGAATCTAAAGGCAACAATATCACCACAACTAAACTGCACGAGGAATCTAAAGGCAACAATATCACCACAACTAAACTGCATGAGTGAACAATATAACCTGAAATAAACTGCATGTGGCATCTAAAAGCAACAATATTACATGAACTAAACTTTATTAGGCATGTAAAGGCAACAATATAACCTCAACTAAACTGCATGAGACATCTGAAGGAAACAATATCACCTGCACTAAACTGCATGAAGCATCTGAAGACAACATCATCTGAACTAAACTGCATGAGGATATATAAAGGTAAAGCTATCATTTCAGCAAAATTGCACCAGGCATCTGAAGGAAATGCTGTCACCTCCAAAAGACTTTATGGGAAATCCACAGACAAGGCTATCACCTCAACTAAACTGCATGAAGCATCTAAATGCAAGGCAATCACCTCAACTAAATTGCATCGGGCATCTAAAGGCAACAATATCACTTCAACTAAACTGTACGAGGCATCAAAAGGCAACAATATAACCTCCACTAAACTACATAAGGCATCTGAAGGAAACAATACAACCTGTACTAAACTGCACGAGGAATCTGAAGGCAAAGCTATCACTTCAACTAAATTGCACCAGGCATCTGAAGGAAATGCTGTCACCTCAACTAAAATGAATGAGGCATCTAAAGGCAAAGCTGTCAGCTCAACCAAACTGCATGAGGCATCAAAAGGCAACAATAACACCTGAACTAAACTGCATGAGGCATCTAGAGGCAACAATATCACCTCAACTAAACTGCATGAGGCAACAATATCACCTGAACTAAACTGCATGAGGCATCTAAAGGCAACAATATCACCTCAACTAAACTGCATGAGGCGTCTAAATGCAACAATATCACTTCAACTAAACTGCATGAGGCATGTGAAGGAAACAATATTACCTGAACTAAACTGCATGAGACATCTGAAGGCAACAATATTACCTGAACTAAACTGCATAAGGCATTTAAAGGCAACAATAACACCTGATCTAAAGTGCATGAGTCATCTGAAGACAGCAATATAACCTGAACTAAATTGCATGAGGCATCTAAAGGCAGCAATATCACGTCAACTAAACTCAATCTAGGCAACAATATCACCTCAACTAAACTGCATGAGGCATCTGAAGGAAACAAAATTACCTGTACTAAACTGCATGAGGCATCTGAAGGCAACAATACTACCTTAACTAAACTGCATGAGGCATCTAAAGGCAACAATAACACCTGAACTAAATTGCATGACTCATCTGAAGACAACAATATCACCTCAACTAAACTGCATGAGGCATCTAAAGGCAAGAATATCACCTGAAATAAACTGCATGAGGCAACAATATCACCTGAACTAAACTGCATGAGGCATCTAAAGGCAACAATATCACCTCAACTAAACTGCATGAGGCGTCTAAATGCAACAATATCACCTCAACTAAACTGCATGAGGCAACAATATCACTTCAACTAAACTGCATGAGGCATCTGAAGGAATCAATATTACCTGAACTAAACTGCATGAGGCATCTGAAGGCAACAATACTACCTGAACTAAACTGCATGAGGCATCTAAAGGCAACAATAACACCTGAACTAAAGTGCATGAGGCATCTGTAGACAACAATATAACCTGAACTAAATTGCATGAGGCATCTAAAGGCAGCAATATCACCTCAACTAAACTGCATCTAGGCAACAATATCACCTCAACTAAACTGCATGAGGCATCTGAAGGAAACCATATTACCTGTACTAAACTGCATGAGGCATCTGAAGGCAACAATACTACCTTAACTAAACTGCATGAGGCATCTAAAGGCAACAATAACACCTGAACTAAATTGCATGACTCATCTGAAGACCACAATATCACCTCAACTAAACTGCATGAGGCACCTAACAGCAACAATATCACCTGAACTAAATTGCATGAGACATCTGAAGACAACAACATCACCTCAACCAAACTGCATGAGGCATCTAAAGACAACAATATCACATCAACTAAACTGCACGAGGCATTTAATGCAACAATATCACCTCAACTAAACTGCATGAGGCATCTAAAGACAACATTATCACCTCAACTAAACTGCATGAGGCACCTAACAGCAACAATATCGCCTGAACTAAATTGCATGAGGCATCTCAAGGCAACAATATCACCTCTAAAGGCAACAATAACACCTGAACTAAACTGCATGAGGCATCTGAACACAACAATATAACCTGAACTAAACTGCATGAGGCATCTAAAAGCAACAATATCACCTCAACTAAACTGCATGAGGCATCTAAAGACAACAATATCACCTGAACTAAACTGCATGAGGTATCAGAAGGAAGCAATATAAGCTCCACTAAATACCTAGAGTCATCTAAGGTCAACAATATCACCTCAAATAACTGCATGAGACATCTAAAGGCAACAATATCACCTCAGTTAAACTGCATGAGGCATCTAAAGGCAACAATATCACCTCAACTAAACTGCATGAGGCATCAAAAGGCAACAATATCACCACAACTAAACTGCACGAGGAATCTAAAGGCAACAATATCACCATAACTAAACTGCACGAGGAATCTAAAGGCAACAATATCACCACAACTAAACTGCATGAGTGAACAATATAACCTCACATAAACTGCATGTGGCATCTAAAAGCAACAATATCACCTGAACTAAACTTTATTAGGCATGGTAAGGCAACAATATAACCTCAACTAAACTGCATGAGGCATCTGAAGGAAACAATATCACCTGCACTAAACTGCATGAAGCATCTGAAGACAACATCACCTGAACTAAACTGCATGAGGATATATAAAGGCAAAGCTATCACTTCAGCTAAATTGCACCAGGCAGCTGAAGGAAATGCTGTCACCTCCAAAAGACTTTATGAGGCATCCACAGACAAGGCTATCACCTCAACTAAACTGCATGAGGCATCTAAAGGCAACAATATCACCTGAACTAAAACTTCATTAGGCATCAAAAGGCAACAATATCACCTCCACTAAACTGCATGAGGCATCTGAAGGAAACAATATCACCTGTACTAAACTGCACGAGGCATCAGAAGAGAACAGTATCACCTGAACAAAACTGCATGAGGCATCTAAAGGCAAAGCTATCACTTCAACTCAATTGCACCAGGCATTTGTAGGAAATGCTGTCACCTCCACTAGACTGTATGAGGCATCCACGGACAAGGCTATCACCTCAACAAAACTGCATGATGCATCAAAAGGCAACAATATCACCACAACTAAACTGCATGAGGCATCTAAAGGCGACAATATCACTTCAATTAAACTGCGCGAGGCATCAAAAGGAAACAATATCACCTGAACTAAACTGCATGAGGCATCTGAAGGCAACAATATTACCTGAAATGAACTGCATGAGGCTTCTAAAAGCAACAATATCACCTCAACTAAACTGCATTAGTCATATGAAGACAACAATATTTCCTGAGCTAAACTGCACGAGGCATCTAAAGGCAAAAATAAAACCTGAATTAACTGCATGAGGCATCTGAACACAATAATATAACCTGAACTAAACTGCATGATGTATCTAAAGGCAACAATATCACGTCAACTAAACTGCATGAGGCACCTAACAGCAACAATATCACCTGAACTAAATTGCATGAGACATCTGAAGACAACAATATCACCTCAACTAAACTGCATGAGGCATCTAAAGACAACAATATCACCTCAACTAAACTGCACGAGGCATTTAATGCAACAATATCACCTCAACTAAACTGCATGAGGCATCTAAAGACAACATTATCACCTCAACTAAACTGCATGAGGCACCTAACAGCAACAATATCACCTGAACTAAATTGCATGAGGCATCTCAAGGCAACAATATCACCTCTAAAGGCAACAATAACACCTGAACTAAACTGCATGAGGCATCTGAACACAACAATATAACCTGAACTAAACTGCATGAGGCATCTAAAGGCAACAATATCACCTCAACTAAACTGCATGAGGCATCTAAAGACAACAATATCACCTCAACTAAACTGCATGAGGCATCTAAAGACAACAATATCACCTGAACTAAACTGCATGAGGTATCAGAAGGAAGCAATATAAGCTCCACTAAATACCTAGAGTCATCTAAGGTCAACAATATCACCTCAAATAACTGCATGAGACCTCTAAAGGCAACAATATCACCTCAGTTAAACTGCATGAGCTATCAAAAGGCAACAATATCAAATCCACTAAACTGCATGAGGCATCTAAAGGCAACAATATCACCTCAACTAAACTGCATGAGGCATCAAAAGGCAACAATATCACCACAACTAAACTGCACGAGGAATCTAAAGGCAACAATATCACCACAACTAAACTGCACGAGGAATCTAAAGGCAACAATATCACCACAACTAAACTGCATGAGTGAACAATATAACCTCACATAAACTGCATGTGGCATCTAAAAGCAACAATATCACCTGAACTAAACTTTATTAGGCATGGTAAGGCACAATATAACCTCAACTAAACTGCATGAGGCATCTGAAGGAAACAATATCACCTGCACTAAACTGCATGAAGCATCTGAAGACAACATCACCTGAACTAAACTGCATGAGGATATATAAAGGCAAAGCTATCACTTCAGCTAAATTGCACCAGGCAGCTGAAGGAAATGCTGTCACCTCCAAAAGACTTTATGAGGCATCCACAGACAAGGCTATCACACCTCAACTAAACTGCATGAAGCATCTAAATGCAAGGCAATCACCTCAACTAAATTGCATCGGGCATCTAAAGGCAACAATATCACTTCAACTAAACTGTACGAGGCATCAAAAGGCAACAATATAACCTCCACTAAACTGCATAAGGCATCTGAAGGAAACAATATAACCTGTACTAAACTGCATGAGGAATCTGAAGGCAAAGCTATCACTTCAACTAAATTGCACCAGGCATCTGAAGGAAATGCTGTCACCTCCACTAAAATGAATGAGGCATCTAAAGGCAAAGCTGTCAGCTCAACTAAACTGCATGAGGCATCAAAAGGCAACAATATCACCTCAACTAAACTGTACGAGGCATCTAAAGGCAACAATATCACCTCAACTAAACTATATGAGGCATCTAAAGGCAAAGCTGTCAGCTCAACTAAACTCCATGAGGGATCAAAAGGCAACAATATCACCTTCACTAAACTGCATGAGGCATCCGAAGGCAATGGTGTCACCTCCCCTAAACTGCATGAGGCAACAATATCAACTGAACTATACTTCATTAGGCATCTAAAGGCAACAATATCACCTCAACAAAACTGCATGATGCATCAAAAGGCAACAATATCACCTCAACGAAACTGCATGATGCATCAAAAGGCAACAATATCACCTCCACTAAACGGCATGAGGCATCTGAAGGAAACGATATCACCTGTACTAAACTGCATGACGCATCTGAAGGAAACAATATCACCTGTACTAAACTGCATGAGGCATTTGAAGACAACAATATCACCTGAACTAAACTGCATGAGGCATCTGAAGGCAACAATATTACCTGAAATGAACTGCATGAGGCTTCTAAAAGCAACAATATCGCCTGAACTAAACTGCATGAGGCATCTGAAGACAACAATTTTACCTGAACTAAACTGCATGAGGCATCTAAAGGCAACAATATCACCTCAACTAAACTGCATTAGTCATATGAAGACAACAATATTTCCTGAGCTAAACTGCACGAGGCATCTAAAGGCAAAAATAAAACCTGAATTAACTGCATGAGGCATCTGAACACAATAATATAACCTGAACTAAACTGCATGATGTATCTAAAGGCAACAATATCACGTCAACTAAACTGCATGAGGCACCTAACAGCAACAATATCACCTGAACTAAATTGCATGAGACATCTGAAGACAACAATATCACCTCAACTAAACTGCATGAGGCATCTAAAGACAACAATATCACCTCAACTAAACTGCACGAGGCATTTAATGCAACAATATCACCTCAACTAAACTGCATGAGGCATCTAAAGACAACATTATCACCTCAACTAAACTGCATGAGGCACCTAACAGCAACAATATCACCTGAACTAAATTGCAAGAGGCATCTCAAGGCAACAATATCACCTCTAAAGGCAACAATAACACCTGAACTAAACTGCATGAGGCATCTGAACACAACAATATAACCTGAACTAAACTGCATGAGGCATCTAAAGGCAACAATATCACCTCAACTAAACTGCATGAGGCATCTAAAGACAACAATATCACCTCAACTAAACTGCATGAGGCATCTAAAGACAACAATATCACCTGAACTAAACTGCATGAGGTATCAGAAGGAAGCAATATAAGCTCCACTAAATACCTAGAGTCATCTAAGGTCAACAATATCACCTCAAATAACTGCATGAGACATCTAAAGGCAACAATATCACCTCAGTTAAACTGCATGAGCTATCAAAAGGCAACAATATCAAATCCACTAAACTGCATGAGGCATCTAAAGGCAACAATATCACCTCAACTAAACTGCATGAGGCATCAAAAGGCAACAATATCACCACAACTAAACTGCATGAGGCATCAAAAGGCAACAATATCACCACAACTAAACTGCACGAGGAATCTAAAGGCAACAATATCACCACAACTAAACTGCACGAGGAATCTAAAGGCAACAATATCACCACAACTAAACTGCACGAGGAATCTAAAGGCAACAATATCACCACAACTAAACTGCACGAGGAATCTAAAGGCAACAATATCACCACAACTAAACTGCATGAGTGAACAATATAACCTCACATAAACTGCATGTGGCATCTAAAAGCAACAATATCACCTGAACTAAACTTTATTAGGCATGGTAAGACAACAATATAACCTCAACTAAACTGCATGAGGCATCTGAAGGAAACAATATCACCTGCACTAAACTGCATGAAGCATCTGAAGACAACATCACCTGAACTAAACTGCATGAGGATATATAAAGGCAAAGCTATCACTTCAGCTAAATTGCACCAGGCAGCTGAAGGAAATGCTGTCACCTCCAAAAGACTTTATGAGGCATCCACAGACAAGGCTATCACCTCAACTAAACTGCATGAAGCATCTAAATGCAAGGCAATCACCTCAACTAAATTGCATCGGGCATCTAAAGGCAACAATATCACTTCAACTAAACTGTACGAGGCATCAAAAGGCAACAATATAACCTCCACTAAACTGCATAAGGCATCTGAAGGAAACAATATAACCTGCACTAAACTGCATGAGGAATCTGAAGGCAAAGCTATCACTTCAACTAAATTGCACCAGGCATCTGAAGGAAATGCTGTTGTAACGCCCTGAACGTCTCAGGATCGTTTAACAGACACGACAATGAGGACGCAACCACTTGTGAAGGGTTAGTTCTTTTAATGAAGGCAAATAAAATACAAAGAACAAACAAAAGTTATAGTCACTGGAATCCTCCAGGCTAAGTACGTTACCAGCCCACAGCACGGATGGTCCTAACCGTCCTCTGCATATACGCCGATCCCGGCGTATGCCAACAGAGGGCAGAAATGAAATGGCCGACAATGCCAATCGGTAGGCTGTGAGGGGCACGAAGAGTGTTGGGGAGAATCGAGGAGTCAGGGAAACACCCAGCCGGGGTCTCTACCTGAAGGGAGCAGCCGCTCAACCTCTTCCTCAGACTGCACCGGGACGCGGAGTCACCTCCTGGTGATGCGTCACCGATACCCCAATCACAAGCAAGAAGACTGAACCGAGAGCAGCCGCTCAATCGATCCTGTGGACTTCCGAGTCTGTAACGCGGCAAACACCTCCTGGTGTGCGTTACAGCTGGCAGTCCCTGTGTCTCTGGTCGGGCTGGGAGTTACGACTCCAACCAGCAAAAGCGCCACTGCGCTTGGACTCAGCCGAGTCAAAAAGCGAAGCTCAATGGTTGACCGGTAGAGCTTCCGGGTCCTTCACAGGTGACGATGGGGCAAGACACGGCCCAGGGAGTAACGACTCGACCTACCTCCGTTCTTGCCTTACTGGAGCACCACTCCGGAACACTGCTCTTCACGAAGCAGGTACGTCGGTGTAAACACAATATCCGACAGCCTTGTACCTCCCGGTTCCTCCCTTTATAGGGCGTGTTTTCCTTGAGTTATGTAACAGCTCTCCTGTTTACATAAGGGCGTGTTTCCCTTGAGTTATGTAACAGCTCTCCTGTTTACATAAGGGCGTGTTTCCCTTGAGTTATGTAACAGCTCTCCTGTTTACATAAGGGCGTGTTTCCCTTGAGTTATGTAACAGCTCTCCTGTTTACATAAGGGCGTGTTTCCCTTGTATGACAGGATTTCTTGACAGTACATCCTCCCTCTCAGCGGCTCCCCACGGGTCCAGCGCTGGCAGGAAAACGCCGATGGAACAAGGAGACCAAGCGCGGAGCATGAACCCCTTCAGCCGGTTCCCATGAATGCTCCTCCGGGCCATAGCCTTTCCACGCAACCAGGTACCACAGCTTCCCCCTGCGCCATTTGGACGCCCGTATGCCCGACACTTCATACTCCACCTCCGACTCCACGCATACCGGCCTAGGTGTCCCAGACGGCTTGGAGGGTGCTGGTTTGAGCAATGATACATGAAAGACAGGGTGTATCCGCAAAGACTGGGGCAAGCACACCTTCACGTTCACGGGACCCATACACTTGGTAATTCGATAGGGGCCCATGTACTTGGGATGGAACACACTGTTCTTTCGAAACCTCATGTTTCTTGTGGATATCCAGACGTAGTCTCCAGTGCGGTACAGTGGCCCGGGCCTTCTCTTCCTATCTGCCGCAGCCTTGTATCTTCTCTTGGCCTCTATTAGGACAGCCCTTGAGCGCATCAACGTGTCTTTTATGTGTGCCACCCTGTCCGCTGTGGCGGGAATCCTGTCCTCTCTGAACGGATGTAGAAATGGCAAGAACCTGGGATGTTGGCCATAGTTGCTATAGAACGGAGATGACTGTGTGGAGCTGTGAGTGGCGTTGTTATAGGCTATCTCTGCAACCCATAGCAAGTCGACCCATTCTTCCCTGCCCTGGTCCACAAAACATCGCAGATACTGTTTGAGCGTTTGGTTCAGGCGCTCGGTTTGGCCGTCCGTTTGAGGGTGGTAGCTGGTGGACAGGGCGGTCTTAACATGCAGCGCAGTGCACCAAGTCTTCCAGAATTGCGCAGTAAACTGCGACCCCCGGTCCGACACGATCACCCCAGGTAATCCATGCAGTCGTACCACATTCTTTAGGAGTAGTGACGCCAATTCCCCGGCCGTAGGGACTCTCTTGCAGGGGATGAAGTGCCCCATTTTCGTCAGGTAATCCACCACCACCAGTATTGCCGTCATCCCCTGGTCTACCGGTAGGCCCACCACGAAGTCCAGTGATATGCTATCCCATGGTCTATCCGGGGTCGGAAGTGGATGTAAGAGCCCTTGGGTTCTGCCATGGTCGGCCTTCATGGTAGCACACGTAGGACACTCCTGTCCCCACCTCCTGACATCCACTCTCATGGTTGGCCACCAGAAATGCCGTCCCATGCTAGCCACCGTTTTTTCAAAGCCCAAATGACCTGCGCATAGAGAGTCATGGCACCAGATGAATGCTTGTTTCCTTAGCCTAGGCGTGGGTATCAATAGGCACTTGCCCTTCAGGGGTATCCCGTCCTTCAGCTGCCATTCTCTGTGACTGAGGAGCCACCTCCGCCATGCGAATGACCTGATCCCTCTCTTTATTCCCCTCAGGAAAGTATCCGGTTGGATAACCCCCAATACCATCCTCGGGGAAATGATGGAACGCTCGGTTGCAGGCAATGGTTCCTTAACTGCAGATTGACGGGACAGGGCGTCCGCCTTCCGGTTTTCCGTCCCCGGCCGATATGTGATGCGGAAGTTGAACCCCGCAAAGAAGATCATCCACCGCAGCTGCCTGGGAGAAAGGTGTCTAGTGGCCGTCATGAACTGTAGGTTCCGATGGTCCGTGTACACCGATACCACATGTCTTGCCCCCATCAACCAATGCCTCCATTCGGTGAAGGCGTCCTTGATTGCGAGAAGCTCCTTCTCCGCAATATGGTAGTTGCGTTCGGCGTCGTTGAGTTTGCGGGACATGTACGCAACGGGATGAAGCACCCCTGTGTCGTGGTTGCGTTGGGACAAGATAGCCCCCAGCGCCACATCCGACGCGTCCGCTTCCACCACGTAGGGGAGATCCGGATCGGGGTGAGCTAACACCGGCGCCTTACCAAAGGCGCTTTTCAGGGCCTCAAAGGCTTTGTTCGCTTCAGGGGACCAGACAAACTCCTTGGACTTCCTCAGTAGCTGTGTGATTGGGGCCACCACTCCTGAAAATCCATCTATAAACCGCCTGTAAAAGTTGGCGAAGCCAATGAAACTTTGGACGTCCTTCACGCTTTGGGGCACCGGCCATTCTTTCACCGCCTTGATCTTTCGTTCTGCCATCTCCTGTCCCTCTGGACTCAGCATCACTCCGAGGAATTCCACGGATGTGACGTGGAAGTCACACTTGCTGAGTTTACAAAACAGCATGTTTTCCCTCAGCTTTTGGAGCACAGCTTTGACGTGGTGTACGTGCTCCTCCACACTGGACGAATAGATGAGGATGTCGTCGATATATACGACCACGTAGATATCCAACTCCTCTCTGAATACCTCATTCAAAAAGTACTGAAAGGCTGCCGGGGCGTTGCACAGACCGAACGGCATGACGAGGTACTCAAAAAGGCCGAACCTGGTCTTAAAGGCGGTCTTCCACTCGTCTCCGTCCCTCATGCGCACCAGATGGTATGCCCCTTTCAAATCCAACTTGGTGTAGATACGAGCTTTCTTGACCTGTTCCAGAAGTACACTGATGAGAGGCAAGGGGTACTGATTTTTTATGGTTATCGCATTCAATGCCCTAAAGTCCACACAGGCTCTCAGCTCCCCATTAGCCTTCGGGATGAAGAAGAGTGGCGAGGCGGCCGGAGACTTGGACGGGCGGATGAATCCTAGCTTGAGGAGTTTATCCAGGTACCCCCGGAGATGCACGTTTTCAGGCTCCGTCAGGGCATACAGCCTGCCGCTGGGAACGCTGGCCCCTGGCACCAGGTCGATCTGGCAGTCAAACTGTCTATGTGGTGGTAGCACTTCCGCCTTCACCTCATCAAATACATCCTCAAAACTGTGATAAGCCTGGGGGAGAGCCACATCTTTTTCTGCCGCTGTAGCCACCGTCTGACTCCCGCTCTCATCTGCGTCAAGGGATTCCGTTCTTATTCCACAATGCAGGATGCAATACGGTGACGTCATTTCGATGCGATGTGTTGGCCAATCCACAAAGGGGTTGTGTTTCTGTAGCCACGGCAATCCCAATATGACGCCATATTGGGGCGCTCGGATGATGTTAAAATCGATTTTTTCCAAATGGTTCCTCCCATATCTCATCGGAAGGACCCCCGTGTGCTGTCCGATGGGCCCCGTCACGAATCGCCTTCCGTCTACCGCATAGACGTCTTCGGGTACTGCTTTGGTAAGAAGCACTAGCCCTAGCCTGCATGCCTCGTTGTGGTCCATAAACATGCCAGTGGCCCCTGAATCCACCATGGCCACAACGGGTATCCACTGGTCATGCACTCCCACGTGCACCGTGATAAACAGGTGTCGTTGTCCCTTAGTGACCGAGTTGGAAAGTGAAGGGATGGATGAGTGACTCCGAGATGCCCCTTCTCTGGTCTTGGAGTCCTCTAGTTTTCCGCCGGTATGTCCACCACGGCTGTTACCGACCGGTTGGCCCGATAACGTGACGTCTTCGGTTTGGCAGGGCATTCACGTACGTAGTGGCCTTTTTTGCCACAATATAGGCACAATCCTTGTTTACGGCGTGACTCTTTCTCCGTGGCTGTGAGGCTCGCTCGTATTGCGCTGATGTCCATGGGTTCTCCCTTGGATGCGGTGAAAGTTTCAGGACTTCCCACCGTCACATAGGATGGAAGGGATTTTCCTTTTCTCCCATGATCCCCCTTTCTTTCACTTAGCCTATGTTCCAGCCGTAATACCAGGTTGATAAGGCCCTCACATGTCTTGGGTTGAGGGTCAATATGAGCCACGGCGTCCTTGAGCTCATCGCACAGCCCTTGATGGAAGAGCGCCGTCTGTTTAGCAACAGGCCACTTGGTTTCCGCAACCAGCCTTCGGAACGCGTTGAGATACTGCACCAGGTCGTTGGATCCCTGTCTCAACTCAAGCATTTCACGGTCCGCCGTGTACGAGTCAGCCCTTCTGTCGAATACCTTCAGGAATTCCTCGCGAAAAGCACCCCAATCACATAAGAGGGGGTCGTCCCTGCTCACCAGAGGTACGGCCCATTGTGCCGCGTTTCCAGCCAAATAGGATATAAGGAAAGCCACACGAGCCTGACTCGTGGGGAACGCCTTTGGTTTGCACGATAAATGTAGCGCCACTTGTGTGAGGAATACCTGCACTGTGTTAGGATCCCCACTGTACCTCTCTGGTGTTGCCAAGGGGATGGCTACCGGCATTTCCACTACTACCGCAGGGGTCTGGTTCGTGAGGGAGGTGCTGGGCGTGAGCGGGTCCAATTGGATAGCATCCAGTCTGGCTTTTACATCGGCTGTTTCTTGCCTAGAGGCAGCCACTTCAACTTGCATGGCCGCTAAAGCAGCCAGCACATCATCAAGTGTTGCCATGTCTGTTATCGACCGGGAGACAGTTAGTGTTATTAAGGTCGGATATTTTGTAACGCCCTGAACATCTCAGGATCGTTTAACAGACACGACAATGAGGACGCAACCACTTGTGAAGGGTTAGTTCTTTTAATGAAGGCAAATAAAATACAAAGAACAAACAAAAGTTATAGTCACTGGAATCCTCCAGGCTAAGTACGTTACCAGCCCACAGCACGGATGGTCCTAACCGTCCTCTGCATATACGCCGATCCCGGCGTATGCCAACAGAGGGCAGAAATGAAATGGCCGACAATGCCAATCGGTAGGCTGTGAGGGGCACGAAGAGTGTTGGGGAGAATCGAGGAGTCAGGGAAACACCCAGCCGGGGTCTCTACCTGAAGGGAGCAGCCGCTCAACCTCTTCCTCAGACTGCACCGGGACGCGGAGTCACCTCCTGGTGATGCGTCACCGATACCCCAATCACAAGCAAGAAGACTGAACCGAGAGCAGCCGCTCAATCGATCCTGTGGACTTCCGAGTCTGTAACGCGGCAAACACCTCCTGGTGTGCGTTACAGCTGGCAGTCCCTGTGTCTCTGGTCGGGCTGGGAGTTACGACTCCAACCAGCAAAAGCGCCACTGCGCTTGGACTCAGCCGAGTCAAAAAGCGAAGCTCAATGGTTGACCGGTAGAGCTTCCGGGTCCTTCACAGGTGACGATGGGGCAAGACACGGCCCAGGGAGTAACGACTCGACCTACCTCCGTTCTTGCCTTACTGGAGCACCACTCCGGAACACTGCTCTTCACGAAGCAGGTACGTCGGTGTAAACACAATATCCGACAGCCTTGTACCTCCCGGTTCCTCCCTTTATAGGGCGTGTTTTCCTTGAGTTATGTAACAGCTCTCCTGTTTACATAAGGGCGTGTTTCCCTTGAGTTATGTAACAGCTCTCCTGTTTACATAAGGGCGTGTTTCCCTTGAGTTATGTAACAGCTCTCCTGTTTACATAAGGGCGTGTTTCCCTTGTATGACAGGAATTCTTGACAGTTGTCACCTCAACTAAAATGAATGAGGCATCAAAAGGCAAAGCTGTCAGCTCAACTAAACTGCATGAGGCATCAAAAGGCAACAATATCACCTCAACTAAACTGTACGAGGCGTCTAAAGGCAACAATATCATCTCAACTAAACTATATGAGGCATCTAAAGGCAAAGCTGTCAGCTCAACTAAACTCCATGAGGGATCAAAAGGCAACAATATCACCTTCACTAAACTGCATGAGGCATCCGAAGGCAAGGGTGTCACCTCACCTAAACTGCATGAGGCAACAATATCAACTGAACTATACTTCATTAGGCATCTAAAGGCAACAATATCACCTCAACAAAACTGCATGATGCATCAAAAGGCAACAATATCACCTCAACGAAACTGCATGATGCATCAAAAGGCAACAATATCACCTCCACTAAACGGCATGAGGCATCTGAAGGAAATGATATCACCTGTACTAAACTGCATGACGCATCTGAAGGAAACAATATCACCTGTACTAAACTGCATGAGGCATCTGAAGGCAAGGGTGTCACCTCAACTAAACTGCATGATGCATCAAAAGGCACCTCCACTAAATTGCATGAGGCATCTGAAGGAAACAATATCACCTGAACTAAACTGCATGAGGCATCTGAAGACAACAATCTGACCTGAACTAAACTGCATGAGGCATCTTAAGGTAAGGCTATCACTTCAACTAAATTGCACCAGGCGTCTGAAGGAAATGCTGTCACCTCCACTAGACTGTATGAGGCATCCAAGGATGATGCTATCACCTCAACAAAACTGCATGAGGCATCTAAAGGCAAGGCAATCACCTCAACTAAATTGCATTGGACATCTGAAGTAAATGCTATCACCTTAAATAAACTACATGAGGAAATTAAAGACAAGGTTTTTGCCTTAATTAAACTGCACAACAATGTCACCTGAACTAAACAGCATAAGGCATCTGAAGGCAGCAATATCAGGTCTAATAAATACCATGAGCCATCTAAAGGAAACAATATCACCTCAAATAACTGCATGAGCCATTTAAAGGCAACATTATCACCTCAGTTAAACTGCATGAGGCATCAAAATGCAACAATATCACCTCCACTAAACTGCATGAGTCATCTAAAGGCAACAATATCACCTCAACTAAACTGCATGAGGCATCAAAAGGCAACAATATCACCTCAACTAAACTGTACAAGTCATCTAAAGGCAACAATATCACCACAACTAAACTGTGTGAGGCATCAAAAGGTAACACTATCACCTGAACTAAACTGCATTAGGCATCTAAAGGCAACAATATCAACTCAGCTAAACTGCATGAGGCAACAATAGCACCTCAACTAAACTGCATGAGGCATCTAAAGGCAACAATATCACCTGAACTAAAACTTCATTAGGCATTAAAAGGCAACAATATCACCTCCACTAAACTGCATGAGGCATCTGAAGGAAACAATATCACCTGTACTAAACTGCACGAGGCATCAGAAGAGAACAGTATCACCTGAACAAAACTGCATGAGGCATCTAAAGGCAAAGCTATCACTTCAACTCAATTGCACCAGGCATCTGTAGGAAATGCTGTCACCTCCACTAGACTGTATGAGGCATTCACGGACAAGGCTATCACCTCAACAAAACTGCATGATGCATCAAAAGGCAACAATATCATCTCAAATAAACTGCATGAGGCCACAATATCACCTCAACTAAACTGCATGAGGTATCTAAAGGCGACAATATCACTTCAATTAAACTGCGCGAGGCATCAAAAGGAAACAATATCCCCTGAACTAAACTGCATGAGGCATCTGAAGGCAACAATATTACGTGAAATAAACTGCATGAGGCTTCTAAAAGCAACAATATCGCCTGAACTAAACTGCATGAGGCATCTGAAGACAACAATTTTACCTGAACTAAACTGCATGAGGCATCTAAAGGCAACAATATCACCTCAACTAAACTGCATTAGACATATGAAGACAACAATATTTCCTGAGCTAAACTGCATGAGGCATCTAAAGGCAACAATAAAACCTGAATTAACTGCATGAGGCATCTGAACACAATAATATAACCTGAACTAAACTGCATGATGTACCTAAAGGCAACAATATCACGTCAACTAAACTGCATGAGGCACCTAACAGCAACAATATCACCTGAACTAAATTGCATGAGACATCTGAAGACAACAATATCACCTCAACTAAACTGCATGAGGCATCTAAAGACAACAATATCACCTCAACTAAACTGCATGAGGCATTTAATGCAACAATATCACCTCAACTAAACTGCATGAGGCATCTAAAGACAACATTATCACCTCAACTAAACTGCATGAGGCACCTAACAGCAACAATATCACCTGAACTAAATTGCATGAGGCATCTCAAGGCAACAATATCACCTCTAAAGGCAACAATAACACCTGAACTAAACTGCACGAGGCATCTGAACACAACAGTATAACCTGAACTAAACTGCATGAGGCATCTAAAGGCAACAATATCACCTCAACTAAACTGCATGAGGCATCTAAAGACAACAATATCACCTCAACTAAACTGCATGAGGCATCTAAAGGCAACAATATCACCTCAACTAAACTGCATGAGGCATCTAAAGACAACAATATCACCTCAACTAAACTGCATGAGGCATCAAAAGGCAAAGCTGTCAACTAAACTGCAAGATGCATCAAAAGGCACCACCACTAAATTGCATGAGGCATCTGAAGGAAACCATATCACCTGAACTAAACTGCATGAGGCATCTGAAGACAACAATCTCACCCGAACTAAACTGCATGAGGCATCTAAAGGTAAGCTATCACTTCAACTAAATTGCACCAGGCGTCTGAAGGAAATGCTGTCACCTCCACTAAACTGTATGAGGTATCCAAGGACGATGCTCTCACCTCAACAAAACTGCATGAGGCATCGAAATGCAACAATATCACCTCCACTAAACTGCATGAGGCATCTAAAGGCAACAATATCACCTCAACTAAACTGCATGAGACATCAAAAGGCAACAATATCACCTCAAATAAACTGCATGAGACATCAAAAGGCAACAATATCACCTCAAGTAAACTGTACAAGGAATCTAAAGGCAACAATATCACCTGAACTAAACTGCATGAGGCATCTTAAGGTAAGGCTATCACTTCAACTAAATTGCACCAGGCGTCTGAAGGAAATGCTGTCACCTCCACTAGACTGTATGAGGCATCCAAGGATGATGCTATCACCTCAACAAAACTGCATGAGGCATCTAAAGGCAAGGCAATCACCTCAACTAAATTGCATTGGACATCTGAAGTAAATGCTATCACCTTAAATAAACTACATGAGGAAATTAAAGACAAGGTTTTTGCCTTAATTAAACTGCACAACAATGTCACCTGAACTAAACAGCATAAGGCATCTGAAGGCAGCAATATCAGGTCTAATAAATACCATGAGCCATCTAAAGGAAACAATATCACCTCAAATAACTGCATGAGCCATTTAAAGGCAACATTATCACCTCAGTTAAACTGCATGAGGCATCAAAATGCAACAATATCACCTCCACTAAACTGCATGAGTCATCTAAAGGCAACAATATCACCTCAACTAAACTGCATGAGGCATCAAAAGGCAACAATATCACCTCAACTAAACTGTACAAGTCATCTAAAGGCAACAATATCACCACAACTAAACTGTGTGAGGCATCAAAAGGTAACACTATCACCTGAACTAAACTGCATTAGGCATCTAAAGGCAACAATATCAACTCAGCTAAACTGCATGAGGCAACAATAGCACCTCAACTAAACTGCATGAGGCATCTAAAGGCAACAATATCACCTGAACTAAAACTTCATTAGGCATTAAAAGGCAACAATATCACCTCCACTAAACTGCATGAGGCATCTGAAGGAAACAATATCACCTGTACTAAACTGCACGAGGCATCAGAAGAGAACAGTATCACCTGAACAAAACTGCATGAGGCATCTAAAGGCAAAGCTATCACTTCAACTCAATTGCACCAGGCATCTGTAGGAAATGCTGTCACCTCCACTAGACTGTATGAGGCATTCACGGACAAGGCTATCACCTCAACAAAACTGCATGATGCATCAAAAGGCAACAATATCATCTCAAATAAACTGCATGAGGCCACAATATCACCTCAACTAAACTGCATGAGGTATCTAAAGGCGACAATATCACTTCAATTAAACTGCGCGAGGCATCAAAAGGAAACAATATCCCCTGAACTAAACTGCATGAGGCATCTGAAGGCAACAATATTACGTGAAATAAACTGCATGAGGCTTCTAAAAGCAACAATATCGCCTGAACTAAACTGCATGAGGCATCTGAAGACAACAATTTTACCTGAACTAAACTGCATGAGGCATCTAAAGGCAACAATATCACCTCAACTAAACTGCATTAGTCATATGAAGACAACAATATTTCCTGAGCTACACTGCATGAGGCATCTAAAGGCAACAATAAAACCTGAATTAACTGCATGAGGCATCTGAACACAATAATATAACCTGAACTAAACTGCATGATGTATCTAAAGGCAACAATATCACGTCAACTAAACTGCATGAGGCACCTAACAGCAACAATATCACCTGAACTAAATTGCATGAGACATCTAAAGGCAACAATATCACCTCAACTAAACTGCATGAAGCAGCAAAAGGCAACAATATCACCTCAACTAAACTGTACAAGTCATCTAAAGGCAACAATATCACCACAACTAAACTGTGTGAGGCATCAAAAGGTAACACTATCACCTGAACTAAACTGCATTAGGCATCTAAAGGCAACAATATCAACTCAGCTAAACTGCATGAGGCAACAATAGCACCTCAACTAAACTGCATGAGGCATCTAAAGGCAACAATATCACCTGAACTAAAACTTCATTAGGCATTAAAAGGCAACAATATCACCTCCACTAAACTGCATGAGGCATCTGAAGGAAACAATATCACCTGTACTAAACTGCACGAGGCATCAGAAGAGAACAGTATCACCTGAACAAAACTGCATGAGGCATCTAAAGGCAAAGCTATCACTTCAACTCAATTGCACCAGGCATCTGTAGGAAATGCTGTCACCTCCACTAGACTGTATGAGGCATCCACGGACAAGGCTATCACCTCAACAAAACTGCATGATGCATCAAAAGGCAACAATATCATCTCAAATAAACTGCATGAGGCCACAATATCACCTCAACTAAACTGCAAGAGGTATCTAAAGGCGACAATATCACTTCAATTAAACTGCGCGAGGCATCAAAAGGAAACAATATCCCCTGAACTAAACTGCATGAGGCATCTGAATGCAACAATATTACGTGAAATAAACTGCATGAGGCTTCTAAAAGCAACAATATCGCCAGAACTAAACTGCATGAGGCATCTGAAGACAACAATTTTACCTGAACTAAACTGCATGAGGCATCTAAAGGCAACAATATCACCTCAACTAAACTGCATTAGTCATATGAAGACAACAATATTTCCTGAGCTACACTGCATGAGGCATCTAAAGGCAACAATAAAACCTGAATTAACTGCATGAGGCATCTGAACACAATAATATAACCTGAACTAAACTGCATGATGTATCTAAAGGCAACAATATCACGTCAACTAAACTGCATGAGGCACCTAACAGCAACAATATCACCTGAACTAAATTGCATGAGACATCTGAAGACAACAATATCACCTCAACTAAACTGCATGAGGCATCTAAAGACAACAATATCACCTCAACTAAACTGCATGAGGCATTTAATGCAACAATATCACCTCAACTAAACTGCATGAGGCATCTAAAGACAACATTATCACCTCAACTAAACTGCATGAGGCACCTAACAGCAACAATATCACCTGAACTAAATTGCATGAGGCATCTCAAGGCAACAATATCACCCCTAAAGGCAACAATAACACCTGAACTAAACTGCACGAGGCATCTGAACACAACAATATAACCTGAACTAAACTGCATGAGGCATCTAAAGGCAACAATATCACCTCAACTAAACTGCATGAGGCATCTAAAGACAACAATATCACCTCAACTAAACTGCATGAGGCATCTAAAGACAACAATATCACCTCAACTAAACTGCATGAGGCATCAAAAGGCAAAGCTGTCAACTAAACTGCAAGATGCATCAAAAGGCACCACCACTAAATTGCATGAGGCATCTGAAGGAAACCATATCACCTGAACTAAACTGCATGAGGCATCTGAAGACAACAATCTCACCCGAACTAAACTGCATGAGGCATCTAAAGGTAAGCTATCACTTCAACTAAATTGCACCAGGCGTCTGAAGGAAATGCTGTCACCTCCACTAAACTGTATGAGGTATCCAAGGACGATGCTCTCACCTCAACAAAACTGCATGAGGCATCGAAATGCAACAATATCACCTCCACTAAACTGCATGAGGCATCTAAAGGCAACAATATCACCTCAACTAAACTGCATGAGACATCAAAAGGCAACAATATCACCTCAAATAAACTGCATGAGACATCAAAAGGCAACAATATCACCTCAAATAAACTGTACAAGGAATCTAAAGGCAACAATATCACCTGAACTAAACTGCATGAGGCATCTAAAGGCAACAATATCACCTGAACTACAACTTCATTAGGCATCTAAAGGCATCAATATTAACTCAATTAAACTGCATGATGCATCAAAAGGCAACAATATCACCTCCACTAAACTGCATGAGGCATCTGAAGGAAACAATATCACCTGTACTAAACTGCATGAGGCATCAGAAGAGAACAGTATCACCTGAACAAAACTACATGAGGCATCTAAAGGCAAAGCTATCACTTCAACTCAATTGCACCAGGCATCTGAAGGAAATGCTGTCACCTCCACTAGACTGTATGAGGCATCCACGGACAAGGCTATAACCTCAACAAAACTGCATGAGGCATCTAAAGACAAGGCAATCACCTCAACTAAATTGCATTAGACATCTGAAGTAAATGCTATCACCTTAAATCAACTACATGAGGAATTTAAAGACAAGGTTTTCGCCTTAATTAAACTGCACAACAATATCACCTGAACTAAACTGCATGAGGTATCAGAAGTTAGCAATATCAGCTCCACTAAATACCTAGAGCCATCTAAGGTTAACAATATCACCTCAAATAACTGCATGAGACATCTAAAGGCAACAATATCACCTCAGTTAAACTGCATGAGCTATCAAAAGGCAACAATATCAAATCCACTAAACTGCATGAGGCATCTAAAGGCAACAATATCACCTCAACTAAACTGCATGAGGCATCAAAAGGCAACAATATCACCACAACTAAACTGCACGAGGAATCTAAAGGCAACAATATCACCACAACTAAACTGCACGAGGAATCTAAAGGCAACAATATCACCACAACTAAACTGCATGAGTGAACAATATAACCTCAAATAAACTGCATGTGGCATCTAAAAGCAACAATATTACCTGAACTAAACTTTATTAGGCATGTAAAGGCAACAATATAACCTCAACTAAACTGCATGAGACATCTGAAGGAAACAATATCACCTGCACTAAACTGCATGAAGCATCTGAAGACAACATCACCTGAACTAAACTGCATGAGGATATATAAAGGCAAAGCTATCATTTCAGCTAAATTGCACCAGGCATCTGAAGGAAATGCTGTCACCTCCAAAAGACTTTATGGGAAATCCACAGACAAGGCTATCACCTCAACTAAACTGCATGAAGCATCTAAATGCAAGGCAATCACCTCAACTAAATTGCATCGGGCATCTAAAGGCAACAATATCACTTCAACTAAACTGTACGAGGCATCAAAAGGCAACAATATAACCTCCACTAAACTGCATAAGGCATCTGAAGGAAACAATACAACCTGTACTAAACTGCACGAGGAATCTGAAGGCAAAGCTATCACTTCAACTAAATTGCACCAGGCATCTGAAGGAAATGCTGTCACCTCAACTAAAATGAATGAGGCATCTAAAGGCAAAGCTGTCAGCTCAACCAAACTGCATGAGGCATCAAAAGGCAACAATAACACCTGAACTAAACTGCATGAGGCATCTAGAGGCAACAATATCACCTCAACTAAACTGCATGAGGCAACAATATCACCTGAACTAAACTGCATGAGGCATCTAAAGGCAACAATATCACCTCAACTAAACTGCATGAGGCGTCTAAATGCAACAATATCACTTCAACAAAACTGCATGAGGCATGTGAAGGAAACAATATTACCTGAACTAAACTGCATGAGACATCTGAAGGCAACAATATTACCTGAACTAAACTGCATAAGGCATTTAAAGGCAACAATAACACCTGATCTAAAGTGCATGAGTCATCTGAAGACAGCAATATAACCTGAACTAAATTGCATGAGGCATCTAAAGGCAGCAATATCACGTCAACTAAACTCAATCTAGTCAACAATATCACCTCAACTAAACTGCATGAGGCATCTGAAGGAAACAAAATTACCTGTACTAAACTGCATGAGGCATCTGAAGGCAACAATACTACCTTAACTAAACTGCATGAGGCATCTAAAGGCAACAATAACACCTGAACTAAATTGCATGACTCATCTGAAGACAACAATATCACCTGAACTAAACTGCATGAGGCATCTAAAGGTAAGAATATCACCTGAAATAAACTGCATGAGGCAACAATATCACCTGAACTAAACTGCATGAGGCATCTAAAGGCAACAATATCACCTCGACTAAACTGCATGAGGCGTCTAAATGCAACAATATCACCTCAACTAAACTGCATGAGGCAACAATATCACTTCAACTAAACTGCATGAGGCATCTGAAGGAATCAATATTACCTGAACTAAACTGCATGAGGCATCTGAAGGCAACAATACTACCTGAACTAAACTGCATGAGGCATCTAAAGGCAACAATAACACCTGAACTAAAGTGCATGAGGCATCTGCAGACAACAATATAACCTGAACTAAATTGCATGAGGCATCTAAAGGCAGCAATATCACCTCAACTAAACTGCATCTAGGCAACAATATCACCTCAACTAAACTGCATGAGGCATCTGAAGGAAACCATATTACCTGTACTAAACTGCATGAGGCATCTGAAGGCAACAATACTACCTTAACTAAACTGCATGAGGCATCTAAAGGCAACAATAACACCTGAACTAAATTGCATGACTCATCTGAAGACCACAATATCACCTCAACTAAACTGCATGAGGCATCTAAAGGCAAAGCTGTCAACTCATCTAAACTGCATGATGCATCAAAAGGCACCTCCACTTAATTGCATGAGGCTTCTGAAGCAATAATATCACCTCAACTAAACTGCAAGAGGCATATAAAGGCAACAATATCACCTGAACTAAACTTCATTAGGCATCTAAAGGCAACATTATCACCTCAACTAAACTACATGATGCATCAAAAGGCAACAATATCACCTCCACTAAACTGCATGAGGCATCCGAAGGAAACAATATCTCCTGTACTAAACTGCATGAGGCATCTGAAGACAACAATATTACATGAACTAAACTGCATGAGGCATCTAAAGGCAACAATATCACCTCAACTAAACTGTATGAGGCATCTAAAGCAAAGCTGTCAGCTCAACTAAAATGCATGAGGCATCAAAAGGCAACAATATCACCTTCACTAAACTGCATGAGGGATCTGAAGGCAAGGCTGTCACCTTAACTATACTGCATGATGCATCAAAAGGCAACCCTATCACCTCAAATAAACTGAATGAGGCAACAATATCACCTCAACTAAACTACATGAGGCATCTCATGGCAACAATATCACCTTAACTAAACTGCACAAGGCATCAAAAGGAAAGAATATCACCCGAACTAACTGTATGAGGCATCTGAAGGCAACAATATTACCTGAACTAAACTGCATGAGGCTTCTAAAAGCAATAATATCACCGGAACTAAACTGCATGAGGCATCTATAGGCAACAATATCACCTCAACTAAACTGCATGAGGCATCTGAAGGCAACAATACTACCTGAACTAAACTGCATGAGGCATCTAAAGGCAACAAAAACACCTGAACTAAAGTGCATGAGGCATCTGAAGACAACAATATAACCTGAACTAAATTGCATGAAGCATCTAAAGGCAGCGGTATCACGTCAACTAAACTGCATCTAGGCAACAATATCACCTCAACTAAACTGCATGAGGCATCTGAAGGACACAATATTACCTGTGCTAAACTGCATGAGGCATCTGAAGGCAACAATACTACCTGAATTAAACTGCATGAGGCATCTAAAGGCAACAATAACACCTGAACTAAAGTGCATGAGGAATCTGAAGACAACAATATAACCTGAACTAAATTGCATGAGGCATCTAAAGGCAGCAATATCACGTCAACTAAACAGCATGAGGCATCTGAAGGAAACAAATTTACCTGAACTAAACTGCATGAGGCATCTGAAGGCAACAATACTACCTGAACTAAACTGCATGAGGCATCTAAAGGCAACAATAACACCTGAACTAAAGTGCATGAGGCATCTGTAGACAACAATATAACCTGAACTAAATTGCATGAGGCATCTAAAGGCAGCAATATCACCTCAACTAAACTGCATCTAGGCAACAATATCACCTCAACTAAACTGCATGAGGCATCTGAAGGAAACCATATTACCTGTACTAAACTGCATGAGGCATCTGAAGGCAACAATACTACCTTAACTAAACTGCATGAGGCATCTAAAGGCAACAATAACACCTGAACTAAATTGCATGACTCATCTGAAGACCACAATATCACCTCAACTAAACTGCATGAGGCATCTAAAGGCAAAGCTGTCAACTCATCTAAACTGCATGATGCATCAAAAGGCACCTCCACTTAATTGCATGAGGCTTCTGAAGCAATAATATCACCTCAACTAAACTGCAAGAGGCATATAAAGGCAGCAATATCACCTGAACTAAACTTCATTAGGCATCTAAAGGCAACATTATCACCTCAACTAAACTACATGATGCATCAAAAGGCAACAATATCACCTCCACTAAACTGCATGAGGCATCCGAAGGAAACAATATCTCCTGTACTAAACTGCATGAGGCATCTGAAGACAACAATATTACATGAACTAAACTGCATGAGGCATCTAAAGGCAACAATATCACCTCAACTAAACTGTATGAGGCATCTAAAGCAAATCTGTCAGCTCAACTAAAATGCATGAGGCATCAAAAGGCAACAATATCACCTTCACTAAACTGCATGAGGGATCTGAAGGCAAGGCTGTCACCTTAACTATACTGCATGATGCATCAAAAGGCAACCCTATCACCTCAAATAAACTGAATGAGGCAACAATATCAGCTCAACTACACTGCATGAGGCATCTCATGGCAACAATATCACCTTAACTAAACTGCAAAAGGCATCAAAAGGAAACAATATCACCCGAACTAACTGCATGAGGCATCTGAAGGCGACAATGCTACCTGAACTAAACTGCATGAGGCATCTAAAGGCAACAATAACACCTGAACTAAACTGCATGAGGCATCTAAAGGCAACAATATCATGTCAACTAAACTGCATGAGGCAACAATATCACCTGAACTAAACTGCATGAGGCATCTAAAGGCAACAATATCACCTCAACTAAACTCCATGAAGCATCTAACTGCAACAATATCACCTCAACTAAACTGCATGAGGCATCTAAAGGCAAGGCAATAACCTCAACTAAATTGCATTGGACATCTGAAGTAAATGCTATCACTTTAAATAAACTACATGAGGAAATTAAAGACAAGGTTTTTGCCTTAATTAAACTGCACAACAATATCACCTCAACTAACTGCATGAGGCATCTAAAGGCAAAAATATCACCTCAAGTAAACTGCACAAGGCATCAAAAGGAAACAATATCACCAGAACTAAACTGCATGAGGCATCTGAATGGAACAATATTACCTGAACTAAACTGCATGAGGCTTCTAAAAGCCACAATATTGCCTGAACTAAACTGCATGAGGCATCTGAAGACAACAATATCACAAGAACTAAACTGCATTAGGCATCTAAAGGCAACAATATCACCTCAACTAAACTGCATGAGGCATCTGAAGGAAACAATATTACCTGAACTAAACTGCATGAGGCATCTGAAGGCAATGCTGTCACCTCAACTAAACTGGATGATGCATCAAAAGGCAACACTATCACCTCAAATAAACTGAATGAGGCAACAATATCACCTCAACTAAACTGAATGACGCATCTCATGGCAACAATATACCCTTAACTAAACTGCACAAGGCATCAAAAAGAAACAATATCAACGGAACTAAACTGCATGAGGCTTCTAAAAGCAACAATATCACCTGAACTAAACTGCATGAGGCATCTAAAGGCAACAATATCACCTCAACTAAACTGCATGAGGCATCTGAAGGCAACAATACTACCTGAGCTAAACTGCATGAGGCATCTAAAGGCAACAATAACACCTGAACTAAAGTGCATGAGGCATCTGAAGACAACAATATCACTTCAACTAAACTGCATGAGGCATCAAAAGGCAAAAATGTCACATCAACTAAACTGTACGAGGCATCTAAATGCATCAATATCACCACAACTAAACTGCGTGAGGCATCAAAAGGTAACACTATTACCTGAACTAAACTGCATTAGGCATCTAAAGGCAACAATATCACCTCAACTAAACTGCATGAGGCAGCAATATCACCAACTAAACTGCATGAGGCATCTAAAGGCAACAATATCACCTGAACTAAACTTCATTATGCATCTAAAGGCAACAATATCACGTCAACTAAACTGCATGAGGCATCTAAAGGCAACAATATCACCTCAACTAAACTGTATGAGGCATCCGAAGGCAAGGGTGTCACCTCAACTAAACTGCATGATGCATCAAAAGGCCACAATATCCCCTCAAATAAACTGCATGAGGCAATAATATCACCTCAACTAAACTGCATGAGGCATCACATGTTAACACTATCACCTCAACTAAACTGCATGAGGCATCAAAAGGCAACAATATCACCTTCACTAAACTGCTTGAGGCATCTGAAGGCAATGCTGTCACCTCAACTAAACTGGATGATGCATCAAAAGGCATCCCTATCACCTCAAATAAACTGAATGAGGCAACAATATCTCCTCAACTAAACTGCATGAGGCATCTCATGGCAACAATATCACCTCAACTAAACTGCACAAGGCATCAAAAGGAAACCATATCACCCGAACTAACTGCATGAGGCATCTGAAAGCAACAATATTACCTGAACTAAACTGCATGAGGCTTCTAAAAGCAACAATATCACCTGAACTAAACTGCATGAGGCATCTAAAGGCAACAATAACTACCTGAACTAATCGGCATGAGGTACCTAAGGGGAACAATAACACCTGAACTAAAATGCATGAGGCATCTGAAGATAACAATATAACTTGAACTAAATTGCATGAGGCATCTAAAGGCAGCAATATCACGTCAACTAAACTGCATCTAGGCAACAATCTCACCTCAACTAAACTGCATGAGGCATCTAAAGGCAACAATATCACCTCAACTAAACTGCATGAGGCATCTGAAGGCAACAATACTACCTGAACTTATCTGCATGTGGCATCTAAAGGCAGCAATATCATGTCAACTAAACTGCATCTAGGCAACAATCTCACCTCAACTAAACTGCATGAGGCATCTAAAGGCAACAATATCACGTCAACTAAACTGCATCTAGGGAACAATATCATCTCAACTAAACTGCATGAGGCATCTAAAGACAACAATATCACCTCAACTAAACTGCATGAGGCAACAATATCACCTGATCTAAACTGCATGAGGCATCTAAAGGCAACAATATCACCTCAACTAAACTCCATTAAGCATCTGAACGCAACAATACTACCTGAACTAGTCTGCATGAGGTATCTAAAGGCAACAATAACACCTGAACTAAACTGCATGAGGCATCTGAAGATAACAATATAACTTGAACTAAATTGCGTGAGGCATCTAAAGGCAGCAATATCACGTCAACTAAACTGCATCTAGGCAACAATCTCACCTCAACTAAACTGCATGAGGCATCTAAAGGCAACAATATCACCTCAACTAAACTGCATGAGGCATCAAAAGGCAACAATATCACCACAACTAAACTGCACGAGGAATCTAAAGGCAACAATATCACCACAACTAAACTGCACGAGGAATCTAAAGGCAACAATATCACCACAACTAAACTGCATGAGTGAACAATATAACCTCACATAAACTGCATGTGGCATCTAAAAGCAACAATATCACCTGAACTAAACTTTATTAGGCATGGTAAGGCAACAATATAACCTCAACTAAACTGCATGAGGCATCTGAAGGAAACAATATCACCTGCACTAAACTGCATGAAGCATCTGAAGACAACATCACCTGAACTAAACTGCATGAGGATATATAAAGGCAAAGCTATCACTTCAGCTAAATTGCACCAGGCATCTGAAGGAAATGCTGTCACCTCCAAAAGACTTTATGAGGCATCCACAGACAAGGCTATCACCTCAACTAAACTGCATGAAGCATCTAAATGCAAGGCAATCACCTCAACTAAATTGCATCGGGCATCTAAAGGCAACAATATCACTTCAACTAAACTGTACGAGGCATCAAAAGGCAACAATATAACCTCCACTAAACTGCATAAGGCATCTGAAGGAAACAATATAACCTGTACTAAACTGCATGAGGAATCTGAAGGCAAAGCTATCACTTCAACTAAATTGCACTAGGCATCTGAAGGAAATGCTGTCACCTCAACTAAAATGAATGAGGCATCTAAAGGCAAAGCTGTCAGCTCAACTAAACTGCATGAGGCATCAAAAGGCAACAATATCACCTCAACTAAACTGTACGAGGCATCTAAAGGCAACAATATCACCTCAACTAAACTATATGAGGCATCTAAAGGCAAAGCTGTCAGCTCAACTAAACTCCATGAGGGATCAAAAGGCAACAATATCACCTTCACTAAACTGCATGAGGCATCCGAAGGCAAGGGTGTCACCTCACCTAAACTGCATGAGGCAGCAATATCAACGGAACTATACTTCATTAGGCATCTAAAGGCAACAATATCACCTCAACAAAACTGCATGATGCATCAAAAGGCAACAATATCACCTCAACGAAACTGCATGATGCATCAAAAGGCAACAATATCACCTCCACTAAACGGCATGAGGCATCTGAAGGAAACGATATCACCTGTACTAAACTGCATGACGCATCTGAAGGAAACAATATCACCTGTACTAAACTGCATGAGGCATCTGAAGACAACAATATCACCTGAACTAAACTGCATGAGGCATCCGAAGGCAAGAGTGTCACCTCAACTAAACTGCATGATGCATCAAAAGGCACCTCCACTAAATTGCATGAGGCATCTGAAGGAAACAATATCACCTGAACTAAACTGCATGAGGCATCTGAAGACAACAATCTCACCTGAACTAAACTGCATGAGGCATCTTAAGGTAAAGCTATCACTTCAACTAAATTGCACCAGGCGTCTGAAGGAAATGCTGTCACCTCCACTAGACTGTATGAGGCATCCAAGGATGATGCTATCACCTCAACAAAACTGCAGGAGGCATCTAAAGGCAAGGCAATCACCTCAACTAAATTGCATTGGACATCTGAAATAAATGCTATCACCTTAAATAAACTACATGAGGAAATTAAAGAAAAGGTTTTTGCCTTAATTAAACTGCACAACAATGTCACCTGAACTAAACAGCATAAGGCATCTGAAGGCAGCAATATCAGGTCTAATAAATACCATGAGCCATCTAAAGGAAACAATATCACCTCAAATAACTGCATGAGCCATTTAAAGGCAACATTATCACCTCAGTTAAACTGCATGAGGCATCAAAATGCAACAATATCACCTCCACTAAACTGCATGAGTCATCTAAAGGCAACAATATCACCTCAACTAAACTGCATGAAGCATCAAAAGACAACAATATCACCTCAACTAAACTGTACAAGTCATCTAAAGGCAACAATATCACCACAACTAAACTGTGTGAGGCATCAAAAGGTAACACTATCACCTGAACTAAAACTTCATTAGGCATTAAAAGGCAACAATATCACCTCCACTAAACTGCATGAGGCATCTGAAGGAAACAATATCACCTGTACTAAACTGCACGAGGCATCAGAAGAGAACAGTATCACCTGAACAAAACTGCATGAAGCATCTAAAGGCAAAGCTATCACTTCAACTCAATTGCACCAGGCATCTGTAGGAAATGCTGTCACCTCCACTAGACTGTATGAGGCATCCACGGACAAGGCTATCACCTCAACAAAACTGCATGATGCATCAAAAGGCAACAATATCATCTCAAATAAACTGCATGAGGCCACAATATCACCTCAACTAAACTGCATGAGGTATCTAAAGGCGACAATATCACTTCAATTAAACTGCGCGAGGCATCAAAAGGAAACAATATCCCCTGAACTAAACTGCATGAGGCATCTGAAGGCAACAATATTACGTGAAATAAACTGCATGAGGCTTCTAAAAGCAACAATATTGCCTGAACTAAACTGCATGAGGCATCTGAAGACAACAATTTTACCTGAACTAAACTGCATGAGGCATCTAAAGGCAACAATATCACCTCAACTAAACTGCATTAGTCATATGAAGACAACAATATTTCCTGAGCTAAACTGCATGAGGCATCTAAAGGCAACAATAAAACCTGAACTAAATTGCATGAGACATCTGAAGACAACAATATCACCTCAACTAAACTGCATGAGGCATCTAAAGACAACAATATCACCTCAACTAAACTGCATGAGGCATTTAATGCAACAATATCACCTCAACTAAACTGTATGAGGCATCTAAAACAACATTATCACCTCAACTAAACTGCATGAGGCACCTAACAGCAACAATATCACCTGAACTAAATTGCATGAGGCATCTCAAGGCAACAATATCACCTCTAAAGGCAACAATAACACCTGAACTAAACTGCACGAGGCATCTGAACACAACAATATAACCTGAACTAAACTGCATGAGGCATCTAAAGGCAACAATATCACCTCAACTAAACTGCATGAGGCATCAAAAGACAACAATATCACCTCAACTAAACTGCATGAGGCATCTAAAGACAACAATATCACCTCAACTAAACTGCATGAGGCATCAAAAGGCAAAGCTGTCAACTAAACTGCAAGATGCATCAAAAGGCACCACCACTAAATTGCATGAGGCATCTGAAGGAAACCATATCACCTGAACTAAACTGCATGAGGCATCTGAAGACAACAATCTCACCCGAACTAAACTGCATGAGGCATCTAAAGGTAAGCTATCACTTCAACTAAATTGCACCAGGCGTCTGAAGGAAATGCTGTCACCTCCACTAAACTGTATGAGGTATCCAAGGACGATGCTCTCACCTCAACAAAACTGCATGAGGCATCGAAATGCAACAATATCACCTCCACTAAACTGCATGAGGCATCTAAAGGCAACAATATCACCTCAACTAAACTGCATGAGACATCAAAAGGCAACAATATCACCTCAAATAAACTGCATGAGACATCAAAAGGCAACAATATCACCTCAAATAAACTGTACAAGGAATCTAAAGGCAACAATATCACCTGAACTAAACTGCATGAGGCATCTAAAGGCAACAATATCACCTGAACTACAACTTCATTAGGCATCTAAAGGCATCAATATTAACTCAATTAAACTGCATGATGCATCAAAAGGCAACAATATCACCTCCACTAAACTGCATGAGGCATCTGAAGGAAACAATATCACCTGTACTAAACTGCATGAGGCATCAGAAGAGAACAGTATCACCTGAACAAAACTACATGAGGCATCTAAAGGCAAAGCTATCACTTCAACTCAATTGCACCAGGCATCTAAAGGAAATGCTGTCACCTCCACTAGACTGTATGAGGCATCCACGGACAAGGCTATCACCTCAACAAAACTGCATGAGGCATCTAAAGACAAGGCAATCACCTCAACTAAATTGCATTGGACATCTGAAGTAAATGCTATCACCTTAAATCAACTACATGAGGAATTTAAAGACAGGGTTTTCGCCTTAATTAAACTGCACAACAATATCACCTGAACTAAACTGCATGAGGTATCAGAAGTTAGCAATATCAGCTCCACTAAATACCTAGAGCCATCTAAGGTCAACAATATCACCTCAAATAACTGCATGAGACATCTAAAGGCAACAATATCACCTCAGTTAAACTGCATGAGCTATCAAAAGGCAACAATATCAAATCCACTAAACTGCATGAGGCATCTAAAGGCAACAATATCACCTCAACTAAACTGCATGAGGCATCAAAAGGCAACAATATCACCACAACTAAACTGCACGAGGAATCTAAAGGCAACAATATCACCACAACTAAACTGCACGAGGAATCTAAAGGCAACAATATCACCACAACTAAACTGCATGAGTGAACAATATAACCTCAAATAAACTGCATGTGGCATCTAAAAGCAACAATATTACCTGAACTAAACTTTATTAGGCATGTAAAGGCAACAATATAACCTCAACTAAACTGCATGAGACATCTGAAGGAAACAATATCACCTGCACTAAACTGCATGAAGCATCTGAAGACAACATCACCTGAACTAAACTGCATGAGGATATATAAAGGCAAAGCTATCATTTCAGCTAAATTGCACCAGGCATCTGAAGGAAATGCTGTCACCTCCAAAAGACTTTATGGGAAATCCACAGACAAGGCTATCACCTCAACTAAACTGCATGAAGCATCTAAATGCAAGGCAATCACCTCAACTAAATTGCATCGGGCATCTAAAGGCAACAATATCACTTCAACTAAACTGTACGAGGCATCAAAAGGCAACAATATAACCTCCACTAAACTGCATAAGGCATCTGAAGGAAACAATACAACCTGTACTAAACTGCACGAGGAATCTGAAGGCAAAGCTATCACTTCAACTAAATTGCACCAGGCATCTGAAGGAAATGCTGTCACCTCAACTAAAATGAATGAGGCATCTAAAGGCAAAGCTGTCAGCTCAACCAAACTGCATGAGGCATCAAAAGGCAACAATAACACCTGAACTAAACAGCATGAGGCATCTAGAGGCAACAATATCACCTCAACTAAACTGCATGAGGCAACAATATCACCTGAACTAAACTGCATGAGGCATCTAAAGGCAACAATATCACCTCAACTAAACTGCATGAGGCGTCTAAATGCAACAATATCACTTCAACTAAACTGCATGAGGCATGTGAAGGAAACAATATTACCTGAACTAAACTGCATGAGACATCTGAAGGCAACAATATTACCTGAACTAAACTGCATAAGGCATTTAAAGGCAACAATAACACCTGATCTAAAGTGCATGAGTCATCTGAAGACAGCAATATAACCTGAACTAAATTGCATGAGGCATCTAAAGGCAGCAATATCACGACAACTAAACTCAATCTAGGCAACAATATCACCTCAACTAAACTGCATGAGGCATCTGAAGGAAACAAAATTACCTGTACTAAACTGCATGAGGCATCTGAAGGCAACAATACTACCTTAACTAAACTGCATGAGGCATCTAAAGGCAACAATAACACCTGAACTAAATTGCATGACTCATCTGAAGACAACAATATCACCTCAACTAAACTGCATGAGGCATCTAAAGGCAAGAATATCACCTGAAATAAACTGCATGAGGAAACAATATCACCTGAACTAAACTGCATGAGGCATCTAAAGGCAACAATATCACCTCAACTAAACTGCATGAGGCGTCTAAATGCAACAATATCACCTCAACTAAACTGCATGAGGCAACAATATCACTTCAACTAAACTGCATGAGGCATCTGAAGGAATCAATATTACCTGAACTAAACTGCATGAGGCATCTGAAGGCAACAATACTACCTGAACTAAACTGCATGAGGCATCTAAAGGCAACAATAACACCTGAACTAAAGTGCATGAGGCATCTGTAGACAACAATTGTTAGAATGGGGAACCTCTGGTTGGCACAGGTAGGTACTTGTGACAAGCAGCGGTCCCTTCTTCTATTCAGGGCGAGGGAATTACCCCTTCAGGACAACCCCTGCTCACCCTATAGGTAGTGTGGCGCGAGCAGTCAGGGCTAAACTTCAGGGCGCTAGTCAGTTAAGCATTTATGATCACACACAGTAAACCACAATGATCCCCCACAAACGGACACCAGGCGTAAGTTGTATCAAAAATACGGATGCTTTATATAAAAGATTCTTTGTTACGCAGGCATGTACAAGACCATCAATAATGGTTGCGAAATGGAAGCCACAAGATGATAATTAGGCACTGTTCTTGTCTTTGGTAACTTATTCGATCACGAGCGCTTCACAGGGCTCGGTTGAGTCGGCCCAGTCACGATGATGCGCAGGGCACCCAGGGTACAGTGATACGGGGAAATCAGAACGTTGCGGACCCCGAGTCCGATAGAGAGTTCACTGTACCTGGGAACGTGCGATGTGCTTGGACGAGTCTTCAGGAGAGATGCAGGTTCTGCACCTCGTGGGTCTTCCGGATCAAGAATTCAGCGGGCGGCTCTCGGTAGACAGGTGCGGCCCAGGGCCTCCGACACGGACTGTGCGGGAGGTCACTGCGGAGGGCGGCACGGTCAGACTCAGGCTGGGAGGTGAAGCGGGGCGGCCGGATACGTTACGACGTACGGGCGGCCGTCCGAGGCTGGATTTCACTTCCCCACTAGAAATCCGGCGGGAGGGCGAAAGGGCACCAAGCGCGCTCCAGTAGCAGGCAGGTGACAGGGAAGCGGGACGGCCAGACTCGTGGGTCCAGAGCGACTCAGGTAGAGCGGGGCTCTCGGCGAGTGGAGGCGGCCAGGCTTCTGGGTGTCACGGCCCTAGGAGGGATGCGAAGGTGCGCAGGGCACTCCGGCGGGAGAAAGCACACGGCTCGAATTCTCAGACGAGCGGAGACACGGTGAACCCACTGGTCCTGGGGTTCAGTTCAGGGGGCAAGCTCTTCTTCCAAGCCCTCGGAGATAGTTGAAGAACAAAGTGCAAAAGTCTCTTTCAGTCTTTTTCCTCTCCTTTCTTAGCAAGGCACCTACTGCAGGCCAGTCCCTCAGGTCAGGGAAAGTTACTCCTCCTTCAGCTTCTTCCAGGTCCTTCTAGTCAGGCAGAGTTCCTTCGTGGTTCAATCTGGATCTGATTTCTTAGGAGCCAGGCTCCTACTTTTATACAGGGATTCTTTTGTTCTTTAGCGCCAGGGGGCCTGGGCCTGGCTCAGTCCAGTTTTGGAGCACTCTGTTGTGGTGACTTGGCTTGTTCCTTTCAGCAGCAGGGCAGAGACATCAGCCGCTCCACAGGGGGCGGCGCAGGCTTTGTGGTGGCAGAGCACAGGTCTATTCAAGAGTCAGGGTGCACTCCTCCCACCCATCCTGGGGTAATCTCCCTACCCACCACCTGGCAGCCAAACTGTCTCCTGGAATTCCCCAGCCCTGCTCCTGTACTGTTGCTAGGCAGAACACACACACACAGCAGAGGCAGACTGAGATGGTTAGGCACGCAAAGGCTAACTTTCTAAAAGTAGCATTTGCAAACCCAGGATATTAAAATAACCTTTACTAAAAGACGTATTTTATTATCCTGAGTTCAGGCATACTAAACATGACTTTCTACCATGCTCTCTGAGTCCACTGGGGTCACAGCGTGTAGCGATCCCAGCAGCCCAATCTGGCCTATGGAGAGCAGGTAGCCTTCAATAGTGAAAAACGAAAATGGCTGTAATTCACTATTAAGACATGCCACCCACATCAGGGCATGCCCTACCTTACACCTACAATGCACCCTGCGCTCAGGCCTACCAGAGGGGTGACTAACATGTAGTTAAGGGAAGGTTTAGGGACTGGTAAGTGGGGACACTTGCTCAGTCAGCGCGACGGTACCAGACCGCGCGCAGGTTCTGCAGTGGCAGACCCTAGACACATTTTACCCCGCTGCTTCGGTGGGTGGCACAACCAGTGCTGCAAGCCCACTAGCAGCATTTGGATATACGAGCCCTTGGCACCCCTGGTGCACTCTACTAGGGACTGATAGTAAACCAAATAAACCAAACGTGGGAGTCAATTCACATAATACATTTTACCATAGGGAGCACTTGCACTGTGGCACTGGATGGCAGTGGCACAGTGCCCTGGGCAGCTAACATCAACACAAAAACACATTGAGGCACAGAAAAAAATGGAAGGGTGACCCACGCCAATGGTGCCAGGTCTAACACGTGTCCCCTCCAGCTGAAAAGTGGGGAGAACTACCCTACCCCAGGGAGTTCTGCATCACTAAGGCGGAAAAACCTGGACAGACCGTCAGCATTGGCGTGATCTGTGCCAGGGCGATGCTCCACCGTAAAGTCCATACCCTGTAGGGAGATGGACCACCTCAACAGTTTTGGGTTCTCACCCCTCATTTGCATCAACCATCTGAGGGGCCTGTGGTCGGTCTGAACCCGGAAGTGAGACCCAAACAAGTAGGGTCTTAGCTTCTTCAGCGCCCAGACCACAGCAAATGCTTCTCGTTCTATCGCACTCCACCTTTGTTCCCGGGGAAGTAGCCTCCTGCTAATAAAGGCTACGGGTTGGTCAAAGCCCTCCTCAGTGATCTGTGAGAGAACAGCCCCTACACCATGCTCTGATGCATCCGTCTGCACCAGGAACTCTTTGGAGAAGTCAGGAGCCAAGAGCACGGGCGCCGTGCACATGGCAGTTTTCAGGGTGTCGAAGGCTTTCTGACAGGTGTCAGTCCATATCACTTTTCTGGGCTGCTTCTTCGAAGTCAGCTCTGTCAAGGGGGCAACGATGCTGCCATACCCCTTGACAAACCTCCTGTAGTACCCGGTGAGTCCTAAGAAGGCCCTCACCTCCGTCTGGGTCTTTGGGGGCTCCCAAGCCAGGATGGTTTCAACTTTGGGTTGGAGGGGCGCCACCTGGCCGCTCCCCACTTGGTGTCCCAAGTACACCACTGAACCCTGCCCGATCTGACACTTGCTTGCCTTGATCGTGAGGCCTGCCTTGCGCAGCGCCATCAACACTTCCCAGAGATGTTGCAGGTGTCCTTCCCATGTGCCGCTGAACACTGCGATGTCATCCAGGTAGGCGGCGCTGAACTCGGCCAGCCCAGCCAACACCTGGTTGACCAACCTCTGGAAGGTGGCAGGGGCATTCTTCATCCCAAAGGGCATCACCCGGAACTGGTAATGCCCATCTGGTGTAGAGAATGCGGACCTCTCTTTGGCCCCATCAGTCAAGGCGATCTGCCAGTACCCAGACGTTAAGTCAAACGTGCTGAGGTACCGTGCAGCCCCTAACCGATCGATGAGCTCATCAGCTCTGGGGATGGGGTGCGCGTCAGTCTTCGTGACTGAGTTGAGTCCTCGGTAGTCCACACAGAACCGGAGTTCGGGCGTGGCACCCGGCGCTGCAGCCTTTGGGACCAAGACCACTGGGCTGGCCCAAGGACTGCTGGAGGACTCAACCACCCCTAGGGCAAGCATCTTCGAGACCTCCTCTTTGATGCAGGCCCTGACCCTGTCAGTTACCCGGTAGGCCTTGTGCTTCACAGGTAAGCTGTCTCCCGTATCCACATCATGGACGCACCAATTTGTGATACCGGGAACCAGGGAGAACAGGTCAGTAAACTGCCCCAGCAGCTGGCGGCAGTCACCCTGTTGCTCAGGGGTCAGGGTGGGTGAGAGGTTTACCCCATCCACTGACCCGTCTCGCTCTGAGGCTACCAAGAGGTCAGGAAGAGGCTCGGACTCCTCTTCCGTCCCATCATCGGTGGCCAAGAGCATGCCCACTTCGGACCTCTCCAAGTGGGGCTTCAGTCGATTGACATGTAGGACCCTTAAGGGGTTCCTAGGAGACCGCAAGTCCACCAAGTAGGTGACAGAACTCTTGCGCTCCACAATCTCAAAGGGTCCTGTCCACTTGTCCTGGAGTGCACAAGGCTCCACAGGGGCCAGGACCCACACTTTTTGGCCAGGTTGAAGCTCAACCAGAGTGGCATTCTGGTCGTACCACCGCTTCATTTCCTCCTGGCTGGCTTCCAGGTTTGCCTCAGCAAGTTGCCTGAAACGCCTAGTCTGGTTCCGGAAAGCCAGCATGTAACTGTATACATTCTGGGGAGGTTTCCTGGGAGATTGCTCCCAGCCTTCCTTGACCAGACTAAGAGGTCCTCGTACTGGGTGGCCATACAAAAGCTCAAAGGGACTGAACCCTAGAGACTTTTGTGGCACCTCGCGGTACGCAAAGAGAAGGCATGGTAAGAGGACGTCCCACTTACGCCTCATGGGTTCCTCGAGACCCATAATCATGCCCTTCAGGGTTCGGTTGAAGCGCTCAACCAACCCGTTTCCTTGGGGATGGTAAGGTGTGGTGAACTTGTAGGTTACACCACACTCTTGCCAAAGGGACTTCATATATTTCGATATGAAGTTGGTCCCCCTGTCAGACACCACCTCTAGAGGGAATCCTACTCGTGAGAAAATTCCCATCAGTGCCCGTCCCACCACGGGGGCCGTCACTGTCCTCAGAGGGATGGCTTCAGGGTACCGGGTGGCATGGTCCACCAAGACCAGGATAAACCTGTTGCCCATGGCTGTCTTGGGGTCCAGTGGCCCCACAATGTCAATCCCCACCCGCTGGAATGGGGTACTGACCACAGGGAAAGGTTGGAGTGGAGCTCTCAGCTTCCTTCCACTCTTGCCACTTGCCTGGCAAGTCTGGCATGTCCTGCAGTGAGTGTCAGAACTCCTGCGCATTTGGGGCCAATAAAAGTGGGTGACAAGCCTTTCAAAGGTCTTGTCCTGCCCCAAATGTCCTGCTAACGGTACGTCGTGAGCCAGCCCCAGTAGGAAGGCTCTGAACTTCTGGGGTACCACCAGCGCACGGGCTGACCCAGGTTCAGCAACCTTAGGCTCGGAGTATAGGAGGTCGTTCTCCCAGTAGATCAAGTGAGTTCCGGACTGATCACCATTGGCCTGGGCTGCAGCCTGCTGCCGCATACCCTCTAGAGAGGGGCACTCTTTCTGCTCCCTGCAGAATTCTTCCCTGGTGGGGCCTCCTTCTTGCTGCCAATGGGTCAGCTCAGGCAGGTCCCCCAGTTCGGCTATCTGTTCCCCGGTAGGCTCCAGGGCATCCCCCTCAAGGTCTGCTTCCTCCTGGGCCGTGGGAACGTCAGGAGCCGGATTCCCGTGCCTCCCTTGCCCTCTCTCTAAGGCCGGTTCCTGGGCCTCTCCCTCAGGCTCCAGGGTTCCTTCAACACCCCTACCGGCTGCCATCGACCGGGTGGTCACACACGCCCAATCAGGCAAGCCCACCATCCGCAGGTGAGTCGTCTTCTCCACCTTTTCCCAAGGGGAGCTCTCCAAATCGTTACCTAGGAGACAATCAACAGGCATGGCCTCTCTCACAGCCACTTGCAGAGTACCAGAGACCCCCCCCCACTCAAAGGGAACCTGAGCCATTGGACACTGACTCTCTGTGTTGTCAGCGTTGACAACACGGCAGAATGCGTGCGGGACAACCTGCTCTTGAGACACCAGGTGTTGCTTGACAGCAGTCACACTGGCTCCAGTATCTCTAAGAGCCCCCACCCTCTTGCCATTTATGGTCACCCACTGCCCATACTTTTGAGTATTGGGGGGCAGCTGGGCCTCAGCGACCATCTCACTGTCTCCTAATGAGACTAGGGTCATCTGTACGGGATCCCCCGCCCCTTGGATGTCTATCTCCCTCCCCAAGGCTACACTATTCACCTGCTTGGGGGGTGGGGCACCAGAGGGTGCTGGTTTACCATACAGGGGGCACTTGGGATCCACGGAAATGTGCCCCAGGTTGTTACACTTGTAACATCTGAGGGGCCCTCTTTGAACAGGGTTACCTGTCGGGGCCCCGGTCTGCTTCGGGGGTGGGGGTGGCTGAGAACCTTTCCCTTGGTTCCCTTGGGAATTACGTTGGGGCCCTTGGTAGAACTCCCTCTGTTTACCCTTGTCCCCCCCACTCTTCTGCTGGGGACCCTGAACACCTTTGGCGGGGCCTCCCACGGGACCCTTGTGGACCCTGGTGCTGATCCAGCGGTCCGCCTCCTCAGCAAGCTTCCTCGGGTTGGACAGCTTGCTATCGATCAGGTGTTGGCGTAGCTCAGGAAAACAATTATCCGACAAGTGCTCCCATGCGATTAAATCAAACAGCCCTTGGTAATCATCCACCTTGCTACCCTTCACCCAACCATCCAGCGCTCTGCAAAAAAAGGTCACATATTCTACATAAGTGGTACCAGGTTTCTTGGTGCAATCCCTAAATCTCTGCCTGTACAATTCAGGAGTCAACCCATACCTTGTCATCAGAGCCTCCTTCATGTGTGGATAGGATGTGTGGACATCAGAGGGGAGGTCTAGCAGTGTGTCCCGCCCCTCACTCAGGAACCTTCCCCACAACCCCGCTCCCCAATCCTTCTCAGGGACCCGGTGGGAGGACATGGCTACTTCATAGGCCCTAAACCACTGCCCAATATCATCCTGCTTATAATATTCTTTGACTACATCTTTAGGAATGTGCACCCTTGACTCTGTTGAATTGCTGCCACCAGAGGGTGAGTTGTCTAAACTCCTGGCCTTGAGATCCAACTCCCTCATTTTTACCTCATGCTCCATGGCCAGTTTCTGCCTTTCTCTCTCCATTTGCAGTTTTGCCATCTCCACCTCGTGTGCTCGGGCGGCACTCCTGTCGGCCAACTCCTCTGGCGACAGGCCTCTGCTAGGCTCAAACACACCTTCGGGGGGTATCACCTCCCGGGCATTCTCTGGGAACTTTGATTCGTGCCAGGCTCTCAGTGCTGTCACGTACTGATCCTTGTTGCTCAGTCCACTTTGCTTGATTCTGTACTTGGAGAGATATCCCTTCAGGACATCATTTGTGCACTTCCTCAGTGCCTCGGGCTCCCAATCGATGTCATCTACTCCAGAGAATACAGAGGGCGCTCCGCCTCCGTTGACTGAGCTAGGCATGGTTTCTTACGGTGGAGATTTTTCTTTAGCAACCACTGTCACTCAATCTGTGGCTGCGTTATAGGTCTGCTCTACGTGGTGATCAATAATTCACTGTATGTAAATCATAAATGCAAATTCGAGATCCCGCCGCTGCCACCAATGTTAGAATGGGGAACCTCTGGTTGGCACAGGTAGGTACTTGTGACAAGCAGCGGTCCCTTCTTCTATTCAGGGCGAGGGAATTACCCCTTCAGGACAACCCCTGCTCACCCTATAGGTAGTGTGGCGCGAGCAGTCAGGGCTAAACTTCAGGGCGCTAGTCAGTTAAGCATTTATGATCACACACAGTAAACCACAATGATCCCCCACAAACGGACACCAGGCGTAAGTTGTATCAAAAATACGGATGCTTTATATAAAAGATTCTTTGTTACGCAGGCATGTACAAGACCATCAATAATGGTTGCGAAATGGAAGCCACAAGATGATAATTAGGCACTGTTCTTGTCTTTGGTAACTTATTCGATCACGAGCGCTTCACAGGGCTCGGTTGAGTCGGCCCAGTCACGATGATGCGCAGGGCACCCAGGGTACAGTGATACGGGGAAATCAGAACGTTGCGGACCCCGAGTCCGATAGAGAGTTCACTGTACCTGGGAACGTGCGATGTGCTTGGACGAGTCTTCAGGAGAGATGCAGGTTCTGCACCTCGTGGGTCTTCCGGATCAAGAATTCAGCGGGCGGCTCTCGGTAGACAGGTGCGGCCCAGGGCCTCCGACACGGACTGTGCGGGAGGTCACTGCGGAGGGCGGCACGGTCAGACTCAGGCTGGGAGGTGAAGCGGGGCGGCCGGATACGTTACGACGTACGGGCGGCCGTCCGAGGCTGGATTTCACTTCCCCACTAGAAATCCGGCGGGAGGGCGAAAGGGCACCAAGCGCGCTCCAGTAGCAGGCAGGTGACAGGGAAGCGGGACGGCCAGACTCGTGGGTCCAGAGCGACTCAGGTAGAGCGGGGCTCTCGGCGAGTGGAGGCGGCCAGGCTTCTGGGTGTCACGGCCCTAGGAGGGATGCGAAGGTGCGCAGGGCACTCCGGCGGGAGAAAGCACACGGCTCGAATTCTCAGACGAGCGGAGACACGGTGAACCCACTGGTCCTGGGGTTCAGTTCAGGGGGCAAGCTCTTCTTCCAAGCCCTTGGAGATAGTTGAAGAACAAAGTGCAAAAGTCTCTTTCAGTCTTTTTCCTCTCCTTTCTTAGCAAGGCACCTACTGCAGGCCAGTCCCTCAGGTCAGGGAAAGTTACTCCTCCTTCAGCTTCTTCCAGGTCCTTCTAGTCAGGCAGAGTTCCTTCGTGGTTCAATCTGGATCTGATTTCTTAGGAGCCAGGCTCCTACTTTTATACAGGGATTCTTTTGTTCTTTAGCGCCAGGGGGCCTGGGCCTGGCTCAGTCCAGTTTTGGAGCACTCTGTTGTGGTGACTTGGCTTGTTCCTTTCAGCAGCAGGGCAGAGACATCAGCCGCTCCACAGGGGGCGGCGCCGGCTTTGTGGTGGCAGAGCACAGGTCTATTCAAGAGTCAGGGTGCACTCCTCCCACCCATCCTGGGGTAATCTCCCTACCCACCACCTGGCAGCCAAACTGTCTCCTGGAATTCCCCAGCCCTGCTCCTGTACTGTTGCTAGGCAGAACACACACACACAGCAGAGGCAGACTGAGATGGTTAGGCACGCAAAGGCTAACTTTCTAAAAGTAGCATTTGCAAACCCAGGATATTAAAATAACCTTTACTAAAAGACGTATTTTATTATCCTGAGTTCAGGCATACTAAACATGACTTTCTACCATGCTCTCTGAGTCCACTGGGGTCACAGCGTGTAGCGATCCCAGCAGCCCAATCTGGCCTATGGAGAGCAGGTAGCCTTCAATAGTGAAAAACGAAAATGGCTGTAATTCACTATTAAGACATGCCACCCACATCAGGGCATGCCCTACCTTACACCTACAATGCACCCTGCGCTCAGGCCTACCAGAGGGGTGACTAACATGTAGTTAAGGGAAGGTTTAGGGACTGGTAAGTGGGGACACTTGCTCAGTCAGCGCGACGGTACCAGACCGCGCGCAGGTTCTGCAGTGGCAGACCCTAGACACATTTTACCCCGCTGCTTCGGTGGGTGGCACAACCAGTGCTGCAAGCCCACTAGCAGCATTTGGATATACGAGCCCTTGGCACCCCTGGTGCACTCTACTAGGGACTGATAGTAAACCAAATAAACCAAACGTGGGAGTCAATTCACATAATACATTTTACCATAGGGAGCACTTGCACTGTGGCACTGGATGGCAGTGGCACAGTGCCCTGGGCAGCTAACATCAACACAAAAACACATTGAGGCACAGAAAAAAATGGAAGGGTGACCCACGCCAATGGTGCCAGGTCTAACAACAATATAACCTGAACTAAATTGCATGAGGCATCTAAAGGCAGCAATATCACCTCAACTAAACTGCATCTAGGCAACAATATCACCTCAACTAAACTGCATGAGGCATCTGAAGGAAACCATATTACCTGTACTAAACTGCATGAGGCATCTGAAGGCAACAATACTACCTTAACTAAACTGCATGAGGCATCTAAAGGCAACAATAACACCTGAACTAAATTGCATGACTCATCCGAAGACCACAATATCACCTCAACTAAACTGCATGAGGCATCTAAAGGCAAAGCTGTCAACTCATCTAAACTGCATGATGCATCAAAAGGCACCTCCACTTAATTGCATGAGGCTTCTGAAGCAACAATATCACCTCAACTAAACTGCAAGAGGCATATAAAGGCAACAATATCACCTGAACTAAACTTCATTAGGCATCTAAAGGCAACATTATCACCTCAACTAAACTACATGATGCATCAAAAGGCAACAATATCACCTCCACTAAACTGCATGAGGCATCTGAAGGAAACAATATCTCCTGTACTAAACTGCATGAGGCATCTGAAGACAACAATATTACATGAACTAAACTGCATGAGGCATCTAAAGGCAACAATATCACCTCAACTAAACTGTATGAGGCATCTAAAGCAAAGCGGTCAGCTCAACTAAAATGCATGAGGCATCAAAAGGCAACAATATCACCTTCACTAAACTGCATGAGGGATCTGAAGGCAAGGCTGTCACCTTAACTAAACTGCATGATGGATCAAAAGGCAACCCTATCACCACAAATAAACTGAATGAGGCAACAATATCACCTCAACTAAACTGCATGAGGCATCTCATGGCAACAATATCACCTTAACTAAACTGCACAAGGCATCAAAAGGAAAGAAGATCACCCGAACTAACTGTATGAGGCATCTGAAGGCAACAATATTACCTGAACTAAACTGCATGAGGCTTCTAAAAGCAATAATATCACCGGAACTAAACTGCATGAGGCATCTATAGGCAACAATATCACCTCAACTAAACTGCATGAGGCATCTGAAGGCAACAATACTACCTGAACTAAACTGCATGAGGCATCTAAAGGCAACAAAAACACCTGAACTAAAGTGCATAAGGCATCTGAAGACAACAATATAACCTGAACTAAATTGCATGAAGCATCTAAAGGCAGCGGTATCACGTCAACTAAGCTGCATCTAGGCAACAATATCACCTCAACTAAACTGCATGAGGCATCTGAAGGAAACCATATTACCTGTGCTAAACTGCATGAGGCATCTGAAGGCAACAATACTACCTGAATTAAACTGCATGAGGCATCTAAAGGCAACAATAACACCTGAACTAAAGTGCATGAGGAATCTGAAGACAACAATATAACCTGAACTAAATTGCATGAGGCATCTAAAGGCAGCAATATCACGTCAACTAAACAGCATGAGGCATCTGAAGGAAACAAATTTACCTGAACTAAACTGCATGAGGCATCTGAAGACAATGCTCTCACCTCAACTAAACTGCATGATGCATCAAAAGGCAACAATATCACCTCAAATAAACTGAATGAGGCAACAATATCAGCTCAACTACACTGCATGAGGCATCTCATGGCAACAATATCACCTCAACTAAACTGCAAAAGGCATCAAAAGGAAACAATATCACCCGAACTAACTGCATGAGGCATTTGAAGTCGACAATGCTACCTGAACTAAACTGCATGAGGCATCTAAAGGCAACAATAACACCTGAACTAAACTGCATGAGGCATCTAAAGGCAACAATATCATGTCAACTAAACTGCATGAGGCAACAATATCACCTGAACTAAACTGCATGAGGCATCTAAAGGCAAAAATATCACCTCAAGTAAACTGCACAAGGCATCAAAAGGAAACAATATCACCAGAACTAAACTGCATGAGGCATCTGAATGGAACAATATTACCTGAACTAAACTGCATGAGGCTTCTAAAAGCCACAATATTGCCTGAACTAAACTGCATGAGGCATCTGAAGACAACAATATCACAAGAACTAAACTGCATTAGGCATCTAAAGGCAACAATATCACCTCAACTAAACTGCATGAGGCATCTGAAGGAAACAATATTACCTGAACTAAACTGCATGAGGCATCTGAAGGCAATGCTGTCACCTCAACTAAACTGGATGATGCATCAAAAGGCAACACTATCACCTCAAATAAACTGAATGAGGCAACAATATCACCTCAACTAAACTGAATGACGCATCTCATGGCAACAATATACCCTTAACTAAACTGCACAAGGCATCAAAAAGAAACAATATCAACGGAACTAAACTGCATGAGGCTTCTAAAAGCAACAATATCACCTGAACTAAACTACATGAGGCATCTAAAGGCAACAATATCACCTCAACTAAACTGCATGAGGCATCTGAAGGCAACAATACTACCTGAACTAAACTGCATGAGGCATCTAAAGGCAACAAAAACACCTGAACTAAAGTGCATGAGGCATCTGAAGACAACAATATCACTTCAACTAAACTGCATGAGGCATCAAAAGGCAAAAATGTCACATCAACTAAACTGTACGAGGCATCTAAATGCATCAATATCACCACAACTAAACTGCGTGAGGCATCAAAAGGTAACACTATTACCTGAACTAAACTGCATTAGGCATCTAAAGGCAACAATATCACCTCAACTAAACTGCATGAGGCAACAATATCACCAACTAAACTGCATGAGGCATCTAAAGGCAACAATATCACCTCAACTAAACTGCATGAGGCATCAAAAGGCAAAAATGTCACATCAACTAAACTGTACGAGGCATCTAAAGGCATCAATATCACCACAACTAAACTGCGTGAGGCATCAAAAGGTAACACTATTACCTGAACTAAACTGCATTAGGCATCTAAAGGCAACAATATCACCTCAACTAAACTGCATGAGACAACAATATCACCAACTAAACTGCATGAGGCATCTAAAGGCAACAATATCACCTGAACTAAACTTCATTATGCATCTAAAGGCAACAATATCACGTCAACTAAACTGCATGAGGCATCTAAAGGCAACAATATCACCTCAACTAAACTGTATGAGGCATCCGAAGGCAAGGGTGTCACCTCAACTAAACTGCATGATGCATCAAAAGGCCACAATATCCCCTCAAATAAACTGCATGAGGCAATAATATCACCTCAACTAAACTGCATGAGGCATCACATGTTAACACTATCACCTCAACTAAACTGCATGAGGCATCAAAAGGCAACAATATCACCTTCACTAAACTGCTTGAGGCATCTGAAGGCAATGCTGTCACCTCAACTAAACTGGATGATGCATCAAAAGGCATCCCTATCACCTCAAATAAACTGAATGAGGCAACAATATCTCCTCAACTAAACTGCATGAGGCATCTCATGGCAACAATATCACCTCAACTAAACTGCACAAGGCATCAAAAGGAAACCATATCACCCGAACTAACTGCATGAGGCATCTGAAAGCAACAATATTACCTGAACTAAACTGCATGAGGCTTCTAAAAGCAACAATATCACCTGAACTAAACTGCATGAGGCATCTAAAGGCAACAATAACTACCTGAACTAATCGGCATGAGGTACCTAAGGGGAACAATAACACCTGAACTAAAATGCATGAGGCATCTGAAGATAACAATATAACTTGAACTAAATTGCATGAGGCATCTAAAGGCAGCAATATCACGTCAACTAAACTGCATCTAGGCAACAATCTCACCTCAACTAAACTGCATGAGGCATCTAAAGGCAACAATATCACCTCAACTAAACTGCATGAGGCATCTGAAGGCAACAATACTACCTGAACTTATCTGCATGTGGCATCTAAAGGCAGCAATATCATGTCAACTAAACTGCATCTAGACAACAATCTCACCTCAACTAAACTGCATGAGGCATCTAAAGGCAACAATATCACGTCAACTAAACTGCATCTAGGGAACAATATCATCTCAACTAAACTGCATGAGGCATCTAAAGACAACAATATCACCTCAACTAAACTGCATGAGGCAACAATATCACCTGATCTAAACTGCATGAGGCATCTAAAGGCAACAATATCACCTCAACTAAACTCCATTAAGCATCTGAACGCAACAATACTACCTGAACTAGTCTGCATGAGGTATCTAAAGGCAACAATAACACCTGAACTAAACTGCATGAGGCATCTGAAGATAACAATATAACTTGAACTAAATTGCGTGAGGCATCTAAAGGCAGCAATATCACGTCAACTAAACTGCATCTAGGCAACAATCTCACCTCAACTAAACTGCATGAGGCATCTAAAGGCAACAATATCACCTCAACTAAACTGCATGAGGCATCAAAAGGCAACAATATCACCACAACTAAACTGCACGAGGAATCTAAAGGCAACAATATCACCACAACTAAACTGCACGAGGAATCTAAAGGCAACAATATCACCACAACTAAACTGCATGAGTGAACAATATAACCTCACATAAACTGCATGTGGCATCTAAAAGCAACAATATCACCTGAACTAAACTTTATTAGGCATGGTAAGGCAACAATATAACCTCAACTAAACTGCATGAGGCATCTGAAGGAAACAATATCACCTGAACTAAACTGCATGAGGATATATAAAGGCAAAGCTATCACTTCAGCTAAATTGCACCAGGCATCTGAAGGAAATGCTGTCACCTCCAAAAGACTTTATGAGGCATCCACAGACAAGGCTATCACCTCAACTAAACTGCATGAAGCATCTAAATGCAAGGCAATCACCTCAACTAAATTGCATCGGGCATCTAAAGGCAACAATATCACTTCAACTAAACTGTACGAGGCATCAAAAGGCAACAATATAACCTCCACTAAACTGCATAAGGCATCTGAAGGAAACAATATAACCTGTACTAAACTGCATGAGGAATCTGAAGGCAAAACTATCACTTCAACTAAATTGCACCAGGCATCTGAAGGAAATGCTGTCACCTCAACTAAAATGAATGAGGCATCTAGAGGCAAAGCTGTCAGCTCAACTAAACTGCATGAGGCATCAAAAGGCAACAATATCACCTTCACTAAACTGCATGAGGCATCCGAAGGCAAGGGTGTCACCTCACCTAAACTGCATGAGGCAACAATATCAACGGAACTATACTTCATTAGGCATCTAAAGGCAACAATATCACCTCAACAAAACTGCATGATGCATCAAAAGGCAGCAATATCACCTCAACGAAACTGCATGATGCATCAAAAGGCAAAAATATCACCTCCACTAAACGGCATGAGGCATCTGAAGGAAACGATATCACCTGTACTAAACTGCATGACGCATCTGAAGGAAACAATATCACCTGTACTAAACTGCATGAGGCATCTGAAGACAACAATATCACCTGAACTAAACTGCATGAGGCATCCGAAGGCAAGAGTGTCACCTCAACTAAACTGCATGATGCATCAAAAGGCACCTCCACTAAATTGCATGAGGCATCTGAAGGAAACAATATCACCTGATCTAAACTGCATGAGGCATCTGAAGACAACAATCTCACCTGAACTAAACTGCATGAGGCATCTTAAGGTAAAGCTATCACTTCAATTAAATTGCACCAGGCGTCTGAAGGAAATGCTGTCACCTCCACTAGACTGTATGAGGCATCCAAGGATGATGCTATCACCTCAACAAAACTGCAGGAGGCATCTAAAGGCAAGGCAATCACCTCAACTAAATTGCATTGGACATCTGAAGTAAATGCTATCACCTTAAATAAACTACATGAGGAAATTAAAGACAAGGTTTTTGCCTTAATTAAACTGCACAACAATGTCACCTGAACTAAACAGCATAAGGCATCTGAAGGCAGCAATATCAGGTCTAATAAATACCATGAGCCATCTAAAGGAAACAATATCACCTCAAATAACTGCATGAGCCATTTAAAGGCAACATTATCACCTCAGTTAAACTGCATGAGGCATCAAAATGCAACAATATCACCTCCACTAAACTGCATGAGTCATCTAAAGGCAACAATATCACCTCAACTAAACTGCATGAAGCATCAAAAGGCAACAATATCACCTCAACTAAACTGTACAAGTCATCTAAAGGCAACAATATCACCACAACTAAACTGTGTAAGGCATCAAAAGGTAACACTATCACCTGAACTAAACTGCATTAGGCATCTAAAGGCAACAATATCAACTCAGCTAAACTGCATGAGGCAACTAAAGGCAACAATATCACCTGAACTAAAACTTCATTAGGCATTAAAAGGCAACAATATCACCTCCACTAAACTGCATGAGGCATCTGAAGGAAACAATATCACCTGTACTAAACTGCACGAGGCATCAGAAGAGAACAGTATCACCTGAACAAAACTGCATGAGGCATCTAAAGGCAAAGCTATCACTTCAACTCAATTGCACCAGGCATCTGTAGGAAATGATGTCACCTCCACTAGACTGTATGAGGCATCCACGGACAAGGCTATCACCTCAACAAAACTGCATGATGCATCAAAAGGCAACAATATCATCTCAAATAAACTGCATGAGGCCACAATATCACCTCAACTAAACTGCAAGAGGTATCTAAAGGCGACAATATCACTTCAATTAAACTGCGCGAGGCATCAAAAGGAAACAATATCCCCTGAACTAAACTGCATGAGGCATCTGAATGCAACAATATTACGTGAAATAAACTGCATGAGGCTTCTAAAAGCAACAATATCACCTCAACTAAACTGCATTAGTCATATGAAGACAACAATATTTCCTGAGCTAAACTGCATGAGGCATCTAAAGGCAACAATAAAACCTGAATTAACTGCATGAGGCATCTGAACACAATAATATAACCTGAACTAAACTGCATGATGTATCTAAAGGCAACAATATCACGTCAACTAAACTGCATGAGGCACCTAACAGCAACAATATCACCTGAACTAAATTGCATGAGGCATCTCAAGGCAACAATATCACCTCTAAAGGCAACAATAACACCTGAACTAAACTGCACGAGGCATCTGAACACAACAATATAACCTGAACTAAACTGCATGAGGCATCTAAAGGCAACAATATCACCTTAACTAAACTGCATGAGGCATCTAAAGACAACAATATCACCTCAACTAAACTGCATGAGGCATCTAAAGACAACAATATCACCTCAACTAAACTGCATGAGGCATCAAAAGGCAAAGCTGTCAACTAAACTGCAAGATGCATCAAAAGGCACCACCACTAAATTGCATGAGGCATCTGAAGGAAACAATATCACCTGAACTAAACTGCATGAGGCATCTGAAGACAACAATCTCACCCGAACTAAACTGCATGAGGCATCTAAAGGTAAGCTATCACTTCAACTAAATTGCACCAGGCGTCTGAAGGAAATGCTGTCACCTCCACTAAACTGTATGAGGCATCCAAGGACGATGCTCTCACCTCAACAAAACTGCATGAGGCATCAAAATGCAACAATATCACCTCCACTAAACTGCATGAGGCATCTAAAGGCAACAATATCACCTCAACTAAACTGCATGAGACATCAAAAGGCAACAATATCACCTCAAATAAACTGTACAAGGAATCTAAAGGCAACAATATCACCTGAACTAAACTGCATGAGGCATCTAAAGGCAACAATATCACCTGAACTAAAACTTCATTAGGCATCTAAAGGCATCGATATTAACTCAATTAAACTGCATGATGCATCAAAAGGCAACAATATCACCTTCACTAAACTGCATGAGGCATCTGAAGGAAACAATATCACCTGTACTAAACTGCATGAGGCATCAGAAGAGAACAGTATCACCTGAACAAAACTGCATGAGGCATCTAAAGGCAAAGCTATCACTTCAACTCAATTGCACCAGGCATCTGAAGGAAATGCTGTCACCTCCACTAGACTGTATGAGGCATCCACGGACAAGGCTATCACCTCAACAAAACTGCATGAGGCATCTAAAGGCAAGGCAATCACCTCAACTAAATTGCATTGGACATCTGAAGTAAATGCTATCACCTTAAATCAACTACATGAGGAATTTAAAGACAAGGTTTTCGCCTTAATTAAACTGCACAACAATATCACCTGAACTAAACTGCATGAGGTATCAGAAGTTAGCAATATCAGCTCCACTAAATACCTAGAGCCATCTAAGGTCAACAATATCACCTCAAATAACTGCATGAGACATCTAAAGGCAACAATATCACCTCAGTTAAACTGCATGAGCTATCAAAAGGCAACAATATCAAATCCACTAAACTGCATGAGGCATCTAAAGGCAACAATATCACCTCAACTAAACTGCATGAGGCATCAAAAGGCAACAATATCACCACAACTAAACTGCACGAGGAATCTAAAGGCAACAATATCACCACAACTAAACTGCACGAGGAATCTAAAGGCAACAATATCACTACAACTAAACTGCATGAGTGAACAATATAACCTCAAATAAACTGCATGTGGCATCTAAAAGCAACAATATTACCTGAACTAAACTTTATTAGGCATGTAAAGGCAACAATATAACCTCAACTAAACTGCATGAGACATCTGAAGGAAACAATATCACCTGCACTAAACTGCATGAAGCATCTGAAGACAACATCACCTGAACTAAACTGCATGAGGATATATAAAGGCAAAGCTATCATTTCAGCTAAATTGCACCAGGCATCTGAAGGAAATGCTGTCACCTCCAAAAGACTTTATGGGAAATCCACAGACAAGGCTATCACCTCAACTAAACTGCATGAAGCATCTAAATGCAAGGCAATCACCTCAACTAAATTGCATCGGGCATCTAAAGGCAACAATATCACTTCAACTAAACTGTACGAGGCATCAAAAGGCAACAATATAACCTCCACTAAACTGCATAAGGCATCTGAAGGAAACAATATAACCTGTACTAACCTGCATGAGGAATCTGAAGGCAAAGCTATCACTTCAACTAAATTGCACCAGGCATCTGAAAGAAATGCTGTCACCTCAACTAAAATGAATGAGGCATCTAATGGCAAAGCTGTCAGCTCAACCAAACTGCATGAGGCATCAAAAGGCAACAATAACACCTGAACTAAACTGCATGAGGCATCTAGAGGCAACAATATCATCTCAACTAAACTGCATGAGGCAACAATATCACCTGAACTAAACTGCATGAGGCATCTAAAGGCAACAATATCACCTCAACTAAACTGCAAGAGGCGTCTAAATGCAACAATATCACTTCAACTAAACTGCATGAGGCATGTGAAGGAAACAATATTACCTGAACTAAACTGCATGAGACATCTGAAGGCAACAATATTACCTGAACTAAACTGCATAAGGCATCTAAAGGCAACAATAACACCTGATCTAAAGTGCATGAGTCATCTGAAGACAGCAATATAACCTGAACTAAATTGCATGAGGCATCTAAAGGCAGCAATATCACGTCAACTAAACTCAATCTGGGCAACAATATCACCTCAACTAAACTGCATGAGGCATCTGAAGGCAACAATACTACCTGAACGAAACTGCATGAGGCATCTAAAGGCAACAATAACACCTGAACTAAAGTGCATGAGGCATCTGAAGACAACAATATCACTTCAACTAAACTGCATGAGGCATCAAAAGGCAAAAATGTCACATCAACTAAACTGTACGAGGCATCTAAATGCATCAATATCACCACAACTAAACTGCGTGAGGCATCAAAAGGTAACACTATTACCTGAACTAAACTGCATTAGGCATCTAAAGGCAACAATATCACCTCAACTAAACTGCATGAGGCAACAATATCACCAACTAAACTGCATGAGGCATCTAAAGGCAACAATATCACCTGAACTAAACTTCATTATGCATCTAAAGGCAACAATATCACCTCAACTAAACTGTATGAGGCATCCGAAGGCAAGGGTGTCACCTCAACTAAACTGCATGATGCATCAAAAGGCCACAATATCCCCTCAAATAAACTGCATGAGGCAATAATATCACCTCAACTAAACTGCATGAGGCATCACATGTTAACACTATCACCTCAACTAAACTGCATGAGGCATCAAAAGGCAACAATATCACCTTCACTAAACTGCTTGAGGCATCTGAAGGCAATGCTGTCACCTCAACTAAACTGGATGATGCATCAAAAGGCATCCCTATCACCTCAAATAAACTGAATGAGGCAACAATATCTCCTCAACTAAACTGCATGAGGCATCTCATGGCAACAATATCACCTCAACTAAACTGCACAAGGCATCAAAAGGAAACCATATCACCCGAACTAACTGCATGAGGCATCTGAAAGCAACAATATTACCTGAACTAAACTGCATGAGGCTTCTAAAAGCAACAATATCACCTGAACTAAACTGCATGAGGCATCTAAAGGCAACAATAACTACCTGAACTAATCGGCATGAGGTACCTAAGGGGAACAATAACACCTGAACTAAAATGCATGAGGCATCTGAAGATAACAATATAACTTGAACTAAATTGCATGAGGCATCTAAAGGCAGCAATATCACGTCAACTAAACTGCATCTAGGCAACAATCTCACCTCAACTAAACTGCATGAGGCATCTAAAGGCAACAATATCACCTCAACTAAACTGCATGAGGCATCTGAAGGCAACAATACTACCTGAACTTATCTGCATGTGGCATCTAAAGGCAGCAATATCATGTCAACTAAACTGCATCTAGGCAACAATCTCACCTCAACTAAACTGCATGAGGCATCTAAAGGCAACAATATCACGTCAACTAAACTGCATCTAGGGAACAATATCATCTCAACTAAACTGCATGAGGCATCTAAAGACAACAATATCACCTCAACTAAACTGCATGAGGCAACAATATCACCTGATCTAAACTGCATGAGGCATCTAAAGGCAACAATATCACCTCAACTAAACTCCATTAAGCATCTGAACGCAACAATACTACCTGAACTAGTCTGCATGAGGTATCTAAAGGCAACAATAACACCTGAACTAAACTGCATGAGGCATCTGAAGATAACAATATAACTTGAACTAAATTGCGTGAGGCATCTAAAGGCAGCAATATCACGTCAACTAAACTGCATCTAGGCAACAATCTCACCTCAACTAAACTGCATGAGGCATCTAAAGGCAACAATATCACCTCAACTAAACTGCATGAGGCATCAAAAGGCAACAATATCACCACAACTAAACTGCACGAGGAATCTAAAGGCAACAATATCACCACAACTAAACTGCACGAGGAATCTAAAGGCAACAATATCACCACAACTAAACTGCATGAGTGAACAATATAACCTCACATAAACTGCATGTGGCATCTAAAAGCAACAATATCACCTGAACTAAACTTTATTAGGCATGGTAAGGCAACAATATAACCTCAACTAAACTGCATGTGGCATCTGAAGGAAACAATATCACCTGCACTAAACTGCATGAAGCATCTGAAGACAACATCACCTGAACTAAACTGCATGAGGATATATAAAGGCAAAGCTATCACTTCAGCTAAATTGCACCAGGCATCTGAAGGAAATGCTGTCACCTCCAAAAGACTTTATGAGGCATCCACAGACAAGGCTATCACCTCAACTAAACTGCATGAAGCATCTAAATGCAAGGCAATCACCTCAACTAAATTGCATCGGGCATCTAAAGGCAACAATATCACTTCAACTAAACTGTACGAGGCATCAAAAGGCAACAATATAACCTCCACTAAACTGCATAAGGCATCTGAAGGAAACAATATAACCTGTACTAAACTGCATGAGGAATCTGAAGGCAAAGCTATCACTTCAACTAAATTGCACCAGGCATCTGAAGGAAATGCTGTCACCTCAACTAAAATGAATGAGGCATCTAAAGGCAAAGCTGTCAGCTCAACTAAACTGCATGAGGCATCAAAAGGCAACAATATCACCTCAACTAAACTGTACGAGGCATCTAAAGGCAACAATATCACCTCAACTAAACTATATGAGGCATCTAAAGGCAAAGCTGTCAGCTCAACTAAACTCCATGAGGGATCAAAAGGCAACAATATCACCTTCACTAAACTGCATGAGGCATCCGAAGGCAAGGGTGTCACCTCACCTAAACTGCATGAGGCAACAATATCAACGGAACTATACTTCATTAGGCATCTAAAGGCAACAATATCACCTCAGCAAAACTGCATGATGCATCAAAAGGCAACAATATCACCTCAACGAAACTGCATGATGCATCAAAAGGCAACAATATCACCTCCACTAAACGGCATGAGGCATCTGAAGGAAACAATATCACCTGTACTAAACTGCATGACGCATCTGAAGGAAACAATATCACCTGTACTAAACTGCATGAGGCATCTGAAGACAACAATATCACCTGAACTAAACTGCATGAGGCATCCGAAGGCAAGAGTGTCACCTCAACTAAACTGCATGATGCATCAAAAGGCACCTCCACTAAATTGCATGAGGCATCTGAAGGAAACAATATCACCTGAACTAAACTGCATGAGGCATCTGAAGACAACAATCTCACCTGAACTAAACTGCATGAGGCATCTTAAGGTAAAGCTATCACTTCAATTAAATTGCACCAGGCGTCTGAAGGAAATGCTGTCACCTCCACTAGACTGTATGAGGCATCCAAGGATGATGCTATCACCTCAACAAAACTGCAGGAGGCATCTAAAGGCAAGGCAATCACCTCAACTAAATTGCATTGGACATCTGAAGTAAATGCTATCACCTTAAATAAACTACATGAGGAAATTAAAGACAAGGTTTTTGCCTTAATTAAACTGCACAACAATGTCACCTGAACTAAACAGCATAAGGCATCTGAAGGCAGCAATATCAGGTCTAATAAATACCATGAGCCATCTAAAGGAAACAATATCACCTCAAATAACTGCATGAGCCATTTAAAGGCAACATTATCACCTCAGTTAAACTGCATGAGGCATCAAAATGCAACAATATCACCTCCACTAAACTGCATGAGTCATCTAAAGGCAACAATATCACCTCAACTAAACTGCATGAAGCATCAAAAGGCAACAATATCACCTCAACTAAACTGTACAAGTCATCTAAAGGCAACAATATCACCACAACTAAACTGTGTGAGGCATCAAAAGGTAACACTATCACCTGAACTAAACTGCATTAGGCATCTAAAGGCAACAATATCAACTCAGCTAAACTGCATGAGGCAACAATAGCACCTCAACTAAACTGCATGAGGCATCTAAAGGCAACAATATCACCTGAACTAAAACTTCATTAGGCATTAAAAGGCAACAATATCACCTCCACTAAACTGCATGAGGCATCTGAAGGAAACAACATCACCTGTACTAAACTGCACGAGGCATCAGAAGAGAACAGTATCACCTGAACAAAACTGCATGAGGCATCTAAAGGCAAAGCTATCACTTCAACTCAATTGCACCAGGCATCTGTAGGAAATGATGTCACCTCCACTAGACTGTATGAGGCATCCACGGACAAGGCTATCACCTCAACTAAACTGCATGATGAATCAAAAGGCAACAATATCATCTCAAATAAACTGCATGAGGCCACAATATCACCTCAACTAAACTGCAAGAGGTATCTAAAGGCGACAATATCACTTCAATTAAACTGCGCGAGGCATCAAAAGGAAACAATATCCCCTGAACTAAACTGCATGAGGCATCTGAATGCAACAATATTACGTGAAATAAACTGCATGAGGCTTCTAAAAGCAACAATATCGCCAGAACTAAACTGCATGAGGCATCTGAAGACAACAATTTTACCTGAACTAAACTGCATGAGGCATCTAAAGGCAACAATATCACCTCAACTAAACTGCATTAGTCATATGAAGACAACAATATTTCCTGAGCTAAACTGCATGAGGCATCTAAAGGCAACAATAAAACCTGAATTAACTGCATGAGGCATCTGAACACAATAATATAACCTGAACTAAACTGCATGATGTATCTAAAGGCAACAATATCACGTCAACTAAACTGCATGAGGCACCTAACAGCAACAATATCACCTCAACTAAACTGCATGAGGCATCTAAAGACAACAATATCACCTCAACTAAACTGCATGAGGCATTTAATGCAACAATATCACCTCAACTAAACTGCATGAGGCATCTAAAGACAACATTATCACCTCAACTAAACTGCATGAGGCACCTAACAGCAACAATATCACCTGAACTAAATTGCATGAGGCATCTGAACACAACAATATAACCTGAACTAAACTGCATGAGGCATCTAAAGGCAACAATATCACCTTAACTAAACTGCATGAGGCATCTAAAGACAACAATATCACCTCAACTAAACTGCATGAGGCATCTAAAGACAACAATATCACCTCAACTAAACTGCATGAGGCATCAAAAGGCAAAGCTGTCAACTAAACTGCAAGATGCATCAAAAGGCACCACCACTAAATTGCATGAGGCATCTGAAGGAAACAATATCACCTGAACTAAACTGCATGAGGCATCTGAAGACAACAATCTCACCCGAACTAAACTGCATGAGGCATCTAAAGGTAAGCTATCACTTCAACTAAATTGCACCAGGCGTCTGAAGGAAATGCTGTCACCTCACTAAACTGTATGAGGCATCCAAGGACGATGCTCTCACCTCAACAAAACTGCATGAGGCATCAAAATGCAACAATATCACCTCCACTAAACTGCATGAGGCATCTAAAGGCAACAATATCACCTCAACTAAACTGCATGAGACATCAAAAGGCAACAATATCACCTCAAATAAACTGTACAAGGAATCTAAAGGCAACAATATCACCTGAACTAAACTGCATGAGGCATCTAAAGGCAACAATATCACCTGAACTAAAACTTCATTACGCATCTAAAGGCATCAATATTAACTCAATTAAACTGCATGATGCATCAAAAGGCAACAATATCACCTCCACTAAACTGCATGAGGCATCTGAAGGAAACAATATCACCTGTACTAAACTGCATGAGGCATCAGAAGAGAACAGTATCACCTGAACAAAACTGCATGAGGCATCTAAAGGCAAAGCTATCACTTCAACTCAATTGCACCAGGCATCTGAAGGAAATGCTGTCACCTCCACTAGACTGTATGAGGCATCCACGGACAAGGCTATCACCTCAACAAAACTGCATGAGGCATCTAAAGGCAAGGCAATCACCTCAACTAAATTGCATTGGACATCTGAAGTAAATGCTATCACCTTAAATCAACTACATGAGGAATTTAAAGACAAGGTTTTCGCCTTAATTAAACTGCACAACAATATCACCTGAACTAAACTGCATGAGGTATCAGAAGTTAGCAATATCAGCTCCACTAAATACCTAGAGCCATCTAAAGGCAACAATATCACCTCAGTTAAACTGCATGAGCTATCAAAAGGCAACAATATCAAATCCACTAAACTGCATGAGGCATCTAAAGGCAACAATATCACCTCAACTAAACTGCATGAGGCATCAAAAGGCAACAATATCACCACAACTAAACTGCACTAGGAATCTAAAGGCAACAATATCACCACAACTAAACTGCACGAGGAATCTAAAGGCAACAATATCACTACAACTAAACTGCATGAGTGAACAATATAACCTCAAATAAACTGCATGTGGCATCTAAAAGCAACAATATTACCTGAACTAAACTTTATTAGGCATGTAAAGGCAACAATATAACCTCAACTAAACTGCATGAGACATCTGAAGGAAACAATATCACCTGCACTAAACTGCATGAAGCATCTGAAGACAACATCACCTGAACTAAACTGCATGAGGATATATAAAGGCAAAGCTATCATTTCAGCTAAATTGCACCAGGCATCTGAAGGAAATGCTGTCACCTCCAAAAGACATTATGGGAAATCCACAGACAAGGCTATCACCTCAACTAAACTGCATGAAGCATCTAAATGCAAGGCAATCACCTCAACTAAATTGCATCGGGCATCTAAAGGCAACAATATCACTTCAACTAAACTGTACGAGGCATCAAAAGGCAACAATATAACCTCCACTAAACTGCATAAGGCATCTGAAGGAAACAATATAACCTGTACTAACCTGCATGAGGAATCTGAAGGCAAAGCTATCACTTCAACTAAATTGCACCAGGCATCTGAAAGAAATGCTGTCACCTCAACTAAAATGAATGAGGCATCTAATGGCAAAGCTGTCAGCTCAACTAAACTGCATGAGGCATCAAAATGCAACAATAACACCTGAACTAAACTGCATGAGGCATCTAGAGGCAACAATATCACCTCAACTAAACTGCATGAGGCAACAATATCACCTGAACTAAACTGCATGAGGCATCTAAAGGCAACAATATCACCTCAACTAAACTGCAAGAGGCGTCTAAATGCAACAATATCACTTCAACTAAACTGCATGAGGCATGTGAAGGAAACAATATTACCTGAACTAAACTGCATGAGACATCTGAAGGCAACAATATTACCTGAACTAAACTGCATAAGGCATCTAAAGGCAACAATAACACCTGATCTAAAGTGCATGAGTCATCTGAAGACAGCAATATAACCTGAACTAAATTGCATGAGGCATCTAAAGGCAGCAATATCACGTCAACTAAACTCAATCTGGGCAACAATATCACCTCAACTAAACTGCATGAGGCATCTGAAGGAAACAAAATTACCTGTACTAAACTGCATGAGGCATCTGAAGGCAACAATACTACCTTAACTAAACTGCATGAGGCATCTAAAGGCAACAATAACACCTGAACTAAATTGCATGACTCATCTGAAGACAACAATATCACCTCAACTAAACTGCATGAGGCATCTAAAGGCAACAATATCACCTCAACTAAACTGCATGAGGCGTCTAAATGCAACAATATCACCTCAACTAAACTGCATGAGGCAACAATATCACCTCAACTAAACTGCATGAGGCATCTGAAGGCAGCAATATCACCTCAACTAAACTGCATCTAGGCAACAATATCACCTCAACTAAACTGCATGAGGCATCTGAAGGAAACCATATTACCTGTACTAAACTGCATGAGGCATCTGAAGGCAACAATACTACCTTAATTAAACTGCATGAGGCATCTAAAGGCAACAATAACACCTGAACTAAATTGCATGACTCATCTGAAGACCACAATATCACCTCAACTAAACTGCATGAGGCATCTAAAGGCAAAGCTGTCAACTCATCTAAACTGCATGATGCATCAAAAGGCACCTCCACTTAATTGCATGAGGCTTCTGAAGCAACAATATCACCTCAACTAAACTGCAAGAGGCATATAAAGGCAACAATATCACCTGAACTAAACTTCATTAGGCATCTAAAGGCAACATTATCACCTCAACTAAACTACATGATGCATCAAAAGGCAACAATATGACCTCCACTAAACTGCATGAGGCATCTGAAGGAAACAATATCTCCTGTACTAAACTGCATGAGGCATCTGAAGACAACAATATTACATGAACTAAACCGCATGAGGCATCTAAAGGCAACAATATCACCTCAACTAAACTGTATGAGGCATCTAAAGCAAAGCTGTCAGCTCAACTAAAATGCATGAGGCATCAAAAGGCAACAATATCACCTTCACTAAACTGCATGAGGGATCTGAAGGCAAGGCTGTCACCTTAACTAAACTGCATGATGCATCAAAAGGCAACCCTATCACCTCAAATAAACTGAATGAGGCAACAATATCACCTCAACTAAACTGCATGAGGCATCTCATGGCAACAATATCACCTTAACTAAACTGCACAAGGCATCAAAAGGAAAGAATATCACCCGAACTAACTGTATGAGGCATCTGAAGGCAACAATATTACCTGAGCTAAACTGCATGAGGCTTCTAAAAGCAATAATATCACCTGAACTAAACTGCATGAGGCATCTATAGGCAACAATATCACCTCAACTAAACTGCATGAGGCATCTGAAGGCAACAATACTACCTGAACTAAACTGCATGAGGCATCTAAAGGCAACAAAAACACCTGAACTAAAGTGCATAAGGCATCTGAAGACAACAATATAACCTGAACTAAATTGCATGAAGCATCTAAAGGCAGCGGTATCACGTCAACTAAACTGCATCTAGGCAACAATATCACCTCAACTAAACTGCATGAGGCATCTGAAGGAAACAATATTACCTGTGCTAAACTGCATGAGGCATCTGAAGGCAACAATACTACCTGAATTAAACTGCATGAGGCATCTAAAGGCAACAATAACACCTGAACTAAAGTGCATGAGGAATCTGAAGACAACAATATAACCTGAACTAAATTGCATGAGGCATCTAAAGGCAGCAATATCACGTCAACTAAACTGCATGAGGCATCTGAAGGAAACAAATTTACCTGAACTAAACTGCATGAGGCATCTGAAGGCAATGCTCTCACCTCAACTAAACTGCATGATGCATCAAAAGGCAACAATATCACCTCAAATAAACTGAATGAGGCAACAATATCAGCTCAACTACACTGCATGAGGCATCTCATGGCAACAATATCACCTAAACTAAACTTCAAAAGGCATCAAAAGGAAACAATATCACCCGAACTAACTGCATGAGGCATCGGAAGGCGACAATGCTACCTGAACTAAACTGCATGAGGCATCTAAAGGCAACAATAACACCTGAACTAAACTGCATGAGGCATCTAAAGGCAACAATATCATGTCAACTAAACTGCATGAGGCAACAATATCACCTGAACTAAACTGCATGAGGCATCTAAAGGCAAAAATATCACCTCAAGTAAACTGCACAAGGCATCAAAAGGAAACAATATCACCAGAACTAAACTGCATGAGGCATCTGAATGGAACAATATTACCTGAACTAAACTGCATGAGGCTTCTAAAAGACACAATATTGCCTGAACTAAACTGCATGAGGCATCTGTAGACAACAATATCACAAGAACTAAACTGCATTAGGCATCTAAAGGCAACAATATCACCTCAACTAAACTGCATGAGGCATCTGAAGGAAACAATATTACCTGAACTAAACTGCATGAGGCATCTGAAGGCAATGCTGTCACCTCAACTAAACTGGATGATGCATCAAAAGGCAACACTATCACCTCAAATAAACTGAATGAGGCAACAATATCACCTCAACTAAACTGCATGACGCATCTCATGGCAACAATATACCCTTAACTAAACTGCACAAGGCATCAAAAGGAAACAATATCACCGGAACTAAACTGCATGAGGCTTCTAAAAGCAACAATATCACCTGAACTAAACTGCATGAGGCATCTAAAGGCAACAATATCACCTCAACTAAACTGCATGAGGCATCTGAAGGCAACAATACTACCTGAACTAAACTGCATGAGGCATCTAAAGGCAACAATAACACCTGAACTAAAGTGCATGAGGCATCTGAAGACAACAATATCACCTCAACTAAACTGCATGAGGCATCAAAAGGCAAAAATGTCACATCAACTAAACTGTACGAGGCATCTAAAGGCATCAATATCACCACAACTAAACTGCGTGAGGCATCAAAAGGTAACACTATTACCTGAACTAAACTGCATTAGGCATCTAAAGGCAACAATATCACCTCAACTAAACTGCATGAGGCAACAATATCACCAACTAAACTGCATGAGGCATCTAAAGGCAACAATATCACCTGAACTAAACTTCATTATGCATCTAAAGGCAACAATATCACGTCAACTAAACTGCATGAGGCATCTAAAGGCAACAATATCACCTCAACTAAACTGTATGAGGCATCCGAAGGCAAGGGTGTCACCTCAACTAAACTGCATGATCCATCAAAAGGCCACAATATCCCCTCAAATAAACTGCATGAGGCAATAATATCACCTCAACTAAACTGCATGAGGCATCACATCTTAACACTATCACCTCAACTAAACTGCATGAGGCATCAAAAGGCAACAATATCACCTTCACTAAACTGCTTGAGGCATCTGAAGGCAATGCTGTCACCTCAACTAAACTGGATGATGCATCAAAAGGCATCACTATCACCTCAAATAAACTGAATGAGGCAACAATATCTCCTCAACTAAACTGCATGAGGCATCTCATGGCAACAATATCACCTCAACTAAACTGCACAAGGCATCAAAAGGAAACCATATCACCTGAACTAACTGCATGAGGCATCTGAAGGCAACAATATTACCTGAACTAAACTGCATGAGGCTTCTAAAAGCAACAATATCACCTGAACTAAACTGCATGAGGCATCTAAAGGCAACAATATCACCTCAACTAAACTGCATGAGGCATCTGAAGACAACAATACTACCTGAACTAATCGGCATGAGGTACCTAAGGGGAACAATAACACCTGAACTAAAATGCATGAGGCATCTAAAGATAACAATATAACTTGAACTAAATTGCATGAGGCATCTAAAGGCAGCAATATCACGTCAACTAAACTGCATCTAGGCAACAATCTCACCTCAACTAAACTGCATGAGGCATCTAAAGGCAACAATATCACCTCAACTAAACTGCATGAGGCATCTGAAGGCAACAATACTACCTGAACTTATCTGCATGTGGCATCTAAAGGCAGCAATATCATGTCAACTAAACTGCATCTAGGCAACAATATCAACTCAACTAAACTACATGAGGCATCTAAAGGCAATAATATCACCTCAACTGAACTGCATGAGGCATCTAAAGGCAACAATATCACCTCAACTAAACTGCATGAGGCATCTGAAGGCAACAATACTACCTGAACTAATCTGCATGAGGTATCTAAAGGCAACAATAACACCTGAACTAAACTGCATGAGGCATCTGAAGATAACAATATAACTTGAACTAAATTGCATGAGGCATCTAAAGGCAGCAATATCACGTCAACTAAACTGCATCTAGGCAACAATCTCACCTCAACTAAACTGCATGAGGCATCTGAAGGAAACCATATTACCTGAACTAAACTGCATGAGGCATCTGAAGGCAACAATACTACCTTAACTAAACTGCATGAGGCATCAAAAGGAAAGAATATCACCCGAACTAACTGTATGAGGCATCTGAAGGCAACAATATTACCTGAACTAAACTGCATGAGGCTTCTAAAAGCAATAATATCACCTGAACTAAACTGCATGAGGCATCTATAGGCAACAATATCACCTCAACTAAACTGCATGAGGCATCTGAAGGCAACAATACTACCTGAACTAAACTGCATGAGGCATCTAAAGGCAACAAAAACACCTGAACTAAAGTGCATAAGGCATCTGAAGACAACAATATAACCTGAACTAAATTGCATGAAGCATCTAAAGGCAGCGTTATCACGTCAACTAAACTGCATCTAGGCAACAATATCACCTCAACTAAACTGCATGAGGCATCTGAAGGAAACAATATTACCTGTGCTAAACTGCATGAGGCATCTGAAGGCAACAATACTACCTGAATTAAACTGCATGAGGCATCTAAAGGCAACAATAACACCTGAACTAAAGTGCATGAGGAATCTGAAGACAACAATATAACCTGAACTAAATTGCACGAGGCATCTAAAGGCAGCAATATCACGTCAACTAAACTGCATGAGGCATCTGAAGGAAACAAATTTACCTGAACTAAACTGCATGAGGCATCTGAAGGCAATGCTCTCACCTCAACTAAACTGCATGATGCATCAAAAGGCAACAATATCACCTCAAATAAACTGAATGAGGCAACAATATCAGCCCAACTACACTGCATGAGGCATCTCATGGCAACAATATCACCTCAACTAAACTTCAAAAGGCATCAAAAGGAAACAATATCACCCGAACTAACTGCATGAGGCATCTGAAGGCGACAATGCTACCTGAACTAAACTGCATGAGGCATCTAAAGGCAACAATATCACCTCAACTAAACTGTATGAGGCATCTAAAGCAAAGCTGTCAGCTCAACTAAAATGCATGAGGCATCAAAAGGCAACAATATCACCTTCACTAAACTGCATGAGGGATCTGAAGGCAAGGCTGTCACCTTAACTAAACTGCATGATGCATCAAAAGGCAACCCTATCACCTCAAATAAACTGAATGAGGCAACAATATCACCTCAACTAAACTGCATGAGGCATCTCATGGCAACAATATCACCTTAACTAAACTGCACAAGGCATCAAAAGGAAAGAATATCACCCGAACTAACTGTATGAGGCATCTGAAGGCAACAATATTACCTGAACTAAACTGCATGAGGCTTCTAAAAGCAATAATATCACCTGAACTAAACTGCATGAGGCATCTATAGGCAACAATATCACCTCAACTAAACTGCATGAGGCATCTGAAGGCAACAATACTACCTGAACTAAACTGCATGAGGCATCTAAAGGCAACAAAAACACCTGAACTAAAGTGCATAAGGCATCTGAAGACAACAATATAACCTGAACTAAATTGCATGAAGCATCTAAAGGCAGCGTTATCACGTCAACTAAACTGCATCTAGGCAACAATATCACCTCAACTAAACTGCATGAGGCATCTGAAGGAAACAATATTACCTGTGCTAAACTGCATGAGGCATCTGAAGGCAACAATACTACCTGAATTAAACTGCATGAGGCATCTAAAGGCAACAATAACACCTGAACTAAAGTGCATGAGGAATCTGAAGACAACAATATAACCTGAACTAAATTGCATGAGGCATCTAAAGGCAGCAATATCACGTCAACTAAACTGCATGAGGCATCTGAAGGAAACAAATTTACCTGAACTAAACTGCATGAGGCATCTGAAGGCAATGCTCTCACCTCAACTAAACTGCATGATGCATCAAAAGGCAACAATATCACCTCAAATAAACTGAATGAGGCAACAATATCAGCCCAACTACACTGCATGAGGCATCTCATGGCAACAATATCACCTCAACTAAACTTCAAAAGGCATCAAAAGGAAACAATATCACCCGAACTAACTGCATGAGGCATCTGAAGGCGACAATGCTACCTGAACTAAACTGCATGAGGCATCTAAAGGCAACAATATCACCTCAACTAAACTGTATGAGGCATCTAAAGCAAAGCTGTCAGCTCAACTAAAATGCATGAGGCATCAAAAGGCAACAATATCACCTTCACTAAACTGCATGAGGGATCTGAAGGCAAGGCTGTCACCTTAACTAAACTGCATGATGCATCAAAAGGCAACCCTATCACCTCAAATAAACTGAATGAGGCAACAATATCACCTCAACTAAACTGCATGAGGCATCTCATGGCAACAATATCACCTTAACTAAACTGCACAAGGCATCAAAAGGAAAGAATATCACCCGAACTAACTGTATGAGGCATCTGAAGGCAACAATATTACCTGAACTAAACTGCATGAGGCTTCTAAAAGCAATAATATCACCTGAACTAAACTGCATGAGGCATCTATAGGCAACAATATCACAAGAACTAAACTGCATTAGGCATCAAAAGGCCACAATATAACCTCCACTAAACTGCATAAGGCATCTGAAGGAAACAATATAACCTGTACTAAACTGCATGAGGAATCTGAAGGCAAAGCTATCACTTCAACTAAATTGCACCAGGCATCTGAAGGAAATGCTGTCACCTCAACTAAAATGAATGAGGCATCTAGAGGCAAAGCTGTCAGCTCAACTAAACTGCATGAGGCATCAAAAGGCAACAATATCACCTTCACTAAACTGCATGAGGCATCCGAAGGCAAGGGTGTCACCTCACCTAAACTGCATGAGGCAACAATATCAACGGAACTATACTTCATTAGGCATCTAAAGGCAACAATATCACCTCAACAAAACTGCATGATGCATCAAAAGGCAGCAATATCACCTCAACGAAACTGCATGATGCATCAAAAGGCAAAAATATCACCTCCACTAAACGGCATGAGGCATCTGAAGGAAACGATATCACCTGTACTAAACTGCATGACGCATCTGAAGGAAACAATATCACCTGTACTAAACTGCATGAGGCATCTGAAGACAACAATATCACCTGAACTAAACTGCATGAGGCATCCGAAGGCAAGAGTGTCACCTCAACTAAACTGCATGATGCATCAAAAGGCACCTCCACTAAATTGCATGAGGCATCTGAAGGAAACAATATCACCTGATCTAAACTGCATGAGGCATCTGAAGACAACAATCTCACCTGAACTAAACTGCATGAGGCATCTTAAGGTAAAGCTATCACTTCAATTAAATTGCACCAGGCGTCTGAAGGAAATGCTGTCACCTCCACTAGACTGTATGAGGCATCCAAGGATGATGCTATCACCTCAACAAAACTGCAGGAGGCATCTAAAGGCAAGGCAATCACCTCAACTAAATTGCATTGGACATCTGAAGTAAATGCTATCACCTTAAATAAACTACATGAGGAAATTAAAGACAAGGTTTTTGCCTTAATTAAACTGCACAACAATGTCACCTGAACTAAACAGCATAAGGCATCTGAAGGCAGCAATATCAGGTCTAATAAATACCATGAGCCATCTAAAGGAAACAATATCACCTCAAATAACTGCATGAGCCATTTAAAGGCAACATTATCACCTCAGTTAAACTGCATGAGGCATCAAAATGCAACAATATCACCTCCACTAAACTGCATGAGTCATCTAAAGGCAACAATATCACCTCAACTAAACTGCATGAAGCATCAAAAGGCAACAATATCACCTCAACTAAACTGTACAAGTCATCTAAAGGCAACAATATCACCACAACTAAACTGTGTAAGGCATCAAAAGGTAACACTATCACCTGAACTAAACTGCATTAGGCATCTAAAGGCAACAATATCAACTCAGCTAAACTGCATGAGGCAACTAAAGGCAACAATATCACCTGAACTAAAACTTCATTAGGCATTAAAAGGCAACAATATCACCTCCACTAAACTGCATGAGGCATCTGAAGGAAACAATATCACCTGTACTAAACTGCACGAGGCATCAGAAGAGAACAGTATCACCTGAACAAAACTGCATGAGGCATCTAAAGGCAAAGCTATCACTTCAACTCAATTGCACCAGGCATCTGTAGGAAATGATGTCACCTCCACTAGACTGTATGAGGCATCCACGGACAAGGCTATCACCTCAACAAAACTGCATGATGCATCAAAAGGCAACAATATCATCTCAAATAAACTGCATGAGGCCACAATATCACCTCAACTAAACTGCAAGAGGTATCTAAAGGCGACAATATCACTTCAATTAAACTGCGCGAGGCATCAAAAGGAAACAATATCCCCTGAACTAAACTGCATGAGGCATCTGAATGCAACAATATTACGTGAAATAAACTGCATGAGGCTTCTAAAAGCAACAATATCACCTCAACTAAACTGCATTAGTCATATGAAGACAACAATATTTCCTGAGCTAAACTGCATGAGGCATCTAAAGGCAACAATAAAACCTGAATTAACTGCATGAGGCATCTGAACACAATAATATAACCTGAACTAAACTGCATGATGTATCTAAAGGCAACAATATCACGTCAACTAAACTGCATGAGGCACCTAACAGCAACAATATCACCTGAACTAAATTGCATGAGGCATCTCAAGGCAACAATATCACCTCTAAAGGCAACAATAACACCTGAACTAAACTGCACGAGGCATCTGAACACAACAATATAACCTGAACTAAACTGCATGAGGCATCTAAAGGCAACAATATCACCTTAACTAAACTGCATGAGGCATCTAAAGACAACAATATCACCTCAACTAAACTGCATGAGGCATCTAAAGACAACAATATCACCTCAACTAAACTGCATGAGGCATCAAAAGGCAAAGCTGTCAACTAAACTGCAAGATGCATCAAAAGGCACCACCACTAAATTGCATGAGGCATCTGAAGGAAACAATATCACCTGAACTAAACTGCATGAGGCATCTGAAGACAACAATCTCACCCGAACTAAACTGCATGAGGCATCTAAAGGTAAGCTATCACTTCAACTAAATTGCACCAGGCGTCTGAAGGAAATGCTGTCACCTCCACTAAACTGTATGAGGCATCCAAGGACGATGCTCTCACCTCAACAAAACTGCATGAGGCATCAAAATGCAACAATATCACCTCCACTAAACTGCATGAGGCATCTAAAGGCAACAATATCACCTCAACTAAACTGCATGAGACATCAAAAGGCAACAATATCACCTCAAATAAACTGTACAAGGAATCTAAAGGCAACAATATCACCTGAACTAAACTGCATGAGGCATCTAAAGGCAACAATATCACCTGAACTAAAACTTCATTAGGCATCTAAAGGCATCGATATTAACTCAATTAAACTGCATGATGCATCAAAAGGCAACAATATCACCTTCACTAAACTGCATGAGGCATCTGAAGGAAACAATATCACCTGTACTAAACTGCATGAGGCATCTAAAGGCAAAGCTATCACTTCAACTCAATTGCACCAGGCATCTGAAGGAAATGCTGTCACCTCCACTAGACTGTATGAGGCATCCACGGACAAGGCTATCACCTCAACAAAACTGCATGAGGCATCTAAAGGCAAGGCAATCACCTCAACTAAATTGCATTGGACATCTGAAGTAAATGCTATCACCTTAAATCAACTACATGAGGAATTTAAAGACAAGGTTTTCGCCTTAATTAAACTGCACAACAATATCACCTGAACTAAACTGCATGAGGTATCAGAAGTTAGCAATATCAGCTCCACTAAATACCTAGAGCCATCTAAGGTCAACAATATCACCTCAAATAACTGCATGAGACATCTAAAGGCAACAATATCACCTCAGTTAAACTGCATGAGCTATCAAAAGGCAACAATATCAAATCCACTAAACTGCATGAGGCATCTAAAGGCAACAATATCACCTCAACTAAACTGCATGAGGCATCAAAAGGCAACAATATCACCACAACTAAACTGCACGAGGAATCTAAAGGCAACAATATCACCACAACTAAACTGCACGAGGAATCTAAAGGCAACAATATCACTACAACTAAACTGCATGAGTGAACAATATAACCTCAAATAAACTGCATGTGGCATCTAAAAGCAACAATATTACCTGAACTAAACTTTATTAGGCATGTAAAGGCAACAATATAACCTCAACTAAACTGCATGAGACATCTGAAGGAAACAATATCACCTGCACTAAACTGCATGAAGCATCTGAAGACAACATCACCTGAACTAAACTGCATGAGGATATATAAAGGCAAAGCTATCATTTCAGCTAAATTGCACCAGGCATCTGAAGGAAATGCTGTCACCTCCAAAAGACTTTATGGGAAATCCACAGACAAGGCTATCACCTCAACTAAACTGCATGAAGCATCTAAATGCAAGGCAATCACCTCAACTAAATTGCATCGGGCATCTAAAGGCAACAATATCACTTCAACTAAACTGTACGAGGCATCAAAAGGCAACAATATAACCTCCACTAAACTGCATAAGGCATCTGAAGGAAACAATATAACCTGTACTAACCTGCATGAGGAATCTGAAGGCAAAGCTATCACTTCAACTAAATTGCACCAGGCATCTGAAAGAAATGCTGTCACCTCAACTAAAATGAATGAGGCATCTAATGGCAAAGCTGTCAGCTCAACCAAACTGCATGAGGCATCAAAAGGCAACAATAACACCTGAACTAAACTGCATGAGGCATCTAGAGGCAACAATATCATCTCAACTAAACTGCATGAGGCAACAATATCACCTGAACTAAACTGCATGAGGCATCTAAAGGCAACAATATCACCTCAACTAAACTGCAAGAGGCGTCTAAATGCAACAATATCACTTCAACTAAACTGCATGAGGCATGTGAAGGCAACAATAACACCTGATCTAAAGTGCATGAGTCATCTGAAGACAGCAATATAACCTGAACTAAATTGCATGAGGCATCTAAAGGCAGCAATATCACGTCAACTAAACTCAATCTGGGCAACAATATCACCTCAACTAAACTGCATGAGGCATCTGAAGGCAACAATACTACCTGAACGAAACTGCATGAGGCATCTAAAGGCAACAATAACACCTGAACTAAAGTGCATGAGGCATCTGAAGACAACAATATCACTTCAACTAAACTGCATGAGGCATCAAAAGGCAAAAATGTCACATCAACTAAACTGTACGAGGCATCTAAATGCATCAATATCACCACAACTAAACTGCGTGAGGCATCAAAAGGTAACACTATTACCTGAACTAAACTGCATTAGGCATCTAAAGGCAACAATATCACCTCAACTAAACTGCATGAGGCAACAATATCACCAACTAAACTGCATGAGGCATCTAAAGGCAACAATATCACCTGAACTAAACTTCATTATGCATCTAAAGGCAACAATATCACGTCAACTAAACTGCATGAGGCATCTAAAGGCAACAATATCACCTCAACTAAACTGTATGAGGCATCCGAAGGCAAGGGTGTCACCTCAACTAAACTGCATGATGCATCAAAAGGCCACAATATCCCCTCAAATAAACTGCATGAGGCAATAATATCACCTCAACTAAACTGCATGAGGCATCACATGTTAACACTATCACCTCAACTAAACTGCATGAGGCATCAAAAGGCAACAATATCACCTTCACTAAACTGCTTGAGGCATCTGAAGGCAATGCTGTCACCTCAACTAAACTGGATGATGCATCAAAAGGCATCCCTATCACCTCAAATAAACTGAATGAGGCAACAATATCTCCTCAACTAAACTGCATGAGGCATCTCATGGCAACAATATCACCTCAACTAAACTGCACAAGGCATCAAAAGGAAACCATATCACCCGAACTAACTGCATGAGGCATCTGAAAGCAACAATATTACCTGAACTAAACTGCATGAGGCTTCTAAAAGCAACAATATCACCTGAACTAAACTGCATGAGGCATCTAAAGGCAACAATAACTACCTGAACTAATCGGCATGAGGTACCTAAGGGGAACAATAACACCTGAACTAAAATGCATGAGGCATCTGAAGATAACAATATAACTTGAACTAAATTGCATGAGGCATCTAAAGGCAGCAATATCACGTCAACTAAACTGCATCTAGGCAACAATCTCACCTCAACTAAACTGCATGAGGCATCTAAAGGCAACAATATCACCTCAACTAAACTGCATGAGGCATCTGAAGGCAACAATACTACCTGAACTTATCTGCATGTGGCATCTAAAGGCAGCAATATCATGTCAACTAAACTGCATCTAGGCAACAATCTCACCTCAACTAAACTGCATGAGGCATCTAAAGGCAACAATATCACGTCAACTAAACTGCATCTAGGGAACAATATCATCTCAACTAAACTGCATGAGGCATCTAAAGACAACAATATCACCTCAACTAAACTGCATGAGGCAACAATATCACCTGATCTAAACTGCATGAGGCATCTAAAGGCAACAATATCACCTCAACTAAACTCCATTAAGCATCTGAACGCAACAATACTACCTGAACTAGTCTGCATGAGGTATCTAAAGGCAACAATAACACCTGAACTAAACTGCATGAGGCATCTGAAGATAACAATATAACTTGAACTAAATTGTGTGAGGCATCTAAAGGCAGCAATATCACGTCAACTAAACTGCATCTAGGCAACAATCTCACCTCAACTAAACTGCATGAGGCATCTAAAGGCAACAATATCACCTCAACTAAACTGCATGAGGCATCAAAAGGCAACAATATCACCACAACTAAACTGCACGAGGAATCTAAAGGCAACAATATCACCACAACTAAACTGCACGAGGAATCTAAAGGCAACAATATCACCACAACTAAACTGCATGAGTGAACAATATAACCTCACATAAACTGCATGTGGCATCTAAAAGCAACAATATCACCTGAACTAAACTTTATTAGGCATGGTAAGGCAACAATATAACCTCAACTAAACTGCATGTGGCATCTGAAGGAAACAATATCACCTGCACTAAACTGCATGAAGCATCTGAAGACAACATCACCTGAACTAAACTGCATGAGGATATATAAAGGCAAAGCTATCACTTCAGCTAAATTGCACCAGGCATCTGAAGGAAATGCTGTCACCTCCAAAAGACTTTATGAGGCATCCACAGACAAGGCTATCACCTCAACTAAACTGCATGAAGCATCTAAATGCAAGGCAATCACCTCAACTAAATTGCATCGGGCATCTAAAGGCAACAATATCACTTCAACTAAACTGTACGAGGCATCAAAAGGCAACAATATAACCTCCACTAAACTGCATAAGGCATCTGAAGGAAACAATATAACCTGTACTAAACTGCATGAGGAATCTGAAGGCAAAGCTATCACTTCAACTAAATTGCACCAGGCATCTGAAGGAAATGCTGTCACCTCAACTAAAATGAATGAGGCATCTAAAGGCAAAGCTGTCAGCTCAACTAAACTGCATGAGGCATCAAAAGGCAACAATATCACCTCAACTAAACTGTACGAGGCATCTAAAGGCAACAATATCACCTCAACTAAACTATATGAGGCATCTAAAGGCAAAGCTGTCAGCTCAACTAAACTCCATGAGGGATCAAAAGGCAACAATATCACCTTCACTAAACTGCATGAGGCATCCGAAGGCAAGGGTGTCACCTCACCTAAACTGCATGAGGCAACAATATCAACGGAACTATACTTCATTGACATCTAAAGGCAACAATATCACCTCAACAAAACTGCATGATGCATCAAAAGGCAACAATATCACCTCAACGAAACTGCATGATGCATCAAAAGGCAACAATATCACCTCCACTAAACGGCATGAGGCATCTGAAGGAAACAATATCACCTGTACTAAACTGCATGACGCATCTGAAGGAAACAATATCACCTGTACTAAACTGCATGAGGCATCTGAAGACAACAATATCACCTGAACTAAACTGCATGAGGCATCCGAAGGCAAGAGTGTCACCTCAACTAAACTGCATGATGCATCAAAAGGCACCTCCACTAAATTGCATGAGGCATCTGAAGGAAACAATATCACCTGAACTAAACTGCATGAGGCATCTGAAGACAACAATCTCACCTGAACTAAACTGCATGAGGCATCTTAAGGTAAAGCTATCACTTCAATTAAATTGCACCAGGCGTCTGAAGGAAATGCTGTCACCTCCACTAGACTGTATGAGGCATCCAAGGATGATGCTATCACCTCAACAAAACTGCAGGAGGCATCTAAAGGCAAGGCAATCACCTCAACTAAATTGCATTGGACATCTGAAGTAAATGCTATCACCTTAAATAAACTACATGAGGAAATTAAAGACAAGGTTTTTGCCTTAATTAAACTGCACAACAATGTCACCTGAACTAAACAGCATAAGGCATCTGAAGGCAGCAATATCAGGTCTAATAAATACCATGAGCCATCTAAAGGAAACAATATCACCTCAAATAACTGCATGAGCCATTTAAAGGCAACATTATCACCTCAGTTAAACTGCATGAGGCATCAAAATGCAACAATATCACCTCCACTAAACTGCATGAGTCATCTAAAGGCAACAATATCACCTCAACTAAACTGCATGAAGCATCAAAAGGCAACAATATCACCTCAACTAAACTGTACAAGTCATCTAAAGGCAACAATATCACCACAACTAAACTGTGTGAGGCATCAAAAGGTAACACTATCACCTGAACTAAACTGCATTAGGCATCTAAAGGCAACAATATCAACTCAGCTAAACTGCATGAGGCAACAATAGCACCTCAACTAAACTGCATGAGGCATCTAAAGGCAACAATATCACCTGAACTAAAACTTCATTAGGCATTAAAAGGCAACAATATCACCTCCACTAAACTGCATGAGGCATCTGAAGGAAACAATATCACCTGTACTAAACTGCACGAGGCATCAGAAGAGAACAGTATCACCTGAACAAAACTGCATGAGGCATCTAAAGGCAAAGCTATCACTTCAACTCAATTGCACCAGGCATCTGTAGGAAATGATGTCACCTCCACTAGACTGTATGAGGCATCCACGGACAAGGCTATCACCTCAACTAAACTGCATGATGCATCAAAAGGCAACAATATCATCTCAAATAAACTGCATGAGGCCACAATATCACCTCAACTAAACTGCAAGAGGTATCTAAAGGCGACAATATCACTTCAATTAAACTGCGCGAGGCATCAAAAGGAAACAATATCCCCTGAACTAAACTGCATGAGGCATCTGAATGCAACAATATTACGTGAAATAAACTGCATGAGGCTTCTAAAAGCAACAATATCGCCAGAACTAAACTGCATGAGGCATCTGAAGACAACAATTTTACCTGAACTAAACTGCATGAGGCATCTAAAGGCAACAATATCACCTCAACTAAACTGCATTAGTCATATGAAGACAACAATATTTCCTGAGCTAAACTGCATGAGGCATCTAAAGGCAACAATAAAACCTGAATTAACTGCATGAGGCATCTGAACACAATAATATAACCTGAACTAAACTGCATGATGTATCTAAAGGCAACAATATCACGTCAACTAAACTGCATGAGGCACCTAACAGCAACAATATCACCTCAACTAAACTGCATGAGGCATCTAAAGACAACAATATCACCTCAACTAAACTGCATGAGGCATTTAATGCAACAATATCACCTCAACTAAACTGCATGAGGCATCTAAAGACAACATTATCACCTCAACTAAACTGCATGAGGCACCTAACAGCAACAATATCACCTGAACTAAATTGCATGAGGCATCTGAACACAACAATATAACCTGAACTAAACTGCATGAGGCATCTAAAGGCAACAATATCACCTTAACTAAACTGCATGAGGCATCTAAAGACAACAATATCACCTCAACTAAACTGCATGAGGCATCTAAAGACAACAATATCACCTCAACTAAACTGCATGAGGCATCAAAAGGCAAAGCTGTCAACTAAACTGCAAGATGCATCAAAAGGCACCACCACTAAATTGCATGAGGCATCTGAAGGAAACAATATCACCTGAACTAAACTGCATGAGGCATCTGAAGACAACAATCTCACCCGAACTAAACTGCATGAGGCATCTAAAGGTAAGCTATCACTTCAACTAAATTGCACCAGGCGTCTGAAGGAAATGCTGTCACCTCCACTAAACTGTATGAGGCATCCAAGGACGATGCTCTCACCTCAACAAAACTGCATGAGGCATCAAAATGCAACAATATCACCTCCACTAAACTGCATGAGGCATCTAAAGGCAACAATATCACCTCAACTAAACTGCATGAGGCATCTAAAGGCAACAATATCACCTGAACTAAAACTTCATTAGGCATCTAAAGGCATCAATATTAACTCAATTAAACTGCATGATGCATCAAAAGGCAACAATATCACCTCCACTAAACTGCATGAGGCATCTGAAGGAAACAATATCACCTGTACTAAACTGCATGAGGCATCAGAAGAGAACAGTATCACCTGAACAAAACTGCATGAGGCATCTAAAGGCAAAGCTATCACTTCAACTCAATTGCACCAGGCATCTGAAGGAAATGCTGTCACCTCCACTAGACTGTATGAGGCATCCACGGACAAGGCTATCACCTCAACAAAACTGCATGAGGCATCTAAAGGCAAGGCAATCACCTCAACTAAATTGCATTGGACATCTGAAGTAAATGCTATCACCTTAAATCAACTACATGAGGAATTTAAAGACAAGGTTTTCGCCTTAATTAAACTGCACAACAATATCACCTGAACTAAACTGCATGGGGTATCAGAAGTTAGCAATATCAGCTCCACTAAATACCTAGAGCCATCTAAAGGCAACAATATCACCTCAGTTAAACTGCATGAGCTATCAAAAGGCAACAATATCAAATCCACTAAACTGCATGAGGCATCTAAAGGCAACAATATCACCTCAACTAAACTGCATGAGGCATCAAAAGGCAACAATATCACCACAACTAAACTGCACGAGGAATCTAAAGGCAACAATATCACCACAACTAAACTGCACGAGGAATCTAAAGGCAACAATATCACTACAACTAAACTGCATGAGTGAACAATATAACCTCAAATAAACTGCATGTGGCATCTAAAAGCAACAATATTACCTGAACTAAACTTTATTAGGCATGTAAAGGCAACAATATAACCTCAACTAAACTGCATGAGACATCTGAAGGAAACAATATCACCTGCACTAAACTGCATGAAGCATCTGAAGACAACATCACCTGAACTAAACTGCATGAGGATATATAAAGGCAAAGCTATCATTTCAGCTAAATTGCACCAGGCATCTGAAGGAAATGCTGTCACCTCCAAAAGACATTATGGGAAATCCACAGACAAGGCTATCACCTCAACTAAACTGCATGAAGCATCTAAATGCAAGGCGATCACCTCAACTAAATTGCATCGGGCATCTAAAGGCAACAATATCACTTCAACTAAACTGTACGAGGCATCAAAAGGCAACAATATAACCTCCACTAAACTGCATAAGGCATCTGAAGGAAACAATATAACCTGTACTAACCTGCATGAGGAATCTGAAGGCAAAGCTATCACTTCAACTAAATTGCACCAGGCATCTGAAAGAAATGCTGTCACCTCAACTAAAATGAATGAGGCATCTAATGGCAAAGCTGTCAGCTCAACTAAACTGCATGAGGCATCAAAATGCAACAATAACACCTGAACTAAACTGCATGAGGCATCTAGAGGCAACAATATCACCTCAACTAAACTGCATGAGGCAACAATATCACCTGAACTAAACTGCATGAGGCATCTAAAGGCAACAATATCACCTCAACTAAACTGCAAGAGGCGTCTAAATGCAACAATATCACTTCAACTAAACTGCATGAGGCATGTGAAGGAAACAATATTACCTGAACTAAACTGCATGAGACATCTGAAGGCAACAATATTACCTGAACTAAACTGCATAAGGCATCTAAAGGCAACAATAACACCTGATCTAAAGTGCATGAGTCATCTGAAGACAGCAATATAACCTGAACTAAATTGCATGAGGCATCTAAAGGCAGCAATATCACGTCAACTAAACTCAATCTGGGCAACAATATCACCTCAACTAAACTGCATGAGGCATCTGAAGGAAACAAAATTACCTGTACTAAACTGCATGAGGCATCTGAAGGCAACAATACTACCTTAACTAAACTGCATGAGGCATCTAAAGGCAACAATAACACCTGAACTAAATTGCATGACTCATCTGAAGACAACAATATCACCTCAACTAAACTGCATGAGGCATCTAAAGGCAACAATATCACCTCAACTAAACTGCATGAGGCGTCTAAATGCAACAATATCACCTCAACTAAACTGCATGAGGCAACAATATCACCTCAACTAAACTGCATGAGGCATCTGAAGGCAGCAATATCACCTCAACTAAACTGCATCTAGGCAACAATATCACCTCAACTAAACTGCATGAGGCATCTGAAGGAAACCATATTACCTGTACTAAACTGCATGAGGCATCTGAAGGCAACAATACTACCTTAACTAAACTGCATGAGGCATCTAAAGGCAACAATAACACCTGAACTAAATTGCATGACTCATCTGAAGACCACAATATCACCTCAACTAAACTGCATGAGGCATCTAAAGGCAAAGCTGTCAACTCATCTAAACTGCATGATGCATCAAAAGGCACCTCCACTTAATTGCATGAGGCTTCTGAAGCAACAATATCACCTCAACTAAACTGCAAGAGGCATATAAAGGCAACAATATCACCTGAACTAAACTTCATTAGGCATCTAAAGGCAACATTATCACCTCAACTAAACTACATGATGCATCAAAAGGCAACAATATGACCTCCACTAAACTGCATGAGGCATCTGAAGGAAACAATATCTCCTGTACTAAACTGCATGAGGCATCTGAAGACAACAATATTACATGAACTAAACCGCATGAGGCATCTAAAGGCAACAATATCACCTCAACTAAACTGTATGAGGCATCTAAAGCAAAGCTGTCAGCTCAACTAAAATGCATGAGGCATCAAAAGGCAACAATATCACCTTCACTAAACTGCATGAGGGATCTGAAGGCAAGGCTGTCACCTTAACTAAACTGCATGATGCATCAAAAGGCAACCCTATCACCTCAAATAAACTGAATGAGGCAACAATATCACCTCAACTAAACTGCATGAGGCATCTCATGGCAACAATATCACCTTAACTAAACTGCACAAGGCATCAAAAGGAAAGAATATCACCCGAACTAACTGTATGAGGCATCTGAAGGCAACAATATTACCTGAACTAAACTGCATGAGGCTTCTAAAAGCAATAATATCACCTGAACTAAACTGCATGAGGCATCTATAGGCAACAATATCACCTCAACTAAACTGCATGAGGCATCTGAAGGCAACAATACTACCTGAACTAAACTGCATGAGGCATCTAAAGGCAACAAAAACACCTGAACTAAAGTGCATAAGGCATCTGAAGACAACAATATAACCTGAACTAAATTGCATGAAGCATCTAAAGGCAGCGGTATCACGTCAACTAAACTGCATCTAGGCAACAATATCACCTCAACTAAACTGCATGAGGCATCTGAAGGAAACAATATTACCTGTGCTAAACTGCATGAGGCATCTGAAGGCAACAATACTACCTGAATTAAACTGCATGAGGCATCTAAAGGCAACAATAACACCTGAACTAAAGTGCATGAGGAATCTGAAGACAACAATATAACCTGAACTAAATTGCATGAGGCATCTAAAGGCAGCAATATCACGTCAACTAAACTGCATGAGGCATCTGAAGGAAACAAATTTACCTGAACTAAACTGCATGAGGCATCTGAAGGCAATGCTCTCACCTCAACTAAACTGCATGATGCATCAAAAGGCAACAATATCACCTCAAATAAACTGAATGAGGCAACAATATCAGCTCAACTACACTGCATGAGGCATCTCATGGCAACAATATCACCTAAACTAAACTTCAAAAGGCATCAAAAGGAAACAATATCACCCGAACTAACTGCATGAGGCATCGGAAGGCGACAATGCTACCTGAACTAAACTGCATGAGGCATCTAAAGGCAACAATAACACCTGAACTAAACTGCATGAGGCATCTAAAGGCAACAATATCATGTCAACTAAACTGCATGAGGCAACAATATCACCTGAACTAAACTGCATGAGGCATCTAAAGGCAAAAATATCACCTCAAGTAAACTGCACAAGGCATCAAAAGGAAACAATATCACCAGAACTAAACTGCATGAGGCATCTGAATGGAACAATATTACCTGAACTAAACTGCATGAGGCTTCTAAAAGCCACAATATTGCCTGAACTAAACTGCATGAGGCATCTGTAGACAACAATATCACAAGAACTAAACTGCATTAGGCATCTAAAGGCAACAATATCACCTCAACTAAACTGCATGAGGCATCTGAAGGAAACAATATTACCTGAACTAAACTGCATGAGGCATCTGAAGGCAATGCTGTCACCTCAACTAAACTGGATGATGCATCAAAAGGCAACACTATCACCTCAAATAAACTGAATGAGGCAACAATATCACCTCAACTAAACTGCATGACGCATCTCATGGCAACAATATACCCTTAACTAAACTGCACAAGGCATCAAAAGGAAACAATATCACCGGAACTAAACTGCATGAGGCTTCTAAAAGCAACAATATCACCTGAACTAAACTGCATGAGGCATCTAAAGGCAACAATATCACCTCAACTAAACTGCATGAGGCATCTGAAGGCAACAATACTACCTGAACTAAACTGCATGAGGCATCTAAAGGCAACAATAACACCTGAACTAAAGTGCATGAGGCATCTGAAGACAACAATATCACCTCAACTAAACTGCATGAGGCATCAAAAGGCAAAAATGTCACATCAACTAAACTGTACGAGGCATCTAAAGGCATCAATATCACCACAACTAAACTGCGTGAGGCATCAAAAGGTAACACTATTACCTGAACTAAACTGCATTAGGCATCTAAAGGCAACAATATCACCTCAACTAAACTGCATGAGGCAACAATATCACCAACTAAACTGCATGAGGCATCTAAAGGCAACAATATCACCTGAACTAAACTTCATTATGCATCTAAAGGCAACAATATCAAGTCAACTAAACTGCATGAGGCATCTAAAGGCAACAATATCACCTCAACTAAACTGTATGAGGCATCCGAAGGCAAGGGTGTCACCTCAACTAAACTGCATGATCCATCAAAAGGCCACAATATCCCCTCAAATAAACTGCATGAGGCAATAATATCACCTCAACTAAACTGCATGAGGCATCACATGTTAACACTATCACCTCAACTAAACTGCATGAGGCATCAAAAGGCAACAATATCACCTTCACTAAACTGCTTGAGGCATCTGAAGGCAATGCTGTCACCTCAACTAAACTGGATGATGCATCAAAAGGCATCACTATCACCTCAAATAAACTGAATGAGGCAACAATATCTCCTCAACTAAACTGCATGAGGCATCTCATGGCAACAATATCACCTCAACTAAACTGCACAAGGCATCAAAAGGAAACCATATCACCTGAACTAACTGCATGAGGCATCTGAAGGCAACAATATTACCTGAACTAAACTGCATGAGGCTTCTAAAAGCAACAATATCACCTGAACTAAACTGCATGAGGCATCTAAAGGCAACAATATCACCTCAACTAAACTGCATGAGGCATCTGAAGGCAACAATACTACCTGAACTAATCGGCATGAGGTACCTAAGGGGAACAATAACACCTGAACTAAAATGCATGAGGCATCTGAAGATAACAATATAACTTGAACTAAATTGCATGAGGCATCTAAAGGCAGCAATATCACGTCAACTAAACTGCATCTAGGCAACAATCTCACCTCAACTAAACTGCATGAGGCATCTAAAGGCAACAATATCACCTCAACTAAACTGCATGAGGCATCTGAAGGCAACAATACTACCTGAACTTATCTGCATGTGGCATCTAAAGGCAGCAATATCATGTCAACTAAACTGCATCTAGGCAACAATATCAACTCAACTAAACTACATGAGGCATCTAAAGGCAATAATATCACCTCAACTAAACTGCATGAGGCATCTGAAGGCAACAATACTACCTGAACTAATCTGCATGAGGTATCTAAAGGCAACAATAACACCTGAACTAAACTGCATGAGGCATCTGAAGATAACAATATAACTTGAACTAAATTGCATGAGGCATCTAAAGGCAGCAATATCACGTCAACTAAACTGCATCTAGGCAACAATCTCACCTCAACTAAACTGCATGAGGCATCTGAAGGAAACCATATTACCTGAACTAAACTGCATGAGGCATCTGAAGGCAACAATATCACCTCAACTAAACTGCATGAGGCATCTGAAGGCAACAATACTACCTGAACTAATCTGCATGAGGTATCTAAAGGCAACAATAACACCTGAACTAAACTGCATGAGGCATCTGAAGATAACAATATAACTTGAACTAAATTGCATGAGGCATCTAAAGGCAGCAATATCACGTCAACTAAACTGCATCTAGGCAACAATCTCACCTCAACTAAACTGCATGAGGCATCTGAAGGAAACCATATTACCTGAACTAAACTGCATGAGGCATCTGAAGGCAACAATACTACCTTAACTAAACTGCATGAGGCATCAAAAGGAAAGAATATCACCCGAACTAACTGTATGAGGCATCTGAAGGCAACAATATTACCTGAACTAAACTGCATGAGGCTTCTAAAAGCAATAATATCACCTGAACTAAACTGCATGAGGCATCTATAGGCAACAATATCACCTCAACTAAACTGCATGAGGCATCTGAAGGCAACAATACTACCTGAACTAAACTGCATGAGGCATCTAAAGGCAACAAAAACACCTGAACTAAAGTGCATAAGGCATCTGAAGACAACAATATAACCTGAACTAAATTGCATGAAGCATCTAAAGGCAGCGTTATCACGTCAACTAAACTGCATCTAGGCAACAATATCACCTCAACTAAACTGCATGAGGCATCTGAAGGAAACAATATTACCTGTGCTAAACTGCATGAGGCATCTGAAGGCAACAATACTACCTGAATTAAACTGCATGAGGCATCTAAAGGCAACAATAACACCTGAACTAAAGTGCATGAGGAATCTGAAGACAACAATATAACCTGAACTAAATTGCATGAGGCATCTAAAGGCAGCAATATCACGTCAACTAAACTGCATGAGGCATCTGAAGGAAACAAATTTACCTGAACTAAACTGCATGAGGCATCTGAAGGCAATGCTCTCACCTCAACTAAACTGCATGATGCATCAAAAGGCAACAATATCACCTCAAATAAACTGAATGAGGCAACAATATCAGCCCAACTACACTGCATGAGGCATCTCATGGCAACAATATCACCTCAACTAAACTTCAAAAGGCATCAAAAGGAAACAATATCACCCGAACTAACTGCATGAGGCATCTGAAGGCGACAATGCTACCTGAACTAAACTGCATGAGGCATCTAAAGGCAACAATATCACCTCAACTAAACTGTATGAGGCATCTAAAGCAAAGCTGTCAGCTCAACTAAAATGCATGAGGCATCAAAAGGCAACAATATCACCTTCACTAAACTGCATGAGGGATCTGAAGGCAAGGCTGTCACCTTAACTAAACTGCATGATGCATCAAAAGGCAACCCTATCACCTCAAATAAACTGAATGAGGCAACAATATCACCTCAACTAAACTGCATGAGGCATCTCATGGCAACAATATCACCTTAACTAAACTGCACAAGGCATCAAAAGGAAAGAATATCACCCGAACTAACTGTATGAGGCATCTGAAGGCAACAATATTACCTGAACTAAACTGCATGAGGCTTCTAAAAGCAATAATATCACCTGAACTAAACTGCATGAGGCATCTATAGGCAACAATATCACCTCAACTAAACTGCATGAGGCATCTGAAGGCAACAATACTACCTGAACTAAACTGCATGAGGCATCTAAAGGCAACAAAAACACCTGAACTAAAGTGCATAAGGCATCTGAAGACAACAATATAACCTGAACTAAATTGCATGAAGCATCTAAAGGCAGCGTTATCACGTCAACTAAACTGCATCTAGGCAACAATATCACCTCAACTAAACTGCATGAGGCATCTGAAGGAAACAATATTACCTGTGCTAAACTGCATGAGGCATCTGAAGGCAACAATACTACCTGAATTAAACTGCATGAGGCATCTAAAGGCAACAATAACACCTGAACTAAAGTGCATGAGGAATCTGAAGACAACAATATAACCTGAACTAAATTGCATGAGGCATCTAAAGGCAGCAATATCACGTCAACTAAACTGCATGAGGCATCTGAAGGAAACAAATTTACCTGAACTAAACTGCATGAGGCATCTGAAGGCAATGCTCTCACCTCAACTAAACTGCATGATGCATCAAAAGGCAACAATATCACCTCAAATAAACTGAATGAGGCAACAATATCAGCCCAACTACACTGCATGAGGCATCTCATGGCAACAATATCACCTCAACTAAACTTCAAAAGGCATCAAAAGGAAACAATATCACCCGAACTAACTGCATGAGGCATCTGAAGGCGACAATGCTACCTGAACTAAACTGCATGAGGCATCTAAAGGCAACAATATCACCTCAACTAAACTGTATGAGGCATCTAAAGCAAAGCTGTCAGCTCAACTAAAATGCATGAGGCATCAAAAGGCAACAATATCACCTTCACTAAACTGCATGAGGGATCTGAAGGCAAGGCTGTCACCTTAACTAAACTGCATGATGCATCAAAAGGCAACCCTATCACCTCAAATAAACTGAATGAGGCAACAATATCACCTCAACTAAACTGCATGAGGCATCTCATGGCAACAATATCACCTTAACTAAACTGCACAAGGCATCAAAAGGAAAGAATATCACCCAAACTAACTGTATGAGGCATCTGAAGGCAACAATATTACCTGAACTAAACTGCATGAGGCTTCTAAAAGCAATAATATCACCTGAACTAAACTGCATGAGGCATCTATAGGCAACAATATCACCTCAACTAAACTGCATGAGGCATCTGAAGGCAACAATACTACCTGAACTAAACTGCATGAGGCATCTAAAGGCAACAAAAACACCTGAACTAAAGTGCATAAGGCATCTGAAGACAACAATATAACCTGAACTAAATTGCATGAAGCATCTAAAGGCAGCGGTATCACGTCAACTAAACTGCATCTAGGCAACAATATCACCTCAACTAAACTGCATGAGGCATCTGAAGGAAACAATATTACCTGTGCTAAACTGCATGAGGCATCTGAAGGCAACAATACTACCTGAATTAAACTACATGAGGCATCTAAAGGCAACAATAACACCTGAACTAAAGTGCATGAGGAATCTGAAGACAACAATATAACCTGAACTAAATTGCATGAGGCATCTAAAGGCAGCAATATCACGTCAACTAAACTGCATGAGGCATCTGAAGGAAACAAATTTACCTGAACTAAACTGCATGAGGCATCTGAAGGCAATGCTCTCACCTCAACTAAACTGCATGATGCATCAAAAGGCAACAATATCACCTCAAATAAACTGAATGAGGCAACAATATCAGCCCAACTACACTGCATGAGGCATCTCATGGCAACAATATCACCTCAACTAAACTTCAAAAGGCATCAAAAGGAAACAATATCACCCGAACTAACTGCATGAGGCATCTGAAGGCGACAATGCTACCTGAACTAAACTGCATGAGGCATCTAAAGGCAACAATATCACCTCAACTAAACTGTATGAGGCATCTAAAGCAAAGCTGTCAGCTCAACTAAAATGCATGAGGCATCAAAAGGCAACAATATCACCTTCACTAAACTGCATGAGGGATCTGAAGGCAAGGCTGTCACCTTAACTAAACTGCATGATGCATCAAAAGGCAACCCTATCACCTCAAATAAACTGAATGAGGCAACAATATCACCTCAACTAAACTGCATGAGGCATCTCATGGCAACAATATCACCTTAACTAAACTGCACAAGGCATCAAAAGGAAAGAATATCACCCGAACTAACTGTATGAGGCATCTGAAGGCAACAATATTACCTGAACTAAACTGCATGAGGCTTCTAAAAGCAATAATATCACCTGAACTAAACTGCATGAGGCATCTATAGGCAACAATATCACCTCAACTAAACTGCATGAGGCATCTGAAGGCAACAATACTACCTGAACTAAACTGCATGAGGCATCTAAAGGCAACAAAAACACCTGAACTAAAGTGCATAAGGCATCTGAAGACAACAATATAACCTGAACTAAATTGCATGAAGCATCTAAAGGCAGCGGTATCACGTCAACTAAACTGCATCTAGGCAACAATATCACCTCAACTAAACTGCATGAGGCATCTGAAGGAAACAATATTACCTGTGCTAAACTGCATGAGGCATCTGAAGGCAACAATACTACCTGAATTAAACTGCATGAGGCATCTAAAGGCAACAATAACACCTGAACTAAAGTGCATGAGGAATCTGAAGACAACAATATAACCTGAACTAAATTGCATGAGGCATCTAAAGGCAGCAATATCACGTCAACTAAACTGCATGAGGCATCTGAAGGAAACAAATTTACCTGAACTAAACTGCATGAGGCATCTGAAGGCAATGCTCTCACCTCAACTAAACTGCATGATGCATCAAAAGGCAACAATATCACCTCAAATAAACTGAATGAGGCAACAATATCAGCTCAACTACACTGCATGAGGCATCTCATGGCAACAATATCACCTCAACTAAACTTCAAAAGGCATCAAAAGGAAACAATATCACCCGAACTAACTGCATGAGGCATCGGAAGGCGACAATGCTACCTGAACTAAACTGCATGAGGCATCTAAAGGCAACAATAACACCTGAACTAAACTGCATGAGGCATCTAAAGGCAACAATATCATGTCAACTAAACTGCATGAGGCAACAATATCACCTGAACTAAACTGCATTAGGCATCTAAAGGCAACAATATCACCTCAACTAAACTGCATGAGGCATCTGAAGGAAACAATATTACCTAAACTAAACTGCATGAGGCATCTGAAGGCAATGCTGTCACCTCAACTAAACTGGATGATGCATCAAAAGGCAACACTATCACCTCAAATAAACTGAATGAGGCAACAATATCACCTCAACTAAACTGCATGACGCATCTCATGGCAACAATATACCCTTAACTAAACTGCACAAGGCATCAAAAGGAAACAATATCACCGGAACTAAACTGCATGAGGCTTCTAAAAGCAACAATAACACCTGAACTAAAGTGCATGAGGCATCTGAAGACAACAATATCACCTCAACTAAACTGCATGAGGCATCAAAAGGCAAAAATGTCACATCAACTAAACTGTACGAGGCATCTAAAGGCATCAATATCACCACAACTAAACTGCGTGAGGCATCAAAAGGTAACACTATTACCTGAACTAAACTGCATTAGGCATCTAAAGGCAACAATATCACCTCAACTAAACTGCATGAGACAACAATATCACCAACTAAACTGCATGAGGCATCTAAAGGCAACAATATCACCTGAACTAAACTTTATTATGCATCTAAAGGCAACAATATCACGTCAACTAAACTGCATGAGGCATCTAAAGGCAACAATATCACCTCAACTAAACTGTATGAGGCATCCGAAGGCAAGGGTGTCACCTCAACTAAACTGCATGATGCATCAAAAGGCCACAATATCCCCTCAAATAAACTGCATGAGGCAATAATATCACCTCAACTAAACTGCATGAGGCATCACATGTTAACACTATCACCTCAACTAAACTGCATGAGGCATCAAAAGGCAACAATATCACCTTCACTAAACTGCTTGAGGCATCTGAAGGCAATGCTGTCACCTCAACTAAACTGGATGATGCATCAAAAGGCATCACTATCACCTCAAATAAACTGAATGAGGCAACAATATCTCCTCAACTAAACTGCATGAGGCATCTCATGGCAACAATATCACCTCAACTAAACTGCACAAGGCATCAAAAGGAAACCATATCACCTGAACTAACTGCATGAGGCATCTGAAGGCAACAATATTACCTGAACTAAACTGCATGAGGCTTCTAAAAGCAACAATATCACCTGAACTAAACTGCATGAGGCATCTAAAGGCAACAATATCACCTCAACTAAACTGCATGAGGCATCTGAAGGCAACAATACTACCTGAACTAATCGGCATGAGGTACCTAAGGGGAACAATAACACCTGAACTAAAATGCATGAGGCATCTGAAGATAACAATATAACTTGAACTAAATTGCATGAGGCATCTAAAGGCAGCAATATCACGTCAACTAAACTGCATCTAGGCAACAATCTCACCTCAACTAAACTGCATGAGGCATCTAAAGGCAACAATATCACCTCAACTAAACTGCATGAGGCATCTGAAGGCAACAATACTACCTGAACTTATCTGCATGTGGCATCTAAAGGCAGCAATATCATGTCAACTAAACTGCATCTAGGCAACAATATCAACTCAACTAAACTACATGAGGCATCTAAAGGCAACAATATCACCTCAACTGAACTGCATGAGGCATCTACAGGCAACAATATCACCTCAACTAAACTGCATGAGGCATCTGAAGGCAACAATACTACCTGAACTAATCTGCATGAGGTATCTAAAGGCAACAATAACACCTGAACTAAACTGCATGAGGCATCTGAAGATAACAATATAACTTGAACTAAATTGCATGAGGCATCTAAAGGCAGCAATATCACGTCAACTAAACTGCATCTAGGCAACAATCTCACCTCAACTAAACTGCATGAGGCATCTAAAGGCAACAATATCACGTCAACTAAACTGCATCTAGGGAACAATATCATCTCAACTAAACTGCATGAGGCATCTAAAGACAACAATATCACCTCAACAAAACTGCATGAGGCAACAATATCACCTGATCTAAACTGCATGAGGCATCTAAAGGCAACAATATCACCTCAACTAAACTCCATGAAGCATCTGAAGGCAACAATACTACCTGAACTAGTCTGCATGAGGTATCTAAAGGCAACAATAACACCTGAACTAAATTGCATGAGGCATCTGAAGATAACAATATAACTTGAACTAAATTGCATGAGGCATCTAAAGGCAGCAATATCACGCCAACTCAACTGCATCTAGGCAACAATCTCACCTCAACTAAACTGCATGAGGCATCTAAAGGCAACAATATCACCTCACCTAAACTGCATGAGGCATCTGAAGGCAACAATACTACCTGAACTAATCTGCATGAGGCATCTAAAGGCAGCAATATCACGTCAACTAAACTGCATCTATGCAACAATATCACCTCAACTAAACTGCATGAGGCATCTAAAGGCAACAATATCACCTCAACTAAACTGCATGAGGCAACAATATCACGTGAACTAAACTGCATGAGGCATCTAAAGACAACAATATCACCTCAACTAAACTGCATGAGGCAACAATATCACCTGATCTAAACTGCATGAGGCATCTAAATGCAACAATATCACCTCAACTAAATCCATGAAGCATCTAACTGCAACAATTTCACCACAAATAAACTGCATGAGGCAACAATATCACCTCAACTAATCTGCATGACTCATCTGAAGACAACAATATCACCTCAACTAAACTGCATGATGCATCTAAAGGCAAAGCTGTCAACTCAACTAAACTGCATGAGGCATTAAAAGGCAACAATATCACGTTCACTAAACTATATGAGGCATCCAATGGCAAGGGTGCCACCTCAACTAAACTGCATGAAGCATCTAAATACAAGGCAATCACCTCAACTAAATTGCATTGGGCATCTGAAGTAAATGCTATCACCTTAAATAAAGTACATGAGGAATTTAAAGACAAGGCATCTGAAGGCAACAATATCACCCAATCTAAACTGCATGAGGCAAAAATATCACTTGAACTAAACTGCATGAGGCATCTAAAGGCAACAATATCACCTCAACTAAACTGCATGAGGCATCTAAAGGCAACAATATCACCTCAACTAAACTGTACGATGCATCTAAAGGCAACACTATCACCACAACTAAACTGCATGAGGCATCAAAAGGCAACAATATCACCTCCACTAAACTGCCTGAGGCATCTGAAGGAAACAATATAACCTGTACTAAACTGCATGAGGAATCTGAAGACAACAATATGACCTCAACTAAACTGTATGAGGCATCTAAAGGCAAAGCTGTCAGCTCAACTAAACTCCATGAGGGATCAAAAGGCAACAATATCACCTTCACTAAACTGCATGAGGCATCCCAAGGCAAGGGTGTCACCTCAAATAAACTGCATGAAGCAACAATATCACCTCAACTAAACTGCATGAGGCATCTAAATGCAACATTATCACCTCAACTAAACTGCATGATGCATCAAAAGGCAACAATATCACCTCCACTAAACTGCATGAGGCATCTGAAGGAAACAATATCTTCTGTACTAAACTTCATGAGGCATCTGAAGACAACAATATTTTCTGAACTAAACTGCATGAGGCATCCGAAGGCAAGGGTGTCACCTCAACTAAACTGCATGATGCATCAAAAGTTAACACTGTCACCTCAACTAAACTGCATGAGGCATCTAAAGGCAAAGCTGTCAGCTCAACTAAACTGCATGAGGCATCAAAAGGTAACAATATCACCTTCACTAAACTGTATGAGGGATCTGAAGGCAAGGCTGTCACCTTAACTAAACTGCATGATGAATCAAAAGGCAACAATATCATCTCAAATAAACTGAATGGGGCAACAATTTCACCTCAACTAAACTGCATGAGGCATCTCAAGGCAACAATATCACCTCAACTAAACTGCACAAGGCATCAAAAGGAAACAATATCACCAGAACTAAACTGCATGAGGCACCTGAAGGCAACAATATTACCGGAACTAAACTGCATGAGGCTTCTAAAAGCAACAATATCACCTCAACTAAACTGCATGAGGCATCTGAAGACAACAATATCACCCGAACTAAACTGCATAAGGCATCTAAAGGCAACAATATCACCTCAACTAAACTGCATGAGGCATCTGAAAGAAACAATATTACCTGTACTAAACTGCATGAGGCATCTGAAGGCAACAATACTACCTGAACTAAACTGCATGAGGCATCTAACGGCTGAAATAACACCTGAACTAAACTGCATGAGGCATCTGAAGACAACAATATAACTTGAACTAAATTGCATGAGGCATCTAAAGGCAGCAATATCACGTCAACTAAACTGCATCTAGGCAACAATATCACCTCAACAAAACTGCATGAGGCATCTAAAGGCAACAATATCACCTCAACTAAACTGCATGAGGCATCTAAATACAACAATATCACCTCAACTAAACTGCATGAGGCATCTAAAGGCAACAATATCACCTCAACTAAACTGCATGAGGCAACAATATCACCTGAACTAAACTGCATGAGGCATCTAAAGGTAACAATATCACCTCAACTGAACTGAATGAGGCAACAATATCACTTCAACTAAACTGCATGAGGCATCTGAAGGAAAGCATATTACCTGAACTAAACTGAATGAGGCATCTGAAGGCAACAATACTACCTGAACTAAACTGCATGAGGCATCTAAAGGCAAGGCTGTCAACTCAACTAAACTGCATGATGCATCAAAAGGCACCTCCACTAAATTGCATGAGGCATCTGAAGCAACAATATCACCTCAACTAAACTGTATGAGGCATCAAAAGGCAACAATATCACCTGAAATAAACTTCATTAGGCATCTAAAGGCAACATTATCACCTCAACTAAACTGCATGATGCATAAAAAGGCAACAATATCACCTCCACTAAACTGCATGAGGCATCTGAAGGAAACAATATCTCCTGTACTAAACTGCATGAGGCATCTGAATACAACAATATCACCTGAACTAAACTGCATTAGGCATCTAAAGGCAACAATATTACCTGAACTAAACTGCATGAGGCATCTAAAGGAAACAATATTACCTGAACTAAACTGCATGAGGCATCTGAAGGCAACAATCCTACCTGAACTAAACTGCATGAGGCATCTAAAGGCAACAATAACACCTGAACTAAAGTGCATGAGGCATCTGAAGACAACAATATAACCTGAACTAAATTGAATGAGGCATCTAAAGGCAGCAATATCACGTCAACTAAACTGCATCTAGGCAACAATATCACCTCAACTAAACTGCATGAGGCATCTGAAGGAAACAATATTACCTGTACTAAACTGCATGAGGTATCTGAAGGAAACAATAATACCTGAACTAAACTGCATGAGGCATCTAAAGGCAACCATATCACCTGAACTAAACTGCTGAGGCATCTGAAGACAACAATATCACCTGAACTAAACTGCATGAGGCATGTAAAGGCAAAGCTATCACTTCAACTAAAATGCACCAGGCATCAGAAGGAAATGCTGTCACCTCCACTAGACTGTATGAGGCATCCACAGACGAGGCTATCACTTCAACAAAACTGCATGAGGCATTTAAAGGCAAGGCAATCATCTCAACTAAATTGTACTGGACATCTGAAGTAAATACTGTCACCTTAAATAAACTACATGAGGAATCTGAAGACCATGTTTTCGCCTTAATTAAACTGCACAAGGCATCTGAAGGCAACAATATCAACCGAACTAAACTGCATGAGGCTTCTAAAGACATGGCTATCACCTCCACTACACTGCATGAGGCATATAAAGCATAAGATGCCATCTGTACTAAACTGCGTGAAGCGTCTGAAGCAGGTGATGACACCTCCACCATGACTGAGGGCCTGATTGAGATCTCGGCGACCGGGTCACTCCATAACAACGGTGATGGATATCCCGTCCGCCGAAATATATATCGTATGGAATTAAAATGTTGGTGTACTGGATATCTGTCACCGTTGTGATGGAGTAACCCGTTGGCCAAGATCTGAATCAGACCCTAAGTGTTGTTCTATGACTGATAGTGAAAACATCCTAAATGCCCCTTCGATGCCACGGTATGAGCTATGAATGAGAACACCAGAGCGACCGCAATGGATGCATTAATTTGAACTCACACGTATAGCGACACAGTACAGGCTTTTATGTGGGAAAGGGCTGATGACATCATCATGGTGCACAGGTTCCTGCCATAGAAACAACAACCAGATGAATGTGCAGCCTTTGGTTTAACTGAATGAAAATCATCTGCCTCATCCTCGGTCAGTGATCAGCTCTCCCCCTGCAGCTCCACCCAACTGCGCTCAGCTCACGGTGCCACACAGTCTGGGTTCGAGACTTCTCCCTGCTGGGTCCCGTGCTTTTCTCTATTTCTTGGCTTGTTTTCCCTGCATTACCCCGTAGCTCATACCGCAGTCACTGCGTTATTTTTGTTCCTGCCACAACCTGCCCCGCTCCCGCCTCCCAGCCGCATGCCCCTCCCCCTCCCCTACTTAAATGGCGATCGCTGCACGGTCGCGCCGCTGGCGTGCCGAAGGCACACCTAAGGTAAACCCGTCTGTGCCTGTCCGTACCTGGACCGTGCCCAGCGCCAGACCCCCTGGTCCTCGCGAGAGCCACGACATCCGACAACACTACGACGCCGGCTTCCTCGACGGACTTAACTCCGGACGATCATCAAACTGCTTGCAGGCCAGCCCGATACTCACCCACGGACCCTTCACCTGCCGTAGCTGCAACTTCACCAGCCGCCGAACACCCGCATGTCCTACGCCACCCGTCAGAGCAGATCGCAACCACCTCAGATGCATATTACTCAACACCCGCTCCGTCCACAAGCACGCCATCGAACTCTGGGACCTACTCGACTCAGCCTCCCCGGACGTCACCTTCCTAACAGAGACCTGGATGAAGCCCTCTTCGGCACCCGACAATGCCATAGCCATCCCCGATGGATACAAGATCACCAGAAGGGACCGCACCAACAGACCAGGAGGAGGAATCACCATCGTCTACAGGAAGACCCTCAGAGTCTCGACCAACACTACAGACACCTCCAGCACCGCGGAACACCTACACTCCCAGATCCACACCGACCCCAACACCACCCTCAGAGGAACACTTGTTTACAGACCCCCCGGACCCCGGTCACAGTTCATTGAGGCCATCTCCGACATAGTCAGCACGCACGCTCTGGCATCCACAGACTACATCCTCCTCAGAAACCTGTATTTCCACCTCGAGAATGCCAACGACAGCAACTCCGTCACTCTGCTCGATAACCTCGCCAACCTCGAACTCAAACGGCTCGTGGCGACCCACACCGCCAGACACGCACTCGACCCCATCCTCTCCGTCAGCAACCACATCACCTTCAGCCACACCACTGAACTCCACTGGACCGACCACCGATGCGTCCACTTCACCTTCAAGAAACCCGCCACGCACCACCACCTGCAACGGATCTCCTACCGCAGCTGGAACAAGGTCACCGAAGACCAGCTCATAACCTCCCTAGCCCGAAACCCACCAACAGACCCCACTGACACAGCTGCCAGCAACCTCAGGCAATGGATCAATGACTGCGCCAACACTCTCGCCCCAATCAGAAAACCCTCAAACAGATGCACAGACAGGAAGGCCAGCTGGTTCACCACTGACCTCCAGGAATACAAGCGGACCTGCCGAAAAACTCGAGAAAAAGTGGCACCATGAACAGACACCGGGCAACCATGCAGCCCTAAAGAACGCCAGCCGCAAGCACCACCAGCTCATCCGAGCCACCAAAAGGACCTCCTTCAAAGAACGCATCGACAACAACGCACACAACAGCAAAGAGCTCTTCAACATCGTGAATAAACACTCCAACTCCAACGACATCCCGCCGTTGTAAGACCTTTGCGACTCCCTATTCCCCTTCTTTCACCGCAAGATCGCAGACATCCACAACAGCTTCAACACTCAGACCCTCCCTACAGCCGCAACATCGTGAATAAACACTCCAACGCCAACTCCAACGACATCCCGCCGTCGTAAGACCTTTGCGACTCCCTAGTCACCTTCTTTCACCGCAAGATCAAAGACATCCACAACAGCTTCAACACTCAGACCCTCCCTACAGCCGCCGACACTGCAGACCCACCGCCCCCTAGCCCCACCAACCACCTGCTCTCCTGGACGCACGCCAACGACGAAGACACCATCAAGACCATGAACACCATTCACTCCGGATCACCATCCGACCCCTGCCCTCACCAGATTTTTAACAAAACAAACTGCATCTTCGCACCCCAACTCCGGAAGATCATCAACAGCTCCTTTGAGACCAACACCTTCCTGGAAAGCTGGAAGCACGCCGAGATCAACGCACTTGTCAAGAAACCCACAGCGGAACTAAAGCACCTCAAAGATTTCTCTGGCCCATCTCCCTGCTCCCGTTTCCGGTGAAAGTCATCGAAAAGATCGTCAACAGTTCTTGGACTTGGCCCTTTTTGCATGGTCATCCCTGAAATTTTTTACCTTCCGCCTGTATTTTTTCTGACCTGTTTTTGGCTGTTCTATGACTCTGGGCACTTTACCACTGCTGATCAGTGCTAAAGTGCATATGCTCTCCCTATGGTAAAATGTATATGTTGGTTGGATTCCATGATTGGCTTATTTGGTTTACTGACAGACCCCAGCAAAGTGCACCAGGAGTGCCCAGGGCTTGTAAATACAAATGCTGCTGGTGGGTTTGCAGCATTGGTTGTGCCACCCACAGAAGCGGCCTAGTAAAATGTGTCTAAGGTCTGCCATTGCAGAACCTGCGTGCAGTCTGGTACTGTCATGCTGACTGGGCAAGTGCACCCACTTGCCAGTCCCTAAACCTTCCCTTAACTTCATATTAGTCACCCCTATGGTAGGCCCAAGGGCAGGGTGCATTGTAAGCATAAGGTAGGACAAGCCCTGATGTGTTTGGCATGTCCTAATAGTGAATTACAGCCATTCTCGTTTTTCACTATTGTAAGGCTACCTGTTCTCATAGGCCAGAATGGGCTGTTAGAATTGTTACATTCTATTATCCTAACAGACCCAGGGAACATGGTAGAAATTCGAGTTTAGTATGCCTGAACTCAGAATAATAAAATACATATTTTAGTAAAGTTTATTTTCATATTCTGTGTTTGCAAATACCACTTTTAGAAAGTTGATATTTGCTTGCCTAACCATTTCAGCCCGCCTCTGCTATGATGTGTATCTGCCTGTCTGGTTCGTGTGAGTGACAGGGCTAGGGAAACCCAGAGGGGCAGGGCTAGGTAGCCTGGTGGTGAATAGAGAGATTGACATCCAGATGGGTGGGAGGAGTGCACCTGGACTCTGAATAGGGCTGTGCTCTGCCACCACAATGCTGGCTCCACCTCCTGTGGAGGGGCTGATGTCTCTGCCCTGCACCCTGAATAGAAAGTCAGAGTCATGTCAACAAAGTGCTCAGGAACTGGTTCTGGCTGGGCAAAGGCCCCTCTACCCCAGAGGAACAAAGGAATTAGGGGTATAAGTATTGGGACCCTGCTCCCAAGAAATTAGATCCTGCTTGACGAGAAGAACCTCTGCCTGAGGAGAAGGAACTGGGAAAGCTGTAAGGAGGAGTACTGTCCCTGACCAGGGGGATTGGCCTGCAGTGGTTGCCTTGCTGCTGAAGGAGAGGAGAAAGACTACAAAGACTTTATTTCAACTTGTGCTTAAAAAGATCTCCAAGGGCTTGGAATAGAGCTTGCCTCCTGCTGAAGTCTCAGGAACAACAGACTTCACCCCCCAGCTCCCCAGAGTTCTTTGGAAGTGCCTGCTGCTGTTGTTGGGCCTTCTGAGGGACTGCGTGTCGCAAGGAGCTGGAAGCGTGACTCAAGGAGGAGAAGCGTGCCGCCGTCGGAGCTGTTGTCATCGCATCTCGTAAAGTGTGTCGCCGCTGCAGCATCGCATCGAGCGGAAGCGTCTCGCATCATCCAGGAAGTGTCTCGCAACGCCGAAGAAGCGTGTCGCCATCGCAGCCATCGTAGCCGGCGCATTGCACAGCATCAAGAAAAGCACCTCGCATCCACGGAGAAGAGTGCCGCCGTCGGAGCTGCTGTCGTCGCATCGCGTAAAGGGGTGTCACCGCTGCAACATCGCATCGAGCGGAAGCGTCTCGCAAACGTCGGAGAAGAGTGCCGCTGCCAAGGCCGCTGTTGTCGCATCGCGTAAAGGGTGAGGCCGCTGTAGCGTCGAGTCTTCTCGCAACATCGGAGAAGCATAGCGCATCTGGAAGATCTTCACGTCTTTATTTCTTTGCACCAAAAACTTCATCGCATCAACATCGTTGCAACACTTTCGTTGCCCTGCGTGTCGCATCTAAAAGGTACATTGACTTAAAGTGTCGCATTTAAGAACTTGAGAGAACTAAGCAAAATTCTACCATCTAAAGTAACAGTATTGTGTATTTTTGTCGTTTAATGGTCTTGTGGTAACTCTATATAAAGAATCCTTATTTTTAATATAAAACCTGTGTGGTGTCCATTTGTAGTGTTGTCACTTGGTTACTGTATATGTTCACAAATGCTTTACACACTGCTTCTGAGATAAGCCTGTCTGCTCGTGCCAAGCTACCAAGGGGGTGAGCAGGGGTTATTTTAGGAGTGTACCATCTTACCCTGACTAGAGGAAAGGTTCCCTGCTTGTAACAAGTACCTACCTGTGCCAAACAGAGAACCCGGATGCTAACAACAGGCAAGTGACCCACTTCCTCGAGGAGAACAACATCCTGGACCCGTCCTAATCCAGATTCTGCAGCAATCACAGCACCGAAACTGCCCTCATCGTGGCCACAGACCACATCAGGACCCTACTGGACATCGGCGAAACACCTTCGACAAAGTCTGCCACCACATCCTATGCACATGCCTACACGACGCAGGAATACATGACAAAGCCCTGGACTGGAACACCTCCTTCCTCACCGACAGAACCCAGAAGGTCCACCTTCCCCCTTTCTGTTCCGAAGCCACCAAGATCATCTGCGGCGTATCCCAGGAATCGTCCCTTAGCCCCACCCTTTTCAATGTCTACATGGCACCGCTCGCACAACCTCAGCATTGTCTCCTACGCTGACGACATTCAACTGATCCTCTCACTCACCAAAAACCCCGCCACCACCAAAACCAACCTCCACGAAGAAATGAAGGCTGTCGCCAGCTGGATGCAGACCAGCCGCCTGAAACTTAACTTGGACAAAACAGAGGTCCTCATCCTCGAATCCACTCCCTCTGCCTGCGACGACTCTTGGTGGCCAGCCACTTTGGGAGCGGCACCCACCGACCACGCACGCAACTGGGGTTCATCCTGGACTCATCGCTCTCAATGACCCAGCAAGTCAACGCCGTCTCCTCCTCCTGCTTCAACACCCTCCGCATGCTCTGCAAGATCTACAGATGGTCCCCACTGAAACCAGAAGGACGGTAATACAGGCCCTCGTCAGCAGCAGACTGGACTACGGTCAACAAGAGGATCACCTTCAAGATCATCACCCACGCCCACAGAGCACTCCACAACGCCGGACCAGCATACCTCAACAAACGTCTCTCCTTCTACACCCCGAACCGCCAGCTTCGCTCCGCCGACCTCGTCCTCACCACCATCCCACGCATTCACAGGACATCCACCGGCAGCAGATCCTTCTCCCACCTCGCCGCCAAGGCATGGAACACCCTTCCCACTCAGCTGCGACAGACCCAGGACCTGCTGACCTTCTCAAGACCTGGCTGTTCGAGCAGTAGCTGCACCTCCCACCCCCCTCAGCGCCTTAAGACCCTCACGGGTGAGTAGTGCACTCTACAAATGATTAATTGATTGATTGATTGATCCTGGAGTCATTTAAGATGTTTTCAAATGAATCATTTCAAACAACCGCTTTCTCTCCAGGTCCTCATGAAACTTGGGGGCGTATTTACAACGAAGTGGCGGAGCGCGGTGTTAGCCTCCTGGGCTTAATGCCACTCTCCGCCACTTCAGAAATGCAGGGCTGCACCGTATTTATAACAATAGGGTGCAGCCCTGCATTTCCCCCTGCACTGCAGCTACATTTAGCAGCCTAGCCCCAACGCAGGCACCTTTGTACCATAGAGTAAGGGTGTCTGCGTCGAGGGGAAGATTTTTTATGTGCAGGGAGGGAGACCTTCCTGCAAATAAACAATCTTTAAATGGCGTCTTGTAACTTTTATGTATGCTGCTTAATGCAGCACACATAGAAGTTGTAAAACGTAATTTTTGATTGTTTATGTGCAGGAAGGGTCACTTTCCTGCACATAGACAATCAATTGCAATTTGCTGTTTCTATGTGTGCTACACAACTCAGCACACATGGAAACAGCAAAAACGAGTAGAAATAAAGCATTTCTCCTCGTTTCGCCTGTTTAAGACCAAGTTTTCCCTGGTCTTAATTTTGGCGCTTCCTCCTATTTACGCTGCACTTGTAAATAGGGGGCAGTGTCAAAATCAATGGGTGTTGGGGTGGAATGTTCACTGCAACACTCATTGCCCTCCCCTTTCACGCTAAGTATAGCGTGAAAGGGTACCTTATTTAGAAGGCAGCGCTAAGCCACGTTAAGTGGCTTAAAGCTGCCTTGTAAATAAGGCGAAGCCCCTACCGCCACCACAACGTCACTAAAAGTGACGTTGTGGTGGCAATAGGGGCGTGTAAATATGCCCCAGGGTCTCTTTCACAGCAAGTAACAACCAGAAACAGATGGACACCAACATGGCAATAAGACCAGCAGTCCTCAAGCTTAGAAATTATTTATATATAAATATATGTATCGTTTTCACAATAATGAGTTTGTACAGTTAAAGAATAGCATGTGTTCTCGGCCAAGGCCCTCAACGACTTGCACAAAATCAAAATTAAAACTTTAAAAACATTTAGAGTCAAATGACTGGCCCAAGCGGTTATGGACTACTAGAACTGGTGAACTAGAGCATGGGGTTTGTCACAGTTTCTACTCAAGACTTGCTGCCTGTGTTCATAGCAGTGGAACTCAATGAAAGAGGTGATGGACAGAGCACAAAGCACACAACATCTGTCTAATACCAGCTGTTAGGGCCCAAATGTAACATGTATGTGGCATGTGGATGGAGCACTCTGAGGTGGCACGAAAACACAGCAGCAAAAATCTTTAGCCATAAAAATGTAAGTAAACATTATTTTCACAGAATGCACAGCAACATTTGAGCTATAGTGGGGAGAATCTGGCACAGTGTATAGGGTGGGCCTAGAAGGGCAGGCAGGATCCATGCGTAGGTTACAAGGAGCCGCTTAGTGTTTTGTGAGTTTCTATCAATGTTTCAGTTAGTAACCTTCCTCCATCCAGATTGTGCTTTTTACTTTCATCTGTGGCTAGTGTACCTTTGTTTATTGTAAACATCCTCCTAATACCCCTTGTTCCCTATGGAAATGTCTTTTCCTCTTGTGTGATGTCACTTCCTCTTGTGTGGGGCCACTTCCTGTCACGTGATGCCTTCCCCCAATTTAATGTCACTTCCACCCAAGGTGCCACTTCAGCTCCTCTCTGTCCTACTTAGTGATGAGACCTGATTGCACAGAGATGAAACACAGGCACTGTGAGACCCAGAGCTTGATGTTGGGACCCTGTAGTTATATCAAATATTGAATCTCTCCAGTTGGAGAGGCCACCAAGCTATGCCAGGTGACAGATGATGGTGCAGGCACATAATACTGGATATTGCATATTCTTCTAACACAACAGAAAGCCATGGCTGTGCTGCAGAAGACACATATACCCTTGTATCTCATATTGCAGAGAAACTCCCTCTGACACATAAGCGGAGTTAGTGCTGTCCATGTACGTCATTAGCAGCCTTTTGGGGGATGCACAGTCTGTCTCCACGCTTCGCCCATCAGTTACTGCACATGATCTCACACTTGGCTTTGGAGCCAGTTCCTGGGGTCCAGCTTGGCCCTAATTTTGCGTAAACTCTGTCGCGCAGCTGCTGGGCGTGAGAAAGAGGCGCTCTCTGAATCTGGGGTGGTGCTGCCACTGCTGCTGGAACTGCTGCATGGGATGACAACGGCACGCTTCAGGGGGCTAGCTTCAGCCCTCATGGCGCGGTTCTTAAGCGAAGTGAGCTTCGCGTCCAGGGAGAGCGTTCTTGGGCGGCTCCAAGGCTGCTCCTTTGGGTTCCTGCCCGAACCAGCATCCTTGGCACTTCCATTGGCAGTTGCAGCCATGCTTGGACTGGCACGGCGCATGCAGGGACTTGCGCTGTATGCGCTGTCACTATCTGAAGCAATGCTGGCAGAGGATGAGGTCAGTTGAGCAGTGCAAGTCCTGGGTTTTACTGGACAGTCGTACAAAGACACCCAGGGTGGAGACTCCAGACCCCTCTGCAGCTCAAACTCCTTCATTTTCTTGGCAAGGATGTCAGTCACAGTTCCAATGTCGTCTGCCACATCAATAGCTGTGAATGAAAAGAAATACACGTTATATCATCCATTGCCCAAACACCACAACAGTACTAAGCCTGGAACCTCTCTCACTGAAGGCACTGCATCTATACTGAAGTGTTACACCATCTCAGTCATACCGTAGGCTGTTGCTGCTCCCATGCCACTCATAGCTTGGGCTGTTGGTGCTCCGATCCCTCTCATACCTTGGACTGTTGGTGCTTCCATCCCACTCATACCTGGGGCTGTTGGTGCTCCCATCCCTCTCATACCTTGGACTGTTGGTGCTTCCATCCCACTCATACCTGGGGCTGTCGGCACTCCCATTCCTGTCATACCTAGGGCTGTTGTTGCCCCTGTCCCTCTCATACTTAGGGCGGTTGGTGCCCCGTCTCTCTCATACTTGGGGCTGTCAGTGCTCCCGTCGCTCTCATACATGGGGCAGTTGATGCTCACATCCCACTCATACCTTGGCTGTCCGTGCTCCCATCCCACTCATATCTTGGGCTGTCGGCACTCCCATCCCACTCATACCTTGGGATGTGTGCTACCATCCCTCTCATAACATGGGCTGTTGGTACACCCATCCCACTCATACCTGGGGCTGTTGGTGCTGCCATCCCACTCATACCTTGGGCTGTTGGTGCTCCCATCCCATTCATACCTTGGCTGTCGGTGCTTCCATCCCTCTAATACCTGGGGTTGTTGTTGCTCCCATCCACTCATACCTTAGGTCGTCGATGCTCCCATCCCGCTCATACCTTAGGCTGTCGGTGCTCCCATCCCACTCATTCCTCTGGCTGTCAGTGCTCCTGTCCCTCTCATACCTTTGGCTGTTGGTGCTCCCATCCCACTCATACCTTGGGCTGTTGTTGCTCCCATCCCACTCATACCTTGGCTGTCAGTTACTCCATCCCTCTCATACCTGGGGCTGTTGTTGCTCCCATCCACTCATATCTTAGGCTGCCAGCACTCCCATCCCATTCATACCTTAGGCTATTGGTGTTCCCATCCCACTCATACCTGGAGCTGTCAGCACTCCCATTCCTGTCATACCTGGGGCTGTTGTTGATCCCATCCCACTCATACCTTGGCTGTCGGTGCTTCCATCCCTCTCATACCTGGGGCTGTTGTTGCTCCCAACCCACTCATACCTTGGCTGCCAGCACTTCTATCCCGTTCATACCTTGGGCTGTTGGTGTTCCCATCCCACTCATATCTTGGGCTGTTGGTACCTCTACCAAGCTGTATCCAAACAGCTGTCATACAGCATTAGCTACCAGTGTTCTAGCTCAGTGCTGTAACTCCGAAACCTTCTGTGTGTAGATGGGAGTGATCTCACTGCACTGTGCACCACCAAGCGTTACGTGACACCCAGCTATTGGGAATAACAGTAACACGGCTGGACAACAAGAATGGACTAGAGTTGGATGGAGTTTACCAAACGACACCAAACAGGAACTACACAAGTGAAAGCAGAGCCTCCATTTCAAATTCAACATCTTAATGCATCCAAGTTGAAAAGCGAAAACTCCACATCTTTTGAACACACTGCTTTCAGATTCTCCTACATCATTTCTTCTTATGTAATTCACCAAAGATATATTGAACTCATACAAGCAATAGTTAAGAGGCAACTTCAAAGAAAATATATGTATAAGCACATTGTTGAAAAAGCAAAAGGAATTAATCAAGAGGTCTGTTCCTAACTTGTTATGATTTTTTAATTCAGGGTCTACAGTGAAGATTTCTCAGCGAAGTGCTCGGTGTGGTAAATCCGAGGATACAGTGAAGATTACTCAGCGGAGCGCTGGATATGGTAAGTAAAACGATACAGTGAAGATTACTCCTCGAAGTGCTGGATGTGGTACAGGAGAGGATACAGTGAAGATTACTCAGCGGAGTGCTGGATATGGTGCGGGAGAGAATACATTGAAGATTACTCAGCGGAGTGCTGGGTGTGGTACATCCGAGGAGACAGTGAAGATTACTCAGCAGAGTGCTGGATATGGTACGGGAGAAGATACAGTGAAGATTACTCAGCAGAGTGCTGGATATGGTAAGGAAGACGATACAGTGAAGATTACTCCTCGAAGTGCTGGATGTGGTATGGGAGATGATACAGTGAAGATTACTCAGCGGAGTGATGGATATGGTACGGGAGAGGATACAGTGAAGATTACTCTGGGGAGTGCTGGATGTGGTATAGGAGAGGATACAGTGAAGATTACTCTGGGGAGTGCTGGATATGGTATGTGAGAGGATACAGTGAAGATTACTCAACGGAGTGCTGGATATGGTATGGGAGAGGATGCAGTGAAGATTACTCAGCGGAGTGTGGATATGGTGCGGGAGAGGATACAGTGAAGATTACTCTGGGGAGTGCTGGATATGGTATGTGAGAGGATACAGTGAAGATTACTCAACGGAGTGCTAGATGTGGTATGGGAGAGGATATAGTGAAGATTACTCTGGGGAGTACTGGATGTGGTATGTGAGAGGATACAGTGAAGATTACTCAGCGGAGTGCTGGATATTGTATGGAAGAGGATACACTGAAGATTACTCAGCAGAGTGCTGGATATGGTGCGGGAGAGAAAACATTGAAGATTACTCAGCGGAGTGCTGGGTGTGGTACATCCGAAGATACAGTGAAAATTACTCTGGGGAGTGCTGGATGTGGTATGGGAGAGGATACAGTGAAGATTACTCTGGGGAGTGCTGGATATGGTATGGGAGAGGATGCAGTGAAGATTACTCAGCAGAGTGCTAGATGTGGTATGGAAGAGGATACAGTGAAGATTACTCAGAAGAGTGTGGATATGGTGCGGGAGAGGATACATTGAAGATTACTCTGGGAAGTGCTGGATATGGTATGTGAGAGGATACAGTGAAGATTACTCAGCGGAGTGCTGGATATGGTATGGGAGAGGATGCAGTGAAGATTACTCAGCAGAGTGCTAGATGTGGTATGGGAGAGGATACAGTGAAGATTACTCTGGGGAGTGCTGGATGTGGTATGTGAGAGGATACAGTGAAGATTACTCAGCAGAGTGCTGGATATGGTGCGGGAGAGAATACATTGAAGATTACTCAGCGGAGTGCTGGGTGTGGTACATCCGAAGATACAGTGAAGAGTACTCTGGGGAGTGCTGGATGTGGCATGGGAGAGGATACAGTGAAGATTACTCAGCGGAGTGCTGGATATGGTATGGGAGAGGATGCAGTGAAGATTACTCAGCAGAGTGCTAGATGTGGTATGGGAGAGGATAAAGTGAAAATTACTCAGCGGAGTGCTGGATATAGTACAGGAGAGGATACACTGAAGATTACTACACTGAAGATTACACTGGGGAGTGCTGGATATGGTACGGGAGAGGATACAGTGAAGATTACTCAGTAGAGTGCTGGATATGGTGCGGGAGAGAATACAGTGAAGATTACTCAGCGGAGTGCTGGATATGTTGCGGAAGAGGATACAGTGAAGATTACTCAGCGGAGTGCTGGATATGGTGCGGGAGAGAATACAGTGAAGATTACTCAGCGGAGTGCTGGATATGGTGCCGAAGAGGATACAGTGAAGATTACTCAGCGGAATGCTGGATATGGTACAGGAGAGGATACACTGAACATTACACTGGGGAGTGCTGGATATGGTATGGGAGAGGATACAGTGAAGATTACTCAGAGGAGTGCTGGATACGGCGACCTTAGACGCTGCGTGCAGGCAGGTCGCTCCCCACGCCACCACACAGCTGCCAGCTGCTCTGTGCCTCGTAATCTTGTGGCTTCCATTCTGATTTTCAGTGCCTGTTCATTTTTGCGCCCACCTCCTGTCTGGCCAACTAATACTTTTTCCTCAGGTCCTGTGCCGGTGCCCACCGGCTGCTGCTTGCCGCATTCCTACCGTTTTTTCCCGCTCTTCCCGCCGCTGTGTCCCTGCGGCCCTGCCCCCCTGTGTTCCCATTGGCCACCCCGCTCCCGCCTCCCAGCTGCTCCTCCCTCTCCCCCTCTGATGGAGGCCACGCAGCGGCTATGCAGCGGACACGCCGCTGGTGCGCGCGCCGAAGGCAAGTCCGTCTGCGCCTGTCCGCGCCCGGACCATGCCCATTGCCAGAAACCCTGGACCACGTGCACGCCACGACGCTAGACTCCGATACAACACCAGCACTCTCCTCGCACTCAATGCCGGGCGAAACCACCGCTGCTTCCAGGCCACCCCAAAACGCGCTCACGGACCTTTCTCCTGCCGCACCTGCAACTTCACCTACGACAGATCCACCAAACCTCCAAGGACCGGACCCAACCACCTCCGCTGCATACTCCTCAACACCCGCTCCGCACGCAAACACACCGTCGAGCTCTCGGACTTGCTCGATACCTCTGACCCAGACGTTGCCTTCCTAACTGAGACCTGGTGGAACGACTCCTCGGCGCCCGACATCGCCATAGCCATCCCGGATGGCTACAAGATCACCAGCAGGGATCGCGACAACGGTATCGGAGGAGGCTTACCCATCATCCACAAGTCCACCCTCAAGGTCTACACCCACGCAGACGACACCCACAACACCGCCGAACACCTGCACTTCCGGATCCACACCGACCCCAACGCCACACTCAGAGGAACACTCGTCTACAGACCCCCCGGACCCTGTGCTCAGATCAGCGACTCCATGGCCGACCTCACCAGCACCCATGCACTCACCTCCACAGACTGCATCCTCCTCGGGGACCTGAACTTCCACCTCGAGAACAACAACGACGCTAACTCGGCCACCCTGATCGACAACCTGGCCAACCTCGGCCTCAGACAGCTCGTCACTGGACCCACTCACTCCGCCGGCCACACGCTTGACCCCGTCTTCTCCACAAGCACCCACATCGCCTTCAACCACGCCACTGAACTCCACTGGACCGACCACGGCTGCATCCATTTCACCTTCAAGAAACCAACCACGCACCACCGCACCCAACAGCTGCCTCGCCGCTGCTGGAGCAAAGTCACCGAAGATCAGCTGACCTCCACCCTCTCCCAGAACCCACCCACAGACCCCACCGACCCAGACATTGCCGCCCACAACCTCAGACAGTGGATCGGTGTCTGCGCCAACACCCTCGCCCCACTCAAGAACCCCTCCAACAGCCACACCAGCAAGAAAGCATCCTGGTTCAGCAAAGAGCTCCAGACCTCCAAATGTACATGCCGGAAACTGGAGAAGAAATGGCTCCACGATCTTACACCGGACAGCCACGCAGCCCACAGGGACGCCACCCGCAGACATCACCAACTCATCAGAGCAGCCAAGAGATCCTCCTTCAAAGCCCGCCTGGACAACAACGCACACGACAGCAAAGAGCTTTTCAGCATAGTGAAGGAACTCTCCAACCCCAGCGCCAACACCAACGACATCCCACCCTCACAAGAGCTGTGCGACTCACTGGCCAACTTCTTCCACCGCAAGATCGTTGACATACACGACAGCTTCAACACTACGACTACCGCGACTACGGCTGATTCCACCTCCCCCGCGAACACCACCTGCACCAACTGCCTGACCTCCTGGTCCTACGTCAACGACAACGAGACACGCAAGGTCATGAACTCCATCCACTCAGGATCTCCATCAGACCCCTGCCCACACCATGTATTTAACAAAGCAGACGCAACCATCGCACCTCAACTACGGAAGGTCATCAACATCTCCTTCGAGACAGCGACATTCCCGGAAAACTGGTAGCATGCCGAAATCAATGCCCTCCTCAAAAAGCCCAAGGCGGACCCCAAGGACCTCAAGAACTTCCGGCCCATCTCCCTGCTTCCTTTCCCGGCTAAGGTCATCGAGAAAATCGACAACATGCAACTGACCCGCCAACTCGAGGACAACAACACCCTTGATCCGTCCCAGTCCGGATTCAGACGAAACCACAGCACCGAGACAGCCCTCATCGCCGCCACAGACGACATCAGATGCCAGCTAGACAATGGTGAAACATCAGCCCTCATCCTCCTGGACCTATCAGCCGCCTCCGACACGGTCTACCACCGCACACTAATGACTCCGTTAGAAATGAGGGGACTCTGGTTGGCGCAGGCAAGTACCAGCGACAAGCAGGGACCCTTTACTTCTAGTCAGGGCGAAGGATGACTCCTTAGAATAACCCCTGCTCACCCTCTAGGTGCGTGGCGCGAGTAGTCAAGGCTAAACTTCAGGGCGTACACGGTTAAGCACTTGCAATTATACACACAGTAAACCCCTTGCATGCACCACAAACGGACACCAATCAGGTTGTATACAAAAATAAGGCTTTTATATAGTTTCAGCAGAATTAGTACAAGGCCCAGTAACGGTGAAAACGGTGGGGCCACAATTTCTATGAATACGGAAAGTTCTCTTTATGCGGAAAGTTCTTAGGTGGGCAACAAGGTGAACTGCGGGCCTCCGCGCACTGCGCGCTGAAGCGGCAACCGGGAGGCACGCGTCAGATGACAGAGAAAACAGAACGTTGCGGACCCTGGATCCGATGCGAGCTCGCGGTCGAGTTCGTAAGTACAGTACATTGTCTCTTTTTGTGAAGGCGGGTGTGGGACTTCAGCGGCTCTCTTTAGAAGGGCAAGGCGGCGTCCGGGGCTCCCACACTTCACGAGAGGGGTCTGGTCCTTCAGGCTCACGGCAAGAGCGGGGTGTTACAGTAGGCAAGTGAACAAAGCGGGGCAGCCGGGCACGCTGTCTACGTCCGGGCCGTCCGAGGCTTGGAGATGCTCACAATGCCGATTCCGGCGGGAGGGGTGAAGGTGCATAGCGAGCCTCCGGCGAGCGAGGTGACGGGGGCAGCCCAGCACGGCGTCGGGGGAGCGGCTCAGATCGAGCGAGGCTCTTCCCAAGGCAGGGGCGGCTAAGCAGTCTGGTCACGGCTCAAGGAGGGGCTGGAAGCACGAGAGTCAAGACTCTGGCGAGGGAAGGAACAGCACAGTCCAGCGGCGGGCGAGTGAAGGTCAGGTTGAGCCCAATGGTCCTGGGGCTCAGCTCAGGGGGCAATCTCGCTTCCAAGCCCTTGGAGATCGTTTTGAAAAGCACAAGTTTCTTGAAAGTAAAAATAAAGCAAAGTCTCTAGCAAAAGGTTCCTCTTCTCTCCTTTGGCAGCAAGGTCACCACTGCAGGCCAGTCCCCCAGGATAGGGTCAGTCTTCCTCCTTGCAGCTTTCCCGGCGCCTCCTCCTCAGGCAGAGATTCTTCTTGGGTCAAAAGCGGATCTGATTTCTTAGGAGCAGGGCTCCTACATTTATACTGCATTTCTTTTGTTCTCCCAGGCCAGGGGTGCCCTTGCCTAGTTCAGTCCAGTTCTGGAGCACTTTGTTGACGCGATGCAGGCTTCTTCTTTCAGAGTGCAGGGCAGAGTGATCAGACTCTCCACAGGGGGCGGAGCCGGCATTGTGGTGGCAGAGCACCGTCCTATTCAGAGTCCAGGTGTACTCCTCCCACCCATCTACCTGTCAATCTTTCTATTCACCACCAGGCTACCTAGCCCTGCCCATCTGGGTTTCCCCAGCCCTGTCACTCACGCAAGCCAGACAGCAGATACACATCACGCAGAGGCGGGCTGAAATGGTTAGGCAAGCAAAGGCCAACTTTCTAACAGTGGAATTTGCAAACGCAGAATATTAAAATAAACCTTACGAAAAGATGTACCTTATTATTCCGAGTTCAGGCATACTAAACTCGATCTTCTACCATGTTCCTTGGGTCGGTTAGGATCATAGGATGTAACAATCTTAACCGCCCATTCTGGCCTATGAGAACAGGGTAGCCTTACAATAGTGAACAACGAAAATGGCGGTAATTCACTATTAGGACATGCCACGCACATCAGGGCTTGTCCTACCTCATGCTTACAACGCACCCTGCCCTTGGGCCTACCAGAGGGGTGACTAACATGAAGTTAAGGGAAGGTTTAGGGACTGGCAAGTGTGTGCACTTGCCAGTCAGCATGTCCGTACCAGACTGCACGCAGGTTCTGCAATGGCAGACCCTAGACACATTTTACCAGGCCGCTTCTGTGGGTGGCACAACCAGTGCTGCAAGCCCACCAGCGGCATTTGGATTTACACGCCCTGGCACTCCTGGTGCACTTTACTGGGGTCTGACAGTAAACCAAATAAGCCAATCATGGAATCCAACCAACATATACATTTTACATAGGGAGCACTTGCACTGTGGCACTGGTTGGCAGTGGCACAGTGCGCTGAGCGGCCAACACCATTAAAACACATGAGGCACAGCGACAAAAAGTGGAAGGGAGACTCACGCCAAGGTGCCAGGTCTAACAGACTCACCCCCAAAGAGCCGGAATCCAGGAGAAGGCCCTGGACTGGACTACGTCCTTTCTCACCAGCAGAACCCAGAGAGTCTGCATCCCACCTTTCCGATCCGAAGCCACCGACATCGTCTGCAGCGTACCCCAGGGCTCATCCCTCAGCCTGACGCTGTTCAACATCTACATGGCCCCCTCACACAAGTGGCCCGCCAGCATGACCTGAACATCATCTCCTACGCTGATGACACTCAGCTCATCCTCTCCCTCACCAAAGACCCGCACACCGCCAAGACCAACCTCCACGAGGGAATGAAGGCCGTCGCCGAATGGATGAGGAGCAGCCATCTGAAACTGAACTCAGACAAGACGGAAGTCCTCATCCTCGGCCCCACCCCCTCTGCCTGGGACGACTCCTGGTGGCCGACCTCACTGGGTACAGCACCAACACCCACGGACCACGCACGCAACCTAGGATTCATCCTCAACTCCTCCCTCTCCATGTTGAAGCAGGTCAACACCGTCTCCTCCTCCTGCTACAACACCCTCCGCATGCTCCACAGGATCTACAAGTGGATCCCGACTGAAACTAGAAAAACGGTGACCTAAGCCCTCGTCAGCAGCAGGCTGGACTACAGCAACGCACTCTACGCAGGGATCCCGGCCAAACACCTGCGAAGATTGCAACACATCCAAAATGCCTCTGCCTGACTGATCCTCAACATCCCTTGCGACAGCCACATCACCCCCCACCTGAGAGACCAACACTGGCTCCCGATCAACAAGAGGATCCCATTCAAGCTCCTCACCCACGCACAAAAGGCACTCCACAACACCGTACCAGCCTACCTGAACAGCAGACTCAGCTTCTACACCCCCACCCGCCAGCTCCGCTCCGCCAGCCTCGCCCTCACCGCCATCCCCCGCATCCAATGAGCGACCTCCAGTGGCAGGTCCTTCTCCTTCCTCGCCGCCAAGACCTGGAACACCCTCCCTACCCACCTGCGGCAGACCCAAGACCTGCTCACCTTCAGAAAACTCCTCAAGACCTGGATCTTCGAGCAGTAGCAGCACCCCCTCCCCTCAGCACCTTGAGACCCTCACGGGTAAGTAGTGCGCTCTACAAGTAACTGATTGATTGATTGGTTGATTGATATGGTGCGGGAGAGGATACAGTGAAGATTACTCAGCAGAGTGCTGGATGTGGTATGGAAGAGGATACAGTGAAGATTACTCAGCGGAGTGCTAGATATAGTGTGGGAAAAGATACAGTGAAGATTACTCAGCGGAGTGCTGGATATGGTATGGGAGAGGATACGGTAAAGATTACTCAGCTGAGTGCTAGATATGGTACGGGAGAGGATACAGTGAAGATTACTCAGCGGAGTGCTGGATATGTTATGGGAGAGAATACAGTGAAGATTACTCAGTGGAGTTCTGGATATGGTATGGGAGAGGATACAGTGCAGATTACTTAGCGGAGTGCTGGATATGGTACGGGAGAGGATACAGTGAAGATTACTCAGCGGAGTGCTGGATATTGTATGAAAGAGGATACAGTGAAGATTACTCAGCGGAGTACTGGATATGGTGTGGGAGAGAATACATTGAAGATTACTCAGCTGAGTGCTGGATATGGAACAGGAGAAGACACAGTGAAGATTACTCAGCGGAGTGCTAGATATGGTGCGGGAGAGGATACAGTGAAGATTACACAGCGGAGTGCTGGATATTGCATGGAAGAGGATACAGTGAAGATTACTCAGCGGAGCGCTGGATATGGTATGGGAGAGGATGCAGTGAAGGTTACTCAGCAGAGTGCTGGATGTGGTATGGAAGAGGATACAGTGAAGATTACTCAGCGGAGTGCTAGATATAGTGTGGGAAAGGATACAGTGAAGATTACTCAGCGGAGTGCTGGATATGGTATGGGAGAGGATACAGTGAAGATTACTCAGCTGAGTGCTAGATATGGTACGGGAGAGGATACAGTGAAGATTACTCAGCGGAGTGCTGGATATGTTATGGGAGAGGATACAGTGAAGATTACTCAGTGGAGTTCTGGATATGTTATGGGAGAGGCTACTGTGAAGATTACTCAGCGGAGTGCTGGATATGGTACGGGAGAGGATACAGTGAAGATTACTCAGCGGAGTGCTGGATATTGTATGGAAGAGGATACAGTGAAGATTACTCAGCGGAGTACTGGATATGGTGTGGGAGAGAATACATTGATGATTACTCAGCTGAGTGCTGGATATGGTGCGGGAGAGGATACAGTGAAGATTACTCAGCGGAGTGCTGGATATGGTGCTGGAGAGGATACAGTGAAGATTACTCAGCGGAGTGCTGGATATGGTACAGGAGAAGACACAGTGAATATTACTCAGCGGAGTGCTAGATATGGTATGGGAGAGGATACAGTGAAGATTACTCAGCTGAGTGCTGGATATGGTATGGGAGAGGATACAGTGAAGATTACTCAGCAGAGTGCTGGATATGGTATGGGAGAGGATACAGTGAAGATTACTCAGCAGAGTGCTGGATATGGTATGGGAGAGGATACAGTGAAGGTTACTCAGTGGAATCCTAGATATGGTACGGGAGAGTAAACAGTAAAGATTACTCAGCTGAGTGCTGGATATGGTACGGGAGAGGATACAGTGAAGATTACTCAGTGTAATCCTGGATATGGTAAGGGAGAGGATACGGTGAAGATTACTCAGTGGAATCCTGGATATGGTATGGGAGAGGATACAGTGAAGATTACTCAGAAGAGTGCTGGATATGGTATGGGAGAAGATACAGTGAAGATTACTCAGCAGAGTGCTGGATATGGTATGGGAGAGGATACAGTGAAGATTACTCAGTGGAATCCTGGATATGGTACAGGAGAGGATACAGTGAAGATTACTCAGCAGAGTGTTGGATTTCGTACGGGAGAGGATACATTGAAGATTACTCAGCAGAGCGCTGGATATGGTTCGGGAGGGGATACAGTGAAGATTTCTCAGCGGAGTGCTGGATGTGGTACTGGAGAAGATACAGTGAATATTACTCAGCAGAGTGCTTGATGTGGTACGGGAGAGGATACAGTGAAGATTACTCAGCAGAGCGCTGGATATGGTTCGGGAGGGGATACAGTGAAGATTTCTCAGCGGAGTTCTGGATGTGGTACTGGAGAAGATACAGTGAATATTACTCAGCAGAGTGCTGGATATGGTACGGGAGAGGATACAGTGAAGATTACTCAGCAGAGTGCTGGATATGGTACATGGAGAGGATGCAGTGAAGATTACTCAGCGGAGTGATGGATATGGTGTGGGAGAGAATACAGTGAAGATTACTCAGCAGAGTGCTGGATATGGTACGGGAGAGGATACAGTGAAGATTACTCCTCGAAGTGCTGGATATGGTACAGGAGAGGATACAGTGAAGATTACTCAGCGGAGAGCTGGATGTGGTACAGGAGAGGACACAGTGAAGAGCATGTCTGCTTTGCTTGTGGAGTTGAGGTGTGCTTTCATGTACCATTGGAGACGGTACTGCCTTAAATCTATATTTTCGTTAACACATCAATGGCACCACAGCCTTTTAAGGTGGAGTGCTGGATGTGGTACTGGAGAAGATACAGTGAAGATTACTCAGCAGAGTGCTTGATGTGATACGGGAGAGGATACAGTGAAGATTACTCAGCAGAGTGCTGGATATGGTACAGGAGAGGATACAGTGAAGATTACTCAGCGGTGTGCTGGATATGGTACAGGAGAGGATACAGTGAAGATTACTCAGCAGAGTGCTGGATATGGTACAGGAGAGGATACAGTGAAGATTACTCAGCGGAGTGCTGGATATGGTACGGGAGAGGATACAGTGAAGATTACTCCTCGAAGTGCTGGATATGGTACGGGAGAGGATACAGTGAAGATTACTCAGCGGAGAGCTGGATGTGGTACAGGAGAAGATACAGTGAAGATTACTCAGCAGAGTGCTTGATGTGATACGGGAGAGGATACAGTGAAGATTACTCAGCAGAGTGCTGGATATGGTACAGGAGAGGATACAGTGAAGATTACTCAGCGGTGTGCTGGATATGGTACAGGAGAGGATACAGTGAATTTTACTCAGCAGAGTGCTGGATATGGTACAGGAGAGGATACAGTGAAGATTACTCAGCGGAGTGCTGGATATTGCATGGAAGAGGATACAGTGAAGATTACTCAGCGGAGCGCTGGATATGGTATGGGAGAGGATACAGTGAAGGTTACTCAGCAGAGTGCTGGATGTGGTATGGAAGAGGATACAGTGAAGATTACTCAGCGGAGTGCTAGATATAGTGTGGGAAAGGATACAGTGAAGATTACTCAGCGGAGTGCTGGATATGGTATGGGAGAGGATACAGTGAAGATTACTCAGCTGAGTGCTAGATATGGTACGGGAGAGGATACAGTGAAGATTACTCAGCGGAGTGCTGGATATGTTATGGGAGAGGATACAGTGAAGATTACTCAGTGCAGTTCTGGATATGTTATGGGAGAGGCTACAGTGAAGATTACTCAGCGGAGTGCTGGATATGGTACGGGAGAGGATACAGTGAAGATTACTCAGCGGAGTGCTGGATATTGTATGGAAGAGGATACAGTGAAGATTACTCAGCGGAGTACTGGATATGGTGTGGGAGAGGATACATTGATGATTACTCAGCTGAGTGCTGGATATGGTGCGGGAGAGGATACAGTGAAGATTACCCAGCGGAGTGCTGGATATGGTGCGGGAGAGGATACAGTGAAGATTACTCAGCGGAGTGCTGGATATGGTACAGGAGAATACACAGTGAAGATTACTCAGCGGAGTGCTAGATATGGTACGGGAGAGGATACAGTGAAGATTACTCAGCTGAGTGCTGGATATGGTATGGGAGAGGATACAGTGAAGATTACTCAGCAGAGTGCTGGATATGGTATGGGAGAGGATACAGTGAAGATTACTCAGCAGAGTGCTGGATATGGTATGGGAGAGGATACAGTGAAGGTTACTCAGTGGAATCCTAGATATGGTACGGGAGAGTATACAGTGAAGATTACTCAGCTGAGTGCTGGATATGGTACGGGAGAGGATACAGTGAAGATTACTCAGTGTAATCCTGGATATGGTAAGGGAGAGGATACGGTGAAGATTACTCAGTGGAATCCTGGATATGGTATGGGAGAGGATACAGTGAAGATTACTCAGCAAAGTGCTGGATATGGTATGGGAGAGGATACAGTGAAGATTACTCAGTGGAATCCTGGATATGGTACAGGAGAGGATACAGTGAAGATTACTCAGCAGAGTGTTGGGTTTCGTACGGGAGAGGATACATTGAAGATTACTCAGCAGAGCGCTGGATATGGTTCGGGAGAGGATACAGTGAAGATTACTCAGCGGAGAGCTGGATGTGGTACAGGAGAGGACACAGTGAAGAGCATGTCTGCTTTGCTTGTGGAGTTGAGGTGTGCTTTCATGTACCATTGGAGACGGTACTGCCTTAAATCTATATTTTCGTTAACACATCAATGGCACCACAGCCTTTTAAGGTGGAGTGCTTGATGTGATACGGGAGAGGATACAGTGAAGATTACTCAGCAGAGTGCTGGATATGGTGCAGGAGACGATACAGTGAAGATTACTCTTCGAAGTGCTGGATATGGTACAGGAGAGGATACAGTGACGATTACTCAGCGGAGAGCTGGATGTGGTACAGGAGAGGATACAGTGAAGAGCATGTCTGCTTTGATGGTGGAGTTGAGGTGTGCTTTCATGTACCATTGGAGATGGTACTGCCTTAAATCTATGTTTGCGTTAACACATCAATGGCACCACAGCCTTGAAAGTCACAGGAAAATAAATCTGAAACTCGCTTCCAAGAACTGCCTCCCATGAGTGACCCCACACAGATGGCATTAACAAGCAGGCGTGGTCTCGACTGGGATGGGACAGGACCCTAGACAGTCAGCAACACGCGGCCCTCGGTTTCCACCACATGTAGACGCTGCTATCTGACTGTCATCCATAGTCTGCTCCAATCACAAAGATGTTAGGGGGCATAATTATGAACATAGTGGCACAGAGCAGTGCAGCAAATCACCTTTTTACAAACAAACAAGGGGGTGTTATTAATTATGTCAGGTTATTACTGAGCGCACTATTAATCACGTTTTCGTATAAGCTTGAATTAAATCCGAAACGGTGCCACAAAAGAGGGAAAATTACCCCTAAAACCCTCTAATGGTGGACCAAAAGCCCACTTGTACAAACAGGATGCAAACTGTGCACACGTTTAGTTAAGTGTATAATGCGGACTAGAATAATAAATCAAAAACATTCAATGGACAAAGTAACTGAAGAAAGCGAGGGACCACAGGAAACAAGATTGTATTCAGTCTTTCTGTTTATGTGGAGTTTGGATAATCCAGCCAGCCAACACGTGTTTCGTCAAGGGGCACAAAACCCCAGACTTCTTCAGGGCTTCTATAAGTGTAGCGGGTATATCAGACCTCAAACCTGGTGATAATTCCGACCCAGTAGGTCTTAACAAATTATGCGGACCGTCAACGTCCTCAGAAGAAAGTATAGAGAACACTTGTTCCGAAAGAAACGGCCATCCAAGTACTGCCGAGCAAAGCACTTCGAATCTAAGACGAGTACATCCAGGACTCTCAGACTAAATCTCCTCGCGTGTGGTTGTTTGTTTTGAAAACAACTGCTGGGTCGGAATTATCACCAGGTTTGAGGTCTGATATACCCGCTACACTTATAGAAGCCCTGAAGAAGTCTGGGGTTTTGTGCCCCTTGATGAAACACGTGTTGGCTGGCTGGATTATCCAAACTCCACATAAACAGAAAGACTGAATACAATCTTGTTTCCTGTGGTCCCTCGCTTTCTTCAGTTACTTTGTCCATTGAATGTTTTTGATTTATTATGCTAGTACGCATTATACACTTAACTAAACGTGTGCACAGTTTGCATCCTGTCAGCAAATCACCTTGTTGTGCTGCCATACATCATGGGAAAGGGCAGGAATGCACCGTATTTAAGCAATACGCCGCATTCCTGTCCTTTCCTAGCGCTGGCGCCATTTCAGCAGCCTAGCTCCAATGCAGGCACCCTTGCACCAGGGTGTAATTGTACCTATGTTGTTGGCAGGGTTGTTTTTGTACAGGGGGGGACAACTTCCTGCACAAACACAATCCTGAGAGGCTTTTTCCTCTTTCCATGTGTGCTGCAGAATGAAGCACACATGGAAAGAGGAGAAAACGAGGAGAAATAAAGATATTTCTCCTTGCTATGCCTCTCCTGGTGAGGCATATCTTTTGGGTGCATTCCCAGGATTACCAGTTTTACCAGGTTTGGTATTTATTTTATTTATTTATTTTTATTTTGAAAGTTTTATATAGCGCGGACAAGACTCTTGCGAGTAACAGAGCGCTTAACAGGTTAAAGGTGCAGTTCTGAAAGTCATAAAGCTTAAGCTATACATAGTGACAACTGAAGAGTAACAAACAAACAAACACCAAACATAATATACAGAAAACTGCAACAAAGTTCATGTGAATTTAGCCATGAGGATCGCTGGGAATGTGTTAAAAACCATTTGATTTGGGTGGGAACACCCACCGCAGCGCTCATGAAACAGATTCCTTGCGCAGAGTAATGCAAAAAAGTGACTTGTGCTGCGTTGCATCACTCCGTATTTGTGAAGCCATTCAAAAACACACGAGGTGGCTTTCCGTGGCTTCATAAATATGACTTGGGGCTTTACGTCATGCATGTACCACTATGTGTGGTGCAAGCATGATGGAAAGCTCTCAGAAATATGTTTGCAACTCAAACTTCATTGTCCTGTCTTACTGCACCATACACAGCACACAATAAAACACACAACTTTACAGACCTCTTTGCATGAAGCACAACATCTTTCCTTAGAATACATCAATCAACCAACCCTCTTTATAAACACTGAAAAACCTCAGCCTAAACCCCTCAGAAAGTGTCGGAAATGCCGCGCTGACGCATAAGTTGTTTGTCCGTAAGGATAGCATGATCTTGGAGCGGTGTTGTAAGGGCTTCGACAGACAGGAGCAAACAACAATGGTAAACATCTGTTCCTTTTAAAGCCAAAAATAGTTGCATATGAAGTTCAGGTGCGTCATTAACCATCTAATGAAACTTTCCTCTCAAGGGCCTTTAGGTCATAAGCAGGGCACCTTCCTGCATAAAAACAATCAATTGGGGTGATTTCCTCTTCCAATGTGTGCTGTACACTGCAGCACGCATTGAAAGAGGAAAAAAACAGGGAGAAATGAAAACATTTCTCCTCGCTGCACCTCGCTACGCCATCCCTGGGGAGACGTAGCATTCTGACGCATTTCCAGATTTACGATTTCTCGTAAATCTGGAAATTCATCAGTGTACATGGGTATTGCGTGTGAACACTCACAGCAACACCCATGTCACGCACCTAGCACGCAAAGTGTTGCGTGAACAGGGGCAATATTTACAAGCACATGTTAAGTAACGCAGGGTGGCTTTACCTGTTCTTGTAAATATCACTTAGCAGGCTGCGCCACCGGTGCGTCACGTAACGTGAAGCACCGGCGGCACAAGGGACTTGTAAATCTGCCCCTTAATTTTATACCGGGCAGTGGAAAATCACAGCGCCAGAACCAGGAAGTGTGTTTTCTGTTTCAGATGTAAAGGACCAGAATATTAATGCAGTATGCGCCCAAATAATCCTAGCCATCTGCCACAGATGGGTCAAGTTGGAAATAGATTAGGGATCAGTGGCACGCGATAGCTGCCATTTTAGATCCCGTTCCGGGACGTTGTTGTGATGAATGCATTCAGCCATGGATAGTTCCAGGCTGCAGATCGGTGTGACCAGCATGGGAAGTGTTCAGCGGGGGAACCATCAACCTGCACCATTAGATTCTCAAGATCCTTATCCAAAGCTCTGATAATGCCCAGTTCACTGACACAGTGAATGTGTGTCCAGCTCTGTCAGAACTGCAACTGTCCTGAAGATGGGGGGCTACTTCAGTTTGAGTCGTGTAGACGAGAGATGCCGCCTCGGACTGTAGCGTTACAGAGGACAACCCATTACAATAACATGGCAAAGAGTATTTGTGTCTGAGGGCTCCCTTATGGCATCAAAGACTAGTCAAACACTAGTCAAAGCAAGTGGACTTTTAAATGTATGTGCCCTGGACTAGCTGTGCTGGTGGACGGCCACCGGTCTGTCGTCAACGGAGGTGAAGCAGTAAAAATGACACACAACACCACAATTCATGTCCGGGCGTCCCTCTACCTATACCTCTAAAGTATGGGTCGTTCTCAAGGATGTTCATTCCATTCCTAAACCTTCAACTCACCCTTGAACTCACCCACCTACATGATCATTCCATTCTTGAACTTTCAACTCACTCTAGAGGTCACCTACTGACGCTTCCATTCCATTCTTGAACCGTCAGCACACTCTAGAAGTCACCTACCCACATGTTGGCTCCATTTCTGAAACTCTGGTCTTCTTCGCAAGTGTAACCAGAAGGTCCTTGCCTCCAGTGCCTACTAGCATGCCAGATTGTGACACCCCATCACTCTGAACCTGAACATGGCTGCATTTGTGCAGACTCCTCCAGTCACATGTTTCTTCCTATGACTTGAGGCGACTAGATCTTTGAAGCAGATCCTGTTCCTCCACGCTCTTTCCTCGTCTTTGCCACAGTACTTGCCCTTTCACCTCTGTCCCCTCAGCCTAGCTGCAATTCTTTAACACCATTCCAAACCACTGCACGTTTCTCACTTGTCACTCTTCATCCAGTTCCGAAGAGCACCTCCTGAACTGAAGACCAACAACAGTTACTCCCGACGCAAACTGACCCCACGCCTATCAACATCATGAACAAACACGGAAAAGGACTAGGGTTACTTCACCTGTCGCTGTAATAAGATGACAGCAGAGCCCGAATCTCAGCTGAGACAGCGTTATCCTGAAGCAGCAGGCCTTCGGAGGAAGAGGTAGGAAGTGAAGGGCTGGAGATAGCTGAGGGATTGCAGGAAGTGATAGACAAGGCAAGCCAGAAGAAGCAAAATCAAACAGAGGGGGTGAAGAAAGTGCAGAAAAGAGGTGATAGGGGTTGTGTTTGAGAGTTCATCAGGTGAAAATAAAGAGATAATGGAGAGTGTGAGAGCAAATGGGGAAAAAATAAAAAATCACAGTAAAGCAGGGGGGCAAGAGGGCAGGAGGAGGTAACACAGAAAAGAGAAAGATATAAACACAGTGAGATGTTATAGCCCACAAGTAGGAAAAGTTGAGCTACATGGAATTGAGAGTTGAAGTTAGTAGAAAGGATTTATCAGCTGAATATCATCAGAGGAAAGACTAAGAGATGGAGCGCGCACACAGACGCTCGCACACAGGCACACTAGATCAACGTAAACCTCGACTGGCGGTAATCAACATACTGAAGACAGTCAGCAACACGTCTCAGCACACCTGCCCCCAGGAGAGAGGAATCAGATGTCCCAAAAGATGACTGACATACTCCGGGTAAGAGAAACTAAGGAAGGATTTTACTTCATCGCCCTCCAGAGAACACTGAGTGTCACAACCACGGGGTGTAAAAACCTCATTAGGGCGCGCTGCTGTGAGGCTTCCATCGCTGTGCAAAGTCCTGAGGAGAGGCCAGGATCCAGCCCTGGAGAAGCCTCTTCCCCTCTGCTATGTGGAGACTCAGCCGGCCTGAGGACACAGCTGCAGAACTTCTGGGTCCTACATTCTACCACCTGCTCAGCCTTCATCAGGGCTCTATTGATCTCGCAGAAGACTAGATGGCCTTGCTTTTTTCCATGACATGGATAAGTCAGTCAGTCATCTTGAAAGAGAGAAGTGGATCAAGGTAACTACAACCTTGTGTGATCTTGTTCAAGGCTTCAACACTGCTCTTGAGGTGACATCCCCATCTAGAGACCTGCATCCTATCAACAGTCTCTACCCCAAGTGTCCTGGGGACGTAACTCAACATTATTCCACCTTCAGCGATGCTTAACTCCTAGACACAAGGATTCCATCAAACACCTGTGTCTATAGTGAATCATAGAAGATAACCCTGGAGCTGTAGGTTCTAAACTCTGAATGTCCCATCATTACTAAGAGAGAACATAAGACGGGGGAGGGCTATGACACATAATGCATGTCCACCTCCCCTCGAACACAGGGCACATTGCCTTCTCGTAGTCATATCGGAAGTTCTTCACCCACAGGAGGAGGAAAACTCATGCGTGGTGCTCGAACACAGAGCACATTGACTTCCCGTAATCGTATCTGAACTTCTCGTCCCACAGGAGGAGGTAGACTCATGCTTGGTGCTCGAACACAAAGCACATTGCCTTCGCGTAATCGTATCTGAACTTCTCGTCCCACAGGAGGAGGTAGACTCATACTTTGTGCTCGAACACAGAGCTCATTGCCTTCTCACAGTCGTATCTGAACCTCTCGACCCACAGGAGGAGGTAGACTCATTCTTAATGCTAGAACACAGAGCACATTGCCTTCTAGCAGTCGTATCTGAACCTCTCTACCCACAGCAGAAGGTAGACTCATGCTTGGTGCTCGGACACGAAGCACATTGCCTTCTAGCAGTCGTATCTGAACTTCTGGACTCACAGGAGGAGCTAAACTCATGCTTCATGCAAGAACACAGAGCACATTGCCTTCTTGAAGTCGTATCTGAACTTCTTAACTGGAGCTGGCTGAGAAAGCAGGAGCTAACAGTGTGCTGAGCAGGAGGCGCTAGAGAGGGCTCTGGAGACAGAGCTGGCTGAGGAAGCAGGAGCTAACAGTGCACTGAACAGGAGGTGCTACAGAGGGCTGTGGGGACAGAGCTGGCTAAGGAAGCAGGAGCTAACGAAGCGCTAAGCAGGAGGCGCTACAGAGGGCTGCGAGGACAGACCTGGCTGTGGAAGCAGGAGCTAAAAGTGTGCTGAGGAGGAGGAGCTACAGAAGCCTGCAAATACAGAGATGGCTAAGGAAGCAGGAGCTAACAGTGCGCTGAGCAGGAGGCGCTACAGAGGGCTGCAGGGACAGAGCTGGCTGAGGAAGCAGGAGCTAAGAGTGAGCTGAGCAGGAGGCGCTTCAGAGGGCTGCGCGGACAGAGCTGGCTGAGGAAGCAGGTGCTAAAAGTGTGATCAGCAGGGCGCGTTATTTAGAGCTATGGGGACAGAGCTGGTGCAGCAATACCGGAAGCAGGAGCTAACAATGTTATGTTATGTTATGTTATGTTATATTCCACTTGTAACGCGCTCGGCTACTCACGAGTATCCCGGCGCGAACCTGAGGCAGACAGAGGAGATCAGACAAAGAGAAATGTTTTCAACTTTCTTTTAAAAGCAGCGAGCTCCTGCGTGAGACGAAGATCAGGCAGGAGGGCATTCCAGGCCCTACTGGCCCTGACCACCAGAGAACAACCTCCCATCCTCTGGAGTCTGAATCTAGGCACCAGGACCAGGCCCAGAGAACCCGAGCACAAGGCCCGAGCGGGGGCATAGAAAGAGAAGCGTTTCTGGAGGTAGAGGGGACCCTGACCATGAAGGGCGCGATGCGCCAGAACCAAAGATTTATATTTGATTCTAGCCGCTACTGGTAACCAATGAAGGGCAATCAGGTGGGAGGAAACACTCAGTCTAGAGGAGAGACCCAGTAGCAGTCTGGCCGCAGTATTCTGGACTACCTGCAGTTTCTTGATGAGGTATCCCGGGGAGCCAATATAGAGAGAGTTGGCATAATCCAACCGGGAAAGAATCAGCGCGCAGGTGACTGTGACTCTGGCAGCCTTCGGGAGGAGAGGAAAGAACTTTCTCAGAATTTTAATAAGTCCGAAGCAGCAGCCAGCAGTTGTCATAACCTGGGTGGAAAACAGCAGTTTCTCCTCAAACCAGACGCCCAAGTTCTTGGTGGGCCGACCCTCAGACGAGGGGAGGAGAAGCTCCTGGGGCCAGAGCTGATGACGGAAGTCAGAGGGAAAAGTGCCGAAGAGCAGAATTTCAGATTTTTGGTCGTTGCACTTAAGCTGAGCTCCTGCCAGCCAAGCGAAGATGGAACGAAGACACTGTTGGGCATCCAGAGCTGAGCTGGAGGCCTTATCCCAGGTGAAAAGCAGCTGGGTGTCATCAGCGTAGGCCATCACCTTAGCGCCGAGTGCTTCAGCCAGGTGGATCAGAGGCGTGACATATATATTAAAAAGCAAAGGGCTCAGGGAGGAGCCCTGCGGGACACCCGTGGTGACCCAGCGGGGGAAGGAATAACAAGGAGGGAGCCAGATCTGCTCGACCCTTTCCTCCAAGAAGGACCTAAGCCAGCCCCGTACAGCCCCTGACACCCCGATCTCAGCAAGGCGAATCAGCAAAAGATTGTGAGGGACCGTATCGAAGGCCGCCGAAAGATCCAATAAGATCAGGGCGGCCCTACCCCCAGCATCAAGGCACGTCCGGATAGCCTCCACGACCTCGACAAGGACTGTCTCAGTGCAATGGCCCGAGCGGAACCCAGATTGCGAAGGGTGAAGGAGATCCTCAGCCTCCACAAAATCAGATAGTTGTTTAAGCACCACCTTCCCACAAATCTTAGCCAAAGCTGGCAAGAGGGAGATGGGACGGTAGTTGGCAGGCGTAAGCGGGTCCAAAGTAGGTTTTTTAAGCAGTGGCAAAATCTTAGCCTCCTTCCAGACTTGGGGAACCACCATAGTCTGAAGGGAAAGATTAACAATCAGATTGACTTCTAAATAGATGTTATCAGCAACAGCTGCAGGAAGTCGGGCCGGGCAAGCATCCGCCGGGGACCCCGATTTAAGACCTCTGAGGATTTTCAAGCTGTCCAGAGGGTGTACTGGGGAAAAAGCGGACAGCAAGGTAGATGGGGCCGGACTCACAGGCAGCAGGCCTGGCAAAGCACCTGAGTGGGGGGGGAAAGATGCCTGAATCGCCAAGATTTTATCACTGAGGGCACCAGACAGAGTGTTACACCAGTCAAAAGAGGAGGGAGCCGCGCTAGTCTGGGCCGCCGGGGAGGTAAAACTCTGGACTATAGAAAAAATTTCCTTAGAGTTGTTCCTGGCCGCCTCGATGCGAGAGGTAAAAAAGAGCCCTTTAGCCTCGGAGATGGCGGCGTAGTAAGATCTCTGGGCAGTTCTAAGCCGGCTTTTAGCCGCCGGACAATAATTGCTCCTACGCCAATCGCGCTCCAGGATTTTACACTCCTGTTTGAGCACCTTGAGGGCGGGAGTAAACCAGGGTTTCGAGGGAGTGATTCTGGCCGGTCTTATAGGACGAGAAGAGGTGATGGAATTCACAGCTCCAGACACCCAGCAGGTAAACCCAGATATACAAACCTCCAGGCCCCCAGACATCGACGGTCGAGAAATGTCGAGGGCATGGGCCAGATCCAGAGGGTCTACTCTCCCCAACGCAGGTTTGAGGAAGACAGGTGCCAGAGCCTCAGCCCTAGAGACGGACCAGGAAAAATAAGATAGAAAATGATCAGACCATGGCACAGGGAGGGGCTCTTGAACCAGGATAAGAAAATTGGAGCAAATCGGGTCTAGTAGGTGGCCAGTCCGATGGGTGGGGAGGACGACATGTTGGGCGAGTTGGGCCGTATGCAGAATATCCAGCAAAGCAGAGACCTCTCCTACCCCTGGCAAATCCAGATGGAAATTCAGATCGCCAAGGACCAAGTAGTGAGAAAAACTGGCTGCTCTAGAAGTAAGAGCATCTCCACATGCCTGAAGAAAAGGGCTAGCGGGGCCAGGGGGCCGATAAATCAGGGAAACCCCAAGAGTAAAGTGGGCAGACAAGCGGGCGCTAAAATCAAGTGCTTCACAGCCTACCCAGTCCCCTGAATCGCCTCAATGAAGGTCCCAGCGGTCCTTGTAGATGACAATGCACAGAGCAGGAGATGCTATAGGGGGCTGCAGGGACAGACCAGGCTGAGGAAACAGGAGCTAACAGAGCGCTGAGCAGGAGGCGCTACAGAGGGCTGTGGGGACAGACCTGGCTAAGGAAGCAGGAGCTAACAGTGCACTGAGCATGAGGTGCTATTTAGAGCAGTGGGGACAGAGCTGGTGCAGCAATACCGGAAGCAGGAGCTAACAGTGCGCTGAGCAGGAGGAGCTACAAGGGGCTGTAGGGACAGAGCTGGCTAAGGAAGCAGGAGCTAACAGTGCGCTGAGCAGGAGGAGCTACAAGGGGCTGTGGGGACAGAGCTGGCTGAGGAAGCAGGAGCTAACAGTGCGCTGAGCAGGAGGCACTACAGAGGGCTCTGGAGGCAGACCTGGCTAAGGAAGCAGGAGCTAACAGTGCACTGAGCATGAGGTGCTATTTAGAGCAGTGGGGACAGAGCTGGTGCAGCAATACCGGAAGCAGGAGCTAACAGTGCGCTGAGCAGAAGGAGCTACAAGGGGCTGTGGGGACAGAGCTGGCTAAGGAAGCAGGAGCTAACAGTGCACTGAGCAGGAGGAGCTACAAGTGGCTATGGGGACAGACTTGGCTGAGGAAGCAGGAGCTAACAGTGCACAGAGCAGGAGGAGCTACAAGTGGCTGTGGGGACAGAGCAGGCTGAGGAAGCAGGAGCTAAGGGTGTACTGAGCAGGAGGCGCTACAAGGGGCTGTGGGGACAGAGCAGGCTGAGGAAGCAGGAGCTATCAGTGCACTGAGCATGAGGCGCTATTTAGAGCAGTGGGGACAGAGCTGGTGCAGCAATCCCGGAAACAGGAGCTAACAGTGCGCTGAGCAGAAGGAGCTACAAGGGGCTGTGGGGACAGAGCTGGCTAAGGAAGCAGGAGCTAACAGTGCACTGAGCAGGAGGAGCTACAAGTGGCTATGGGGACAGACTTGGCTGAGGAAGCAGGAGCTAACAGTGCACAGAGCAGGAGTCACTAAAGAGGGCTGTTGGGACAGACCTGGCGGAAGAAGTAGGAACTAACAGTGCGCTGAGCAGGAGGCGCTACAGAGGGCTGCGTGGACAGAGCTTGCAGGGGAAGCAGGAGTTAACAGTATGCTGAGCAGTAGGCGCTATTTAGGGAGTCGGGACAGAGCTTGTGCAGCAATACCAGAAGCAGGAGCTAACAGTGCACAGAGCAGGAGTCACTAAAGAGGGCTGTGGGGACAGACCTGGCTGAAGAAGCAGGAGCTTACAGTGCACTGAGCAGGAGGCGCTATAGAAGGCTGTGGGGACAGACCTGGCTGAGGAAGCAGAAGCTAACAGTCCACTGAGCAGGAGGCGCTATAGAGGGCTGTTGGGACAGACCTGGCTGAGGAAGCAGAAGCTAACAGTGCGCTGGACAGGAGGCGCTATAGAGGGCTGCGTGGACAGAGCTTGCAGGGGAAGCAGGAGTTAACAGTATGCTGAGCAGTAGGCGCTATTTAGGGTTGTGGGGACAGAGCTTGTGCAGCAATACCAGAAGCAGGAGCTAACAGTGCACAGAGCAGGAGTCACTAAAGAGGGCTGTGGGGACAGACCTGGCTGAGGAAGCAGAAGCTAACAGTCCACTGAGCAGGAGGCGCTATAGAGGGCTGTTGGGACAGACCTGGCTGAGGAAGCAGGAGCTGAGAGTGAGCTGAGCAGGAGGCGCTGCAGAGGGCTGTGGGGACACATATGGCTGAGGAAGCAGGATCTAACGGTGCGCTGAACAGGAGGCGCTACATAGGGCTGCGAGTACAGAGCTGGTACAGCAGTAACAGTGCACTGAGGAGGTGCTTCTGAGGGCTGTGGGGATGGAGCTGGCTGAAGCAGGAGCTAAGAGTGCAGAGAGGCTCATATAATCTAGGGGCAGTGGCTCACAGACTCCAGGGGCTGACACTGTGTCCAGGGCAGATACACAGAGAACAGCAGGTGCTCACAGACAGCAGGGCTGGCACTGTGCCCAGGGCAGTTACATGGAGCAGGGGCTCACAGACTCCAGGGGCTGGCATTGTGCCCAGAGCAGGCACATGGAGCAGGGGATCACAGACTCCAGGGCTTTGCACTGTGCCCAGGGTAGATACATGGAGGAGAGCAGGGGCTCACAGACCCCAGGGGCTGGCACTGTGCCTAGGGCAGATACATGGAGCAGGGGCTCACAGACTCGAGGGGCCGGCACTGTACCCAGGGCAGATGCATAAGGACAGCAGGTGCTCACAGACTCCAGGGGCTGGCAACGTGCCCAGGGCAGATACACGGAGGACAGCAGGTGCTCACAGACTCCAGGGGCAGGGACTGTGCCCAGGGCAGATACATGTAGGACAGCAGGGGCTCATACACTCCAGGGACTGGCACGGTGCCTAGGGCAGATACATGGAGCAGGGGTTCACAGGCTCCAGAGGCCAGCACTGTGCCTAGGGCAGATACATGGAGGGCATTAGGTGCTCACAGACTCCAGAGGCTGGCACTGTGCCCAGGGCAAAAACATGGAGGACAGAAGGTGCTCACGGACTCCAAGGGCTGGCACTGTGCCCAGGGCAGATACATGAGGACAGCAGGGGCTCACAGGCTTAAGGGGCTGGTACTGTGCCCAGGGCAGATACATGGAGGACAGGAGGAGCTCACAGACTCCAGGAGCATGCCATGTTCATGCTTATAGAGACTGGGTTGAGCAGGCGTTTACATGTTCATGGGGCCCACTGTGTCTGTTTGTCCGAAAAATGTCCTAGAGGTTGGGGTACTGCAGGCGTTACCATGATTCCAGAGGCAGTATGGAGCACCGCAGCCACACCCACGGTCTTCATTCATGATCAGAGACAACAAAGATGGAAACAGAAGATGGTGCGTGTAGAGCTCTGAAATCTAAAGCCAGGTCACCCATGGCACCACCCGCACAACCCACTCATGCCCACGAGGGGGGGGATCAACACAGCTCCTTCCCTACTCAAAGGACTTCCTGCCTGTCCCGATGGCCTCTGAGGAACCAGCGCCTCACAGAGACCTGTCACAGGGACAGTGACTTACCAGTCTCATGGTACAGGGAGACTTCCTGCCTGTCCTCATGGCCGCCTGAGGAGCCGGCTCCCCACAGCGACCTGTCCCAGGGATAGTGATTTACCCATCACATGGTACACGGTGACCTCCCGCCTGTCCTGATGGCCTCTGAGGAGCTGGCTGCCCACAAAGACTTCCAGGGGCAGTGACTGACCCATCTCATGGTACAGGGAGACTTCCTGCCTGTCCTGAGGGGCCCTGAGGAGCCGGCTTTCCACAGTGACCTGTCCCAGGGGCAGTGACTGACCCATCTCATGGTACAGGGAGACTTCCTGCCTGTCCTGAGGGGCCCTGAGGAGCCGGCTTTCCACAGTGACCTGTCCCAGGGGCAGTGACTGACCCATCTCATGGTACAGGGAGACTTCCTGCCTGTCCTGAGGGCCCCTGAGGAGCCGGCTTCCCACAGTGACCTGTCCCAGGGGCAGTGACTTACCCATCTCATGGTACAGGGAGCCCTGCTTGGAGAGCATGTTCGGGGGTTTCCGTGGCGACTGGCCTTCGATCTTCATCACTTCATCGCAGCACTGCTTCCACTGGCCTGCGGTCAAGGAGAAGGAGGAAGATGAGGGACCTTAGGAAAGAATTGTACATCCAGAGAGCAAACATACAGCTGACGCAGCAGGATCTCTCTCTACTGCCCCATACAAAGCAACATCTCAATCTACTGCCCAATACAAAGCAAGATCTCTCTACTGCCCCACAACACGCAAAAACTCCCTCCACTGCCCCACACAAACCAAGAACTCCCTCTACTGCCCCAGAACAAGCAAGAACTCCGTCTACTGCCCCACACAAAGCAAGAACTCCCTCTACTGCCCCACACAAAGCAAGAACTCCTTCTACTGCCCCACACAAAGCAAGAACTCCCTCTACTGCCCCACACAAAGCAAGAACTCCTTCTACTGCCCCACACAAAGCAAGAACTCCTTCTACTGCCCCACACAAAGCAAGAACTCCCTCTACTGCCCCATACAAAGCAAGAACTCCCTCTACTGCCCCAGAACAAGCAAGAACTCCGTCTACTGCCCCACACAAAGCAAGAACTCCCTCTACTGCCCCAATACAAAGCAAGAACTCCTTCTACTGCCCCAATACAAAGCAAGAACTCCCTCTACTGCCCCACACAAAGCAAGAACTCCCTCTACTGCCCCAATACAAAGCAAGAACTCCCTCTACTGCCCCAACACAAACCAAGAACTCCCTCTACTGCCCCGGAACAAGCAAGAACTCCTTCTACTGCCCCACACAAAGCAAGAACTCCCTCTACTGCCCCACACAAAGCAAGAACTCCTTCTACTGCCCCAATACAAAGCAAGAACTCCCTCTACTGCCCCACACAAAGCAAGAACTCCCTCTACTGCCCCAATACAAAGCAAGAACTCCCTCTACTGCCCCAGAACAAGCAAGAACTCCCTCTACTGCCCCGGAACAAGCAAGAACTCCTTCTACTGCCCCACACAAGGCAAGATCTCTCTCTAGTGCCCCACACAAAGATTTATCTCCCTCTACTGCCCCACACAAAGCAAGAACTCCCTCTACTGCCCCAGAACAAGCATGAACTCCTTCTACTGCCCCACACAAGGCAAGATCTCTCTCTAGTGCCCCACACAAAGCATTATCTTCCTCTACTGCCCCACACAAAGCAAAGTATCATGGAAAGCAGTGAGCACCAAACATGCTGTGCCGTGCTGCGTTGCTTGACGTGGAGGGAGCAGGAAAGCGCGGCATTTACAGACTCTCCTCCCCTCTTCCTAGCGCCGGTGCAGATTTGTGCTGCCATGCACCTCAAACACACCTTAGCGCCATAGCCCTGCGGTGCGTGTCTGAGTCTACCACAGGCTCTGTACAGATTGGGTCCCATTCCTGAACAAAATACTATGCCTAGACACACTTTAAAGCTTTCCCTACTTTGTATGTGTGCTGCACAGTGCATCACATACAAAGTCGGAGATTAAAGGAGATATGAAAACATTTCTCTTTTTAACGCCTGTTTCCAGCGGCATTCATTTTTGGACCTAAACCCTGTCTACAACTGTAAGCAGATGGAGTTTAGCAACAAAAAGCATGGGTGGTTGCATGGGAATGCCCATGTACCACCCATGTAACTCCCCCTTGACGCAAACTAATGCAAAGCAGCGTGTCGTGGTGCTTAGTGTTAGTTTCCCCTACAAACCAACAGGTGGAGATGGAGGCGCTGAGGATGCTGGTGAGTTGCGTGCTGATTGGGTTTGTTGCGAGGTGGTAGAGGTGGTGGGGCGGGGGTCAGTGGGCGCCCCGGAGTGGATGGAAGACAGCACCACCCCAGGCGTAGCAATCTTTAACGAAACCTGGATCAACACCACCTCGGGACCGGACATCGCCATCGCCATTCCCCAAGGATACAAGATCTCAAGGAAGGACCGCCCCACCCGCCCAGGAGGAGGAATCGCCATCGTCCACAAATCCAACCTCCACCTGAGCACACTCCCCGACGAGCCCACAGACCTGATGGAACACCTTCACTTCAAGATACTGGCCAGCCCTACCTCCACCCTCCGAGGAACCCTCATCTACTGGCCCCCTGGACCCCACGGACTTTTCGCCAACTCCATCACGGACATCATCTCTCACATGCCATTGCGTCCACCAACTACACCCTACAGGGAGACCTCAACTTCCACCTCAACAACCAACTGGACCCCAGCACCACATCCCTCCTGGACAACCTCCACAACATTGGACTCCGCCAGATCGTGACCGAACCCATGCACTCAGCAGGACACACCCTCGACCCCCTCTTCACAACAGGAAACTCCATCACCTTCAGCCACACCACCGATCTCCCATGGACTGACCATCGATGGGTCCACTTCACCTTCAGAACACCCACCAGCACCTGCTCCCACAAAGAAACTGGACCAGAGTCACTAATGACCAGCTAACCTCATCACTCAGCAACTGTACCCCAACCATCGCGGAAAACGACGACCCTAGCACCGCAGCCCGAACCCTGCACAGACAGATGGATCTCCGACAGCGCCAACACCATAGCCCCCCTCAAGGAAACCAACACCCACGCCCAGAAAGCTAGATGGTTCCCCACCGAACTTCGAGAGTCCAGACTCACTTGCCGCCGCCTCGAAAAGGCCTGGAGGAACACCAAATCTACAGAAGCCCACAACAACTTCAGAGCTGCCACCAACAACTACCACCAACTCATCAGAAAAACGAGGAAAAAAGCGATTGAAGACAGAATCTCCACTCATGCACACAACAGCAAAGAACTCTTCAACATCATCAAGGAGTTCGCCCAACCCACCAGCGAGTCCACCGACGACCCTCACTCACAAGACCTCTGTAACAAACTCAGCACCTTTTTCCTATACAAAATCAACTACGACTACTTCGACAAAGGCAACCAACACACTGAACCCTCACCAACCCCCCCCCGACACCCTGAAGCCAGCGATCGACAACTGGACAGCCCTCACCACCAAAGACAAACTGAAGACGATGAAGTCAATCCACTCCGGCGCCCCCACGGACCCCTGCCCCTACCACATTTTCAACAGAGCCACCGACGCCATCGCACCCATGCTCTTCCACACCATCAACCGCTCCCTGGCAACCGCCTCGTTCCCCGACGACTGGAAACATGCTGGGATAAACCCCCTCCTGAAGAAACCCTCGGCGGACCCCACTGACCTCAAAAACTACAGACCCATCTCCCTGCTCCCGTTCCCAGCTTAAGTCATCAAGAAAGCCATCAACAGCCAACTCGCCACATTCATCGAAGAGCACAACATCCTCGACTCCTCCCAATCTGGCTTCAGAAAAAACCACAGTACAGAAACCGCCCTCCTCGCCGCAACAGACGACATCCGCACCTTACTGGGCAAAGGAGAAACAGCAGGCCTCATCCTCCTCGACCTCTCAGAGGCGTTCGACGGTCTCTCACCGCACCCTAATACGCAGACTCCACGATGCAGGGATCCAAGACAAGGCCCTCGACTGGATCCGCTCTTTCCTCTCCGGCAGAACGCAGCGGGTCAGACTCTTTCTTCTCGGACCCTACACTTACAACCTGTAGAGTCCCCCAGGGAGCATCCCTCAGCCCTACGCTCTTCAACGTCTACATAGCTCCGCTCGCCCCCATCGTCAGAACCTATGGACTTAACATTGTGTCATACGCAGACGGCACCAAACTCATCCTCTCCCTATCCAACCAACCCAACACCGCCAGACACAACTTTCGAGAAAGCATGGAAGCCGTCGCCAAATGGATGAAAAACAGCTGCCTACAACTAAACACCAACAAAACAGAAGTACTCATCATGGGCCCAAACCCCGATGCCTGGAATGACACCTGGTGGCCCCCCGCCCCCGGAAGCCCGCCCACCCCTACGGACCACGCATGCAACCTGGGAATCATCCTGGACTCAGAGCTCAAAATGGACCGCCAGATCAACTCCGTCTCGTCCTCCTGCTTCCACACTCTCCGCCTCCTATGTAAGACCTTCAAATGGATCCCCCTCGAACACAGAAAGACCGTCACTCATGCCCTGGTCACCAGCAGGCTCGACTACGGCAACGCACTCTATGCCGGAATAAACAAAAACTCACCCGCAAGCTACAGAACATCCAAAATGCCACCGCAAGACTGGTCCTCAACCTGCCAAGACACTGCCACATCTCCCAGCACCTGCTCACACTCCACTGGCTCCCCATCGAAGCTAGAGTCACCTTCAAGATGCTAAACCACGCTCACAAGGCCCTCCACGAAATCGGACCAGCATACCTGAACAGCCGACTCAAATTCCACACACCCCAAAGGACCCTACGATCAGCCCAGCTCTCCTACGCTGTGGTCTCCCACACCAGAAAGACCAGATCAGGCGGCTGATCCTTCTCCTTCCTTGTGGCCAGAGCCTGGAACGCCCTCCCTCTCCACCTGAGACAGACAACATCTCTCCCCATCTTCACAAGAAACCTCAAAACCGGGCTCTTCGACAGACCCCCAGCACCTTGAGACCCTCAAGAGCGAGTAGTCGTGCTTAACAAACACCTGATTGTTTGAGTGATTGATTGATTGATTGATTGATTGATTGATTGAAGGCTCAGGGGGTCAGGGTGGTAATGGTTTGGTTGAAGTTTGCTGGTTGGTTGAGGTCATTGGGGTTGAGGGTGGCAGGCGGGAGGTTGAAATGGTTGTAGATGTTGGTGATCTTGCTGTGGAAGTAGTCTGAGGGTGTAGTAGAGTTTTTGGGATGGGCAGATGGTGTCCTCTATGGCTGTTGGGTTGGAAAATTCATTGACTATTTTGAAGAGTTCCTTTGTGTGGTTGGATGCGGGTAGTGATGGCTGCCTTCTTGGCTTCCTTGATGTGCCGGTGATATATGCTGACGGCTGTTTTGTGAGCTGTCTGTCGGCGGGATTCTTGGGGGCATCATTTCTCCAGTGAGACAGTTGCGCTTTTTGGTCCTGAGGTCTGGGGTGTACCAGCTGGCATGTTTGGAGGTCTTGTTGAATTTTGTAGGTTTCAGTGGGGTGACTCTTTTGGTACTGTCGGTGATCCAAACAGTGAAGTTCCGGATAGCCTGGTTGGGGTCTGTTGAGGCCTCGGGTTGGGAGGTGGTGAGGGCCTGTGACCACTGAGTTTTGTTGACCCTGCTGTGTGGGGGATTTGACACCTAGTAATGATGTGCTGGGCGTCGGTGATGGTGATGGTGAAGTGCACGATGGTATGGTCACTCCAGGTGAGTTCTGTGGTGTGGTTGAACTTGATGCTGTCGATGGAGGTGAAAATGGGATCGGGTATGTGTTCAGCTTTGTTGGTGGGTTCAGTGAACAGTTGGTTGAGGCCGATGTTGTTCAGGTTCTCAAGGAGAGAGATGGAGTTGGCGTCATTGGGGTCGTTGATGTGAAAGTTGAGGTTGCCGTGTAGAAGGTAGTGGTGACAGTCGATTGCTAGGGAGGACGATGAGGTTGGGAATGGCATCACATAATTTTGCTCTGGGCCCCGGGGGTCTGCAGGTGAGGGTGCTTCTTATCCTGGCGTTCACGTCAGTTTACAGTAGGACGTTGAGTTGCTTCATGAGCAGCGCAGGGTCGTTGTTGGTGATGGTGCATCTAATGATTTCCTTGGAAGTGATGACAATGCCTCCACCTTGTTTGTTGGCGCGGTCTCGGTGTATCATCTTCTAGCCTTCAGGAGTGGCGGTAGTGATGTCGGGGTTCGAGGAGGGGTTGAGACACGTTTTGGTGATGAAGGCAACGTCCGTGGAGAGGGGGGTGATGGTGTCCCAGATTTCCGTGGCATGTTTGCAGAGGGCGTTTAGCAGCATGCGGTGGAGCAGTTGTGGGGTGATCTTTGTCTTGTGGGCAGGAGTGATGCAGGATCCTTCGTCGGTTGTGTCGCAGCAGAAGTTGCAGTGTTGGCAGGTAAAGGGTCCTTTGGTGGGTTGTGGAGAGGAGGTACAGTGGTTGTTTCGGCGTCCGGGGTCCAGGTCCAGGAGTTTCTTGGCAGTGTCCCATCAGGTGGTGGCAGGGCTGGGGGTCCTGACGCTGGGCGTTGTCCAAACGGTGGTGCGATGGCAGTGCACCTTCTGCGCGTGTCTGCTGTGAGGGCGTGCAGCAGCCTCATTAGTGGTCCTGCTGGGTGGTCCTAGTGGTCATGGGTGTTGGCCAAGGACCTGGGACTGGCAGATCGGGGTCAGGGAAAGTAGGCAGCACAGGAATGGGCAGTGCGGGGTCAGGGACAGCAGGCAGCGCAGGAGGAGTGGCAGGACAGGGACCGGGGGCATTGCAGGGACAGCAGGCAGCACAGGGACAGTCAGCTCGGTATCAGTTATAGCAGGCAGTGCAGGGATGGGCAGCGTGGGGTCAGGGACAGCTTAACATAACATGTGTATTTGTGAAGCGTACGTTCACCCGGACGTATCTTGGCGCTGAATAACAGATATGTATTGTTACCCAACTCAATGGCACTCATTTTATCGACCTCAGATGGATGAAAGGCTGAGTGGACCCACCGTGATTTGAACCTGTGACCATGAGGTCGAACACAGGATCCTGCTGTGGACGCATTAGTCCACTGAGCCACCAGACCCGGCAGGCAGCGCAGGTACAGTGCAGGGGGAGTTGCAGGACAGGGACTGCAGGCATCCCAGAAACAGCAGCCAGTACAGGGACAGGCAGCACGTGGTCAAGGACAGCAGGCAGTACAGGGAAGGGTAGCGTGGGGGAGTGGCAGGACAGGGACAGCAGGCATTGTAAGAAGAGCCGGCAGCGCAGCGCGGGGTCAGGGACAGCAGGCAGTGCGGGGTCAGAGACAGCAGGTAGCGCAGGGCCAAGGGGGTGGGCACAGAACTGTAAGCCTGGTCAGGTGAAAGAGGAGCATCCCAGCCTCCTCAGGGCTCCGCCGGGTGCGGATGAGACCACCCTTGGCCCAGCCTTGCCCGGGCTCCACCTACGCATGTCCAGTGATGCGGCAGCCGCAGGGGCTCTTTAATTGGCACTGGGAGGAGAGAAAATCTGAGAACCAGCTGGCCTACCTCCAGGGCTACTGGGAAATGTAGTCCATTGGTTGTAGGGGGTCCGGGGTGCTTTGGAGCGCGGTGCAGCGACAATGGCAGCAACAGGTGGGAAGGGCGGTCAGTCAGCCTCGCAACACAAACCAGAAAAGTCCTAGAAAACGTCACAATTGCTCTTTTAGAGCCTGCAACTTTTTGGCAAAGATACGTGAATTTTGGACTTTAAATAAACTTTTTTAACCTCAGCTGTTTTTTTGCATTTGTTCTAGAGGACAGGGAAGGTAGAACCATTATTGAAGAAGTCTGTCTTGCCCGCTGCATGTCAGAGCACCATGGCCGGACTGGCCAGCCGGGCAACCGGGCAATCCCCTGGGAGGCTGGAGCCCCAGGAGGCCGGTTTTGACATTTGGAGGCCGGTTTCGGCCTCCAAGAGTGGTGGTGCACGTTACACAATTCCAGCAGCAACTTTAAAAAGTTGCTCCTGTTCTAGCACACATTAGCAAATCTGCACATGGGGGCTTAAGTTAGAATTTTTGTCAGGACTGTTTTAAATTCCCAGTCCGGCCCTGAGTGCACCTATACCCGCCACCACTTTCAAAGATCACCAATCACCTCTAAACTTTCTGACATTATCCTTTGAATGTGGGGTGCAGCTTTTACTGCTGCCCCACTCTTTCTACCTAGCAGAATGATATTCTGTTCCTGCAGAATAGCAGAAACAGCCCCTGAACAATAATATACTGCCAGAAGTGGGACGAGTGAGCGTGAATTAACAAACTACTACCTCTCTTGACTGCTCCATACCCACAAATATACCTGAGCGGTGACAAGAGCGGCCGCGGTTAACAAAGTAAATCTCCCTCTGCTGCTCCATGCACAAATGTACCTAAAATGTCCTAAGAGCGAGCACCAGCTAACGAGTGATATCTGTCTGTCGCTCCATACACACGAATATACCCAGCTTGGGAAGAGCGAGCACCAGCTAACGAGTGATATCTCGCTGTCGCTCCATATATACGAATATACCCAGCATGGGAAGAGCGAGCACCAGCTAACGAGTGATATCTCGCTGTCGCTCCATATATACGAATATACCCAGCTTGGGAAGAGCGAGCACCAGCTAACGAGTGATAGTTCTCTGTCGCTCCATATATACGAATATACCCAGCATGGAAAGAGCGAGCACCAGCTAACGAGTGATATCTCTCTGTCACTCCATATATACCAATATACCCAGCTTGGGAAGAGCGAGCACCAGCTAACGAGTGATATCTCTCTGTCACTCCATATATACGCATATACCCAGCTTGGGAAGAGCGAGCACCAGCTAACGAGTGATATCTCGCTGTCGCTCCATATATACGAATATACCCAGCATGGAAAGAGCGAGCACCAGCTAACAGGTAATATCTCTCTGTTGCTCCAAACACACAAATATACCCAGCTGTGGAAGAGCCAGCGCCAGCTTAACAAGTGATATCTCGCTGTCGCTCCATATATACCAATATACCCAGCTTGGGAAGAGCGAGCACCAGCTAACGAGTAATATCTCTCTGTCACTCCATATATACGCATATACCCAGTATGGGAAGAGCGAGCGCCAGCTAACGAGTGATATCTCTCTGTCACTCCATATATACGCATATACCCAGCATGGGAAGAGCGAGCCCCAGCTTAACAAGTGATATCTCGCTGTTGCTCCATATATACGAATATGGAAATGGAAATTGACATTTGTAAAGCGCTAACTGCCACTCCGAAAGGAGCATCCTGGCGCTGGTATGGAGGGGGGCGGCTGCCCAGAGATTCTTAGATGAGAGAGAGGCAAAGTTCATCTGGGGCTCCAAATATCCAAGTCTTTAGTTCTTTCCTATATTGTGTTTCAGATGTACGCGTTCTCAGATGCGGTGGCAGTAGGTTCCAGGCTCTGGTCCATAATGCTGTTATTGTTTTCCCTCCCCTAGTTTTGCATCTGAAACTGGGAGGTTTGAGTAGGTTGGCTGATGATGACCCGAGGGTTCTGCTTGTACTGTAGGGGGTGAATCTTGATGCGAGGTATTGTGGCCCCAGTTTGTTTGAGGCTCTGAAGGTGATAAGGAGAATCTTGAAGAGTATTCTCTTGTGTAGTGGGAGCCAATGAAGGGTTTTCAGAGCTGTAGAAGCGAAGGGCCTTTGTGGAAGTTTAAGGACCAGCCGCGCTGCTGTATGTTGGACTACTGGGAGTCTTTTTAATGTTTGTTTGTTGGCTCCTGTTGCAGTAATCTAGCCGTGCCAGTATCAAGGCGACCGCCACTGATTTCCTTGCCGCGAGTGGGGGTACATCGAATAATTTTTTCAAAGATTTTATAAGGCTGAAACAGGTCCCTGCAACCTTCAGTGCATGTGGTTTGAAACTGAGGGCGGAGTCAAACTGCACTCCTAGGTTTCTTGTTACCGTTACCATATCAGGTGGGGGTGACGTACCCTCTGGCCACCACTCATCTGGTGAGAAAGACACTTCTTTACCAATTGGTAAGATCTCAGTTTTTTCGGTGTTGCGCTTGAGGTGGTCATCCTTCATCCACTGGAGGACCTTGGTGAAGCATCTTTTAACATTGAGTTCGGCATCTTTAGAGTTTTGATCTAGAGATAGGATCATTTGGGTATCGTCTGCGTAGGACGTAACTTCGATGCCAAATGATGTTATTAGTGAGATGAGTGGAGTCATGTAGACATTAAATAAGAGAGGGCTTAATGAAGAGCCCTGTGGTACTCCTGTTGTGATGGTGCGTTCCACCGATAAGAAGGTTCCGAGGGACACAGCTTGCCTGCGCATGGAAAGAAAGGATTTTAGCCATTCCAAGGCAGCGTGTGAGATTACCGCATGATTTGAGCCTGGAAAGGAGGATGCTGTGTGATATGGTATCAAATGTGGCCGATCGGTCGAGTAGGATCAGCACTGCCTTCCTACCTCTGTCAGCAATCATTTTAAGAGAGGCCGTGATTTCCAGGAGTGCAGACTCGGTGGAATGCTTAGGGCGAAAACCAGATTGTTGGGGGTGGAGGATATTTGTGGCCTCGATGAATTTAGTTAGCTCTTTATGCACAAATTTTTCGGTATATTTTCCTAGTAGGGGAAGAAGTGATATGGGACACAGGCAGACGCTGGTGATGTGCAGAGTCCAAAATCCATACCCAACTCTTAGCTACCGAGACCCAAGCAAGAGATCACAACAGTGTGATCTAAAAGATCAAATTCAAAACCTAAGACTAATGAATTATCTTGCAGGTATTTACTCACGCTACAACTACTTACTCAAGGTTCAGATTTACTCATATCATAGGTAGTTCTCACCCCCCCCTTAGCACGCTTCGCAGATTCTTACTCACAAAACATGATTTATTCAAGCCATGGCAATTTGCTTTTTGTATAGCTACTCAAACATAATCACTTACTCCTGTTGCTGCTATTTACTCCTAAGTGCTTACTTAAATCCAGGTACATTTTGTGAGTACTTACTCCTGATGAACAGACCCACTCAAGTAAAAGGAAACAACCTTATGAGTTTACTTCTGTGGTAATTCAGCTGTAGGGGTTCCTCTTAAGGGCTTACATTGGTACCAGACATTTAATCAAGCTGCAAGGGCTCATTCCTGTGCAGGTAGTTACGCTGTAGCAACTATACATAGGGGCTAACGCCTGTCGTGGAGCTTACTCATGTTGTACATAGTTACCCCTTAGTTACATTGTACACTCATCTCCAAAGGAGTCACACGTGCCATTGATACTCACTCATGTCATAGAAGTGCTGCCAGAAGGCCTCCATCCATCGCTGCATGTCGGCGCGGCTCTCCGCTAGCAGCGTGTGCGTTACCTCATCGCCCCCATAGCGGTTGGTGATGGACATTCTTTGGTGCTTGATCTTTGGATCTTTGTCTGTCGCGCGAATACGTGTTTCCTGCAAAAAGAAGAGTGCGAGATGTGACCTCCTCTTCGGTAAACGTGTCACACCTGCAGCAGGCTCGTGATCTAATGCCTGCTTCGCCTCTTGCATGTGGAAGCAAGCGATGATCCTGGCCTGACATATGCCTTGCTTGATAACACCGACCCTCCAGATGGCTAGTTACCCCATGGAGAATTCATAGTCTTACAGGCAAGGTTCAGTGACCCGTCCTTCCCCCAAAGAGCCATGAAAGGCCATGGGTCAGTGACAGTGAGTTCGTGGTCTCTTGCATGCCACTTGTGACAGCCCCGTGATTCCATACATGCCGTCTAGGCTACACACAATCTTCAGAGTACAGTCACACTATCATTCTTCCAAAGGTTTACACTCTATGTTTTACAGAGAACGTCCAGACTTATGGTACAGTCAGGGTACAGTGCTGGGTTTGTGCATTTCCAGCAGGGTATCTGAGAGTGCTTGTTGCTCTGTGAGTGTCTGGTAGCATCCACTGATGTTTTGGTTCCTCAGTGAATTTGGTATTTTGTTGTTGGATAGTGGGTATTGGTGGCTGGGTGTGTCTGGCAGAAATCTTGGCGATCATCTTTCAGCCGTATTATTCTTTCCTTTTCAATTCTTCTCCGAGGTCTCGCTGTGTTTTTCTTATTGTCTCCTTCAAACCCATGAGCCTGTATAGTGAGAAGTTAAGAGAGCAGTCAAGGGATCCAGGGGTGGAGGTTCCTTTGAAAGGGTAGGGATCTCCATTGTTGGCCTCCCGGAACCCATAACAATCTGTTGTTGCGGAACATGCCCCTGCTGTGCAGAGGCTGTGCCTTGAAGAGCCCTGCTGTTCCTGTAGTGACCAAGGCACCTTTATGAAGCTTTACATGAATATTCAACCGTCTCAGATTTCCCAGGACGGTGATTGCTGACAGACAAGCAACCTCATGTGCACACTTGTGAAGGCTGTGCATAATAAGTGCAGGTAAGCTACACTTCTCTATACCCTACCATCCCCAGACCAATAGGTTTGTAAAAATGATTTAATAAAACATTAAAGAGCATAATGGGTGCTTTGGAAGAGGTCCTGAGGAGGAAGTGCCTCAGAAAGGGGTTCAGAGTTCATATGATTTGAACCCTTGCAAGGACACTTCATCTGTTGCCCCTTGCTTCGATAAGAGATATTTTCAAAGGAAACCTGATGTCCCCTACACACGATGTAGTGGACTGAAGAAGATGATGGTTCAGGTCATGCATATAGCAAGGCACAATTGTCGTGCTAGCCAGCAGAGTCTGAAGGAGCAGTCTGTCATAACACAGCCCTAACTGGTCATGAAGAGCATCAGAAATCCTTGATCCAGAACCGGATCTGTTGTTTGTAGGATGCGTCTGTGATTTGTAAAGTCATAATACAAATTAGTGATGTCAGTTATGTGATTGAGTTAAAGCCGTCTGGGAGCCCAGGTGGGTCCAGCAGAGATGGCTTCAAGCCGCACCATCGGATGGTTTTAATATCAGCTCCACTCCTGTCGAGGTCCATGAGGGTTATTAGGCCCAATGAGATGATACGTAATTGTATCAGAAAAGGGTGCAGGGTAGTGCTGGCCCACCCGTCATCTTTGACCCATGGGCTGCACAAAATCTGTACTCTTTTTTATCGAGATGGGGCAATAAACCCAGACAAGGTGCAGAGATGGACAGATACTGCGGCCAGGAATGATGGCCTCTTCCTGAAGTTGACCAGCCACCCCACTGATGATGGGGCTCAAATACTGGAAAATGGATTTGTACTTCTGCATGAACTATTAGTATTTCGATGAAGTTGTCAACAGCAAATGACCTCCCTATTGTCAAGTCTGATAAACCCATGGATAAGCTGGTCAAAGCAAAGACCTTACGACTCTTGGTTTTCCCAGTGTCTGTTGTTCTCAGCACCTGGGAAGAGCACTTCAGTCATCGCCAAAAGATGAGAAACAAACTGACCATGAGGTTTGCTAAGTTCCAGATTGGTCAGACATCTAAATATCTAAGCTTAATCTATTCTATTACACAGCAGGCTGTACAGAATGGACTCTTGACACCGGTCTGGTAACACTGACTTAAAAGAGGTTTCTTTAAAGTGCTTTTCTGAAGTGGTTCAATTGTCACAGTTACTGTATGGGTTCTGGGAGAGAATTCAAGAAATCTGTCACTTGTGGTGAGAAGTGCTTTCCTATTTTTAGTAGACCCAGGACATAGGAAGCCGTTTGTTGTCGTCGCTCTTGATATTTCTCATTGATCGATAGAAAAGGTTGCGGCAGAATGAATTCTGAGTAACAGTGAGGCTAGTACATGTATATATTTAACCCCAGGCAACAGGTGTGTAGGGAAAGAGTTGGACTCTAGAAGCCACAATCGAGGCTGTGCTGGCCAGGCGGCTCCCACAGCCCACAATAGTCGCTCCCTTGAGGGCCTGACCTCACAGAAGCCGCCTTCCCTGTGCTTGGAACTCATCCCTGAAACCATTCTACCTGCTTGGCGAATGGGGTTTGCACCCCTTTCCCTTTGCTCAGTGTAGGTCCACCACCTCAGCAAAGCACACCCCCTGCCAGCTGTAAGGTTGTAAGCTGTCGCCTACCAACCATTTAGGCTCTGACTGGTCAAATTCACATCGCCCACTTTATATTTACGAGGCACTAAGCACCAGTCTTGCGCAGATGCAGAGCTCCCTTGGTGCTGGCTTCTCTCTCGGACCGGGATCCACCCTGGACTCCTGGAGCACCTTCTAGTGGTGACCGGTGGAGACGAGGCGCTAGACTGCCCTGACCACTGGAAAATCTGTACAAGACTTAAGTGACTGAAGATCAATGTTTAATTAAAGAAGGGACTGAGGCTGCCCTGGTGGCAGAAGACAGCAGCCCAGCTGGTCTAGAGGCAAGACCAGGTCAAGGGCCGCTGCACGAGTGCCTAGCTTGAGGCGCGACACACGCAATGACACCAGAGGCTGTTCGAGCTGCTGTTCCGTAGCCTTGAACACTCACGCCCCCAGAAGGGAGCCTGAGCCCACTGGCTGGCGTCCGTAGTCCTGTTCCAGAACCATTAATACTATCTTTGAGTCCCTTAAGATTCCAGAGAAATCCGCATTTTAAGTCAAAGTTTAAACCCTAAACCCTAGTGACCAGATCCCAGTTAGAACCGGAGAATGAATGCTTTTTGTCCAGTGACTATCCTAGTCCCGTCAGAAACTTCCAACCAAAACTCTTGACCAGTCATTTCCATGATAACAGTCTGGGCCGTACCCGCTGCCCCACTTCTCCTCCCCCAGCCCCCACCCCACGGCAGGTGGCTTCTGCACCCATATTACACTTGCTTTCATGTTGAAAACTCAAAGGGGGTGGTGGAGTCTACAACCGCTCGGCAAAACTGAAATTTCTGGAGCACACGGATATCCCCCCATGACACAGGCAGATAACTGGGGTTCAAGGTTCTAGACTCGGGGTCTGAATAACTAGACAAGTCTGGAAGCCACCTATCAGGGTTTACCCCAGAGCTGAGCACCTGATACGACAGGGGAAGAGAGGACAAGGGAAGCCCAGCTTGAGGTTTGCCTGACTCGGGCTCAGAACCACAGGTGGGTAAAGGGGCTAAGGGTGAGACCAAGGGGATAATTTGGAGCAGAGGCTCCACCTTTCAGCATCAGATAAAAGGTCAGTCTGTGCGACGTACAGCAACTGTTGAAGCATCTGCTCGAACCACTGACCTCTAATTCCATTTGCTTGGAAAGGCCTTAGATCAGTGGTTCTTAACCTTTTGACTTCTAGGGACCCCCACTTAATCATTACTGGAACCTGGGGACTCCCACTGAATCATTTTTGTAATTCAGGGACCCCCCCACTGAGTCATTACTGGAACTCGGGGACGCCTCACTGAATCCTTGTTGGAATCCGAGGACCCCTCACTAAGTCATTACTGAAAGCCAAATACCCCGGCCTAAGCGTTGTTGATGATTTGAACCGCAAAACAATACACAAAAAATAGAGGAAAAAGCATTCATCAAACAAATACACAACTGATGACACATTTTATTTAAGTCGCAACCACATACATTTAAAAAAAAAAAACATTTTAATAGAAAGATTGGAGTTTTCCTAAATTTAGTCGAGGCATCTTATCGTCCCTTCTATAGTCTGTTTTATGCACCTGCGCTGCTCCCACGTATCCATCCGAGGATACTCATTTAATTTTGAGCCTTCGATTTCAAATTCCTTCACATTTACAGTACTTTTAATATTATTTAGTTTTCAAAGAATTTACGGCCCCCTAAGGAGGCTTCACGGACCCCCAGGGGTCCCCGGACCACAGGTTGGAAACCACTGCCTTAGGTCCAAGAACTCAAACCAAAAGCAGTAAGAGTTATAAATGTTATAAAACATTTGCCAGATTTTTTACATAATTAGATATCTGTTACAAAAAGGAACTGCATGCTTAATAAAATGCCTATACGTTATTTTTACATAAGTAAAGCACCTCATTTCCTAGATGGGGGAGGGGCTCCCGGTGCTCATGCCACGCCCTCCCCCAGATACACACGCAGTGACGGGCCTCGCGGGGCAGCACGGTCTGCACTTCTTAAACATGGCGCACGCTGACGTCTAGGCCTAGGAAGTGCAGAACGCCGCCAGTTTGCCAAGGAGGGTTTCAAGCCATGAGCCGTGAGATGCTCCGATTGGCATCTGAAGGGCTTTCTCAGCCCTCTCACCCACTAGCCTGTTTAACACATTTGCAGAATATAAGAACGCCAGTAAAGTAAAACTATTGTTTTTTGTACTTCACAATTCAGGGGTTTGGCACTAGACACAGGACACCATCTACTCATTTTTTTCAGCCAACAGCATGTTGCATTGTGGGGCTTGTAGTTTTGCATTTGACGGTTTCATTATGGGCTCAGAACCCCAGCATGCATAGAGCTCCTGGCTAAGATGGTGGAACTGCCTTGAGGTGTGAAACATGACCTGTTCACACTTGAAGGCTTTGGTTTAAGATTTTACAAATTCGGCTACTCAATTGCGAAAACGACTTGTTTCATAAAATCAAAAGCAGACTTGGCTTGCACATGTTGTGTTCAGTCCTTAGCACACACACATCATGCATCAAAAGACGAATTGGCATGTGGATAGAATTTTCTTATGTGCATTGGAATTCTTTACACCAATCATCACAAGAAAATACAATTACAACATGGACTGCAGCGCAAGCTTCCCTAACACAAAGAGTAAGCAAAGGGCAGGTGGTGGTTGCAGAAGGAACATTACACAATTCTCTCACACACGCAGGACATGCACACCTGAGTGGCCTTTGCTAGGATTAGTGTACCACACCCTTTTTTTGCTGTGACAATTTAGTGGAGAGGTGTGGTGCAGCGGCCAGAGCAGCTGACTTTGAAGAACAGGGTTCACAGTTCGATCCCCGTCTCCGGCAGCAGCTCAGCTCAGCACCAGGTGACTCTCTGGGCAATAGCTCACTTACTTTCCACGACGGCCCCCAGCGCCTCGAGACCCGTAAGGGTGAGTAGTTCACGCTTTACAAATACGGATAATTTGTGTCAAGTTACTCATCTTATTTCTCCCATGTCGCCCTTAATTGTTCAAGATGGAGCAACATTATGGCCTATAAAGCCACACACAAAAGAGATTATTGTACAGTGTGCATCCTGAGCTGAATTATTTCAAGCTGCACCCGACTATGATGATCATGGAAAAAGAAGCAGAGGGAAGAAAAGTAACTGTCCAGGGCCACACTGTTTGTCAAGCGGGGAAGCTGGGACTGAAACCAAAGTCTCTGGGTCAAGGCCCTGCCACCAGTTTTTGCCCTGGGACCAGCAAATGATTCTGACAGGGCTAAGCATGTAATACAAGTGTATTCAGAATGGAAAATGTTACTTCCCCGGTAGACATCTGTTCATGGCATGTAGAGCTGTAGATTCTCATGCTGTACATACTCCTGGCACTTAGCGTTGGGTCCGGATGTGCGCAGGTTGTTTTTCTTTGAAGAAGTCTTTCGAGTCACGAAGTTTGGTGACTCCTCCTCTTGCTAGTAATGCACTTGGACATCGACTCCACTGTTAGATTGTTTTCCTCGTAAAGTAGGTGAGGATGGAATGAGAAGCAAAGTGTTGTATATAGAGGTGTCCGTGCAAAAAAAGGAAAGTGAGATAGAAATGTGACTGTAACGTGCCACAGGTGTCCGGGGAGAAGGGAGGGCACATGTGTAACTGCAGCACTACATGCCACGAACAGATGTCTACTGGGTAAGTAACACTTTCTGTTCAAGGCACGTGTAGCTGTAAACATACATGCTGTGCATTGACTGCAGAGCAGTCCTCCCAAAAGCAGTGGCTACATACCTGTGGGGTTGCAGTAGTTTGTAAAAGTGTGCAGAGTACTGCCTGGCCGACCTGATGGGCTAGCGGATCCACACAGATGTGTTTTGTGAAGGTGTGTGATGTTGACCAGGTAGCTGCTTTACATATGTCAACGATTGAAACATTCCCCAGGAAGGCCACGGAGGCTCCTTGTCGCGAGTGGATAGCATCGCAGGTTTGGATGCGCATGACTATCCAACGGGCAAAGCCTGGTTTGGAGAGGGCCTTCCCGCTGTGGGTTTTGAGAAAGCAACACATGTTTGGAGAGTCTTTCTGAAATATTTTGTTCTACCGATATAGCACACGGGGGATTGTTTGGCCTCTAGTGTGTGAAGAGCCCTTTCTGCTTCAGAGTCGGATTGAGGAAAAAACAGGGAGTTCTATGGTTTGGTTCCGGTGGTACTAAGAAACCACCTGAGGAATAAATTTAGGGTTGGTTCGGAAAAGAAATCTGTCTTTATATACTTGAGAGAAAGGTTCTTCTAGGGTTCCTGGAGCTCACTGACACGCCAAAGGGAAGTAATGGCGACCAGAAAAGTCACCTTCCAGGAGAGGAACTGAAGGGGGCAAGAGTAGAGAGGCTCAAAGGGGGGACCCATGAGTTTGGTGAGGACGATACTGAAGTTCCATGATGAAGCCAGTGGAGTTTGAGGAGGGATTATCCTCTTAAACCCTTCCATGAATGCTTTCACAACTGGAATTATGAAAAGGCAGACACGCTCCATACTTGCAGGTAAGCGGCCACAGTGGTGAGATGGAGCCGAATAGAAGTGAATGCCAGTCCCCAAGTTTGTAGATGCAGCAGGTAGCAGACAATGTCTTATAGCCTTGCTGTGAGTGGGAGAATATGTTTTGAGTGACAATAATGCACAAATCAATTCCACTTGGCCACATAGCGTGCTCAGGTAGCGGGTCTACGGGCTTCTTTCAGGAAGGCCCTGCTTTCGGGTGGAAATTTGAGATATCCAAATTCTAAGACTTCAGGAGCCAGTTTCCAAGGTTGAGCGACTTGGGTTCCAGGTGTCGTATTTTCCTTGGTTCTGCATGAGAAGGTCCGGCCAGATTCAAAGCATCTTGTGCAGAACCACGAAAGGTCCAGTTCTGTCACAAACCACGGTTGGCAATCCCAAGTGGGGGCCACCAGAATGAGAGTGAGGGACATCTGCCATAGCCTCCGTACCACAAACGGAATCAGTGGGAGAGGAGGAACAGCATTAGCAAATATCCCTGACCAGTATATCTATAGAGCACTGCACTTGAACCGTGGGTGTGAGAACCTAGATGAGACGTTTCGGCATTTTGCATTTATCATTTTCTACGATATGTCTATCTGAGAGAAACCCCATCACTGTAAGTACTTGTGGAGGACTTGTGGGTGGAGCTCCCACTCATGGGCTTGTTGCCGCATCTTGCTGGGAGGTCAGCAAAGTCGCTGTCCACCTCCAGGAGGTACTCCGCTAGTAGATGGATTTTGTGACAGATACCCCATCACCAGACGTGCTGGGTGAGGTGAGAGAGCTGTGGGGTCCAAGTTCCCCCCTGGTATTGAAGATAAAAAATGGCTTTGGAGTTGTCCATTCAGACAAGGATGACTTTGCCCGGCAGATGGTAACGGAAAGCCTTCAATGCAAGGTGAACGGCTAGGAGTTCTAAGTAACTGATGTGAAGGCCCTTGTGCTTGGGTACCCATTGGCCTTAGACAGTTAGGTTTTGCAAATGTGCTTCAAACCCTGAGAGGGAGGCGTCCATGTGGATGATCTCCTGTGGAACCGGGTCTTGAAAATGCCACCCCTGCAACAGGTGTTTGGAGTTCCACCAGAGGAGAGAGTGATAAGCACAGCAGCTGACCAACACTAGATTGTCCTAATGACCACCAAGTGATAAGCTCGGGACGGCTGATCATCAAAATATCATCCTAATGACCCTTGAGTGATGAGCATGCGGTGGCTGAACAACACTAGATCGTTAGAATGATCCTCCAGTGATAAGCAGAGCAGCTGACCAACATTAGATTGTCCTAATAACCCTCGAGTGATAAGCACAGCGGTGGCTGATCATCACTAGATCGTCCTAATGACCCTCGAGTGATAAGGATGTGGCAGCAGCCTATCACTATATCGTCCTAATGACCCTCGAGTGATAAGCACAGCGGTGGCCCATCACTATATCATCCTAATGATCCTACGCAGGAGTCCATTACTGTGCTAAGCGTTCCTGCAATGGACGCATGTGTAGTCTTGCATGGGTCACCATTGCAATGCACCAAGCCATCACGCCTGAGAGGCACGTAACTGTCCTGACTGTGACCTGGTGGTCTGGTTGAAAGAGCGGAAGGAGTTTCTGAAGGGACTGTATCTGTTCAGGGTAGGAGTAGGCTAACTCACCTTTCGGAATTGAGGATTGCTCCCAAGTAAGGCCGAATTTGTTGGGGTTGGAAATTATATTTTGTGGCATTGCTGTGAACCCCAAGTGGTTTGAGTGTGTTTGTGGCATAGTTAGCGGGTGGCACTTTTGATGACACAGTCATCCAGATAAGGGAAGACGTGAATGCCCTGCAAATGTACGTGTGCGGCCACCACTGGGAGGCACTTTGTGAACTCGAAGGAGAGTACCTGGAATTGATAGTGTTTACCACTGACTACAAACCTGAGGTAGCGCCGATGCACTGAGTGTATTGGTATGTGGAAGCATGAGTCTTCCAGGTTGAGAGCGGTCATAAAGTCGCTCTGCTGTAGAAGAGGTACGACATCCTTCTGTGAGCATATGAAAATGTTCTGAGAGGCTGTATTTGCAGCGGGGTCTTAAGTCTAGAATGGACCTAAGAGACTCATCCTTTTTGGGAATTAGAAGATATAGGGAGTACACTCATGAGCCCTTGTGTTTAGGTGGTACCGGCTCGATGGCTCCTTTGTGAAGAATCCATTGCACCTCTTCTTTGAGTAGTTTAAGTGCTCTGCTGAAAGTCTTCGCTAGTGGGTGGTATGGTGGGGGGGGTGGAAGTTAGTTCCAGACAGTGACCGTACTGTATGATGTCCATTACCCACTGGTCTGTGGTGATATTCCACCAAGTGGGGAAGAACCCTTGCAAAGGACCCTACAGGTGTTATGTGATCGGGGCAGGAGGGGGGAGTCAGGGTTTGGTGACCGTGGCAAGGGTTTGCCTTGAGAGAGACTCGTACCTCTACCTCTGGAGGTTTTACCCGTATAGGTGCCTCTGGAGAATCCTCTACCTGAGGGTGACTGGGCCTTTGGGCGATTGAACGCCATGGAGGATATTGGGGAGGTTTGTTATGAGCCTCCATGGAGGCAGCAAAATGAACCTCTAAAAGTGGGCATCTGAAGTGCAGCCATAGCCTTAGCTGTCTGAGTATCCTTTAGTATCTGCTTCACTTGGGGCCCAAAAAGATGCTGACCATCAAAAGGAAGGGCCAGTACATTCTGCTGCACCTCTGGCTTGAACCCTGATACACAAAGCCATGTTTGATGTCTGGGATGGGGACTTGATCTGATACCCCGAGGAGCAGTGTCGGCGGCATCAGGGGAACCTCATATGATGGTTTTGTAGATTGATTTCCCTTCATAAACGAACTCCCGCCCTCTTTTCCTGTGTTCCTCAGAGAGGCGCTGAAGGAGTTCCTCCATTTCATCCCAAGTGGCTCTGTCATATCTTCCCAAGAGACCCTAAGAATTGGCGATAGGCCATTGGTTCGCGGACTGTGCTGCTACCCTTTTCCCCAAAGCATCTAGTCCTTTACTTCCTTTATCCAGTGTGGACGCATCTCCGGTTGTTTGGGAGTTGGGCCTCTTCTGCGCTGTGTGAACCATAGCTGAGTCTGGAGGAAGCTGATCTCGAATATAAGGAGGATGTGCGGGGCATGCCTTATACATTTTATCCACTCTGGAAGTAATTACCCGAGCAAGGACAGGGTCCTGAAAATGTTGGCTGCGTGATGGAACATACCATTAAGCATAGGGAGGGATTGTGTAGTGCGTGGTGTGGTGGACAGGGTCTCAAATAGAAAATCCTCTTCTTTTGGACCGGAATAGAGGGGAACTTTATGGTAAGGCGCTGCTCAGGCATGTGGGGGAATCATCTGGGGGAGATGGTCGAGCTGGATAAAGATCAGGGTCAGTGTCGCTTGGGGTCTCAGCGTCGTAAGTGTCCCAGGAGTCTGGTTGTAGGGACTTCCCCCCTCTATATCCCCAGTGCATCGAAGGGGTGGCCCCTGTAGAGTGTAGAAAATAGGGTCTCCATGAGAGGAGTGAGTGGAAGGTGCGCCCTGCGTGGCCTGTGTTGGTGATGGAGGAGCATGTAGTGGACTGGCGCATCTGTCCTTCTTCTTTGTTTTGAAGCTAGGGCATTATCCAGGGTCTCTTGGAAAGAAAACTGCCTTTTTGGTGGCTGTATGGCAATTTGAGGTGGGCGGGTGATGATCCAGCCCATGCCATGATGGATTTCCAAATGACTCTGTCGAGCATCAATCTCCTCTTTGATCTGATGGATGAGTGGTTCAACTGTTTCATTGCTGGCATTGGTGGTACCCAACTTCGGCGGCAAAGGCTTTGGGACCAACTGTGTTCTCGGAGCTGATTGTTTTGGTGTCAATGGTTTACTCAATGCAAGCCTGATCGAGGTTGGTGCTGAGCCGACTGATCTTGCGTGAGCTGGAGCTGGGCGTTTTGGCCGAAGTCGATGGTCGGTGCCGGCCATGTCCTGAGGGCAATGGTGGCCCGATGGTCTGCTGTTGGTGTTAGATGGTGACCATGCAGCCTTTTGTGGAGGCCTGTCTGGCTTGCAAGCTACATCAAGGAAGGAAAGGGTATGTACTCACACATTGTTGAGCTGCTGGAATGTGTTTGATCTCCAAGTCTGAGCTGGCACTGTCCTCTAGTGAGTACACCTACTCGCCTCTGCGCGATGTTCTTGAACTCTTCAGTGCCAAAGAGGTCCACTGGTTCTTCTCTGCTCCTCCTCAACATCTCCAAGCATCAAGCTCAGCGGTGATGGAGAGTCTTCTTCGATCTGAAGAAGCAGCAAGCGTCGGAAGCAATCTCGTTCTGCACGGGCAAAAGACAACGGTTACAGACCAGATCGGTCTGTGGATATTTTGAGTGGCACCACGGACAATATCTAACAGGCGTTTATTCCATCACCCTTGTGACATGGTTTGGGACCAATCGGAACTCCCAAGAAAGAAGGCCCAAAAGGGTGAGGTCCCACAAGGGACTGAGATCGAATCTGAGCATCTCCCAGGGCATCTGGAGTCGTCGACCCAGAACGGAACAAAAATGGCATTCACAATCGAAAACAATACCGACAATTAGAAGCTACCTGTGGGAACTGAAAAGAGTACCAACGACAACGGTCTCGAATCAGAGCATGGGAGCACACGTCCGAACCCGACGGCAGAAAGAAAATAATCTAAGAATGGAGCCGATGCCCATGCTCATTACTTGCAACAGGAGTCGTCGCTGAATCTCGTGACTCAAAAGACTTCTTTGAAGAAAAATACGTGCACACTTCCGGGCCCAACATTAAATGGCAAGAGTATGCACAGCATGTATATGTACAGCCACACATGCCTCAAGGATCCTTTGCTTCTTATCAGATGGGGCAAAAGCAGAGGAAACTGCCCTCCTCAAAGAAAAGCTACACTTTGGGAAGAAACAGTACAAGCATCCCTCCCTCAGAGGGCAGGTACGGCTCGGGTACCATCATCCCAAGCTTTTCCCATCACAGGGCAGGTACAAAGTGGGCAGCAGCAGTGCAAGCATCCCTCCCTCAGAGGGCAGGTACGGATCGGGTACCATCATCCCAAGCTTTTCCCATCACAGGCCAGGTAAAAAGTGGGCAGCGCAAGCTTTACTTCCTCTAAGAACAGAGACTGGATGGCTAGAAGAGAGCAAGCTTCCCTCTCCCACAGAAGCAACAAGTGCAATGTTCCATTTCCCAAAGAAGTTTTCCAAAGGGCCGACTAGTAGAAGCTTTTATCACTCCCAGAACATGCTCAGTTCAGACACGAGGGGCATGTGGGTTACAGACAGATCTCTGGAGGCGGGGCTTCACTCAATGAGAGGAATGTATTGGTGGATGAATGAGTGAATAGGTGAGCTCTGACTCCAGCTGATTTTCCATGGGACCTTCCTGAAAGTGCTGCTGCTGTCACGAGGAGACCTGCTGGTAGTGTTGATTGTTTGGTGTTCCTTGCATTGAGAAGTAGTCGGTACCTACTAGGTGCTTCTTATTTACAGTTGCCGGCCACAGCCTAAGTAGCCATGCTCTAGACAGGCACACAGGTGGCCCTCTCTTTGCAAAGGTTTTGAATTCTCATGAACCAGGCTCTGCGGAATTCCAGCCTCAGTGCTGCACCTGTTCAACGTGTTGAGAGCCACCAGTGTGTGAACGTGTGTCACGTATGCAATGTCCTTTCTTACCTTGGCTGCGGACACTTCACCCCTGAAGTGCACAAGGAGCCATTAGTAAAGACGATGTATGCTATATACAAAACTCCGGCCACCTGCGCTGAGGGCGCTACGTCACTTCACAGCGCTAGTTACTGCACCAATAATTGCTACACATAAAACAAGCATATACAAGTGCCATTATGTAAAAGTTTTAAACACAATAGGGGGTGAGCCTGTTATGAGGGTTGGGGGAGAGGGGTCAATACAAAACTATCAATAGAAAGAGAACCCCCTGCACCATACATTTTTCAAGGGGTACAGAGGCTGCTTAATTACTCCGAGCGTCCTCATTCAAAACAACATTTCGTATTTTTTTAGAAAGTTATTTCAAGATCATCACACACCCATACATAAATCTAAAAGTGTACTAGACACATGTATTTCAGAACATAACAAATTAGCTACAGTAGCGACACAAACTTTACGAACAAGCAAAAGGCATTACTTTTTGGGGACATATAGCACATGCACAAAAGACTTCTTTAATTACGTAATGATTCTGGTGCATTCACATGAATGCACCTGAAACGTTGCAACAAACAATCAACAACCAATCACAGAACTGACATTTACGTTGTCAACATGCGCACGCATAACACAAACCTTGTCCGTGCAGTATTATTGGGAGAAGAGGAGTTACAAAGCAGAGCAGGCTGCGCTTAATTTGTGAAACAATAAGAGCCAGGGTTCTAGTCGCGAGGTCTCTGCAGCGGGCACCACCCACTGCCACTGCCAGGTTTGTCAATGACAGCACCCACACAGCTACTGACCAGCACACTGCTACACGCGTGACAAGTCAGACTATTCCAGGCCCCAGAGCTATAAACAGAGCTTGGGCAGCAGGTGTTAGTTGTTTTTAATGCACGCGGTGTAGGAGAGTAGGATCTGCTTCCTATGGTTACCCCCACTTTTCGCTGATGTTTCACTGTTTTTCGACTTTAGTCTGGCAGGGGCCCTGCTATTCAGGACCCCAGCTTAGCTGCTTCCTCTCTAAATTGATTCCATGTACCTTAGGTACACCACAGATTGGATTCTGAGGTGCCCTTATAAGTTCCTAGCATATGGAATTCTATGTACCCAGGGCATAGGTACCCCAGGGGACTACCAGGGGCTGCAGAATGTATTGTGCCACCCCTGGGAAGCCCTCCAAAATGACACCAAATGTGCTTTTACCTCTAGCCTCATAAAGAGACTAGTAGGGTGTGTTTAGGAATAAATACATATATTTTATATATATACCTGGTGTGGTCTCCTTTCATTTAGCCACTCAGGAGATTATAGACTGGTAAAACAAGCTGCTTTACATTCCTTCGGGACTTAGCCTGAAGGCTGCTCTCCATAGCTACCACTAGGATAGCTTTCAATAAAGGTTGTCTTTAACCTATAACCAATAAGGGGTTGTTTGGACTGATACAAGGTGCTCACTATAACAAGTGGACAGCATATACCAAGCCAACTTCTCACACACTGAATTTATAAACAATTGCTGTTCTGCTTAACTCTAAATTATACAAACAGCGTCACCATGTGGCAGCTGTCATAAGTGCTGGTGTTGACAATTAAATACCGGTCCAACAATTAAGTGCCGGTGTCGAGCACCAGACACCACTGGCTCAAATTAAGCACTGAGAGCAGGAGAGAGAAAGGGAAACTAAAGAGAAAGAGGCCTTGTCAATACAAAAGGATAACAGAAGAGGTGGTGTCCCCCCCAAGGCCAGACCACCTACCTTGTTAATCGCGATGGTGAGGGCCGGCTCCACCCTTGCCTCCGCCTCGTCCTGCCGGCGGTAACAGAAGAGATTGCACCCACGCAGGACGCAGAACATGGGCGCCCACTGCTGCGGCTCCCCCACCTGCTGCTGTGAAGCACAAGAGAGGAGAGGGGTGAGTGAAGGCGCTGTGTGGCCGTGAGCTGCTGCTGTTCACAAGTATCCACCGCCTCTGGCATGAACCACAAACACATGAGGCACACAGTCAAGGCGTGAGGTGTGGAGGGCAGAGTGAGCGGTGGAGGGCTATGGAAGGGAGACAAGGGGAGGGCTCAGAAAGGGTGTGGGTAGAGGGCTGATGGAGGGTGAAGGTGAAGGGCTGAGGGAATGGTGAGAAGTGGAGGGCTCAGAAGGGGTGTGAGTGGAGGGCTGAGGAAGGGTGAGGGTGGAAGACTAGGGAAGGGAGAGGAGTGGAGAGCTCAGAAGGGGTGTGGGTGGAGGGTTGGGGTAGGGGTCGGGTGTAGGTGGAGGACTGGGGAAGAGTGAGAAGTAGAGGGCTCGGAAAGGGTAGGGGTGGAGGGCTGGAGAAGGTTAAGGGTGGAGGGCAGGTAGAGGGGGGAGGGCTGGGGAAGGGTGAGAAGTGGAGGGCTCAGAAAGGGCTTGGGTGGAGGGCTGTGGAAGGGTGAGAAGCGGAGGGCTAAGAAAGGGTGTGAGTGGAGGGCTCTGAAAGGACATGGGTGGAGGGCTGAGGGAGGGTGAGGGTGGAAGGCTAGGGAAGGGTGAGAAGTGGCGGGCTGTGAAAGGGTCTGAGTGGAGGGATGGGGAGGGGTGGAGGTCAGGGCAGTGGTGTAACAACGTCCCCCACAACCACCACGATGCGGGGGGCCCCTTCCGGCAGTGGCAGGCCCCAGAACTGAGAGCTTCGGACTGGGTCTGGAGAGTAGGAGGCCTCTTTTCAGGGGTGGCCCCCCTCAAGTTTTGTTACACCACTGGGGCAGGTAGAGCGATGGAGGGCTGGGGAAGAGTGAGAAGTGGAGGGCCCAGAAAGGGCGAGGCTAGAAATGGGTGAGAAGTAGAGGGCTGAGAAAGGGTGTAGGTGGAGGGCTCGGAAATGGTGAGAAGTGGAGAGCTGAGAAAGGGCATGGGTGGAGAGCTGGGGAAGGTTCAGGGGTGGAGAGAAGGTAGAGGGGTGGCGGGCTGGGGAAGGGTGAGGGGTGGAAGGCTTAGGTGGATGGCAGGGAGAGAGTGGAGGGCTCGGGAAGGGTGAGGGTGGAAGGCTAGGGAAGGGTGAGAAGTAGAGTTCTGGGAAAGGTTGTGAGTGGAGGGCTGGGGGCTGCGTTTAAATGGCTTCAGAGCGGCGCGCGATACATAACACTGGCTGATATATCGCAGTCTGAATTTCAAGGACACTTCCACAGCTGACCTCAAGGTGGCAGCAGTGGAACGCTGCAGAAACTGTAGGAGCTCTGCAGGCACCAGAAAATGTCAACAGATGGCTTTCTCTCTCGCCCAATGCTAGACCTGGAATGTACCCCAAAACCCATTCATTGTGGATCAAGGTATGGCACAAGAAAGGGGGTGGAGTCATGAGGATAGGAGCAAAAAAATAAGAGTTTGACAGTCAATGTATACATTTATTTTTAAAAAATCTGTGGAAAGAAACTGAGAAGGACGCATGTATTTGTAATGGTAATTGCATTCATATAGCACTTACTACCCCTGACGAGGTGTTGAAGCACTATACGGCGAGTAACACACTACTCCGTAACCCAAGGTCAGTGGTGAATCCAGTGGTTATTGTTAATTACTGTGATTAGTCATTCGTGTTAAAGAAAAGGTGACATGCATTATCCTTCAGTCACTTTGTGATGGATTAGATTAACACCAGTTGGGTCTAGTCATCAGTGGAGGCTATGGGGGTCTCAGGGGAACGGTTGGTGAGACAGATAGGCTGGTGGGATCTGGCAATGTGAGGTTGCAGGGCTAGGGTTTTAAAGAGGAGAGGATGTGATCTATGAAATGAGGTGTCAGCCAATTGCAGAATTACAATAAAATAGATTGTGGCAGACAGGCATGACAGTGAGACGAGGCACTACTCAGAAATAGAACGCATACGAAGGATGGAACTTAAGAGGAGGGCACTCTGGAAAATGAAAGGCGAGAAATCAAGCGGAAGGAAGTCAGCGGCATCGAGAACCCCCTGCTCCACCAGCTTGAGCGGGGGTAAAGGGGCGAGGAACTAACTGAAGCCTATCAGTGTGCAAAACTGCACCAGCTCGGTTCGCTTGTTGCAGTGACTGACCTTCATGGGGGATGTAGTCCGCAGGCCTGTTACTCTTGCTGACGGCCTGCCTCTGTACAACTACAACTCCCAGAAGCCTCCACCGGCTGCTTCAGCTCCGGCGAGACAGTGACAGAGTCGGAGCCCTCCTGCCCTCGAGCCCTGTTACTACCTCCGTGGCTGACAAGATGTCAGTGTCCTATTTGGACAGAAGTTACCTTTAGGAGAGCAGACCCTCATCTGCCTCTCTCTCCCCTCTTCTTTAATACGATACTTCTGTTGGAGTGTTTCATCCGTGTTGGAAGTCTGTCAAAGATGCGTTCCCTACACATTGGTAAAATCTATACTCCAAGTTAAAACTATATAGCCATAAATGAAAAGTAAATACTGAAAATAAAAATTGAAAATTGCCAGCCCTTTTAGACTTTGAAAACTGTATAAATAATCCTTTTTTTAAAAAAAATAGAAGGTATTTCATTCAAAGTAGAAAGCCTTGTACACAGGGCCGGACTGGGAACCAGAACCGGCCTTCGCAAAGTGTTCGGCTAGCTCCCCGGGGGCGGAGGGGGTTAGGGATGCGGTGGAGCTGTTGGCCAGTGCTGGTTTCGGACGATTTTGTTACTGGGGCCGATATTGCAGCTATGCTGCATAAACGGCCCTGTAACAAAAACAGCCCCCCAGAAGCCCAAAACTGGAACCCACCCTGGCGGCCCACCAGGGAAATGCCTGGTGCCCGCTACGGCCAGTCCAGCCCTGCTTGTACAGCATTTCTATCCGCCACATCTAATTTTGAATTCACATAATTTTCATATTAATCTTGGCATATACGAACGAGAAACACCAAACGTGCCGGTAGAATGAAGACGCAACCCTCCTCAGCTGAGCTACCATTGTTGTGTAAGTGATAGGTTTATTGTTAGGTCTCGCCTGACAAAAGCAGCGCATGCGCTGTCTCGCCATGGAGAGGACCTTTTGGAATCGATTCAGTCAAAGCTGAATGCACGCGCGTCCAAATGGACAAAGATTGCTGCTCTCGCCATCCGCAAAGCTAAACATGCTAAACAGGGACAAAAAAATGCACGCACATGTGGACAGCCCAACGCCATCTTTGTGCACACACGCGTGCATTTTTTTGTCCCTATGCGTGCATGGCAGCGTGCTTTCGCTTTCCCAGACAGGCTGAAGGGCCCGGCGGCAGTGCTGAGAAATCTGCCACGGCGCGCGCAGCCCCCGCTCGACCCCAGGAGCTGACGCGAGGCCTCCCGCGAGCATTGCTTCTTTATAAATGAAACTTACGGCATGCTCCCTCACTAGTGTCGCAAAGCATATTGAATATTTGTGCAGTGAACCATGCCAGCACTGGTGTACAAAGAAAGAAACAAAAATAAGCTGTAACTGAAAAATAAACATAGGAATTACGGTAGTCAGTCTGGAAATCTCAAATTGTCTTCCATTAGGTAGGTGCGGTTTATGTAAACCAGGTACTGCAATACATGGAATACAACAAGATCTGCTTTTTGTACTGTCCCGTACACGCTTTCGTGTTAACCGATGTCACAAACGAAGCCGCCCCCTTTGTTGCAGATACCGGCCCAACCGGAGAACAATGAATGGGCAGCAGCCAGCATACTCTGCCCATTCAGCCAGCAATGGGCCGGCTCAGTCATCTAACTGGTCGCCGGAGATGCACCGTGACCAGGTCCACCCATCCATCACTCTGACCACCCTGAGGAAGCAATACTCGGCCAAGAGTACTCCTTACTCACTCTTCCCCTTCAGAAGCGCGGGCAACCACAACTAGGCCTACCGGGCGGAGGTACGTTCCTCCTACACGACTCGCCTTAAAGGGAATTCCATCAAATGCACACGCCGCGGGCAACGAAATGAGCAGTGTGCACCGAAGCGCCCGCGGGCGTATTAGACAAAGGCGCGTGCAGAAAGCTCATCCAATCAGTACTTCCGAATCATGTTCGGTGCACCAGGATTGGGTAAAATGGCTCCAATCCTAGAACCCCTCCAGTACTCCCAGTCGACTCTCACAGTATGTTTAGTTGTGGGATTGGTGGTATGCGACCTGGAAGTGCTGAAATTACGTTAAAAGATCAATAACGGACATTAGGCTGAATTCATGGACCGACCGTGTAAGTACCGTACAGGTGGACAGTTGACACGTGGTAGCAGTAAAGGCGGTAACTAGTGAGTAGAATTGACACTTGAGCATGGGTGACATCCCTCCCCAACCAACGTAACCCGCCAGTAGCATGCATGTGTACTTACGTTTTGGAGGCTTCTCGGGCATTTTTTCCTGTTAGCACCACAACGTACTGAGAATGAAATTGACAGTAGCCTAATTTCCCTCGAATGTAACAGGCCCAGTTCTCAACATTTGCACGTACTCTGTATTATGCACACCACAATCCTGCTTTCAGTACTTGGGGTCAAGGTACGGTTGATACGTTGTTCAGGTTCGCCAAGGCACATATCCGGCCCTGGGGTTTCATTTGATACATTTATGTGTTTTGGATGCTGTAATTGTGGATTGTTACCATTGATCCAGATACCATACAATTCGAATGGCTTATACCAGGACTGAAGCTCGGGTCTAGAAACGGCAGTGGCGCTGAAGGAGTCGGAAGCAGTAATGGCAGAGTATCCGGTAATACTGCAAACGTTTGAGGTGTAGCTTGTCCGTGTTTTGATTGAGCTAAGAATATTCTGATGGCATGAACGTTATTTGGTTTTGCAGAAAAGTGTTGGTGTATTGGTGTGTATCATGAGTTTACCTGTCACTGCCGACCCCTCCCCCCCTTCACCCATCCACTCAGAACAGGTTAACCTTACCGGTGAGTGCCTATTTGGCAATCTTGAAACTGGGCTGTCATGGGTGCCCTGTGGTGGTGTTGGAGAAGGCCCATGCGTAGTATCATTTTGCAGCATTAGTGACCAGTCTCTGGTGGGTACCTCTGTTTTTGTACCATGGATAGTCTCTCGTGTGACTGCTAGACCTGACCGCTCTATTTGGGACCTAATGTAGCCACAGGAGCAGTCTCAAGTCAAGGACTGCGATATCTAGTGATGCAAATACTTCAGTTATTAAATGATATTTCCATTGATGTTATCGTAAAGATGACCACCCGAGACAGTGTACACAGGTACTCCTCTGCCCTGTGAGGGCCACCGTAGTTCAAGAAGGAACGTCCCTTAGTGCGCGTTCCTAAAGCTTCTCTGTGTGTCAGTGTAAGCACACCAGGCAGCAACAAGGGTAGATAGGAGTCTTATGGTTCCACTGATCTTCCCAAGGACTAGGTGTTCTGATGAGTGCCCACGGCAGTTTGTCGTGAGTGCATGTAAGTGGCACCCAGTGGGCACTCAGCCGTCATGCCGTGCACCAGTGTACTCCGATGTCCGCTCCCTATTGATACAAGAGGTCCTCGCAGCAAGGTGGAGCATGGCATACACAGATACTTTAGATTGTCTACCTATACACTGCAATCTTCTCTTTTGTCCTCAGTCTTACTAGAGACAGCTTCCAGCTCACCGCGCTTGAGATGGCGCCTTCCAATGACACATCAGGATCTGGCAGGGAACTTGGACACGTGCTCTTCACTCCCGGCTACTTTACAACACTGACATTTAATACACGTATATTGAAACTCCGTTCTGTATTTCTTAAAAGTAATAGTCCTGAAGCCATTGTATAGGAGGCGGTAATATATATGTTGTGGCATTACGCTCGATAACACCTTTCGCTAGTAATGCAGATTTTAGTCAGACAGCGGTAACACGCTTTTCTTTAGTTTTCCTTACAGGCTTTTTTTAAAAAGATGTCTTTGACGCCTCCGTTTCTGTCACCTCGATGTCACTTCCATTTTTGATGTTTACTTGTACATCCAACAGCATCTTTGTATGGCTCCTTTTCATGTCCCCAAACCAGCCATCGCCTTTCTCGTTGTCCTGAGAGGTCAGGACTGATCGATATCTCTGTGCATAAAATTAGCTGTTTACTTAAACTTTTATTTTGCATTGCACGTTGACTGTTCAGTCATGGAGTTACTTCTATTGATCCTGGATTCTCTTTTGTAGCATTGTCTATTTGGAATACTTATTTTGAGCTAAACGTGTGAATTTAGAGTTAGGCATAAGTAAACAAGCATTGAAAATGCAATCGGTCTCGCCATTGATTAAGTTAAAGCCATTTGCTTTGCTAATGGTATTGTATAGCAAAGCAAATGGCTTTAACTTAATGAAAGGCGAGACCTATTGCATTTTTAATGCTTGTTTTAAATACATTAATGTTTGCCCCCTTTGTGCTAACAGTGGCACACACGATTGATTGTGTTCTATGTCATTTTTCCTTACCGACTTTTGTATTCATGGGACACGATGGGAGATGTCGTTTCGTCAAGATTATGGGCCCTTGGCTTAGCCAACGGAGGTTCAGAAGGAACAACGGGCAAAGCAAAAAAGTGGACGTCTGAGTTGCATGTAGCCCTTTCTGAAATGTCTTGAACATCACGAGCGTCTGCCGAGGCATGGCACCAGGTCGCCTCTCGTACCCGAGGTTGTAGCTGGCATCGTTTCCATTGGAAGTCTAGATCTGAATGATTTTTAATGAAAATAGCTACACTATTTTGGATTTGGAATGAACTGCTGACTTATGTTGCATAATACATTTCATTTTTGAATCTTTTCTCTGGATGTACACCAGGGTTGCATGGAAATATTCCTGTGTCCATCAATTTGAGAATGCAAGAAACTTCCTGAGCTTTAGAAAGAAGTTAAAAACTCATCTTTTCCCACAGCCCTCTTAGGTACTCGTGCTAGCCCAGACAGCGCTAGGAAGCCCTGGTAAGGTATCCATGCACTTTACAAATCTGCTGAATAGAATACAATAGAACACAAATAAGCACTGGCAAAGCCCAGAGGTCTCGCCTTTGTGAGAGCTATTGGCTTTGACACTGTCTTTTAGCGGTGTTGTACAGCAGGCGTAGAGTAGAGTGGCATGAAGGAGAATGGAGTAGAGTGGCGAAGAGTGGAATAACGTAGAGTGGAGTGGCTTAGAGTAAAGTGAAGAGGTGTGGCGTAGAGTACAGTGGAGTGGAGTGGCATAGAGTAGAGTGATGTAAAGTGGAGTGATGTGGATTAGAGTTGAGTAGTGTGGTGTAGAGTGGAGTAGCGTGTACAGTGGTACAGTTCCGAGTGTAAGAAACTAAAGCATCAATAGACACAGCAGATAGTGTGAAAGCAACATAAATACGAATCTGTATGCCTGTGTTAAAAGTAAAAAAGCCCTATGCATGCCCTGGAATAATACCAAAACACTAATAAAATTTAAAAAACAGTGTGCTCGAAAAATGACGAGGAAGAACAAAGAAGAGTAAGAAACTTGGTTCATGCTCCAGGGAAGAGCTAACAAAAGAAAGGAAGGGAACCTACAGGAGCGAAGCAATCTAAAGATGGTAAAAGAGTGACAATGAAAACAACTAATGGTATGCAGTTTGTGAGTTGTTAGCCCACTGATTTGTAAACACTATGTCGCGCAGTACAGCGCATACTCTGTGTAGGCAAGACCTAAATAGTTGGGGAAAGTTGGGAAACACAATTTGTGTATTCTTTAGATGTGTATACATCTCTATTTATAGTCTGACAGCAAACATTGCTTGAACTGCATTTGGAAAGTCCAGTGTTTGGGAGTAAGCCCAAATTGATGTAAATTATATACAGACAGGACTCTATGGGTATTCTACCCTGGCCAAATGATTTCATAAACTTGTTTTTAGGTCTCGCTGAGCCAGCGCATGCGCTGCTCTGCGAGAAAATGAGTGAGTGGCTTTTGAAAGTGCTACCAGAGGCTTTTCCTGGCCTCAAGCTTGCGTGCACATGCACGCGTGCAGCTGCCATGTGGGTTTCTGTCAAGGCTCATTAAGCCTTGCGTTCCTCCGCGCTTCAATTCCCTCCCCCTCCCCCACCACAGATTGCGTCACTCTGCCGGATAGGATTACACAGTAACCAGCAGAATACATGGCGTGTTATACTGTGTTGCGTTACACTCTTGTTTTTATTGCCTTTGTTTATGTGACGGAGATCCATTACATTTGGCAGAACATTTCTGGGTGCCGTATTGCATGAAATACACCAGGTGGCGCTAACGTGTTTTACAGAGCACCATACAGCGTTTTATTCTGTGTTAAAAAAGACACTTTAGGAGTGGAAAGGAGCTTACTCTTTTACTTGTATTAAAAATTATTTTTAAAGGTGACTCAAAAGATCTTAAACATAGTTTATACCAGCATGCTCCAATAGTGTGCGTATTTCACTCCTGATTGCACTGGCCTTCCAGGTCCTAAGACTCAGACTCATGATTTTACTGTTATTTCAAAACCAATCTAACATTTGTTTTGTTGTAGGTATTACCTTAGTAAAGTATACCTATGTGATCTTACTCTCATTGGTCAGTGTTTTATTACGGATGACAAGATGTTTTCTCATTAGTTCTCGCACCATAAGCCCCTTCCATTCCAAACATCTGGAAACGCATTTGTCTCTGTACCTATATAGTAATGGCTTTCAGTTACAGCTGGCGGAAATTATGCTACACATGTATTTATTGCCTTCACCAAGCGATTCTGCTTTCACTGGTGTGACCATAACTTGCCAAAATATTTTACTGTTGTGTTCGGCAGTGTCTCCGCTTCTGTCTGATCACTCCTCAAATGACACCTTCCTTAATCTCACCCACAAGCAAGGTAATCCACTCAATTTTATGCTAATTTCAAAAACGCTTTATACAAATCTAAACCCATCATCGCTCCAACTGACATCACGCATTTCACATGCAAATCAGTTCACCTCCTTGTAGATCGCTCTCCCGTGTACTACTTCCAGTAATACTGTGTCACCCATCTCCTGTAGAAAACAGGCCCCCACTGCTCTCGCTACTTTCCACGCGATCTTCATAAAGACCTCACTTCAGTCTGCACTGCAGCTCGTACAACTGCTTCATCATGATCCACCTTGTACCAAGGACAGGCCTCAGCCATGGCGAAAGCACGTATTCACCGCTAACTTCTCGGTTAATAAGCACCCCCTTCATACACTGCATGAGGGTCGAGGCAGCGTCAAATCTATCTCTGTCCAGGACCATCCACCAGCGCTCTGTGCAAACCTGCAGCTCTTTCCTCTCTCCATCATCCTCAATTATCAGTATTCTATTGCTTATCCTTATCTGCTCATGACTTCACCCTGCTACATCTGCTCCGAGATTAACACTGCAATTAGTCCACACTCACCCCAACCCTGCGTAATTAAAATATTACGATTTAACACAACATCCTCCTCACGAACATTTCCTCTTATGAAAGCAGCTAATCCACCCTGTGCCCCCCTCTTACTATTTCGTCCTTCCGTCATCAAATCTTTGCCTCTTTCATCCAACAGTTTCCCCCGCGTTTCCCGTCTCACTGACTGCCTGTCCTGTAACCGACTACTCAGCCCTCTCCTGTGTCCCTTCATTCCCCCATCCTCTCCTCTCCTCTGTTCTTGTCTATGCTCACACTCTTAGATCTCTCTGCCTTGCCTTTGATAGTGCTGGTCACCCCACACTTTCCTCAATGAGCGCGCGGGGCATCAGCTGGGTACCATCGTTGCACTTTCACCAAGGTGAGTTTAGTAAAAATGTATTTGACTCCTTTCGATAACTGGTGCCTTTCACAAACAGAAACTGTAATGACAATGTACGGCACTTTACAAGATGGCATGTTTTAATACTAGGGCTTCTGATTATATGCATAGCGTTTGATCTAGCAGATATGATTGAACGTATGGTGAGACCCTTAAATGAAGGCTTAGGGCTCGATTCACAAAGGGACTGGTGTGCAATGAAGTGAAGTGTGCGGAGTCTGTTCACTCATGGCAGAGCCTCCGCACTGCCCTCTCTGTAGTGCGCCGGACAGAGATGCTGCCCCCGTGCAGAGACTCCACACTCGTACCTTTACTACACGCAAGTCCCTCTGTACATCAGACCCGTAACCTCTACTGCTTTGTGATTTTTAAAATAAAGAGAGGGAAGCATTTATAGTAAAAATGGAAAACTCGTGTCTCTATTTACAATGCACTTATTGGTTGTTTTTAACTTTCAAGAAAATAACACATTTGTTCTCAAACGACATCCATATTTTAAATCACACATTTTATGGAGCTGACATTTGGAATTTCATGTCATACCGTTCACTTGTGCCCATTCCTGTCGTCTTATACCCTTGTTATCTAGCAGTGCTTTCAACACCACAGGCCATCAAATTCTGGATGGAACGGCCCTAAACGGTTTCGCCCATCCCTCTCTAATCGCACTCAAATGCTAACAGGCATTGGCATAGCCAATAGGTCTCGCCTTTGGGACCTTATAAGTGTTTAGTTATCCAGAACAATATCCTTGGTGCAACAACATTAACTGTTAAGGGCTAAACACTTATAAGGTCCCAAGGCGAGACCTATTGGCTATGGCAATGCTTGTTGGAAGTTGAATGTAGGTTTTTGGAGTTGTTGTTCAAGAATATTCAAAGTGTGCCAATTTCTGGAGCTGATGTTTCTGATTTGTGTTGTATGTTCACTGACCTAGGATCACAGCAAATGTCTTATGGACCAGCACAAGTCCTTCGAGAAGGAAGCCGTGTACAGTACATGTTGGACCTAGACGACGCGAGCACAGGTACATAGCGCTTTGTAACTCTGAGCCAGTCCTAACCCCATCGCTCAGTGCACAGTGATCTGTGTAACCCCTCCCAGCTCTAAAGGGACATGTACTAGCAGTGCTGGTACTGTCCTGTTTGGCTTGACCGCAGTCAGAAACACCCAAGGCCAGTTCTAAAGAGGACGCAGATAGCCAAGTGTAGGTCTAAGTGTGTCGCAAAGACACCTAAGGCTAATTCTAAGGATGACAAAGAGACAGCCAGGGACGGCTCCTCCATAATAGCAGAGGAGAGTCACCCCACTGGTCAGTCAGTCGGCTGTCTAGCAAATGACCGCTGACTGTGCCGATGCCAGCAGTGCAGGGCGGGGCCTGGCACAGCAGGGTGGAGTGGTAGGTGCAGTGTAAGTGCGCATGTCTGTTTGGCCGGCTGAATACGACTGGCCAAACAGACATGCACACTTAGGTTTCTGCAGCCCAGCTGTGTTGCATAGCCGAGTTGCCAAAACATCACAGGCACCTAGGCACAGTCTGAGCAGTGAAGCCCGCCACTCGGACCAATCCTGGCTCTGCTCTCATAGCATGAGAGCATCACCAGGATTGGGTGCGGAGCCTGCGCCCCAGTGCATCCTGGGACTAGAGGAGAGCCATAGAAGAGGACAGAGGCAGCTGCCATGTAGTCAGGTACGTTTTAAAAAATGTTATTAATATTCCCCCGTCCCGCCTCCCCGCTTATGAACTGCGGCAGCCACCAGTGGAGACAGCCAAGGCTACTTCTAAGGATGACGCAGAGCCACCCAAGGCCAGTTCTAAGGATGACGCAGAGCCACCCAAGGCCAGTTCTAAGGATGACGCAGAGCCACCCAAGGCCAGTTCCAAGGATAACGCAGAGCCACCCAAGGCCAGTTCTAAGGATAACGCAGAGCCACCCAAGGCCAGTTCCAAGGATGACGCAGAGCCACCCAAGGCCAGTTCTAAGGATGACGCAGAGCCACCCAAGGCCAGTTCCAAGGATGACGCAGAGCCACCCAAGGCCAGTTCCAAGAATGATACAGAGCCACCCAAGGCCAGTTCCAAGGATGACGCAGAGCCACCCAAGGCCAGTTCCAAGGATGACGCAGAGCCACCCAAGGCCAGTTCCAAGGATGACGCAGAGCCACCCAAGGCCAGTTCCAAGGATGACACAGAGCCACCCAAGGCCAGTTCTGAGGGTGACGCAGAGCCACTCAAGGCCAGTTCTAAGGATGACACAGAGCCACCCAAGGCCAGTTCCAAGGATGACGCAGAGCCACCCAAGGCCAGTTCTAAGGATGACGCAGAGCCTCCCAAGGCCAGTTCCAAGGATAACACAGAGCCACCCAAGGCCAGTTCTGAGGGTGACACAGAGCCACCCAAGGCCAGTTCCAAGGATGACGCAGAGCCACCCAAGGCCAGTTCTAAGGATGACGCAAGTGCTGGAAGAGGGCGGTGACTCACAGCAGCATCACTGTCAGGTGCTCCTATGGAGCACTGGCCTCAGTGCTTGCGTCTTGTGAGTGGCACGTGCCCCGGTGTCGCTGTGGTGGGTACCGGCACTTACCTGCATCTTTAGGATGCCGGACATCATCTGGTCGCACATACAGCTGGGCTGGGCGGCGAGCCTGCAGCACATACTGCCATAGAGCGGCAGCCAGAAGGAGCTCTCCTCTAGGAAGAGAAAAGAGCAAGTGATCAACCTAGGCAAGCGCTCCAACACTTCCACTTCGAAGTACATTCGTTTCAAACATTTAATGAGGAACAATTGTTTAAAACTGCTAACTGTGTGTACTTTACATTTCATTAGGAAACAGCTTCAGTCTAAATTCTTTAGGAGAGGTTTTTGTAATTGATAAGTTGTGGCAGTGGTCAGCATTTGAATTTCACACTTTTGTTTTCAAAATAAATGCTTTAGAAAGATCATTTTCAAACAAAAAGGTTAAAGCTATTTGTCTAATAGGATGCAGCCAAGAGACTGCCCTGTAATCTATCTAAAACTGAAACAGACATACCTGGAGAGACAAAGCACAGGAAGGAGACATGCTCTGAAGGAGAGAGACCTTTAGAGAGGCACACACTGAGAGATAGAGCACAGAAGGGAGAGAACACAGAGAGACAGAACACAGAAGGGAGACAACACCAACAGACAGAGCCCAGAAGGGAGACAACACTGAGACAGAGAAGGGAGATATACACTGAGAGACAGAGAAGGTAGATAACACTAACAGACAGAGCACGGAAAGGGGACATACTGAGAGAGAGAGAGACAGCATAAGAGAGTCACATGCTGAGAGACAGAGTACAGAAGTAGACATACTTTGAAAGAGTCCAGGGTATGGGCGCTTTGCACTGGATTGTTGATGATGCTGACAAGACAAGGCCGAAACTCTGGCCTTTGGAGAGTGTTGGTTGTGTGATGTGCTCTACCACATCCATGAGCTTAAAGAGGGTGCCTCTTGTTTTTTTCTAGCTTGTGTTGACTGGTAGGTTGAAGTCAATGCGGAGGGTGGTTTGGACATGTCGGATGGACGAAGTGGTGAGCAGAGCTAAGAATTCATCAATGAAGTCTTTGTTCTGCCCAGGAGGCCTGTAGATGTAATGGAAGGTGGTGGTCCGAGTTGCAGCAAGTGTGGAATGGAATGCCAGCAGCTCCCTGGGGTTGAGTACTACTTGCTTGGCCAGGGTACAGGAGCAGGAGGACGTATGGCAGACCGCAAGGTTTCCTTCCTTCTTATATGCATGTTCCATATGTTGGATGTTGTAGCCTATAGGATGGAGAATGTCTAGGATGTGCGAAGATGCGGGCATGAGCCATGTTTCTGTGATAAATAGAACATCAAGGCTGTGATAGGTGATGAAGGCTGTGATGTCTGGTGCCTGCAATACTGCAGAGCGAGCGTGAGTGAGCATACGTTGGAACGTGTGCTCTGTAGTTTGGGGGTGTATGGTAGGTAGTAGGATGTGTACGAGATTGGGTCTATGTGTTGTGTGGCTGCTCTGCGAGCGTCGAGGTCATCTGGGTGTCTGGGTGTGGTTGTGGGGTTTGACAGCATGGGGAGATGGGGGATGCACATGTAAGATTTAGTGGAACATTGCTTCTAGCCCAAGACCGTTCCTGGCCCTAACAGGCCCAAACAGGCAAACCCCTTGTCTGTGCCCAGCCTTTGATGGTGATGGCTTGACGAGTTGACTGAAGTAGAGAAAAGGCAGAAAGTGATGTCACTTCCAGTACAGATTAATGATGGGAAATGCAGTGATGTCACCTCCAGTGAAGACAGATGATGGAAAATGAAGTCCACTAGCTTGCCGCCTTCTTTTATAGACGGTTGGGTAGTAAACAAGTTATGCCACTTCCAGTACAGATGAATGATGGAAAATGCAGTGATGTCCCTTCCTGTGAAGACGGATGATGGGAAATGAAGTCCTCTAGCTTGCCGCCTTCTTTTATAGATCGTGATCTCACTTCGTATGCAGATGGGTGAGGTGAAAACAGTCACATCAGAGAGTCCATTTAGGGCTCAGAATGGTTGTCCACAGTTGTCCTGGTGCTGTACATTTGTCTGTCAAACTTACGACCTGACTGCAACATTTCGGCAAGCCTCTGTCACACAAATCTGAGAGGCTGTATGCGCTGAAAGAAACAATTGTAGTTCCCACTCTTGACATGCCTGTTGCTTTTCATCAGGCGGTCCTGAGTGAAGATTCAAAGCATCTCACTTCCTCTGTTGCGCTGGGGGGGATTCGTGCTAAAGTGTATACCCTTTGGTTTAGCGTCAGCATTCTCGGTGCTTCAGAGGCTCATGAAGGTGATGCTTCAGGATATCAAGGGGAGTATTAGACGCTCAAGAGGATATTGTGGTGTGCGTAAAGATGGAGAGGAGTGCAACACACCGCTAGAAAAGGTGCTGCAGGGTCTGTAGGACGGGGTATGATAATTGCAAGTTTGAGGAGGAAGTCATAGATTACCTGGGTCACCATATGTCCAGGAAAGGTGTGCAACCAAAAATGAAAATCTTGAATGTTTTTGGATTTTATTTGATTTTTACTTTACATTTGTCCTGCATTTTTCTAGGGAGACTGCACCGTTCACCAAGTTGCTCAGGAAGGTAGAGGTGTATGTGTGGGGTGGTGAATGGCAGTCGGTGTTTGATGGTGTTTCTGCAGACATCGTGAAACCTGGGCTCTTGGAGACTTTTGACATGAGCGCTATCAGTATTATTGTTACTGATGCCAGTAAAGTGGGCATAGCGGCTGTGCTTAGCCAGACGAGAGAGGATGGGAGAGGAAGCAGTAGCCTCGGCCTCTAGTGCACTACGTGGGGTGGAATCAACGTACTAAACAATCAAAAAAGAGGCTTTAGCCCACTTTATAACATATATGTGTGGTCCTCTGTTTACCCTACGGACAGACCATTAGCCTTTTGTCCATCTGTTCAGTACATGGGGTAGTGGAAAGGCCACACGTAGAACAGCAAAGTGGTCATTTCCTTTGCAAGAGTATAATTACAGTACAGAGTATGTGCCGGGAGAAAGAAATATTGCTGATTTTCTGTCAAGAGGCTACTTGTTGAATTGTGCGAGAGCGCATGTGATGAAGAAGAGGGCGTGTGCTTGGCTAATCATCTTCAAACTGTGCTGAACAGAGCTCTCGTAGACGAAGAGTGGAGAAATGGCTTGGATTGAAGATCTGGCCGTGAAACGGGTCATATCGTGGCTTGGCCTAGGGTCAAGAGACTGAGTCCTAATTGACACCCTAGGCACATGTTGCACAAGAATTTAACTGTGATGAATGCTTGCTCCGGTGAGTTAGTCAGTTAGTGGTGGCTGTCAATTTAAAGAAAAGGGTACTGACATTAGCCCACTATAGCCCACAAAGGTTACATGAGGATTTGGGCAGTGAAGCGCACGGTATGTGAGGGTATTTGGTGGGCTGGCTTGGATAAGGCTACAGGTTGTTTCGGGGCAAGTATTTTGAGTGGTAAATCGCAAGTGACGAAGCCCATTCCTATACCTCCAGCTGTGACACCCATGGTTCCATGGATAAAACCGGCTCTCTTTATATCGGGTCTGTTCGAGGTATTGAGGGGGCACCGCCTATGCCATGGTGCTCATCTATTAAATTTCCAAATGCCTTTGTGAATAATGTGAACACAAGCACTCTGATATAAGTTATGCAGGGGATATTTGGGAGAGAGGGTTGTCCTAGTGAACTCGTTATAAAAAATGCTACATAGTTCGTTTCAGAGGAGATGGAGAGATTTTTGGAAGGGCATGGCATTGAAACACCTATGGACAGCTGGGTATCATCCCAGAAGCGACTGTCGGGTTGAGCGTTTCAATCGTACGTCGAAAGCACATTTACAGTTTGCTTTAGTTAATAAACTAAACTGGAGGTGTGTGAGGGATGAAGTGCTGTGGGAAATAACACCCATTACTAGCACTGGTGATTGGCACTTTGTGTTTTTGAGGGTATGAGTCCCAGGATCCAAATTGAACAGATAATTAATGGGGCAATCTTCAATTGATTCTTCTTGCCTGCCAAAAGCAATGTAAGTGAGGAAGAGCGTGCAAAAAGGTTATAAGAGAAGAAGTAAGATTTTGGAAGGGTGAAAGGTCATTTTTGTGAGGTGGGTCAGAATAAGAAACCTGAACATGTGCAGGAGACAATCCTAATTATTTCCCCCTTTTTAAATGGCCTGTGTGCTATCTAATGCAGTGCAGGCGAGTGATGGTCCTGTGTGAAGAAGGAGAGGGTGGCTGCAATCCAAGCTGACAAAGGCGACTACATGTGCCATCGTTTGGAAGGCGCTGCGTGGTGGCGATACGCATCTTATGCGCACAAACGAGGGCACACTGCCCTGTTCAGACTAAAGATGATCCTAAGGTCCTTTTAAGCTGATGTTGGCTGCTCTGAGCCGACAACACTTTCTTGTAATCGGTTTCTTCCCTTCATTTTTCATTATTCTTAAGTTGCTGAAGGGAGAGGATATGCAAGGCCTGTCTTCCTGTACCTTGTGCCTTGATGTGGTTCTATAGAAGGTGCGGCGCATTCAGTGTGTGCAGTCACTTGAAGAGTGAAGTGCTGGCTCGGTCACACTTTATGCTCTAAGGCTGTGCCCACTCACCTGCAGGACAGCCTCCTTCCTCTCGGCTGGGGATGGTGGATGCAGTATTTTCTTGGTGGACGCGTTGCATGCATCGTCTCCAACAAACTCTTTCATGGACTCGCTTCCCCTACACAGACTACTCAGCGTGGCAGAAACTAGCCCGTATCTGCATCACTGCAGAGGGACTCACAAGTCTCTGGCCCGGCACAAAAGGCAAAGCCGGGAGGCAGCAATGTTTATTTAGGACACATTTTTAACAGGTTTTAGTTCCTACCTTGGAGATACTGTTTGCACCCGGTAGTCTAAGTTTGGTTATTGTTATTAATAGCACTGTAGTGCTCGTCACACACTCTTTACATGTAAGGTCAACCTCGGCGTCTGGTGCTTGGCCGCACATTAGTGCTAAAAAACTTCTTTTATGGTTTTCAACTCCATTTCAATAGCCTCCTGCATGTGCCAGCATTCGAAGTGTTGTAGTCATGGTGCTCACTGGTTTCTGTTTTTATCCCCCTCCTACCAGTCGCATGCCTAGACCAACATCTGCTCAGCGTTGACTGCGGGCGGGTGGGAGTGGACAGGGGGTAACTTCTTAGGAGCAGCCACAATTCCCACAAGCCCAAGACCTGCTCCGTTCAGGTGGGTCCCCAAAGAACCCTTCTTACCGCTGCTGGTTGTCGTGAGGTCGTGAGTCCGGAAGCTGTCCTGCACGTCAGCGAGGGAGAGGAGGGTGTGGGCCAGTAGGTGGTACTTCGGGCCACTTCAAGAGAGAAACAGAAGAGAAACACTGGTATTAGAAGGAGGCAGGAGAGAAATGGGCAGAACCAGTGCCAAGGTTCAGAGAGGAACAGAGACATCACTTAATCGTAACAATCGGTTTACAGCATGTAGTGGCATACATCACACTCTGTACACTTTTACCTGTGACACTCGGTTTACAGCATATAGTGGTATACATCACACTCTGTACACTTCTAGCTGTAGCAATCAGTTTACAGCATGTAGTGGCATACATCACACACTCTGTATACTTCTACCTGTAACAATCGATATACGGCATGTAATGGTATACATTTCACTCTCTGTACACTTCTACCTGTAACAATCGATTTACGGCATGTAATGGTATACATGTAAATGTAAATGTGGGTGTACTTGTAAAGCGCACTGCAACTCCATGGAGTATCCTGGCGCTGAAGACCGCTGGGGAACCCGTCCTGGTTTCCCCTGTGAGATGGTCCCTTTCTGGGTATCTCCAAGGTGAAACCAGGCATCCCCGGCGTCTGTGGGGGGCCGTTGTAGAGATGAGGCAAGCTTAATGCCCAGAGTTGCAGAGTGTGTTCCTGGTTAGAGTAGGCACCGAGGCGAGAATTATCGAGTCCATTTTGACCCTGGTCCACGACCCTGCCGCGTTGGGAATTGAACCCTGGTCCCTGCCCGTTCTCTGCTTACGGGTCTGCCGCCTCTAACCAGTGAGCCACACCTCTCCACTCTCTACATTGCACACTCTGTACACTTCTACCTTTAACAATCGGTTTACGGCATGTAATGGTATACATCGCACTCTCTGTTCACTTCTACCTGTAACAATCGATTTACGGCATGTAATGGTATACATTGCACACTCTGTACACTTCTACCGTCTAGTATAAAGGAAACGGATGTAGCAATTAGTTTTTCTTTGAAGTAAAGGTTTCAATTTAGAGGTGGCTTGTGATCCTGCTCCTGTGCTCCAGGGTGTAAAGGCCACCTCCGAGTGTGTTCCTATAAGGTGATAGTGAGTAGGTGCAGCAGGACACTGTATTTGCACAAAATAGTGTTTGATCCAAATGTCGTATTCTGAGCTCCAACCAATGAGCTTCAAAACGAGAGTTACAGGTGAGTGAGGTTTTCATTTGCAGCCTGAGCTCCTGTGGATGACATGCTCTGCACAGACTGAAAGGTACTGGCCTCTTCTCTAAACTAGTGGCCTTCTCCCGTAAATCAGTGGCATCCTCTCTAAAGCAGTGGCCTTCTCCCTAAATCAGGAGCCCTCTCTCTATACTAGTTGCCTTCTCTCTAAAGCAGTGGCCTTCTCCCTAAAGCAGTGGCCTCTCTCTAAAGCGGTGGCCTTCTCTCTAAAGCAGTGGCCTTCTCCCTAAAGCAGAGAACCTCCTTCTAAAGCAGTGGGTTTCTCCCTAAAGCAGTGGCCTTCTCTCTAAAGCAGTGGCCTTCTCTCTAAACCGGTGGCCTCTCTCTAAAGCAGTGGCCTCTCTCTAAAGTGGTGGACTCTCTCTAAAGCAGTGGCCTTCTCCCTAAAGCGGGGGCCTCTCTCTAAAGCAGTGGCCTCTTCCTAAAGCGGTGACCTCTCTCTAAAGCAGTGGCCTTCTCCCTAAAGCAGTGGCCTCTCTCTAAAGCAGTGGCCTTTCTCTAAAGCAGTGGCCTCTCTCTAAAGCAGTGGCCTCTCTCTAAAGCAGTGGCCTCTCTCTAAAGCAGTGGCCTTCTCCCTAAAGTGGTGGCCTCTCTCTAAAGCAGTGGCCTTCTCCCTAAAGTGGTGGCCTCTCTCTAAAGCAGTGGCCTTCTCTCTAATGCAGTGGCCTTCTCCCTAAAGCAGTGGCCTTCTCTCCAAAGTAGTGGCCTCTCTCTAAAGCAGTGGCCTCTCTCTAAAGTGGTGGCCTTCTCTCTAAAGCAGTGGCCTCTCTCTAAAGTGGTGGCCTTCTCTCTAAAGCAGTGGCCTCTCTCTAAAGCGGTGGTCTTCTCTCTAAAGCGGTGGCCTCTCTCTTAAGCAGTGGCCTCTCCCTAAATCGGTGGCCTCTCGCTAAAGCGGTGGCCTCTCTCTAAAGCAGTGGCCTCTCTCTAAAGTGGTGGCCTCTCTCTAAAGCAGTGGCCTTCTCCCTAAAGTGATGGCCTCTCTCTAAAGCAGTGGCCTTCTCCCTAAAGTGGTGGCCTCTCTCTAAAGCGGTGGCCTCTCCCTAAAGCGGTGACCTCTCTCTAAAGCAGTGGCCTCTCTCTAAAGCAGTGGCCTTCTCCCTAAAGCAGTGGCCTTCATCCCTAAAGCGGTGGCCTCTCTCTAAAGCAGTGGCCTTCATCCCTAAAGCGGTGGCTTCTCTCTAAAGCAGTGGCTTTCTCCCTAAAGCGGTGGCCTTATCTCTAAAGTACTGGCCTTCTCCCTAAAGCGGTGGCCTTCTCCGTAAACTAGAGGTCTTCTCTCTAAAGCAGAGGCTCGCGAGCTGCTACAGGAGACACTTGGAACAAAGTTTTAAGAACAGTTTGCTCAACTTGTACTTTTTGTCGTCCATATTTGTCTACACAATGATGCTTTGTGAAAGTGTGAATGGTAGCCCATGTTACAGCCTCATATATATCTGTGAGTGGGACTTTGAGAACTTTCCTCTCGGCACATCACGCTGTGCACATTTCGCTCCAACACAACAGGCTTGAATACGTCCAACTATCCATCTAGCAATGACTACTTGAAAATTGGTTCTCCCAAGGGGAGCTTACCAAAAACTAAAGTGGTGGCCTCTCTCTAAAGCAGTGGCCTTCTCCGTAAAGCGGTGGCCTCTCTCTAAAGCAGTGGCCTCTCTCTAAAGCAGTGGCCTCTCTCTAAAGCAGTGGCCTCTCTCTAAAGCAGTGGCCTGTCCCTAAAGCAGTGAACTCTCTCTAAAGCAGTGGCCTTCTCTCCAAAGTAGTGGCCTCTCTCTAAAGCGGTGGCCTCTCTCTAAAGTGGTGGCCTTCTCTCTAAAGCGGTGGCCTCTCTCTAAAGCAGTGGCCTTCTCCCTAAAGCAGTGGCCTCTCTCTAAAGCAGTGGCCTTTCTCTAAAGCAGTGGCCTCTCTCTAAAGCAGTGGCCTCTCTCTAAAGCGGTGGCCTTTCTCTAAAGCAGTGGCCTCTCTCTAAAGCAGTGGCCGTCTCCCTAAAGCAGTGGCCTCTCTCTAAAGCAGTGGCCTTTCTCTAAAGCAGTGGCCTCTCTCTAAAGCAGTGGCCTCTCTCTAAAGCAGTGGCCTTTCTCTAAAGCAGTGGCCTCTCCCTAAAGCGGTGGCCTCTCTCTAAAGCAGTGGCCTTCTCCCTAAAGCAGTGGCCTCTCTCTAAAGCAGTGGCCTTTCTCTAAAGCAGTGGCCTCTCTCTAAAGCAGTGGCCTCTCTCTAAAGTAGTGGCCTCTCTCTAAAGCAGTGGCTTTCTCCCTAAAGCAGTGGCCTCTCTCTAAAGCAGTGGCCTCTCTCTATAGCAGTGGCCTCTCCCTAAAGCAGTGGCCTCTCTCTAAAGCAGTGGCCTTCTCTCTAAAGCAGTGGCCTCTCTCTAAAGTACTGGCCTTCTCTCTAAAGCAGTGGCCTCTCTCTAAAGTGGTGGCCTTCTCCCTAAAGCGGTGGCCTCTCTCTAAAGTACTGGCCTTCTCTCTAAAGCGGTGGCCTCTCTCTAAAGCAGTGGCCTCTCTCTAAAGCAGTGGCCTCTCTCTAAAGCAGTGGCCTCTCTCTAAAGCAGTGGCCTCTCTCTAAAGCAGTGGCCTGTCCCTAAAGTAGTGGCCTCTCTCTAAAGCAGTGGCCTTCTCTCCAAAGTAGTGGCCTCTCTCTAAAGCGGTGGCCTCTCTCTAAAGTGGTGGCCTTCTCTCTAAAACGGTGGCCTCTCTCTAAAGCAGTGGCCTTCTCCCTAAAGCAGTGGCCTCTCTCTAAAGCAGTGGCCTTTCTCTAAAGCAGTGGCCTCTCTCTAAAGCAGTGGCCTCTCTCTAAAGCGGTGGCCTTTCTCTAAAGCAGTGGCCTCTCTCTAAAGCAGTGGCCGTCTCCCTAAAGCAGTGGCCTCTCTCTAAAGCAGTGGCCTTTCTCTAAAGCAGTGGCCTCTCTCTAAAGCAGTGGCCTCTCTCTAAAGCAGTGGCCTTTCTCTAAAGCAGTGGCCTCTCCCTAAAGCGGTGGCCTCTCTCTAAAGCAGTGGCCTTCTCCCTAAAGCAGTGGCCTCTCTCTAAAGCAGTGGCCTTTCTCTAAAGCAGTGGCCTCTCTCTAAAGCAGTGGCCTCTCTCTAAAGCAGTGGCCTCTCTCTAAAGCAGTGGCTTTCTCCCTAAAGCAGTGGCCTCTCTCTAAAGCAGTGGCCTCTCTCTATAGCAGTGGCCTCTCCCTAAAGCAGTGGCCTCTCTCTAAAGCAGTGGCCTTCTCTCTAAAGCAGTGGCCTCTCTCTAAAGTACTGGCCTTCTCTCTAAAGCAGTGGCCTCTCTCTAAAGTGGTGGCCTTCTCTCTAAAGCGGTGGCCTCTCTCTAAAGTACTGGCCTTCTCTCTAAAGCGGTGGCCTCTCTCTAAAGCAGTGGCCTTCATCCCTAAAGCGGTGGCCTTCTCTCTAAAGCAGTGGCCTTCATCCCTAAAGCGGTGGCCTTCATCCCTAAAGCTGTGGCCTTCTCTCTAAAGCAGTGGCCTTCATCCCTAAAGCGGTGGCCTTCTCTCTAAAGCAGTGGCCTTCATCCCTAAAGCGGTGGCCTTCATCCCTAAAGCGGTGGCCTTCTCTCTAAAGTACTGGACTTCTCTCTAAAGTGGTGGCCTCTCTCTAAAGCAGTGGCCTTCTCCCTAAAACGGTGGCCTTCTCTCTAAAGTACTGGCCTTTTCTCTAAAGCGGTGGCCTCCTCCGTAAACTAGAGGCCTTCTCTCTAAAGCAGAGGCTCGCGAGCTGCTACAGGAGAAACTTGGAACAAAGTTTTAAGAACAGTTTGCTCAACTTGTACTTTTTGTCGTCCATATTTGTCTACACAATGATGCTTTGTGAAAGTGTGAATGGTAGCCCATGTTATAGCCTCATATATATCTGTGAGTGGGACTTTGAGAACTTTCCTCTCGGCACATCACGCTGTGCACATTTCGCTCCAACACAACAGGCTTGAATACGTCCAACTATCCATCTAGCAATGACTACTTGAAAATTGGGTCTCCCAAGGGGAGCTTACCAAAAACTACAGTTGTTAATCTTTTTAAAACCTTTTCTTCTATCAATGTAATACACAAGTGCTCTTGTGACCTGTAAAGTATATAATGTTCTTTCCACAACCCACTGAAGTTGTGGAAATTGTCAAGTCAATGGTCCAATAGAAATTAAATTGGGAAATAATCTTAGATACAAAACTAGGGTTTGTTCGAAGTTTAATTCAATCTTTTTGGGTATGAATAAAAGGTCCCTCCACTGGTAAAGCTTGTAGTAAATGCATTATATGAAGGGAAGTGATTACAGTGACAAAGTTCATCTTCCATGAAAGGGGCAGCAGTTGGCGAAAGTGTAATGGGTCAAAGGTGGGACCAAGAGCCAAGTTAAGACCAATATTCAAGCCCCAGGAAAGCTTTAATAATTGGTATTTTTAACATTGGCTGATGCTGTCTGTGCAGCATCTAAACTGCCACAGCAGCTAAATATAGTCTTATCGAAGAGTGAGATAATCCTCCAAGCCCTCAGTGTGGGGTGATTCATTATTGTCAAACACTCCTCTGGAAGTGGTAGATACCCAACTCCGAGCCCTCACTGTGGGGTGATTCATTATTGTCAAGCACTCCTCTGGAAGTGGTAGATAACCAAACTCTAAGACTTCAAACACCAGTTCACAAGAATCATCGTCCTGAGATAGGGTTGTTGAATCTCTCCTTTGTGTTGGGAGAGTAGGTCTGTGAGTAGGCGGAGCTTGTCATGTGAATGTAGTGGCTCCTCTAGAAGTGCCGAGTACCGTGGCTGTCTCTCCCAGGTGGCTCCTAAAAGAATGCGACTCATGAATACTTATTTCATTTTCCTTTACTACATATGGTGTCGTGGTAGTGATGGACAAGTGGATGCAAATGCAGGTCATCCATAGTGCATTGCCTCTGGACTGTGGCGTGGATGGCTGGAGAGGAAGCTTTTGTGTTCTACAATCACGTATGTCACAAACAGGTCGCCCATCGGGGTCCCGCATCGTTCGAAGTACTTTTGAAGTACCTGACTGCTGATCCCCCCCCTCAAGTGTCTGCTGATGCGTCCATCTCAGCAGGTTCAGAAGGTTTTCACAACTCCGGAGAGGTGTTCCGCCCAGAAAAGGACTTGACGACAAATGGACCAATGCAGGATTGACTGAGCCAACTTTGGCACCAGAGGTGACTAAGTGCCTTCCTCCGATCTTTATCAGTAATGACGTGCAAAGTGGGCGTACCCAAACTGTTAGCGACTCAAAGCAGTCGCTAACACAGCTATCGCCTATTATCAACGCAGGCTGTGTGATAAAAAAAGTCGCGCTAAGCGCGATTATCACCAGAATCTAACACCTGCTCAAAACATTACTTACCTGTGTTATCAATGGGAGTTGGATTGTCTGGTTAGGTCCCCATTGGCGTTAATATCGCAGGATTTCCAGTGATATTCAGGCATTTCGCCGCTATCGCTGGATATATTAGCACAATGGAGATAAACGTTGCTAATAGCATGTTTTCTCCGCTAACATATCCAGCGATAGGTAGGGATAACAATAAACGTGCTAAGCACGTTTTGCGATAAATATCGCAATTCCTTGCTAATATGCCCCCAAGTATGTTCCAGACCTTGTGAGGGATGTGTCTGTGGTGATGCTCACCTGTGGCTGGAGGTGGAGAAACGACCTGTCCATGATCATGTTCTTGCTGTTCCACCATTATAGTTTGCACAGAACTCTTGGCTCCAACAACACTGGACCCTCCCGTGGACTGATCGCATGTGGCCATTTCCAGTGCAATCACTCCTCTGGTGGGCGATTATGCAAATAAGCATATGGGACTATTGCAATGCAAGAAGACATCATTCCTAACAGTTCCATGATTGCCCCACAGTTAGAGGACTGTGAGGGATAAAAAAGTAGATTTCCCGTATATAAGGAGTATTGGACCTATATTATGTTAGCATGATGCATCTATACGTATACTCCCTGTTTGATATATATGCTTTTACTTGGAGGAAACTCATTTATTTCCTCCCTGTATATCTATTGCTAAAAGAGTAGGCCGAGAACCATACAGACGCCATCTTCTGAACATATGCTCGAGCACGGGTCGTGATCACGCGTTGATCACGTGCAGTTGTCAGGCCCCAGTTCATCTGAGTTACTGGTAGCAGCTGAAGGTAGGCTGTTTACTCAACTGTTCTAAGACTCAAGGTCGCATCTGGCTTTGGGGGCGATAAGCGCATTCCTGGAGGCGCCGTGTCTACACTCCCAGGTACCAAGACGAAAGGGAATCACCCCTCCTGACCTCATCAGTAATAGATAGTCAATCCTTTGTACTGGTCTGATGTGTGCCATATATGGTCCTTTCCTGGAGCTCGAGGGCCAACTGGTGTTTTTTTTCTTTTACAGTGATTGTATGTGTGGAACCGAAAAGTATATAACCTCATGTTTGAATACGAGCCAACAGTCTTCTCGGCGCACCTGATGGGTGAGGTTCGGAGAGGATCCTCTATAGAGTATTTTGTTTAATAAACGATTGAACCTTCTTCACTGCCAACTGACTGATTATTTGGTAATGGTATTGGGACTATTGGTAGGTATATTCCTTTAGTTTAATTTTATGGTACATCAGTTGGTGACTCTGGTGGGACTCCGTGACTGGGTCGTCTTGCCCGTAAAAGGGTAGTAAGGACAAGGGGTAATTCTGGTCGAGCGGGTGGACGGAAATAGGATCCTTTGAAATGTAGCCATCTTTGGTATGAACTTACTCCGCTCTCACGATCAGAGTATCCCCAGCTGCTAGTGACCCTTCACCGGAGTCCTACGGGCGTAACCCAGGAGCTGACCGTGTTGGTCTTCAGGAGTTGGCAGTGGAGAACACGCAATTGTACCTGTGTGCACCAGGTGAGTGGAATTGTTTTGATGTTCTTGGCATGCACTGTTGAGCAGTGCTTTTGAAGCAGTTAACTGTGTAAGTATTTTGTGGTCAGTGTACCACGGAGAATCTTGGGGGTCTTACGGGGCAGCATTATGGTGGCTGCACGTATAGATGCTCCACGGACCTTTTGTGAATAATAGAGACGCCGATCGGACGCCCGGTGTGGCACGTGTGGTGCGCGCCCGGCCAGACTGCTCTCGGAAAAGCCTGTGGCTGTACCTGGGTAGCCTTGGGAACACATCTGAAGCGGTGCTAATGAAGCGGAGTCCCAAGAGTGAACCAGGAAGGCTGCGGGATGGTCTGTAGGTCAGTCTGTGGTTATACCTGTCTGACGGTCTCTTGGTAGTCTTTGGACTGCTTGGTTTTGGTATCTGTCGGTCTTGGAATCTGAATTTGATTGATTCTCCACGAACAGGAGTCGACGGGCTCTGTTATTTGTTTGAAAAGACGTCATTTTTTAATATCTTTGTATGTATATATATATTATTGTCTTGTGTATGTATGAATGTGTGAGGTTGTATGTTTTGTGAATGTTTGAACATGGCCATGTTTGGAAGTTTATTTTTATGATCGAATGAGGAACGTGTGACAACAATAACCATGCCGTGTTTTAGCAAATTGAGTTGTTTTGGATGTTGTTGTCGCCCTAATGATACGCGTTTGGCTGAAAGTCAACCTGCCCCGCCTGAGGGCAGCCCAAGTTATGATATATATGTAAAGCATGGTATTACACCTCTCTTGTTTAATACACTATGGCATAAATATACTAAAGATAACGTGGAATTACAATGGCCATTAACCGGGTCTTTTGCTGAAAAAAAGATAAATTATCTGCAGGATCGATTATTTTCTAAACATAGTCGACAGTCAATGTTTGACTCCCTAAGCCTGTGGCAGAAGGAAGCAAAGCGTAGACGTATGCGGGAGGAGAAAGTATGTAGGATGAAAGGAAATCAGACGATTACGCAGAAAGCTTTAGCTTATGATAAAGCACAAACTGAACAAGGGATTGATTGTGCAGACAGACAATTTAGATTACATGTGGATAAGACCTATGTGGCTAGGACTGAAGCGGAAGATGAGATAGAGGATTTATTGGACACTCGTCCACCTCCACCTTATGCTCTGCAGCGTATATATATCCCGTTGTTCCCCCGACTCTAGTGCAGGCCCCTTCAGCTTCCGCCCTGTTGTTTCCTCTTCCCTTGCCTCTCCGGGAAGGTCCTCTGTTTTATCTCCCTCAGTGTCTGAGACGGCTACTTTAGCATGACCCCATCTCCAGCTGTTTCAACTCCATTTCGTGCTCCGGGGGATTTCGAAGCACGAAAGCTGTTTACCCGTTCTGCTGTAGGACAGAAGGAGAAACAGATGATTGAGAATCAGTCATCCCAGTTGATGCGACAGCCTATTTACACTATAACTGATATATGGAACACGCTTCGAGATTATGAGCCTGTTATGCAGCAACATGCCTTGAAACCCATGGCTGCACCTATTATTACGTATTATTACTCTCTGGGAACAGTGTTTTCCAGGATGGATGGCCCCCCAAGTGATGTATGACATCCAGGACAGGACTCATAAGTCTGAACTTAGCCCAGATGAAGTGTATAGAAATGTGGAGGTTTTATTAAATTATCGAGAACGGATGCATCAAAAGTGTCCCTCGTGGGACACTCAGCATCCTATCTTTCATCCTGAAATACCAGAACTAAAGGATGGCCCTGGCGTAGTGACTAGACCTCGTGTAGAGGCTCGAGTGCAGGAGCAATGGGTTTACACCCCTTGGAAGAGGAGTGAATTCCTCTCGCTAAAATCACAATTACCCGACCCCCGTAAGAATCCCACGGCTTATTATAAAGATATCACAGAAGCGGCCTCTTCGGCCGTCATGACGTTAGCTGACATAGAGCTATTTATAGCATTGTTAGTTCCCGTTAACGTATAGCGTCAGGTGCATGATCAGGACCATGCTCAAGAATTAGGCGGAACATGGGTGCAGATAAAAGATTGGGACAAGGATCGTAAGCCTGGAAATAAGCCGAAACTTGAATTATTGGCATTACCTGGCCGTATTATCACTTACATGCATTCCTTAATTCCGCCTTGTAAGGTGGATTGGGACAAATTGACTGCATGTAAACAGAAGAAAGATGAAAGTGTTTCTGATTTTTTCACTAGATTTGAGGGCGTATTCATTGATTTTAGTGGACAGGATTTATCGTTGGAATATCGTATGCGATTATTTGTTAATCGTTTTGTGACCAATTTGTTACCAGAAGTCTCTGTACGGTTACAAGCCGCTGAAAGTACCTGGACCACTTCCACGCCCTCTGTAATATTGAGTATGGCCCAATATTACGAACATAGAGAAAATGAGAGTAAGGATAAGACGGAAAAGAGAACGAAGGATCTTAAAACACGGGTGTTGTTGCAACAAGTTGTTCAAGGACGAGGCAGAGAGAGAGGCGGTAGAGGGTTCGTCCCGAGGGGGGCGGGAACTGGACGAGGTAGAGGGACGGCTGTCGTTTTGGGAATAAATCAGTGTGCTTATTGTAAGGAGGAAGGGCATTGGCGATTTCAGTGTCCGTTGTTGACGGCCCAGAACGGGGCTATAAGAGGTTGAGGAAGAGGTCGGGGAAGTGTGGATCGCAGTGATATGCGACGAGAAGAGGCGACGCAAGTTGGGCAAGAAAATAATTATTTTGATAATCCAAGAGGTAGGCAGTATTATAATGAGGAGTGTGCAATGGATGCGACCGAAGGGTATGCTTATACATAGGATAGCCATGGACAGAGTGAGGGCCAGGTGTCAGTACCCGTTGATCAGCAAGGACCTTATGTAGAGGCGCATTTGATGGGGACATCTGAAAAGTTTTGGGTTGATACGGGTGCAATGAATAGTTCTATTTCTCGTTTCCTGGACCCAGGGGCTGGTCTGTCCGGGCACAATAATGTTTCGGTAGGATTCTCTGGAATTCCGGTGGTGAGCCCAATCTCCAAACCTATTCCTTTTACAATTGGTCCTGTTACGATAGACTCCCCGGTTTCCTTTGATTTCCCATTGTGGCGAAAAGTTATTGGGCTTGGATTTGTTGAAGAAATGACATGCTAAGATTCATTGTTCACCTGATGGTGTTTACTTGACTATTAATTCCCTTGGGAAGCTTACTTTGCAGTGTTTCACTAAAAATGAACCCCTCCCTCCTGAGTTTGCTGTTATTCCAGCAACATTGTGGGCCACTGGTGACACAGATGTCGGATTATTAAAGATTCCGCCCGTTTCTATTACTTTGAAGCAAAATGCTCGGATTCCTCGTATACCTCAGTACAAAATTTCTCCGGCTGGCGAGAAGGCTTTGCTCTCCATCATACAAGATTTGGTAAAAAGGGGTGTGGTGGAAGAGACAGCTGCTAATGTGTGCAAGAGCCCCATTTTGCCTATCTTAAAAAAAACCCTGTTGGAAGCGATCCTGACTATGCTGATACCTATCGCTTTGTGATTGATTTGCGCAAAATTAATAAAATAGTGGTGCCCCAATACCCTGTGGTTTCAGACATCACTACTATTCTCACTATGATTCCTCCTACTGCTACATATTTCTCTGAGATTGATTTAAAAAATGCTTTCTTTAGCATTCCGATTCACCCTGATAGCCGCCATATTTTTGGCTTCTCATTGTCTGGTTGCAGCTTCCAGTTCTGTCGTGCTTCCCAGGGGTACACAGAGAGTCCTAGTATTTATAGTCAAGCTTTGAAAACATTGTTGGATGATTTGGTCTTGCCCTCTGGTAATGTGCTTCTGCAATACGTAGATGATTTGTTAGTGGCCTCTGATACCGAGGACGGTTGTAAGAAGGCCACTGTACAATTATTGTCTCATTTGGCTGCTAATGGCAATAAAGTCTCCCTTTCTAAATTTGAATATTGTCGACAGGAGGTGACCTATCTCGGTCATCTACTGTCGAAGGAGGGGAGGAGACTAACCCCTGAGCGTGTGACTACCATTTTTAATATGTCTGTACCTCGTACTCAGCGTGATGTTCGTGCATTTCTCGGCATAACTTCTTACTGTCGCCAATGGATCCCTAATTTTTCCCTTCTTACTAAACCTCTTCTGTATTTAACCACTAAAGATGTGCATGAACCTTTACCCTGGAATGATGCTTGTCAAGATGCTTTTGACTCTTTGAAATCTGCACTTTGTTCTGCACCTGTTCTTGGTACTCCTGACTACCGAAAACCTTTTGTGCTTTACGTACACGAGGTGGACGGTTGCTCACTTTCTGTGTTAACACAAGGATTTGGTGGTAAGCAGAGACCTTGTGCCTATTTCTCGGCGGTGTTGGATAACATCGCCAGAGCACTCCCTAGCTGTTTAAGGGCCACTGCTGCGGTTGCGATGGCTATTCGACAGTCGGAAGGGCTCGTTCTGAACACTGACCTCACAGTGATGGTACAGCACGCTGTGGATACATTATTGAACAAAACAAAAACCCAGCACCTTACGAGTGCACGTCTTACCGGATACGAATTGACTTTGTTTGCTCCACACATTACGATTAAACATTGTGCCACTCTGAACCCTGCTACGTTACTACCCCTCCCTTCGAATGAAAAGAACAATGATGTTCATGATTGTATATTTCGGACTGAGGAAGAAACGAAGGGACGGGTAGACCTGACTGACACTCCTCTATCTGACCCTCAAGGGGAGTTGTACGTCGATGGCTCTTGTTTCAAGTTACCAGATGGCACGACAACTGCTGCATATGCGATAACTACTCTTCACACTATAGTTGAGGCTTCTCGAGTACCCTATCAGTCAGCACAGGTGGCTGAATTAGTGGCATTGTTTCGGGCCTGTGAGTTAAGTGAAGGACTGAGAGTAAATATTTACACCAACAGCCAGTACGCCTTTGGCGTGGCTCATAGTTTTGGCCGACTTTGGGCAGAAAGAAGTTTTCTTACTTCTCATGGTCAGCGAATACAGCATGGCCCCTTGATTTTGCGATTAATGACAGCATTGACGTTACCAGAAATAGTGGCTGTAGTCAAATGTAGTGCACACAAGGCAGTGGTTGATGCATTGGGGGAGGGTAATGCCTTTGCCGATTAAGGGGCAGATTTATGAGCCCCTTGCGCCACTTTTGCGTCACTTTTCCCATGTTAAAAGTGACGCAAAAGTGGCGCAAGGGGCTCATAAATCTGCCCCTAAGTAGCTAAGGAAACTGCAAAATCCAAATTGACCTCAATGTTTGTGACTAGCTCTGCTAGGTAGGTGGCTGAAACAGAGATGTTTGATAATACCATGGAGAGTGTCCGAGAAATACAGAAAGAAGCTACGCCTATTGAACTGGCTCACTGGAAAGAGCGAATTGGGATATTAGATGCAGATGGTTGTTGGATTGATCTGACAGAAAAACAGCGGTGGCTGTTGCCTAATGCATTAGTGGAGTGGAGACAATGGTGTATGGTTCAGCTCATATTGGGGTGAAAGGTATTTGTGCATTATTAGATCCTGTATGGTACAATCCCAATATTTCTAGGACCGCTGCTCATTTGGTACAATATTGCATGGTTTGCTTACGACATAATCCAGGGGGCAGGGAGCCTGTTCTGAGTGGAAACTTTGCACCACCATCTTTGCCTTTTGAGGCGCTTCAAATGGATTATATCCAGCTGGAGCGCGTTAACAATTTGAAGTATGTCCTGGTTGTGGTATGCGCTTTCAGTAAATGGGTGGAAGCCTACCCGACAAAAGAAAACACTGCTTTGGCAAAGGCAAAAGCGTTGGTAAAGGAGTATTTCCCTCGCTACGGATTGCCTCGTGTGATCTGGAGTGACAACGGAAGACATTTTAATGCAGAACTCATCACACATATATGTAATGGACTACAGATTAAACAGAAATTCCATGCGGCTCGACACCCCCAGTCCGCTGGGTTGGTCGAGAAGTATAATGGGACATTAATGCTCAAATTAGCTAAAATTCAAGAAAGTACTGGATTAAGGTGGCCAGATGCTCTGCCGCTGGCATTAATGTCAATACGAGTTACCCCACATTCTCGTTCTGGTTTGTCTCCATATGAGGTCATTTTTGGGCGCCCTGCTAATGTTTGGGGCGTCCCAAAACCCAGAACGTTTCGTGATATAGGGTATCCTATGCTGACAGACTATTTGTATGCTTTGACTAAAGATCTTCGTTCCATTCATCAACAGGTCTCAGCAGTTTTGCAGCCCCTGCCGGAGGGTCCTGGACATCACTTGGAACCAGGACAGTGGGTTCTGGTCCGTAACTATCAGCGAAAATTCAGCTTGGATCCTCGTTGGTCTGAACCGTTTCAAGTCTTGTTGGCAACGTGGACGGCGGTAAAAGCGAACGGCAAGCGACACTGGATTCATGTGTCACATCTAAAAAAACTACCCCTCCCGCTTCCATATGATCAGCGAATCCAGGATGGGTTTCTGACTCAGGAAAGTGAGCGAGTTCCTCGATTCATCCCTTTTTCTGACGCCCAGGTAATTGGAGAAGGGCAAGGAGAAGGTGCACCGGGCTCGGAAGGGGCTCTGTCATCAGCACAATTGATCGCCCCAGATTTTGTTGTTCCTACAGCTAACCCAGAGGCTCGCAGTACCCCTGTTTCACCGGATTCGTCATCCTCTGTTTTGTTCTCTGATCAAGAAGTGCCTGGACATATTCGATACAATCTGCGGCCCAGAAAACAACACGGTACACCATTTGAACATGGTAGGAGATAGGGAGTGATAAGGTACAGACCTGTGCTATGAATGTCTGTTAGATACACTTCTGGTGTACTGAGCGAGACACTGGACTGAACGCGCTGAGAGCCTTGAAACATTTGTTTGCTCTGTTCAGAAAGAAAGACTGACTTTCATGTTCAAAGGGGCCCAGGTTGTGTTTCCTTCAAAGGTTGTGTGAGAACATAACTCCAACGTGAGAAGTTTGTTTTGGTATTATCTGTGATGAACGATAGGAGCCTGTCTGTGAGGCTCTAAACGGACACAGGAAAGAAGTACCCTCTGGCAGGTTAGACTGCATTGCCATAGTTTATTGTTGGACTTTTCGTGAGTATGTATCCCTTTGCTCATTTCGTTCCTGAAGAGGAACGCCCTTTTGTACCACGCTATTTTCCTACATATATGCCTGTTTTTTCTAGTTGGACCAATCGTGTTAAAATTGCAGTTATAGCTATTATAGCAATATTGCTAATTATATCACTGGGAGTATTCATATATTTAGAATTTCGCCACCCTATGCATACTGTTTTAGGAACAACTACCCCACCTCCAGAACATGTGTTTCATACTTTAGCCCCTCATAAGGAAAGGCATCGTCAGACTTATGTGAAAAACGCATTCCTTGAAATGCTTCATCAAGCACACAGTGCCACCAATACTACAAATTGTTGGGTTTGTGGTCTTTTACCATCTGTTATGCACAAGCACGACTTATTTATATCCCTACCTTTGTCTCATCTGGGAAGTTGCGAGGCTTGGTTCAAATTCCTTTCTATAATGTATATGCATTACATTGTGGATGCTCAACGGTTTTCAGAGAGTGATTATGAAATGATATTAGCATATATTGAGGTTCATCAAGGATTCAACCCCGATGGGAATAATGGAGAGGGAACCTTAGATCCAAATGCCTGTATGAATATGTATATAACGCATGAAAATACCACTCGGTTGAAAAATGAAATTTCGGACTTTGTTGAATTCAATTTCACTCAATATTATCGACACTTTCAGGACCGTAATGTTACTGAAGATAGGGCTATTCCAGTCCCTGTATTAAACAGTACCTCTACGTTTTGTGTTCAAGGAGTAAGGTACATATCAGTAGGAGAAAGCCGATGTAATTACACTTATCAGTTGCATACCTTTAGCAGCCCTCCGTTGTTAACCCCGCCTAATGTATATTTTGTCTGCGGAGAAAGTGCCTATACTTGGCTTCCACGAGGTTGGACTGGACGTTGCTACCTGTCCTTCCTGTACCCTCCAGTCTATATTGCCCCTTCTAACTATCACAAGGATCACGACTACATAAACGTAGCGTGCTTATTCGGAGAAATAAAAGGGTGATAGATACCACCGATATAGATCAGACCGATACTTCAGTGCAGCATTTCACCGACATTATGAAGGGAGTGTTACCCTTTTGGGGGCCTATGTTTACTAGCCAAGAAGTACAACGTTTTTCTAGAGTAGTTGAAGGGGTAATTAACACTACTGCAGGAATACTGACCAATATAACAGTAGAGCTACAGGTGACCAGACTCGTTTCGCTTCAAAACCATATGGTTTTGGACGTTATCTTGTCAGATCGAGGAGGAGCATGCCGTGTGATCGGCAGCTCTTGCTGTGTTTATATTCCTGACTCCGCTACCTCTGTTCATTTGGCTATACAGAAGCTACATCGTTTAGCTTCCGAGATACATGTAGAAACTGGTACGTGGTCTCTCTCTGGTTGGTTCTGGGGTTTGCTGTCTACTTGGGGATGGAAAATTTTGATGCTGCTGGCATGTATAGCCGGTATCAAATTCACGTGTTGTGTTTGTGTACAATGTGGACCTGCATGTTGCTTTATTGCGCAACAAAACTCACTTCCTCAGTGTCTGGTCCATCCCCAACAGCGGTAAAAGCTCAGCTAGTTCAGCAGGAGCTCAAGGACCTAATGCAGATTGATGAGGGAATGTTTGAAGATTGAACTGTTTTAGTTAGCTACATCATGCTAAAAGGGCCGTTCTGAGGGATAAAAAAGTAGATTTCCTGTATATAAGGAGTATCGGACCTATATTATGTTTGCATGATGCATCTATACGTACACTCCCTGTTTGATATATATGCTTTTGCTTGGAGGAAACTCGTTTATTTCCTCCCTGTATATCTATTGCTAAAAGAGTAGGCCGAGAACCATACAGACGCCATCTTCTGAACATATGCTCGAGCACGGGTCACGATAACGCGTTGATCATGTGCAGTTGTCAGGCCCCAGTTGAACTGAGTTACTGGTAGCAGCTGAAGGTAGGCTGTTGACTCAACTGTTCTAAGACTCAAGGTTGCATCTGGCTTTGGGGGCGATAAGCGCATTCATGGAGGCGCCGTGTCTACACTCCCAGGCACCAAGACGAAAGGGAGTCACCCCTCCTGACCTCATCAGTAATAGATAGTCAAGCCTTTGGACTGGTCTGATGTGTGCCATATATGGTCCTTTCCTGGAGCTCGAGGGCCAACTGGTGTTTTTTTTCCGTTTACAGTGATTGTATGTGTTGAACCGAAAAGTATATAACCTCATGTTTGAATACGAGCCAACAGTCTTCTCGGCGCACCTGATGGGTGAGGTTTGGAGAGGCTCGTCTATAGAGTGTTTTGTTTAATAAACGATTGAACCTTCTTCACTGCCAACTGACTGATTATTTTGTAATGGTATTGGGACTATTGGTAGGTATAGTCATTTAGTTTAATTTTATGGCACATCAACTGGACGCCTGGTAAAGGGGCAGCAGCCTTTGAAATGCCATCACTGTTTTGTTGGGGTAGACTTTGCATGTCACCATATTCAGTATTGCTGCCATAAAGTTAGATTTGTTGCTGAGAGAGTTGAGACCTTTTAACAATGATTGTAAACCCTAATTGTGATGGCGGGGCACTGTCTGTTGAGTGTGAGCGAGGCACTGCTGTTGGCTACTGCTCTTCACCAGTTGCCGAGGTATGGGAGGGCATGGATGGCACTGTGGTGAAGATGTGCTGCAGCCAATGACAAACATTTAGTAAAGACCCATGGGGATGCTGTGATCCCAAAAGGTTGCACTTTGAAGTACTAGAGTTTGGCACTTACACTGAACCTGAGTTACTGATGGTGTGATGGATGGATGGATGGATGGATGGATGGATGGATGGACGGACGGACGGACGGACGGACGGACGGATGGATGGATGGATGGCTCGATCGATGGATAAATGGATGGTGGTGGGATGGATGGATAGATGGGTGGAATGATGGATAATGGATGTGAAAGTGGAAGTAGGTATCTCTGAGATGAAGCGTCGCCCTGAAGTCCCATACACAGAGCAGCGGATTGAACACCTGCAGCACTGTCACTTTGAAAAGCTCTGATCCAATGCAACAATTGGGCGGCGCAGGTCTAAGCTTGGTTGCGCTGCACTGTTTTTTCTGAATGAGAAAGTACAGCAAGTAAACTCCAGCTTTCTGTTGGTGTGGAGGGACAGGTTCGATTGCTCCTTTTGTAGTAATGCTTGTACCTCCTCTTGAAGCAGCTCTGGATGTTCTTGGCTGATACTGTGCCTACGTGGTGGAATGTTGGGTGATGTGGTTGGAATTCCAAACAGCAGCCGTGGGCAGCAGAGGACAGTACCCGCTTGACTGTGGTTATTTTCACCCACTCTGGATAGTGTAACCTCTATGATTTATGCAGGGATGTAAGAATGACCCCACTGGAAACTTGGAGGATTCAATACTGGTCCTGAGGATGGCCTCACCGGTTTATACCACTTGAGACCGAAACATTGCCGACAAGCCCATCTCTCCATTTCATTTTCAATTATACCATCATTGCATGGATTGGGCTTCGCGAAAGATGGACATTTTCATCGATTCCTTAGAGGGTGGCTTTCCTATACAGTGACAGATGGAATCATTGAACTTTCTGTTTAATTTGGACAATACAGTGTCAATGTATGCTTGGACATTATTTGGATTGAATCCAAAAATTACAACATGAATGACTGAATTTGCTTCTTTTTGTCACTCACTGGGCATCAGAATCATTGTAATACCTCTTATAATTTTTGTTTCAAAGATTCGCTAGTCAGCAGTTGACCTGACTGTGATTGCTACAGTGGCCAATTGGAGGTGGTTGGTGATTTATCCCCGCACTTGCCCTTTCTCTATGAAACCCCTCTCTCATCGGCAGAGTCTGAAGACCCTCCACTGCCTTAGCAGTATCAATGTCCTTTTTAGGTTGAAGCCCACCGGGCAGCGCAAGTGTCTGGTTGCAAACACATATTGGGGACATGCTGACAGATGACCGAGGATCGCATTCTGCCCACTGCTTACTATTAGCTTTGTGTTTTGTCACTCACATTTGCTTGTTTTCTATTCGCCGGCTTTGGTTTTAACCTTTGTATCTTGTCTTTGTCCATCCCGTAGATTATAGCGAAATGGTTACTAACCAGTAGGAGTAGTTTTGCAGCTTGATGAGTTTTCTGGATTCACATGCTGTGCATTGTTCCGCCATCTAGCGGTTGGGTCCGGAATTGTCTCTTTTTTTTTCTTTCTTGCTTTGGTCGCTGTCGACCACCATTTGGTGCCAGGTACGTCCCTTGTGTGACGTCAGACGGCATCCTGGAGGTCGACGTGCGTGGTGGCCATCTTCGGATTCTTTTTTCTGTGTTACTTTGTTTTGAAATCCTGCTGATGGTCCTTAATAAACATTGATGTAGTCTTTTTTTCTTCCCACCTGTTTGCTGCCTTTGCTGGGGTAGGCTGGGTGAGTCGCATGTGACTCCAGAAAACTCTTCAAGCTGCCAAACTACTCGTACTGGTAAGTAACCATTTCGTTTTGCAGCGTGAATCGTTTTCTGGACTCACATGCTGTGCATTAGATTATGTAGCGGTCCTGGGGAGGCAGTGGTGAAAGGAAGTTTTTGCAAACAGGTGTTGTAGCACTCTCTGTCCAATCTGAGCTTCCTTATTCATTTGTATGTCCACACAGTAACGTCTTGTGAAGGTGTGTGGTGATGCCCATGTTGCTGCTGCGCAGATGGCATCGATGGGTACGTTGGGCATAAATGCTAGCGTCGCTCCTTTCTTCCTAGGGGAGTGCGCTGTAGGTTGCATTGCTAGTTCCTTATTGGCCTTTTTGTAACATAGTTGAATAGTTTGTACTATCCATCTTGCAATTGTTGCCTTTGTGATTGCAGATCCTGTGTTGGTGTGTGAGTAAGCCACAAACAATTGTTTTGTTTTCCTTATACCGTCTGGTTTTTGCTGATAGTATAGTAACGCCCTCCTTACATCCAAGGTATGGAGGCTTTTTTCTGCTTTAGTTTGTGGGTTTTTAAAGAAAACTGGTAGCAGGATGTTCTGATTTAAGTGATATTGAGATACCACCTTTGGTAGAAACTGGGGGTTGGTCTTTAAGATGACCTTATCCTTATGGATTTGCAAGTAGGGTTCCTGTATTGTTAAAGCCTGTAATTCACCAACTCTGTGAAGTGATGTAATCGCTATGAGCAAAGCGGTCTTTAGGGTGATATGCTTGATGTCTGCTTTGTGCATGGGCTCAAAAGGTCCTTTCATCAGTTGGCAAAGTGTGGTATTTAAGCTCCTTGTTGGTACTGGTGCGGCTCTTGCTGGAGCTATCCTTTTTGCTCCCTCTAAGAATCTTTGTATGACTGGTCTGGTGAAAAAACTCTTGCATGATTCTCCTCTTGTGTATGCCACTATGGCAGCTAGGTGCACCTTTATGCCGCTGTCCAAGAGGTAAGTTAGAAACGTGATAACTGTTTCTTGTGTTTTTTTATGGTTCTTGTCTTGTTGTTAGCGATGCACCATGAGGTATATCGCTTCCACTTTGCTGTATAGCATTTTCTTGGGATTGCGTTCTTGCCTCTTTGAGTATCTCCATCGTTTGTGGTGGTAGATTGTTAGGCGCTAGGCTGTTAGTTGTAGCATTGCTGGCTCTGGGTGACAGATCTGACCCTGTTGTAATGTCAGTAGGTACTTTTCGGGCTTGATCCTGATCATTTCTCCCTTGGATAGTTCCAGGAGGGTTGAGTACCATGTTTGTCTTGGCCAATGAGGGGTGATGAGAATCATGTTTGTCCCTGGTTCTTTTGCCCTTTGTAGTACCCTTTGTATTAGGGGTATTGGTGGAAAGGCATAAACAAATGTCTGAGACCAGTTTAGTGAAAGCGCATTTCCGTTTGACAGGTGGTGTGGAAACCTCGAGGCAAAGTGTTGGCATTTCTTTTTCTGTACACTGGCGTTCCCCAGATGCTGAATAGGTACTGGATTATCGTTTGTTTCAGTTCCCATTCGTCAGAGCAGTTGTTCTGCCTGCTCAGTTGGTCTGCTGTGATGTTGTCTACTCTAGATGTACAGGTTGCAGATGTATGTCCTGCGATATTGGCAAATACCATATTTCCTGTGCGAGCTTGCTCAGAGGAAAGGACTTTGTTCCACCTTGCTTATTGAGGTAGAACATTGTGGTAGTATTGTCTGTTTGTATCAGGATTTTTCTCTTCTGAATATGTTTCTGGAATGCCTTTATCGCCAGAAGAACAGTTTTCAAGTCCAAGTAGTTGATGTGTTTCGTGGAGTCCTCCTCGCTCCATTGTCCATGTATTTTTTAATTGTTTAGATGTGCCCCCCATCCGTTGAGGGACGCATCTGTTGTGATTATCACAGATGAAGTTGGGTCCCTGAAAGGCCTCCCCTGTGCTATGTTGTTGGATGCCCACCATTCTGTCTGTGCTTGCACCCTTTGTGTAACCACCACTAGATCCTCCCAACTCCCTATGGCTTGCGACCAGCTGCTGGTAAGCCATTCCTGGAATAGGCGCATGTGTAGACGTGCGTGGGGAATGAGTGGGATGCATGATGCCATGATGCCCATTAGTTTCATCACCTTCCTCACTGTCAGAGACTGTCCCCTGTGGTAAAGGGCTGTTTCGTTGTGGATGGCTTGTATCCTCTCCTGTGTGAGATAAGCCTTTGCATCTTTTGTATTGAGTCTTGCTCCTAGAAATCTCCTTTCTCTTTCCTGGCTGATTGAAGATTTCTTGTGGTTTATTGAGAAACCCAGATTTTCCAGTGTCAGAATTGTCTTCTGGACGTGAAGGAGGCATATTTGTTTTGTGCATCCCCTTATTAGCCAATCCTCCAAGTAGGGGTATACATGGACCTTGTCTTTTCTTAGGTGTGCGGCCACTGCTGCTAAGCACTTTGTGAACACCTGTGGAGCTGATTCTATTCCGGACGGGAATACCTTGAACTGGTAATGTGTTCCGTTGTGTAGGAACTACAGGTATTTTCTGTGTCCATTGTTCACTGGGATGTGCAGATAAGCGTCTTTGAGGTCTATTGTTGCCAAGAAATCCCCTCTTTGAATTTGGGGTATTATTTCTTGAAGTGTGCACATTTTGAAGTATTGAGTCTGTATGAATATGTTTTTGAATCGTAAGTCCATGATTGGCCTTAGGGTTAGGTCTTGTTTTGGTACCAGGAAGTATGGGGAGTAGTTTCCTGTGTGCCATTCTTCGTCTTGGTACTTTCTCTATTGCCTGTTTTTGGTACAGTGCCTTGATCTCTATGTTTAGCAGAGTCTATTCTGAAAGTGATAGACTTTTTGTTTTTAGAGGATTTGCAGGAGGAGTGTTTGTTAGCTCTAGGCAATATCCATGTTGTACCAAATTTAGTATCCATTTGTCTGTTGTGATCCCTTTCCACTGATTGTGGTAAAGGGATAATCTTCCCCCCACTGGTGTCTTGTGATGGTCCCTTCTTGTGTTGGGGTCAGTTCGAGCCATTTCCTCTCCCTCTGGAGGTTTGGCCTCTTCCTCTCCCGTTACCTTGCCCTCGAAAGGGCTGTTTCTGCTGCTGCCATCTCTGGTAGCTAGATTGCTGACTTGTTTGCTGGTTAGGGTTTTGTCCCTGGCTTTGTTGGGGTGGCTGTTGGCTTTGGCTGAAGCTGCCTCTTTCGGTGGTCTTCCTGTTAGAGAAGCCTCCTCTTTTGAAAGAACCTCTTTGTTGCAGGGCCCCCATTGCCCTTGCTGTCTTGTTGTCCTTTTTAATTTGTTGTAGTGATTCATCCACTTCTTTTCCAAATAGCTCCTGTCCGTTAAAGGGTCTATTTATTATTGATGTCTGGACTTCTTGCTTGAATCCAGATATCCTGAGCAAGGCATGTCTTTGGAGTATGGTTCCTGTGCACATTTGCCTGCTCGCGGTATCTGCTGTGTCTACTGGAGATTTGAGGCATGTGTTGACTATGTTCTTTCCCTCTTGAATTACTGCCTTTGCTCTCTTCCTGTCATCCTCTGGGAGTTTGTTGATAAACTCCTCCATTTCGTCCCACTGTTGGTGGCCATATCTGTTGAGCAAGGCATTTGAGTTGGCAATGCGCCACTGCGTTGCGGCCTCCTTTTCCATTCTTCTTCCCACAAGGTCCATCCTTTTGCTCTCCTTCTCTGGAGGAGGTCCTGTGTTGGAGACCGCATTTGCTCTCCTGCTAGCTGTGGTAATGATGATTGAATCAGCTGTGACGTTTCCCTGTATGTATTTAGGGTCATTTGTCGAAGCTTTGTATTTCTTCTCGACTCTAGGAGTGATCCCCTTGATGGAAGCTGGTTCTTTGAACGCCTCCTTGCCTTGGTCCAAAATACTTGGGAGCATGGGAAGGTATTGTGTGCCTCTTGCGGTAGGTGCTAGAGTTTCCAGCAGGAAGCATATTTCCCCTTTTTATTCCTCTAGGGGCACCCCAAACTGGTTTGCTGCCCTCTTCACCACTTCGTTGTAGAAGCCGATGTCATCTGGGGGGGGGTGTTTTCGAAGGATAGCTGCAGATTTCTTCCCCTAGACTCTTGGTGTCGAGATCGTTCCAGTCGACTTCAAAGTTTCCTTCATTTTCGTTATCCTCCGGTAAGTTTCCGTATTCCTCGGGTCCTTCGCTTCGAGGTTCTGGTGTTGGTGGAGAGTTGAAGATAGTGTCTTCCTCCTCTTCGGCGTCTTCTGCCTCTTCAGCGTCGACGTTCTCTGGTTCTGCTTCCGGTGCTTTAGGGATTCTAAATCCTTTAAAGATTCGTCAAATTCCCTTTTTCTTTGTAAGAGAACAGCCATTTCTACCTTGAGCCTTCTTCTTTTTGTTTTGGACTTCGAGGGCCCTTTCGGCGTCGGAGTCCGGGGACTTTCTCTTCTTTTCGGCATCGACGGTTGTTTTTGGCTTCGCACCTTTTTTCTCGGGTTCTCTGTTGACCCTTGTTTTCGACGGCTTGTGCAATTTTCTCTCATCGGAGACCTTTGGATGGGTCCAGTGGGTTTCTTTTGATCGCGGCTGACCTTTGATCGCCTTTTTGTTCGACGTCGAGGCTGCCTTTGCCGGCTTTGGATTGTGGCCCTTCGGTTCCGACGGATGTTAGTTTCTTACCTTCTGTCTTCTTTTTTGACTCCTTCACCTTCTTATCGGCGTGTCTCTTTCCGGCGTCCTTTTCTATAAGTTCGATGTCCGAACTTTCATGTGTCAATTCTGCTGGAGCTGAGAGCTCCTCCTCGTCGCTGGAGAGCCCCATTTCGCTCATGGTAGGTTTGTTCGAGTCCTGCAACATCGTGGTGTAGTGGGCCTGTCTCTGATTTCGGCACGTCCTGAGTGTCTTCGGCAGGCATGCTGAACAGGCCCCACAGTCTTCGTCTTGGTGATCTAACGGCAGGCAGAGATTGCACATGGTGTGTGGGCCTCGTTGTGCGTATTTGTGATGGCACTTCGAACAAAATTTGAATGAGGTCTTCTCCATGGCCCCTACCTTGCCATTTGTGTCCTGGAGTGTTCCTCAGGTTGTTCTCCGACGATATTCCATTGAAGTTTCAGTGATAATCTTCCTTCTTGAAATTTTTTCGGGAAAAACACCAAACTTTTTTCCAAGCTTCCCATTGTGCTTCCAGACCCAACGGTGGAAAAAAGAATCTGAAGATGGCTACCACGCATGTCGACCTCCAGGAAACCGTCTGACGTCACACAGAGGACATACCTGGTACCAAATGGTGGGCGACAGCCACCAAAACAAGAAAAGAAAAAAAAGAGACAATTCCGGACCCAACCACTAGATGGCGGAATAATGCACAGCATGTGAATCCAGAAAAGGATTCACACTGCAAAACCTGTATACCATCTCTCTGATAGGCTCCTATTCTTCACAATTGCTCGCTCTTTGAGAACTTTTTCTTTTTTGTAAAGCACTCCATGAGAGTGCATGTGTTTTCCAGTTTTTTTCCTGGTGGGCTTTTCTATTCACCCCCAGTAATCCACATTTTTTTCTCACCCTTATTCTGCTCTCCCCCGGTCGCCGTCCATTGCCATATACTTCCTCCGCTCCTCCGTTGCGGTTTGCTTTCCGATGCCCTCTTAGCCCGTTATGCTTTTGCTCCTGAAGATATCTCCCTGTGAATACATTCTCACCCATGCCTTTTTCTCACCCTAGCCATGCGCATGTTCTCTCTCCCATGTCGTTCTCTCCCCGCCTGCCTTCTGTCATTGTTGCTTTGTCCCCCGCCCCTTCCCCAGTTTCTTTAATTTTTTTTCTTTAAAAAATGTTTTTATACAGAAAATTTTAAAAGTGACTTTGGCCATACCTTTTATTTATGAATCCATCTCGGATTGGTAAATGAAAATATAAAAAAACTGCTTGCCTCATATGGTAGGCGTGTGCATGGGTGTTGCTGTGCACCTACAAAATGATGCGACAGTTGCATCATATGGCTTTTTCAATTTTTCATGCTGAAAATCAACTGTGGTGCTGCACAGCATGACTAAATGTCATTGAATATCCCAATACCTTTCATAGGTGAGATTGATTGGCTTTTTTTTTTTTTGTTCAGAGTTATATATAGCGCGAACTAGACCCGAGACATCGGGTATCAGAGGGTTTTACATGAGCACCAGTTTTGTTACAGATGAACACATTCATTTTGGTCAGGCACGGGGAGATTAAGTGATTTGCCCAGATCACAGGATGTTCAGCGTCATTGCCGAGCCTCGAACCCAGTTCCCCAGATTGGAGGTCGACCGCCCTAGCTGTTTGGCCAACTCCTCTCCCCAAGCTTTGCCAAGCTTGTTTATTTTTTCAAGTAACAACTTGATCTGCAGTCCAAAAAGATGTTCCCCATCGAGAAGTACTTAAAGAATGTGCGTCTGCACCTCTGGCTTTAACCCTGATATTCTCAACCATGCATGACGGTGAAGTGACTTGCAGGCGTGTATCTCTCTTAAACTAGTGCCAACATTGTCTTTGCACCTCTAATATTCAAGTTGGAAATGATCTTTCTTTCCAGCATTACTTATTTTGCACACTTTCTGTAAGCGTCTGGGAGATATTGAATAAGCTGTTCAATATCCTCCCAACTGTGGGGCAGATCTACAAGAAAGCGCCGCGGCACGGTAAGCCCTTTGGCTGCACCACTCTGCGGCACTTTCAGAGCACAGGAATGCGACATATCTACAATGATATGTTGCATTCCTGTGTTCTTCCCTGCACTGGCGCACACACTGCTGCCATGCGCCGGCACCCTTGCACCATGGTATGTTGGTTAGAAGAGAGGAACTTGCAGTTGCATTTTAAAAGGAGTGTTCTGCATACCCCTCCGCCCACGAGTCATTCCCATACGCCTTTCCCCAAGGTTTTCGGGCTGATGTCGGCTTCCACGCTGTCGACAGATGCTCAATGTCTGTAGAAGTCTTGTGCGGTCATTTTTGAATTCCAATGTCGGGTCCAAACCCGATGAAGCAATCAGAGGCGGAGTCAAAGGGCCTCATTCAGAGTTTGGAGGGAGGGATACTCCGTCACAAATGTGACTGATACACCGTCCACCACATCACAAGTGTGTTGTATACCACTGTATTTGTAATACGGCAGACAGGATAGACGTCATATTTGTGATGCAGTATCCCAGCTACCAAACTGCAAATGCAGCCCTATGTCCTGGTGCATTATGGGTTTCGGGGAGGCATCAGTTGTGACCTCAAAACCAAAACCTTTCCTTAAAAAATACAAATTGCAACCCCAACACCCAGCACTCGATGGCAGAAGTATGCAGAGCAAGTGCTCTACAGCAGCACCTGCTGTTAACGCCTGGGTACTGCACGCTGCAAGAAAGGGCTCATGCGCGCATCATGGAAGTACTGTGCAACTGCTTCCGCTGCTACTGCCCCACTGCTGCCATCGCTAATGCCCCTCCTGCTCTGCCTCTTATACTAATGCTGCCCTGATCTGTCCGGGTGGAGGGATGGAGAAGTTAACATGCCACAGAGGACGTGCAGAGGCTACCTGGGAGTACTGCTTGTAGTGTCACCAACGGGAGGTCTGCGCCTCCCTTACACTGCCCACAGCCAGCTTATTAGCTCAACACTCCCTTGTACTGCCCTGTAGGGCCTCATCTAATCTGTCCGGATCCTGTGCATTAGGTGAACCCTCCTAGTACCTCCCTTCAGTGTCCCCCCTATACTGCCCATAGCTCATGCATTAGCTGAGCACTTCCTTGTATGGTTCGAGCCGAGGGTAGATGCAGTTAAACTAACAACTATTTTCAGAGGGTAGACACCGTCGACCCTTCTGCAACGCCTGCCAGTTTCAGCGGAGTACCAGGTTCCTTTCCTACTTCTCAGAGGAAAAAGGGGGAAAAAAGGTCTCAATCCCTTAGTAACCATATTATTGAGTTGAATATAGGTGAGGTACTTGCCCTTGACAGAATTCACAAATATGCCGAACTCGTCCCGGTGAAATTTTCCGACACCGGAACACATTCAGCAGCGCTTGCAGGTTCTGCTTTTGTTCTGAGCAGCAACGAGCAGGCGGGGAAGGGACTGATCAGATTCCAGCTTCACTCATAACAAAAGCCTGAGTTAAGGGGCCATCAGGCCTCTTTTTATTGAAGTGTCCTGGCTGGGAGCTATCTGGAGCCTCATACCTAGATGCAATGGTTGGGAAATATACGGGTAGATTTTCAAACATTTTGCACTGGGTTAGAGTCACAAAAGTGACGCAAACCAGCACAAAATGTATTTTTGAGAATTTACTTTCCAGCACAAACCTTGTTTTGCACTGGAAAGTACCCTAAAAATAGCGCGTTACTTAGCACCAAGGGGGCGTTACATGGGTGGTACATGGGCATTCCCATGCAACCACCCATGCCTTTTGACGCAAAACCCGGTCTACAAAGAATTGTAGAGAGGGTTTAGAGTCAAAAGTGAAGGCCACTTCAAAGGAGGCGCTAACAGTAGAAATGTTTTTATTTCTCCTCTCTTTTCCGACTTTGCACACATGCTGCACTGTGTAGCACACATACAAAGTGGGAAAAGCATTAAAACTTGTCTAGGCATGGTATTTTGTACAGGAAGGGTTCCCTCCCTGTACAAAACCTATGCTAGACTCATGCACACACCCTTACGATATGGCATTAAGGAGTGAAATTAGCGCCGGTGCTAGGTGGAGAGGAGGAAAGAGCCGTATCTCTGTAGATATGGTGCTCTCCTGCTCCCGCCCTATCGCGCAACGACTCACTTCTTATCACTTCACATGTACTTAAGAGAGAAATGCTTTTGACTTTGTTCAGTCCTTGTGTATTGGAGATATGCGGACACTGTAAGAATGTCAGATGTGTTGATCGCCCCAGTATTTACACAAATAACGATTTAAATACCACTATTTTCATTTCTTTTACAGCGCTTTATGCACAACTCATCCTAATGCCGGGTGTCAGAGCGCTTTACATCACTTGTACAGATTATACATTGACAATAAATCATGTGTGTGTAAATAAATATAGAGGATGTGTTACACAAGGCAGTGAGAGTCACGGGGTGTAGGAGTCACATGTCCTTCAGAGCTCACTGTGATAGAACTACAATTTATGAACTGCAACTAACAAAAGGATCTCTGTGTTAAAAGCAGTAACCCACTTATGCTAAATAAAAAACCATCATGTGCGTGTTACATCATGTGCTGTGCAAGAGACATATTATCCCCCTAGGCTACTTTGATTTAGGACCAGACCAAACACAGATCTCTCCAGCAAACACGATACCCTCCAGAGTTATCCTACCATTATTACTATTCCATGAGATTTAGCCTGCACACAAAGATCTCTGCAGTAGGTGCCTTAACCCCATAAGGTATTTTAAAATACAGACATTGCAACCAATTAAGTAGAACAGATTTACTGCCAGGTTTCTCCTTTTTGCTAATTTCTTTGTGGCAGGGTTTACAAAGAATACATGTATAAGTTGAGGCCCAGATTTTGCAACAGGGTTGCGTCAATATTTTGGCTCAACCCCAATGGAAAATCTAATTTGTTAAATATTATATTATGCTCAAATGTACTCATTATAGACCTGCTTAACATATGTGAGATCTGATGTCACTTCCTGTGATGCCATGGGTTGTGTTGCCACTTCCTGGGATGCCCCATGCGATGTCACTTACAGTGATGTCACATGTGGTGATGTCACTTCCTGCGATGTCACACATGGTGATGTCACGAGGATGACGACTACACCATTAATACTGCCCACAGCCAGCACATTAGTTCAACAATCCATACTACTGCCATTTAAGGCTGCACCTAACACTGCCCAGAGCCAGTGCTCAACAGCCCCTAACATTGCCAATGGGAGGGCTGTGGATTCCATGATACTGCCCACAGCCCACGTGTAGGCTCAGCAGCCTATAGTGCTACCCATGAGTGTCACCAATGGGAAACTGGTCTCTACCCCACTGATACTGCCCACAGCCTCCACATTATATCAACAACCTAGACCTTCCCATTAGAGTGTACCCATCTGATACTGCCCACAGCCCCCACACAATATATCAACACCGCAGACCTGCCCACTAGAGCGTTCCCCCCTATACTGCCCATGGCCAAAGCCCACACATCAGTGCAAGACCTGCAGTGCTGCCCATCAGTGTCACCAATGGGAGGATGGTATCTACCCCACTGATGCTGTCCACAGCCAAAGCCCATGCATTATCTCAACAAACCCTGGTACTGCCCGAATCAACGGCCCTTGCATTAAATCAATACCCCCTAGACCTGCCCATTAGAGTGTACCCTTCGGAAACTGCCCACAGCCTCTGATCTCAACACCCCTGGTAATGCCCCAGTGGAAGGATACTCACGCCACCGTGGGAGCAGGCAGCAGGAGTGGGTTGCCTCCTCCATTGGTGACTGGTCCAACGCCATCCAGCGTCGCTCGAATCCTCTTCCCTGATGAGCGCCCTAGGGAGCTGCTCAGCTTGCTCGCCAGCTTCTTGGGGGTGTTAGAGAGGGAGAAGTCCTCCTCGGTGCCGCAGCTGTAAATCTCCACCTTCAGCTCAAAGTCGGGACCGGCGTCGTTACTGGAACCAGAGGAAGAGAATAAGTGTGAGACCACACGCAAAAGGCAACTATGTGAGTATAGCGGGACAGTGCACGTGCAGAAAGAAGACAGATCATTAGAGGTCGGTGTTAGGAATAATGACCTCGGATCTGGGTGGGTTTCATAGATCCAGAAATGCCAAGCCTGGGCAGTAGGGGTCACTGTTAGGAAGAATGACCTTGGATCTGGGGGGGTGTCACACATCCAGCAATGCCAAGCCTAGGCAGTAGGGGTCACGGTTAGGAAGAATGACCAACTGCCAGCTGTCGACACCGAACATCACCCAAGGCCAGTTTTCCTGCTGACACTGCCACCGCACCATCATCCACCTCCAGACACCCACCGCCACCACCAACCCACCAGACGCCAGCGCACCCAAACCCCTGAGCTGCATCCTCCTCAATGACCTCTCCCCGCACAGACACGCAGTAGAAATCTTTGACCTCCTCAGCACCCTCTCGCCCGACGTAGCCTTCCTCAGAGAAACCTGGACCAACACCAGCTCGGCACCCGACTTTGCAACCAACGTACCCAACGGATACAAGATCCAGAGGAAGGACCGCCCCAACCACCCTGGAGGCGGACTCGCCATCATACACAAAACCTCCCTCCGACTCACAGCATCCAGCACGAACGACTCCACACCCCCATGGAACACCTGCATTTCCAGATCCAGATCAACCCTAGAACGACTCTTCATGGGACCCTTGTCCTACAGATCTCCCGGACCACGCACCACGTTCACCACTACCATTGCAGACCTCATTGCACCCCATGCCATCGCATCCACGGACTACATATTCCTCAGAGACCTGAACTTCCATCTCGACAACCCCAGCGACCCCAACTCTACTGCCTTCCTGGACAACCTCGCCAACATCGGACTGAGACAGCTTGTCACCACCTCCACCCACAAAGCAGGACATACCCTCAACCCCATCTTCGCTGGAGGACACAACATTCGCTTCAGCCATCTCACGCAACCCATCTGGATGGATCGCCTCCTCATCATACAACAATTCACCAAACCCCCCAGAGAATCCTCCGACGTCCCTCCCTCCCAGGACCTCTGCTACGAACTCGGCTTCTACTTCCATCTCAATATCAGGACTCTCTTCAACAACTTTGACGAGCAGAACTTAGACACCGACCCCACTCCTCCAACCGACTTCGCAATCCAGTCTACCATCACTGCCTGGACCCATGTCACCACAGAAGACATGGCCAAGACAATGAGAAGTATAAACTAAGAAGCCCCCACCGACCCCAGTCCGCCCCGCATCTCCCACAGAGCCGCCTCCACCATAGCACCCAAACTACAACATACCATCAACTGCTTCCTCGAAACAGGCACTTTTTCCGACAACTGGAAACACACAGATGTCAAGCTCAAGAAGCCCACAGCAGACCTGACGGACCTCAAGAACTACCGACCCATCTCTCTCCTCCACTTCACAGCCAAAGTCACAGAGAAGATTGTCAACATCCATCTCACAAACTTCATAGAAGCCAATCAGATACTCAATTCTTCCCAATCCGGATTCGGCAGCCACCACAGCACCAAGACCACCCTCCTAGCTGCCATGGACGACATCCACACCATCCTCAACCAGGGCCAAATGGCTGCCCTCATCCTAGTAGACCTCTCAGCAGCCTTCGAAACCGTCTCTCACCACACAATAACCGCCAGACTCCATGACGCCGGTATTAAGGGAACCACCCTCTACTGGAACCGCTCCTTCCTCACCAGCCGAACCCAAAGACTCAGACTCCCACCCTTCCTCTGTACCCAAAGGGATCACCTGCCAAGTACCCCAAGGATCCTCACTCAGCCACACACTCTTCAACATCTACACGGCCCCTTTTGCCACCATCGTCAGAAAACACGGACTCAGCATAGTATCCTACGCCAATGACACCCAGCTCATCCTCTCCTTCACCAACGAACCCAACATCACCAGACACAGCTTTCAGGAAGGTATGAAAGACATTGCCTCCTGGATGAGCAACAGCTGCCGAAAGCTCAACTAGGAGAAAACAGAAGTCCTCGGTACCAACCCCTCCACATGGGACAACACCTGGTGGCTTTCCACCCTCAGCAAACACCCCACACCCACAGACCACGCTCGCAACCTCAGCATCATACTCAACTCCTCCCTCACCATGAACCGACAGATCAACGCCGTATCTTTCATATGCTTCAACACCCTCAGCATCCCCTGCAAGACCTTCAATTGGATCCCCCCCATCCAGAAGGATCGTCACCCACGCACTCATAACCTGCAGACTGGACTATGAGAATGCCCTCTACGCCAGAATATACAAATCTCTACTCCTCAAACTCCATACAATCCAGAATGCCGCCGCTAGACTTGTTCTCGGCATCCCACAATAACACCACATAACCCAACACCTACGAGAACTCCACTGGTTCCCTGTCGAAAAGAGAGCGACCTTCAAGCTCCTCACTCACGCCTACAAATCCTCCCACAACATCAGATCCCAGTACCTCAACGAAAGAATCTCCTTCCTCGTAGCCAAGAGAAGCCTGCGATCCGCCAATTTTGCCCTGGTCAAAATACCACGCATGCACAGAGCCAGAACTGGGGGCGATCTTTCTCCTACATCGCAGCCAGGACCTGGAACAAACTCCCACTCAGCATCAGACAAACACCCACACTACAAGCATTCAGGAAGAGCCTCAAGACCTGGCTCTTCGAAAGAGGTGAAGCTGCATGAACCCCAAGCGCATTGAGACCCTCACGGTGAGTAGTGCACTTTACAAATCCCTGATTGACTGATTGATTGAGTGGGTGTCACAGATCCAGCAATGCCCCTCTAGGGCTGTAGGGGGTCACGATTAGGAGCAATGATCTGCCGCAGCTCCTGCAGTGCCTCTTTACACCAGCAGGTGTCGCTTTTGGAATGATAATCACTGGTCTGGTGGGTGTCAAAGATCCTGCAATGCCTCTTTATGCCAGCAGGTGTCGCTATTGGAACAGTGATCGCTGGTCTGGATGGTGCCTCAGCTCCTGCAGTGCCTTTTTAGGCCAGCAGGTGTCGCTGTTGGAATGATATTGGCTCGTGCTGTGGTGATGGTTGTAATGTTCTTAATAACTCATGAACTCAACTTATAGATTAACATGGAAGTTTATTCATAACAACCTCATCCATCAGCCTCCCAGGAGCAACTGACTCATGGGGCATGACATGCATTCCAAGTTCTATGTTCTATAGAACTTGGATCTCAGGAAAATAGAGAAGGAGAATACCACACATCTCCCTTCCAATAACGAATTGAACATGAGATGCAAAATGAAATACAGATGAGATTCTAACAAAGAAAATCATGAATCCACACAACTCTAATTAACATAGTCTTTCATATAAAAAGGTACCGATATCTTCCGACCACTAAGTCTCAGACATGACTTTGATAACTCATCCGAGACATTAGACAAATTAATACAAGACTTATTCATTTCAGGATTGGATTTGACAATTACAATTCGACTCAAATTTCAGATCTTTCCATTTTCCAATTTAACGGCATTTCTTAAACATTTCGTAACTCGCATGGGCACAGTAAACTTCGACCAAGACAATGCTCCTACAGGAGCCTTCACACGTACTAAATCACCCACATTTACAAGAACTTGCTTTACTTTGTTCCTTTCATCAAAATTAATTTTGTTTTTGCGCTGCAGATTTTCTTCTCTTTTTCTCCAAACACCAATGCTATTGTCTTTCACATCTTTACCCCAAGTCATCCAACCTGGACACAGACTCGTGTTAGGAGCTCTGCCTTTAAATAGCTCAAAAGGCGACTTCCGAATAGAGGTGTGAGGAATGAAACAATGAGCCAGAATACACTTTTGTAACTCATCCTTCCAATTCAAAGAATTGATCCTGGATAGTTGAATATTTTCTTTTATAACCCTATTAAATCTTTCAACTGCTCCATTGCTTTCTGGATGATAAACTGAACATTTTTTATGAATAATACCACATGATAAAAGAAAATCATTCATTTGTCCAGAGCAGAACTGAGGGCCATTGTCTGATAAGAGAGTTTTTGGAAATCCTTCTCTCTTAAAGACATCTTGTAAAAAAGAAATAACACAATTAGAGGTCACATCTGATACACACGAAATCTCAACCCATCTGGTATGAAGATCAATCAAAACAATTAAATAAGGTGTACGATGTTCACCATTGAGGGGACCAACTATATCAATAGCAATATCTTCCCATGGACTATTAGGAAGTCTACGACAAACCATGGGCACAGTACGAGGGGTAAGAAACTTATCACTGATTTTAACTTGCAAACATTCTCTAACCCCTCGCTCAATTTCCAAATCCATGGCAGGCCACCAGAAACAAGCTCTCAATCTTTCCTTTGTTTTCACTATCCCTAAGTGACCCTGATGTGCCTTCTCCATTCATTTTTAGGACTCGCTGTGCCAGCGCATGCGCTGCAAGACATTTAGTTAGTGGCTTTTCAAAGTGCTACCACAATCTTTTCCTGGCCTCAAGCTTGCGTTCACGAGCGCGTGCACGCGCGCAGCCGCCATGTGGCTTTTATGGCTCATTAAGCCTTGCTCTCCCAAGCGCCTCACTCTGCCCCTCCCCCATCGAAATGAAAACATTGATTACGGGTACCCACATCGCTTCGAAAAGACCTAAAACCATCCGAAGTAAAGGAATGTATATTTGTATTGCCTCTCTGTGTTTGTTACCAAGATTTTCTTAGAGCTAACAGTGACCTCCAGCGTTCATTTTGTGAATTGCTTTTCTGTCATTGTAAAACTAATTGCCAGCCACGGGAAGTCCGAGAATTCTAGTATACACACAGTTTAAGAAGTACGAAGTGAATGAAAGTGTCAGAAAACCGTCCCCGCCTAGCAAGAAATGAACAGAGGTGGCTTATTTCTGCATACCTTTTTTATTAGAATGCCCTTCCTGGATGAGATCTAAATAGTCAATATACTGGTGAATAGCTAGCTTTTAAATAAAATACTTAGATTTCCGCTTTGTTTTTTTCTCTTTTTAATGTCATTTATATTAGGGATTCCTTTACAATCCGTATTTGAGGTGCATGTCCACCAGTTACCCTTTTAAAGAATGGATTTGTGTACATAACTATGTTGTACGGTCTTCGAATACCTGAAACAAGCATAGACGAACACCTAGCTTCGGTTTTCTCGTTACAGACTATTTCTGACATTACAAATCAACTGTAATAAGAAAATGTGGCATTCCATTTCGCTGCATTCTGCTATTCCTTGTTGCACCATTTAAGATGACGTATGCTTGTTTAAACAGAGGAGTCGTTTACAAATGTCTACACTTGGCATTGTCTTCCTTGTGCACAAGTTCCCACATAGGTTGAGCCATATATGAAGCTCTGGGCCCAGAGACTGCCCTTTATTCGCATAGATGTTGCAGCGCTCGGGTGGTCAGCTCAGCAGGTGCTGCTCACTCAGGCAGAATGGACCTGCCAAGGAGCTTAAACGTCGGCGGTTCCCTGAATAGCATGAGTTCTCGGCAATATAAGAAGCGTTATGAGTCAGCGTGAAAATATTAAACTTAAATTTGTTTTTGTTTCAGTAGCTAGTGCAACATCCAAATGTTGGCTACGCTGGCTGGATGTGTGCCTTGGGGTTTAGATGGGAGCGTCTCTCTTGTGTCTTTTTGATGCAGCTGCTGCAATTTCTTGGTGATTCTTGGCATCTCAGTGTACTGCGGACTGTAATTATTTATGTGGACAGCATCACTGTGGGATTCCGTTCAGCTTGTTGTATTTGATTTAATGTTGTGCATTTCTAACACTGGTGCCGGAAGTCTGTGAAATGCTTTCAATTTGAGATTCCTGTATTCATATTAACCATTATAACACCACACTCATTAGAATATTTAGGTTTCTTTTATTTTCTCAACGTAAAAAAACTCTTATTATATAATCATAATGCATAATGTGCTTATAGAGTAATTTAAAGATCGGCACCGTGCTGGCTCCTTTGTCCATAGTGGTATTAGCTTTGGGAGAAAAAAGCATTGGCATAGCCAATAGGTCTCGCCTTTGGGACGTATAAGTGTTTAGCCATGCAACACTTGATGTTGTTGCACCAAGGATATTGTGCTGCATAACTCAAAACTTATAAGGTCCCAAAGGCGAGACCTATTGGCTATGCCAATGCTTGTTTCCTTAGTGAGGAAGGAGGCACCAATTTGGTCCCTCTCAGTAACATTTCTTTGTCAACAGATAATTCATCTACAACTGTTCGCCAAATTTTGGGCAAGGACTCATCATGTAAAACTTTCATTTGAATCATGCTCATAACTTTCAACTCACTATCTTTTTGAATCTCCTCTTTCCACTCATCCTCTTTTATAACACCTGAGGTTATTTCTCAAACACTGACTTCCTCTTCTAGGAAATCATCTACCAATTGTTCTTCTCCTACATCACAAACCAAACGTGACAGACAATCAGATGAAACATTCTCAACACCAGGGAGAAGTTCTACACTCAAATTAAAATCCTGCAGACCAACGACCCATTGTCTTATACGTGATGAAATGAAATCAAGTCCCTTCTTCGTAAAAATTTCTTTTAACGGTTTGTGATCTGAACAGACCTTAAAATAAGTTCCCCAAACAAAAGTTTCGAAACGTATTGAGCACCCAGAAGCTAGCCAACGCCTCCTTTTCAATTACTCAGTAATTTAATTCTGGCCCACGTAAGCTCCTTGATGCACATGCAATTAAATGTTCTTTACCATCTCTAGTTTGCCTTAAAAATAGCACCTAACCCTTTCGAGCTTACATCAGTCACCACAACAGTTTCTCCACCAGGGATGAATGCTTGTAAACTTGGTGCATTTTTTAAATCTTCCTTTAATTCCACAAATTCTTTTTGACAATCATTAGACCAAATAAACACTTCGTCGCCAGTGTGATGTTCTTAATAACTCATTAACTCAACTTATAGATTAAGATGGAGGTTTATTCATAACAACCTCATCCATCAGCCACCCAGGAGCAACTGACTCATGAGGCATGACATACATTCCAAGTTCTATGGTCTATAGAACTTGGATCGAAGGAAAATGGAGAAAGAGAATACCACAATGGTCATGATTCTGGGGCCGTGGCTTAGGATCCGGAGGGAATGGCCGCCGCTTTCAGGAGCTCCGTGAGAGCGTAAAGCGACAGGCCTCCTCCAGGCTTTCAACGCGGCTGTAGAGATCACCGAACCGCTCTCCCATGCGGCGGAACGTCTCTGCATTATTTCAGGACACTCGCGGAGGCACTCTGGTGAGCACGACACAATGTTCTTCAGGTTCTCTTCTACATCGCAACTCGCCGGTAAGACTCGGGCGCCATTTTATGTTTAAAACGTTTTTATTGAAACAAAAACAAACCATGGGGGAGGGGGATAGGAGGTCAGGATACATGGAATACAGTCAAAGAAAAAGGGGTGCAACTCCAGAGGGTTGACAATAGGTAGCGCAGTAAGTCAGGGGGAAAAACACAGTAGATGAAGGCTAGAAATACAAGCTATGGAATCCCCGCCCGCGTATCCAACACCCCAAATCTAAGCAATGAAAGCCATCAGCAACTCAACAGAACACAATCCCCCCCCCCGTCCCCCATCCTCCCAGTAACGAAAAAAAAAACCCACACCCCCCCCCCCCGTCCTATGGTCCCGCACCAGAGTAATCCTCACCAGGAAGCCCCGCAACCCCCCCCCCCCCCTCCCTGGGAGGTCCCCGCCTCACATGTAAACTAGTCCGCCGGGGTCACCGGCGGCGTCAGCCTGAGAAGCCTAAGATACCTCGGGCAGGTGAGCTCCCGGAATTCAGTGGACAGCAGCGCTAGAAAGGGTTGCCACAGCTCTTCAAATTGGTCTATCTCCCCCGCAACCGTAAGCGACAGCTTCTCCATCCCCAGCACATGCCAAAGCCTATGCAACCAACCGGTGATGGAGGGGACGGTGGCTGTGCGCCAGTGGATTAGAATGTTCTGAACCGCAGACCCCAGCGCAATTGCGATCTGCCTATCCCTACGGGACTTCAGTGGGTACATTAGGTCATTGGGAAGGCCCAACAGGACATACGCCGGGAGTCGCGGCAGCTCTATCCCAAAGTGCTTATCCACCTCGTCCAGAACTTCCTTCCAGTAGGCGGTCAGCACTGGGCAATCCCAGAGAATGTGTGAAAGGGTACCTTCCTGCCCGCAGCTCCGCCAGCACCCCCTGTCAGTGTGCTTGTGCATTTCATACAGTCTCTCCGGGGTGTAGTACCAGTATGTGGACACCTTAGTAAAGGTCTCCGTAAGGCCCGTGTGATATGCAGAGTGCCGCGCCCGATACGCAATTTTGTCCCATTCCTTGTGGCTGAGTGTCCTACCCAATTCCCTGTGCCAGCGCTCCCTCCCCGGGTTGTAATAGTGAAACGGCGGGGGTTGTAGGTATTTGTACAGATCGGTAATTAGCTTAGCGTCGGAGGTCCGAGTGGCCAACCACCTCTCATACGGTGTAATTGGACGGGCGGCGGTGGCACGCACCTGGGGCTGGAGGGCCCAATGCCGAACCTGCATGTAGCGCAATCTGTCCAGCTCCGTCAGGCCGAACTCCTGGCGGAGTTGCTGAAAAGGAACCACTCCTTCCGGGCCATAGATCTGGAAGAGTGCCCTGCAGCCCGCCTGCACCCAGTGGTAGAAAACCCCCGGCTCCATCCCTGGGGAGAAGTCCGGGTTGCCCACAATGGGCGTGAGCGGCGAAGGGAAGGTGGTAAGGCCCCGGGCCTCACAGACCGCGTCCCACACACGCAGGGGGACCCGCGTAACAAAGGAAGCGTAAAGATTAGGGGGGCGATGCGCGCAGCGCAGGAATGGAACCTCTTGTAAGGTGCGGCCCGCCACTGCCTGGTCTTGGAAGAGCCAATGTTTGTCGGACTCCCACCTGCTCCACTCCACCAGATAGCGTAGCTGTGCCGCCTGAAAGTACTTACGGAGGTCTGGAATACCGAGACCCCCCGCCTCCGGAGCAAGCGTAGAGAGGACCCTCTTCATGCGTGGCCTGCGGCCCTGCCAGACAAAGCGGGAGATGTCAGCCTGCATTTGTCGTATCCAGCCCACCGGGGGTTGGAGCGGGAGGGCCCGGAAAAGATATAGTATCTGGGGCAACACCGTCATCTTGACCGCCGCGATTCGCCCCAGCCAGGACAGCAGGCCTTTGTTCCAGCGGCCAAGCTCATCCTTGATCTTCCTGCTGAGGGAGGCATAATTGGCCGTAACCATCTCCGGTAACGTAGGCGCCAGTAGGATCCCCAGGTACGGCACCGTGGTCGAGGACCACTGCATGGGGAAGAGCTGCTGAAGATCCCTCCTGGTATCCGCAGCCAGGGACACGTCTAACGCCATCGACTTGCTCATATTCATTTTGAAGCCGGCCACCCCCGCAGAGGCGTCCAGCTCCCGGAGGCAAGCAGGCAGCGACCTCCTAGGGTCGTCCAAGGTCAACAGGACATCATCCGCGTAGAGACTGACGGTGTGGACGTACTGGCCCATCCGGACCCCGACAGCATCCGGATTATTACGAATCCTCTGAGCAAACGGCTCCATGTAGAGGGCAAACAAGAGCGGCGAAAGAGGGCAGCCCTGCCGCGTGCCGCGCTCGATGGCAAAGCCACCGGAGCTACACCCATTGACCCGCACCGACGCTGAAGGATGCTTATAGCAGTTAAATACCATGGTGCGGAACTTATCGCCGATTCCCAATTTCTTGAGGACCAGCTCAAGATACGGCCAGTGGACTCTGTCGAAGGCCTTCTCCGCATCGACGGACAGCAACATCCGCTCTCCCGAGATCCTTGAGGCCTTCTCCAGAACATGCGTCACCCGCTTGGTGTTGTCAACCGTCTGTCTGCCGGGCACAAAACCAGCCTGGTCCGCCTCCACCAGACCGGGGAGGTGTGGACTCAGCCTGGACGCGAGAATCCCCGTGTACAACTTTAGGTCGACATTTAAAAGCGAGATGGGTCGGTACGAGCCGCAGAGGGCCCGGTCCTTCCCAGGTTTCGGGATTACCGCGACCGTCGCCCTCAGGAGATCCGGAGGGATGGCTCCCGGTTCGGAGAAAGAGTTAAATAGCCGCGTAAGGACAGGGGCCACAACCGTGCAAAAAGTCTTGTAAAATAGCGACGTGTACCCGTCCGGGCCCGGGGCCTTGCCATGTTTCAGCCGCGCGATAGCGGAAATCACTTCCTCAACATGGATGTCCCGCTCCAGGTGGTCCGCCTGAGCCGGATCCAGTACCGGGAGGGTCACCGACTCCAAATAGCCGTCGGCATCCCATGGCGAGGAGGGCTCCTCAGCATACAGCGCCTCGTAGAAACCGCGGAAAGATTCCGCTACCTCCGCGTCCCCGGAGACAACCCCCCCGTCCGTGCCCACCAATTCTTTCACAACGCTACGCTGTTGCGCGACCCGGAGCCGGTGTGCTAGGAGCTTGCCACATCTGTCCCCCCCAGTGTAGTAGGCATGTTTCAAGCGTAGGGCGGCATACTCCGCCCTGTCAAGATCCAGAGCCGACAGGAGCTTCCTCGCTGCCTTCAACTGCCTCCACACCCTCGGCGCCCCCGTGCGGCGGTGGACCTGCTCAAGCTCCCGGACCTGAGCTGTCAGCTCATCCCTCTTCAGTTGCCGCTCCTTATTTTCAGCTGCAGAGATAGAGATAAATTCCCCCCGGAGGACTGCCTTCAGTGCCGCCCACTGTGTCGCCTGCGAGGTGTCAGTGTTGCTATTGTGGGTGAGATAATCCCGTATGACCTCCCCGATGCGTTGCACCACCGACTTCTTGTGTAGAAGGGTATCCCGGAGGCGCCACACCCCCCGAGAGGGGGAGGCCGCCGGCCACTGGAAAACGCCGGTGACTGGGGAGTGGTCAGACAGGGTCAGGACCCCGATGTCCGCCGCCGTGGCAGCGGCACGCATCGGTCCACTCACCAGGAGGTAGTCCAGCCGTGAGTAGGTTCGGTGTGCGTGCGAGAAATAAGAGTAGTCCCTATCCGTGGGGTGCATGGAGCGCCAGAGGTCGTGCAAGTCCATTTCCGCAATCCGGGCCCTCCCAGCCTGGGACAGTTCCCCCGTCTGCGGGAAGCGCTGCGCCGATCTGTCCATCACAGAATCGAAGACGATGTTAAGGTCCCCCCCCAAGATAATGTGGCGGTCGGGGGAAGCAGTGACATCCACCAGCGCGGAGTCTAGGAAGCGCTCTTGGTGATCGTTTGGGCTATAAACGGAGCCGACCGTAAATGCTATGCCTCCCAGGCGCATGCGATACGCAAGGAGCCTCCCCTTCTGTTCAGCACACTTATGCAAAACCTCCCCCCGAAAGGAGCTCGCTAGGAGAATGGCTACCCCCGCCGTCTTGTTCGCTGCCGAGGAAAAGAACTGGGTAGGGAACCTGGCAGAACGCATCCTATGGCAATCTCGGGGCAATAAGTGTGTCTCCTGCAAAAGGCAAATGTCCGCCTGCGTCCCCTCCAGCAACGATAGGATCGCTCTGCGCTTCACCGGGTTGTTCAGACCCTGAACATTAAGGGTCACTACCTTTAGGCCCGGCATTCCTCGCGGGGATCGGGAGCGCCATGCAATGGGCAGGGAATCAGCGGGTGGGGCGCGCGGGGCCGCCGCGCAGGACGAGCCAAAACAAAGCGGGCATAGACAACATCGGACGGGACCTTCCCAACCCCAAAACAACCCCCTCCCCCACCCCAAACACAACCCTGGCAACTAGCCACCCACAAACTCAAACACCCCATTGTCTCAGTCAAGCCCCAAGACGGGCAAGTCCGTAGAAAGGAACGAAGTGGACGTCCAGCCACTCACCTCCATCCGCTCCCCCCCAACCCCCCCGCCCCGTACCAAGCATGTAAAGAAGCTAAAGACATCTCCCCCCGGAGTGTGTGTTAGGCCGTCAAGGCCACGCCAGAGGAGCCGGTCGAGTCCCCGGCCGCCGCCCTCAGAGCGTCGGTCATGTCCGCCCTGATGGTAGGGGAGTCCGGACGCCCCACGCTGGCCGCTGAGCGCCGCCTCGTTGACCTCCGCCGGTTCCGTCTCTCCGAGGACCTCCACGACGGCATAGCTCCTTCTTCCTCCGCCGCCGTGAGCCCCAGGACACCACAAATGTCTTGCAAGGAGCGTAGCTGGTGTAACACCCCATTCCACCGAAAAATCAGGCGGAAGGGGTGACCCCAAGAGTACTGTGTCTCGTGTTCGCGCAAAAAGTCAGTGGCAATCCTAAAGGACCTGCGTTTCTGCAGCGTGATGGCGGAGAGGTCCTGGTAAAGCGCCACCGGCCGATCCCGGAAAGTCAGGGGCTGTTTCCTGCGGGCCTCAGCCATGATGCGTTCCTTCAGTGGAAAGTCGGGCAGGAAGGCCAGAATGTCCGGTGGAGGTGCCGATGACTGGCGCTGCCGGCCGACCCTATGCGCCATATCAATGCTAATGGGAAAGTCCGCAGCTTCCCCCAGGATCTCTCGGAACAGGGCCTGCAGGTAGCCCCTCAGATCGGACCCCTCATCCGCAGTCGGCACACCACGCACTCGGATGTTGTTCCTCCGAGATCTGTTCTCAAGGTCCTCAGAGTGGGCCTGGAGCTCCACACACTGCTCCCGGAGGCGGAGAACCTCCTGCTGTAGATGGACAATCTCCTCCGCACGATGTTGGCCCTCCGTCTCCACCGCCTCAACACGTTCGCCAAGGCCCTCCACCTCCCTGCGCACTTCTCGGACCTCGCTGGCCACCTCCCGCTTCAGTGTCTGGAAGTCCTCCCTGAGGGAGCTAAACAGTTCCTCCATAAAGGCCCTCGTGACGGGTGGCTCCCCCCCAGTCACATCCGCCGGAGCCCGGGAGGACCCCGGCGAGGGCTGCGTCCTGTCCCGCAATTGCTGGGCCCTGCCAAGCATGTCCGGCAGGGTACGGTCCCCTTTCTTCGGGCCGCCCCTTCCAGACATCGCTAGCTCCGCAGTCGAGCACAGATCCAGGCGCCCCAGGGGTGCTCAGCCGCCGGCAAGCACTCGACGTGGGTATCCCCCACGAGCGAAGTCGCTGCGTCACAGGTGACAAAATGGCGGCCCAGTCCGGTCACTGTCAGCCGCGGGAGCCCGTGCGAGACAACCAAGGGGGCCGCAGTGGGGGGGTCTCATCAGCACATCCCTCAGAGAGTCAGCCCAGCAGCAGCGGGGGTCACTTGCATCCAGCAGCCAGGACTCCGGCGAAGGCTGCCACCACTGCTCCTTCGGGGACAAAATGGCGGCAGGGCGGAGCAGGCCAAAATGACCAGGCCCGACGACACCACCGGGGCCCCTGAAGCACCCCACAGTCAAATAAGTTCCACCACCGGCCCCAGGCCGTCACGCACAGGGCCCAGATGGTCCAACCCCGTCAGGGAGTCCGCTGTACCTCGGCTAGCGGTTAGGGGCCCCCGCAGTGCGAGGTGTCGCCGTCACAAGTCCGAGTGCCGGGGCGCCCGTCTCAAGCCCTCCGCCCCGTCGGGTCCTCTCCCGCAAGGCTCCTTCGATCTCCGTCGAGCGGCGGGCCAGATCCCCTCCAAATCGCAACTTTCAGCACCAGGCCCAACCGAGGTGTCCGGACAGCACTCCAATGCGCTCCGCCCCTCGGGCTCGCCGTCGTCCCTTGAACTCGATCGAACTTTTGGGGGGGTTCCCCCGAGGCGATCCGAACCAAAACAGCACCAATATGCACCCCTGATGCTCCGCCACTCTCCTCTCCCGCGCTGAGCCTCAGCAGGGGGAGAAAAGCGTAAGAAAAGGGCTCAAGCTTGGCCGGGCCGGAGGAGCTACGGGAGGAAGCGTCCGCTCACCCCGCCATCTTGGCCACGCCCCTCGGGCGCCATTTTAACTTACTTTGCCGCTCCTCTTGAGCTTGATGCATACATTTCCTGATGTTCTCGCCCTGAATAATCTCTCAGCTATTTAACACCATGGAAGCAGCTTCCCTTCAGTATCATTGACTTTTTGTGGGCAATTTTCACATTTTGGCACTATTTTGACTCTGCTCTTTTTTCTTCTCAACATTTACTCAGTGCTCAAGGGCGCCATTTTAGATTTCTAATTTTGCCTGCTAGCTTTTTCATTTAAACAAACATACTGGAACATAGCCAATCAATCTGCTCTGACCTTTTCCTTGCCTCTGGACATTATGCTCACTCTGCTTTACTCATAATGCATTTCTAGTCCGATGTTTTCATTTCTTCTCAGGAATAAGTAGCAGATTCCCAGACGCCATTTTAGATCCTTGGATCTTACCTTCCAGTTCTTCCCTCCAAACATATTTCTGTGAATACGGCTCGTTCTAATCGCAATTCTTCACAGCAAATGAATGTGGCTTCCTCGTCATTAGAAGATACTAATCCTTTTAGTGTACTACAGGACAATATGGAGGAAACTCTCAATGACTCTGTTGGAATAAAAGGCACCTCTGCTACTATCTCTCACTCGAGCAATAAACCCAACTCCAAAATTCCCTCCACATCGGGAAAGCGAGTAAAGACAAACTCTCCTTCTCCTAACAATTCTGCCTCTTCTATTTCCATGGAACTTTTACTTGAGGAAATACGTTCACTCAAACCATATATGGCTGAAACAAACATCCGTCTTCAAAGCCTTGAAGACAATTGGTCGCACACCGAGCAACGAGTTGCAGATCTTGAAAGAAGAGTGACTTCAGCGCAGGTAGTCTCAGACAAGGTTCCAGGTATACATAAAGAAATACAATTCCTCAGGCAACAGGATGAAAATTTGGAAAACCGCAACAGGCGCAATAACCTACTTATTTACGGTCTGGCGGAAGGTCTTGAAGGGTCGAATCCTATATCCTTCTTTCAATCTTTCTTGCCAACACTTCTGGGTCTTCCAAACTCCCCTCCATTGAATATTCAGCGAGCTCATCGTTTAGGTCAAGTATCCCGCTTATCTAATTCTTGAGCCTCTTCAACGAAACCCAGAGGAGTCATCCTGTACTTCCTAGAATATACTGACCTTATAAAAGTTATCCAGACTGCCAATCAGAAAGGGAAAATTACTTGGAATGGCTCAAATCTCTTTTTTGCTCAAGATTACGCTAAGGCTACTGCAGACGGGCGCAAACAGTTTCTAGACATGAGAGCTGCCCTACGTGCCCTGAATGCCCGATATGGATTATTTCATCCTTGACTTTTCAATAACAATAAAACAACAAACTATGAGGATCCGGCGCCTCTTCAACACTTTTTGAACTCACTCAGGGATGACTCCATGGACACTCCTCGTTTATAATTGTTTTGACTCGATCCATAACTGTGTGTTGTTATTTGTCTATGCCCCCTCTCCTACTGTATTTAGTTTGCTGTGAATTATCCTCCTAATGTTTTTCTCTCTTCCTTTTATCAGGTGCGGTTCTGTGATCCTTTGTTGTTTTATGACGTCTTCGGCTGGAGGCGTTCTCCCTTTGCTGCATCCTCTTGGAGACCTCCGTTTCGGCGTGCTACCTCCCCTATGTGGCTCCTCCATCCCCACGTTCATTGTCTTTTTGTGGCATGTCTTTTTGACATTATCTTTTATCATCAATTGTTCGACTTGTTTTGTTTTCCTGTTCAATGTCTCCTTTTTCCCTGTCCTTTTTCCCCCTCTCTTTTTTCTTCTCTTTCTTTCCATTTTTCCTTTTTCCGCTTTACTATTTTTGATGAAAACTTCTTCACTCCTCTCCCTATCCTTTTCCCTTGTTTATCTCGTCATTTCTATTTTACTTCCACTCATTCTATTTTCTACTATTATTTTTTAAATAATGATTTTAATTATCTTACTGTTTGCATAATATTTGTTCATGTTAATTCGAATTGGTTACCTTTAGAGTTGTTACATGGAATGTTAAGGGAATAAATAATCCTATAAAAAGGCAACGGGTATTAACCCATTTAGCTAAATTAAATGCTGATATAGCTTTTATTCAAGAGACTCATTTATCTGATGCTGAAGCATCTAAATTAAAACGATGTTGGGTGGGCATTGTTTTTTCCTCCCAGGCTCTAGGTAAAAAAAATTGAGACTCTATTTTATGTCATAAAAAATATCAGGTGTCAATCACACATCAAGAATGTGATTCAGAGGGGCGTTGGATTATAGTCAAACTTATCTTAAATCAAATTCCCTTAGTCCTTTTTAATGTGTATGCACCTGTTACTGTTGATAATATTTTTTGGACACATATATCTGAGAAGCTCCTTCTGTTTGATGATGACTATATTATTTTTGGGGGTGATTGCAACCAAGTTTTAGACCCGATACTAGATAGACATTCTTCTGTTAAATTCTCTAATACTAAGATGCATTCCCAATTTACTTCCACCATACGACGTAAATCCCTAGTAGATATATGGAGACTTTGCAATCCTGATTCCCGAGAATATAGCTTTTACTCCCCCTCTCATCACTCCCAATCTCGCACAGATTATCTCTTTTTTAGCAAGTCCCTATCTCAACAAGTTTCCTGTTCTGAAATTGGCTCCATCCTAATATCAGACCACGCTCCAATTTATCTTGATTTTGACTTGTTACCTTATATTCCTCATACCCGTAGATGGCGATTCAATAATGCCTTATTATCTGATCCTAAATTCACAAGCCAATTCACCTCTTTTGCTCTGAATTCTTTTCCTTTAATTCTACCCAGTCTTCTTCTCCTGTTATGATTTGGGACTCTTTCAAAGCTGCAGCCCGGGACTCTATTATAAATTTTGTTTCTCAAAAGAAGAAATCATATGAAATTTTTGACGAGATTAAACAACTCGAATATATTTATTAAAATTCAAATTCTGAATCTTCACTAAAAAATCTTATCGATGCAAAATTTAAATTTAATAAAATGTCTGCCGACGCTGCTTCTTCATACCTTCTAAAGAGCAGTGCTCGCTACTATGGAGGTCAAAATAAAATGGGGAGGTTACTGGCTAATTATTTGAAAGTACGACGTGAACAAACTAAAATAGAATCTATACGGAACAATGCCGGTGTTTCTTTATTTAAAGATGATGATATTTTGAACAAATTTGTTTCTTTTTATAAAAATGTATATACTCCCGAACAACAACTACCTCCAACTGATCTCTCTTCTTACTTTCAATCGATAGATCAACCTTCACCTCATAATACTGACTTTACTTCTTTAGAAAAGGATATCACTTTCTCAGAGATTACGCATGCAGTTTCAGTTCTAAAGAGAGGAAAAGCTCCAGGTCCAGACGGATTCACAATTGAATTTTATGAGCAATTTGCCAACCTTCTACTCCCACATCTTCTATTACTCTTTAATTCTTTTTTTTCATCAGGTGTATCTACTGGAACATTTCAAGAAGCCTTGATCTGTCTAATACCCAAAGATAACAAAGATCCTTCTTTATGCAAAAATTACCGTCCCATTTCCTTAGTCAATCTTGACTACAAGATAGTTGCAAAAATTCTTGCTCTTTGTATCGACCCAGTCTTGCCTAATCTCATTGGTCCCGAACAATCAGGCTTTATAAATGGTCGTTTGTCATCCGATAATTCTAGAGTCTTTTTTAATATACTTAGTAAAGCATCCTCGCTGGATTACCCTATAGCAGCGATAGCGCTAGACGCAGAGAAAGTTTTTTATAGGATAGGATGGGACTTCATGTTTCAGGCATTGAGATGGATAGGGTTTCCTCCTAAATTAATATCCTTTATTTCATGGTTATATTCAGGTCCTAAAGCTTCTTTTTTTGTTAACGGGAAAATCTCAGACTACTTGCCTCTTTTAAGGGGAGTACAACAAGGCTGCCCACTCTCTCCCCTTTTATATATAATTGCATTAGAACCCTTTTTAACTAAAATCCGACAAGATGCTCAGATTACGGGTTTCCAGCTAGACACTTCTCATGTTAAAATGTCGGTGTATGCAGATGATATTCTTTTATATTGCTCTAACCCTTCTACGGCTATCCCCTCTTTTCTGAAACAAGTGGATGGATACCTTATCTCAATTATCCGGCTATCATCTTAACTCAGATAAGTGTGAAGTTCTTCCCCTCAACGTGCTTTGCCTTAAACAAGATTTCATTTCTACCGGTTTTTCTTGGCAAACTTCTAAGATAAAATACCTGGAACTGTGGTTTTCCTCGGACATTCCGGATACAATAAAACAAAATTTTGACCACATTACAAAATTTTTATTTGATTCTATTGATCGTTGGCATCCGCTCTTTCTTTCTTGGTGGGGACGTTTAGATTCCATCAAAATGATGCTTTCTCCTTTCATTTTGTATATTATTTCTATGATTCGGGTACGCATTCCTGGATTTTATTTTTAAAAAATTGATTCTCTTTTAACAAAATTTCTTTGGAAAAACAAATTGCCTCGAATCGCCCTGTCCTCTCTGAAAGCAGAGAAAAACTCTGGTGGTCTTAAATTTCCCGATTTTAAAAAGTATCACTATGCCTTCTTTGTAAAACAATCTTCCCGGTGGCTTTCTCTTGATCAGTTAATAAACTCCCCCCCCCCCCAATCTGGTTGAGTATAGAAAAATTTGTTATTTCACCCTTTCAATTTAAAGAATCTCTTGTCTTCACTAACAATATATCTTCTTTTCGAAATCCAGTTATCTCACACGCTCGTAAAACTCTTTCCTCTCTATTACCCTCTTCTTATCCCTCTTTTTCTTCGTTAGACCAACAACCTATTTGGCATAACAACTTGTTACGCATTAAAAATTGCACCATTTATTGGAAATCCTGGAAAACTAAAGGATTCCTCTGGATTTCACAATTACTACTCAATAACATTCCTTTATCGTTTTCAGCTCTTTAAGAACAATTTTCCTTACCAGCCTCTTGTAAATCTCAGTATGACGTTTTATATCCTTCTCTTTCCCTATATCTTCGATCCTTACCACCCACATCTTCTCCTCCTTACAGCTGCTCTGTGATCTTCCCTTTATTAACTACTTCTCCCTCAGCTTCATCTTTATATAAACTTTTGTCTCTTTCCTCAGATAGAAATAAAACTAGGGCTGAATTGGATTGGGAAAAAGATCTCATGGAATGTTGGTTGACCCCCTTTTGGGATAAATTGTGGTTAAAAATACATAAAACTTCCAGACATTTACTCCTGTAGTTACTTACAACACAACTCCGCTTTCAAAGCAGATATCGGTGACGGTTCGATCCACCATCACCATCTCCGTGTCATGGATCTGAGCGCCCACCTGGAGGAGGCAGAAGACGGCGCAGCGGTGCAGCTCTGGAAGAGAGAGAGGTGCCTCAGAGGGAGCTCATGGGGAGAACTTAGAACAGAACAGAGGGGCAGAGGTACCTTAGAACGAGCTCATGGGGAGAACATAGAACAGAACAGAAAGGCAGAGGTACCTCAGAATGAGCTCATAGGGGAGAACAGAGAGGCAGAGGTACCTTAGAACAAGCTCATGGGGAGAACATAGAACAGAAAGGCAGAGGCACGTCAGAGCGAGCTCACAGGGGAGAACAGAGAGGCAGAGGTACTTCAGAACGAGCTCACAGGGAGAACAGAGAGGAAGAGGTTCCTCAGAGGGAGCTCATGGGGAGAACGTAGAACAGAACAGAGAGACAGAGGTACATCAGAGCGAGCTCACAGGGGAGAACATAGAACAGAAGGAAAGAGGTGCCTCGGAGGGAACTTATGAATATGAGGTGGGGCGTGGGCGGAGGTACGTCAGAGAGAGGCCATGGGGAGAAAAGAGAGAGAGAGAGGGAGAGGGCGGGAGGGAGGGAGACCTTCTAAGGTGGCTCAGAACAGGGGGAAGAGAGAGAGCGAGACAGAGAGAGAGAGAGAGATTCTCAGGTGGTTCATAATAGGGGAGAGACCACGAGAGGCAGAACAGGAAAGAGAGAGAGAGTGAGAATGAGAGAGAGAGAGAGAGAGAGAGAAAGAGAGAGAGAGAGAGAGAGAGAGAGACCTTCTTAGGGGCTGCAGAACAAGGGAAAGAGAGAAAGAGAAAGAGAGGCAGAGAGAGGGGAAGAGAGACAGACAGTAAGATGTAGAGAAAGAGGAAGAGAGAGTAAGAAAAAGAGAGAGAGAGAGACCTTCTAAGGGGGTTCAGAACACGGGGGAGATAGAGAGAGTAAGAGAGAGAGACACACAGACCTTCTTAGGGGCTGCAGAACAAGGAAGAGAGAGAGAGCGAGAGAGAGAGAGCAAAAGGGAGAGGGATAGACCTTCTTAGGGGGTTCAGAACATGGAAAAGAGAGAGAGACAGAGGGAGCAAGAGATAGTGGAAGGGAGAGAGAGAGAGGGAGGTAGAGAGACAGAGAGAGGGAGGGAGAAAGAGAGAGGCACAGAGAGAGGGAGCGGAAGGGAGAAAGACAGGCGTCTTAGTGGTTTCAGAACAGGGAAGAGAGAGTGAGAGAAGAAACAGAGAGAGAGAAAGGGAGAGAGAGAGGGGGATAGAGAGAGGGAGAGAGAGAGGGAAAGAGAGCCCTTCCCTAGGGGTGCAGAACAGGAAAGAGATAGAGAGTGAGAAAGAGCGATAGAGAGAGAGAGAAAGACCTACTTAGGTAGTACAGAGGAAAGAGAGAGTGGAGAGAGAGAGGGAGACTTTCTTAGGGGATGCAGAACAGGGAAGAGAGAGAGAGTGGGAAAGAGTGATACAGAGAGAGGCAGAGAGGGAGACCAACCTTCTTAGGATTTGCTAAACAGGGAAGAGAGAGGGGGTGAAGAGAGAGAGCAAGAGAGAGGAAGAGAGAGAGCAAGAGAGAGGTAGAGAGAGAGCAAGAGAGAGGTAGAGAGAGCGAGAGACAGGCAGAGAGCGAGATCTTCTTAGGGGCTGAGAACAGGGAATAGAGAGACGGAAAGATAGAGACAGAGAGTGTAAGAGAGAGCGATATAGAGAGACCTTTTTAGTGGGTGCAGAACACGGAAGAGAGAGATAGAGGGAGAAATAGAGAGACAGAGAGAGAGAGACTGACTTTCTTAGGAGGTGCAGAACAGGGAAGAGAGACACAGTGAGGCAGAGAGAGAGAGAGTAAGGAAGAAAGAGAGGAAAACAGAGTGCGGCAGAGAGGGGCAGAGAGAGAGAGTGAGGCAGAGAGAGAGGAAGAGAGAGAGGCAAAGTGAGAGTAAGACAGAGGGAGAGAGAGTGACAGAACTTCTTAGGGGTGCACAACATGGGAAGAGAGATAACGAGACAGAGGATGCACACAGGGTAAGAAGCGAGATCTCGAGGGACAGACAAAGGGGACGGAGAGAGATCACAGGAGGCACACAGGGTAAGGAGAGAGATCAAAGGAGAGACACCCAAAGGATGAGGAAAGGGATCAGGTGTGGGACACAAGCAGGGTAAGGAGTGAGATCAGACCACGGGTGGGACACACATGGAGAGAGATCCCGAGAGATACACGCAGGGTAAGGAGTGAGATCAGACCAGAGGAGAGACATACACAAGGTGTGGTGAGAGATCAGAGGAGAGATACACAGAGGATATGGAGAGAGATCAGACCAGGTGAGAGACACATGAAGGGTAAGGAGAGAGATCCCGAGAGACGCACACAGGCTAAGGAGAGAGATCCCGAGAGATGCACACAGGCTAAGGACTCGAGGCACACACACAGAGTAAGGCGAGAGATCCCAAGAGACACACGCAGGGTAAGTAGAGAGATCAGACCAGAGGAGAGAAACACAAAGGATAAAAAGAAAGATCCTGAGTGACACAAACAGGTTAAGGATAGATATCCTGAGAGACACACACACAGGGTAAGGAGAGAGATCCGGAGAGATGCACACAGGGTAAGTAGAGAGATCCCAAGGGTAAGGATAGAGATACCGAGAGACGCACACAGGGTAAGGAGAGAGATCCGGGAGGATGCACACAGGGTAAGGAGAGAGATCCCGAAGGATGCACACAGGGTAAGGAGAGATATCCCAAGAGACACACACACAGTAATGCGAGAGACCCTGAGAGCACACAGATGGTAAAGAGAGATATCAGACCAGAGAAGAGACCCAGACAGGGTAAGGAGAGAGATCCAAAGAGAGACACACAGAGTAAGGAGAGATATCCAGAGAGATACACAATGGGTAATTAGACATGTCCCAATCTGCTGGGGACAGAGACAGGACCCCTGCAGTGGCAGAAGAGGTAGACACGAGAAGAGAGACACGCAGGTTAAGGAGAGAAAGCAGACCAGGGGAGAGACACATGCAGGATAAGGAGAGAGATCAGACCAGGGAAGAGACACACTCAGGGAAAGAAGAGAGATTCCCAGGTGTTGGTGACAGAGACAGTGATAGAAGGGGCTAGCCTAGAGGAGAGACATATGCAGGATAAGGAGAGAGATCAATCCTGAGGAGTGACACACGCAGGATAAGGAGAGAGATCGGGCCAGAGGAGGGACACAAGCAGGGTAAAGAGAGAGATCAGACCAGACGAGAGACAAACGCAGGGTGAGAAGAGAGATCAAACCAGAGGAGAGAAACACACAGGGTAAGGAGAGAGATCAGACCAGAGGAGAGACACACGCAGGGTAAGGAGAGAGATCAGACCAGAGGAGAGACACACGCAGGGTAAGGAGAGAGATCAGATCAGAGGAGAGACACATGCAGAGTAAGGAGAGAGATCAGACCAGAGGAGAGACATACGCAGGGTGAGGAGAGAGATCAGACCAGAGGAGAGACATACGCAGGGTAAGGAGAGAGATCAGGCCAGAGGAGAGACATACGCAGGGTGAGGAGAGAGATCAGACCAGAGGAGAGACATACGCTGCGTAAGGAGAGAGATCAGATCAGAGGAGAGACACATGCAGGGTAAGGAGAGAGATCAGACCAGACGAGAGACATACGCAGGGTGAGGAGAGAGATCAGACCAGAGGAGAGACATACGCAGCGTAAGGAGAGGGATCAGATCAGAGGAGAGACACATGCAGGGTAAGGAGAGAGATCAGACCAGACGAGAGACATACGCAGGGTGAGGAGAGAGATCAGACCAGAGGAGAGATACATGCAGGGTAAGGCGAGAGATCAGACCAGACGAGAGACAAACGCAGGGTGAGAAGAGAGACCAGACCAGACGAGAGACATACGCAGGGTGAGGAGAGAGATCAGACCAAAGGAGAGATACATGCAGGGTAAGGAGAAAGATCAGACCAGAGGAGAGACATACGCAGGGTGAGGAGAGAGATCAGACCAGAGGAGAGACACACGCAGGATAAGGCAAGAGATCAATCCTGAGGAGTAACACACGCAGGATAAGGAGAGAGATCGGGCCAGAGTAGAGACACATGCAGGGTAAGGCGAGAGATCAGACCAGACGAGAGACATACGCAGGGTGAGGAGAGAGATCAGACCAGAGGAGAGATACATGCAGGGTAAGGCGAGAGATCAGACCAGACGAGAGACAAACGCAGGGTGAGAAGAGAGACCAGACCAGAGGAGAGACACACACAGGGTAAGGAGAGATATCAGACCAGAGGATAGACATACGCAGGGTGAGGAGAGAGATCATATCAGAGGAGAGACACATGCAGGGTGAGGAGAGAGATCAGACCAGAGGAGAGATACATGCAGGGTAAGGAGAAAGATCAGACCAGAGGAGAGACATACGCAGGGTGAGGAGAGAGATCAGACCAGAGGAGGGACACAAGCAGGGTAAAGAGAGAGATCAGACCAGAGAAGAGACACATGCAGGGTAAGGAGAGAGATCAGACCAGAGGAGAGACACACGCAGGGTAAGGAGAGAGATCCAAAGAGACACACGCAGGGTAAGGAGAGAGATCCTGAGGGACACATACAGTGTAAGGAGAAAGATACCCATGTGTTAGCGACAGAGACAGGGCTCCTGCAGTGAAGGAAGGGGCCAGACCAGAGGAGAGACACACACAGGGTAAGGAGAGAGATCAGACCAGAGGAGCCACATACGCATGGTCCGGAGAGAGATCAGACCAGAAGAGAGACACACACAGGGTAAGGAGAGAGATCCCAGGAGACACACACAGGGTACAGAGAAAGATACAGAGAGTCATACACAGGGTAAGGAGAGAGATACAGAGAGACATACACAGGGTAAGGAGGAAGATCCCCATGGGTTGGGTACAGAGACAGGCCACCTGCAGTGACACAATGACAGACGGGCCAGACCAGAGGAGAGAAACACACACGCAGGGTAAGGAGAGAGATCAGACCATGGAACATATACGCTCAGGGTAAGGAGAGAGGTCAGACCTGGGAAGAGACACACCCAGAGTAAGGGGAGACATCATAGGAGAGACATAGGTGAGGTAAGGAGAGAGATAAAGAGAGACAGACAGGGTAAGGAGAGAAATCCCCAAGGGTGGGGGCAGAGAGAGGGCCCTTGCAGTGACGGCAGGAGCCAGACCAGAAGACAGACACACACAGGGTAAGGAGAGAGATCAGACATGGGGAGAGACAAACACAGGGTAAGAAGGGAGATCCCGAATGACACAAACAGAATAAGGAAGAGAGATCCTGAGAGACACACACAGGGTAAGGAGAGAGATCAGACCAGAGGAGAGTCACACGCAGGGTAAGCAGAGAGATCCAAAGAGACACACACAGGGTACAGAGAGATATCCAGAAAGACACACACAGGGTAAGGAGAGAGATACAGAGACACACACACAGGGTAAGGAGGAAGATCCCAAGGGTTGGGTACAGAGACAGGGCCCCTGCAGTGAAGGAAGTGGCCAGACCAGAGGAGAGACACACACAGGGTAAGGAGAGAGATCAGACCAGAGGAGCCACATAAGCAGGGTCCGGAGAGAGATCAGACCATGGAACATATACGCTCAGGGTAAGGAGAGAGGTCAGACCTGGAAAAAGACACACCCAGAGTAAAGGGAGACATCATAGGAGAAACATAGGCAGTGTAAGGAGATAGTTAAAGAGAGACAGACACAGGGTAAGGTGAGAAATCCCCAAGGGTGTGGGCAGAGACAGGGCCTTTGCAGTGACGGCAGGGACCAGACCAGAAGAGAGACACACACAGGGTAAGGAGAGAGATCAGACATGGGGAGAGACAAACACAGGGTAAGTAGGGAGATCCCGAATGGCACAAACAGAATAAGGAAGCGAGATCCCGAGAGACACACACGGGTAAGGAGAGAGATCCAACCAGAGGAGAGACACATGCAGGGTAAGGAGAGAGATCAGACCAGAGGAGAGTCACACGCAGGGTAAGGAGAGAGATCCAAAGAGACACACACAGGGTACAGAGAGATATCCAGAAAGACACAAACAGGGTAAGAAGGGAGATCCCAAGAGACACGCATAGGGTAAGGAGAGAGATAAGACCAGTAGAGAGACATACACCTAAGGAGGCAGATAACCGGGGAACAGAGCGAGAACTAGCACGCAAGAGAGTAAGTGAACCCAACTCACCTCCCTTGTTCTTAAAATATTCAGTGTCCTTCCACATCAGGGGGATCCGGAGGTCTAGGGAGAGGAAAGAAGCGGTAAACGGGGGGGACAACGCGAACCATCTACTCACTACACCAGGAGAACTGGGCGAACAGAAGGAACAGGAGCTCAGCACCAGAACTGGGCCAACAGAAGGAACAGGTGCTCAGCACTAGAGACAATGCATATCTGGTCGTTCTGTGCATTGAAATGATGTGTGTACCTCTGGTCGCCATTGTCTTTGTCTGTGACTGATCAGATCCACAGTGATGCAGACTTTTAACCAGCATTTACAGTGGAATAGGTCTCGCCATTGCGAGATTTTGAGCTATTGGCATTGTAAATGGCAATGCCTTTTATAATATTAAAAGGCATGTCCATTTACAATACCACTAGGTCAAAGTTTGGCAAAAGTGAGGCTGATTGCATTGCAGAGCACGGTGTCTGTTAAGCAAGAGCCGTGATCACCAATTAAGTTTTTTTTAAAAAGAAAGAAACAGAGCGTGGTGTCCCTGAAGCGGGCGCTGCACTTACCATTTAAGTTTAAAAGAATCAGAGCGTGGTGTCCCTGAAGCGGGCGCTGCACTCACCATTTAAGATTAAAAGAATCAGAGCGTGGTGTCCCTGAAGCGGGCGCCAAGTTCATCATAAAGTTAAAAAAAAGCATCACCATTGTACCATGAGTGATGTGGGGGTAGGGGCAGCCACTTTAAAGTTAGAGCGGCATAGCGCTCGATACGAAAAGCGGTCACCATTGTCCTGTGTGGGCACGTTGCAAATACACGAAGCAGCCGCCATTGTCCACATAAGTCAATTAAAAAATAGTGCTCACTGACTAATAACGCAGACCGGGTAACAAGCCTAGCAAAAGGGTAAGTCGATAAAGGAGGTAACAAATGCAGACAAGGCGGTACCAAGGAGGGACTAACACGCCTATGTAATAATGAGAAGCCAGCATTTACGAAGGACAGTGAGTGGGCAGGGCTTCAAGTGCATACTCCAATCCAGCATGCCTCACAGACCGCGCATGCACGCTGCCTCTAGGCTCGACCTAAAAATGGACCAACAGGTAAAATCTTAGTTTAAGATTTTGAGCAGTGTGAAACTGTTGAAGACCTTTTTAAAGATATTTAATATTTAAAAACAACTCATGATAAAACAATTTTAAATCGGTTTAAACATGTACAGTTTTAAACAGCAGACAGGTTTGTGGCATTTTTCTTTTTTTTTCATTTTCAAATGTACTATAGGTTTTATTAAAATGAGTGAATAAATAATCTGTGAAATACACCTGCCTAGAATGATATGCTGATAACTGTGGGTGTAATAAACAGAGAGGGCAAGAAAACACCAAGAGAGGACAGTAAACCTACTGAAAGACAAAACAAGAAAGCCAAAAAAGTGACAAATGGAAGGAAGGCAACAGAAAAAAATCACACTAAGAAAAAACAGATTGCGAAAAGAAAAATAGCCAAGTGAGGAAGCAAAAGAAATAAACACAAGTCATGAGGGGAGGAAACGGGCTTAAAGTAAAAAGGATGAAAGGAAGAAAAAGGATGAAAAAGTGGTAAACCCCCAATTCCCCTGAAGATTGATCACAGTGTCCCAGGGTCCCCATACCTCAGGACACTGCAGTTCCCTGCCCAGAAGAGTGGGCTACAGGGAGTAGAAATATATTCCCTGCCTGCTAACTCCCGGGCAGGGAGTGGGAGTTAGGGAGAGAGAGAGAGAGTGTGTGTTTGTTTGTGCGTGTGTTAATGTGTGTGCGTGTGTGTGTGTGTGTGTGTGTGTGTGTCTGTGTGTGTGTGTGTGCATGTGTGTGTGTTGAATTGCTTCAAGTCCCCAAACCCTATAGGATGCTGTCACAATGGCTGAATAACATCATCAATGATGTCATTTGAGATGTCATTGGTGATGGCATTAGTGATGTAATGTCTGAAGTCATAGGTATGCTATGGAGTAGGTGCAATTTATAGTTATCTTAGTATACTATAACGTGTGAATTTCAGTGTTTTTTTAGTAATTAAACATTGAGTTAAGATAAAAACTAACAGCTAACTATAACATCACTTTAACCTTTGTTTTAATAGTGATTTTCTGTTATTTGTACCCACTGTTCCTTTGCAATAAATGAATTCCAGGCTGCTCTGCAGGCCTCGCCTGTCAGTGCAGAGCACACAGCACATCAGGCCAGGCGAGAAAAGGAAGGCACAGAGGATGACTGTGCGGGAGGTAGGGAGCGGTAGGGATAAGGGGCCATGTAATGTATGGGTCCTCCGTTACTCCTCTGTCCCTGTGTAGCAGTTGAACGCAGGGCCAGTGATTCTGGGGGGCATACATAACATAAAATTATAGATGGGTAAAAATTGGGCTACAGGGAAGTTTTCACCTCAGGGTTCTGGGTGACATCATAGACACCTCTAGCCTCACTCTCAGTGTCTCATTTGATGTCCCTCAGAACCCCGTGGTGAAAAACATCCCTGTCAATTCACTGTGGTCGCCACTGTGTAGTAATAGTTAGGTCAGGCGTTCCATAAGAAGAATGTTTTTAGGTCTCGCCTGACCCAGCGCATGCGCTGGTCTGGCGAGACATTTTGTGAGGGCTTCATAAAGTGCTACCAGGCCAGCCTAGAGCTAAAGTGCATGTGCGCGGGCACGCGCGTCGTGATTTACCGCGATTACTTTCACTTTCGCGGCCCCACGGCCGCTTTGATGTTTGATCGCGATCACTTTCGCGGCCGCATGGCCGCTTTGATGTTCTCCGTGAGGCTTCAAAAGATTGCAGCAGTTAAAACAAGCATTGGCATAGCCAATAGGTCTCGCTTTTGGGACCTTATAAGTGTTTAGTTATGCAACTGATGCATGGCTAAACACTTAGAAGGTCCCAAAGGCGAGACCTATTGGCTATGCCAATGCTTGTTTGTTTTGATAATAACTATACTGTTGTTTGATGAACCTTCGCAAATCTTTCTAAACAAAATTACTCCCTCTTTGTTCCTTCCTGCAAAGTTTCTGGGTGATCCTTCAAGTGGGGACCGAAAAAAAGGGGGTCCCAAAATACAGTATTCCCATGCAATTTCCATTGGGACATTTAGACAGCACTACAGCCAAAATGGCTAAACAGAATTACACCATATTTGGCCATATTGGGCGGACGGACAGAACTTTACTAAGATTACATGCTTCTTGTGATTTGGTGTAACTCTGTCCCGCAGTTTTGAGAAAGGAAGGTACAAAATGTAGAGAGAGATTGAGAATTTGGCTTGAATAAAAAAATTCAAGTCTTCTTGTTGGCTGATTGGGTCTTTTGGAGGGAGTGCTCGGATTGGCTGGTGCAACATGAACAAAATGGTTGCAGCCGCAATAACATGTCCTGAAAATGTTCTAAAACAGGGCATTAGGGGGCAGCGAAGGGACCTTTATGGGATGGGGGGAAAAGCAGAGGGAGTCTCCCTGGGGAAAAATTGAAAAAAATGTTTTTGGGTCGACGTGATGCCACGGTAGCCTTTTGAACTAAACAAAAACACTGAACTTTACCAGCTCTAGTTTACGGAAGTAACTATCACTTGCACCCGTACCCTGCAGTCCTTGGGACTTCCCATATTAAATCACCCATGACATGTTCTATGACATTATTGATAACATCTCTGATAACATCTGAAATGCCATCATTGATGACAACACGGTGCCTTGCGGGGGCACGAGTTATAACTAGTTCTGTTAACTCTAACAGGTGAACTTCAATGTTTTTGGAGTTCCTGATGGAACATTTTGGCTGACGCCTCCAGCTCGCTCGGACGCCGCGTCAACCTTTGTTTTTTCCGCGGGTTTCGCAGGAGTTTTCAATATAAAGCAAAATATTAGAACTGTGTAAATTATAATGTTACTTTAACCTTTGTTTTTTCAGTGTATTTCTTTCTTTTTAAAAAAATGCAAAATAACATTTTATTACCATACTTAACTAGGCCATGATCACTGTGGGATTGACCACAGGGTCAGACCTGCAGCCAGGCCCTGCATCCAACTCCCCATGGTCGGGTAAGACCCCGTTGCTGGGCAACCCCAAGGCCATGCCCATTATTGCACGCCGCTGTGGCTCTGCGGTACCACGGCAAAATGACACAGGGGCTGCGCTGAGCACCGTAGCGGCACCGCAGTACCACCACACGGTGGAAAAATAATCTTTTTAATTTGACCCCAGAGGGTGTTCCTCTGGGATTCCCCCCCCCACACACACACACACATGTACCCCTTCCCTGCCCCCTTATTGCTTATTTGTTTTTGATGACATGGAGTTTGAGTCCCCAGTCATAGTTGCAGCTTTCTCTTCATGTTGCAGCCAGCCAATCACATCACATATTCAGTGGCGTAACAAAACTTCATCTGTGCCCCTGCTGGGTACATGGAATAGGCCCCCTCAGGACTCAATCAGGAGCTCTCAAGCCAGGGTACTGTGCTGGGGGGGGGCCCCTGGAGCTCAGGGCCCCCCACACTGTGGAGGCTGCAGGGGCCTATGTTACGGCACTGCATGTATTTTGAGCTTGTAGTACCACGGTACTCTGTGGTACCACCGCAGTAGTGCTGCGTTGCTAGATATCAATACATGACTGAACAGATTTACACCCTCTCTTGCTCCTAGTAGAAGCACGTGCCCTCTGGCGCAGCTTGGCATGGCTCGGGCTGTAGGCAGCTGGTAGGCAGCTTGGCAGAAGAGATGAGTGGTTTCTGCCCATGCCCTGCCAAAAGAGAGTACTGTAGGCGGGATCTGTGAGTGCCAGTACAGAGCATCCTTTCTAGTCCACCAGAAGGCGTTGTACCCATCAGAATAAACAGGGTTCACTGTGTATGCAATTTATCAGGAAAACAAGCGTACATCAGAGACCATGACAAGTCACATGGAGATCAGGTCACCAGCATTTTAAACACCTAACTATAGACCTGCCAATCTTTAGGAAAATCTCACCGTGTGAAAGAGGATGGGGGGATGGACAGGGCTGGAGAAGGGAGTGGGACATTGGGGGTTCATTGATGTGTAAGCAGCCATGGAAGTAAGGGGGGCTACGCAAAGGGGCGTGGCTTTGTGTTGCGCCATCCTAGGCATTGGCTCCTACCAGCCTACAAACATGTGAACAGCTTTCACTCACACGCTAAGGTTTCCATCTCACCGTGTGGTATCAGCTCAGCAGAGCACTCTGAGAGGATATCTGAAATCGTGTGACAAGCGGTGCCACATGCGAGTTGACAGGTCGATAAGTACAAATCCCCGTTCCCGAATCAGAGAATCAGGGATGTAGGGAATTGCCTTCCCAACTGAGATTTGTTGATATGGAAATTGCGCAAGTACAGTGAAATTCTGTTTGTGGGCATTCAATCATTTGCAATTATTTTCCCAACTTTAAAACTCTCATAACTTTACTTCTGGTAAGTGCAGGTCTATAAGCATTTTCAGGGTGTGAATGTCCCCAAAACTGATGTGAGTGTATGCATGAAAAGGCACCTAGCTCTATGTTTCCACCTGTGGAAAATTATCCTCTCACATTTCCACAGACATAGGGCACTCCTAGGAGGATTCTAGGAATTAATTTGTGAATTATTTTAAAGGTTAGAAGCTTTCTCCAAGCGTGGGGCAGAAATAAAGAAGTAAAGGTCCCACATTTTCCAGCGATTATAGAGTGGAGACATGGTCAAGGGCTTAAGTTCCTGATTTAGATCTAGGTGGACGGGTTACTCCGTCACAACAGGGATGGTTATCCTGAGTTACTCCGTCACAACGGGGACAAATATCCCGTCCGCCAAAATAAAAAAAAATCCCAAAGGATATAATGGGATTTACATTTTGGCGGATGGGATATGCGTTACCGTTAGAATTCACATTTTGGCGGATGGGATATCCGTCACCGTTGGGATTTACATTTTGGAGGATGGGATATCCGTCACCGTTGGGATTTACATTTTGGAGGATGGGATATCCGTCACCGTTGGGATTTACATTTTGGAGGATGGGATATCCGTCACCGTTGGGATATACATTTTGGAGGATGGGATATCCGTCACCGTTGGGATTTACATTTTGGCGGATGGGATATCCGTCACCGTTGGGATTTACATTTTGGAGGATGGGATATCCGTCACTGTTGTGATTTACATTTTGGCGGATGGGATATCCATCTCCGTTGTGATGCAGTAACCCGTCCGCCAAGCTCTAAACCAGACCCTAAATAATACGCTGTCGACTGATAATCACAGCTTTACTACTTTAGACAGATTCATCCTGGACAAATACGTGTATATCACTATGCGTTCAAATTGGAACTGCTTGGGCACAAGTTAAGCCTCGGCATTAGGAGCTCATTTAAAAGAACGTTTACAGTTACTCAGGGACGATTCACCAACAACAGCCCGGAGCACTGTTTGGGAAGCTGACAGGAAGTCACAAAAATAAGGGTGTGGGGGGTTTCTAGTAGGACATCAGTAGATTAGAGGTGGGCGCTGCGGTTTAATTTAGTGGTATGGCCAGGCTCGACATAGGAAGAATGAGGTTCAAGATGAGAGACGGAATGAGAAGAAAGTCTCCAAGCGCTGTGATGTCCTTTGTCACTATAATACATGCAAGCAGAACAGATGCTAAGACAATATCTCCGGCCTCTAGCATTAGCAACTTTTTTCCATGAAAACAATTAGGACGATTCAGAGACTTTTAGGGAGGACTTTCCCTCTGACGGTGAAACATTATCAGCCCCTTCCATGGTACCCATGTTAGGAGCCGTGCCCTCGCTGCTGCAATTCCCCCGCTGTCGCTGGAAGTCTCCCCCGCCACTTTCAAAAGCCTGAAGCCGGGTTCACCCGCCACTGTCAAAAGCCTGAAGCCGGGTTCACCCGCCACTTTCAAAAGCCTGAAGTCGGGTTCACCCGCTACTATCAAAAGCCTGAAGTCGGGTTCACCCACCGACTCCTGTCCAGCAAAGGTGCTAGTTTCCATAGCACAGACAATTAATCCAGTGGTTAATAAAATTTGTAATATCTCATTCGATACCGGACACATGCCTTCTAGGTGGAAACGGGCAAAAATTCTGCCTCTGCTTTAAAAGCCTTCCGCTGATCCTAAAATACCAGCAAATTATAGGTCTATCTCCCTGCCTTTTCCAAGGTTCTGGAGAAATATGTTAACTCGGTGGTTACTGACTATGTGGAGACCAACAACCTTGTGCACATTAGTCAGTCTGATTTCAGAGCTAACCATAGTACCGAGTCTGCTCTACTAAAGGTCTCCAAACACATTAAGGAAAGCCAGGATGGGGAGGGAAAGCCATTTTGATCCTGTTAGACCTGTCAGAGGCCTTCGATACCCTCCCCCATGATAAGCTCTTGGACAGGACCCAGACTCTCAGTATCGGTGGCTCAGTTTCAAAATGGCTCGCCTTCTTTTTGGAAGATAGGGACCAGGAGGTCTGGCCGCCTCCCTTTGCAGCTGGAATCCCGGGTATGGATGTGGGGGGTCCCTCAGGGTTCCATTCTGAGCACCACATTATTAAATCTTTATATGTCCCCTCTAGCTGCCCTGGCGGAGACATACAGAGCTGAAATGATTTCATACGCTGACGACACACAGCTCCTTTTCACTTGTGACAAAGGTAGGAGCTTTGAGGGAGCCAAGATGAAAACCTGCCTTTCAAAAGTATTTGTATGGTTAAGAATGAACCAGCTCAAATGCAAACCGGAAAAGTCGGAAATTATCTTTTTTGGCACTCTACCGCCAGATGACTGGAGACTCTGGTGGCCAAAAGATATGTCTCCACCTCACGCCACTCAACAAACGGGAAAGAACCTAGGCATCTTGATAGACCACAGCCTATCTATGAAGGCCCAGGGCCAATCAGTAGTGGGAACGTGCTTTGGACTACTTCGGATGCTGAGGAAGTTCCTTCCACTCCTGTCTTTAGACTGCAGGAAATCCGTGGTCCAGGTATTGATTACTTCAAGATTGCACTACGTGAATATACTTTACCTTGGCCTCCCAGAATATCTTCTCAAGCATCTGCAGGTGTCACAAAATGCTGCGGCCAGAGCCATGGTCAGGCTGAAAGCTGGGACTCATATGTCCCCCCCATCTCAGAGCGCTCCATTGGCTCCCAGTAAGAAATAGAATCAGATGTAAGGCCATGGTGTTATTCTTTAAGGCCTTTCAGGGAAGGGGTGCTAGGTACCTTTGCAGAAGGATTGCCGACTATGCTCCTTCCAGAACGCTGAGATCCTCCTCTATGAATCTGGCAGCGGTACCTAGAATATCTCATGCCCGTTCAGGTAGCTCCAGTTGTGGGTTCCTCGGTGCACAGGCCTGGAATGCGCTTCCCACATCATTGAGAGTCGTGTCGGATTTAGCTACGTTTAGGAAGCTCCTCAAAACTTTGCTTTTTAATCAATAATGGAGTTTCCCTTAGCTTCTTCCTTTATTCTCTTCTGTAATCGAAGTACGTGTAGGTGGTTGCTCTCTGGCCTCTGATGTGCCGGGACACTCTTCTGAGTAGCTGTGCGCTATATAAATGCCTTTTATTCATTCATTCATTGTATAGGTCCCTGATTAGCACTAAGTGACCTATTTGCGCTCACTTCATGGCTTAACCATTTGCTGCCATGTTTTCAGGTCATGTCCAAAGGTCAGATGGTCTTGGATAGTCTCAGCCTGGAAGAAAGAGGCTTCATATTGTATCTGCTTCAACAGGGCAAGCTCCACCGTTATGAGGTCTCACCAGAAACCTTTCTGGAGTAAACTCAAGTCTATGGAAGAGATTCTGGCAGTGATATCACTGAGAAACCTGGACCCAGAGCTGTCATAGGCAGCTGTCCACAGCCCACCGAACCAGGATCAGTTGTTGAGGGGAGGCCGATGGAGACGTGTGAGGCGTAGAGATGCGACTCCTCTTCAAAGTTCTTGGCTCAAGGGGTGGCGCAGTCTTCTGCAGTAGAAACCTCTGTGTCAGGTACTAAGACAGGATGGGGTTTAAATCATGGTAATGGCCTGGTGCGGGTCACGCTGCTGCTTTGATGACATTGACTCTTAAAAAAGGTTAAAAAAACCTCAGTTCCCAAATACGTTGTTATTTGTGCAGCAGATTGTCTTCTTTCTCTGGCTTCTCCTTCCGAGTATATTTTGCCCTTTTCCTCTTTCCCTTTGCAGCCTCATTTTTTCTTTCACCTGGATCTGGTGAAGTCAATGGAGTGCACATTATAAATGAATATTAACAGCCTCCAGCCTCACAGGTCTTCTCCCTTTCTTCCGATCTCTTGCAATTCCTCTCTATTGGTAAATTTGAACCCTGGTCCTGCCGGTGCCGCGCTATAACTAGCTCAAGGCACCCCTGAAGCAATTCTCTGGCCTCCCTCGTGTGCTTCAAGATGGAACCTGCGGATCCCTAATATCACTGGCTTTGGAGGCCCAAACCCAGCGTTCCTTTCCAATCTTGCACATTTATCACAAACCTGCTGCCGCCTTCTCATACTTCACCAATATCTCGGCATAAGATTGTGCTGCAGCGTCTTCAGGGTGATATGCTGCAACAGAACAAGGGAACCCACAAGGCAGATGAGGACCTTGGGTGAAGGTTTTATATAGAAACCCTGGTCCTTAAACGAAACAATATGGATGGGATAAATATAGACGTGAATCAGTGCTATATTGAAAATGTCCAGCCGGACAACCAATTTAATAAATTGATAGATTCAAAAACAATTAGGAGCCGATCAATACCGTGGGACACAGTCCTGCATCCTGCAAAACACATAACAATTACATTTGGACAAAAACATTTCAGGCAATACAAGGGAAATTTGGGGATAATTGTGGGAACCTTAGACAAAACAGTTAATGCACTTCTTTTATCACATTGGATTAATGTGCATACTGTTTACACAAGTCAACAATGTTTCGATCCTTTTAAAACAGTAATAGGATCATCATCAGGACGGGTAAAATACAAGCCTGAATTTTATAGTGCCTCGTGTAATACGGGCGGGGTCACAGGGCGCATGGAGGCTCCGATTGAGCCTAGCCATAGCAACAATGGGCGAATCTTAAACGAATGAGAGGGGGACTTCAATTAGGGAGGTAAGGAAGATGTCGTAATGCAGTTCAGTCAAGGCAGGGTGGCGACGCACGTTATGCCACAAACCGGATCCAAAGCTCGATGGCTGGGATGATCCTTCTATACTTTAGACTCCAGTCCTAGATGTCTCTTCTGTAATTTAGTGTACAGTCCTAGATGTCTCTTCTGTACCTTAGTATCCAGTCCTGACGGCCTCTTCTGTACTTTAGTGTCCAGTCCTAGATGTCTGTTCTGTAATTTAGTGTCCAGGTCTGGATGTCTCTTCTGTAGTTTTGCATCCAGGCCTGGATGTCTCTTCTGTACTTGAGTGTCCAGTCCTAGTGGCCTCTTCTCTACTTTAGTGTTCAGGCCTGGATGTCTATTCTGTACTTTAGTGTCCTGCCCTGGCTGTCTCTTCTGTACTTTAGTGTCCAGGCCTGGATATCTCTTCCATAGTTTAGTGTCCAGGCCTGGATATTTCTTCTTTAGTTTAGTGGCCAGGCCTGGATGTCTCTTCTGTACTTTAGTGCCCAGTCCTAGAGGTCTTTTCTGTACTTTAGTGTTCAGGCCTGGATGTCTCTTCTATACTTTAGTGTCTAGCCCTGGATGTCTCTTCTCTAGTTTAGTGTGCAGTCCTAGAGGTCTCTTCAGCACTTTAGTGTCCAGGCCTGGATGTCTCTTTTGTAGTTTAGTGTCCAGGCCTTAATGTCTCTTCTGTACTTTAGTGTCCAGTTCTGGATGTCTCTTCTGTGCTTTACTGTCCAGTCCTAGAGGCCTCTTCTGTACTTTGGTGTCCGGGCCTGGATGTCTCTTCTGTACTTTAGTGTCCAGTCCTGGATGTCTCTTCTCTAGTTTAGTGTCCAGTCCTAGAGGCCTCTTCTGTACTTTAGTGTCCAGTCCTGGATGTCTCTTCTGTACTTTACTGTGCAGTCGTTGATGCCTTTTCCGTACTTTAGTGTCCAGTCCTGGATGTCTCTTCTGTACTTTTGTGTGCAGTTGTAGATGCCTTTTCCGTGTGTTAGTGTCCAGTCCTGGATGTCTCTTCTGTACTTTTGTGTGCAGTCGTAGAGGCCTTTTCCATACTTTAGTGTCCAGTCCTGGATGTCTCTTCTGCACTTGAGTGCCCAGACCTGGATGCCTCTTCTGTACTTTAGTGTCCAGTCCTGGATGTCTCTTCTGTACTTTAGTGTCCAGTCCTGGATGTCTCTTCTGTACTTTAGTGTGCAGTCGTAGAGACCTCTTCCGTACTTTAGTGTCCAGTCCTGGATGTCTCTTCTGTTCTTGAGTGCCCACTCCTGGATGTCTCTTCTGTACTTGAGTGCCCAGTCCTGGATGTCTCTTCTGTACTTGAGTGCCCAGTCCTGGATGTCTCTTCTGTACTTGAGTGCCCAGTCCTGGATGCCTCTTCCGTACTTTAGTGTCCAATCCTGGGGGGAAGGGTGCACTGGGGAGGGTAACAAGAAACATTAACAGACATGGGGGTATATGTACAATGGGATTGCGCCACTGGAACATCCCTTTTATCGACCTTCTGGTGCTGCAATGTCCTGCACCATATTTACAAAGTGGCAACAACCCACTTTTTGCGGCTCACCCTAGCTTTGTAAATATCGTACTCTTTTCACTCAGTTTTCTGCATGAAAGGGGCGTGCAATGGGTGTTGCTGTCGGCGTTCCACGGCGGCCCCAGCTTTACAAGGATCCGTAAATCTGAGGCAGCGCCAAACACTAATGCCATGCAATTGCAGGCGCTATATTGGCACTAAGAAGAGGAATACTTTCATGTCTCCTCGTTATTGAACGGGGTGCGCCGTATTCTTGTAAATATGGCGCATCGGTGTGTTTTTTAAATGAAGCGGAGCGGCAGAATGTGCTGCGGCGTCGCGCTGCGCCTTGTCCTTGTATGTATGCCCCATAGTGTGATGATATTACACCAGCCTGCAGCAAAGCAGTAGGGGGATGATCAGACCTTCATCACACCCGCGTCAGAGCCTCTTATGAGATCACAGCAGCCGTCTTCATCAGGGAGAGACGTTTTCTCCTCTGCAGACAGAAACCCCCTGATGGACAGGGAGCCCAGGCTGTTCCGAGGCTGCTGTGCGCGCGGATGAGGGTTTGGAGATGGGGGTGTTGGGGGGCTCAGTTGACATCAACCCGGTCCGCCCCGGTGTAGTACACGGTTCTCCCGAGTATTTATTACAGATTCCTGCCTGCGCTACCACCGGCGGCCGGCAGAGGTCGCTGCCGCTCCACCGGTGCCGGTCTGTCCCATGACTCTTCCCAGCAGTTCCCACATCAAAGGCCGGGAGTAGTTTCGGGGGGGCCTTGTGCTCCAGCCGTGGCTGGGAGGATCCGAAGCCAAGATTGGGGAATGCGCTGGGCTGCCAGGACCAGGGAGGCCCGAGGCTCACTGCGGTGCAGCCCAGGCCGAAATTACACCCTCCGGGGGGACAGGAAGAGGCGCGGGCAGGAGAGCAGCAGACATGCAAACATGGGCTCTGAGCCCCTGTGCGAAGAGGGGGTTAGGGGGTGGGGCAGGAGCAGCAGCAAACAAGGGATCTGAGCCCCTGTGCTAAGAGGGGGTGAGGGGGTGGGGACCGGAGCAGCAGCAAACATGGGATCTGGGATCGGAGGCCCTGGGGTGGGGGAAGAAGGGGCAGGAGCAGCAGCAAACATGGCCAGGGCCAAGGATATGAGATCTGAGGCCCTGGTGTGGAGGGGAACTGGGGGTGGGGGGGGGGGGGGGCAGGATCTGGGATCTGAGGCCCTGGGGACCCTGGTGCTGGAAGGGGGCGGGGGCGGTGCCTGAGGTCCTGATGTTGGGATGGACAAGATCTGAGATCTGATGCCCGGGTAGGATCTGAGGTCTGAGCTCCTGATGCTGGGAGGCGGGGGGAGGGGCGAGGGACAGGATCTGAGGTCTGAGGCCCCCTTGCTGGGCCCAAAACGTAATAAGGGTTTAGCCCTACTCTAGCTGCACCTACAGGACAGTAGGCACCTCTCTCCCTGTCATCGGGGACGCTGCTTCCAGTCCCAGCCTTCACCCCACAAATCCTTGGCTTCATCTGAGTCGGTATAACACAAAGACTACAATACCCAGAAAGCATTACGGTATCACATGACAACCCAGAGTTGTAAATAGTGAGCTAACATGGGAAAAATAACCGTCTGACGAGACAGCTAAAGCAGTCACAAGGGCCAGACCTAAAACAGATAAATATGGAAAGAATGATAACATGTAGTGAAGACATGCTGCAGGGGAATGAAGCTCGCAGCGGGACCTGGTTTTCTATAACAAGAAGCACCAGGGACAGGAAGTAGAACCATCAGAAAGTATTTCTCCAGCGTGGGCTACGGGAATATTCTGATGGCCTCGTCCTTCGAGGGGGTCCCCGGGGGTGCTGGCTTCAGAGCCTTGGATGTTAGACATGATACCCCCATATTCAGAGTTTAATTTGAGCCAGTGGTTGCAGGCGGGGGCCACCAACACATTTTTGGCCATCTGCATTTATTTGACCTCAGTAAACTTTGACCCAGAGCAAGAAAGAGAAAAACACACAAAGAAGAGAGAAAGGTGGAAAATCCTTGACAAAGGGAGAAAGCAGGAACCACAGAAGTGAGGTGAAGGGGCGTGGAGTGCTGGGTGGTTGATGGGTGAAGGAGGCGCGAGGTGCCTTCAAGAGTATAGCGCCTTTGTACTCAGCACACTGGCATTCAGTAGTGCCCGCTACCGGCTTCTGAGCAACATTTTGGGCCCCCGCATCTATTCTCTTACAAATTAAGCAGTAGACGTCTTACTTTTGAAAAAAAATGACTTCGCAAGCCCTGCAAAGTGAACTATTACCCGGAAGGGACTGGGAACCAGAGCTCCTAAAAGACATGTTCTTCCGGGTCACAGGAGATGAGTGTAGAATGAACATGTGCGGGAAAAAAGTGTCACTTAACATGTACACATTGCTGTCTGTCCTGAGCGGTCAGCATATGTCCGGCATAACACCACTGCCTAATTTGAGCCGGTAGCTTCCAGTGCTCAGTACTAGCACTTAATTGTCAACAATGGCACTTATGACAGGCTGCCACAAGGTGGCGCTGTCTGGCTAATTTAGAGATGGTCACACAACAGTTAATTATGAATTCAGTACACATTAAAGATGCCTATTATCTGCCTCCCAAGTAACTCCTATAAGCTTTGGGGGCCTGGAATAGTCCGTATGGTCGCACTTGTAGGCGTGTGATGTTAGTAGTTGTGTTGGTACCGTCACTGGCAGCATGACAGGGGCACTGTGTGGTGCAGACTGCAGAGGCCTTCTGACGACAGCCCTGGCACTAATAACTCGCAACTAGAAGTGAGCAATGATAGCGCTGGGAAGGCCTGAGTGAGTCTTCGAGCAGCCTCTGTAGCGTATAGAAGCTTTAGTGTCACGCGCCTTAAATAAAGGCGCGGACACGAGCGGTATTTTACAAGCCGTCTATATTTTTCCTTACTCGGCTTACAACTGGCGCGCGCACTCGCACCCCCCTTTTCTCCTCATCCGGCCATGCCTGGCCCGGAAGTCCGGGACAAAGTCAGTCATGGCGACACGACAGAAGCCTCTTCACCTCTAGCAGAGGAGCTCACCTGCTAGGGCCCCTCTTACCTCGGACCCCCACGGCTTCCAGCAGGGCCCTCGTCCGCTGGGGGCAGGCAATGCACGTTTATTTACAGAGGTGTGTGTGTGTACATGTGACAGTCTGCCCAGAATGGAAGGACGGAGGTGTCTCTTGAATCTCCCATGCCCCCCACTCCCCAGGCCCTATATAGCTATGCACCCCCATCCCATGTCTTCACACCCCCCCCCCTGCCCCGCTCCTATGCAGCTCTTCAGTGTCACAGATGACATTTCAGATGGTCTGTGTGGTAAAGACCCACCGCGCATCCATGACCGGCACATGACCTTTGCAGTTCCTCTAACCAGGGCTGGGAAGCCTTCGGGCAGCCATGCGCTTTACAAATACCTAAACATAAACAGTACCCTGTCGTGTGAGTAAAGTGCTCGCTGCATTCCACGGCCATAGAGGCGCTTTATACATACCCCAATATATACATACATACATACCTACATCCACACACACAGGGTTACATATACACAAATACATACATACCAGCATACACACACCTACATACACCCAAACATACATAAACACAGACATACATGCAAACATACACGCACACCTACATACATATATACACACATAAATACATACATGTACATACATAGGTGAAACACCCTACTCCAGCTCGAGACACCCTACTTACAGAGGTGAGACAACCTACTCATAGGGGTGAGACAGCCCACTTCCGTGGCGAGACACCCAACTTCTGAGACGAGACCACCCACTCCAGGGACGAGACAACCTACTCCAGGGGTGAGACACCTCACACATGGGAGTGAGACAAACTACTCCAGGGGCGAGACAACGCACTCCAGGAGCAAGACAACCTACACAGAGGGATGAGACAGCCCACTCTAGGGGTAGGACAACCTACTCCAGGGGCGAAACAACTTACTCCAGGGGTGAGACACCCAACTCATAGGGGCGAGACAGCCTACTCCAGGGGTGAGGCCACCCACTCCATGTGTGTGACAACCTGCTCAGGGGCGGGACAACCTACTCCAGGGGCGAGACAACCACCCCAGTAAGGAGATCATGTGCTCCAGTGGTGAGACAACATATTCCACTAATACCACAACCCACCCCACTCCAGGGGCGAGAAAACACATTCCGGTAATGAGACTACGCGCTCCACCAGTGGCGAGACAGCCCTTCAATCAGACAGACAGACATACCTGAGATGGAGACGCGTCCCTTGCACGGAAGTCGGTCATCCATGGGTCCGGCATCAGACGGGCTGCGGATAGAGAACACAGGCACGGTACATACATGTCACAGGCAGAGAGTGTAGTGCTTAGAAACCACATGAGAGCTTGGCATGACCCGTATATACATGTGACAGGCAGAGAGTCTAGTGCTTAGACGCCACAGGAGACCTTAGCATGACCCGTGAGACACAGTAATGGTACACACATGTGACAGGCAAAGAGTCTAGTGCTTAGAAACCACATGATAGCTTGGCATGACCAGTATATACATGTCACAAGCAGAGAGTATAGCGCTTAGAAACCACATGAGAGCTTTGCATGACCCGTATATACATGTCACAAGCAGAGAGTATAGCGCTTAGACACCACAGGAGACCTTGGCACTACCTGTGAGACACATGGCCCTTCAGCGCCACCGTGGGGTATTAAACTCCACTGGGAGGAGGCTTCCTGCCTCTTCACGAGGCCTCGGGGAGAACTCACCCCGTCCTCGCCCTTGGGAAGGGGTACAGATGCCTGCGCTCCTGCACAACCTCTTGGGGTCACCCTCTGTGCTGGAAGAGAGCGGGGGGCTGCTACGGTCAGAAGCCCCCCTCCAGCCCACCCATGATCCGGTGCCCAGAAGAGCGCAGTCCTTTCCTCTTTCTCCTCCCTCCATTACAAATGATCTCGATGAATTCGCTTCAGCGTGGCTCTGCTTTATTCATCTATTTACACATCCTGCTGGAGCGTACAGGCACTGTTTCCCCATCTCACCGCACACATGTCCCTGCGTCTTTCTCTCATCCCTCTCGCCCCGCCCCCAACGGACGCGTATACTCTCGTTTATTAGGTCTCGGCTGCGAAAGGCTGCGCTTGCGCAGTCTCGCTCCGAGATTTAATGAGTTGGAGTGACTTTGAGAAGAGGGGCTTGCACCCGCCCCTCTTCTATCCTGTTCTCCATTGGCTGGCCTCTTAAATGCTGGCCAGCCACTGGAGAAGAGGTCCAGTCACTCCGTTGAAGCCCCGTCTTTTTCGGATCGGGGGGCGTGTTTTTTGCGAGAAGTCTCAGGGAGGAGACAACAGCAAAACACGCCCCCAAATCCGAAAATGAGGCTCCCTTTCTCCGAGGCATTTCTGCTCTGCCTGCCTTGGAGAAAGGCGGTGGTGTGCTCGTCCTCTCTGCCACACGTCGGACCCTGCGTGCAACCCTGCTCACCTCTGGTGCGGTTCTAATTTATCTGCTGCACAAGTATGCGGTGGGATTGCCCTGTCCCTGCCTCCCCCTCCTCTGCCCACCCGGAAGAGAATTCTGGTAGCAGCACGTTGCCCCCTGTGCAGCTCCTGCGCCGCGCTCGCCCACGGCTGTTCTGCCGCCGTATTGACGAAACTGATCACTACGTCCCCAAGAAGCAGCAGCTGCCGGTGATTACACTTGCCCCCCTGGCTTGTGGTACTCTTGTATAGTATGCTCTCTTTCTCCCCTGAGTCTGCAGTACTCTGGTATGCTGGGATCACTCTCCCCGTGCCTCACTCCCACAAGCCTCTGGGCCCGGCGCTTGCTGCCCTCCCCTCCCCGTGCCCTCGCCGCGCCTCCCCGGGGAGCCCTCTTGCTGCAGCGCGTCTAATCTCGGTGTGAAATTGCCCTTATTGCGGGCACTGGTTTCCCGGTCATCCTCGCTGTTCCCTTAACTGCCGCGTCCAAGGGGAGGGGCCCGAGGGCAATGATGGCTCTGCGAGGTGGGTGGGATTCGTGGAGGAGCCCCGGGTTGGGGCCCGGCTCACTCGCTCTCACTCATTCTCTGCCTTCACTCGCCCTTCGTTCTCACCCATTTTCCCTTCTCTCCCCCACATTCTTTCGCTTTCGTTCTCAGTCATAGTCACCCCTTACAATCTCGTTCAGCATTTAATCCCGTTCGCTCTCCCTTCGCTCTCGCTTACTGCTCTTTCCTGTCTCTCACTCAGTTCCTTCACTCTGGCTCTCTTCATTCGCTTCGGTCCTCGCTCTCACATACTCTAACTCCCCCCCCTTACGCAATCACTCTCTCCTTCTCCCTCCCTTGAAGCATGTCATTATTATCTCTCCCCGTAGCACTCTTTCCTCTCTCTCTCTCTCACACACACACAGTCTCTGTATTCAATATCCTTTTTTCGACACACGCGGACTTTCAACTCCATCACACACGTCGCCACTCCGTCTTCTTCTGTCCCTTCAGCCAGACTGTTTTACCCTCAGGCTCCCCGCCCTCTTTGCTCACCTCCATCTACGTAGCCATTTCTCGTGGTTGGGGGTTTTCTCATGGTTTGGGGGTTCTGGACTGATCGAGTCAGTTACCATGTGACACCCCTGCATTACTGAGGCTGCCGGGAGACCCCACCCGCAGTCACCGTGGACAGCAGAAGCCCTCTTCCATTCAGGGCTCAGTTTTAAGCACACACACCTGCAGCCGATGCATGTGAATAGACCGGCGCCATTGTTAGAGCCCTGGAAGCCATAAAGTGCAAGGAGGCGCTATACCCCACCCCACCATGGATCAGCTGTGAAGCTGCAAATGACTATGGCAAACACAAACAGGGGCTCATTCCAAACCACTTCAAGCACTTCCGCCCCCGCCTGTGTCTACCTACACCCATGTCAGACATGTGTTACAGGGCATTAAAGATATTTCTGCCCAGCTCTTATCCCTGTTGCTTGAGCCAATCTCTGCCTGCTCACAGCTGCAGGCTCCCCCGTAGTGGATTGCCCCGTCCCTGCCTCCCCCTCCTCTGCCCCGGAAGAGAATTCTGGTAGCAGCACGTTGCCCCCTGTGCAGCTCCTGCGCCGCGCTCGCCCACGGCTGTTCTGCCGCCGTATTGCCGAAACTGATCACTGCGTCCCCAAGAAGCAGCAGCTGCCGGTGACCAGCTCCTGGATTTCCCCATATCTCGGCGTGTACTGGTGAGTTTCCTCCTTTATTTTATATTAAAATTACGAGGGAGCCTACCCCTTTTACTGCCGAAGCAACAGAATCACCGCCGCGGCCCACAGGAAGCCAGGCATCCTTGCCCGGGACATGTGCGGAGCCTGCGGTGTAGCAGGAAGTGTCTGCTCAAATGGGGCTCCCGTGCGTCACTCCTTTCTTCTCTCGTTCTGTCCGTTACCCCTTTCTTCTCTCATTTCTTTCTTCACCCCTTCCATCACTCCGTTCTTCTCTCGTTCTTTCCTTCTATCCTTCAATTTCTCATTCCTTCCTTTATCCCTTCCATATATCATTCCTTCGTTTACCCCTTCGTTTACTCCTTCCTTCTCTCATTCCTTCTCTTATCTTCTTTCATTCCCTGTTTAACAACCTAATGAATACGATTGACAGTTATTTCTCACCCAAAGAGTCCTTCGTGTATGTCTAATATTAATGGGGACATCCTGAGCAGAAGAAACAAGCATTTACAATGCAACTGTCACGGCATTGTTAAAGTTAGAGATATTGGCATTGCTCATGACAATGCCGTTTCTTTAAATGTTTTAAAAACAAAAACATCAACAAAAATAATGTCATGAGCAATGCCAATAGCTCTAACTTTACCAATGCCGAGACCATTGCATTGTAAATGCTTGTTCTCAATATTTCTGCTTTCACTCGAGTTCTTAATTCTGTCTGCCTCTCTACACCTCCCTCCACCCAGACCCCTCCACCCTACCCCCAACCCCCCACCCACCGCCGCCATGGTCCTCTCTGCCATTCTGCTGTAGGCCCTCCCTCTTTCACCGTTTCCACCCTCTCTCCTCACCCCCCCCCCCCTCCCGCGGTCCGTCCCTTGTCACTCACTCTCTTTCTCTCTCTCTCTCTCTCTCTCTTTCTCTCTCTCACTCTCTCTCTCTCATTCTTCCGTGATCACTCCCTTGTCTCTCTCTCTCTCTCTCCCTTGTCTCTCTCTCTCTTTCCCCCTCCCTCTCTCATTCTTCCGTGGTCCGTCCCTTGTCACTCGTTCCACTAGTCTCTCCTCTCTCTCTCTCCCTCATTCTTCCTTGGTCCCTCCCTTGTCACTCGTTCCACCGGTCTCTCCTCCCTCTCTCCCTCATTCTTCCGCGGTCCCTCCCTGGTCACTCTTTCTTCCTCTTTCATTCTGTTTCTTGCCCTCTATCGCCCACTCTTTTCCAGTTTTCCGATTGTTTCTTCGTGTCTCTCTTTCTACTCCTTGTTTCTGTGTCTTTCCTGCCGCCCCGTGTTTCTGCTCCCCTCGGTTCCACACTCTCTGTGTGCGTCCCTCTCTCCCCCACACTCGTTCCTCGCTCCCCCTATTTCCATCTCTCATCCCCTCGCTTCTCTCCTCTACAATTGCCTCTCTCCGCCTGTCCTCTCTCTCCTGTCCCGTTGCCCCCTCTCCCTTCTCACAATCTCCGCTCTGTCCCCCATCTTTCCTTTTCTCATCTTTACTCCTAATGGGAATCGATACAAAGCGCATGATTGATATTAATGGAGGCTCCTCGTCCCACCGGTTTCTGCTTCTTAACACATTTCTCCTTCCTGCCCTGGCGGGGGGTGCACTTTGAGGGGTCAGGGCTCTCGCCCTGCCGACCCCACCCATGCCAGGAGGGGCATAAGGCGGTCGGGTGGGGTGCGGGCATCTGTTGGGGGGTGCTGCCTGCCTCTACTCCAGTCCTGCTGAGGATGGAGTCAGTTTCTGCCAGACATACCCTTCCTTTAATTTCTGACATCCTAGAATTCAGCCTCTGTGCGCAGTAAACATCTCCCGTTCAGCGCCCAGAAGCCCTTCTGGCTGAACGCACACAGATAAGTTACGGTAAAGGATTCTTACTCTCCTTCCTTCTTTAGCCAAAGCTTTTTAGCTCGAGCATTTGAGACCTCTTGTATATACTTAAGTACATACTTATATGTGTATGTACTTTGTGTGCTCCAGGGATCAGCTCTAGGACTTGTCTGCTTCCGCTTAGGGACTTATTTTCTGTTCAACTGCGGCTATTTAACTTTCTTGATAGAAAACGACCAGCAGAGGTCAGTAAAATACCAGAATCCCGTGAGAATTCTCTAAATTCCGGTCCCTAGAAGTTGTCTTCCACTGAGCACCCATAGACTATAATATTTTTTTCATATCCTGTATTTTCAGTGATATGACCACCGAAGGCCCTGCTTTTATATTAAAAACAGAGCTTTGGACTATACCATTTCCCGCTGAAAGGAAATATTTGTCTCCATTTGTTCCCACACCTGGCGTGTCACGCAGTTTGGTGCTTGCTTTACCTCCAAGTTAAAGAACAGTAGATGTTTCAGGGCGCAGGCTAATGTGCTGCATAGCTAAATACATATAAGGTCCCAAAGGCGAGACCGATTGCATTGCAAATGCTTGTTTTTTTAATTTACAATTTCTTATTCCACTGGCTTCTGTGTCCTTTGCTCTCTCTTGTTATTAATTCCTAATTTCCTTTATTTACATTTAAGTTTTCCTCTCTAGTTTTTTCTCTTTTTCCCTTTTCTTAGTTCTTTTTATTGCTTTTATTTCTTGAGGTAATCTTTTCTTGAGTGCCTTTCAGTTCCCCCATTTCTATCCCTTTTTAATTCCCACATTAATATTATTCCTCTCAGGCTCCTCCAAAGTCTCCGTTTTGTCTTTGAAATATTTCTTTCTTAGATTTGTCCTTGTGGCTTCCTATCTCTTTTTCATTTTTCTATTTCGTTTTAGTATCTCCTCTAATAGTTTTCTTTATTTGCTCCTCACCTTTAAATTTATTTTCTCTTAATTCTGTTATTTTTTCAATTAATATTTTTTGTTTTCTCTACTACACAAAGGACCGGAAACCAGAGGAGTTAAAGCAAAAGAGAAAGAGAAAGACCTGGAAAAAGACTCGGCTAACAACCTGGTTAAAAACGAGGCCCATGAAAAAAGTAAAATTAAAGATAAAAATATGGATAAAAAGTTGGGGAAAGAGAGAGAACAGACCAAAAGAAAGGAGAAAGAGAAAGCGAAAGAGAAAGAGAAAGACTAAGCATTTGGTAACACCATAGAGAAAGAGCTAACAACAGAGGAAGACACCAAACTGGAATTAATGGCTAAAAAAGCGCAGAGATTACAGACTATAAAAATCTTAAAAGCAGCTGCAAAGAACACCTGCCTAGTAGAATCATCGCAACCAAGAATTTCTAATATATTTAGCCCTTTACATAAGGATTGCCAGAGTGTTATAATGTTGAACGCTGACCCCAACATAAACCATGAAAAGACAACGACACCCATTGAGATAGACACAGAAAACCGTAGAGAGGAAATGGAGCAACTGGAACAAAAAAAGCAACTTTTGAGCCAGGTGAGAAAAGAGCTAATATCCTTACCCAACCCTTTTAATCTACAAGATCCTCCAGCGGGGGAAAAAGTACATTCTCTTTCAAACGAAGACTCCGACTCAGATCTATATGAAACAGGAATGTCTATCTCTAGTGACTCTAGTCAACTAAGCAAATCAAGAGAATCGAGCCCAAGTACACGAAGGGGAGCAGCATCACTGGAGATCTCTGGCACTAATGATTCAAGAGTGCTTAGCGAAATCAACACAAGGAAAAAAAAAAGTGGGGGTGGGAAAAAAGGTCAAAACACAAAAGAGAACGAGACGTGCTGAACGAGGAAACTACAGATCCTGGGAACAATACGGACTACGCTAATGATAGATCTAATCCTCCTCGAAGAAGTCCAAGGATTAAATCTGCAGAGGAAATACCATGTCAAAACTCAGCTATGCAGGAAGATCAAGAAATTTGCAAAGCTAAAACCCCCGAACCCTCGCTGAGTCAGGTGCTTTGCTCAATAACATTTTTTCATGAGGATGTAAAAAAAGAGAGTCAAAAGAATCGTATAGCAATCGAAAAATTACAAGGTGCTATTAAAAAAGTGGGTAGTATTTGTTCTGAGATCTCGGAAAGAATGGTTATGGTAGAAACTCGCACGGAGAATCTTGAAACTGATGTGGCAACGCTTCAAAAAAAAGAAACAGAACATGACGGAATAATAAGGGATCTCATGGCCAAAGTGGAGGATCATGAAAACAGATCCAGAAGAAACAATTTAAGGTTTCTTGGAATCCCGGAAAACTTTGAAGGAAATGATGCCAGAGCGGCCATGGTCACCTTACTAAAAACTTCATTCCCAGAACTGGATACATGGGATATGGAGAGGGAAGTCCAGCGAGCCCATCGCTTCCCCTTAATGCTACCAAGAAACTCTAACAAACAAAATAAATTTCCAAGAGCAATGTTGGTCTACTTTGGGAATTTTCTCCTTCGTGAAAAAATTTACGATCTTGCCAGACCTACTACCCAAAGAGAACATAAAGGGTTTAATTTTTTTGTCAGACCAGATTTCGCTCATGCCACTGTGGAGCGAAGGTGGAGAATGCGCCAACTATTTGAACCATTTGAAAAAGCTGGAGCTAAAATATTCCTTCAAAACCCAGCACGATTGAAAATTATATTTAAGGGTGTTACAAGAAATTTTAATAGTGAAATACTGGCGGAGAACTATCTTCGGGAAATCTCAGAGACAGTCTCCCGACACTCAGGGAAATAACCTAAATCAAGCATTATCTTGTAGTAAAAAAGAGGACATTTAAGATTAATTAATCATTATAATTCTTATTTTGTAATAGATACATGTTGTGGAACATGTGGAACTTAGCTTGATTGGCTCGGGGAATTTAAATGTCTTAGGATGCGGATTATCCATAAAAGTAAGCATCGTATTTATCTCAAAATAGCCCAGCTCACAGGGCCTGCTTGCGCAGATGTCACACCCCTGGACCAGACTGGCCCAGGTAACCTTCAAAGGTGGTGGCGGGTGGGGGGAGGGCAAAGGGGAGGGGGGAAATTCGGACAGGTTAGACACAAAGGATAGTAAATTTATGTTAAAAAGGAACAAGGAAACAGTTCTAGGGACCACAGGAAATCAGAACACATGTGAAATAAAATACGGCATGCTTGTTCTACCAGCATGGCTGCGATAAAGGTATTATCTTTGAACATAGGTGGTTTAAACGACTTAAAAAAAAGGCAAATGGTTACTATTGGGTTACAAAACTGGGGAGCTAATGTCGTGTGCATGCAGGAAACGCATATTGAAGGATCCCAGAGACAGCTGTTAAACACACTAGGCTATAAATTGGTTTGCGCTACTTCACAAGGGGTTAAAAATCGTGGTGTGGCTATCCTGGCTAAAGGGAGTGGATTGGTGTTCAATAAATCTAAAACCGACAAGTTTGGCCGTTGGGCTATCACCGAATGTAATCATCAAATAGGGCAAAAAATAACAATTTGTGCCATTTATGGGAACAATATAGATGACCCCGCGGTCTTCTATGAGGTCTCCAATGAATTAACACACTGGCCTCTTCCGGCCCTGGTATGTGGAGACTTCAATATAAACCTTCCCATTAATTGGTCCGTAAATGATGATTGGGTATATAAAGGGCGAAAACCGAAAGTATTCCGCTCGCTTAAAGATTTATGTCTTGTACATGGACTTGTGGATAGCTGGCAGATTGCTAATTTTAATACTGGTGACCCTGGATATACCTTTTATTCAAACCCACATCGTACACATACCAGAATTGATTACATTTTACTCTCAAGTTCATTAATTAGGACCTCCCAAACTGTCAAACTGCCCCGGATATTATCTGATCACAACCCCCTTTTTTGCACCTTGACTACTAGCCTAGCCAAATCAGAGCCTAACATGTGGATTATTATATGATCCTCAGTATCTTACCCACATGAAAGACTGGATACCAAAATTCCTCACAGAAAATATTAATAGCTCATCAATAGAGGTTGTGTGGGATACGCTGAAAGCAGGGATCCGGGGCGAGACTATGTCATATTCGCTTCGAATAAATAAAAGAGAGAAAGAGGAATTAAGGAGGTTACAGGATGAACTTATATCAGCAGAAATCGATCTCATTAGTGCTACTAGTAATATAGATATGACCAGAGATATTTCTAGCGCTTTAGCCCAAGTAGCAGTTGCCAAGGCAGCTATCACTAATATCTTTACAGATAAAGCAATTCGGAAAGCTACTGCACGAAAAGAACTAGTCTATGAAGTGAACGAGCTAGTGGGACATCAACTGGCGATGCAATTACGACAACAGGCCAATGCTAATTTAATAAGGGAAATTGTAGATCCAGTAGAAGGACTGTTAAAGGACCCAGAGCTGATCACGCAAGCATTTTGGAGGTTTTATAAAGAATTATACACTGACAGCAGCCATGGAGATACCATAGAAATAAAAAAATACCTAGAGAATTGTGAAACCACAAAACTCGAGGTAAATATACAGATGGCTCTGGAGGAAACACCAAATATGGAAGAGGTCCTAACAGCTGTTAAGAGCCTCCCTAAAGGAAAGGCAACAGGGCTGGACTGCATCCCATCAGAATTTTATAGAATATTTCTGGAAGAAATAAAACATACATTTATTGATCTAATTACACATATCTTTTCTGGGGGGGAACCTCCCGGCTCCTGGGCTAAGGCAAGAATTGTTATTTTTGCTAAAAAAGGGAAACCCCCAGAACAATTAGGATCCTATCGCCCAATAACCCTTATAAACGCGGACTCCAAAATATACTCTAAAATTCTGGCAAATAGAATGGCGCCTATAATACATAAAGTCATCGTCAAAAGCCAACATGGTTTCGTCCCTGGAAGGTCAACTATAAATCACATTCAGAGGGTTATTACACTTTTTGATGGAACAGAAACCACCGGAGACCCTATGGCCCTGATACTTTTGGATGCGGAAAAGGCTTTTGATAGGGTTTCCTGGCCGTTTATTTGGAAAGCAATGGCGACGTTGGGATTTAGAACCAAGTTTATTCAAGCGATACAAAAAATGTATTATAATCCTAGAGCCGTCGTATCTGTTAATGGAAGTCTAACTAAGGAAATCGTTGTTTCGAGAGGAACTCGCCAGGGATGCCCTTGCTCGCCATTGCTTTTCGCAATATATATAGATTTTTTCATCCGCTACTTAGAGAAAAACACCCATATAATCCCCATTATATCACAGGGATACGTAACAAAAATATTAGCATATGCGGATGACATTGCTATAGTTACCGCAGACCCTAAGATAGCAATGCCGGTTATTGAGACCGAGGCCAGAAAATTTGGACTGGTCTCTGGCTATGCGCTAAACTAAGGAAAGACACAAATTGTTTTAAACCAAAAAATTTGGATGGATGATCCTAGGGTCGTGCTGGGAGCTACATACCTGGGGGTGACTATCTCTTCTAAATTAGAGGAAGTGGTGGATTTAAATCTTAAGCCATTACTCAATACAAAACAAAAAGATTTACAACGGGTAAATAATCTCCATCTTTCCATTATTGGAAGGACTAATGCAATTAAAATGGTGTACTTTCCAAAGATTTTGTATGTATTCAGGGCAGTCTGCCTAGAAATTACAAACCAGTGGTTCAAAGTAATGGAACGTATCTTCTCTAGATTTATATGGTCATACGCACAACCCCGGCGAGCATACAAATTTCTTACTCTTCCCAAGGATAGAGGTGGGCTAGCGCTCCCCAATTTAAGGAGATACTACTGGTCCTGTGTACTACTATACAGCAAGGAATTATTACAAGGATGTAATACTACAGAGGAAAACACCGCCTCAATCTTTCAGTAACTGGTCGGGGAATCCTGCTATGGATATTTCTGGATACACACACATGATAGCTACTACAAAAAGGTTAAATTTAAGACTCTGTATAGCTGCTTTAAGGTATGGAAGGCCGTAAGAAAAGAGTTAGGGATAGGACGATTTTCATACTACACCCCTGTATTAAATAACCCAACTCTCCCATTAACCATCTTCAAAGATAACTGTGTTAAAAAATGGTACAACCTGGGAATAACACAACTAGGAGATTTCTATACTAATCAAGGGATTAAATCTTTTGAACTCTTGAAAGGAGAATTTGGCCTAGACTGGCGGGACTTTTTTAAGTTTCTTCAAATTAGAACCTTTCTGACTCATAAATTTGGATTAAGAAACATCTGGGAAAAATCTATGACTATAGAGATAATTATACATTCTAAGAAACAGTCGATTGGGGGAGTGTATGAGGCGTTGCTGGATAAACTTCCGGATGATTTAGATAAAATGGCAATAAACTGGCAAAACAACCTGAGTATTTCTAAAGAAGGATCTCTAGACTCTTATAAATTAGCTCAAACGCTTCTTATCTCCACCAAACTTCAGACACAATTTTATAAAACCTTTTTCTGTCTCTACTATACACCGAATAAGATTGCAAAATGGGGAACTGGTAATGGGACCTGCTGCCCCAGGTGTAATCTATTTAAAGCAGATTCTATCCATATATTTGCCACCTGCCCAGTGCTAATGCCTCTTATACAAAACATAGAAAGGTTTTTAACCTCTGTCCTTCATAGAAAGGTTGTTTTACCTCCAGAGGCAATGGTACTTGGGGTTGTTGATACAGAAAAACTTGAGGATGGCTATGACCTAGTATTTGTGGCCATGGCCTTCTGGAGGCTATGTTTAGCATCGGCCTGGCTAGACCCGATACCGCCTACCTTTCAACAATGGCTAGCAAGGCTCTTAGCGTTGCACAACATCGAGATAGCTATTTACAAACGGAAAAACAGAAGGCGACGGGAAAGGGGTATGAATATCTGGACTCCACTTACACTTTGGCAAGATTTACAAATCTGATTTACTATCAATGCCGTAACATGTTTATGCTATCTTTGCCTTATTTCCTTTTATTTATCTATTTTTTATTGATTTCTTTTTCATTTTCTTTTTATTATTATTATTTTTTCTTTGGAATATTTCCTGCAAGATTTCCTATAATAGTCATATAAATGTGATAAACATAAAAATGTATGATGTAAAAATACAAACTGTCTACTTGTCGGGGGGGGGGGATTAAAAATATGTTAAAATCAATAAAAACATTTAAAAAAAAAAAGCAAATGCTTGTTTTTTTAATTTACAATTTCTTATTCCACTGGCTTCTGTGTCCTTTGCTCTCTCTTGTTATTAATTCCTAATTTCCTTTATTTACATTTAAGTTTTCCTCTCTAGTTTTTTCTCTTTTTCCCTTTTCTTAGTTCTTTTTATTGCTTTTATTTCTTGAGGTAATCTTTTCTTGAGTGCCTTTCAGTTCCCCCATTTCTATCCCTTTTTAATTCCCACATTAATATTATTCCTCTCAGGCTCCTCCAAAGTCTACGTTTTGTCTTTGAAATATTTCTTTCTTAGATTTGTCCTTGTGGCTTCCTATCTCTTTTTCATTTTTCTATTTCGTGTTAGTATCTCCTCTAATAGTTTTCTTTATTTGCTCCTCTCCTTTAAATTTATTTTCTCTTAATTCTGTTATTTTTTCAATTAATATTTTTTGTTTTCTCTACTTCACCATATCCCCTTTTCTATCTTTAGTGCTCTTTTGCCCTGCTCCTGGCCACAGTCCCTCCATACTTCTTCTTTCATTTCTTTTTCTTCTCTTTATCCTATCCTGTGGTGTGTATCTCTTTTCTACTCACTGCGAACCCTACAGTCCAGCTCCTCATCGTCCATCTTGAACCCCCCTGGCTCTCACCTGATGACTACCACGTCTTCCTCCTAGGGCAGTGGTCTTCAAACTTTTTAATGATGTGCCACCACCACCCCCTGCCGCTCAGTGGGAAAAATAAAATCATCGGGCCAACTCAGAATTGTTCACAATTAATCTATTAAATTAGCAATTAAAAGTGTCTAGACTTATTTAAATATTGCAGTTAAGTTATGTTTCCGTTTTAAAAATGCAATCAAATACATGGTTGCCAAACATACTCTTACTAAGGTGTAAAAGTTTCCACAGTGTGATTATTAGAAATGGGGTTCGGGGTTTTGAAAGATATTTGGACCCCCTCCTCGTTTGGCACATACTCCGAGCCAGGATATAAATGACAAAAGATGTTAGTGATGGCCCGTTACGGAGCGGCTTACTGCTGCGCCCTTAAAACAAAGCCCTGTTATCAGCATAATGCTTCTTCTGGCCAGAGCTTGGCGACCACGCAGGGATCCCTTGAGGCTCCCCCAGTTTGAAGACCCCTGCCCTTGGGCCACCACCCTCTGCCACCAGCGCCCCACTTACCGCCTCGACATGCGCTGCATGACCTGGGCCTCCTTGAGCCGCTGCAGCTCCGACATGTACGCCATGATGCGGCCGTTGCAGACCAGGAGGCTCTTGGAGGCCTCCAGCGCCTGCTCCCGCTGGCTGCAGGCGGCCAGGAGCTTGCAGGCGCCCTCGCGCATGCGCACCTCATGGTCGATCTTCTTCTGGATGTCGGTGTCCTGGGATGGAAAGAAAGAGGACTTTGTGAGGAACCAATGAGGCGGCTGACGGAACGTCATGTGAGAAGAAGACATTGCTGTTCACTTTAGACTTTCAAACGTAAGCATTGGGAACAGGGGTTCTGCGCGGCAGCCACAGGTGCAACCACCTACCTATGGTAGAAACGCTCTGCGGCCACTAGTGGGCGCCAATCCTCAGCCAATGAGAGGTGAGTCAGCGTTACCCAGGTTTAAGGAAGGGACGGGGAGACACTGTGGGTGATGACACAACCCTACAGAGGAGCCAACAGACAACGAGACACAGCGGGAAACGCAACTGAGAACAACCCTGGAACCTCAGCAAACCGACTCAAAGAGACACCAGATGGTCTCACTATGGGAGCAGAGAGGACTTCTCTCTCTCTAGAGGTACATCTAAAGTACAAAGAGTGTCAGTCAGACACCCCAAGCGGCAGCTGATGTCATTTACAACTTCCAGCATGGGAGCACGGAAGAACAAGCCTCTCCAGAGCCGACCGGGCCGGCCGCTGAAAGCCCAGCATTTTACCATTTATTTAAAAAGATATCCAAGAGGCGTTAGGATTTCAAACTAATAAAAAGTAGAAATGCTGTTGTCTAACCATGTTGTGTATATTTGTAAAAATAAAATAAAAACAAATAATGATCCATCTAAAAATAAATGAAAAACATAAGGCGCATGCAGAACTGGAAGCAGAGGTTGGCCTACATGCCCTGGAACTGAAGTGGACTGCTTCTTAAGGCAGATACGCATGTGTGCACAACCAAGAAGCTGTCACTCACAATGAGGGCAACCAATGACTGACTCGGACTCACTGCCCTGTGCCGTATGCTGGGGTAGGCGGAACCCAAATGTAAATGACACACCAACAAACCAATGGATGAAGAGGGGCACCAAAAGCCCCTCTATTTACATATATATATATATATATATATATATATATATATATATATATATATATATATATATATATATATATATATATCCTTCGTCAAAAAGTAACACGCACTCTCGAAGTCCAATGCTTAACAGGAAGCTAATTTATTATTTGCTACGCGTTTCGACAACTTAATGTCTTGTTCACACAAAGTAAAAGCAAATAAAGACGTGTTTAAATACATATACAAAACTAAAGAAGGACTACATTGAGTTCATGCTATGTCCTGTCATTGACAAGTGTCGGCCATCTTGTAATGGTAAGCACACACCTATATAGCATTTGTGATTCGATAAATATCATAATAAATGCAGTGTTTCTTGCAAAAAACAATTTTAACTTTTTAAAATGCATCATCATTATTTCTATCTCGCACTAGTGGCACAAGAGAAAATGAAAAATAATGTTTTTATATTTTCATTATGCAGGGTATATTCCGTTTGAAATTCCATTGTAAATGGTAAAGAATAAATCATATCGCACTAGTGGCGTTTGCTTCATTCAGTGTTTTAACTATAATTACTCCGTAAAATACATTCAGAAACTAAATAACCCACTGTACTCTATATTTCATTAAACTCTCTATATACATTTTTGTTTTTAATCGAAAGAAGGCCTAATTTACATCTATTAGACAATAGCAGGACTAAAAAACAAGTGTACACCCTACTAAATATAAGTCCAAAAATAATAAAGGTTACCATAAATTAATCACCTAATACCTAAAAAGTGATAAAAGTGCAAAATGATCAGACTTTTTCACACTATTCAAACTCAAGATAAGGTTAAAATTGTTTTCTTATCTTGTTTCACATGTAGTTCCGAGCCCGGTGGAAGAAAAGGGTAGGGTGCCCATGCAGTGACCATCTAATACGGTGGGTCCCTTCCTTTGTTCCTGTAAATGTGAAAACAAGAAAGAAAATGAAAACTTAAAATACAATAAAGACTAAACTTTATCATAACAAAATATCCAACAGAATTTACAATAAGGCAAAACATCAAAAAGTTACAGTTCCTCACACATTCTACGATGTAATCAATAGAATTACACTGACTAGCGTTCATTCTTCATACAAGTGTGTTGCTAGTTCATCATCAATATTGTGGCCACCAGGGAACTTAGTCTCCAATTCAAGTATCCATTTGGATTCTTTTTTACGGAGAGCCAATTCTCTATTGCCCCCCCTATTGCTCAGAACGATCTGTTCAATAGCATAGAAGCGCAATAGGTCACTGTTTGAATTATGAAATCTTTTGAAGTGTCTAGCAATCGGATAATGAACGTCAGCATTAGTAATTGCTCTAAGATGTTCCATAACTCTCTTTTTAATCATACACGTGGTACTCCCTACGTACCTTAGCTTGCAGGGACATTCCAAAATGTATATTATGTAGGAGCTACTACATGTGAGGAACTGTTGTATTTTCCATTTGCGTGTTCTACCTGGAATATTGAATTCCTTAACAGATGGACTGTATTTGCAAGATCTGCAGTGACCACCTGGGAAGAAACCTTTAAGATCATGGAACGTGCTTTTCTTGATGACAGTGATGTCACTTTTCACTAGGATATCTCTCAGGTTTCTACCCTTTCTGTAGGTTATTCTGGGTCTTTCACCTATTTCTGAACCAATAATATTATCGGTTTTAAGGATACTCCAATTGTCACACAGAATTTTTTGTACTTTTTTGGAGTGACTATTATAAGTAGTAATCACTCTTGTGACAGGTTCAGTGGTATCCAATTCAGGTGTTTGGTCCAGTGATACTTCTCTACTTATTTTAGAGATCTTCTCTAGTGCTTTTTTCAACACCCATTCTGGGTATCCACGTTCTCTGAATCTTTTCAAAAGGACTCCCTGTTCCTGTATGTATTTTTCATCGTTGTTACAGTTTCTTCTTGCCCTCAGTAATTCACCATATGGAATGCTCCATTTAAGGGCTTCTGGATGTTCACTGAGGGCATGAAGGAGACTATTACCGGCTGTCTCTTTGCGATATAAACTGGTAGTGATTTCTTTTTGCTCCACTTCAATTTTGATATCAAGAAATTCCACGTATATTTTGCTGATATTATGGGTCAAGATGATATTATATTGGTTGTTATTAAGTTTCTTGATGAAATTTAGGGCTTCTGCTTCACTACCCTTCCACACTATCAACAAATCATCAATGTATCGCAGCCATTTTATTACTGACTTGACCAGAATAACCTACAGAAAGGGTAGAAACCTGAGAGATATCCTAGTGAAAAGTGACATCACTGTCATCAAGAAAAGCACGTTCCATGATCTTAAAGGTTTCTTCCCAGGTGGTCACTGCAGATCTTGCAAATACAGTCCATCTGTTAAGGAATTCAATATTCCAGGTAGAACACGCAAATGGAAAATACAACAGTTCCTCACATGTAGTAGCTCCTACATAATATACATTTTGGAATGTCCCTGCAAGCTAAGGTACGTAGGGAGTACCACGTGTATGATTAAAAAGAGAGTTATGGAACATCTTAGAGCAATTACTAATGCTGACGTTCATTATCCGATTGCTAGACACTTCAAAAGATTTCATAATTCAAACAGTGACCTATTGCGCTTCTATGCTATTGAACAGATCGTTCTGAGCAATAGGGGGGGCAATAGAGAATTGGCTCTCCGTAAAAAAGAATCCAAATGGATACTTGAATTGGAGACTAAGTTCCCTGGTGGCCACAATATTGATGATGAACTAGCAACACACTTGTATGAAGAATGAACGCTAGTCAGTGTAATTCTATTGATTACATCGTAGAATGTGTGAGGAACTGTAACTTTTTGATGTTTTGCCTTATTGTAAATTCTGTTGGATATTTTGTTATGATAAAGTTTAGTCTTTATTGTATTTTAAGTTTTCATTTTCTTTCTTGTTTTCACATTTACAGGAAGAAAGGAAGGGACCCACCGTATTAGATGGTCACTGCATGGGCACCCTACCCTTTTCTTCCACCGGGCTCGGAACTACATGTGAAACAAGATAAGAAAACAATTTTAACCTTATCTTGAGTTTGAATAGTGTGAAAAAGTCTGATCATTTTGCACTTTTATCACTTTTTAGGTATTAGGTGATTAATTTATGGTAACCTTTATTATTTTTGGACTTATATTTAGTAGGGTGTACACTTGTTTTTTAGTCCTGCTATTGTCTAATAGATGTAAATTAGGCCTTCTTTCGATTAAAAACAAAAATGTATATAGAGAGTTTAATGAAATATAGAGTACAGTGGGTTATTCTGTTTCTGAATGTATTTTACGGAGTAATTATAGTTAAAACACTGAATGAAGCAAACGCCACTAGTGCGATATGATTTATTCTTTACCATTTACAATGGAATTTCAAACGGAATATACCCTGCATAATGAAAATATAAAAACATTATTTTTCATTTTCTCTTGTGCCACTAGTGCGAGATAGAAATAATGATGATGCATTTTAAAAAGTTAAAATTGTTTTTTGCAAGAAACACTGCATTTATTATGATATTTATCGAATCACAAATGCTATATAGGTGTGTGCTTACCATTACAAGATGGCCGACACTTGTCAATGACAGGACATAGCATGAACTCAATGTAGTCCTTCTTTAGTTTTGTATATGTATTTAAACACGTCTTTATTTGCTTTTACTTTGTGTGAACAAGACATTAAGTTGTCGAAACGCGTAGCAAATAATAAATTAGCTTCCTGTTAAGCATTGGACTTCGAGAGTGCGTGTTACTTTTTGACGAAGGATAAACATTATTCACCGGTGAGGGCATACCGGCAAACGCACCACCTGACTTTGGGCTCAATCCCGGAATGACCCATTCTGAAGATTGTATATATATATATATTCACTGAAAAAACCATAGGTTTCACACATGTTATAGTTAGCTGGACATTTTACTGATAAAAAACCAATGAAATTCCCCCGTTATAGTTACTGTAGGCAACTATAACTCACGCGACCGCAATCCTCTGCTGATGCTAATACTGTATTTAGACACTTATTTGCCCATATCTTCTTCCATTAAATTTTAGCTATACATATATTACAAATATTTTTTTTTCATAAAGACACATATGTCATCAGCAGAGGATTACGGTCGCGTGAGTTATAGTTGCCTACAGTAACTATAACGGGGGAATTTCATTGGTTTTTTATCAGTAAAATGTCCAGCTAACTATAACATGTGTGAAACCTATGGTTTTTTCAGTGAATTAGCAAGGTTTTTTTAATGCTATTTCCTAACTATAACGTGTGTGAAACCTATGGTTTTTTCAGTGAATTTGTACGGTTTTTTAAATGCTAAGTTACTTTACGCCATTTGTGGCGTGCGCGCCCACTTAACGCAGTTCGTTCCGTGCACGGTTTTTATCAACTTTAATAAGCCCTGTACATTTGGTGGCCTTCGGCCACCAAAAGCACAGGGGGTGAGGTCAATGTGGATAGTGGTTTTTTTATTTCGATTTTATAATTTCATGTTGCCAAAATTACGTTTTTTTTCTCTATTAATAAGCCCTGCACATTTGGTGGCCTGCGGCCACCAAAAGCACAGGGGGTGGGGTAAGTGTGGATAGTGTTTTTTTTATTTTTATTTTTTTACCGTAAGCGTACGGTAAGCTTACGGTAAGCGTACGGTAAGCGTACGGTAAGCGTACCCCGCGAAATTGCCGAAAAAAAAATAAAACCGTTTTTGCTCTTGGGGGATGTTTGGGGACTCCCTCAACATGACTATGTGGGAGGGAGTTGTCAAAACAGCCCCGTAACATGTTTTTGGCCATCATGTTTGATAAACAACACTCAGTGCGAGAGACAAAATGGCGGACGCCGCTTCCTGGTTTCGGCCGATTCGAATGTTTACTAAGATCTAAGAGCCAATCAGAATCGCGCTCGCGCACGCCACCGTAAGCTTACGGTAAGCGTACGGTAAGCGTACGGTAAGCGTACCGTAAGCGGGCTCAGATATATATATTGATTTAAAGGCTATTTTCTCAGAATCTACTGAACAGATTTACACCAAACCTACAAAAGGCACTTCCTTGACCTAGGGACTACCTCTCTGCCAAATTTCTAGTAATTCTGTTCAGCCGTTCGGGCTGTAGCTCGTTCTAAAGGTCCTATGGAAAAATGCATGGGAAAAACGCGTTTTGGGACCCCCCTTTTATCTCAGCCCCCGCTTGACGAATCCCCCCGAGACTTTCAGGGTAGGAGCGGAGCGTAGCGCCCCACCTATTTTGAGAAATTCGCGAGGATTCGTCGACCGGCGCCAAAGTTATTCAAAATAGAATGTTGAGGTTTTCCTATGGAAACGTGGTCCTAACTATAACTACCTACTGGCGACCGCCAGTAGGTAATATATATATATATATATATATATATATATATATATATATATATATATATTTATATATATATATATATATATATATATATATATATATAATATATATATATTTATGGATGGATTTTGACCATATCTGTTTTTTTTAAAAAGCATAACGCTGGTAAACAGCTAAAGCCGTCCCTAAGCCAGACGTAAAAAATACCCCAAAAACGTAAAGCAATGCTCTGTGCTCCCCGAGTGCACACTCGTCACTCCACTCTTGTGCAAAGTTGAGGGGCTGAAGCGCTCTCTCCGCACCGGACCTCAGGCTAATACCCCTTACCCACCTACAGCACCCCTCACCCACCTACAGCACCCCTCACCCACCTACAGCACCCCTCACCCACCTACAGCTGGCCTGTGGCCCCCCGTCGTGAGAACCCTACTTTGTTTAGATAAAACCAGAGCAAAGACCTCCCATCTCCGCCTGCCCGGTACGCTGAGCGCAGCAGAAATGACCTTGTAGCCGCCAACACCCCACCGCCCTCTTGCTCGGGAGACACAACTTCCCTGGCGCTCCTACATTTCACTTTTTAACATCATTGTTCCTTAATTATTTCATAAGTGCATTTAACATTATTTTTAACAACAGTTTCCTAATCTACATGCGGCGTCACATTGCAGGAGACTTAGTCTGTGAAAAGGAGAAATCTCTCAAAGACGGGCAACAATCACAGACGGTTCTGCTTTGCTAGTGGAATGTCAGTGCTCTGTACAACCCAGGGGCGTGTCTAAGCTCCGGCACATCAGGAACGTGACGAAGACCCCTTCAAGAGAGAGGGTACCCTGGCGGTGGAGCCTGGGCGTCTGCTTCAAACATCACCCTCCCCCAGCCCCCCTCCCCCCAGCAGTGCTGATCACACTGTACTCTCTATAAGCCGAACCAGACACCTTCAAGGTGACGTCATCTCATCTCGAACCCATACAACCAACTGGATTTCTAACACCCTGGTGGAAGGAATCAGTTCAGTGCAGCAGGACGAATTAGAACTCCAGCTGGACTGCGACCCGTGCACAACCCACTGAGCAATACTGTGCTGGTGATGTTTTCTGGCCACAATCAGTCCCACGCGATGAGCCCAGGGTCACAGTGGAACCCAGAACCCTCAATAACACGCTCACAGAAAAAACCCTCACTGGCGACCTCTTTTGTCGCCCACCTCGCCTTTTGATCGGTCGCTGTCTCGGGTTCGTTGCCGTCGTCATCGCCTCGCGGGCCCCATCGCCATCATGCGTTTGCACTACGGTGAGTCTTGCTTTACCCTTCCCGCCCCGGCCCCGTCCCTGGGCAGTACCAGGGTGACGGGGTCCTGTGGCCCGGATGGCCACGGGCGGGGAGGGCGCAAGTTGGGCCAAGAGGGCGCAGGGCCTCGTTAGGGATGCGGTGTGAGTGGCAAGTCCGGTTGCGTGCGCGTAACTCCCCCCCCACCCCTCGCACGATGCGCTGTGGACGGGATGGCTGCACTGCCCATTGTGGGATCTGGGAGGCTGTCGGCTAACGCGCGGTTTCGCGCGGACACCCTGCCTCACCTGGTGCTCACGGCTGGTCGGGGGGGGGGGGGTGTGGGGGATCTGCGCCCGTCCTTGGAGCTTCGGGAACCGGGTTCGAACCTCGGATACGGGTTGGCGTTCTGGGGGTACCCTGCCTCATAAAACAAGATCCCCCCTCCCTCCACGGCCATAATTCGGCTGCTCGCCTGAGGTCCACGGGGGCTGAGCGTGCTGGGCGTGATTGTGGTGCACGACAGAACCGGGAGGCAGGCAGCGCTTACCGGGTATGCGTGCAGAGGTATGCGAGAGGGAGCCAGCCTAGTTCGGCCTGTTTGTCCAGGTCCTCTGATACCGGGCGGCCGCAGTGACAGGGGGCTTTACCTTGTGCTCTCCTGACGTTCATATTGCATATTGTAGGCATTATTTTAATTAAAGATTAAAACGACCCTAATCTCTAAAACGGTGTCTTTTTCACCAATATCAGCGCGAGAAAAAGAGGTTGTGGCGTAACGGCCAGAGCTGCCGACATTGGAAATAGGAACCAGGTTCGAGCCTCGGCGTCGGCAAAACATCCCGTGATTCGGGGCAATTCACTTAATCTCCCCGTGCCCAACAAGAAACAAGCATTTACGCGAGTTTAAATTATTCACGGCCCCGATGTGTAAATTTAGATGGTGATTAGGACATTCGAGCACCTGCGTGGCCCGGTGATCAAAGGCATATCATCAGTTGACTTATGCGCCTAGTGCCTGGTTGGGTAATGTAATTAGGGCACTCATGTAAAGCGCTCAAATACCGCCTCTATCACGCCGCGATGAGGATGTCGCGCGGCCGCCAAAGGTGTGGTTTGCAGGTTGCGAACCTCTTAGGCGCGTCCACACCCTGTGATCGTAGGAAAAACCCTTATTCTCCCAGTGCCTGGACGGATAAGGTAGGTACGGGGCTGTTTAAGGCGTTCCTACCCTCGGGTGAACTCGCACCGTTTGAAGTTGTAGGGATGGGGTGCCTAGGCTAGACTGCCGATTTTGGTGCTGGAACCCAAGGTTCAATCATCTCGGGTCGCGTCCACATCCTGTGATCCCGGCCAAATCATTTAAGCTCCCCATGGCTAAATGCTTCTTGCAGTCTGCATGCAGCTCTCTGATACCTAACTCACTGCTTAGAAATTGCTGGGAGCACAAAGATGACTGCAGCTGGTGCCGTAACCCTGGCCAATAGTTTAAAATGCAGCTGGCCTGTGTCAATTACGTGAGCCCGACCTATTGGCAGTCAGACCTTTTGCAGTGTATGGATCCTGGAGTAATTTTCCATTTCCTCAGTATATATGACAATGTATAATACTTTAATTTCATACATACCCACGTCATCATCTCCATGGCTTCCCGTGACCTTCCCCTGTGGCCAAGGGGTAGCCGTGGCAAGCTGCGGGTTGGGGGCTGGTTAGGGTAATCAGTCCCGGCCCGCGGGATCGCGTCCGCATTGCGGCCAGGTCCAAACACCCCGCACCTTAAGGGATAATCGGAGGGGGTGCTCGGGTTATCATGTGCGGTCGTAATTTTGTGTAACGTAAATAGTCATGTAAAGCGCTCCAATACTGTCGGGCCGATGGCGCGCTACATAAATATGCAACAGGTAATCGTGGCTGCCCATATAGACCAGGGCATGCATGGCTCGCAGGTTTTGCGCCGAGACACCTGATCACGCAATATTGTACTCTGGAACGGAGCGCAGAGTGCCTAGACGTGGAGGTTAAATACGGCACCATGTAAAGCGCATCAATACCTCCGGGTCGAGCTCGCGCAAAATCATGTCAATGAGATTGGTGACGAGGCTGCCTGGGTCCAACAGGTAATGGGGGCTGTCTAGATAGGCAGATCCATGATGCCAGTGCATGATCACTTAAGAGTATCTTGGCATGTAAAGCGCTCCGTTGCCTTCGGGTCGAGCACGCGCTATATAATTAGGCTATGGGATTGGTAACGGGGCTGCCTGGGTCCCCGGGGGGTCGCGGGCGGTGCCAGCCTCGTGGTCGCTGCTTGGATGAATAGGTTATCGCCCCCCCCCCTCCTGTCGGCTACACTGCCGCTGAGGGCGGGGGGGGGGTCATGCAGCGGGCCGCGTGTTCAGGGGCATCGCGTCCTGGTCGTCGTGAGTACTGAGGGGAGCGGGCGGCTGTATTAGTGCACCGGGTCACCATAAGGGGAGCTCAGCGCTTGCGTAGTATCACACAGATGGCAGGCATTGGTTAATATCACGCCATAGGGCGAGAGCGCGGCCTGCAAGCCTTGGTGCCGCGCCCCATCCTCGGTGATTCCGGCCAGCATGACACCCCCTGCTCCGGAATGGGCGGTGCTAGTGCCCGGCGCGTTAGGGCTTTCGCGCACAGTACAGGTTTGAAGGAATTTCGGTATTCCACGCGGATGGGGCGAGCGGGGGCAAGGGGTAGGCGTTGTAACCTGTGAGTTGGCTGTTGGTTTAGGGTAACCAGTTCCGGCCCGCGGGGTTGCGTCCGCATTCGGCCATTACTAAACCCCCCGCACCTCACTGGATAATCGGGTGCGGTGCTCGTGTTATCTGGTACACTCGATCACGTAATATTGTATTCTGAATTAAGCGCCCAGTGCCTGGATGTGTAACGTAAATAGGGCACTCATGTAAAGCGCTCCAATACCTTCAGGTTGATCTCGCGCTATATAAATATGCAACATGTAATTGCGGGCCGCCTATATAGGCAGATCCATGATACCAGTGCATGCATTGCTCGCAAGATTTTGCTCCCATATACTCGAGCACGTAATAGTGTACTTTTGAATGCAGCGCCCAGTGCCTGGATGTGTAATGTAAATATGGCACTCATGTAAAGCGCTCCAATACCTTCGGGTCGAGCTCGTGCTATATAATTATGCAACACGTAATTGCTGGCCGCCTATATAGGCAGATCCATGATACCAGTGCTTGCATTTGACGATTCCGGACATTACGACACCCCCCTGCACCTCAATGTGAATTTGGCACGGCGCTCGTGTCCGGCGCTCCACTACGTTAGCAGCGAATTAATGTTTTAATGTCGTGGCCGAGCAGTTAAGGTGATAGACTAGAAATGTATTGGGGTTTCCCCGCGCAGTTCAGATCCTGCCGACTACGGAAATCTTTAACGCCAGTGCGCTTCCACATATGCGGGGCTGACTCCGCCCATCGCTTTTGCGCCGCATACCCTGCTCTCCCCGAGTATGTGTCTCTGATGTCGATGGCGCCGGGGACGGATTGGGCGGCTAGCACCCCATCGCCCCACCCAGCCAGGTCGGGTCCGTCTGGCTGGCGTAGGGCTGAACAAATCTCCCTGTTCCACATCTTTAGTCCGAGTCCCCGACTAAGAATGGCTGGGGGGCGCGCTCTGCCACGCGAGGCGGACTGACACGCGCTGGGACAGATCGTCGGGCTCATTGCGTCGCGGAAAGGACACCGGTGGCTGCGTGGGTCTGTTCACGTCCTGCAAGCTGGCAGGAAGAGCCCCAGTGCATGGCTCCTTGGGTGATTGGTCGGTATCATGGCGATGCACACACTGACGGCCCGTGCCCAGTTAGCAAACTGGGCCTGATAAATGAGGTTGTGTCGTAGTGAAGGGTGTCCATTCGCGGTTTTTTATAGCAGGGTAAGCCAGGGCAAGTGGGGATGCACTTTCTTTACCAGGTGCAAAGGCAATTCCGACCCCCGTGTCGCCTCCTCACGCTTGTTTTAGGGAGAAGGCATTTGCCCCCGCCCCCTTCGGGTGCGCGGCCGCTGGGGGCGCGGGGGCATGTGGCGGTCCGCGTGGTCCTGGGCAATGGATGCGCTGCCACCGAATGCGTGAATATTTGTTAATATAAACACTGTATCGATCGTGTGTCCGTCGGCCTTTCGCCCACGGGGTATACTTCTCAATGGCGGCGGCCCTCACGAGCAAAGCAAATGAATGGGGGTGTGACGGCAAAGAAGCGGCACACCCTACGCCGGGGGAGCCGTTAGGAGATTAGCGTCGGTTCACGGCCCCAATACACCAGCACTGCAAGGCTGGGAGCGGCCTGGGTCCCTGCGGATCGCGGGCGGTGCAACCCCCGTGGCGCTCCCTGGATGAGGTTATCACCCCCCCCTCCCGTCGGCTATGCTGCCGTTGAGGGCAGGGAGGGGGCATGCAGTGGGCTGCGTGCGGTAGGCGTGTTGTCCTACAGATGTGGGGTGGTCCGACGACTGCGAGCTGGACACTGGTTTAGGGAAGTGAGGTTCCGCCCCTTGAGGTCGCGTCCGCATTATGCGTTTGCGGGCATTACTGAACCCCGCACATCAGTGGATAATTGGTACGAATCTTGTAAGCTCCCCGTGCTTAAATGTGTAATGTAAATAAGGTGCTCATGTAAAGCGCTCCAATACCTTCGGGTCGAGTTCGCGCCATATATTTATGCAACATGTATTGCTGGCTTCCTATAAGGCGGATACATGATAGAAGTGCATGCATTGTTCACATTACGCGATTGCGGGCATTACTAAACCCCCACACCTCAATGGATAATCTGGTGCGGTGCTCGCGTGATCCAGTACGGGGAGCGTGTAATATGGTACGATTCTCTTAAGCACCCCCTGCTTGAAGGTGTAATGTAATTACGGTGCTCAGTTAAAGGCATCCAATACCTTCGGGTCGAGTTCGCGCATATAAAGTGCTATTCACAGCTAGGGTCGCGCTGTCCAATCCTGACCACACGTGACCACGTGTCCCTCGTCTCCAACCTTTTGCTGAAGGGGGGCTTGGTTCGGGTGTCATTGTTGTCAGCAACAGAGAAAGTATCAGCGTGTGGGTAACAGGCTTCTGCTCTCCAGCAGCTCCGTGCCCTGGGAGCCCGCGCGTTGCCCCAAATTCTGAGGCCTACCCATAAAGGGGCCGAGTAGCAAAACAAGTAAATAGGCTCCTCAGGCGGGCCTCTGGCCTTACAGCTGGGTGAAACCACCATCATTTGGAGATAGGCCCAGGTAAAATTAGGGCCTTTTCTGGATGTCTAGAGGACCATTGCGGTTGGAGGGTATCCCCCACCGGACTCACTGGTCGCGTACTGCAGCTGTGGGAGACTGGGATCGGGGGTTACGGCCACGTTTACTGCGTTAGGGGCGCTGCCAGCCATACATAGGGTGCTGCTGTCCCAATAACTGGGGTGTCAGCGGGGCAAACACAAGGGAACATTATGTCAATAGTACATTTGTCACGCCCAGGGTGCACTAAATCTCTACTTCAATGGAGCAGGAATTTGGTTCCGCTGGGGATGCTCTGGGTTGGTGGGGGGGGCCCTCCCCCGCCACCTTCCTACTGGGAAGCATGTTGGGAGGGGCGTAGTAGGACTTACTCAATCCTCAAGGCTTGAACTTTACCGACAGCGAGCAATGCTTAAAGCCAGACAGATTCCCGTAGCTGGTATACCTAGGGGGTTTCATCACTGAGGGATCTGTAGAGGCATAATTCCCATAAGGAATAAGGGATGGTGGGCAAGGGCAAGAGTCGCCCCTTGCCCATGGTCACGCGCTGGCAGCCAGGAGCACTCCTGTGCTTCAGGTTGAGCAATCAGAGGGGACTGGCCAAAGGTTAAGTAAAACCCTCCCCGCCTTCATAGCCAAAGAGGGCAGGCCCAGAATTGTGAAGAGGGTAACCTGCCCGCATGGGGCGCGTATAGTTCTTGGCGCATCTCCCCAGGCCCACCGGGTCCCTCTTGCAGCGGACCCTATCCGGTTAGGATAGCGACTGGGGCCTTGGGGACCTAGATGGGGCCATCTACAACACCAGGAGCTATAGCTCACTGGTAAATCTTGGGCCTGTGGACATAAGGGATCCCACAGGGTTTGAGTCCCGCTAGCGCTGTCACTCTGTCTATGAGGTGGCAGAATTTCAAACTCTTCTTTCTGCTAGGATGGTTCCCTTCCAGCTAGTTGCAGGAAGCAAAAAAAAAAAAAAAAAAAAAAGTCTTGTGCCTACGGTTGTAATGGTCTCACAGGACAAGGGTTCGAGTCCCGCGAGCACTGTCAAACTGTCATGAGGTGGTGAATGTCAAACTCTTCTGTCTGCAGGGATGGTTCCCTTCCAGCTAGTTGCAGGAAGCCCTAGATAGGAGAGGTGCAGGTAAGACTATAGCGGGTTGGTGGGGGGCCCTGGCTGCGATGGTTAGCCGCCTCCAGGGCTGTGGCGGAGTTACAGGGCGATCTGGAAGCAGGCCGGTACAAAGGGTACCTCTGCGCGGCACCACGTGGTGCCTGAGCCAAAACGAGGAGCCTCCAGAGAGGTCCCGGAAGCCGGTCGGCGCCCCGCTAGGCCTGCGGGCGGTTGTGGGCCTGAACAACCGGGGGCTTGCTATGCGACGCTCCGCCCCGAGAGGGGGGGTGTGAGTAGAATTTCAACGGCACGTGATCGTAAAAAAGAATCACTTGGGGGGCAGCACTTGCGGGTCGTTCCCGTGCTGCCCGGCTCATCAGGCGGGCAGGTGAAGTAGATGGCCACCTGCCCTTGGATCGCCCGTAAGATAACCCACCTATTACATATACTGAAATTATGTAATAAACCTGCAGCATTTGTTACCCACTTACAACTGTTTCTTGTGTTTTCATTGGGTAACCTAATTTGGGGGAGGGGGGAAAGCGGGGTGCCCCTGGGGGTACTATGCCGCTGACCGCGGCCCCCGCAGGGGGCCACTCGGCGGTCGGCGCCTTAGTGGCCCCGGGGCCCCGGTCACCCCTCCCCACTCCCTCCTTCGGGGGGGGCAGGGACACAGACTGGTGCCCCCCTCCGTGTCAGGGCCGGAAGTGACGCGCAATGCGCGTCACTTCCGGGCCCAGGTGTGATGGGGAGGCTATTTAGCCTTCCCCCACCCTCACTGGCGACCTCTTTTGTCGCCCACCTCGCCTTTTCCCTCCCTACCGCTTATCCGGCGTAGGCGAGGTAGGGGGGGGGGTTTTCTGAGCGTTGTAATGTTTTCCTTTTCGTTGCAGGCGGAGTTACAGGGCGATCTGGAAGCAGGCCGGTACAAAGGGTACCTCTGCGCGGCACCACGTGGTGCCTGAGCCAAAACGAGGAGCCTCAGAGAGGTCCCGGAAGCCGGTCGGCGCCCCGCTAGGCCTGCGGGCGGTTGTGGGCCTGAACAACCGGGGGCTTGCTATGCGACGCTCCGCCCCGAGAGGGGGGGTGTGAGTAGAATTTCAACGGCACGTGATCGTAAAAAAGAATCACTTGGGGGGCAGCACTTGCAGGTCGTTCCCGTGCTGCCCGGCTCATCAGGCGGGCAGGTGAAGTAGATGGCCGCCTGCCCTTGGATCGCCCGTAAGATAACCCACCTATTACATATACTGGAATTATGTAATAAACCTGCAGCATTTGTTACCCACTTACAACTGTTTCTTGTGTTTTCATTGGGTAACCTAATTTGGGGGAGGGGGGAAAGCGGGGTGCCCCTGGGGGTACTAAGTGCTCTGTACAACCCAGGGGCGTGTCTAAGCTCCGGCACATCAGGAACGTGACGAAGACCCCTTCAAGAGAGAGGGTACCCTGGCGGTGGAGCCTGGGCGTCTGCTTCAAACATCACCCTCCCCCAGCCCCCCTCCCCCCAGCAGTGCTGATCACACTGTACTCTCTATAAGCCGAACCAGACACCTTCAAGGTGACGTCATCTCATCTCGAACCCATACAACCAACTGGATTTCTAACACCCTGGTGGAAGGAATCCGTTCAGTGCAGCAGGACGAATTAGAACTCCAGCTGGACTGCGACCCGTGCACAACCCACTGAGCAATACTGTGCTGGTGATGTTTTCTGGCCACAATCAGTCCCACGCGATGAGCCCAGGGTCACAGTGGAACCCAGAACCCTCAATAACACGCTCAAAACAGCACTAAGAAGCAGGGGCTAAACTTTCAAATGTTTATTTTCTAAACCCACAGTCTAGCTCATAAAATATGCACGGTAGCCGCAGAGAACACAAAAATAAGCTCAGCATTGCATGACGTGGCCAGCAAATACAACATGAATAGGCCTAGCATGGTTAGCAACTTCCTAGCATGCTAACACCCTATCGCTACTTCTAAGCGCTATGCTAAAACTGAGCAAAAGCACACAACAGCAAGCCAATAAAGCACAGTTCTTGAAATGGATCGCACAGCATGCCTCCTCCCAGGAAAAGGTGCTATTTAGCTATCCCTCGTCCCAGCTCCTGCCTGGGAATGATCGGCGGGGCCAGTATGAAGGCCCTTTCCTTGCACCGCTCCCGGAGCAGTCATCGGCCATGGCCGGTTGTTCCTTCAAACTGGTGTGGCCCCTAGCATCAGTGGTATAACGAAACTTGAGGGGGCCCCCCTGCAACGGGCATGGAGGTGCCCCCTTCCAGGACTTACTCAGGAGCTGACAGGCCAGAGTATTGTGCTAAGGGGGCCCCCTGAAGCTCGGGCCCCCCGCACTGCGGGGGCCTTTGTTATGCCACTGCCTAGCATGATCGACTTTGTGTGAAGCCCCTCTAACTTATGGTCAAATACCTGGGCTTTTATTAGGGGCGGGCCATAAACTCTGCTCCGCTGTGAAGTTCACTCCATACTATGCTTGAAATGCGAAGTTCCGCCAAAACTCCAACAACCGCCACATAGCGGAGTTTTTTCTCACACCCGTCTCACCAACAGTAAGTTGGCAAGCGCAAGCGAGAATTGGCGTCCCCATACGTGATTTTCAGGCGCTAGGGCGGCACCCGGGGACATTTTCTCATAGCGGGCGGGCGCGGGCAGTCATGATCATTCGCGGTGAGAAAGCTGCCGTCCGAGTACAAATCCTATTCAAGCGGCAGCGAAGAGGCGGCGCCCTCTGGCACGCCGGGTGGTGTCATTCACACAGATTTTACAGGGCAGGACAAGCTCCCTGTGCCAATAATCAGTGTGAGCAGCGCCACGTGCAGATTCTGCCCACTTGCGGACCGCCGTGGAATCTCGCTGAGTTTTCATGTAACTCCACGGAATTCTGCGAAGTGAAAACCCGCAAGTTCCGTTCAACCCTAATTCTTACAGTATATGATCACCAATTTTCTCCCATATTTATCAAATAAAACAGTATTTGCAGACTCTAAAGGCTCAACAAGATTAAATAAATATGGCAATAAATGTGTCATCTCAATTTATGAATATATATGGTATGGATCTATAACTCAACAATAAAACCATGTCAGCTTCCGTTGGAAGCGTCCATAATGTTATGGCAGCAGCCACAACAAACCCAAAAGCAGGCCAACCTAGATGGGAGGCAGACATGACACTGACAATTCTGCATGTGGCAAGACTTCACAGTTTCTACTAAAAGAGATAAAAGAATCTGTAAACAAGCACATGATAAGAACAGAAGAGGTGCAAATGTTCATGTCAAAGGGTTCACAACATGAGTATCACCACACCGTCATCCCATCATCACTGCGCGATCCCATCAACCCTTCGGCATCACTATTGTCATCATACCTTGGTACTACCACCTTATGACGTCATCAGTCATCCCCTCAGCACCACCTTCTCCACATCATCATCACCATCATCTCAGCATTATTATTGTCACTAGCGCACCATCATCAGCCCACAAGCACAAGCTCAGCCTCACTGTCGTCATCGCCACGCCATCACCCCGCACCATCATCAACATCATGCCAACACCATCCTCCAGCTTCATCTCCACATTACTGTCCTCACCACCACATCATCACCTGAGCATCACCGCTGCCCGCTCACCATCATCCATATATCTCTGCATCCCCAGCTCACCATCGTCCCAGCACCTGAGCATCACCGCTGCCCGCTCACCATCATCCATATATCTCTGCATCCCCAGCTCACCATCGTCCCAGCACCTGAGCATCACCGCTGCCCGCTCACCATCAGCCACAAATCTCTGCATCCCCAGCTCACCATCGTCCCAGCACCTGAGCATCACCGCTGCCCGCTCACCATCAGCCACAAATCTCTGCATCCCCAGCTCACCATCGTCCCAGCACCTGAGCATCACCGCTGCCCGCTCACCATCATCCATATATCTCTGCATCCCCAGCTCACCATCGTCCCAGCACCTGAGCATCACCGCTGCCCGCTCACCATCAGCCACAAATCTCTGCATCCCCAGCTCACCATCGTCCCAGCACCTGAGCATCACCGCTGCCCGCTCACCATCATCCATATATCTCTGCATCCCCAGCTCACCATCGTCCCAGCACCTGAGCATCACCGCTGCCCGCTCACCATCAGCCACAAATCTCTGCATCCCCAGCTCACCATCGTCCCAGCACCTGAGCATCACCGCTGCCCGCTCACCATCAGCCACAAATCTCTGCATCCCCAGCTCACCATCGTCCCAGCACCTGAGCATCACCGCTGCCCGCTCACCATCATCCATATATCTCTGCATCCCCAGCTCACCATCGTCCCAGCACCTGAGCATCACCGCTGCCCGCTCACCATCATCCATATATCTCTGCATCCCCAGCTCACCATCGTCCCAGCACCTGAGCATCACCGCTGCCCGCTCACCATCATCCATATATCTCTGCATCCCCAGCTCACCATCGTCCCAGCACCTGAGCATCACCGCTGCCCGCTCACCATCATCCATATATCTCTGCATCCCCAGCTCACCATCGTCCCAGCACCTGAGCATCACCGCTGCCCGCTCACCATCATCCATATATCTCTGCATCCCCAGCTCACCATCGTCCCAGCACCTGAGCATCACCGCTGCCCGCTCACCATCATCCATATATCTCTGCATCCCCAGCTCACCATCGTCCCAGCACCTGAGCATCACTGCCATCCGCTCACCATCAGCCACAAATCTCTGCATCACCAGCTCACCGTCGTCCCAACACCAGCACCTATTTAGAGTACCTTCTTGCTCCCCAGAAGTACGGGTACTCCACCATTAAATGTATTGCAGATCTGCTGAGAAGTGCCGGTACTCTCCCTTTCAAATTAAAGAAGTGCAGGTACTCAGTACCGGACAGCACCTGCCCATTTCAAGCACTGAGAGTGAATGAGGCAGCCGGGTTCAGTGTGAGCGAGGCAGCCAGGTTCAGTGTGAGCGAGGCAGCCGGATTCAGTGTGAGCGAAGCAGCCGGGTTCAGTGTGAGCGAGACAGCCGGGTTCAGTGTGAGTGAAGCAGCCGGGTTCAGTGTGAGCGAAGCAGCCGGGTTCAGTGTGAGCGAGGCAGCCAGGTTCAGTGTGAGTGAAGCAGCCGGGTTCAGTGTGAGCGAAGCAGCCGGGTTCAGTGTGAGTGAAGCAGCCGGGTTCAGTGTGAGCGAAGCAGCCGGGTTCCGTGTGAGCGAGGCAGCTGGGTTCCGTGTGAGCGAGGCAGCCGGGTTCAGTGTGAGCGAGACAGCCAGGTTCAGTGTGAGTGAGACAGCCAGGTTCAGTGTGAGTGAGACAGCCAGGTGTGACCGAGGCAGCCAGGTTCAGTGTGACTGAGGCAGCCGGGTTCAGTGTGAGCGAGGCAGCCGGGTTCAGTGTGAGCGAGGCAGCCGGGTTCAGTGTGAGCGAGGCAGCCGGGTTCAGTGTGAGCGAGGCAGCCGGGTAGGCAGCCGGGTTCAGTGTGAGCGAGGCAGCCAGGTTCAGTGTGAGCGAGGCAGCGGGGTTCAGTGTGAGCGAGGCAGCGGGGTTCAGTGTGACCGAGGCAGCGGGGTTCAGTGTGACCGAGGCAGCCGGGTTCAGTGTGAGCGAGACAACATGTTTCTGTGTGAGTGCGTCAGTGCGGTTTAGTGTAAGCAAGACAGCGGGGTTCAGTGTGAGTGAGGCTGCAAGCTTTAGCCTGAACGAGCCAGAAGGGTTCAATGTGAGCGAGACAGAACGGTTCAGTGTGAGTGAGACGGCTGAGGGACATTTCCAAATGTCAGGCCCAGCAAAGCACTACCACAAAGTGATACCAGAGTAAAGAAATCCTCCGGGATTCCCCAGAGTTCCTTTCAAGATTGGACACTCCATCACCCAGTGGCATGAATTAAGACGAGGGCCTCTATGTACATTTTAGAAGGGATCATGGAACATGACCTCCTTCCGCAGTCCCGAGGTCCATACGGTATGAGTCACTGAAATAGAAAGGCGCATGTGAGTGGCTTAAGGAAGCATTAGGAGGCACGCCCTTACTTGCATTGACAGCAGATAAAAATAAGGCTCACACGATTCACCATTTATGAAAGTGAGGCCCTTTCCAACCACAGTAAATAATCTCTGTCTATGTTAAAGATGTCAGCGGCGAGATCACAGGCGTGTTGCTCATGGAGCTGGGGGGCAGTGGGTCTACGTATGTTGGCCCATATATTGAGCAACCCTGAAATGCAGGATGAAAGCTGCGAAACGCAAACAAGGCGCTATAGAATGTCTGACTTCAATGATTTGAACAAACTCCTCTTAACCGTGACGTACCAGTCGCTGAAAGTCCTATTGGCCGACTGGATACATTGGGTTTGATTATGAAGGGTCCTTGAAACAGACAAGGGACTGAGTGCCTTCCAGTGGTCACTGGGCAGTCAGAGACAGTTGGTGTTTCTGTCCAGTATGTTCACCGGGTCCTTTGGAGCAGTAAAACGGACACTTCATCCCGGGAAGGTGTGAGAGATCTTTAAAGGACCGTCCAGTCGAGAGATCTCTAACCCTCACCACCAGGCTTTCTAGAAGGTTCCTTTGATGACATCTGCTTGAGTTTTGAGACCTACAGTGACATCCTTCAAGGGATGTCCATGGCTCGGCCATAGCACACATGACCTAGAAGGGACAGGGGGTGTCCTGGTGACGTGGTCAGTTCCCTGAGTGAGCACAGAAGCCCGTCCTTGCCTCTAAGAGCTCAGACCCAGAGCTGGAGGCTGTGTGTTCACTGCCAGAGTCAGAGAAGGGACTCCGCGGTGGAGTGTGTTGTCTGTGGCAGGGGGGGGGGGGGGGGGTGATGGTTTGTGTGGGTTTGTTGCCATGGCGAGCAGGGCCTGTGCGGTGCTGTTCAGTGAGTTCGGGGCGAGCCTTGTTTTTGTGATGAAACAGGATTGTGGTGGGCGATGGAGCTGGGAGATTCATTTCTGCTCCTTCCTGCTTCCCTGGGGCTCTGGGGGGTCACTGTGGGTGGGACTCTACCTGTGAGAGCAGCGGCGCTAAGGAGGTGGGATTGTCCAGAGGGTGGATGGTGCTGGGTGGTCCAGCTGGTTTTCAGGATCTGTGGGTGGTCGTGCCCGACAGTCACGGAGACAAGTGGAGGGGGGACAAGGGAGGGGTGGGGGGGGGGGGAGGTGTTACTCCTTAACTGATAGTCACTAATGTGTACACGTTAAACAGTGTGTGTGTGTGTGTGTGCGTGTGTGTTTGTGTGTAACTCATTATAATCACTAATGTGTACATGTTAAACAGTGTGTGAGTGTGTTTGTGTGTGTGTTTATGTGTGTTACTCCTTTACTGATATTCATTAATGTGTGCACGTTAAACAGAGGGTGAGTGTGTCTGTGTGTGTGTGTTACTCCTTAACAGATAGTCACTATTGTGTACACGTTAAACTGTGTGAGTGTGTTTGTGTGTGTGTGCTTATGTGTGTTACTCCTTAACTGATAGTCACTAATGTATACACGTTAAACAGTGGGTGAGTGTGTTTGTGTGTGTGTGTTACTCCTTAACAGATAGTCACTAATGTGTACATGTTAAACTGTTTGAGTGTGTTTGTGTGTGTTACTCCTTTACTGATATTCATTAATGTGTACACGTTAAACAGAGGATGAGTGTGTCTGTGTGTGTGTGTTACTCCTTAACTGATAGTTACTATTGTGTACACGTTAAACTGTGTGAGTGTGTTTGTGTGTGTGTGTTTATGTGTGTTACTACTTTACTGATATTCACTAATGTGTACACGTTAAACAGTGGGTGAGTGTGTGTGTGTGTGTGTGTGTGTGTGTTACTCCTTAATGGATAGTCACAAATGTGTACATGTTAAACTGTGTGTGTTTGTGTGTGTGTGTGTTTATGTGCGTTACTCCTTAACTGATAGTCCCTAATGTGTACAGGTTAAACAGTGTGTGTGTGTTTGTGTGTAACTCCTTGGCTAATCGTCACTAATGTGTACTGGTTAAACTTTGTGTGTGTGTGTGTTTATGTGTGTTACTCCTTTACTGATATTCACTAATGTGTGCGCGTTAAACAGTGGGTGAATGTGTTTATGTGCGTCTGTTACTCCTTAACTGATAGTCACTAATGTGTACAGGTTAAACAGTGTGTGTGTGTTTGTGTGCAACTCCTTGGCTAATAGTCACTAATGTGTACGGGTTAACCATTTGGAGCCATATTCATGACCCGGTTTGCGTTGCTTTTGCGCCACGCACCGTGGTTTTGGTGCAAAAGCGATGCAGACCTTTAGTCATATTTCTGAAGCCACGCAGTCACTTTGCATGGCTTTGAGCGCCTAAAAAAATATGGAGTTAGGCAACAGAGCACAAATCACTGCGTAGCTTTACTCTGCCCTGGGTAGGCGTTCCATGGGCGTTCCATGGGCGTTGCATGGGTGTTCCCACGGAGCTCCGATGGATTTTGACGCATTCCTAAATTTACAAGGCCATGTAAACCTGGGAATGTGCCAGAAAGATATGCCTCCCAGGAGAGGCGTAACGAGGAAAAATATCTTTATTTCTCCTTGTTTTTTCCTCTTTCAATGTGTGCTGCATTCTGCAGCAAACGTAGAAAGAGGGAAAAGCCTCTCAGGATTGTGTTTGTGCAGGAAGGTGCCCCTTATCTGCACAAAACAACCCTGTCGACAACACACGCACCCTGGCACCATGATTCAAGAATGCCCGTGATGGCGCTAGAATGCCGAATCGGTGCCAACACAAGAGAAAAGGACACGAATGTGCCATTTTTAATAAATATAGTGCACTCCTGCCGTTCACCAGTGACGCAGCGCAGCACTGTGACTTGCTTCGCTGCCCTGCGCACTAAACTCATAAACAGGGTCCTTGTTGTTTTACAACAGGTGACACTTCAAAACCAACAATGCATATGTTATTCCAATTCTATCCACGCTGTGCTTTATGGTTTTTAATTGGGGCTTCCAGTTTGATGGTATTTTACCATTTCCGTCTGTATTTATCCATATTTATTTTCTGGCCATCTAATTAGTATTCATCCATATTTATTTCGTGGTTTGCAAAAAATGAAGTAAAAAATGGTACATCTCCACATTTATTTAACTGGTAAACATGCACTCATATTTTGATGCCTGTCGCATTGCAGCAAACTGAGCAGCCATTTATAGGTAAATATTAGCATTATACTACAAATACATGTTAGCATATGCCTGTATTTAAAGACATCTAACTTGTGTTTTTTAACTCCCCTGCTGGCTATTTGCTGATTGGTTGTCTTGGAATTCACAACAGACAGCATGGAAAGTTACTCATTAGAAGCACAATTTTCAGTATTTTTCCAGTTTTAAAAATAATTACAGACAGGAAACACATATTTTTTGTCTGTATTTATCTGTATAAATCAGTAAAAACTGAAAACTGGGAGCTTTATTTTTTGAATCAATGTGAAGTTTAGCTCTTTTTTCATTTTATATTTCATGTCAGCAGAAATCCCACATCCCGATCACGTTACAACACCACAGAACAATATAACTGTGTGCATATTCACATATGTATATATCGAGTCAATGGCGCACTGGCCTTTGGAGGAGAGAGAGCTGGCCTGGGTCGCACCGTTTACCTCACGGCTGCTACTCTGTGGTAGGAGGGGGAGTAAAGCCCTAGTTGCCCGGTTAAGAAACTTATGAGCCTGGGATGATGGTGGCCAGCCCTCCATGACCACTTCACAGGGCACTGTGCATTTGTGGAGACACACTGATGGCCCCATTTATGGGATATTGGCGTAGGGAACCTGGATGCACTGTGCTACCCTACGCCAAAGTGAGAGGGCAGGAAAGCACCGTATTCATGCAATACGGTGCATGCCTTTCTTTTCCCCTGCACTGGTGCTGTTTTGGCAGCGCAGCACCAACGTAGGCACCCTTGAACCATGGTGCGTGGGTGCCTACGTTACATGCAGGGTTGTTTTTGTGCAGGAAGGGGCATCTAACAATCCTAAGAGGCATTTTCCTCTTTCAGCACACATAGACAAAAAAAACGGGAGGCGTGTGGATTTGGCGCTTCCACAGGTTTACATGATTTTGTAAATCTGGGACAGTGTCAAAATCCATGGCTGCTCCATGGGAAAACCCACTGCAACATGCATGGAACACCTCACGGGCGCAGAGTCAGGCGACGCAGTGATTTGAGCTTCATCCCCTTACTCAAGATTTATGAGGCCACTCAAAGAACGCCACTCAGGGTGGCTCTCCGTGTCTTCATAAATCTTTATGCGAGCCCTGTGTCACGCACGTACCACTTTACATGGTCAAAAGGGGGACGCGGCGCTCTCATGAATAGGCCCTGGAGTGTGCAGAGACACTCTGAATGTGCAGAGAGATCAGGAGACGTTTGCAGGTGAATGGGGAACCGCGTAGAGCATCTTTGGAGCGTCATTCAAGAAAACACAACTGCGTATTCCTGCTGCTTTAAATATGAAAGATTCCTTGCACACGCATGTCGCGGCGTGCAATAATAGTGTCCGTAATAAAATCTGATATTGTTTTTGTATGAACCAGAAGTGTTCACCAGCCGTAATATACACGCTGAGGTTCATGATTCCCGTCGGCCTCGAAGCCCCCGTACTCCCGGTAGTACGTCTATGCATGTCCTGCTGCTAGTAATATACACTCCGAGGTTGATGATTCCCGTCAGCCTCGAAGCCCTCGTACTCCCGGTAGTACGTCTGTGCATGTCCTGCTGTCAGTAATATAAACTCCGAGGTTCATGATTCCCGTCGGCCTTGAAGCCCTCGTACTCCCGGTAGTATGCCTGTGCATGTCCTGCTGCTAGTAATATACATGCTAAGGTTCATGATTCCCGTCGGCCTCGAAGCCCTCGTACTCCCGGTAGTATGTCTGTGCATGTCCTACTGCTAGTAATATACCCTCCGAGGTTCATGATTCCCGTCGGCCTCGAAGCCCTCGTACTACCGGTAGTACGTCTGTGCATGTCCTGCTGCTGGTAATATACATGCTAAGGTTCATGATTCCCGTCGGCCTCGAAGCCCCCGTACTCCCGGTAGTACGTCTATACATGTCCTGCTGCTAGTAAAATACACTCCGAGGTTCATGATTCCCGTCGGCCTCGAAGCCCTCGTACTCCCGGTAGTACGTCTGTGCATGTCCTGCTGCTAGTAATATACACTCCGAGGTTCATGATTCCCGTCAGCCTCGAAGCCCTCATACTCCCGGTAGTACGCCTGTGCATGTCCTGCTGCTAGTAATATACATGCTAAGGTTCATGATTCCCGTCGGCCTCGAAGCCCTCGTACTCCCGGTAGTATGTCTGTGCATGTCCTGCTGCTAGTAATATACCCTCCGAGGTTCATGATTCCCGTCGGCCTCGAAGCCCTCGTACTACCGGTAGTACGTCTGTGCATGTCCTGCTGCTGGTAATATACATGCTAAGGTTCATGATTCCCGTCGGCCTCGAAGCCCTCGTACTCCGGTAGTACGTCTGTGCATGTCCTGCTGCTAGTAATATACACTCCGAGGTTCATGATTCCCGTCGGCCTCGAAGCCCTCGTACTACCGGTAGTACGTCTGTGCATGTTCTGCGGCTGCTAGTAATATACACTCCGAGGTTCATGATTCCCGTCGGCCTCGAAGCCCTCGTACTCCCGGTAGTACGTCTGTGCATGTCCTGCTGCTAGTAATATACACTCCGAGGTTCATGATTCCCGTCGGCCTCGAAGCCCTCGTACTCCCGGTAGTACGTCTGCGCATGTCCTGCTGCTAGTAATATACACTCCGAGGTTCATGATTCCCGTCGGCCTCGAAGCCAAGGTACTCCCGGTAGTACGTCTGCGTATGTCCTGCTGCTAGTAATATACACTCCGAGGTTCATGAGTCCCGTCGGCCTCGAAGCCCTCTTACTACCGGTAGTACGCCTGTGCATGTCCTGCTGCTAGTAATATACACTCCGAGGTTCATGATTCCTGTCGGCCTCGAAGCCCTCGTACTCCCGGTAGTACGTCTACGCATGTCCTGCTCCTAGTAATATACACTCCAAGGTTCATATTTCCCGTCGGCCTCGAAGCCATCTTACTCCCGGTAGTATGTCTGCGCATGTCCTGCTGCTAGTAATATACACTCCGAGGTTCATGATTCCCGTCGGCCTCGAAGCCCTCGTACTCCCGGTAGTACGTCTGCGCATGTCCTGCGGCTAGTAATATACATACTAAGGTTCATGATTCCCGTCGGCCTCGAAGCCCTCGTACTTCCGTTAGTACGTCTGCGCATGTCCTGCTGCTAGTAATATACACTCCAAGGTTCATGATTCCCGTCGGCCTCGAAGCCATGGTACTCCCGGTAGTACGTCTGTGCATGTCCTGCTGCTAGTAATATTCACTCCGAGGTTCGTGATTTCTGTCGGCCTCGAAGCCCTCGTACTCCCGGTAGTACGTCTGTGCATGTCCTGCTGCTAGTAATATTCACTCCGAGGTTCGTGATTTCTGTTGGCCTCGAAGCCCTCGTACTCCCGGTAGTACGTCTGCGCATGTCCTGCTGCTAGTAATATACATGCTGAGGTTCATGATTCCCGTCGCCCTCGAAGCCCTCGTACTCCCGGTAGTACGTCTGCGCATGTCCTGCTGCTAGTAATATACACTCCAAGGTTTATGATTCCCGTCGGCCTCGAAGCCATGGTACTCCCGGTAGTACGTCTGTGCATGTCCTGCTGCTAGTAATATTCACTCCGAGGTTCATGATTCCTGTTGGCCTCAAAGCCCTCGTACTCCCGGTAGTACGTCTGCGCATGTCTTGCTGCTAGTAATATACACTCCGAGGTTCATGATTCCTGTCGGCCTCGAAGCCCTCGTACTCCCGGTAGTACATCTGCGCATGTCCTGCTGCTAGTAATATACACTCCAAGGTTCATGATTCCCGTCGGCCTCGAAGCCATGGTACTCCCGGTAGTACGTCTGTGCATGTCCTGCTGCTAGTAATATTCACTCCGAGGTTCATGATTCCTGTCGGCTTCGAAGCCCTCATACTCCCGGTAGTACGTCTGCGCATGTCCTGCTGCTAGTAATATACATACTAAGGTTCATGATTCCCGTCGGCCTCGAAGCCATGGTACTCCCGGTAGTACGTCTGTGCATGTCCTGTTGCTAGTAATATACATGCTAAGGTTCATGATTCTCGTCGGCCTTGAAGTCATCGTACTCCCGGTAGTACGTCTGTGCATGTCCTGCTGCTAGTAATATACACTCCAAGGTTCATGATTCCTGTCGGCCTCGAAGCCATGGTACTCCCGGTAGTACGTCTGTGCATGTCCTGTTGCTAGTAATATACATGCTAAGGTTCATGATTCCCGTCGGCCTCGAAGCCATCGTACTCCCGGTAGTACGTCTGTGCATGTCCTGCTGCTAGTAATATACATGCTACGGTTCATGATTCCCGTCGGCCTCGAAGCCCTCGTACTCCTGGTAGTACGTCTGTGCATGTCCTGCTGCTAGTAATATACATGCTACGGTTCATGATTCCCGTCGGCCTCGAAGCCCTCGTACTCCCGGTAGTACGTCTGCGCATGTCCTGCGGCTAGTAATATACACTCCAAGGTTCATGATTCCCGTCGGCCTCGAAGCCATCGTACTCCCGGTAGTACGTCTGTGCATGTCCTGCTGCTAGTAATATACACTCCAAGGTTCATGATTCCCGTCGGCCTCGAAGCCATCGTACTCCCGGTAGTACGTCTGTGCATGTCATGCTGCTAGTAATATACATGCTAAGGTTTATGATTCCCGTCGGTCTCGAAGCCCTCTTACTCCCGGTAGTACGTCTGCGCATGTCCTGCTGCTAGTAATATACACTCCAAGGTTCATGATTCCCGTCGGCCTCGAAGCCATCGTACTTCCGGTAGTACGTCTGTGCATGTCCTGCTGCTAGTAATATGCATGCTAAGGTTTATGATTCCCGTCGGCCTCGAAGCCCTCTTACTCCTGGTAGTACGTCTGCGCATGTCCTGCTGCTAGTAATATACATGCTAAGGTTCATGATTCCCGTCGGCCTCGAAGCCCTCGTACTCCCGGTAGTACGTCTGCGCACGTCCTGCTGCTAGTAATATACATGCTAAGGTTCATGATTCCCGTCGGCCTCGAAGCCCTCTTACTCCCGGTAGTACGTCTGCGCATGTCCTGCTGCTAGTAATATACATGCTAAGGTTCATGATTCCCGTCGGCCTCGAAGCCCTCGTACTCCCGGTAGTACGTCTGGGCATGTCCTGCTGCTAGTAATATACATGCTAAGGTTCATGATTCCCGTCGGTCTCGAAGCCCTCGTACTCCCGGTAGTAAGTCTGCGCATGTCCTGCTGCTAGTAATATACATGCTAAGGTTCATGATTCCCGTCGGCCTCGAAGCCATGGTACTCCCGGTAGTACGTCTGCGCATGTCCTGCTGCTGCTAGTAAAGCGTGGCCTCCGACTCAATGTTGGCGAGCGGGAGCCTGAGTTTGGGAGACTTGTGACTTCAGCAGTAAGTTTATGTATCTTTATCTTCATTTCAAGGGCTCCCCTCCCTGTGACGACCCCCCCTCCTGCTCGTTACGTAGTTTCATTAATGTAACAGTTTCTGTCACGTGTTTACGCTTCATAGATTCGTATTGACAGAATCGTGCATTACAACCATTCCCTGCTGCATAGATTTGAGCATAGCTTGCTCCCACTGGCTATTTGAGCGGTGGCTCTGGTCGCTTGAAATGACCAGTGTCACCTTCTTATGTGCGGTGCCTTTTGCTATTTTTGCATCAAACGCACGTTAAACTTTTATGTCTCCCGATGTGTTGTGTTTCATTTTACTTACTGTAAACGACCCTCCTCTAAACTCTCGCCTTCCAGACATAGCAGATATTGCTTTAAAAATCACGCTTTTGCTTTTATCGCTGTTCCTCGTGGCGAAGTGTTCCTGGTGGCATTTGTAATCCCATGTAGACTTATCTGTGCCCCTGTGGGTGTGAGCGCAGAGAAGACACCGTCACCCACACACACGTGACACCACCTGGGCAGAGAGCATCTTCAAACTTTTCAAAATCAATGGTCGATTCTATAAATGTACATCAGGGGAGCCAACATGCACCCCAGACTAAGACCATATAACGCAGGGAGTTTCTCTGTGATAGCAGCAACGTGCATACTTTCTAGAGACCCAAAGAAAAGTTAATTTATACTAAATCGTTGGCCTATAGAATCTCTGGACCGCTTCATCTTTGCAGGGAACACACTTGTCCAAGATTACCTACAATGTCAGTATGTTATCAATGTCCCCTGCAGGGTGCACAGTCGCGTCCCCTGTCCTGAGTGCCCAACTACAGGTATCTGGTATCCTGTGTTTGGGGGGTTTTAGGCTCCACCCTCAAACACATCTCCAAATAAAACACACACGCGAGAGGCTAAGCCTTCAGCACCCCGCTACTCGAACAAACCAGGGCATCTGCGTGAGGTGAGAGGCCCCCTTAGAAATGCACACTTGCACACACATGTACATGACGCAGGAGCAGCCCGATGATGACACGATACATACTGAGGGGTATGTGATTCACGACATCCTGATGGTTGTGTGAGGGCCACAATATCCATAAATCAATAACTCTCCTAGAACATTACATGGTCTGTCTCACCCATCTTTAGGAACAGCTTTGTTACTTTTTTTGTACACACATGTATGGCCCATGTCTCATTATAATAGCATCTTCCCATTGCAAATACTATTTTCCTATTGCCCACAAGCAGTGCTTGCTTAATTTGAGCCGGTGCGCGCACAAGCACTTAATAGTCAGCATCAGCTCTAGTGATAGTCCGCCACATGGTGGCGCTGTCTGCCCAATTTTGAGATGCGCATATCCGTTAAAAAAAGAATGCCTGCCGCTCAAGCCATTATTATGACAGTGGGTGGTCTGTAATAGTGTGCATTGTCGCACTCGTAGGAGCGTCATGATTGGTACTTGTGTCACTGGCAGCGTTGGCAGGGGCATGGGTGGTGGAAACTGGAGCGGCCTCCAGAGAAGGGCCCTGGCACTTATAAAGCACCGTCCTCGAGCGCTCAGGTTACCCCTCTGGGGGCATTTTGTGCAATAAAAACGCGGAACAGGACAACTGACGCTGCCGGAATCTTCCCTGGTGTCCTTGTGATATCACCACTGCAGTGTGACACGCCCAAGAGCAGCGACGCGTAATGCACTTTCACTGGGTCGGTGACACCAGCCTTCGGGCCCAGGTTATTTCCAGGACCGGGTCCGTCGTGTAAATTGCTCGAGTGTTGTGAAATGCTGCACCTGTTCTGAATTTAAAATGTACACTAACTGGCCGATGCGACGAGTTTTACACTCACCAGTCAGTGCAAACGTCATTTCTTTCGCTAGTTTTCAGTACAATTGTCACTATTAATTTGCCCTGCGCCACCAACCCCAAAGTCTCTAAAATCCTAGTGAAATGTCGGGTGCTCTGCAGACACAAAGGCGGTGATGAGACGCCTCTCAGTGGGGGTAGAACACACTGCCCTGCTTATATCCAAGGGAGGGGCTTCGAGCAGAGCGAGGGTGGGGGTGGGGGCCGTGGGGGGCTCCCTTCAGGATCCCTCCTCCCCCTGCTCTTTATTCCAGGCAGGGGTTGTGTTCGGAGGCCTGTAGGGGGCACCAGTTCTGCACACACCACCTGCGGGCACACAAGAGATGCGGGGATCGATGGGAGGAGGGGCACTGAAACCCGGAGCGGGTGATTCATTCTGACAGCCCAGGAGAGTGCGGGGGACCGAGTGAAGGAAGGGCCGGACACACAGTCCGACCCCTGCAGTCTAGAGACAGCCTCAAGACACATCTGTACACAGCAGCAGGGTCAGGCTCGTCACATCTGTACACAGCAGCAGACCCTGTCTCATGTCACATCTGTACACAGCAGCAGGCTCAGTCTCATATCACATCTGTACAAAGGGTAGACTCAGCTTCACGTCACATATGCACACAGCAGACTCAGTCTCAAGTCACAGCTGTACACAGTGACAGACTGTCTCAAGTCACATCCGTACACAGCAGCATATCCTCCTGTCACATCTGTACACAGCAGCAGATCCTCCTGTCACACAGCAACAGACTCAGTCTCATGTCACATCTGTATTCGCAAAAGAAACAATTGATGGACGGAATGCTGGACAATGCAAACATTCACCCCCAGTCACAAAGATCTGGGTTTAATCCATCATTCTTTTGATCACCACCCAGCCCAGTTTGGACCCAGCCATATGCAAAACAGTCCTGACCCTGCGCCCAATGGGAACAGTCCAGCTCGAAATGCAAAGCCAGGTCCTCCCTGGACCGGAAACAAGGATCCTGGGGCCGGTATACAGCAGCAGAATCAGGCTCAAGTCACATCTGTACACAGCAGCAGAATCAGTCTCAAGTCACATCTGTACACAGCAGCAGAACCAGTCTCAAGTCACATCTGTACACAGCGACAGACTCTCTCATGTCACACCAGTATACAGCAGCAGACTGAGGCTTGTGTCACAACTGTACATAGTGTAGACTCAGTCTCACGTCACATCTGTACACATCAGTAGACCAAGCCTGAAGTCACATCTGCACACAGCAGCAGACTCAGGCTCATGTCACATCTGTACATAACAGCAAAATCAGGCTCAAGTCACATCTGTACACAGCGACAGACTGTCTCATGTCACACAGGTATATAGCAGCAGACTCAGGTTCACGTCACATCTGTACATAGTCTAAACTCAGTCTCACGTCACATCTGTACACAGCAGCAGACCAAGTCTGAAGTCACATCTACACACAGCAGCAGACTCAGGCGCATGTCACATCTGTACACAGCAGCAGACTGTATCATGTCACATCTATACACAGCAGCAGACAGTCTCAATCGCATCTGTACACAGCAGCAGACTCAGTCTCATGTCACAACGGTACACAGCAGCAGACTCAGTCTTACGTCGCATCTGTACCAGCAGACTCAGTCTCATGTCACATCTGTACACAGCAGCAGTCTAAGACACATCTGTACATAGCAGTAGACCCAATCTCAAGTCACATCTGTACAGTGCTAGAGACCCAGTCACAAGTCACATCATTACATAGCAGCAGGCTAAGTCTCACGTCACATCTGTACATAGCAGTCTCACTCTCAAATCACATCAGTACACAGTAGAAGGCTCAGTCTGATGTCACATCTGTACACAGTAGTCTCACTCTCATTTCACATCTGTACACAGCAGCAGGCTCAGTCTCGCGTCACATTTGTACACAGTAGCTGAGCCTCCTATCACATCCGTACACAGCAGCAGACTCAGCCTGACATCACATCTGTACCCAGCAGCAGACTCAGTCTCCTATCACATCCGTACACAGCAGCAGACTCAGCCTGACATCACATCTGTACCCAGCAGCAGACTCAGTCTCCTATCACATCCGTACGCAGCAGCAGACTCAGCCTGACATCACATCTGTACCCAGCAGCAGACTCAGTCTAACATCACATATGTACGCAGCAGCAGGCTCAGTCCCACGTCCAGACTCAGTCTTATGTCACATCTGTACACAGCAGAAGACTGAGGCTCAGGTCACATCTGTACACAGCAGCAGACTCAGTCTCATGTCACATCTGTACAGAGTAGTAGACTATCACATCTGTACACAGCAGCAGACTGAGTCTTATGTCACATCTGTACACAGCAGTAGACTCAGCCTCACGTCACATCTGTACACAGCAGTAGACTCAGTCTAGCATCACATATGTACGCAGCAGACTCAGTCACACGTCATATCTGTACACAACAGTAGACTCACTCTGACATTACATCTGTACACAGCAGCAGACTCAGTCTCCTGTCACATCTGTACACAGCAACAGACTCATGTCACATCTGTACACAGCAGCAGACTAATCTCAAGCCACATCTGTACACAGCAGCAGACACAGTCTCACGCCATATCTGTACACACCATCAGACTCAGTCTTATGTCACATCTGTGCACAGCAAAAGACTGAGGCTCAAATCATACCTATACACAGCAGCAAACTCAGTCTCACGCCATATCTGTACACACCATCAGACTTGTTCTTATGTCACTTCTGTACACAGCAATGGACTCAGCCTCACGTCACATCTGTACACAGCAGCAGACTCAGTCTTATGTCACATATGTACACAGCAGACTCAGTCACACGTCATATCTGTACACAACAGTAGACTCACTCTGACGTTACATCTGTACACAGCAGCAGACTCAGTCTCCTGTCACATCTGTACACAGCAGCAAACTCAGTCTCAAGTCAGATCTGTACACAGCAGCAGACTCAGTCTAACGTTGCATATGTACACAACAGTAGAATCAGTCTGATGTCACATCTGTGCACAGCAGAAGACTGAGGCTCAGGTCACATCTGTACACTGCAGCAGACTCGGTCTCACGCCATATCTGTACACACCATCAGACTCAGTCTTATGTCACATCTGTGCACAGCAGTAGACTCAGCCTCACGTCACATCTGTACACAGCAGCAGACTCCATCACACGTCATATCTGTACACAACAGTAGACTCACTCTGACGTTACATCTGTACACAGCAGCAGACTCAGTCTCCTGTCACATCTGGACACAGCAGCAAACTCAGTCTCAAGTCAGATCTGTACACAGCAGCAGACTCAGTCTAACGTCCCATATGTACACAACAGTAGAATCAGTCTGATGTCACATCTGTGCACAGCAGAAGACTAGGGCTCAGGTCATATCTGTACACTGCAGCAGACTCAGTCTCACGCCTTATCTGTACACACCATCAGACTTAGTCTTATGTCACATCTGTACACACCTGTGTACCTTACAATTATGTGCATCTAGAAAGACAATCACATGTCCTCCATGTGCATCCACACAGCCAGTCTCAGACAGCAGAGGTGAGACAAACCTCACAGCTTCAGATCTTCACGAGACACAACTGTACAAACAGTCCCACATCTTGAAAGTCCCAGCCTGAGACATTCTAATATCTTTTGTGTAAGCCACTCTAGACTGTGGCACACCTTCTCTAGACCACTCGAGGGACAGTCTGGCATCTCGTGTATACAGCTTTAGACATTCTAACATGTGTGTGTACCCCTCTAGACAGAGTATCACATCTTGTGTGCATACAACTCGAGTGAGGTCATGCATCGCGTGTATGCATAGCTCTAGAACCGCAGTCTCACCACATGTTTATATAGCTCTAGGGACAGTCATGCACTTCATGTACATATAGCTTAAAGCAGTGTCCCACCTCGTCTATATAGAGCTCCAGAGACGGTCACGCATTTCGTGTACCCTTAGCTCTAGAGGCAGTGTCCTACCTCGTCTACCTAGAGCTCTAGAGACAGTCACGCATCTCGCGTATGCACACTCTAGAAGCAGTGTCCCACCTCGTCTATATAGAGCTCCAGAGACGGTCACGCATCTCGTGTACCCTTAGCTCTAGAGGCAGTGTCCTACCTCGTCTACCTAGAGCTCTAGAGACAGTCACGCATCTCGCGTATGCACACTCTAGAAGCAGTGTCCCACCTCGTCTATATAGAGCTCAAGAGACGGTCACGCATCTCGTGTACGCATAGGTCTAGGGGCAGTGTCCCGCCTCCTCTATATAAAGCTCAAGAGACCGTCACGCATCTCGTGTATGCACAACTCTAGAGGCAGTGTCCCACCTCGTCTACATAGAGCTCCAGAGACGGTCACGCATCTCACGTACGCATAGCTCCAGAGCCAGTGTCCCACCTCTTCTATATAGAGCTCTATGGACGGTCACGCATCTCGAGTATGCGTAGGTCTAGACGCTGTGTCCCACCATCTCGTGTACATAGACGCCTCGTCAATATAGAGTTCTGGGGATGGCCTCATATCTTGTGTACAAAGACTCATCATAAGGATTTCTGGGGGCCACGTAAGCATGTTTTGAGACCCACTCACTATGTGGAACAACTTTGAAGTTATAACAGTTTCCTCTAATTAATGTCTTCATGACGCCAAACAATATTAAACTATATGTTAAACTTTCAGAAACCAGGACACATAAACACAACTAAGGCTCAAGCCACCCACTGTCCAGCAGCCAAAGCCGAAACAAGCAGTGATAAAGTCATTTCTTTTTACGCTCTGATCCACATTTCTTGACTTGTAACAATATTTTATGTGGAATTTAGAGTCAATATAATATAGACATGGTAAGGGTGGCTTAGTGGATGTTTAGTGGCACAGTGTAAACTGAAAAAAGGCACATGTACATGTCCCTTAAAACTGTAGCTGTATTTGCCAGACATCATCATCACATATAATTCCTCATTCACAACCGTTCTTCCCGCTCAAGAGTGAGAATACAAGCACTGCCTGAAGGATTTTCACCATTCCAGGGGGCAAAATCAGATCTTTTTCTCTTCAATTCTTTTCCCCTGCCTTGTCCGCAGCCTGGTAGCCCCCTTCCTCCCCTCCCTCCCGACACGTCTTCTACCACTTGTGTATCTAAAGTGGGTGTGTGTACACGCACCTACACGCACCTCCTACCACTGCTGCATCCTGTATGTCTCTTCCCTTCTTTGACTGCACAGGAGGGCAAAGAGGGTCCTTTATGGCGTATAACACAAAGCGTCTGTTCCTAGCAGACATGCACCTCCTGGACTCCCTTACTGTCTGAGTGTAATGTATGAGTGCAAAACTGAGCATTCGATGTGTAGGCCAACGACAAGGCTGGGGTAAAGCCAGAGAACGTCCATGTCCCTGGGGTACAGAGCAGGACTTCTGGGGTAGTCTGTGCAGCCATGGTTATCCTTATCTGCAGAACACAGGCAGCCTGGGGGGTGGGGAGGGGGTTTCAGCAGCTCGGAACTGGTGTCTGTGGGGAGCTGGGGTTTGTGTCCGCCCTCACACACCATGTGTCTGTGTCTGAGATCCCCTTGTAGGCAGGTGCAGTGAGTGACTGCACCCACCTGCAAGGGGATGTATTGGGGATCCATGGGACCCCCTTGCCCCCCTCCAGAGGATGCAGGCGGGTTGCCAGATAAAATTGGTTCGTCTCACTTTTTCCTTGACCATATTGTGTAATTTTGGGAAACCCCTTCACCTCATTGTGTCTCAGACACCTAGTTTGCTAAAATGTGAACAGATATATCAATAACTGAGCAAGGGAGGGGGTGGGGGCAAGGCAACACAGACAATGGCTGGTGGGAGGGCGGTGGTAACACAGACAATGGCTGGTGGGAGGGCGGTGGTAACACAGACAATGGCTGGTGGGAGGGCGGGGGCAAGGCAACACAGACAATGGCTGGTGGGAGGGCGGTGGTAACACAGACAATGGCTGGTGGGAGGGCGGTGGTAACACAGACAATGGCTGGTGGGAGGGCGGTGGTAACACAGACAATGGCTGGTGGGAAGGTGATGGCAACACAGACAATGGCTGGTGGGAGGGCGGGGGCAAGGCAACACAGACAATGGCTGGTGGGAGGGCGGGGGCAAGGTAACACAGACAATGGCTGGTGGGAGGGCGGGGGCAAGGTAACACAGACAATGGCTGGTGGGAGGGCGGGGGCAAGGCAACACAGACAATGGCTGGTGGGAGGGCGGGGGCAAGGCAGACAATGGCTGGTGGGAGGGCGGGGGCAAGGCAACACAGACAATGGCTGGTGGGAGGGCGGGGGCAAGCAACACAGACAATGGCTGGTGGGAGGGCGGGGGCAAGCAACACAGACAATGGCTGGTGGGAGGGCGGGGGCAAGGCAACACAGACAATGGCTGGTGGGAGGGCGGGGGCAAGCAACACAGACAATGGCTGGTGGGAGGGCGGGGGCAAGGCAACACAGACAATGGCTGGTGGGAGGGCGGGGGCAAGGCAGACAATGGCTGGTGGGAGGGCGGGGGCAAGGCAACACAGACAATGGCTGGTGGGAGGGCGGGGGCAAGGCAACACAGACAATGGCTGGTGGGAGGGCGGGGGCAAGGCAGACAATGGCTGGTGGGAGGGCGGGGGCAAGGCAACACAGACAATGGCTGGTGGGAGGGCGGGGGCAAGGCAACACAGACAATGGCTGGTGGGAGGGCGGGGGCAAGGCAGACAATGGCTGGTGGGAGGGCGGGGGCAAGGCAACACAGACAATGGCTGGTGGGAGGGCGGGGGCAAGGCAGACAATGGCTGGTGGGAGGGCGGGGGCAAGGCAACACAGACAATGGCTGGTGGGAGGGCGGGGGCAAGGCAGACAATGGCTGGTGGGAGGGCGGGGGCAAGGCAACACAGACAATGGCTGGTGGGAGGGCGGGGGCAAGGCAACACAGACAATGGCTGGTGGGAGGGCGGGGGCAAGGCAGACAATGGCTGGTGGGAGGGCGGGGGCAAGGCAACACAGACAATGGCTGGTGGGAGGGCGGGGGTAAGGCAACACAGACAATGGCTGGTGGGAGGGCGGGGGCAAGGCAACACAGACAATGGCTGGTGGGAGGGCGGGGGCAAGGCAACACAGACAATGGCTGGTGGGAGGGCGGGGGCAAGGCAACACAGACAATGGCTGGTGGGAGGGCGGGGGCAAGGCAACACAGACAATGGCTGGTGGGAGGGCGGGGGCAAGGCAGACAATGGCTGGTGGGAGGGCGGGGGCAAGGCAACACAGACAATGGCTGGTGGGAGGGCGGGGGCAAGGCAGACAATGGCTGGTGGGAGGGCGGGGGCAAGGCAACACAGACAATGGCTGGTGGGAGGGCGGGGGCAAGGCAGACAATGGCTGGTGGGAGGGCGGGGGCAAGGCAACACAGACAATGGCTGGTGGGAGGGCGGGGGCAAGGCAGACAATGGCTGGTGGGAGGGCGGGGGCAAGGCAACACAGAGAATGGCTGTTGGGGGAAAGCAACACAGACAATGGCTGGTGGGAGGGCGGGGGCAAGCAACACAGAGAATGGCTGTTGGGGGAAAGCAACACAGACAATGGCTGGTGGGAGGGCGGGGGCAAGCAACACAGAGAATGGCTGGTGGGAGGTCGGGGGCAAGGCAACACAGACAATGGCTGGTGGGAGGGTGGGGGCAAGGCAACACAGACAATGGCTGGTGGGAGGTCGGGGGCAAGCAACACAGAGAATGGCTGTTGGGGGAAAGCAACACAGACAATGGCTGGTGGGAGGGCGGGGGCAAGCAACACAGAGAATGGCTGGTGGGAGGTCGGGGGCAAGGCAACACAGACAATGGCTGGTGGGAGGGCGGTGGTAACACAGACAATGGCTGGTGGGAGGGCGGTGGTAACACAGACAATGGCTGGTGGGAGGGTGGGGGCAAGGCAACACAGACAATGGCTGGTGGGAGGTCGGGGGCAAGCAACACAGAGAATGGCTGTTGGGGGAAAGCAACACAGACAATGGCTGGTGGGAGGGCGGGGGCAAGCAACACAGAGAATGGCTGGTGGGAGGTCGGGGCAAGCAACACAGAGAATGGCTAGTGGGAGGGCGGGGGCAAGCAACACAGAGAATGGCTAGTGGGAGGGCGGGGGCAAGCAACACAGACAATGGCTGGTGGGAGGGCGGGGGCAAGGCAACACAGATAATGGCTGGTGGGAGGGCGGTGGTAACACAGACAATGGCTGGTGGGAGGGTGGTGGTAACACAGACAATGGCTGGTGGGAGGGTGGGGGCAAGCAACACAGACAATGGCTGGTGGGAGGTCGGGGGCAAGGCAACACAGACAATGGCTGGTGGGAGGGAAGGGGCAAGCAACACAGACAATGTCTGGTGGGAGGGTGGGGGCAAGGCAACAATGGCTGGGGGAGGGTGGGAGAAAGCAGATGGACTGGGGAAGAACATGGAGGGGGGAGTGCAAGAGAGTTGGCTGGAAAAACACACACTTTGGTAGAGCGCCTAAATCAAAAGAAATAAGTAGCACCTAAAAACAAGCATTGGCATAGCCAATAGGTCTCGCCTTTGGGACCTTATAAGTGTTTAGCCATGCAACAGTTGCATAACTAAACACTTATAAGGTCCCAAAAGCGAGACCTATTGGCTATGCCAATGCTTGTGTTAACTGCTGCAATCTATTGAAGCCTCGCGATCAATTATGAAAGCGGTGGTAACACAGACAATGGCTGGTGGGAGGGCGGTGGTAACACAGACAATGGCTGGTGGGAGGGTGGGGGCAAGCAACACACACAATGGCTGGTGGGAGGTCGGGGGCAAGCAACACAGACAATGGCTGGTGGGAGGGTGGGGGAAAGCAACACAGACAATGGCTGGTGGGAGGGCGGGGGCAAGCAACACAGAGAATGGCTGGTGGGAGGGCGGGGGCAAGCAACACAGAGAATGGCTAGTGGGAGGGCGGGGGCAAGCAACACAGACAATGGCTGGTGGGAGGGCGGGGGCAAGCAACACAGAGAATGGCTAGTGGGAGGGCGGGGGCAAGCAACACAGACAATGGCTGGTGGGAGGGCAGGGGCAAGGCAACACAGATAATGGCTGGTGGGAGGGCGGTGGTAACACAGACAATGGCTGGTGGGAGGGTGATGGTAACACAGACAATGGCTGGTGGGAGGGTGGGGGCAAGCAACACAGACAATGGCTGGTGGGAGGTCGGGGGCAAGGCAACACAGACAATGGCTGGTGGGAGGGCAGGGGCAAGCAACACAGACAATGTCTGGTGGGAGGGTGGGGGCAAGGCAACAATGGCTGGGGGGGGGGTGGGGGAAAGCAGATGGACTGGGGAAGAACATGGAGGGGGGAGTGCAAGAGAGTTGGCTGGAAAAACACACACTTTGGTAGAGCGCCTAAATCAATCAGGTCAAGCAGCACCCTCCTAGGGCTGGTCAAGCAGTGCCCTCCCAGGGCTGGTCAAGCAGCACCCTCCCGGGGCTGGTCAAGCAGCACCCTCCCAGGACTGGTTGCTGTTCCCAGCCCGGCCCTGAATGTGAATAAGATTGGACAACGCCAAGGATGTTGTACTCCGAGAGAAGGAAACACATCCTGCTCATTACCCACCTGGTGCACATAGGCGGCTGCTCTAAAATAAGGTTTGGTTGTAGCTTTTTACTAGGTTTAAAATGAAGCCCAGCAGCTATTGCTTGTAAAACCCTCAGGTTCAAAACAAGTGACAGGCATTGTCTATTGCCTCTTCTCCAATGCGTAGCTCGTGAGCTACTGCTCGGGCTCAATCTACATGCGAGTAGCTCTCCTATGTGCAGCCCAGCCTACTAAGGTGGATGTTTTTGCTGGTATACATTAACATATGTATACCAAAACTGAAAAGGGAGTATCTAAGATGAAATAGCTGATGTTTGGAGAAACACTGTTGAACTTCCAAAGTATATTTAAAGATGGAATTTGAGTGATGTCATGTAGCGCAGAGGAGGCTTGATTATGCGTATTATAACCTTAGTGCCAGGGCATTGCAGCGAGGGCTGGTATGTGTTACTCATGTAGAGGCATTCCAAAGTGATAAACCTCGTTTGCATTACTGCTGGCAACCCTGCCCGATGCACTGACGTGAACACTGCTTACAATGTTACACGAGGTGGCCACGGATATAATCTTGACTTATGTGGGCACTAGACAACACGAATAATAGCAGTAGCTCAGCATGATTTTCATTAAACATAAGTAGCTCTCATTACAGTCCTTCACACATCTACTGCCTAGCAGAAAGACAACAAGCATTTGCAATGCAATAGGTCTCGCAATAAATATTAATAGCTTCAATTCTCACAAATGCAAGACCTATTGAATTGCAAATATTGTTTGTTTGCAAGTGCCCCATGCCGCGCTTGCTCTAAATAGAGGCCACGCCCCTTTCTTTAGACGAGCTGCGTCTAAAGCAATAGGTGTCGCATTTGCTAGAGTTTAATCTATTAGCATTTGCAATGACAATATCTCAAACACTCCTAAACGTGAAACCTATGGTGGCCGCCATCTTTCCAGCTGCTTGGAAAGTGAATGCGGGCAGGTAACGCTGAATGTTGCTGCATAGCACGTCGTGCCTGCAGTAAAACAAAACTCACTGAAGAAATAGTGCTTACAGACTAAATAACACAGACGGTGTAACAACAGAAGTAAAAGGGTCAGTCCTCATGGGCGGTTACAAATGAAGACAAAGTGGTACTAAGGAGGGACTAACAAGCCGATCACCCAATCAGAAGCCAGGATTTACAAACGACAATGACACAAGCCAATGACAAATATGGGCGGAGAGTGGGTGGTGCTTCAAGTCGATACCTGAATACAGCATACCTAGCAGAGCAGCGCTTACAGTGCCCAGGCTTGACCTAAAAACAATACCGGGCCACGACTCGATTAGCATGAACACAAACGTTTTTCTCAAAACACTGTAAAACATTTGGGTCTGTTTGGATCTGAGTTTTCCTCATAATTCACTGGAAACGTGGCTATTGTTCAACATCTGCACGCACCTCCTGGCTCAGCGTCTTGAGCAATATTAAATGAACTTCAAAATGTAGTACAAAATTGAAATTCACTTCAGGCTGAAAAACAGGCCTGAGAATCAGGGAAAGTTTACTTCATGCCTATCCCATGTCTTTGTCATGATGGACAACATCCTCTTCATGTATCTAAACCCGGGATCAAATCAAGCTACACACGGTCCAGAAAATACCTGAAAAGCAAACCTCCCAAACTCCCTGTGTGAGTCATGGTGCAATGTGGATGGCTAATGAAGACCAGGAGGAAGCAGTCTCACCCTCGCAGATCAGAATCTACCCTCTTACATTCCTACCAGAGTGCACTGTCCGGTCATCTCGATGTCCAGCGCTAAGAAGCATCCAAAAAGCAACCTGGAGCGCTTTAAAAAACTGCAAGCTAAGTCATTCGTGCTCTGGAAGGAAGAGCCCTATCCCTGGCTCTGCCGCAGTCCTGTCACGTGACTGATACGCCTTGTCCTGGCAGCCAAGTGGCAGATGAGGTTGTGCTACTGCTTTATGGAGCAATAATGGATTAAGTGGCGCCCCGGCCCTGACACGTGACCAGCCAGGTGTGGGTAACCCTGGCCATGTGACACCTTCAGTCTGACATGTTACTAACTCTGCTCCGCGTCATACATGTTAGGAGAGGTTGGTCCCGCCTCTGACCCTGCGGTATGGAGACCCCAGCTGTGCTTTTATATTGAAGTGGTCTCTTTGTGAGCAGCAGGTAAGTACCCGGATCACATCAGCAGGGTGCCGGAGTGTAGACGGTGCTAGGGTACTAGTTGCGTAGTACAACGCTGCACCAGACATAGCACTCTATGCTGATGTTATCATTTACCCATATTCATTTTTGAACACACTGATACACTTGTAATGGTTTTAACTATACAATACATCCATTGACTGTGCAGTGCTGTACATCAATATGATGACACTATTTCCTTAAATTAATTTTCTGTTTTCATGCAAGAAACACCATTTAAAAAATTAAGTGCAGAAAATATGAATGCATTTCAAATAGTACTCTGTGTAAAAAATGCCTGCATAGAACAGCAAAGGCGTCCCGTGTTATTGTTTCCCAAAATTCTCAGTAGAAGAGCCATCCCACGTCGTCAACAGAGGCTCCCAGGTTATCAGGTATGAGCAGATTAATAAACCCTGATAAATGGAAGTGGCCAGGGCGTTCATGCCGTGGATTCGCCCGCACTAGTGGACTCCGTGGATCTGCGCAATCAAATAAACGGAGGTGCTAAGAGTGCGTTAAAGCAACACACAGCATTCAGCAAAGCATGCATTTCTGTCCAGACCTCAGGCTACTCTGAGTTTTTATCAATTCTTTGGAGGTCTGGCCTGATAACTTTAGCTGCCTGCCTGGCTCTTGCAAATAATAGTACATACATACAGAGAGGAGCTATTAATACTGGTCAGTTCAAACAAGGCTCGTGACTCCACATAAGTTTTATCGAAACACAGAAAATATGTTTAAAGAGCAAAACGACTTGCTGCAAAAAAAGCATGGCAAAGTGAATAATGTAAAGCCACCTAGCGTATTTTAAAAGGAAACAAATACCTCCGGCCTAGCGCCGCGCTCAGAGACCCCCGGAGTATTGCACTCCTCCAGCAGCACCAGCACCAGCGGTCTTCTTTCTGAAGAGTCTCCGATAGAGGTCCCACCCTCACCATCAGGCAGTGCAAGGTGCACACTGCACCTTCACAGGACAAGCGGCCCCAGAATCTAGACAGATGCAACTGCGAGGTAAACACGCACAGAGGTGAGCCTGCAACCCAGGGGGGGCTGCACACATGTCTGTGAAAAGCTGCTGTTGTGAGACACAATAGCCTTTTAACTATCTCTGGGCTCCTTCGAGCACTAATCTCGGACCACCTGCATGAGCTGTCCAGTTCCTAACAATGGGCATCACTGACCAGGACCCTCGCCCTCCACAATCAAGGCGCAGCACATGATGATTTAACAGAAGAAGCTTCCCTTTTGTATTTACTTAGTATATGCCAATAGTCAGTTTGGATATTATATATTGTGAACCCGAGACCTAGAATCTACAGACCATTACACTGCAAGTATATAGTATGATAGTTTTTATTAAAAAAAATTTTACCTCATATTTATTTAAAATTATTACAATCAATGTTGCTATAAGTTTAGCAGCCACCATTAATTAATGGAATTCATATAATTGTCAATCATAAAAACACATATTCAACAATAATAATCACAATTACATACAATTGAAATGAACACTCAATAGATCATTTAAATCAACTGAACATAACAAAATTACAAATATAAAAAAACAACAGCAAATATAATTTGTGTCCTCTTGTCGACGCGTTTCGGTGCAATATCTTTTCATGAAAACACCATCTGGAAACCCCCGTGAGACGTTAGGCAGCGCGGTATAACGAGGTACTGGCCTGAGCTTGAATTTAATTGAAAGCCAAGAACCATAGTGATTGCGACACACAAAGTGAAACAAACGCAACACATTGAGTCTTAATGAAGAGCGAATAATTAATTAAAACCCAACTAAAGTTCAAATGCTTTTTGAACCAATAATCAAAAGCACAAGTACAAACATGAAGATAGTATTGAGGAGTCGTCGTTATTAACCATTTGAGCAACAACTTGGATTGTTTTTAATCGATATTGTGAGCTGTTTTAATGTGTTGGTCCTGAAGAAGGTGTTACATATTAGATATTGCACCGAAACGCGTCGACAAGAGGACACAAATTATATTTGCTGTTGTTTTTTTATATTTGTAATTTTGTTATGTTCAGTTGATTTAAATGATCTATTGAGTGTTCATTTCAATTGTATGTAATTGTGATTATTATTGTTGAATATGTGTTTTTATGATTGACAATTATATGAATTCCATTAATTAATGGTGGCTGCTAAACTTATAGCAACATTGATTGTAATAATTTTAAATAAATTTGAGGTAAAAAAATTTTTAATAAAAACTATCATACTATATACTTGCAGTGTAATGGTCTGTAGATTCTAGGTCTCGGGTTCACAATATATAATATCCAAACTGACTATTGGCATATACTAAGTAAATACAAAAGGGAAGCTTCTTCTGTTAAATCTTACATACCCGGTCCCTTTTGGTACACCTGGGAAACTCTCTCCTTTTTTGTCTATGATAGCAGCACATGATGATGTCATTTCTTATACCCTCTATCACTGCGCCCGCACAGCACTGTACCCAGTACATACATTCACGGGAGCAATATCACACCGGGCAGTTGTTTTCTATAATTCACAATAAATATATCAATTCAGCGACTTGCATATTTTAAAAAAAAGGGACCCTTAAGATGTTACATTCAGCATGAAATACACAAGGCCAGGCGAGCGAATCTTTTGTTCCCTAAAAACACCCCGAGGTTCTAGGGAAATGTGCCGACGTGGGCCAGCTGTCTGCTACTTTGTGGTGTAAACAGAGCACCTGGGAAGTATGGTAGGGTCAAAATACAGGGTAACGTTATATATTCGTATACACAAAAGAAATGGATGGGTGAATGAATGTATGTTTGGCTGGAGGAACTGATGGTATGGATAGATGGGTATGTGGGTACGTAGGTTGGTGACCGATTGGACACGTGGATGTATAATTAGAGGTGTTGAAATGGATGGGTGACTGAATGGATGCCAGAGTGGATGAATTGATGGTTGGTTGTATGGATGAATGGGCAAATGCATGGGTGGATGGATGGTTGGATGGGTATACGGATGGACTAGTGGATGATTGGGTGGATGTATGCATGGATGGGTGGAACAATGGGTGGATGAATGCATGCATGCCCACAGGACGGATCGATCTGTATCCCTGAATATAGTGGTTTCCTTTCCACTGGTTCTGTTCAGCGCCCTTCATTCTGTCTTTGCTGTGGTACACATTGCCACATGCTCATTTTTATGCAAAAAATAGTTTCACACACTACTTTTAAGGAAGGCAAGCTAAATAAAGGGCGTTGGTTTCTGCAATATAATTACATTGTACATTCACTAACTATAAATACGTCTTGGGGAGGGACTCGTACCTCTGCCCAGCCCCTGCCTCCACCCCCTCAGGTGCAGGCTCCACAGACACAGAGCGCCGCACTTGCACTTCTCATGCCAATGGCTTTCAATAATACTTTAAAAGTATTATTTAGCAGGTATTAAAAAGAGTATGTTTAATGAAAATCTATTAGCCTCGGGTCCTGGACACGAATTCTGGGCGGAGGGGTCGAGGATAAAGCGCACACAAAGGCTCCGAAGTTAGGACTCCCGCCTCCAGATGTGTCGAGACGCCGGTAGAACCCTGAACCCGGCGACCCGTCGTCATAAATATTTAATGCCAGAAAAAACACCAATTGAAAACCCTTAAACCTGCTCTGTTCCTATTGCCGCGATAGGAGTGAAGTGCTTCAGGGCAGGGGCGAGGTGGGTTCAAGAGCGCGGAATCTTGGCTGCCACACACGCAGTTCCGGCTCGCAATACTCACGCGGAGGGGGGGGGGGTGGAGGGGTTGTGGTTACCACGGGGGGGGGGAGGGGGGAGCTGGACAGTAATGAAAATAAATGTAAAACTAAACTTACCTTAATACCTTCCTCCCACTTCTTCCTCCAGATCATGTGCCACCCCTCCTGCTGCTCCCAGCCGGGCCTGCGTTAACCTAGGTAACCTAGGCAGCCTACCTCCCGCTCCCCTAAGCCAATCACGACGCTGCAATATTGGAGGCGGGCGGCGGCCGGCCGGGCGCCTGTAGGCCAGGGAGCGAAAGTGCCCAACTGTGCATGACTGGTTTGGTCGGCCCTGGGGGCGAACAAACAGTCATCACCAAAGACAGTGGGCTCGCCACGCCTCCCCTGCACTCAAGGAGGAACGCCTGCCCCTACCAGGCACTCCAGGCACTTCTGCTTTCTCGCTGTGTTTGACCATTTCATGTTTCTGCTTCTCACACTGAGAAAGCAGTGGGACAACGCCTCTATGGAAGAGCCGCCCCTGACATTCAGATGTTATTTACACGCCCCTCCAAAGCTGCTACGAGGCTAGCGACTCTTGAGTGGGTCGGGTCCTTCCTCACTGGAAGAACACAGGCGGTCCGCCTGGGGCCCTACACTGCCAAAAAAAACCCCACGTCTTGCGGAGTCCCCCAGGGCTCCTCTCTCTCTCCGCTTCTATTTAATCTATACCTCCGGCCACTGATTCAATCTCTTCTGAAATGGGACATCATTGTCTATAATTACGCCGATGACTTACAAATCATCCTTTCACTCAATTCACCACATGCCATTAAAACGTTCCATGCAGCCATGATTCACATCCAACTCTGGATGAACCAGAACCAATTGAAGCTGAACCCCGGAAAAACTGAGCTCCTCCTCCCTGGACTCAGTCACGCCCACTGGGGCCCACAGTTCTGGCCTCCGGAGCTTGGCTCTCCCCCTATCCCAGCAAAAACAGTAAAGAGCTTGGGTGTAATCATTGACGCCGAACTCTCCCTCAAATCCCAAGTTGGAGCGGTAGTCTCATCTTGCATGTACCAACTTCGGAGGATCCGTAAAGTCCGTCACCTTCTTCCCCCCGCGGCACTTACCCAAACTGTCATCTCACTTGTGCTTTCCCGATTGGACTTTTCTAACTCCATTTATCACGGTCTTCCACAATTCCTGTTACATCGCCTCCAAGTCGTCCAGAATCAAGCGGCCCGCTTGATTCATGGAACCCCCAGATGGCAATCAGCCAAGCCTTTGCTCCACAGCCTCCATTGGCTCCCAATAGACCAAAGGGCTGCCTTCAAGGTGGCATGCCTCACTTTCAAAGCCCTTCACTGCTCTGGCCCCGCGTTCCTCAAATCTCTCATCCGTCCTCACTGTCCAACACGTAACCTCCGATCAGCCCACCGTGATTTGTTAGTCACTCCTAAAAACAAAACCAAGAAATTCGGCGGTTGCCGTTTCTCCTACCTAGCTCCTGTGCTTTGGAATCTCCTTCCTCTTTCAATCAAATCCTCTTCTTCCCTTCTGAACTTCAGAAAATTGTTAAAAACTCACCTCTTCCCTCCCCTTAGCTAAAACTCCGCCACTTATGCTCCCTCCTCACCCATTCTGTCTATCAGCGCCAGGAAGCTTCGGCATCAGTGCGCTTTACAAATTGCACCTAAGATAAGATAAGATAAGCGACACCAGCCGCGGCTTATGCATGTGCTCTGTTGGGTGCGCAGAGGCTCGTAACATATATGTTGCAATTCAACAACTCTATTCCTTCACTGTTTCTCAGAACGAGGCTTGGAACTCACACAATTGTGCCCGCCCCGAGGCGTCATATGTTGCCTGGAAACCAGACTGTGCCACCATCAACTGGAGGGAGGGTACTGAACTGGGTACACCGATTTGGCATTGCAGCGCGCACAATGTAATTTATTTATTTATTTATTTCTCTACTTAACTCTGTTTGGCCCTATTCTGGGGTTTACAACCCTCCACCCTGCCCCTCCCCCGCCCCACCCCACCGCCCCGCAGCACTCCCTCGAGCAGCCGCCACTGGGTACACGGCGCTTTGTTCGATGGGCGTCCGCACAAGACGCTATGTCCTGTTCACGCGCTCCATATTATTATGAGTTGCGAGTAGCTAAGTGCACCCAAAACTGAAATGTTACTTATAAAGCAAACTGTGCATCGAATGCAGAATAACAGTGTTCCCCATCACACAGCGTTTGTATGTTGGCCTGGGCGTTCACTACTGGGTTTATATGTACGCTTAGTCAGATCCTGCCCTTGCTCCAATAGCGCCCCGGGCGGAAAGAGATATGCCACCTCAGCTAGTGCTGGTGAATTAAACCAGCGGCCGCCATGGCCGAAGCCAGTGTTCCATTGTTTTTTTGCTCCCCGTCTGTTAGGCCAGGAATGGCAGCCACTTGTTTGTATTTGCAGCGCGACATGCGCACCTTACCTTTATGATGCGAGTGCTGCGTGGGACCGTAGGTATTCTTAAAGAGAAAGCGCGTATGGCGCGCTTCAAATACAAACAAGCAGCCGCCATTGCCAAAGCCGTTGTTCTGTTTGCGCTCCTGTTGTTTCTGTGGCTGCTTGTTTGTATTTTCAGCGCACCATGTGCGGGACGTGAGTGCTGTGTGGCACAACAACTATTGTTAGAGTGAAAGAGCATATGGTGCACTTCAAATACAAACAAGTAGTCGCTATTGCCAAAGCCGTTGTTCCGTTGTTTGCACTCCTGTTGCTCCTGCAGCTGCTTGTTTGTATTTGCAGCGCACCATGTGCTGTGTGGGGTGACAACTATTGTTGAAGTGAAAGTGTGCATGGCGCGCTGCAAATTCACACAAGCGGCCAACATTGCCGAAGCTGGCGTCTCACGAGAGCTGTGGGCTGTATCTCAAATAAGTGGCAACCATTGTGAAAGTGAAAGCAGAAGGGCACCAATGCCATGCACTTCATCGTGCTTGCTTCAGCAAGACATGAATTAAACAGTGCTGCCTACCTGCTAATGAAAGCTAGGGTGTAAAGACACATGTAAGAGAGGCTGTCCTTATGGGAGGTAACAACAGAAGACAGGGAGGTACTAAGGAGGGACTAATACGTCCATTTACAAATCAAAAGCCAACATTTACAAAGGACAGTCACAGCAGCGAATTAAAAAGATGGGCGGAGAGTGGGTGAAGCTTCAAGTCCATATCTTAATATAGCATGTCTCGAAGAGACAGCGCAGGCGCTGACTAGGCGAGACCTAATAACAAGCATCTGCAATGCAATAGGCCTCGGATTTACGCAAGTTTGAGCTATTGGCATTGTAAATGTTTTGGTTTTCAAAACATAAATAAAAGGCATTGTCATTTACAATGCCAATAGCTTAAACTCTCTCAAATGTGAGACCTATTGCATTCCAAATGCTTGTGTAAATGTGTGTGTGGGGGTGGGGGTTGTTGCAAACAGAAGGCACCAGAAGGAACATAGATGTGGAGGGTGTGGGGAAGGAAAACTGAGGGTGCGGGCATGGGGGAAGCAAAAATGATGGTGTGGTGGGGTAAGGGGCAAGGAGGGCACAGGGAAGCAAACGCTAGACAGAGCAAGGTGGCGGTAAGGGGGAGAAAAACAAATGGGCAAAAGCAACCTTAAGCTGGGGGTGAAAGCACACCCCGAGAAGGAAAGCGCAGCGAGCTGCCACTTTGGAACTGGAGAACTGCTCAGGACAGCGCTCCAATAACTTCCGGTCCGGGTCGCGCTTGTGATTGCGGGAGAGCGCGTCCAAAGAGACATTTACAGCCAAAGAGTTTCTTTCGTTTTTTTTATCCATTTCACAGAGGAACAAATTGAGAAAAGAGGGTAAGAGCCCTTTGTTGAAGTCATGGTTTTTGTCAAGTGAGCGGAGGAGCAGACCTACTGCATATTCATGTTTAACAAAGATGTTCGTTCAGAAAATAAACAGGCCAGATCGAGCCGAATTTACATCACGCACCTTTGACCTCCGTCAAGGCATTGCTGATTTGCCCCCCTTCTGTCTCCCATGGCCCCTGAGGAGCTCCCCGTTTTCTACGAGTTAAACAAGCCACTGGTCACAACTACGCAGGAGAGACTTTCTACCCTCCTGCAGCAAGCAAAGCTTATTAAAGAAAATAGAGCCTACAGACTAAAGAAGACGTCCGTGTAACAACAGAAGTAAAAGGGGCAGTCCTCATGGGAGGTTACAAATGAAGACAAGGCGGTACTAAGGAGGGACTAACAAGCCTAATAACGAATCAGAAGCCAGCATTTACAAAAGGACAATGACACAAGCCAATGACAAATATGGGCAGAGAGTGGGTGGGGCTTCAGGCACATACTCCTATGCAGCCGAGAGAGTGATTGGGACAGGGAGGGGAGAGGAACTGAAGAGAGGCAAATGGAAGCAGAGATTTAGGAGAAGAAGCATGTGACTGCCCTGGGGATAGGGAGGTACACTGAACGCATCACATGAGACTGCCGGGGTACAGACAGACAGAGTTTCAACAAACTGAAGATTGAACTGAAGGGAAAAACTGAAGTTGACCGCATCACATGAGACTTTCCCGAGGGGACAAACTGACCGCACCACATGAGACTGGATGCCCAAACTGACCACGCCACATGAGACTGGATGCCCAAACTGACCACGCCAAGCAAGACTGTCCCAAATGAATAAACTGACCACACCACATGAGACTGAAGGGACAAACTGACCACACCACGTGAGTCTGTCACGAAAGTACAACCTGACCAAACCACATGAGACTGAAGAGACAAACGGACCACACCACATGAGACTGTCCCGAACGGACAAACTGACTACACCAGTTGAAACTGTCCCGAATGGGTCAATCTGACCATACCACATGAGACTGAAGGGACAATCTGACCACACCGCATGAGACTGAAGGGACAAACTGAACATATCACATGAGAATGTCCCGAATGGACAAACTGACCACACCACATAAGACTGAAGGGACAAACTGACAACACCACGCAAGACTGTCCCGAATAGACAAACTGACCACACCACGTGAGACTGAAGGGACAAACTGATTCCACCACATGAGACTGTCCCGAATGGACAAACTGACCGCACCATATGAGATTGAAAAAAGGACTAGTGAGAAGGGACAAATATACCTCAGAAATAAAAACAGGACTGGCACCACCAGGATACTGGAAACAATGTAAACGAAAGACACAAAAGAAGACTAGGGAGAAGGGACAAGGGATAAACAAGATGCTGAAGGAAAAAATATGACTGTCACCACCAGAAATCGGAAACCAATATAAATTATTATAAAATAATTCATTAAATAAGTTAGATAAAATCAACATTACAGGAATAATTAATTATATAAATAATTCATTAGTAAGTAAATTCATTCAACATTACCAGCTATTTTTACTAGTACCAATATAATAATTACAATTAACCAACATGCACAAAATAACTAAGGGTATAATTAATTAGTAAATAAGTAGATAACCTACATTCATAGTTTTACAATTATCCAGCAGTCATAACTAATGGTATAATTAATTATTTAATTAGTTAAATAATTAGATACCATGCATGCCCAATTTAAATAAACAAGTGATAAACACATCACTAATCAATTAGTAAGGACTGACACTCTTCACCAACAGAAAGGGAAAGTTGATCTAATAAATAAGTGATAATCTAGAGCACAAACATACGGACGCCAAGAATAAGATAACTAAAATAAATATTAGGACAGGACAATTGGTTACTTAAAGTGGTATGCAAAAACATAGATACTATCACTCATGACAAGACAGAAACCTCTAAAAGAAAGATTGACCTGAAATAGGGTAAAAGTTAAGGAGAGTACACTAGAGAATAAATAAAGTCACCCGCTACAGGGCACTCGCAACGCCAACTACGAGAGTACCTTCGGCACAAAACATAAACTAGTGCTATAGAGCGGAGGAGGCTCCTCAAGTGGCGCTATAGACGCAAATACAAAATGATAGGAGAAAATCTGATCCCAGCAGGTAATAACGCCCAAGCGATAGCATACCCCTCCAATCTCTCTAAAAATGCTTCCAAACCCTTTAAATACAACCTACTAAGGAAAAACACCGAAACACTTATTTTAGACCCCTCCTATAACTCAAAAAATGGAGTAACTGTTAACAATTTAATTTTCTACACCAGATCACTACCTAATGGCGTACCGCAATGGCAGATCTGCTAAACATCAAAGAATCAAGAAACATCGCAGAGCAAAACAATTACTGAGGGAACAAAAGATATAGACAAACAGAGGATGAAACTTCCAAATTAACGCTCCACTTGTCGGCAGTCCCGTTGCAAAAACACCAACTCTCACCTTCATCAGGGAAGGAATTAGAAATGCTCATGACCCAGACAGAGAGGATAGCTACAGTCATGCGCAAAGCTATTAGCAACATGAAGAATGCTGTGCTGCTCTCAGAAAGCTCTCTCGACAAAATTATCCAGAGTCAAAAATCGGCACACAATCGCCACAATAAGCTCAACACAACCCCACTGCCTCTAGCCAACAGGATTTACCGGCCACGTATCTTCCTCAGATATCTGACGGATACTGAAACCCAAAACCTACTACTCTCCTAATATATGGCTTCCAACCCTCCCGACAAAATAAGTGACCAGAAGATTGAGGTGGTACCAATTACTTTCAACCGAAGGACACATACAAATCACAGAAAACCAAACTCAAATAACCTGAAAGAAATAACGCTAAGCCCAGAGCGGCCAGACTCCAACCCTGACCTAGAAAACCCTACAAAAAAGATCTCATGCCTACTGATCAACTGCCGTTCAGCAAGGAAACATGCCTCGGACATTGCCGACCTAATCATGAATCAAGACACAGACGTGGCTATCCTAACTGAAACGTGGCTATCTGAACCATCCTCCCCATGCCTAGACCTGCTGCTGCCTCCAAAATATAACATTGTACGTCTAGATAGACTAAACATAACGGGAGGGGGAGAGGCCTGTATCCACAGATCAAACATCACCATCTCTAAAATTCTTGCAGACCCTATAGATTCATGTGAATACCTGAGGCTCACAGCACGATTCACAGACAACCAAGTGTACAAACTACAAGCATTCTATCACCCCCAGGCAAAAACCGAACGTTATAGAAATCATTACAACTGACTCAGAAACTCTCTCCAATGATATTTTTCTAGGAGACTTCAATCTTCACTGGAACAACATCCAAGATAATCAGGTCATCATTCTTAAAGAATTCCTCGCAGACCATTCACTAATACAAGCATGTGCACTACCAACACACTGTAAAGGAGCTACATTAGACTGGATCACCGCCAAAGAAAATGCGATCCAAGCAATCTCAATCGTTCCTTGTGACTGGTCCAATCACCACTGCATCACCTTCCAAATATCAGCCAAACAAAAGAAAAGAACATCGCAACCAATCTGACCCAAACATTGGGTTAGAGACACGAGAGACCTGAACTCGCAGACCCTAAAAATACAAGGCGAGACAGAACTCCAACCCCCCTCTGAAATAATGGACGTCAACAAGCTTACAGAGCTCTACAATCAGACGATATCCAAAATAATTGACGATATTGCCCCGCTAAAACTGAAAAGAATACAGATCAAAGATAAAAATCCTTGGTTCAACGGATCGCTTAATGAGGAAAGACGTAGACTCAGAATAACAGAACGAAAATGGAGACAAACGCCGTCTTCCCCCCACTTAAAACAACTAAGAATGACCAGAATAACCTACAATAAAAGCGTACTTAAAATAAAAAAAGATTTTTCTTTCAATTAACTTGAAAACGCAAAGAACAGACCGAGGAAACTCTTCGATCTACTAAAAGATCAATCGAACAAATTAGCCAAATCTGCCCTATTAGCATCTAAATCAGACCTGAACTGTGAAGACTTTTCAACATTCTTTACTGACAAAGCCAGCTAATTGAAGAGAGAACTCAAGAATAACGCTGAAAAAGCCTAAAACCCAAGGAGGGAACAAGGGAGGACCCCCCCTACCGACTCAAGTAATACCCAAAAATAACGTCCTTTGGTCAACCTTCAAACTATACGATCATCATGAAATTACCAAAATTTTACTTTCTTTGAAACCAAATAATCATTACAATGACCCACTACCATCTAAATGCTGGCCCTCCTGCAACCACATGGTCATCCCCTTCTGGACCAAGATAATTAATGAATCGCTTGCCCAAGGATCAATTCCGGTCTGCCTATAGGCAGGCCAGGTTGTCCCTCTCCTAAAAAAACCTACGGAGAACCCATCGGACCCTAACAACTTTCGTCCGGTAACAACCATTCCCCTACTAGCCAAAGTACTTGAAAATGTGCGCACAATCAATTAAGCCAACACATTACTGAATTCAAGCTACTTAATGATTGCCAATCTGGGTTCAGACCAAACCACAGTACGGAAACAGCAATCCTTCACATAGTAGATGATGCGAGCCCTCGACCATAATGAAACCTGCCTCTTGATCCTTCTAGACCTATCATCTGCATTTGACACAGTAAATCATCCCAAATTATAAGAGCACATGGAAAATAGGATGGGCTTATCAGGAACTGTACTAAAATGGTTCTACTCCTTCCTAAAGAACAGATCGCAAAGATTCCTCGTAGACAACAAGCTGTCACCACCATCTCCGATTCAAATTGGGGTCCCACAAGGATCAACTCTATCCCCTTCATTATTTAACCTTTACATTGAACCATTAACTGAACTACAATTAAAGGCCGACATTTCGTATCACATGTACGCTGACGACACCCAGCTATATACGAAGATATCATCTCCGGAAGAGATCAACACTATGAACCATGCACTCCAGAATATCGTTGAATGGCTAGCTGACAATCATCTTAAGCTCAACTCACAAAAAACAGAATTCCTTCTGATCTCCCCTCCTAAAAGCTCAGCCAAAAGCAAAGAATGGATCAAGATGATCACAGCACTAAATGGTACCCCAACTTTAGTTGACTCAACCAAATCCCTGGGTATCACACTGGACAAAGAACTAAACATGCGAGCACACATCAACACATGGCAAAAAGTGCTTGTTTTCATCTGAATTACCTCAGAAAACTGAAGCCACTCATCGATCCCGGTGATCTGAAAATGGCAGTCCAAGCACTGGTCATATCAAGAATTGAATATGGATGTGCAACCCTAGCAGGACTCCCTAAGATCTCAACTGCACCGCTAAAAGCTTGTCTCAATGCAGCAACTAGACATAACGGGAACAAGAAAATACGACCACATCACTCCTCATCTGAAAGCTCTCAATTGGCTACCATACAAAGCCAGAATTGAGCTAAGAATTGCTTGGATCACTCACTAGGCAATACACCACAAGACTCCACGTTACCTTGCTCTTAAAATTATGCTATCCGGCGGCACTAGACCATCGAGAGGATCGGAGGATTTTCTACTGAAACCAGCATTCTTCCATAAGAAAAAAACCTATGATACGGCATTCACTGGAGCAGCACCAAGTATTTGTAATTCGCTCCCGCTGAATATCAGAAGAATCACCTACGCTCCTCGATTCAAAAAGGAGGCTAAGTCATCTCTGATGGGTAAATATATCCCATACCGACCAACAGAGACGTTGAAGTTGTTATGGAAAGGGGCTGTCAATACGGCGCTCCTATCTCAGATGTTCAACTTAACTATTGAGAGCAGGAATACTACCCTGGTAGGCACTGAACAAAGAATCGGTTCACCTCCCGACACAAGATACTGGCACGAACTGAACGTGAGTGGCTAGCCTCTACTCGTAAAATGAAGGACGTCAAGACAATTTTGAATGTAATCTAAGGATATATAATGATTTCTATTATTCCTCACTATATTATTTTTGTATGGATAATTATTTGACAATGTTAGCGGAACACATAGACATGATCTCTTAACCTGAAAGAATTGGATAAATTCTGATATCGAAGTGGTGCGAAATGTAAAGTGCTCTGACACCCAACGCAGGGTCTGGTTCGCGCTGTAGAAAACACTGAATAAATAAATAATGAATAAATAAATAAATACTGAAGAATATATGATGTTACAACGCATGCTGTTACATTGCAGTTTTTACAGCGCAACTACCATTACATCGCATGATTTTACAACACATACCATTACAATGCATTTTTTGAAACTACCATTACAACGCATTCCATTACAACCCATACCATTACAACGCATACAATTACAACGCATAATACTTTTAGTGCAACAGTAGGGAAAGTGTTGAATATAATAGGGGTAACATTATTATTCCCCCTCCAGTGAGTGAAACAGTAGGAAAAGTGTTGGATAGCATTGGGATAAAAATTACTAATCCCACTCCAGTGAGTGCAACAGTAGGGAAAGTGTGGGATAGCATGGGGTAAAAATTACTATTCCCACTCCAGTGAGTGCAACAGTAGGGAAAGGGTGGGATAGCATGGGGTAAAAATTACTATTCCCACTCCAGTGAGTGCAACAGTAGGGAAAGTGTTGGATAGTGTAGGGGTAACAATTAATAATCCCACTCCACTGAGTGCTACAGTAGGGGGAAGTGTTGGATAGCGTTGGGGTAAAAATTACTATTCTCAGTCCAGTGAGTTCAACAGTAGGGAAAGTGTTGGATACCGTAGGGGTAGAAATTACTATTCCCAACTACCCCAGAACCTATAGCCACCCTAAAACTTGAAATTCTCCATTACTAACCTTATTATGCGTATTGATGGCATGCGTTGTAAAGGCATGTGTTGTAATGGCATGCGTTGTAATGACATGCAATGTAATGGCATGCGTTGCAAAGGCATGCAATGTAAAGGCACTTGCGTTGTAACAGTTGCGTTGTAAAGGCATTGCGATGTAATGCCTGCGTTGTAATGGACGTTTCCCAAGAGTGAAGAAACAAACTGACCACACCACGCAAGACTGTCCCGAATGGACAAACTGACCACACCACATGAGACTGAAGGGTAAGGTCAAACTGACCACACCACATGAGACTGTCCAGAATGGACAAACTGATCATACCACATGGGACTGAAGGGACAAACTGACAACACCATACGAGACTGTCCCAAATAGACAAACTGACCACACCACGTGAGACTGAAGGGACAAACTGACCACACCACATGAGACTGTCTGGAATGGACACACTGACCACACCACATGAGACTGTAGGGACAAACTGACCACACCACGCAAGACTGTCCCGAATGGACAAACTGACCACACCACATGAGACTGAAGGGACAAACTGACCATACCACATGAGACTGTCCCAAATGAACAAACTCACCACACCACGTGAAACTGTCTCAAGTGAACAAACTGACCATACCACATCAAACTGAAGGGACTATCTGACCCCACCACATGACACTATTCTGTATGAACAAACTGACCACACCACATGAGACTGAAGGCACAAACTGACCACACCACATAAGACTGAAGGGACAAACTGACCCCACCACACAAGACTGTCCTGAATAGACATACTGACCACACCACATGAAACTGAAGGGACAATCTGACCCTACCACATGAGACTGAAGGGACAAACTGATCACACCACATGAGACTGGCCCGAATGGAAAAACTGACCACACCAAATGAAACTGTCCTGAATGGACAACTGACCATACCACATGAAACTGAAGGGACAATCTGACCCTACCACATAAAACTGTCCTGTCTGTACAAACTGACCCCACCACATGAGACTGTCCCAAACAGACAAACTGACCCCACCACATGAGACTGTCCTGTATGAATAAACTGACCACACCACATGAGACTGTAGTGACAAACTTACCCCACAACATGAGACTGTCTAGAATGGACAAACTGACCACACCACATGAAAAGGAAGGGACAAACTGACCCTACCACATGAGACTGAAGGGACAAACTGACCACACCCATAAGACTGAAGGGACAAACTGACCCCACCACATCGGACTGAAGGGACAAACAGACCCCACCACATGAGACTGAAGGGACAAACTGACCCTACCACATGAGACTGAAGGGACAAACCGACCCCACCACATGAGTCAGAAGGGACAAACCGACCCCACCACATGAGACTGAAGGGATAAACCGACCCCACCACATGAGACTGAAGGGATAAACCGACCCCACCATATGAGACTGTCCTGAATAGACAAACTGACCACACCACATGAAACTGAAGGGGCAATCTGACCCTACTATATGAGACTGAAGGGACAAACTGATCACACCACATGAGACTGTCGCGAATGAACAAACTGACCACACCACACAAAACTGTCCCAAATTGACAAACTGACCATACCACATGAAACTTAAGGGACAATCTGACCCTACCACATGAGACTGTCCTGTATGTAAAAACTGACCCCACCACATGAGACTGAAGGGACAAACTGACCACACCACATGAGATTGTCCCGAATGGACAAACTGACTACATTACATGAAACTGAAGGGACAAACTGACCACTCCATATGAGGCTGAAGGGACAAGCTGACCACACCACACAAGACTGAAGGGACAAACTGACGCCACCACATGAGACTGAAGGGACAAACTCACAACACCACGTGAGACTGAAGGGACAAACTGACAACACCTTGTGAGACTGTCCTAAATGGACAAACTGACCATACCACATGAAATTTAAGGGACAAACTGACCACACCATATGAGGCTGAAGGGACAAACTGACCACACCACACAAGACTGAAGGGACAAACTGACAACACCACGTGAGACTGAAGGGACAAACTGACAACACCTTGTGAGACTGTCCTAAATGGACAAACTGACCATACCACATGAAATTTAAGGGACAAACTGACCACACCATATGAGACTGTCCCAAATGGACAAACTGACCCTACCACATGTCGAATATATACTTCTAAATCGCATGCATTTACAGCGCATGTGATTACAACGTGGTCGTTTTAACGACCGTGTTGTTACATCGCAGTACCATTACTACGTAAGTCATTACAACGACTTGCTGTAGGGGGGCGCTGGAGTTTGGAATAGTATAATTTACTATTCCAACTCCAGTGTGTGCAACAGTGGGGAAGATGTAGTAATAGTAAATTATACTATTCATTAGCTTAGAGAGCCCCCCTACAACAAGTCGTTGGTACGACTTGCATTGTAATGATACTGCGATGTAACAACGCTGTCGTTGTAACGACCGCATTGTAATCGCATGCGTTGTTACGCATGCGATGTAATGGCTGTTTCCCAAGACTGTCCTGTATGAACAAACTGACCCCACCACATGAGACTGTCCTATATAAACAAACTGACCATACCACATGAAACTGAAGGGACAAACTGACCCCAACACATGAAACTGAAGGGATAAACTGACCACACCACATGTGACTGAAGGGACAAACTGACCACACCAGATGAGACTGTCCCAAATGAAGAAACTGACCGCACCACGTGAAACTGTCCCAAATGGCCAAACTGACCACACCACGTGAGACTGAAGGGACAAACTGACCATACCACATGAAACTGAAGGGACAAACTGACCCCAACACATGAGTCTGAAGGGACAAATTGACCATACCACGTGAGACTTTCCTGAATGGACAAACTGACTACACCACATGAGACGGCCCTGAGGCGACAAATTGAACACACCATGTGAACCTGTCCTGAAGGGACAAACTGACCACACCACATGAGACTGAAGGGACAAATTGACCACACCACATGAGACTTTCCCGAATGGACAAACTGACCACACCACATGAGACTGTCCCATATGGATAAACTGAACACGCCACATGAGACTGACTGAATGGACAAACGGATCACACCATGTGAGAGTGTCCTGACGGACGCACGGGTGTCAAACCCAATGTTGGCTAAAAAGCCAGCCTAGTGAAGGTGGCATGGGGCCACTCGGTAGCTCTGAGGGTGACAGGAAGTGACCTTTTAATGACAGGAAATGACGCCAGTCTTCCCTTCCATCTCTATAGGTCTTCAGGGAGGTGGTTATCAGAGACCACATATCCTGGCAGTGGGGGGGGGGGGGAGGGGGGCTGAGCTCGCGGACCTGCTGTCTACATGTTAGCTCCCTGTCTGTGTTATTCGTGACGGTGCTCGAGCCACACGCGTGGCTCACGTGACTCATTTATGCCTCAGAAACGCCCACTTATTACTCACAGATTGCATTGGAAACGCCAATGTCTGGGGGGAAATAAACAACGAGTTTTCCCGGAGTTTGGAGCGGACCCCAGAAGGGCTGGACATACAAAAGTTACAAAAATGAACCATAAAACTTAGGAAGCAAGACTTGGCGCGGGAAAGGAGTCCCAGCGCCACTCTTGACAGCCCGTCAGTTCCTCTGCACTTCACTTCTCTCCAGATGCCTCTTGTGCTAAACGGAAACTCAAATTAAAGCAAGCCCTGTTTCCTGGACGCCTCTAGGCGCATCTGGGCCTGGGCGCCTCGTGATCTCCCTGGCTGTGAAGTTGGTTTGTCTTTGGCAGGAAGTTGGGAGCAGGGGGAAGTGCTCCCAACCCGTCCGAGGAGAGTCTGGGGGAGGAAGGGATCAGAGGAAAGGGGACAGGCGGACAGAGGAGATCGGGGACAGCAGCAAGCTGGCTCCGAGAGTGAAACACTCTCCGCTGTCATCTGCTGTGAGCCGCAGAACACATGTCCAATTTTAGTTAGGACCACACAGCCTTCATCTTTCATAAGCCGATATCGTATTTATTAGCGGTAAGCGCTTTAAAGCCCTGGTGAGGCGCTGCGGCGCTCCTGAGGACGGCAGAATGCCCCGATTACTTACCGGTAATCTTCATTACTCCGAGTCCTAGTCTTCCTCGCCACAGTATTCACATATGAGCCTCCGGCTCCACACAGAACTCCAAGTAAAACTAAAAGAGCAGCGCTCTAGTCTCCCCTCCCTCCTCCAATATGGCCCCCAGTGTCTTCAGCCAATCCCATAAAGGGATACATACCAAACATCACGACCTGATAAACAAAGCCGCAGACATGAAGCCACCACCAGGGCCGGGAGGGAAGGGAAACTATACTGTGGCGAGGAAGACTAGGACTCGGAGTAATGAAGATTACCGGTAAGTAATCGGGGCATTACCTCCTCGTCCAGTCTTCCTCGCCACAGTATTCACATATGAGCCGATACCAAAGAAACCAGCTTCATGTAAGGAAAAAGACCACACCAAAGTGCAGTGAAAAACAAATTTTTAATATACAGAGGTACATCAATCAAGACAACCTCTCAAGGCATCCCCGCAGTCAGAACAGAAGATGCAAATGAAACAGAACCCCCACCCCCAACCTGGAGGCGGTAATGGGACATGAATGTATGAGGCGAAGACCAAGTAGCAGCCCGGCAAACATCCTCCATGGACACCCCTTTGAAGGAGGCCCAAGACACAGCAACAGAGCGGGTGGAACGCCCCTGAACAGGAAGGGAGGGAACTTCAGAAACCGAAGCATACGCCAACAAAATGGCCTCCTTAATCCAGCGACTGATCGTCGATAGGGAGGGTTTCAGTCCCTGACGCGACAAACCATAATTGACAAACAAGTTGTCCACTTTGCAAAAGGAAGACGTGCGTGACAAATATATCAATAAAGCACGACGAACATCCAAGAGGTGCAACATGGATTTCTCATCCGAGGAAGGATCAGGACAAAGACATGGAAGCACCACCTCAGAAGACCTGTGAAAATAAGAATCCACTTTCGGAATGAACGTAGGATGAGGGCGCAACACAACCCTGTCCGACAAAACCAACAAAAAAGGAGCAGAACGAAGGAAGGCACCCAACTCACCCATACGTCTGGCAGAAGCAATCGCCACAAGAAACACCACCTTGAGTGTTAAAAACTTCAACCCCACCGACTCCAAAGGCTCGAAGGGAGCCAACTGCAAGGAGCGCAAAACCAAAGGCAGGTCCCAAGGTGGAGGACACATAATAGGACGGGGGCGTTGGAAAGAGAGAGACTTAAAAAGTCTAGCAACCAATGGTGAATCAGAAATTAAAGGGAGGACATGGAACGCCTGAATCGCAGCCCACTGAGCCCGAAGAGTCGAAATGGCCAAGCCCAGCACAAATCCATCATTCAAAAAATCCAAAACGCGAGCCGGATCCAAAGAAGCCATCGACAGATCACGACACAGATACCAAGAAACAAAATTATCCCAGTGTTTCGCATAGGATTTAAGAGTAGAAGGTCTCCTGGACTGCTGAATGACCCCAGCCACAGCCAATGAACAGCCAGTTCGCATCAACGAATCCCTCTCAAGAGCCAGGCCCGCAGACCCAAGGAACGGAACACAGGCAGAGGAAGAAGAGGACCCAACAGGGGATAAGGACTGAAAGGCAAGGCCCACCCCGGAGACACAGCTAATTCCAACAACAGGGGATACCAAGGTCGACGCATCCAACCCGGAGCAATGAGAAGCACAAAGGATCCCTCCCTCTTGATCTTCTGCAAGACCGCCGGAATCAGGGGAACAGGGGGAAAGGCATACAAGAGACCCTTCAGCCAAGGGAACGACAGGGCATCCACCCTCCATGCATCCCGGCAAGGCATAATTGTGCAAAAGCAACGGATCTTGAAATTGTCCTGGGAAGCAAAGAGGTCGACAATCGGACAACCAAACATCCGCCGCAACCTCCTGAACATCACATATGTCAGGGACAAAGAGCACATGGAGGGAAACACCCGGCTCAGACAATCGGCCACAGTGTTCTCCGTGCCAGGTAGATAAATGGCAGATAGGGACTCCAGATGCAACTCCGCCCAACAACAAATCCGACGGCTGAGGCAACTGAGGGATTGAACTCTGCACCCTCCCTGATGGTTTATATATGACATCACAACCTGATTGTCCGTTCGAACTTGCACATGGTGACCCTGAACCAGATCCGAGAAATCCAACAAACCCAGAAGTACGGCTTTCAGCTCCTTGTAGTTGGAGGAACATGACAACACCGACTGAGGCCAAACCCCCTGAGACGTCGAATCCCCCAGAGTAGCACCCCACCCCAGCAGGCTGGCATCGGTAGTGACCACGCGGGTGGGAACAATCAGAAAGGGGCGGCCCCTGGACAGATGACCTTCGTCCAACCACCAACTCAGGACCACCCGAATATCTTCCGACATAGGAACCAAAACACTCATATCTAGGGAACAGGGGTCCCAATGCGACAAAACGTGGGACACCACCGGGTACATGTGGAGGCGAGCCCACGGCACCGTCAATAATGACGCCGACATTAGACCCTGAACCCTCAACCAGAGGCTCACAGGATGAGAATGCCCCACCAACAGGGCACGAACGGCAGACACCAGGGACAGAATCCTGGGAGGGGGCAGGAACACCATACCCAACCGAGTCCTGAACAGAGCCCCAATGAAAGTCAATTCCTGTGCAGGAACCAGGGAGGACTTCGGTACATTCACTAGGAACCCATGATGTTCCAGGACATGGCACACTCTCTGGACATGCAACTCCGCCTTAGGAAGAGAAGAAGCAGAAATTAAAATGTCGTCCAGATAAGGAAAAACACTAATGCCCTCCTCATGCAAATGTCCAATTAGAGGAGCCAGAACCTTAGTAAAGACCCTGGGAGCAGAGCAGAGTCCAAAGGGCATTACCTGGAATTGGTAATGCCGACCCATCACGCAAAACCGGAGAAACCTCTGAGAGTCTGGATGAACAGGGATATGGAGATAAGCATCCCTCAAGTCTATCGAAGCAAGGAAGTCGCCCTGAGATATCAGAGGAAGGATCAACTGAAGGGAAACCATCTTGAACTTTCGGTGAGGGATGTAAGTATTCACCCACTTCAGGTCCATCACAGGTCGAAGATCTCCAGTGCGCTTCGACACCAGGAATAGGATGGAATACACACCCAACCCCAACTGATCGACGGGAACAGGAATCACCGCACCTTTGACCACCAGGGATTCGATGCCTTCCAAAAGCGCCAATCTCCTCACAGGATCCCTGGGACAAGGAGTAGCCCTGAAACAGTCTGGGGGAGTCTGGATAAATCCAATACGCAAGCCCTCTGAAATCACCTGCAGCACCCATTTGTCCGAAACAGTCAGGTTCCAAGACTCCAGGAAGAAACTGAGGCGACCCCCAACCGGACCCATACCAGGAGCGATCCAGTCACGACTTCGGTGCAGGAGTGGAGGAGGAAAAGGAACCGGAGAACCGGGTTTTTCCAAAGGAAGGAGCACCCCGGCCACGCCCCCTCCCACGAAAGGGCGGACCAGCTCGACCCCTCCGAGAAGGGCCAAAAGCCCTCTGAGAACCAAAGGAACGGAAGTGACCCGCCCTCTCAGGAGCCAGGAGTTTACGGTCCTCCGCCGTTTTCTTTACCATGTCATCCATCAGTGACCCAAAAAGTTTAACCCCAGAAAAAGGAATCTTCATCAGGAGATTTTTCTGCGCAGCATCAGCCTTCCATGAACGAAGCCACAACTGGCGTCTGGCAGCCACCGAAGACCCAGCCGCGGAAGCCGCCGCTCCCAAAGAGTCAAAGGAGACATCCGAAAGCAACCGAACTTGTTGCTCCATCATAGCCAGGGTAGAAGAAACATCCTCCCCCTGGTCCAACAATTCAGACAGAGACTGAAAATCCTTAAGCAAGGATTGGATAGTGTAAGAAGCATAGGCAGCCGCCCTGATGGAGAAATTCGCAGCGGCAAAAGTGCGTTTCACCGCACCATCCACTTTACGGTCAACCGGGTCAGCAGGAGAAGAATCCTCAGACACTACAGTTCCATGAGACGCCATGCTGGCCAACAAGGAATCAACCTTCACCGAGGAAGGAAATTTCACATCAAAGTCCAGTAGCGGGTACCTTTTATTCAAAAAGCGTGGAAAGGAACCCTTATCCACATCTTTCCATTCATTCTCCAGGACCCTCAAGACTGAAGAGTGTAAAGGCAAAGAATCAGGCGCAGGACGCTGGTATTGCGCAAATAGATCGTCTTCCAGAGGAACAACAGAAGCAGGAAACACCAAGTTCTCTCTAATGTGACCCAGCACCTCCTTCAGGTCGGCACCCTGCACAAAACGACCTCTGACATCAACCTCCTCCTCAATGTCAGAATCAGCAGCCGCAGTGCCATCAACCTTAGCCCGCTTCGCAGGAGGAACAGGCGTCTGACCTTGCATAGCAGCAGCCACAGCAGAATTGATCATCTGCTGCAACACGTCCATAGATGGGACCTGGATACCAGAACCAGAAGCCCCAGGAGCAGACTCAGGAACAGAACCACTCTCCATGATAGCAACACACCAGTGAACGCATGAAGAGAAACACAGGCATAGGAGAAGACAACACGCCTGGCATAAAAGGCCCCAGGGTTGCTAGGCAACCTAACAAGCCAATACATGCATCAGACAATTAACATAAATGTCGTAGGAAACAGCCGCGCGCACGCCCATAGACAGACGATGTAACACAGAGACTGTTTTGTGAGGATGGAGACAGATCGAACACCGCCCCACCACTGTAAGGAACGTGCACCGAACCTGCAGCTCAAGAAATGCTAACGGGAATCACCCGCCCCCACAGCAAACACACGCGGCCCCGTCAGGAGGGAAAAACGCCACCTGGAGCCTCCGGCCCCCAGATCAAACGCATCCGGCCGCGCTACGTCCGCTTAGCAGGACGCGCGGCCTGTAAAGTAAATAAACCACCGTCAGGAGGTGATCCAGAGTCACAGCATGACTCATCACAATCGAACGCCACTGAAAGTCCGCTGAAGCAGGACCAGAGGCGCGAAGGCAGTAGCAGGAGGTAAAAAAACACTTAATTAAACTATCGAATCAACAGTGAAAAAATATACTACTACCCCCAAACTAGATACCCCAGGGCATAACGGGTCTGCTGAAGCAGGAACCCAGCCCCACTCACCTGATCAACAGGCAACACAGCACTCGGAGAAGTGCAGAAAAAAAGAACAGGTCGTGATGTTTGGTATGTATCCCTTTATGGGATTGGCTGAAGACACTGGGGGCCATATTGGAGGAGGGAGGGGAGACTAGAGCGCTGCTCTTTTAATTTTACTTGGAGTTCTGTGTGGAGCCGGAGGCTCATATGTGAATATTGTGGCGAGGAAGACTGGACGAGGAGGTAATGGTACATCACGGCTGTGTGGTTGGGAGTGTGGGGGCACAGAGCCTCGTGGGGGAGTGTTTCATTGCCGTGCGTGATAACCTGAGATGCCCTTATGGCTGGTGTGTGAACCTGTGATTCAGCGCGGGAGGGCCCGGGGGGAGGACTCAGGAGCCTTTCCGGGTCATGCCTATAACCTCGGTGTGGGGGGTGAGGTCAGAATTGGTGGTGCTCTTCGGTCTGGGGTGATCTGTTCGGGAGAGACAAAAATTTACAATAAACATCTCTTATTCAGCGCCAAGACACCAGGCCCGGTTCTAGCGGGTGTGCCGGTGAGCCTTGGCCCTCGCAGTGAGAGCTTGAAGGCAGGCGCGCAGAGCACACGTCGTGTGTGCGCGCCCAGGCTGAGACAGCTTCGCGGCGCACACAGTCAGTTTTTGAGATTATCGCAGCCGCACCCCCGAGTACTTCACAGGTCTTTAAAAGACCATTTACATGTTAACGTGGCTTTGTTTATTTTTCACCCCTTCATCTCCACATGGCGAACGGCAACAAATCCTTTCGTTGGCACCGGTAACCTTTGCCTACTGTCCTGCTGCGTGGATATTTCTTTTTCTATGCAGCGCAGGAGAAAAGTTTGTTTATTCCTATTCACCTTTCCTAACCCATGCAGCTGCGTATCACATCAGGCTGTGACACAAAGTTTGACTCATGGAGTAGGTAAGAGAATGTGTTACTATTTGTTTTTCTTTTTAAAATCTGCACAGGCCCAGCAGGACACATACTTCGTGTGTGCTTCATTTAAACAGTTTTTATCATTATCATGGCCGATGTAGGACAACAATAAGACAATACAAAATGCCCAGATAACGCTGGTGATTAATAATCCTGCTGGAGAGCAATCATTTGTCTGTTAGTAGTTTTTAAATGCAGATGAACTGAATTTTATGTTGATAGCTCAGTGGGTTACTGCCTTTGTCACAGAGATCCTTGTGTTACTTGCAGTTCAGTAGTTACAATCCTAACATAGGACAGTGACCTATGAACTGTCATCAAAGAGCTGCAGACAAACATGATTGTTATAGTTAGAACTTCGCTTTTTTTGTTTTGTGATATAGTTAGAACTTCCTCAGTCTTTCACTATTCTAATGTTGCTAAAATGAGTATGTTTGGGCAGATATACATTTTTATCAGTAAATCTGACCCCCATGGAATACTCTTTAAATCCTATGGTTGTGTTTCCCCAGACCAAACCCTCTTCAAATATACTGCCCACCAGTATGGATGACATGTGATACCTAAACCTTGTAATCCTCATTGGCTTATGTGACATTCCCTGTAGGCTGATTTACATACTTTTATGACTCATTGTCTCTGTATAATGTGTGCGTGGTGTAAAGTACTGACCCACACTACACTGATATGAGTAGCGCTACACAACAAATGAAATGCATATGAGAGAGGGGCTACGTAAAGATGAGGGTCACTGTTGGAGGGTGGCAGTGAGGGAATCCGAGGAGGAGGTAGTGGGAGGGGCTATGGAGCGATGAGGGGCACTGTTGGAGGGTGACAGTGAGGGAATCCGAGGAAGAGGTCATGGGGTGGAGGGGGAGCTAGGGAGAGATGAGGGGCACTGGTGGAGGGTGGTAGTGAGGGAGTCTGAGGAGGAGGTCATGAGGGGGAGGGGCTACAGAGAGATGAGGGGCACTGGTAGAGGGTGGCAGCGAGGGAATCCGAGGAGGTCATTAGGGGGAGGGGCTATGCGTAGATGAGGGGCACCTGTGGCGTGTGGCAGTGAGGGAATCTGAGGAGGAGGTCATGAGGGGGAGGGGCTATGGTGAGATGAGGGGCACTTGTGGTGTGTGGCAGTGAGGGAATCCGAGGAGGAGGTCACTAGGGTGGGCCATGGAGGGATGAGGGGCACTGTTAGAAGGTGGTATAAAGGTATTTACGGAGAAAAAGGTTTTTAGTGTGGCGCCAAAAAATACTTTCACATCAGCTCTGAAGCCGGCCCTGTCATGGCCTTTCTGTTTTCGTTTATTTAATTAGCAGTCGGGTCATAAGGGCTACTGTGGAACATACTTTAAAGTGTTTGCTAATTATATTTACTGCTATATTCAATGTTTTAAGTTTGAAGGTGATTTTACTAAGGTTTTTACCGGGAAAAATGAAAGTGGGGCCCGATGGTGCCTGATATGGGGCTAGGGCCCAAGGTCAGCTGTGAGATAAGGTGCACTGGAGAGGAGTAGTGGATAATCAAGCCTGTAAGGGAGTGCGTTGCAGAGTCCGGGGTCAGGTGGAGGTAGTAATGAAGAGGGATTCTCCCTGAAGGCTCGCACAGAGGGAGCCTGTAAGGGAGTGCGCTGCAGAGTCCGGGGTCAGGTGGTGGTAGCAATGAAGAGGGATTCTCCCTGAAGGCTCGCACAGAGGGAGCCTGTAAGGGAGTGCGCTGCAGAGTCCGGGGTCAGGTGGTGGTAGCAATGAAGAGGGATTCTCCCTGAAGGCTCGCACAGAGGGAGCCTGTAAGGGAGTGCGCTGCAGAGTCCGGGGTCAGGTGGAGGTAGTAATGAAGAGGGATTCTCCCTGAAGGCTCGCACAGAGGGAGCCTATAAGGGAGTGCGTTGCAGAGTCCGGGGTCAGGTGGAGGTAGTAATGAAGAGGGATTCTCCCTGAAGACTCGCACAGAGGGAGCCTATAAGGGAGTGCGCTGCAGAGTCCGGGGTCAGGTGGAGGTAGCAATGAAGAGGGATCCTCCCTGAAGGCTCGCACAGAGGGAGCCTGTAAGGGAGTGCGTGCCGAGTCCGGGGTCAGGCGGAGGTAGTAATGAAGAGGGATTCTCCCTGGGGCTCGCACAGAGGGAGCCTGTAAGGGAGTGCGTGCCGAGTCCGGGGTCAGGTGGAGGTAGCAATGAAGAGGGATCCTCCCTGAAGGCTCGCACAGAGGGAGCCTGTAAGGGAGTGCGTGCCGAGTCCGGGGTCAGGCGGAGGTAGTAATGAAGAGGGATTCTCCCTGGGGCTCGCACAGAGGGAGCCTGTAAGGGAGTGCGTGCCGAGTCCGGGGTCAGGTGGAGGTAGCAATGAAGAGGGATCCTCCCTGAAGGCTCGCACAGAGGGAGCCTGTAAGGGAGTGCGTGCCGAGTCCGGGGTCAGGCGGAGGTAGTAATGAAGAGGGATTCTCCCTGGGGCTCGCACAGAGGGAGCCTGTAAGGGAGTGCGTGCCGAGTCCGGGGTCAGGCGGAGGTAGTAATGAAGAGGGATTCTCCCTGGGGCTCGCACAGAGGGAGCCTGTAAGGGAGTGCGTGCCGAGTCCGGGGTCAGGCGGAGGTAGTAATGAAGAGGGATTCTCCCTGAAGGCTCGCACAGAGGGAGCCTGTAAGGGAGTGCGCTGCAGAGTCCGGGGTCAGGTGGTGGTAGCAATGAAGAGGGATTCTCCCTGAAGGCTCGCACAGAGGGAGCCTGTAAGGAAGTGCGTTGCAGAGTCCGGGGTCAGGTGGTGGTAGCAATGAAGAGGGATTCTCCCTGAAGGCTCGCACAGAGGGAGCCTGTAAGGGAGTGCGCTGCAGAGTCCGGGGTCAGGTGGTGGTAGCAATGAAGAGGGATTCTCCCTGAAGGCTCGCACAGAGGGAGCCTGTAAGGGAGTGCGCTGCAGAGTCCGGGGTCAGGTGGTGGTAGCAATGAAGAGGGATCCTCCCTGAAGGCTCGCACAGAGGGAGCCTGTAAGGGAGTGCGTGCCGAGTCTGGGGTCAGGTGGAGGTAGTAATGAAGAGGGATTCTCCCTGGGGCTCGCACAGAGGGAGCCTGAGTAGTGTCACTTGCCTGATACTCCCACCTCAGAAACCTCCTCTTCCCATCAAAGGAACATTACATGGAAAAACAGTTTTTGAGAGTGATAATATTTAGAAAGAGATTTGCAAAAGAGTCCGTTTTACTGGGCCTTGTAAGACTAAGAAGAGATAAAGGAGGGCCCGGAAGCAGGCCAGTCTAGACATATATGCTCAAACCGAGCCCGCAGTGGCCCACCCGAATGCACCCTTGGCTCACCCATATAAAAATTCCTGGAGCCGGGCCTGCAAGACACCCTCCTGCTGAGCGCGCGCTTCAAACACTCTATGTTATGTGGGGTTGTGTTAATTCCCTTTGAGTTCCGGGTGGTCTCTGGTGTGTCTGTGGTGGGTGGGAATTCTAGGGAGGTTCGCACTGTGTGTGCCAGGTCGTAGGGGGCGATCGCCAGGGGTTGTGTGTGGTTGGGAGTGTGCGGTCACAGAGCGCGTCCTGTGGAAAGTGTCTTGGTGCCGTCTGTGGTGGCCAGGGAGATCCGGCTGCTTGGATGTTTGAAGCTGCACTTGAAAGATGAACGCCGAGGTGGCCCTGTGGCAATGCAGAGAGCCGGGGTGTAGGCGCGTCTGGCCAGGGGTAGCCAGTGGGGCCTGGACGGCTGGGTGAAGCGGCCACTCAGTCCCGGGTGTAGTAGCCACCTGGCCACTGCTTTCTGTGGCATTTTGAGCCTTCAGAGTGGGTGGGCTGGTGCCCCCGGGACTGGATAGGGTGTGGGTGGCCTGACCCTTCTGTGGGAAACCCAGGGGCGGGAACACGCGAGGAGGGGCCGTTGATGAAAGCGCTGCTGGTGACGTCATTCACTGGGGTCAAGGGCGGGGTGGATGCAGTCCATGGTCACTCCCAGGTTACTTACCTCAGTGGATTTCCCAGAAGGGGGCTACAACGCCCTTAACCTCAACGTCCTTGGTGAAGATGAGGGCCCCCCCCCCGCACCCTACCCCCCCCCCCCACAGCGCTCCAAAGCGTCTATGAGGATGTTTGACCAGCGTGTTCTTTGTGAACCCGCCATTTGCTGCCCGGTTTCATTTGTACCCCTTAAATATGTACTGTAACATGGGTGCCCTCGGGGGCCTCTCTCGTGCCCCTGCCGCTGTCCGGGCGAGTACATTTATGGGGTAGACGCTTCGGGACCCCAAAGCCAATGATGGGTTCATATTACAGCCTGCTAATGTCTACCTGAACGTGGATGTCACGGCTGGTCACAGCGCGCTGAGGTTTCCCAGGCACGCCTGCTCCGGGATCGGAGTCGTTTGTAGATGATAGCCGCGAGGGTGTCCAGGCGCTGTGCATGGACACGGGGAGAGTAAGTGATTTGCCCAGATCACAGGATGTTGAGCCGACGCCGAGACTCGAAGCCAGATCCCAACTCCCGAGTCGGCAGCTCTGGCCGCTGGATTATAGTTTGAATGTAGAGGAAACTGCCACAGATCACACGGAGCGCTCTCTGGCGCGAGGCTGTCTTGGCTAATTAACCTAACACAACTTAACACGTATTTGTAGACGAATGTGCCTTTCATCCCAGCTGTATTCCGAGTCGCCTTGGGCTTGATATATCCCCTGAAGTCTTAAGAGGCGAACCGAGTCCATCACCTCTCCCCACACGGTAATCTGCTCCAGTCTGGAAGGGGAGAGGGGGTGTCTCACTCCCCCGCCCCCCCCCCCCACACACCTGGTGTCTCCCACACTGACTCCTGCTGTGCTAACACCGTCCCCTGCTTGCAGGCACCCTGGCACGCGAGACACGGTCCTTGGCATGGAGGGGTGAGAGGGCACAAATGCCCTCCTTACTCACACCACAGGGGGAGACCTTGTGGAGTGAGCCAGGCCTGGCAGAACCACTGGAGGGGTGAGGGTGCAGGACCCCTCGAGAGACCCCAGTGCGGGAGAGACACTCCTTACACCAGAGGGAGACCTTGTGGAGTGAGCCAGGCCTTGACAGACCCACTGGAGGGGTGAGGGAGCAGGACCCACATGAGAGACCCCAGTGCGGGAGAGACACTCCTTACACCAGAGGGAGACCTTGTGGAGTGAGCCAGGCCTGGCAGAACCACTGGAGGGGTGAGCGAGCAGGACCCACCCGAGAGAGACCCAGTGTGTGAGAGACATTCCGTACACGAGAGGGAGACCTTGTGGAGTGAGCTAGGCCTTGACAGACCCACTGGAGGGGTGAGCGAGCAGGACCCACCCGAGAGAGACCCAGTGTGAGAGAGACATTCCGTACACGAGAGGGAGACCTTGTGGAGTGAGCCAGGCCTTGACAGACCCACTGGAGGGGTGAGGGAGCAGGACCCCTCGAGAGACCCCAGTGCGGGAGAGACACTCCTTACACCAGAGGGAGACCTTGTGGAGTGAGCCAGGCCTGGCAGAACCACTGGAGGGGTGAGGGAGCAGGACCCACCCGAGAGAGACCCAGTGCGGGAGAGACACAGCTTTCAACAGAGAAGGGCGTTGTGGAACAGAGAGCCAGGCCTTGACAGACCCACTGGAGGGGTGAGAGTGCAGGACCCACCTGAGAGAGACCCAGTATGAGAGAGACATTCTGTACACGAGAGGGAGACCTTGAAACACAGAGAGACAGGCCTGGCAGACCCACTGGAGGGGTGAGAGCCCCATCCAAGAGACCCCAGTGCGGGAGAGACACTCCTTACTCACACCAGTGGGGGACCTTGTGGAACAGAGAGCCAGGCCTGGCAGGCCCACTGGAGGGGTGAGAGAGCAGGACTCACCTGAGAGACAGTGCGGGAGAGACACTCCTTTCAACAGAGGAGGGCGTTGTGGAACAGAGAGCCAGCCCTGGCAGAACCACTGGAGGGGTGAGAGAGCAGGACCCACCTGAGAGACCCCAGTGTGGGAGGGACACTCCTTACTCACACCAGAGGGGGACCTTGTTGGAGGGGTGAGAGAGCAGGACCCACCCGAGATATCCCCAGTGTGGGAGGGACACTCACATTGCGTAACAGAGAGACAGGCCTGAACATGGCGGCGGGAGGAGTGAGAGAGAGGACAGGTGCAGAGAAAACAAAACCGGAAGTGAAAAAAAACACTGGAAGAAAACAAAGGGAGAGGAGATAGGAGCAGAGAAGGGAAGTTTGAGAAGCAGGCGGACGGAGATAGTGTGTTTGTTTGAGGGGGGGCACAGACAGGAACTCCCCCCATGGACAGTCTACCAACCAGGAAGAGAGCAAAGGACCACCAGGGCTTTCTATGGTGGAAGCTGCAAATTTGACACATTATATGGGTGACGTCAGCAGCAGGACTAAAGTGAAAGAAGAGAAACGAGAGTGAAAGACAAAGAGGTGTGAGAGGAGAAACGTCGAGCAGAGGATGGAAGGGCATGAGGCATGGGGGAGGTGGACTGGAGTGCACCAGGACAGGTCTGGAGAGGGGGAAAGGACAAAACTGAGGCCAAAACCTGGTCTTAAACACCTTATTCACTTTCCAGTGGCCCGGCCAGCTCTGGTGGAACCGTGGCCGGGACAGGGATTCTGGGGGGCTCGCCTAGAACCGGAAGTCGTTCACCGGTGATGAGCAGGACACTGGCCCATGACAAGGGGACAGTGAGCACATGCACTCTTGGCCCAATTCCGCTGCCCCACCGGGCTGGACTGTTCCCATGAGGCACAGGGTCAGACTGATTTGGATATGGGCATGTCTGAACTGGGGTGGCAGAGTGGGCTAAAGAACGGTGATGGATTAAACCCTGATAAGTTGACTGGGGGTGAGTGCTTGCAATGTTCAACACTCCGTCCATCATTTCCTTTGGTTTTGCTTTGTTCGCCATAAGTTGGCAGGGTATGCTCAGACGTGAGTCCCTTGCTCACTTTGCCACTGGATTCAAACAAGCCTGGCTGTTGACGGCTGAAATGCCAGAAACCGGTCCTAGGATGCTTGATTCTGGTCCAGGGAAGACATGGCTTGGCAGTTCGGGCTGGACTGTTCCCATGAGGCACAGGGTCAGACTGATTTGAATGTGGCCATGTCTGAACTGGGGTGGCAGAGTGGGCTAAAGAACGGTGGTGGATTAAACCCAGATCAGTTGACTGGGGGTGAGTGCTTGCAATGTTCAACACTCCGTCCATCATCCCCTTTGGTTTTCCACCGATGTAGGGGCCTGCGCCCCCATATCCTCCAGAACTGGTTTAGCCAGAGGTACCCCTAAAAGAGGTCCTAGTTAAGGAGATTTTAGGGAACTACTAGATTTGGCAAACATTTACCTCCTTACACAATGAGGGGCAGGGTCAATTTTATTATTTTATTGCAATGTTCCAACGATGCAGACAGTTTACTGGCATTGGAATGATGGGCTTCTTTGTCTTGTTTCTGTTGATAAGTGTTTGTTGGTGTCTGTTAGAACAAGTGTGTGATGGGAGAGCACAGTTACACCTGGTATATGTGAGCATGGTGTGAGTGCTCAGAGGTGCACTTTACTGTGAGTGCGAGTGCTCAGTCATGCTTAGTATAGTGAGTGTGTGGTGTGAGTGCTTGATAGAGCTTGGCAAAGCAACTATTGTTTGTGGGTGCTCAGTCGTGCTTGGTAGAACGAGTTTTTGGTGTGTGTGCTCGGTGATGTCTGGTACAAAAAATGCGTGGTGTGAATGCTCAGTGGTGCTGGGTATAGCAAGTGCATGTTTCAAGTGCTCAGCGGTGCTTGGTATAGCGAGTGCTCAATGGTGCACTTGGTGACTGCATGGGCCAAGTGCTCAGTAGTGCTTGGGGTTTAGAGTGCTTGGTGTGAGTGCTCAGTGGTGCTTAACAAAGCAAGTACATGGTGTGAGTGCTCAGTAAGGTGCTTAGTAATGGCAAGTGTGTGTTGCGAGTGTTCAGTGGTGGTTGGTTTAGCGTGTGTGTGATGTGAGTGCTCAGTGTTGCTTGGTAACGCAGGTGCATGGTACGAGTGTTCAGTAGTGCTTGGTATAGCGAGTGCGTGGTGCAATTGCTCAGTAGTGCGTAGTAATAGCACGTGCATGGTGCAAGTGCTCATTGGTGCTTGGTATAGCGAGTGCATGGTGCAAGTGCTCATTGGTGCTTGGTATAGTGAGTGCATGGTGCGAGCGCTCAGTAGTGCTTAGTAATGGCAAGTGTGTGGTGCGAGTGTTCAGTGGTGGTTGGTGTAGCGAGTGCATGGTGCAAGTGCTCAGTGGTGCTTTGTATAGAGGATACGTGGTGCGAGTGTTCAGTGGTGGTTGGTGTAGCGAGTGCATGGTGCAAGTGCTCAGTGGTGCTTTGTATAGAGGATACGTGGTGCAAGTGTTCAGTGGTGGTTGGTGTAGCGAGTGCATGGTGCAAGTGCTCAGTGGTGCTTTGTATAGAGGATACGTGGTGCGAGTGTTCAGTGGTGGTTGGTGTAGCGAGTGCATGGTGCAAGTGCTCAGTGGTACTTTGTATAGAGGATACGTGGTGCGAGTGTTCAGTGGTGGTTGGTGTTGCGAGTGCATGGTGCAAGTGCTCAGTGGTGCTTTGTATAGAGGATACGTGGTGCGAGTGTTCAGTGGTGCTTGGTATAGCGAGTGCTTGGTGCAAGTGCTCAGTAATGCTTAGTAATGGCGAGGCCGTGATGTGAGTGCTCTGTGGTGCTGGTAATAGCGAGTGTGTGGTGCGAGTATTCAGTAGTGCTTGGTATAGAGAGTGCTCAGTTCAAGTGATCAATGGTGCTTGGCATAGCGAGTGTGTGGTGCGAGTGTTCAGTGGTGCTTGGTATAGTGAGTGCATGGTGCGAGCGCTCAGTAGTGGTTAGTAATGACAAGTGTGTGGTGTGAGTGTTCAGTGGTGGTTGGTGTAGCGAGTGTGTGGTGCGAGTATTCAGTAGTGCTTGGTATAGAGAGTGCTCGCTTCAAGTGATCAATGGTGCTTGGCATAGCGAGTGTGTGGTGCGAGTGTTCAGTGGTGCTTGGCGTCGCGAGTTTTTGGTATAAGTGCTTGGTGGTGTTGCTATAACACGGGCATGATCCAAGTTTTCAATGGTGCCTGGTATAACAAGAGTGGAGCTTGAGTGGTTAGTGGTGCAAGAGTGCATGAGTTGTGCGTGGTGCGAGTGCTCAGTGGTGTTTTGCTTGGTATATTGAGTGTTCCGAGCATATTGTGTGAACTGCTTTCAAATATAACGAAGAGAGACAGGATCATTTTATTTAGAGGTTAGGAAATGACATGGTTTAAATGTATGAAAAATAAATGCTGCCTTTTGTGCCTTGCAGTGGGTTTAGGATGCATTTGTGTTTCCTGGAGGTCGATGATGTGGGGTGGTGTGTAGACACTGACTCCTCACACAATGACAAGAATTGACATCTGGGTGGCTTCAGCTGGGCGTCTGATATATGACGTCCAACTCTGACCTTTAAGGAGTCCGTTTATATTATTGACGTATCCTGGAACAGGGCTCGAGTCGGGGTACCACACGGTTGGACGGCGTCCCCCCACTTATTTTATTGGGAGCTCGATAACTGGAGCAAATGGAGCCACACATTCACTCTTTGGCCTCTCTGGGACGAGATCGGAGCCCTTTCAGAATGCTGCTCATGCGCTGGCTTCTCTGATGCAATCGCATCTAAGGGGTGAGCGAGGGGCGGCAATGAGTCTGATGGTGCAAGTCACCTTTCGTGACGTCACTTCCTGTCGTGACGTCAGTGTCCCCCCACTTCTTTTTTTAGGACGTGTGCCCTTCCGCAGGGCCTAACTCCAGGGTTAGGCCCTGCGGAAGGGCCAGGGGTACCACGAGAGGGAGAATCAGTGGTCCTTTGCTAGCGAGTACATTGTAATTATCATGATCACGAGTCTTAGCCAGTAGATCTGGGAGTAGCAGATCACAAGAAAGTTGAGGGTAGTAGCACAAGGAAGGCGATAGGTTACTAAATACAGGGGAAGTGGAGGAGAAAACGCAGGGTGTGGAGAAGAGAAGCAAACTATGGTCACAGATGGAAGGCTGTCGATGACAGAGTCGTCGTTCAAAGGGTGTAGAAAAATAATGCGAAGCGGAGCACAGTAATAAGTGGAAGATGGCTGCTATGGAGAGTTTCTGGTGAAGAGACAACAAGGAGGCAGGAAGTAACAATATAAAATGAGTCAGTGGAGGAAAGAGGAATGGAGGGGTCACAGGGAAAGGCAGAGGAGTCGTGTAAGAGGGCTACGGGGTGCAACAGACAAAGGCCCTGAAAGACCAATGGCCATCGGTCAAGATCGTCAAGGCGGTTTCATTTCATCGTCCTCTTCCAAGTTCGATCAAACGAGCATCACCCCGTTGAGTACAATAAACATCTGCTATTCAGGGCACAGCTACCCTTTGGGGTGTATGTGCCCTTTACAAATACACATTATGTTAACCAGAAACAGGCCACTCACAAATGGCCAGCACTGGCATATTAAAGGTGAGACCTATTGGCTTTGCCAATGTTTGTTGACTTTGTATTTGCACTCTCTATCTATCATGGCAGCCTCTATTTTGTTTCGTACTTGTTCTCTTTTTTGTGTTCTAAATAAAAAGAAAATGCCCCCTATGTCACCTCCAACTTTGTTACATTTTCTTTCAGGTTCAAAGTTGTCATTTGGCAGAAATCCTAGGAAACTCTGATTTCAAAGACGTATTTAAGACCCCTTATAACTTCCGCCGCTCCTGACAAGACTGCAGCAGCTTAGTGAAGTAACTCCAAGGTGGCAAAATATTACTTTAGCGAAATATATTGCCGATCCACCAAATATATCTATACAGATAGACAGGCTGACCGACAGATTGACAGACAGCAGATAGATGGATAATTAGACAGACAGACAGACAGACAGACAGACAGACAGACAGACAGACAGACAGACAGACAGACAGACAGACAGACAGACAGACAGACAGACAGACAGACAGACAGACAGACAGACAGACAGACAGACAGACAGACAGACAGACAGACAGACAGACAGACAGACAGACAGACAGACAGACAGACAGACAGACAGACAGACAGACAGACAGACAGACAGACAGACAGACAGACAGACAGACAGACAGACAGACAGATAGATAGATAGATAGATAGATAGATAATGTCCACTGCGGTGCATGAATATTTATGTAACTATGACACCCCACCTCTTACGTCTTTCTCATAGTAATGTCTTCTGCTCTGATGATAATGTGAAAGGCAGTGTCTCACTAGCCCAGGTTATTGGGCTGAGCACCACCCCCCACCCCTCACAAACCTGCATTAATGGCCTCCAGTTTATGATAGAGACAATTATCATCATACTTCAAATGCCGCATGTCACCACATACAATCCCTGCCTGTTACATTCAGCAACTCTCTGCAGAGGCTGCAAATGCGACATTCCAATGCTTTCTTCTGATTGGCTGGTTTTACAAGGAGCCAATCAGGGCACAGAGCATCATACACCGAATAGAAAGAGTTCTTCTCTGCTCAAGAGATACCGTGTTCAAACAGCAGCTTCCAGGCATGCAGAAAGCAAACAGAAGGCCTACTGGCCGGGACTCGGGGGCTTATTAATGAGGGTCCTGGGTCACTTTTGCACCACGTAAAGTGGCACATGCATGACGCAGGCCTCTCATAAAGATTATGAAGACACGCAAAGCCACCCTGCGGCGCAGAGGGTTTCTTGGCCCAGCTCTTCAGTCCTCGCTGCGGTCCACTCTTGGGGGCTTCTTGATCAGCCCTCCGTGTCACTCTAGCACCACACAACTGTGCCGTAACAGTGAAGCAAATGCCCCTTGGAGTACAAATCTTGTAACTGGTCTTAAAGAATAAAACTCACCACAAGCGTGGCTTCCAACCATACAAGTGTACATCTTGTCTAGAGCAAGTGGCGTAAATATATCTCCCTTCCACCTCTGGAGAGTTAGGAGTGTGCAACCGGCCGAGCTTGGTGCCGTGGGGCAGCCTGCAGCTCGCCCACCAAAGAGCCACAGAAGTGGGCCGCCCAGGTCCCTGGAGGACCAGCATCCCCAACCCCCACGGCCCTGGTCAACCTCCGAAATCCATCATGTCCAGCAGGGAATGAGGAATTAAATGCAATATGTTTTACATGAAGCCAAGACCCAGACGTGTCACTGCCAACCATGAACCCACCCCGCCCAAAGCACATCAAAATAACAAGCTATAGCGCCTGGAAATCACCTGTGGTCACACTCAAGAAGTCACTAGTGCAAACTGCATAACATCCATGTGAAAAAAGTCGACCATGGGAGGCCAGTCCAGGTGAGTACAGGCAGGTCCAGCGGACGGGAGGGGGCCATGGGAGTCCAGGCACAAAGAGCCCGACTGACAATTGGCCGAACGGCTAAAGGTGGAGATGGGAATTTAAGGTATTGTGTATAACTGGATCCCCTCCGATCAGATGAATGGCTCTCAAGTAGGGAACTTTGGGATCTCTGTCTCGAAGTCAGCGAGCCTACAAGGAGCCCCCCAGGGCTCGATCCTTCCTCCAACCCCATTCCATCTCTAGCGTGAGCCCTTCTGCGCGACCCCAACAAACGCTGGGATCTGCACGCCGATGGTACCCGCATCTACATGAAGCTCCCGTCCCTGATGACATCCACCTCCCATCCAACACTTCGATAAGAAATCAATCATGGGTGGCAAATCCCACCTTAAACTAAACTTCTGATGTCTCCGAAGAAAGACACTCAAAGTGTCCCAGACTGGATGGAGCCCCCCAGCCTTAGAGGGCCAGACCCCCCTTTTTAGAACACCAAGCCCCATGGCCTCACTCTCAGCAGCCGAGGCGGCCTCAAGACTCATAGAACAGCCCCAGGTCCAACCGAGGCTGGCCTGGGGGTCGGGCAGCTCATCCGGAACAGGACCTACAGGCAGCTGTACAGGCGTGGGTTCTTTCCCGGCTCGACTGCGGACCTCTCTTCTGTCAGGTATCCCCATAAAACACTCTTAGGGCCTCTCAAAGCAGTTTTCCCTGCTGCCGCCCGCTTTGTTATCGGCACTAGAAATTTGGCGACATCACCCCGATCCTGCTAACGCTCGATGCCTGCATATGGAGGCTAGAGCCCAATCTAAAACTGCCTGCGCCACACACACACACACACACACACAGGCACTGCACGCCTCTTCACCCACATACCTGAACATTTGAACATTTCAGGCACAAAACGGAGTACAAGAAATGCTCAATGCCTTGTCCTGGAGCCCCCACCTTCAAACGAGAGCGAGTCAAGAACCAGTCATTCTCTGACAGCACCAAAAGAATATGGAACTACCTCCTCCCGGCCCTTCATAGGACCACGTGCCACCCTCCGTAGGACCACGTGCCACCCTTCGTAGGACCACGTGTCACCCTTCGTAGGACCACGTGTCACCCTTCGTAGGACCAGGTGCCACCCTTCGTAGGGCCGCGTGCCACCCTCCGTAGGACCACGTGCCACCCTCCGTAGGGCCACATGCCAGCCTCTGTAGGGCCACGTGCCACCCTTCATAGGACCAGATGCCACCCTTCGTAGGACCAGGTGCCACCCTTCGTAGGACCAGGTGCCACCCTTCGTAGGACCACGTGCCACCCTTCGTAGGACCAGGTGCCACCCTTCGTAGGACCAGGTCCACCCTTCGTAGGACCACGTGCCACCCTTCATAGGACCAGGTGCCACCCTTTGTAGGACCAGGTGCCACCCTTCATAGGACCGCGTGCCACCCTTCGTAGGACCGCGTGCCACCCTTCATAGGACCACGTGCCAGCCTCTGTAGGACCACGTGCCACCCTTCGTAGGACCAGGTGCCACCCTTTGTAGGACCAGGTGCCACCCTTCATAGGACCACGTGCCACCCTTCGTAGGACCACATGCCACCCTTCATAGGACCACGTGCCAGCCTCTGTAGGACCACGTGCCACCCTTCGTAGGACCAGGTGCCACCCTTTGTAGGACCAGGTGCCACCCTTCGTAGGACCATGTGCCAGTCTGCCTTGAAAGATCTAAATCTCTTCTCTTTAGAAGACTCTTGTGATAGACCCTTCCTCCCACTCTCCCTCAAATGTCTGAGTTTGATTGTCCTTGAGTTACCGGCTCTTTTTCCATCCTAGCTTGTATCTCTTATGCACTCCTGCTCGGATCATTTGGCATCTGTTCTCTTGTAAAGCGCTCTGATGCCTCCAGGCCATGGCCGTGCTATATAAAATCACAAAAATGCAATAAAATGAATAAACAAGGTGACCACCACAGCCACTTCCACCAGATGTGTCCGACTTTGCTAGCTTTCGCCCATGAGGTGTAAGCCCCGCCCTTCTGGCTGCCTCATCCCTCTCCCCATCCCCCATTGTCCACCATCTTTCTTTCACCATGGAGACTGCACCTGGCTCTCTCCCCTTTTGGTGGTGGTCTACAAACTAGGTAGTGCCTTCCTCTCAAGGGCACAGCTGGAAAGTGGGGTCAGGCTGGCCTATATGACAACCAGGCAGTGCCGGAAGGGCTGGGCTGACAGGTCAGTGTGTGGGACGGGTTTTTGGCTGTTTGAGGGCCTGTTTTATGGTCTGCTGGGCTAGTTTTTAGGTCAAGCCAGGGTAGCGCATGCGCTGCTCTGCGATGCATGCTGCATTGGAGTACGGACTTGAAACTCCGCCCACTCTCCGCCCATATTTTTCATTGGATTGTGTCATTGTCCTTTGTAAATGCTGGCTTTTGATTTGTAAATAGGCTCATTAGTCCCTCCTTGGTACCGCCTTGTCTTCATTTGTAACCGCCCATCAAGACTGGCACCGTTTACTTCTGTTGTTACACGGTCTGTCTTATTTAGTCCGTAAGCAGTATTTTCTTTCATGAGGTTCTCCTACTGAAGGCACGGCGTGCTTTCCTGCAACAGCTTTCCCTTTCCAAGCAGCTTTGGACACGCTTTGATGTTTTTTAAAATGTAATTACTATGGCGCCCGCTTCACCTACATAGCTACGCACCGCTTGTTATCTATTTATTCGTGCCTCTGCGTCCACTATAGGCACTATGGCACCCTTCAGCCTGGAATGAAACCACTTTGTTCCTGTTCTCCATTCATAGGTTCATAGGAAGGATCCCTGCAGCCCCGGAGCCCCGCAGCCAATAGCAGGGTACCCGTCCCCTCCATCCAGTTCAGCCTCCAGAGACAGCAAGCCGGACCGAGCTCCCTTCCCTCTGGCCTAACAGCACTGGGCTAGGCCGAGCAGGCACTCTCCGTCCCCGAGCTCCAGCACTCACCGCTGGGACGGAGAGGGGAGCTGGAAAGAACAGCCTCAGCCCGTCTTCACATTTACGGTTCTTTTAAGCAGGGGCGGCTCATCCACTAGGGCGGAGGAGCGTCGCCCCACAGCTTTCAAGCAGTGCGAGAAGAGGAAACATAAAAAGATAACAACTTCCAGTTAATATCAGGTTATGTTTGTGCTGCTCTGCGCCGGGCGGGCGGGTGGGCAGAGCTGCTCTGCGAGCAGGGCAGGGGAGGAGTGGTGTGCCCACTCCAAAGTGCACAGTGACAGTTTGGTCAGTCCTCTCAGGCCGCCTAAACCAGTCATGCGCACTTTCCCCGTTCTCCATGCAGGCTGCATTACAGCCTGCATGGAGAACATGCACAGGCCCCCATTCCCTGGTTCAGCGTCAAACCAGGACGCTCATAACCAATCACAACGCTGCATTGTCATTGGTCAGGGGAGCCTGGGTGCCTACCAATCAATGCATTGCAGCGTTGTGATAGGTGGGTGGGGCCTGGCTGTGCTTCCTGATTCTTGAGGAGAGCATGGGGCAGAGACACGGGACACAGCGGGAAAGTAAGTTGAAATTTTAAAACAATTTTGTTTTCTGTTTTGTGCGTCCTCACACGACCTCCCCTCCTCGACCTCCCCGTGGGCCCATGACCACCCCCTCCCCCGCCCGCCACCCGCGAGCCATGCTGGCTGCCACTGTTTTCAAGACCAAAATATACAAGTTCTGTAGAAAAACAAAGTGTGACGTAATGTTTTAAAGATCTGCCACTGTTATTAACTCAGCCGATCTCTCCTCGACCGCTTTTTCCTCTCTGTGCCACAGAGATCCAACATTAGCAAACCAGTCTCGGCCCGGCCCGGAAGGCACAGTTCAGTCCAAATGGCCAGGCCTCCTCTCCGCCGTGTGGTAACACAAGTAACGCCAGGCATTTTTCAACCTTGTCGTGCCACATGAGTGAGGCACTGCACCAAGCTAAGGAACCGATGCCAGGAACACATCTGCAACGGAGGGCAAAGTAGTCAGGCAAAAGGTGATAGATGGAATGCTTAAACTAACAAGCATTTGCAATGCAATAGGTCTCCCATTTGTGAGACTTTGAGCTATTGGCATTGTTAAATGACAACGCCCAGTGGCGTAAAGAAACTTGAGGGAGCCCCCTGCAAGGTACATGGAGGGGCCCCCTTCCGGACTTAACCAGGAGCTCTGAAGTCAGGATACTGTGCTAAAGGGGCCTGTGGAGCTTGGTGGCCCCCCAGCTCCGCGGGGGTTGTGGGGGCATTTGTTATGCCACTGACAATGCCTTTTATGTATGTGTTGGTTTATAAAACATAAATAAAAGGCATTGTCATTTACAATGCCAATAGCTTAAACTCATGCAAATGCGAAACCTATTCATTTATTTATTTGAAAGTTTTATATAGCGCTGGCTAGACCTGGAGGTATTGTTAAATGGTAGCGGCAGTTTCAGTCGATGATCTTTCAAGTATTTGCCCGGCGGTAATCGCCTCTCATACCATTCGATAATTTACCAATAAAAGAGGCAGGCGCCGGAGACTGGAAGGCAGGAAACAAAGTTTTATTCCGTCGGAGCAGAACACATCAGATCAGACAGCAAGGTATCGTCACGAGGTGCTCTAACTGCATCTCTGAGACCTGGTCTCTTATACACTGGTTTATTGCTTTATTACACATAGTACATTCTTGAGATTCCCTTGATGCCTGAAAGAACATCCCCTGAAGCCCCGGCTCAGATCCGATCCCACACATAGATACAGTAGAAGTTCCCACCCTACCCGCAGTGGGAGATGGCTATCGCGCAGCAGGGAATTCCGCTAATTCCCGGGGGTGTGTGCAACTGGCCGGGTCTCAGGGGGTAGGGGCTTTGATCTACTGTAATCCCTTTGATGTGGGGTGTTTCCCTTACAGTAGGGGCAGTAAACTGTATCCGCAGGGCTAGGTGATGGCCTGGGACCAGTTCAGACAATGGGGCGCAGAGGAAGGGGGTTATCAAAAGGAGAGGCATGACCATGTATGGGTTGTCGGTTGGAAGTGGTTCCGTAGCAGGGTCGCGCAGAAGGAGAGGGTTTATGGCCTGTATGAGAGAGCGGGGGTGGCCGGCGCGCGGGGGATGCTTGCAGCGCCAGGGGAACGCGCTGGCGGTCGAGAGTGAGCGGGGAGAGAGTGGGGTGCCTAAAATGGCGGCCGTGCAGTCGCTGTGCGTGGCGCTGGGGAGAGGCAAGATGGCGCAGATAATGTTCAGTTTGCACGCTAAATTTCCACAGTCCTCCCTTTTAACATGTCTCGCCAGCTTGCCTAGTTTGGATCTATCCCCATAATACCCCGTACCTCCACCTCGTTCAGAGCTTTCATCCGCTCAGTTTCAAAGTCCAAAGTCTTAGGGCAGATGCAGTTCATAAAAAGCGAACATAAAGGTGGCAGACACTGAATCCCCAAGCAACATCCACATAGTATCATGATTGGTATGAGGATGAATGAAAACAGCCTCCATCCCCAACCTTTAATAGCGTCCCAAAACCAACTCCCCAGTGACCATTCCTCTTGTTCTTGATGGACCTCTGTGGACAGTCTGTGGAGGTGTTCAATTGCTTTGTAGACTGATGGTGAGTTGTCTGGTACGTAGGTACAACAGCTGGACCCAATGATGCGGCATGCTCCTCCACGATCAGCCAGGACCACATCTAGAACGAGGCGGTTCTGAAGGGCCACTAAGCGGACGGCCTGGAGCTCGGCGGTGTTGTTGGCGAGGGCGCCAGCCGTAATGTTCATTGCCGTTTCGACTGCCTGGGTTAAGTGGCGGATGGCACGGCTGTTTGCCATCGGACCCCAGAGCGGAACAAGACCCTTTACTGCATCCATGAGGGACCGCTCGAGGACCGTTTCCCTGTTGCTGGACACTGGGGCTTGTAAGCACAACGGACGCCGCAACCAGGAGCCATAACGCTGCCTGAACTCACCTGCTGCAAGGGAGAGCCTGCTATCAGAGATCCACGCATTCGGGACTGCGAGGACCAGGGAGCTGTGCGTGCTCCACACCGGCTGCACCTGGCCCTCTTCCCGACTCCTCCCCCGCAAAGTACATTACGACTCGCGGACCCCGCTTCGCGGGTGCCGCTCGAGGACCGTTTCCCTGTTGCTGGACACTGGGGCTTGTCAGCACAACGGACGCCGCAACCAGGAGCCATAACGCTGCCTGAACTCACCTGCTGCAGGGGAGAGCCTGCTATCAGAGATCCACGCATTCGGGACTGCGAGGACCAGGGAGCTGTGCGTGCTCCACACCGGCTGCACCTGGCCCTCTTCCCGACTCCTCCCCTATCTCCGCCCCCCTCTTCTATAATATCACAATACAGTTCTCGCGCGCTAGCGGGACGCGTGCGGGACGAGAGCCGGGGCGAAGACCGGGCAAAGAGCGGGCCCTCTGAGGCCCTCTGAGACACGAGGAGACCGGACTGGGGTAACTCCCTATTTCCAACATCTACTAACCGTGAGTCTACAGTTTGACACTGTTAGTATTAATATGGCTGATATTGTAGCTATTAACTCTCCTGCTAAACATGGCGTTCCAACCAAAGGTACATTGGTAGACTATTTTAAAAAGATGGCAGTACCCACGGACAAGGAGACTACCCTCGCTGAACGAAGGGCCGAGCGACGCCGCTCCATAGAGTGCATGAAAAATAGGACATTACTGGACAGTACATCTCCTCTCACTTCGTCCCTTATTGTGCTAAGCCCTTCTACCTTGACGCAGGAGGCGCTAGCCATGGATAACGTCCCAGAGCTGTTAAGAACAATTGATCCTACACCCAGTAATTTTAACTTGTTACCAGTTTTAACTAATGTGTCTTCCGCTAATACTTCTACTATTTCTGGAAAGGAAATCGATATTGTTATTACTCCAACTGAACCGAGGGCTAAGACCACTATTAAAAAGGCAGGGAGGGTACAGGTGTCCAAAGTTATAAGGCCCCCCCCGCTCAAGAGAAGAAAGAGGTTAGGTAACTTGCCAATTCGCAATATTAATCACACTGATTTTGGCAAGGGCCCCATACAAATTGAGAGCACTGCATCACTGACAAAGGCTCCATTACCACCCTCAATTACATGCGACTTGGCTGTAACGCCCTCCTCCTCCCTGGTTCTTCCCCCTCCTGACTTGTCTCGCTCTCCATTGCTCCTACCTGAACTATGTACAGTGTCATCACACCTTGAGAGCATCGAGAAGTTGATTAGATCGTTCACTCTACCTATCATAGAAAGATTAAAAAATATAGAGTCACGGCTGGGGAATCTAGAATCTCTATTTACAAAACATCCAGGGACATCGAAAGATTCCACTCACTACCCGTCTCCCCCTATGGACTTAGATCCACCTCTCACGCACACTAGGATTAACGAGATAGGTAGCTCCAATTCTCAGCGCAGGGATAAGCCCACCCTTACCGCAATTAATCTAAGTCATGGCCAACATGTAGATGGTGAACTAAGGAAGGAAATAGTAAATCCTAACAGAGTAACATCCCCAAACGAGAAGGGGGAGAATCACCTCTCAGCTAGAGTAAGTGATTCACGTAGCCATCAAGTTAATTTGCCCCCAGAGGCGGTACCATATGTGGTGGTGTTAACTGAAGTTCCACCGCTGGATAAGGGCAGAAATGAGGGTTATTATAACCTAAAAAACAAAATCGTGCACTGGCTTAGGACAAATAGACCCCTTCCCCCAAACATCAATGGAGAGATACTGCATGTTCGGAGACTTCCTTGGTTGGGCCGTAGAATCAAAGATCTAGAAGGGGATGTAATCATTATTAATTTTAGAGACCCCAATGCAGTCAAATACATCTTAGACTACCCCTTGGGCTCCACACGGGGATCTATAAATCCCCTTGTATTATCTTATTTTTACCCAAGATCAATAGTCTCTTATAATGCACATCCCAGGGCTCCAAGAAAAACAGTGGCCCTTTTTCATCCATTTGTAGCACCATCTGCTTCCCTTGTTCCACATTGTAACATGCATGTACCTAGTCATGTGGCATATGAAAACGCAGCAGAATGGACCACGGTTCCACCTAGGAATCACAGAATGGGACCTCGGAGGGTGAATTACACGCTACCATTTACTCCCCTCGAAGTTGTTAATAGATTTGGGGCCTTATCAGGAGTTGATGACTGTGATTGACTCAGTATTTCTTTTGGCTATGGACATAGCACACAGGGGGACCAGGATGAGGGTATGGACTTGATTTTCAAACGGTCGACCTGCTGTCTACACCATTCTATCTCTGACAGGCAACTTATGTCCTCACTGGCGGGTCGCTCAGGGCCCCTGGAACATGCTCCGGTGGTCATAGATGAAATAGCTACCGAATCTTACCGTTCCGTAAACATGGAGAACGGGGTGGAGGCGGTGGGTGGCTGCTTCCCACGAAAGCCCAAAGTCCTACAGGGGTCCTCATGCAACGCACAAAGCGCACGGGAGGTCTGTGCTCTCTTAAGGATAGAAGAAATTACCCCGCACGAGGCTTCTATGCCTGTAACTAGAACTATGAGGGCTTTAGAGATTATGTCATGGAACGTGGCTGGGCTTCCCAATAAGTTAGGCAATACTGATTGGGAAACCTTTATTAAAGAACATGATATATGCATGTTCCAAGAGACGTGGTCCAGAGAAAATCATAGCCACCCCGGTTTTGCTATTTTTGATATTCCAGCTAGATGGGGCGGGAAGGGACGCCCGTCTGGTGGCCTATCAACATGGATTGCTTGTCATTTAGGTTGTACTGCCGAGGTGGTAGAAACTAACTCTCTGGATATCCTATGTGTCGTTTTGCGTTGGCCCAATGGGGCGGGTCTGAGACTGGTAAATATATACTCTAGACCGGTTGGAGTTGCAGCCACTTCAAGGACACTGGAGGATCTAGGGCTTTTTCTTGACTCCCTCACTGGCCCAGACATACTCTTGGTCGGAGGGGATTTCAATATTCAGTTTGAACCACTCCCGACGTATTTAGATGGGATCAGCAGTGAGGAGGATGATTTCTGGGGAATCCAAAGAATTACAGGTCCGCCAGTCAGGGTAGCATCACCTCTCTTATTGCAAGTTCTAACATTAATATTGGCAAATTCACTTAGAGCATGCAATGGTAGGTTCAAGGGGGATAATCCGCCCCAGCCAACTTTTAACAGACCAAGGCAGGAGTCCCGGATCGATTACATACTGATCAGACTCCAAGATTGGAAATTGGCATTAGACTTTAAAATTGCCCAAAGGGCTGATAGTGATCACAACCCCCTAATCCTCTCATTAGCTGCGGATGGTTTCCTTAGGCCAGAAGCTCGGGGAAATGGTTTACCTGCCCTTAGCCTCACTCTGTCTAGCAACAGACGAAGACTAAGGTGGGATAGACTATTAGAGAAACCGAACCGTATAAGGGCTATATATGAGCAAGTGGCTGTAACTTTGGAAAGAATGGAGAGCCTTCTCCCTCAATTGCCCTCGTTGGAAGGCTGTTCTGTCCTTGAGGATATCCATCAGACTCTTTGTGCCAATCTAGCTGAGGTATTGAATCCTGTGGTCCGGGGCAGGAAACCGAGGAGTGAAAGAGCCTCTTGGTTCAATGCCAGCTGCAGGGTAGCAAAGAAAGATCTCCTCCAAGCACTTAAAAATAAGGAAACATCTTCTGTGATCAGGGAAAAGAGGGTGGCCTATAAGTCCAGTCTTGAAGCCGCAAAAATAGACTGGGACTGGGAGAACTGGTCAGAAATAACATCTGCTCTCAAAGTTAGAGATTCCAAAAAATTTTGGCACATAGTCAGACATGGTTCTGCTGAGCCTGTTAAGGCAATAGAAGGTAATGTTACAGCTGAAGTCTGGGAAAAACACTTCTCGTCCCTCTATAGCAGTGTTGGGCTAGACCAAATGGGAACTCCGCCTGAGAGCTTAGTGAACCCCATTGATAGTTGCACGGTGTTGGAAGACTTTAAGCTGGAGGAAGTGGAAAGGGCAATAACTTGCCTTTCTTTAGGAAAAGCGCCAGGCTTAGATAAGATTCCAGGCGACCTCCTAAGGCACGAAGTCAGAATTTGGGCATTGTACTTTCTGATACTGTTTAACGCAATTATTCATGGGATGGCACTTCCCCCAACTTGGCTGGGGGCGGAGATTGTGCCCATTTTTAAAAGGGGCTCACCTTTGCTCCCCGCCAATTATAGACCGATCAGTCTGATAGACGTTCCTCAGAAACTCTTTGCGAGGCTTCTGTTGGATCGACTTTTGGACTGGATCGAGGAGAGGGATGTCCTGAGCCCTCTTCAGGCTGGGTTTCGCCAGAAGATCTCTACCGTGGACCAGGTCTTTAGGCTGTCCCTTATACATTGGAAAACAATACAGCTGGAGGGTGGCAGCCTCTATACTGTATTTGTAGATCTAAGGGCTGCGTTCGACCTTGTTCCGCGTGGTAAGCTTTGGGAAGTCCTGGCGAAAGTTGGGGTGCCAGCTGATCTCCTGAATATGATCATCCGCCTCCATACAAACACCTATGCCCGTGTGAGGTGCGGTGCGCAGGGCGTACTCTCAAACAAGTTTCCCGTGGAGAGAGGGGTAAGACAGGGGTGCGTACTTGCACCGACCCTGTTCTGCCTCTTTGTTAACGGGGTCATTGACCACCTTAATGGGGTCCCCAATTCGGATGTCCCGAAGTTGGCGGGAAGGAGGGTCCCAGCAATTATGTTTGCTGATGATACCCTCCTTCTCTCCAAGTCACCTATGGGAATCCAGCGTGTTCTGGATGGTTTTGGGGACTTCTGTAGAGAGCATGGATTGGAAATTAACACCACAAAGACCAAATTTATGGCCTTCAATCCGCCACCCAGGTTTCACCGTATTCCTCGCATTGGGGAAAATGTACTAGACCGAGTGAGCACGTTTGAATACCTTGGTGTCACACTCAACGAGGAATTGGGGTGGGGTCAACATCAGGAGAAAACAAGGCTGAAGCTGGCGCAACATATTGGTGGAATACTAGCAATGGTGGGGAAGAATAGGTCAACCCTTAAACCCATAGGCCCTCCTCTTCATATTTATAGAGTCCAAGCAAGAGGAGCAGTTACCTATGGGAGTGAACTATGGGGTCATAAAATCCTGGACAGCCTGACAAAGGAGGAGAACAGATTCCTTAGGTGTCTAGCAGCTCTTCCTCCGAGTACACCGCTAGTGCCTCTACGACTTGACTTAGGCATTAGACCACTGGAGGAAGAGTTGGCACTTCGTCCTGTGATCTACTGGCGCAGATTATGGACAGTGCCTGAATTGATTCACTATAGACAGGGTCTCCAGGAAGTTCTCAGCTTCCCAAATTCGGGGAATATTCCTTGGCTTAAATTCATAAGGAATAGTTTGATGAGCCTAGGACTAGATGCACTATGGAATGATCCTGGTAATGTTTGTCCCAAATTTTCTAAAAAGGCTCTAACCAAGGTGTATCATGATTCTAAGGCTCCTTTACTCCGACCCTCCAAATCCCTAGGGTCCCTAACAAACCAATTCCTTCTTATGAAGAGTACATACATCTTCGAATCGGCCTTGGATAATGTCTACCCCGTAATAATTAGGAAGCTCTACCTGCAATGGAGGCACGGGTCCTTGCCAATTCGTGCTTTCACTAGCTCCTGGTCCCTGTCGACATCCAGTATTTGCCCGGCATGCAGCGCAAGTGAGGAAACTGAGCTGCATTTTATATTTTTTTGCACAGGCTATACTGAGCTCCGCAGAAAGTGGATCATTCCGATCTGTAGGAACATGGGCTTCGTAAGGTGCCATCAAGCCTTTAGAATTCTCAAGAGCGAAACGGCCGCGCACATTGTGTTCGCAGTGGCAAAATTCTTGGGGGCTTTCTGGCACAAACGGAAAAAATACCTAAAAATGTCGATCTGATTTATGTATGTAATTAGTATGTATTAGCTGTTTGGATGCATTATTTTTAAAGATTTTATCTACTGTTGCCAAATGTTTTATACTGATTTTATGTGCTTTTATGGATTTATTCCGAAATAAAGTTTTCTTGAACTTGAACTTGAGCATCCATGAACTGTGCTCCAGTGGAGTCGGCTTGCACAATGTCTTTGGCCCGTTTCTGTCGGTGATGGTTTGCTGGAGCCACATACGTTGGAGGAAGGACAAAGGCGATGTAGCAGGTGCCTCCCCAACCTTTTGGAAGCCAGGTGTAGGCCTTAGTACCACAGACGAAGTACATATTCGGGGAGGCAACAAAGGAGGGTGGGTCAACTGAATCCAATGTTCGGGTGATGAGGCAGGAGCTGTGGCCCACCAGCTGTGCCCCCAGGCCTTCGAGGCATACAGATCCAGTGATGTTGATGACGGACAGGGCCACTGTTAGGGTGGCGGCCGTCCGTTTTCGGAGGTAAGAGAAGGTGGGTCTGGCTGGATTGTTGAACACTTGCATTTCAACTCGTTCTTTGGCAGGGATGTCCATGTGAAAGGAAGTGTTCGATCTCAGAGGGCAGAAGAGGGCGGAAGTTCTACCAGTTTTGTTCAGCCAGAACCCATGGTAGAAGTGTGACATGGTTCTGCCGGAAGTGGCATTGTCCTTGTAGCTCTCCTGCAGGAGGATCAGCCAGGCGAGGCAGGAACCATGGACAGAAAAAGGTGAAGGGATGAAAGGGATTGAGTGCCCAGTGGCATGTGGTAGCAATCCACAGATCCAGCAGTTAGTGGCGTTAGTGGCAAGATTGTGTTGGTGGAGTAACTGCACAAAAGAGTTATTCCAGAACTCCTTACGCCTTTCTCGGAGTTGGGGTGAAAGTGAGATCAGATGGTGTTCTTTCGTGGTGGTAGGTTGAACGGTAGTCAGCAATGTCTTATGAGCGGGTGTGCTCTCCTCCATGATCCAGAAGGTGACCATGAGGAGAAGGCAAAAGAGAAGGGTAATAAAAAGTGTTATAGTCTTAAAGCTGTGCATTCGGTCAGTCTTTGGGTTTTTGTAGGGGATCTTCGGACGTCCGGTTGCTTCCATCACCTTCATGTCGGGCGCTTCCATCACCTTCGAGAGACTCGGTAGCGGGCAGAACCACAGACTTTGCTTAGTTTCTCTCCTGGTGGCCTTTTAGGTGACTAGGCTACCGCTCTGAGATTTCCACTTAGCCTGTGGTCTGCTTAGCCGAAGTCCTCTCCTTTCGTCGCAAGTTATACCCTTCTTTGGATGGCACAGTGGGATCGGGATATTCAATCAATTCAAGGGTCTCTGTATCCGGGCAGCGGCTCAGGGATGGTCGGTCTTTGTCCAGAAGATCCTCTTGGGCGGTGATGTTGTCCGTGGTTGTCAGGGTCGGTGATACCTTCTTGCAGTGGTGTGCGTGCAGCCAATTGCGTTTCCCCTCCACTCGAAGGGCTGTTCGGGTGGTGATCAGGACTTGCAGGGGGCCCGTCCACCGGGGCTCCAGACTCTTGGTGCGCTGGAAGTTACGCACTAAGACGAAGTCACCAGGTTGGATGTCGTGTCCGGGGCCCCTGGAAACATCGGGGATGGCGTGCAGCACCTGCTGATGGATGATAGACAACGTTTTAGTTAGATTGTACAGATAATCAGACATGAGGACGTCCGGGACGTCGTGGATGGATGTCGGTTTTGGTGCAGTCCAAAGGTTCATGGGCCGCCCGAAGACGACCTCGTAGGGGGTTAAGTGGTGTTTGGTGGGGGTGGAACGCATTGATAGCAATGCTAGTGGGAGAGCGTCTGGCCATCTTAGTCCTGTGGTGGCGACTATTTTTGCTATCTTAAGCTTCAATGTGGCATTGTGTCGCTCAACCAGGCCTGCAGATTGGGGATGGAAGACCGCATGGAACTTCTGTTTTACACCCAACCCTTTTAAGATGAGTTGGATAACTTCAGCTACGAAGTGGGGGCCATTGTCGCTCCACAAAATTCGACAAAGGCCGTATCGGGGGAAGAACTCCTTCAGTAGTACTTTTGCGGTAGTCATAGCGGTGTTATCATGGGTCGGGTAGGCTTCCACCCATTTGCTGAAGGCACACACAACGACAAGCACATACTTTAAACCTTGGCACCTTTCTAGCTGGACGTAGTCCATTTGTAGGACTTCAAAGGGGTGATTTGGGACCCCAAACCCTCCCCGGGGTACAGCAGTTCCTTTCCCAGGGTTGTGTTGGAGGCATACTAGGCATTGTTGGACCAGACGTTTGGCTGAGTCTGGTATTCTGTCGTTGTGCCAGACTTTGGAGATGAGTTCGATCATGGGGGCAGACCCTATGTGTGCGGGGGAGTGTGCCATGGTCAGCATGGGGATCAAGTATGAGTCGGGTAGCAACCATTTGTTCGAGTCTTTAGTTCGCCAACAACCGTCATCGTCCTTCAATCCTACCCGGGCCCATTCAGTTAATTCGTGTGGTGTGCTGGCTAGTTGGATATCCCTAATCGTTTCCCTAGCATCCTTCCATTTCTCAGTTTGTGACCTGGTCACGTACATGCGGGTCGTGGCCCTATTCTCGGCTGTGGTTCGGGCAGTAATGTCAGCTAGTGCATTTCCCTGACCTATAATGTCTGTCACCTTCTTGTGTGCCTGGCATTTGATCACAGCTATCCGTGTGGGGAGGAGGACTGCTTCGGTCAGGGCAGAGACTAGATCTCCATGCAGGATGGGTGTGCCATGAGAAGTCAAGAATCCCCTCTCTTTCCATAAGAGCCCGAAGTGGTGAACTACCCCAAAGGCATACTGACTGTCTGTGTAAATGTTTGCGGTTGTCCCTGCTGCCAGGATGCAGGCTCGTGTGAGGGCAATTAGTTCAGCCGCCTGTGCGGATCGCTGTGTGATGCGGGCTGTCTCAACAACTGTTCGAGCTGTGGTGACTGCATAGGCAGCTGAGGTGGTGCCATCAGGGAGCTTGATGCATGAGCCATCCACCCACAGTTCTCCGTCAGGGTCCGGGAAGGCAGTATCCCGGAGGTCAACCCTACTCTTGGTTTGTTCGTCGGTGAGGGTCACGCAGTCATGTATAGGGGATGCATTGGGGTCAGCGTCAGGGAGAGGTAGTAGAGTAGCTGGATTCAGAGTGGTGCATCGTTTCAATGTGATATGGGGTGCAAGCAGAGTCAGTTCATACCCAGTCAGTCGTGCACTAGTCAGGTGTTGAGTCTTGGTTTGGTTCAGGAGGGTATCAACAGCATGGGGTACCAATACCGTGAGGGGGTTCGAGAGCACGATCCCCTCACTTTGTCGGATAGAGACAGCAGCGGCGGCTACTGCTCGAAGGCAGGCGGGCAAAGCTCTGGCTACGGGGTCAAGAGTGGCAGAGAAGTAGGCACAAGGGCGTTGTTTAGGGCCTATGGACTGGGTTAGGACAGACAACGCACATCCCTCCCTTTCGTGGGTGTAGAGGGAGAAAGGTTTAGTGTAGTCTGGGGTTCCTAGGACTGGGGCCGAGCAGAGGGCGTTTCGTAATTCTTTGAAGGAGGATTGACATTCAGGTGTCCAGGGGAGGGGGAAGGGGACATCCTTAGCCAGCAGGGAAAGCAGAGGCTTTATGGTAAGACTGAAGTTTGGCAACCACTGTCGACAAAAGGAGGTGAGGCCCACTAGGGATCGTACCTGCTTCTGAGTTTTGGGAACAGGGGTTTCTAGGATGGTTTGAATTCGGTCAGGGGTAAGTTTCCTCCCGTCTTTGGATAGTAGGTGGCCTAGATACGTTACCTGGGGCTGGCAGAATTGCAATTTCTTTCTGGAGACCTTGTGACCGTTCTCCGCAAGGAAGCGGAGGAGGTGAATGGTGGCTGTGACGGCAAGAGGAGTGGTGTCGGCTGCCAAAAGAATGTCATCGACGTACTGTATCAACACCACTCCATCGGGTAGTTGGACTGCATCCAGTTGCCTCTTGAGGGCTTGGCTGTAAATACTGGGACTCTCAGTGTAGCCTTGGGGTGCCCTGCAGAACCTGTACGAACGGGCTTTTAAAGTGAAGCCGAACAGGTAGCGGCTGTCTGGGTGGATGGGGATGGAAAAGAATGCGTTCTTGAGGTCAATAACAGTAAAGATGGTGGCAGTGGATGGAATCAGGGTGAGGATGGTGGTGATGTCTGAGACTACGGGGTACTGGGGTATGACTACTTTGTTAACCTCTCGCAAGTCAACAATGAAACGGTAGGCTTTCTCATCCCCCTCGCCTTGCTTCTTTACAATGGGTAGGATAGGGCTGTTGCAAACATTACTCACTACTTCTTCTACCACTCCTGCCTCGACCAGGGACTCGATGATTTCCACCAATGCCTTCTCGCCTTCGGGTGATATCCGATACTGTGGAAGCCTTGGGAGCACTGCGTCCGGTCGGACGGTTATGTGTACCGGGTCGATCACCATGCGCCCTACATCTGAGTCGGTTTTAGCCCATAGATGTGAAGGTAATGTGTCGAGTAGGGACATATCAGCATCGGTTATAGAGAGCATACGCCGTGTGTGACAGGGTCTGGACAGATCTGGGTTATCGTGTAGGATGACTCGAACTCCGTCTGGGGAGCATCTGATAGTGGCTCGAAAATGTTTTAGCAAATCAAGTCCCATAATAGCATCGGGGGTGTTGGAGGAGAGCAGAAAGGTCGTGTCAGTGGTGTTATCTTCTAAGTCAAAGGAGATTGGTGCTGATAAGGGGTTAGTGGAGGGCGTTCCGTCAAAGCCTATTGAGGTTACGTGTGAGCCAGACAAGGGTGCCCTAGGAATCAGTCGTTTAGATAACGCACTACGTGTCGCCCCAGTATCTACCAGGAATGGAGATTTTGTGCCCAAGACCTTAGCGGTGACGTAAGGACCTTGCTGGTCAACACGGAGTTCGACTGGATCCCTCCCTTGCCCCTGGCGGTCCTATGCGAAGTCATGAGTGCTCTCATAGTCGGACTGCTGACACTGGGTTTGGCGGGGGCGATCAAAGGTGTTTGGTCTGCCTGGCCTGTCGTTGATGGTGTTGTTCGTGTGCCCTCGTCCCTGTCCTCTATTTCTGGGGTCATATGCTGCGTCTCTGGGGTCCCTATTCTTGTTTATTTCCAGAAGGACCGGGCACTGGGATTTCCAGTGTCCGAACCCTCTACAGAACGCACATTGATTTCCATCTAAGTCTCTCCGTCCGTTGTAGGGTGTAGGTGTATGGTCTCTAGGGGGTAGCTTTCTAGGGGCGGTTGGTTGGTAATTCTCTTTTGGGGGTTCCCTTCCTATGGTCACCCCTTGCAACTGTGCTATCATCACCCTCTCCTTTAATTCCTTTTTCTTCTTCTCTGACGCCCTATCGTTCTCGTTCTTCTGGTTTTCGTAGTATTGGGCCATCTGGAGAATTGCTGCGGGTTTGGAGGCTGCCCAACTGCTCTCGCTGGTCTGTAGCTTCTGGGAAACTTCTTGAGACAGACCCTTTACATAATTCTGGACAAAGAGGTGGTGTCCGGTTGCGGTGGTCATGTCTTGGCCACTGTAATCGGAAAACACAGTCTCGAATCGGGAGAAATATTCAGACACATCCTCCTGGGGTTTCTGGCGGCAAGCCGTCACTATCGACCAGTCTACCTTTCTTTCTGGGATTAGAGTCTTCAGCTTTTGTACAATCTTGTCTGGGAGCTCTAAGATGGCTTTCGGGGGCTTCTGTCCTGGTTCTCGCTGTTTATCTATGGTATCGAGTTGTATCCAGGTATATCCGAACGGCTCAGCGTGGTCAACTTTCCGGATTTGTTTCCACACATCAGCCGGCAGGCATAGCCCAAAGAACAAGTCGATATCTGCTAACGTCATTATCGTTGAGCCTAAGGCTGTACCCAATTCAGTGTAGAAGGCAGTCGGGTTCTTTCTCAAGTCGGGTAGAGTCTTTCTAAAGGTCAAAATATCTTGCCGGTCCCACGGCTGGTAGACCCAGTTATATACAACCCTTCCCTTCGCATCTTGGTGGTTGATGTCGTCGTGCGTTCCCTGACCCCGTGGGGGGACCCAATAGGGGGCAGCTTCTTTAATGGGCATCATGGCATCGGTCCTTCCTCCCTGGGGCTTAGTTGCTATGGGGGTTTCTGTTTTGGGGGTCTGTCCATGTTCTTTAAGGTGTCGGTAGACCTCGAGTGTACGAGTGAAGAGGTTCGTTATATCGCCCTCTCCTTCTTCCCCAATGTCTACCTTCCTATATAGAGCCGCTAAGCCTTCGGGACCTTTATCGTGGTATCTGTCCTCATATGCATTCAGGGCGTGATAACAGAGCCGTACGACGAAGTGTCGTCTGCGGCTGTCGGCATACGAGCTATACACGTCTGTTATATACTCCTCACTTTCCTTTCGCTCCACCAGCGTCCCTACTATCCTATCGATTCCTGCTCGTTCATCCTTAGTTAATCGATTCATTCTGGTGGACTCTTTCTTTCCCATCTCATGGTCATCTAGCGTTGCAGTCGACATTGGGTTCAGTACAAGAGGCTCAGCCGGCGCGGAGGCCGTGAGGGCCGAGGCCCCTGCACTGCTTTCGCTCGTGTTCGGGGGTTGCGGGTGTTGCACTACTGATTGGGAGGGTGCACACGGAGGGGGCATGTAAATGATCGGGGGGCCTAACAGTAATTCGTCATTCGTTCGCTGCTTGGAGGACAACTCAGGGTAGAGCAAAGAAGGGGTCCTAACAGCGTACTGGCCTGAGGTTTCGGGCTCCTGTCTTAGTTTAGTTTCCCTTCTCTCCTTTATGTCTTCTTCTAACTTTTTAGCGGCAAGGTGAGCTGCCTTTCGTAATTCCTTTTCTGCTTTTACTTCTTCCCTCTTTTTCCGTTGCGTCGCTTCTTTGCGCCACATGCCAATACTGTCAAGCATAGTAGGCGTCGTCTTATTGCTACGCAGAGCTACTTCTAGCGCTTCTATCTGGCGGTCGTCGAAGGATCCCATCAGTGGCCACTGACTTTCGGGGTCCTTCTTGGTATATTTATGCCACAGCTTGCTATAAGCTACGGCGACTAGTCCATATTTAGTGAACATGTCCTTATTAGGGGTGCCTTCCAGTGGAGCCGGGTGGTTCACCTCTAATAAGCGGTCCGGGCAGAACCAACTACCAATCAGTGGGGAGAAGATAGGCATGACGGGTTTCAACGGGGACAAAAGTCAGCACTACCTATCTTTTCACTGCTTGCAAAGACTAGACAGAATATCTCTATTCCTCGTTATTTGTAAGCAGAGAATACCTCCAGAGAACCAATATCGAACAACTAGTGTTCGGACAATCAATCAATCAATCAATGGGGAGATAAAGATAGGCACGACGGGTTTCAACGGGGACAAAAGTCTGCGTTACCTACCCTTCACTATTTGCAAAGACTAGACAGAATATTCCTATTCTACGTTATTTGCAAACAGAGAATATCTCAAAAAGCACTATTCTTCAAAACAATCAATGTTCGGACAATCAATCAATGGGGAGATAAAGATAGGCACGACGGGTTTCAACGGGGACAAAAGTCTGCGTTACCTACCCTTCACTATCTGCAAAGGGAGAGAGAGAGAGTATTTCTACTCCTCCCCGTTTGTAGACAGCGAATATCTCAAAGAGAACAATCAATGAGCAATACTAGTATTCAAACAATCAATCAATTATTTCGCACTTTTGTCGTATATCACGACCTTACCCGGACCGCGTGGACAGTTTCTCGTCTTCCGCCTCCAGCGCCCGATCGTCCTCTATTCTCCGTATTTGCCGCGGCACTCCTGATGGTTCCCAGTCAGGACCGTAGATCACTCGAGAGAGGTCTGCTCGGAACCAGTGAAGTTCGGATGATCGGCTGCCAGACGAGGGTCTATTGGGCAGGAGCTCTCCCGATCGTTGCAGTCGTTCACTCTGTCGTCGGGACCTCTCCCACTGGATCCACGTGTCGCTGATGGGCCCCACGTTTGGGACGCCAATTGTTAAATGGTAGCGGCAGTTTCAGTCGATGATCTTTCAAGTATTTGCCCGGCGGTAATCGCCTCTCATACCATTCGATAATTTACCAATAAAAGAGGCAGGCGCCGGAGACTGGAAGGCAGGAAACAAAGTTTTATTCCGTCGGAGCAGAACACATCAGATCAGACAGCAAGGTATCATCACGAGGTGCTCTAACTGCATCTCTGAGACCTGGTCTCTTATACACTGGTTTATTGCTTTATTACACATAGTACATTCTTGAGATTCCCTTGATGCCTGAAAGAACATCCCCTGAAGCCCCGGCTCAGATCCGATCCCACACATAGATACAGTAGAAGTTCCCACCCTACCCGCAGTGGGAGATGGCTATCGCGCAGCAGGGAATTCCGCTAATTCCCGGGGGGGTGTGCAACTGGCCGGGTCTCAGGGGGTAGGGGCTTTGATCTACTGTAATCCCTTTGATGTGGGGTGTTTCCCTTACAGTAGGGGCAGTAAACTGTATCCGCAGGGCTAGGTGATGGCCTGGGACCAGTTCAGACAATGGGGCGCAGAGGAAGGGGGTTATCAAAAGGAGAGGCATGACCATGTATGGGTTGTCGGTTGGAAGTGGTTCCGTAGCAGGGTCGCGCAGAAGGAGAGGGTTTATGGCCTGTATGAGAGAGCGGGGGTGGCCGGCGCGCGGGGGATGCTTGCAGCGCCAGGGGAACGCGCTGGCGGTCGAGAGTGAGCGGGGAGAGAGTGGGGTGCCTAAAATGGCGGCCGTGCAGTCGCTGTGCGTGGCGCTGGGGAGAGGCAAGATGGCGCAGATAATGTTCAGTTTGCACGCTAAATTTCCACAGTATCAGAGCGCTTTACATGAGGATCAGCGAGTTACAGATTACATAATTACATCGATTACCGGAGCCAAGTAGACATATTGCATTGCAAATGCTTGTTACTGTCGAGGTGCCTGATGTTACCACAAACATGGCCTGCGGTAGGCTCGAACCCGTGCGGTCTCCCATTCCTTGGGAATGCTCCTCCAGGGCCTTGACACGTTCATAATGGCCCCAGTCGGCAAACATGGGGCTCTTTTTTAGCTGTCGACCTCTCTAACTATGTTGGTGCCAGGCACCGCTTTATGTCCCGGTCCGACCCTGCAGGAAAGTGCTACAAGAAGGAAGGAAAAGGCAATATAATCCAACAATAACAGCCAGGAGGCCGGGTGTGGATGACATCACAGGCGGGGCTGTCACTGGGACATTTCCTGAAGTCTCTCCTGCCCTCTCCCTGGCTGTCACATACACTTACTGTCTACATAAACATGCCCCGGCTCTTTAGCTAAAATAAACTGTTTCTTACAATCACTACTTGGATCCGCAGTCATAGCCTGTCCACTCCTCCTAGCTGTCTCAAATGCATAGACAGTCTCCACACCTCCTACATGTCTCATATGCATAGACAGTCTCCACACCTCATAGCTGTCTCATATGCATAGACAGTCTCCACACCTCCTACCTGTCTCATATGCATAGACAGTATCCACACCTCATAGTTGTCTCATATGCATAGACAGTCTCCACACCTCCTACCTGTCTCATATGCATAGACAGTCTCCACACCACATAGCTGTCTCATATGCATAGACAGTCTCCACACCTCCTACCTGTCTCATATGCATAGACAGTCTCCACACCACATAGCTGTCTCATATGCATAGACAGTCTCCACACCTCCTACCTGTCTCATATGCATAGACAGTCTCCACACCACATAGCTGTCTCATATGCATAGACAGTCTCCACACCTCCTACCTGTCTCATATGCATAGACAGTATCCACACCTCATAGCTGTCTCATATGCATAGACAGTCTCCACACCTCCTACCTGTCTCATATGCATAGACAGTCTCCACACCTCCTAGCTGTCTCACGCCCATAGACGGTCTCCCACCGTGAATGACTGTCTCATATCCATAGACAGTCTCCACACCTCCTACCTGTCTCATATGCATAGCCTGTCTCCACACCTCCTAGCTGTCTCACGCCCATAGACGGTCTCCCACCGTGAATGACTGTCTCATATTCATAGACAGTCTCCACACCTCCTACCTGTCTCATATCCATAGGCTATCTTCACACCTCCTAGCTGTCTCACACCCATAGACGGTCTCCCACACCTCCTACCTATCTCACGCCCATAGACAGTCTCCCACACTTCCTACCTGTCTCACGCCCATAGACGGTCTCCCACAGTGAATAACTGTCTCATGCCCATAGGCTGTCTTCACACCCCCTAGCTGTCTCACGCCCATAGATGGTCTCCCACACCTCCTACCTGTCTCACACCCATAGATGGTCTCCCACACCTCCTACCTGTCTCATGCCCATAGACGGTCTCCCACAGTGAATAACTGTCTCATGTCCATAGGCTGTCTTCACACCTCCTAGCTGTCTCACGCCCATAGATGGTCTCCCACAGTGAATAATTGTCTCATGTTCATAGGGTGTCTTCACACCTCCTAGCTGTCTCATATTCATAGATAAATAAATAAGTAGACAGTCTCCACACCTCCTAGTGGTCTCATATTCATAGCCTGTCCCCACACCTCCTACCTGTCTCACGCCCATAGACGGTCTCCCACAGTGAATAACTGTCTCATGTCCATAGGCTGTCTCCACACCTCCTAGCTGTCTCATATTCATAGACAGTCTCCACACCTTCAAGCTGTCTCATATTCATAAACATTCTCCACACCTCCAAGCTGTCTCATATTCATAGACAGTCTCCACACCTCCTATCTGTCTCATTTTCATAGCTTGTCAACACACATCCTAGTTGTCTCATATTCATAGCCAGTCTCCACACTTCCTAGCTGCCTCATATTCATAGACAGTCTCCACGCCTACCTGTCTCATACGCATAGCCTGTCTCCACATCTCCTAGCTGTTTCACGATCATAGATGGTCTCCCACAGTGAGTAACTGTCTCATGTCCATAGGCTGTCTTCCCACCTCCTAGCTGTCTCATATTCATAGATAAATAAATAAATAGACAGTCTCCACACCTCCTAGCTATCTCATATTCATAGACAGTCTCCACACCTCCAATCTGTCTCATATTAATAGACAGTCTCCACACCTTCTACCCGTCTCGTATTCATAGCCTGTCTCCACACCTCCTAGCTGTCTCATGCCCATAGGCGATCTCCCACAGTGAATAACTGTCTCATGTCCGTAGGCTGTCTTCACACCTCCTACCTGTCTCAAATACGTAGACTGTCTCCACACCTCCTAGCTGTCTCATATTCATAGACTGTCTCCACACCTCCTACCTGTCTCATATGCATAGACTGTCTCCACACCTCCTAGCTGTTTCATATTCATAGCCTGTCTCCACACCTCCTAGCTGTCTCATATTCATAGCCTGTCTCCACATCTCCTAGCTGTCTCATATTCATAAGCAGTCTCCACACCTCCTAGCTGTCTCATATTCATAGACAGTCTCCACACCTCCTATCTGTCTCATATTCATAATCAGTCTCCACACCTCCAAGCTGTCTCATACTCATAGACAGTCTCCACGCCTCCTATCTGTCTCATTTTCATAGCTTGTCTCCACACTTCCTAGCTGTCTCATATTCATAAACAGTCTCCACACCTCCAAGCTGTCTCATATTCATAGACAGTCTCCACACCTTCTACCTGTCTCATTTTCATAGCTTGTCTCCACACCTCCTAGTTGTCTCATATTCATAGCCAGTCTCCACAATTCCTAGCTGTCTCATATTCATAGACAGTCTCCACACCTCCTACCGGTCTCATGTCCATAGACGGTCTCCCACAGTGAGTAACTGTCTCATGTCTATAGGCTATCTTCACACCTCCTAGCTGTCTCATATTCATAGATAAATCGATAGACAGTCTCCACACCTCCTAGCTGTGTCATATTCATAGACAGTCTCCACACCTTCTAGCTGTCCCATAGTCATAGACAGTCTCCACACCTCCAAGCTGTCTCATATTCATAGACAGTCTCCACACCTCTAAGCTGTCTCATATTCATAGACAGTCTCCACACCTTCTACCTGTCTCATATTCATAGCCTGTCTCCACACCTCCTAGCTGTCTCATCTGCATAGCCTCTCTCCACACCTTCTAGCTGCCTCACACCCATAGACGGTCTCCTACAGTGAATAACTGTCTCATGTCCATAGGCTGTCCTCACGCCTCCTAGTTGTCCACAGTCTTACTCCGGCAGGAGAAAATTGGCTCAAGGAAACATGTTCTCTGGGCCAATAAGAATGCTTTATTGTTTAAAACTGGATTCAAGAGTCCCTTGAACCAAACCGTTCAGGGTTTAAAAATCTTTTTTTACCATAATTTCACAAAACCTACGGAATGTATTTACACCAAATCCCAACAAAAAGCACGCTGTCAGGACCAGCCCCAGCTTCCTGCCAACAGTTCTTGCAGTAGTGCATCTTGAAAAGGTAATGGAACAGGGCTGGGGATTTTGCGTTTTGGGAGAGAGAGAGTGAGACATATAGATAAATATAATATATACATCTATATATTTGCATTGTGTAGCTATAGTCATGTCACAGTTTCCATAGGAAGAGCAATTTTTCTTTAGCTAATACTTTTGGGAACGTGTCTTCACAAAACTGTCCCCCAAAAATCTCCATCCCCAGCAGCTCCTTCCTCTAAATAGTTCTGGGGTGATCAACCAAATTTGGAGAAAAAAGGGGTGAGGTGTCCCAAAATGCCTTTTTCCCCATGCTATTTCACATAAGAATTTTCGAAAGCGATACAGAAAAAAACAGCTGAAACGACACAGAAAAAAAATGCTGAAAAGAATGACAGAGTTCAGCCATTTTTGAAGAATTAAAGGTCAGAATACAGTGATATCTCAGATGTTGGTACCACTGTACCCGAGCAGTACCACAAATAAAAAAAATAAACAACTGATTGGCCGAGAGGGCTTTTTTACCTGTCAGCCCCTTTGGTTCTGCAGGACCTAGCAATCTGATTGGCTGAATGGCCAGCAATGGAGGGAGGATGCGTGCAGGGTCTGACCACAGGCCAGGCTCTGTGGTCATCCTTATGCCCTCCAGACCCTAAGGCTGTGCGTGGCAAGGGGGTGGCCGCCTGCGTGGCTCTGGTCAAAAATCTATAATCAGTGAGGGAGTTGGGTGAGTATGATAAAAAAGAAAATAACAAATGATTTTATAAAATGAAACTCACTGAACAAAACAAGGGTTAAAGTGATGTTATAGTTAGGTGTTGTAATAATATAAAAAACAAATTCACAAGTTATATTTTACTGAGTTAATTATACATTACGCCCCTGACATGCACTGCTTATGATGAACTCACATATTGCATCACTCATGACTTGTTACATGACATCACTGATGGCATCATACGGTCACTGTGACACCGACCTATAGGATTTGAGGCCTTGAAGTTATTAAGCGCACCACAGGTGTGAAACTATTTTCATTTTACCTTGATGGGATCACCGCGTCGATACTTCGCGCGCCCCCAGTGTTAAGTTAAGAGTTTGACAAGTGCACATTTGCACTGTAAAGACACTTTGCTCCAGGCTCTAATAGTTTAGTGAGATATTCTACATACAGTCCTGAGATGGGCACAGTGGCATACAACGCTAGAGCCATGTCTACAACACAGCGAGAGATAAACCACCTCCAAGTGGAACATCCTTCCATTCTACATTATTCGCCATTCCCCAATGCCTCCAAACCTTCATCGAAGTTTCGGAAGTAAACAACCACTCCTTGTAGATGTCCTCGCTATGTAACATTTGTTTGTACAGCTCCATTATAACTACCTGAAATGGGCACAAACCCACATTTCCACATGTGGAGCATCTAATGTGAACAGAAAGTTTGGCATTTCTCACAGATTATTTGGAACAGACCATGGTTTTAACCCTCAATTTACTTTAAAAAACGCACCAGTGCTTAATTTCTAATCAAATAATTCAAACCCTCAGACGCAGCTGATCACATAGTATAAAGTACTCCCATTCACACACCCTCAACCCTCAAAGGCCAATGATCATATAATATAATCCCATTCAAATACCCTCACATGCTGCTATTCAAACCCTCATACACCGCTGTTCACATAATATAATCCTATTCATGCACCATCATACACTGCCAATTCAAATCCTCATATGCCACTGTTCACATATCATAATCCCATTCACAAACCCTCATACACTGCCATTCAAACCATCATACGACATTGTTCACTTATTATAAAGTAATCCTATTCATACACCCTCATATACTGCCAATTCAACCCTCATACGATAATGTTCACATAACATAATCCTATTCATACACCCTCACACACTGCCATTCAAACCCTCATACACCACTGTTCACATAGTATAAAGTATTCCTATTCACACACCTCTCACACACTGCCATTCAAACCCTCATATGCCACTGTTCACTTATTGTAAAATAATCCTATTCATACACCCGCATACACTGCCAATTCAAACCCTCATATGACACTGTTCACTTATAAAGTAATCCTATTCATACGTCCTCATTTACTGCCAATTTAAACCCTCATACGACACTGGTCACATAACAAACGTATTCGTACACCCTCATACACTGCCATTCAAACCCTCACACACCACTGTTCTCATAATTGAATCCCATTCATATACCCTTCACACACTGTCATACAAACCCTCATAAGCCTCTGTTCACATAATATAACCTTATTCACACACCCTCACACACTGCCATTCAAACCTTCATATGCTGCTGTTTACATAGTATCAAATAATCCAATTCACACACCCTCACACACTACAATTCAAACCCTCATATGCCCCTCTTCACATAGTATAAAGTAATCCTATTCACACACCGTCATACACTGCTGTACAAACCCTCATACACCATTGTTCACATAACATAATCCTATTCACACACACCCTCATAAATTACCATTCAATCCCTACATAGGGTGGCACTCACACACTCACACCCTTCAGTCTCATGCTCGTACACTATCTGCACACACTCAAATGCTGCCTTTTACATGACCCCATAGACAGCTGTTCACACATTCATGTGCTGTGGCTCACCCACTATCATTAACAACCTCCTGCACTATTTGCCCACTCAAACACTGATCTTTATGCAGCACCCATTTGTTGCTATTCACACTTCATATACTCATTCCCTCATGTACTCATTCATGCACCCAGGTACTGTCATTCAAACACTCATATGCTATTATTTTCACAACATACTCATATTCTGATACTCCCACTATTAACACGCCCTCAAGTACTGTGATTCACACAGCATCACACTACTATTATCACACTCATGCACTCATTTACACCCTCATACAATGCCATGAGAACACATTCAAACGCTGTTCTTACATACTCATACACTGACACTCACAGCCTCATCCACTGGTACTCACGCATCCTCACTCGCTGTCGCATAAAGTACCATTGTCTCAAACATGAATATTTGCATACCCTCAGTTAGCATTTGCACGCCCTCAAACACTGCTCTTTACACCCCTCAAACATGAATATTTGCATCCCCTCAGTTCCTATTTGCATGCCCTCAAACACTGCTCTTTACATCCCCTCAAACATGAATATATGCACACCCTCTGCTCCTATTTGCACGTCCTCAAACAGTGCTCTTTACACCCCATCAAACATGAATATTGGCACACCCTCAGTTCCTATTTGCATGCCCTTGAACACTGCTGTTTACACCCCCTCAAACATGAATATTTGCACATCCTTTGATCCTATATGCACACCCTCAAACACTGCTGTTTACACTATCTCAAACATGAATACTTGCACACCCTCAGATCATATTTGCACACCCTCAAACACTGCTCTTTACACCCCCTCAAACATGAATGTTTGAACGCCCTCAGTTCTTATTTGCACACCCTCAGTGCTCTTTACACCCCTCAAAAATGAATATTTGCATGCCATCAGTTCCTATTTGCACACTCTCAAAGACGGCTGTTTACTCCCACTCAAACATGAATATTTGCACACCCTCAAACAGTGCTCTTTACACTCCCTCAAACATGAATATTTGCACACATTACGATACTATTAGAATGCACTCAAACACTGCTGTTCACACCCCCTCAAAGAGGAATATTTGCACACCCTCAGATCCTATTTGCACACCCTCAAACACTGCTGTTTACAGCCCCCTCAAACAGGAATATTGGCACATCCTCGGATCCAATTTGCACACCCACAAATACTGCTGTTTACACCCCCTCAAACATGAATATTTGCACACCCTCAGTTCCTATTTGAACGCTCTCAAAAAGTGCTCTTTACACCCCCTCAAACATGAATGTTTGCACACTCTAAGATCCCCTTTGAATGCCCTCAAACACTGCTGTTCACACCCCCTAAAACAGTAATACTTGCACATCCTCAGATCCCATTTGCACACCCTCAAACACTGCTGTTTACACCCCCGCAAACAGGAATATTTGCACATCCTCGGATCCTATTTGCACACCCTCAAACACTGCTGTTTACACTATCTCAAACATGAATATTTGCACACCCTCAGTTCCTATATGCATGCCCTCAAACAGTGCTCTTTATACCCCCTCAAACATGAATATTTGCACACCCTAAGATCCTATTTGAATGCCCTCAAACACTGCTGTTTACAACCCCTCAAACAGAAATATTTGCACACACGCAGATCCCAATTTGGACACCCTCAAACACTGCTGTTTACACCCCCTCAAACATGAATATTTTCACACCCTCAGTTCCTATTTACATGCCCTCAAACACTGCTCTTTACACCCTCTCAAATATGAATGTTTGAACGCCCTCAGTTCCTATTTGCACGCCCTCAGTGCTCTTTACACCCCTCAAACAGAAATATTTGCATGCCCTCAGTTCCTATTTGCACACCCTCAAACACTGCTGTCTACACCCCCTCAAACATGAATATTTGCACATCCTCAGATCCTATTTCCACACCCTCAAACACTGCTGTTTACACCCCCTCAAACATGAAAATTTGCACATCCTCAGATCCTATTTGCACACCCTCAAACACTGCTGTTTACAGTCCATCAAATAGAAATATTTGCACATCCTCAGATCCTATTTGCACACCGTCAAACACTGTTGTTTACACTCCATCAAACATGATTATTTGCACATCCTCAGATCCTATTTGCACACCCTCAAACACTGCTGTTTACAGTCCATCAAATAGAAATATTTGCACATCCTCAGATCCTATTTGCACACCGTCAAACACTGTTGTTTACACTCCATCAAACATGATTATTTGCACATCCTCAGATCCTATTTGCACATCCTCAAACACTGTTGTTTACATCCTCTCTAACAGGAATATTTGCACATTCTCAGATCCTAATATTTGCACATCCTCAGATCCTATTTGCACACCTTCAAACACTGCTGTTTACACCCCATCAAACGTGATTATTTGCACATCCTCAGATCCTGTTTGCACACCCTCAAACAATGCTGTTTACATCCTCTCAAACAGAAATATTTGCGCATCCTCAGATCCTAATATTTGCACACCCTCAGTTCCTATTTGCACACCCTCAAACACTGCTCTTTACACCCCCTCAAACATGAACATTTGCAAACCCTCAGTTCCTATTCGCAGGCCCTCAAAACACTGCTATTTACACACCCTCAAACATGAATATTTGCACATCATCAGATACTATATGCGCACCCTCAAACACTGCTGTTTACACCACCTCAAACAGGAATATTTGCACACCCTCAGATCCTATTTGCACACCCTCAAACACTGCTGTTTACAGCCCCCTCAAACAGGAATATTGGCACATCCTCGGATCCAATTTGCACACCCTCAAACACTGCTGTTTACACCCCCTCAAACATGAATATTTGCACACCCTCAGTTCCCATTTGCACACCCTCAAACAGTGCTCTTTACACCCCCTCAAACATGAATGTTTGCACACCCAAAGATCCTATTTGAATGACCACAAACACTGCTGTTCACACCCCCTAAAACAGTAATATTTGCACATCCTCAGATCCCATTTGCACACCTTCAAACACTGCTGTTTACACCCCCTCAAACATGATTATTTGCACACCCTCTGATCCTATTTGCTCACCCTCAAACACTGCTGTGTACATCCTCTCAAACAGGAATATTTGCACATCCTCAGGTCCTATTTGCAGACCCTCAAACACTGCTGTTTACATCCCTTCAAACAGGAATATTTGCACATCCTCAGATCCTATTTGCACACCCTCAAAGACTGCTGTTTACACTCCATCAAATTGAAATATTTGCACAACCTCAGATCCTATTTGCACGCCCTGAAGCACTGCTGTTCACACCCCCCTCAAACAGGAATATTTGCACACCCTCAGAACCTATTTACACACCCTCAAACACTGCTGATAACACTGCCTCAAACATGAATGTTTGAATGCCCTCAGTTCCGATTTGCATGCCCTCAGTGCTCTTTACACCCCTCAAACATAAATATTTGCACGCCCTCAGTTCCTATGTGCACACCCTCAAACACTGCTGTTTACACCCCCTCAAACATGAATATTTGCACATCCTCAGATCCTATTTCCACACCCTCAAACACTGCTGTTTACACCCTTTAAAACATGAATATTTGCACATCCTCAGATCCTATTTGCACACCCTCAAACACTGCTGTTTACAGTCCATCAAATAGAAATATTTGCACATCCACAGATCCTATTTGCACGCCCTCAAACACTGCTGTTTACACTCCATCAAACATGATTATTTGCACATCCTCAGATCCTATTTGCACATCCTCAAACACTGCTGTTTACATCCTCTCTAACAGAAATATTTGCACATCCTCAGATCCTAATATTTGCACACCCTCAGTTCCTATTTGCACGCCCTCAAACATTGCTGTTTACACTCCATCAAACATGATTATTTGCACATCCTCAGATCCTGTTTGCACACCCTCAAACACTGCTGTTTATACTCCATCAAACATGATTATTTGCACATCCTCAGATCCTCTTTGCACACCCTCAAACACTGCTGTTTACATCCTCTCAAACAGAAATATTTGCACATCCTCAGATCCTAATATTTGCACACCCTCAGTTCCTATTTGCACACCCTCAAACACTGCTCTTTACACCCCCTCAAACATGAACATTTGCACACCCTCAGTTCCTATTCGCAGGCCCTCAAAACACTGCTGTTTACACACCCTCAAACATGAATATTTGCACATCATCAGATACTATATGCACACCCTCAAACACTGCTGTTTACACCCCTCAAACAGTAATATTTGCACACCCTCAGATCCTATTTGCACACACCTCAAACACTGCTGTTTACAGCCCCCTCAAACAGGAATATTGGCACATCCAAGGATCCAATTTGCACACCCTCAAACACTGCTGTTTACACCCCCTCAAACATGAATATTTGCACACCCTCAGTTCCCATTTGCACACCCTCAAACAGTGTTCTTTACACCCCCTCAAACATGAATGTTTGCACACCCTAAGATCCTATTTGAATGCCCACAAACACTGCTGTTCACACCCCCTAAAACAGTAATATTTGCACATCCTCAGATGCCATTTGCACACCCTCAAACACTGCTGTTTACACCCCCTCAAACATGAATATTTGCACACCCTCTGATCCTATTTGCCGACCCTCAAACACTGCTGTTTACACCCCTCAAACATGAATATTTGCACACCCTCAGGTCCTATTTGCACACCCTCAAACACTGCTGTGTACATCCTCTCAAACAGGAATATTTGCAAATCCTCAGATCCTCTTTGCAGACCCTCAAACACTGCTGTTTACATCACCTCAAACGTGAATATTTGCGCATCCTCAGATTCTATTTGCCCACCGTCAAAGACTGCTGTTTACACTTCATCAAATTGAAATATTTGCACAACCTCAGATCCTATTTGCACGCCCTCAAGCACTGCTGTTCACACCCCCCTCAAACAGGAATATTTGCACACCCTCAGAACCTATTTACTCACCCTCAAACACTGCTGTTTACACCACCTCCAACATGTATGTTTGAATGCCCTCAGTTCCTATTTGCACGCCCTCAGTGCTCTTTACACACCTCAAACATAAATATTTGCACGCCCTCAGTTCCTATTTGCACACCCTCAAACACTGCTGTTTACACCCCCTCAAACATGAATATTTGCACATCCTCAGATCCTATTTGCACATCCTCAAACACTGCTGTTTACAGTCCATCAAATAGAAATATTTGCACATCCTCAGATCCTATTTGCACGCCCTCAAACACTGCTGTTTACACTCCATCAAACATGATTATTTGCACATCCTCAGATCCTATGTGCACATCCTCAAACACTGCTGTCTACATCCTCTCAAACTGGAATATTTGCACATCCTCGGATCCTAATATTTGCACATCCTCAGATCCTATTTGCACACCTTCAAACACTGATGTTTACACCCCATCAAACAAGATTATTTGCACATCCTCAGATCCTATTTGCACACCCTCAAACACTGCTGTTTATACTCCATCAAACATGATTATTTGCACATCCTCCGATCCTATTTACACACCCTCAAACGCTGCTGTTTACATCCTCTCAAACAGAAATATTTGCACATCCTCAGATCTTAATATTTGCACACCCTCAGTTCCTATTTGCACAACCTCAAACACTGCTCTTTACACCCCCTCAAACATGAACATTTGCACACCCTCAGTTCCTATTCGCAGGCCCTCAAAACACTGCTGTTTACACCCCCTCAAACATGAATATTTGCACATCATCAGATACTATATGCACACCCTCAAACACTGCTGTTTACACCCCCTCAAACAGGAATATTTGCACACCCTCAGATCCTATTTGCACACCCTCAAAGACTGCTGTTTACAGCCCCCTCAAAGAGGAATATTGGCACATCCTCGGATCCAATTTGCACACCCTCAAACACTGCTGTTTACACCCCCTCAAACATGAATATTTGCACACCCTCAGTTCCCATTTGCACGCCCTCAAACAGTGCTCTTTACACCCCCTCAAACATGAATGTTTGCACACCCTAAGATCCTATTTGAATGCCCTCAAACACTGCTATTTACACCCCCTCAAAGAGGAATATTTGTACACCCTCAGATCCTATTTGCACACCTTCAAAAACTGCTGTTTACACCCCATCAAACATGATTATTTGCACATCCTCAGATCCTATTTGCACACCCTCAAACACTACTGTTTGTACTCCATCAAACATGATTATTTGCACATCCTCAGATCCTATTTGCTCATCCTCAAACACTGCTGCTTACACCCCCTCAAACATGAATATTTGCACACCCTCAGATCCTATTTGCACGCCCTCAAATAAGGCTTTTTTAATCCCCTCAAAGAGGAATTTTTGCAAATCCTCAGGACATATTTGAACACCCTCAAACACTGCTATTTACACCCCCTCAAACATGAATATTTGCACACCCTCCGATCCTATTTGCCCGCCCTCAAACACTGCTGTTTACACCCCTCAAACATCAATATTTGCACACCCTCAGGTCCTATTTGCACTCCCTCAAACACTGCTGTGTACATCCTCTCAAACAGGAATATTTGCACATCCTCAGATCCTATTTGCAGACCCTCAAACACTGCTGTTTACATCCCCTCAAACATGAATATTTGCACATCCTCAGATCCTATTTGCACACCCTCAAAGACTGCTGTTTACACTCCATCAAATAGAAATATTTGCACAACCTCAGATCCTATTTGCACGCCCTCAAGCACTGCTGTTGACACCCCGCTCAAACAGGCATATTTGCACACCCTCAGAACCTATTTACACACCCTCAAACACTGCTGTTTACACCGCCTCAAGCATGAATGTTTGAATGCCCTCAGTTCCTATTTGCACGCCATCAGTGCTCTTTACACCCATCAAACATAAATATTTGCACGCCCTCAGTTACTATTTGCACACCCTCAAACACTGCTGTTTACACCCCCTCAAACATGAATATTTGCACATCCTCAGATCCTATTTGCACGCCCTCAAACACTGCTGTTTACACTCCATCAAACATGATTATTTGCACATCCTCAGATCCTATTTGCACATCCTCAAACACTGCGGTTTACATCCTCTCAAACAGGAATATTTGCACATCCTCGGATCCTAATATTTGCACATCCTCCGATCCTATTTGCACACCTTCAAACACTGATGTTTACACCCCATCAAACATGATTATTTGCACATCCTCAGATCCTATTTGCACACCCTCAAACACTGCTGTTTATACTCCATCAAACATGATTATTTGCACATCCTCCGATCCTATTTGCACACCCTCAAACACTGCTGTTTACATCCTCTCAAACAGAAATATTTGCACATCCTCAGGTCCTAATATTTGCACACCCTCAGTTCCTATTTGCAGGCCCTCAAAACACTGCTGTTTACACCCCCTCAAACATGAAAATTTGCACATCATCAGATACTATATGAACACCCTCAAACACTGCTGTTTACACCCTCTCAAACAGGAATATTTGCACACCTTCAGATCCTATTTGCACACCCTCAAACACTGCTGTTTACACCCCCTCAAACATGAATATTTGCACACCCTCAGTTCCCATTTGCACGCCCTCAAACAGTGCTCTTTACACCCCCTCAAACATGAATGTTTGCACATCCTAAGATCCTATTTGAATGCCCTCAAACACTGCTGCTTACACCCGCTCAAACATGAATTTTTGCACATCCTCAGAACATATTTGGACACCCTGAAACACTGCTGTTTACACCCCCTCAAACATGAATATTTGCACACCCTCCGATCCTATTTGCCCACCCTCAAACACTGCTGTTTTCACCCCTCAAACATGAATATTTGCACACCCTCGGGTCCTATTTGCACACCCTCAAACACTGCTGTGTACATCCCCTCAAACAGGAATATTTGCAAATCCTCAGATCCTATTTGCAGACCCTCAAACACTGCTGTTTACATCCCCTCAAACATGAATATTTGCACATCCTCAGATCCTATTTGCACACCCTCAAACACTGCTGTTTACACCCCCTCAAACATGAATATTTGCACACCCTCGGGTCCTATTTGCACACCCTCAAACACTGCTGTTTACACCCCCTCAAACATGAATATTTGCACACCCTAAGATCCTATTTGCCCACCCTCAAATACTGCTGTTTTCACCCCTCAAAAATGAATATTTGCACACCCTCGGGTCCTATTTGCACGCCCTCAAACACTGCTGTTTACACCCCCTCAAACATGAATATTTGCACATCCTCGGATCCTATTTGCACATCCTCAAAGACTGCTGTTTACACTAAATCAAATAGAAATGTTTGCACAACCTCAGATCCTCTTTGCACACCCTCAAGCACTGCTGTTCACACCCCCCCGCAAACAGGAATATTTGCACATTAGTACGCCTTTGCACAATGCACACGTGCCAACACTTAAAAGCTCTCAGTGAGGCACGCAGAGATGTGGGGATCCCTCCCTGGCACGCGCAGGAAGGACCCCTTGTTAAGGAGTGAGAAAGTGGAAACGTTTGACATCTGGGAATCCTGGTGCATGACTGCCACATACTCAGTTCTGTCTAGCGCCAAGAGGCGACTAGCCCCGCGGTGGGCGCTGTTGGCACACTCCTCGCACTGGCAGTCACACTTTCTCGTGCAGTCTTGCACAGGGGCACTTACTTTGCAGTCCCTGCGGGTCTCCATGGGCCTGCAGCTGTCCTGCGGGCGCCCAGAAGTCCTACGCCCTCCTCTCAGCGCCCATATGTCCTTGCCATGGTCGGGCCCCGGGCCCCAGCTCACACCGTCCCAGCTCAGATGGGCTCCCGCAGCAGGATGTGGCAAGCACCGCTGAGTCCTCCGGGCAGCTGATGGGGCCGGAGACAGCTGACAGCAGGCAACCAGACAGAGACAGCCCTGCTGGGACCCTGAGACTGGGGCTGGGAGGGAGGGGGGAGGTGGGGGGCAGGATTACAGGAAGCCCCGGTCCAGACCAGCTCAAGCCACAGCTCCCAGTGACTGCTCCCCTCCCATGGTCTGCACTGGGAGTGCATGACATCACACGGCTAATAATAGCCGAAGGGAGGGCTATGACTGTACTGAAAGGAGAGAGGGAGGGGGTAACAGCTGCAGCTGGGAACACAGCGCTGGGGCTGAGGGGGTCCGCGCCTGCCCCTCCCCGGCCCCCAAAACAATCACACCAGGGCAGGGGCTGCTGGCAGGGGGCGGGGGACCCTTTATGACCACCCCTATAGCATTGACAGGCACTGGAGGGGCAGAATTAGCCCCCTGTAGCGCCTCCCCCCCCCCCCACTGACGCCCCTAAATAATCACATGAGGGCAGGGGACCTTTACTGGGGGCCCGTGGGAGGGGGGCCCTTTGTACCCACCCCTATAGCATTGACAGGCACTGGAGGGTCAGAATTAGCCCCCTGTAGCGCCAGACCCCCCACTGACGCCCCTAAACAATCACATGAGGGCAGGGGAGCATTACTGGGGGAGGGGGGCACCATCCATAGCATGACAGATTCTAAAGATCTTGGAATCCTCCCCACCCCCCGCACAAAAGCAGTTCACCCTGCCTCACCGATACCCCCAAAACAAGCACACTGAGTCAGGGAAGCGGGGGTCTGTAGCAAAGGGAGGGAAACCATGCACGCCCCCACCACGTGTGCTGGCCTACAGCCCCCCCCCCCCCCCCCCCTGATCCTCACCAACCTCTCAAATCTGAAAACAATCACATTATGGCAGGGGGCACCACCCCTACCCCCACCCTGCAGTGCCAGCCCCAGGACCAGTCCCTTCAGCAACTGACCCAAAGCCCTCCACTCCTGTGTGGCATCCCGTGAGGCCTCTAGTAGGATAGAGCCATGAGCCCACGGATCTGGTAGGATGAAGCCACGAGCCCTCGGTACTGGTAGGATAAAGCCACAAGCCCTCGATTCTTCTAGAATAAAGCCACGAGCCCCCGGTTCTGGTAGGATAAAGCCATGAGCCCTCGGTTCTGGTGGGATAAAGCCACGAGCCCTTGGTTCTGGTAGGATAAAGCCACGAGCCCTCGGTGCTTCTAGAATAAAGCCACGAGCCCTTAGTTCTGGTAGGATAAAGCCACGAGCCCTCGGTGCTTCTAGAATAAAGCCACGAGCCCTCGGTTCTGGTAGAATAAAGCCATGAGCCCACGGATCTGGTAGGATAAAGCAACGAGCCCTCGGTTCTGGTAGGATAAAGCCATGTGCCCCCGGTTCTGGTAGGATAAAGCCACGAGCCCCCGGTTCTGGTAGGATAAAGCCACGAGCACCCTGTTCTGGTAGGATAAAGCCACGAGCCCCCTGTTCTGGTAGGATAAAGCCATGAGCCCACGGTTCTGGTAGGATAAAGCCATGAGCCCACGGTTCTGGTAGGATAAAGCCACGAGGCCTCGGTTCTGGTAGGATAAAGCCATGAGCCCATGGTTCTGGTAGGATAAAGCCATGAGCCCCCGGTTCTGGTAGGATAAAGCCACGAGCCCCCTGTTCTGGTAGGATATAGCCATGAGCCCACGGTTCTGGTAGGATAAAGCCACGAGCCCACGGTTCGGGTAGGATAAAGCCACGATTTGTGTAGGATAAAGCCACGAGCCCTCGGTTCTACTAGAATAAAGCCAGGAGCCCCCGGTTCTGGTAGGATAAAGCCATGAGCGCCCGGTTCTGGTAGGATAAAGCCATGAGCCCACGGTTCTGGTAGGATAAAGCCACGAGCCCTCGGTTCTGGTAGGATCAAGTCACGAGCCCCCAGTTCTGATAAGATAAAGCCATGAGCCCAAGGTTCCGGTAGGATAAAGCCATGAGCCCACGGTTCTGGTAGGATAAAGCCATGAGCCCACGGTTCTCGTAGGATAAAGCCAAGAGCCCACAGTTTTGGTAGGATGAAGCCACGATCCCTCGGTTCTGGTAGGATGAAGCCACGAGCCCTCGGTTCTAGTAGAATGAAGCCACGAGCCCTCGGTTCTGGTAGGATAAAGCCATGAGCCCTCGATTCTGGTAGGATAAAGCCACGAGCCCTTGGTTCTGGTAGGATAAAGCACCGAGCCCACGGTTCTGGTAGGATAAAGCCACGAGCCCTTGGTTCTGGTAGGATAAAGCCACTAGCCCACTGTTCTGGTAGGATAAAGCCATGAGCCCTCGGTTCTGGTAGCATAAAGCCAAGAGCCCACGGTTCTGGTAGGATGAAGCCACGAGCCCTCGGATCCGGTAGGATAAAACCACGAGCCCTCGGATCTACTAGAATAAAGCCACGAGCCCTCGGTTCTGGTAGGATAAAGCCACGAGCCCTCGGTTCTTCTAGAATAAAGCCACAAGCCCTCGGTTCTGGTAGGATAAAGCCACGAGCCCTCGGTTCTGGTAGAATAAAGCCACAAGCCCTCGGTTCTGGTAGGATAAAGCCACGAGCCCTCGGTTATAGTAGGATAAAGCCACGAGCCCTCGGTTCTGGTAGGATAAAGCCACGAGCCCTCGGTTCTGGTAGGATAAAGCCATGAGCCCATGGTTCTGGTAGGATAAAGCCACGAGCCCTCGGTTCTACTAGAATAAAGCCACGAGCCCTCGGTTCTGGTAGAATAAAGCCATGAGCCCACGGATCTGGTAGGATAAAGCGACGAGCCCCCGGTTCTGGTAGGATAAAGCCACGAGCCCCCGGTTCTGTTAGGATAAAGCCATGAGCCCACGGTTCTGGTAGGATAAAGCCATGACCCCATAGTTCTGGTAGGATAAAGCCATGTGCCCCCGGTTCTGGTAGGATAAAGCCACGAGCCCCCGGTTCTGGTAGGATAAAGCCACGAGCCCACGGTTCTGGTAGGATAAAGCCACGAGCCCACGGTTCTACTAGAATAGAGCCACGAGCCCTCGGTTCTGGCAGGATAAAGCCATGAGCCCACGGTTCTACTAGAATAGAGCCATGAGCCCACGGTTCTGGTAGGATAAAGCCATGAGCCCACGGTTGTGGTAGGATAAAGCCATGCGCCCCCGGTTCTGGTAGGATAAAGCCATGATCCCATGGTTCTGGTAGGATAAAGCCACGAGTCCTCGGTTCTGGTAGGATCAAGTCACGAGCCCCCGGTTCTAGTAGGATAAAGCCATGAGCCCATGGTTCTGGTAGGTTAAAGCCAAGAGCCCACAGTTTTGGTAGGATGAAGCCACGAGCCCTTGGTTCTGGTAGGATAAAGCCACGAGCCCTCGGTTCTAGTAGGATAAAGCCAAGAGCCCACGGTTCTGGAAGGATGAAGCCACGAGCCCTCGGTTCTGGTAGGATAAAGCCACAAGCCCTTGGTTCTGGTAGGATAAAGCCACAAGCCCTCGGTTCTGGTAGGATAAAGCCACGAGCCCCCGGTTCTGGTAGGATAAAGCCATGAGCCCACGGTTCTGGTAGGATAAAGCCATGAGCCCACGGTTCTGGTAGGATAAAGCCATGAGCCCCCGGTTCTGGTAGGATAAAGCCACAAGCCCTCGGTTCTGGTAGGATAAAGCCACGAGCCCTCGGTTCTGGTATGATAAAGCCACGAACCCCCGGTTCTGGTAGGATAAAGCCATGAGCCCACGGTTCTGGTAGGATAAAGCCATGAGCCCCCGGTTCTGGTAGGATAAAGCCACGAGCCCTCGGTTCTGGTATGATCAAGCCACGAGCCCTCAGTTCTGGTAGGATCAAGCCACGAGCCCACGGTTCTGGTAGGATTAAGCCACGAGCCCTCGGGTCTCGCATAGAAGGCGACGACCTCTCGGCTCTGGTACTATGTAGCTGCAAACCTGTGTTTCTGGTTGTATTGAACTACAAGTCTATGGGCCTTATTATGTGAAGTCAGTAATCCACCATTATGGTTTAGAATAGTAACTCACTTTCTTTTTTTATTTTTGTTATTAGAAATAAGCAGTAGCATCAATTCTCTTTACTCGTCATTCAAATTTCATATAAATCATTCATGACACATATGTACATAATTCCTGCACAGCATCTAAATATATCCTGACTCATAATTCATGTTAACCTTTTATATAAATTACTCATAATATTTAAATACAGAGCTATTTAAGCCATATACCGATATCACATAATTCCTAATTCATATTAATATTTCATCTTACTTATTCACGCTCTATAATCACATCACTATTAAAAAAAAAATTCATAATACATGATCAATATTTCTCTGTAAAATGACCCCTTTTCCCAGCTTGACCAGATATTACTAAAGCGCTTAATAGCACCTACTCTTTTTGCATAAAGGTACCTACGGTTGTAAACCATACCCGTCCTATTACGCCATTGAGCCATGGTAGGTACTTTGACCGATTTCCAATTTGCTAAGATTAAAGATTTAGCAACCAATGTCGCTATAAAACATAGCGGATTGAGTTCCGTCTGAAGATTGTGAGTATCTAATGAGGCGCACAAGGAGCCGCAAACGGTTCAGGTAGAATCATCCGGCTCGCCCACTCATTCATTCCCTTGAAGATACAGGTCCAGATCGGAAACATCCATTACAACACAGTCATTACAATGCATTACCTTTACAACGCAACTGTTACAATGCAACTGCCTTTCCTCCATCGCATGCCATTACAATGCTTGCCATTACAACGCATGTCACTACAACACATGCCATTACAACGCATACCATTACAACGCATGCCATTACAGCACATTATAAGGTAAGTAATGGAGATCTTTTTAGTTTTAGGGTGGGTATGGGTTTTGGGGAACATGAGAATAATAATTTTTACCCTTACACTATTCAACACTTTCCCTACTGCTGCAGTCACAGGAGTGGGAGTAGTAATTTTTACCCCTACACTATCTAACACTTACCCTACTGTTGCCCTAAAAGTAATATGCGTTGTAATTGTATGCGTTGTAATGGTATGCGTTGTAATGGAGTGCATTGTAATGGTAGTTTTTAAAAATGCATTATAATGGCATGCGTTGTAAAATCATGCGATGTAATGGTAGTTGCCATGTAAAAACTGCGTTGTAATTATTTGCGTTGTAACGTCATATATTCGTCCAGAACCTGCTCAGTTTAGGACAGGTGAATCAATATGCAGCCATACATACCCCTGGTGGGATCTACATCAAAAGCAAAAGGTATTGGCAGCGTGGTACATTTTGTAATTTTATCCAGCGTATAATAAAGCATCCATTTACAAAACAAGCATTTACAATGCAACGGTCTTGGCATTGTTAAAGTTAGAGCTATTGGCATTGCTCATGACATTTTTGTTTATGTTTTTAAAACATGTAAAGAAACGGCATTGTTATTTACAATGTCAATAGCCTAATCACTCTGAAATGCGAGACCTATTGCATTTGCAGCCACACACAGAGCCACACACACAAAGCCACCCAAACACACAGAGCCACCCACACAAAGCCACTCAAACAAATGAATGTACTATCAAGACCACACAATAATAATGTCACTTATTATGATTCATTAAACACAGTCTATAGGAATGAATGGTGTTTACGACCAGAACTGTGGAGGACTGACACTCTACGCTAAATGCCTTACAGTCGGTCCATGTCACACTGCGCACAGGCATTCAATGAACCAGAAAGAACAAGCTCCAAATACCATGTCAGGTTGCTTGGCTGCTTTTCATAAAAAACGTGACTTTGCTGAAGAACCCCAAGGTCCATGAGCCAGTGCCCACTTATGTATTAATGTTTGAGAAAAGGCTCACTAGAGGAACTTAAAAGATAGCATTACTGATAGGCCGAACAGATTCACAAAGCGACAACAGGAGTAACTTTTGTTTTCGCTTTAAATGGATAAAACAGAAAACAATACATATATTTTCAGCTCACTTTCTTATAAGAAAAGAGCTGCTCCCATTCTTGAGCCCAAGCGGCACAAGTCCAAATGTTCACCGCACCAGACTATATAAAACATGGCTATTGGCCTTTTCCGGTTACTCTGGGGTAGGCTGTCCACCACATCTGCCTCTAGGACAGTGTCACCACAACCACCAGGCACGTGCCTTTCAAGCTGATGCCACCGCAGGCTAGGGGTTATGCTGCTGAATCCGAACTCTATTAAACATTCTCTTGGAGTCTGATTTCCAAACAATCGCATCATAAAGTAGTTTAGCAAGCCTCCACTCAAATGCATGATTGTGCAGCCCATGTGCTGATCCTTCCATGGCCTGACAATTTCTGAGTTATTGACAGGGTGAGGACCTGTATATAACTGTGCACTGTTCACAACGTGCTTTCTGACACTATGTGGTTGTTTAGCAAGTTGTACATTTATTTTTCAACTTTGCAACTGGTAAATTATGGAAAAAAACATACCATTCTGTACATAACAATTTTTCAAAGATGTTTAACAATGAGCAATACAGTTAGTATCAACATCATGGACATCTATAGTACATTGTCATGTCTAATGATCTCGTTTACATAATTCAATAAAGTTATTTGACATTAGCGGCTTCATAGTAACTTATGGGTCAATGCCCAGTCAGTGCCCAATGCATTTCGGAACCTTGCGGTTCCTTCGTCAGGGGACGATCTAGAAGAAAATAAAAATAAATAATGTCTGAATAAGTAATTACTTGGGGCTCAATCTCAACGTGTATTTATGCTGCCCAGACATGGATGTGTATTACCTGTATGAATGTTCTTTAAGTAGTGCACTCTATAACATAACGAGAGACAAAGAAGAATCAAATGAGACTTTGAGGGTTTTAGGTGTTAACGTGTGTTGCGAGGCAACCAGGCTTACCTGGGGAGATTTGAACGTATATCTGTAAGGAGAAAACAAGGATCTAAATTCACCGCAAGGTTCCGAAATGCATTGGGCACTGACTGGGCATTGACCCATAAGTTACTATGAAGCCGCTAATGTCAAATAACTTTATTGAATTATGTAAACGAGATCATTAGACATGACAATGTACTATAGATGTCCATGATGTTGATACTAACTGTATTGCTCATTGTTAAACATCTTTGAAAAATTGTTATGTACAGAATGGTATGTTTTTTTCCATAATTTACCAGTTGCAAAGTTGAAAAATAAATGTACAACTTGCTAAACAACCACATAGTGTCAGAAAGCACGTTGTGAACAGTGCACAGTTATATACAGGTCCTCACCCTGTCAATAACTCAGCTTTTCCTCGGTAGAAGGGGACACACTTCTACATAACTGGTGCACCGTTGTCAAAGACTATAGTAAAAAGTAGCACAAGCCATAAGCACGGGAGTGCTCTCCTCTCTTATAACTTTTCTGACAATTACTGAGCCACTCTTCTCATCTAGGTTCTCCTCCGTGGTCCCTACCCGTCATTTCTAATGTCCGTCACTTTCCCATTCTTTCCTCAGTCTCTGACCAACCTGACTCTCCCGATCACTAAGTGCTATGGTCCTTCGTAAGTGCCATGTCCCATCATCTGCCCATCTCACGTAACATGGTTCCTCGTTCACCCTCTGGCCTTCAATATGTTCTTCACCATTCACAGCCCCTGCAGCACGTTTGCCCCTCTCTCGTCGTTTGTCCCGTCACTATTCAGACGCCACCCTTATAGGTCTTGCCCTAGTCACTCTCCTCCAGTTTCTTCTTATCATCACTGTTACTTTGTTGCTCTCTCTCTGGTCCAAGTCACGCTCCTTATCAGTCACTGTCTCTTTCCCAGATACCTGCCTTCCCGTTTGTCAGACACTCCACTTGAACCCATATAGCTCTCTGCCCTTTCCAAGTAACTCTCGCACTCCTCCCCATGACCCTCTCTCACACTGTTCTCTTCATATTCACTGTCCTAAGTAATCCCGCCACTCTCTGCCCGACTCAGTGCATCTCTGGTCCATTACCACTCTCCTCATAAGCTTCCTCGCCCCACCTTTGTAGCTGTACACACACCCTGACACCAGATCTCCATCGTCCCACCTGGTCCATGCCTATGTTCTGAACAGCCCTCACTTCTACCTCAGCTTTCCTCCCCACTACCTGTCCTCTCCCAGCCACTCCAACCAGCCCCTCTCCTCTTACAGCCGTCCCCACTACCTTCCTCCTCTACCCCAGAGGAGAACCATTAGCCTTCCCCATACATACCCTGTACCTTTGCACCTTCCAAGCTCTAGATTCCTTCCGTACTCTGCTCTAACCTTCCAACATCCTCCCAAGACGGATTGTCGTCCCTTCTTCACCTGCTGTAGCGAGCTCCGGGGACCGTTCTCCTGGCCGTGCCTCCCTGCTTTCAGCGCTGCCCGGGCCGCCGCCGCTCCTCCATCGCCTCAACTCCCACTGTACCCCCGCACCCTGTACCGACAACAACATTCGGTGACGTCACTCCCCATCACGTGACTGACCCAGCGATGCCTCCGCTTTCTCTGAAAATGGTGCGTGGCCATGGGCGAGAAACTCGTGAGGAGGGGAGGGGGAGAGAGCACGCACAAGCCATTTGGAAAAGAGAAGGAACAACCATTTGCAATGTGGCCATGGGCGAGAAACCGGGGGAGGAGAGGAGAGAGACAGCACGCGCAAGCCATTTGGAAAAGAGAAGGAACAAGCATTTGCAATGTAATCGGTCCGATTGCATTGCAAATGCTTAAGTTTAGAACTGAGTGCGGCGCCGCTTCACAGACACCGTGCTCGGTTTCTTTAAATTTCTTAACTTTCACACTGAGCTCGGTGACCATGAAGCAGGCACTGCGCTCAGTGCTAAAGTTAAGAAATGTATAAATAATCCGAGCGCGGTGTCAGTGAAACACCGCCGCGCTCAATTTAAAGTTAACCAGCTGGAATGACCAAACAAGCAGCGTCCCACCAGCGCTATAAGACAAGCAGCGTCACAAAGGGGCATGTGCGTGCATCGGTACCTGAGGGCGAGCTCGGCAGGTTCCGTCCCTCGGTGCTCACGGCCTGGACGAAGAAGTACCTGACGGGCATGACTATGTCCCCACACCAGGCTCCTCTGTGGGCTGACGGGCTCCGAGGCGGAGAGGGCGGCCAGGGACGGAAGCAGCGAGGAGAGGGGATGCCTGTTTTAAGAAAAAAATTAAAACCTAAAGAAATCAGTCCCAGCGCCGCCGCCTTTCTCCGAGGCAGAGCAGAAATGCCTCGGAGAAACGCAGCGGCGTATTCGGATTCGGGGGCGTGTTTTGCTGTTATCTCCTCTTGCCATTGGCTGGAGGAGATAATTAGACTTTCTGCAAAAAACACGCCCCCGATCCGAAAAGGACGGGGCCTGATCGGAGTGATGGGACCTCTTCTCCAATGGCTGGCCAGCATTGAAGAGGCCAGCCAATGGAGAACACGGGGGAAGAGGGGCGGGTTCAAGCCCCTCTTCTCCAAGTCATTAAATCTCGAATCGAGACTGCGCAAGCGCAGCCTTCGAGCCGAGACCTAAAAAGCCAAAATGCTTAAAATTAGCTATTTGAATGGCTTTCATATTAAACTGATTATAAAAGTCCCAGTGTGCCTTAGTAACATCGCAGCTTATGGCATTACTAATTTTGCTAATGTGATCTGTAAATAGCTTAGGCCTGGTATGTTGCAGCAGAATCCTGCAGCAGTGGCCAGTTCCGTCAAGCCGTGATATAAAAAAGGCGTGGCTTATGTTTTCAGCTGCCTCCTTCACCTCAACCATATTACTTGAACATAAATACTTGATTTGAGTATAGCTATAAAAAAGAGAAGGACTGTCTGATATGTTTTCAGAATTAAGCGTTTGCCATGTTATAAAACAGTTTTTTCGAAAAAAGTCACCCAATGTGCGAAATCCTATCAGCGCACAATGTGCTAGTAGGGAGCGCCCTAAACGCAACCCTAAGCCGGCGCAACTGTCTAGTTTCATATGCAAGTGAAAATATGGAATCCTATATTCACGCCAAACATAATGAAAGCGTTCACTTATGATTTGAGGCGCCTTATATCGCGTACGCTATGGAAGTTTGGGGCTCGTTAAGAGCGGGACCAGTTTTTTTCTGCCTATTTTTAACATATTTTGCAAATAATAGTTCACTCCTATTGGTATATTTTTTAACGCAGAGCGTAACCAGTTGAGAAGTGAAGCTTGATAATAAGCCGTAAACAGGGAAGAGCTAAGCCTCCTTCTTGAGGTAAAGAAAGTGCAGAGAGCTTGGCCCTAGGTCGATTCGATTTCCAAATAAAAGAGTGAATCTTGCCTTCCAGGGCTTCAAAGGAGGCCTTAGAAAGCTTAATCAGCACATTGCAAAGGCGAATGAAAACAGAGAGTGCGCCCAATGACAGTAAAAGAGAGTGTATCCCATTGTTTTAATGATGCGCGAACTTTAGTTAATAGAGGTGCATAAATTAGAGTCTCTAAGTCCCTACAATTTGTAGTCACCTTAATCCTAAAATATTTACAGGGCGTGTAGCCAAAAAGGACCCCTGCATAGTCGCAGGAAGAGTCTCAGAGGTGCTGTTAAAAATGAAGGCTTCGGATATCGCTTGATTCATTTTATATCCACCAATTGCCCTAAATTTGTTGATCCTATTAAAATAAAGAACTCTATCGTAAGCATGTACCTTACGACCAGGCGCGCCACAGACAGGCGGGTCAATAGCTTGATCGTGACGAAGAGCGCAGGCCAATGGCTCTATAAATAGTGCAAACAAAACCGGTGAACTCATTTCATGTAACGAATTGGCAGAATTTCAGCACTATAAATAGCAAGTTCCATGGTTACCTCAGCTAATGGTACCCTATCCTCGACCTTGGAAGGATGAAGGCCTGAGTTCTCTCTGCCACTGCCGGAGATTGTGGCCTCCAGGTCACTCAAAGCTCTCACTTGTAGATGCTTAACTCACTGAGCCATCTTCCCCTCATCTACAGACTTTACTAGGTCGTTCTATGTTTGCAAACCAACAAATCTTACTACAAGTACTATGCAACTCTTGAATCGATGATTCCAGCATCCTAGGTATACTACTTGGTACTAGTACTATGCAGCTCTTGAATCGATGATTCCAGCATCCTAGGCATGCTACTTGGTACTAGTACTATGCAGCTCTTGAATCGATGATTCCAGCATCCTAGGCATAGTACTTGGTACAAGTACTATGCAACTCTTGCATCGATGATTCCAGCATCCTAGGCATGCTACTTGGTACTAGTACTATGCAGCTCTTGAATCGATGATTCCAGCATCCTAGGCATAGTACTTGGTACAAGTACTATGCAACTCTTGCATCGATGATTCCAGCATCCTAGGCATGCTACTTGGTACTAGTACTATGCAGCTCTTGAATCGATGATTCCAGCATCCTAGGCATAGTACTTGGTACAAGTACTATGCAACTCTTGCATCGATGATTCCAGCATCCTAGGCATACTACTTGGTACAAGTACTATGCAGATCTTGCATCGATGATTCCAGCATCCTAGGCATACTACTTGGTACAAGTACTATGCAGCTCTTGCATCGATGATTCTAGCATCCTAGGCATGCTACTTGGTACAAGTACTATGCAGCTCTTGCATCGATGATTCTAGCATCCTAGGCATACTACTTGGTACAAGTACTATGCAGCTCTTGCATCGATGATTCTAGCATCCTAGGCATACTACTTGGTACAAGTACTATGCAGATCTTGCATCGATGATTCCAGCATCCTAGGCATACTACTTGGTACAAGTACTATGCAGATCTTGCATCGATGATTCCAGCCTCTTAGGCATACTACTTGGTACAAGTACTATGCAGCTCTTGCATCGATGATTCTAGCATCCTAGGCATGCTACTTGGTACAAGTACTATGCAGCTCTTGAATCGATGATTCCAGCATCCTAGGCATACTACTTGGTACAAGTACTATGCAGCTCTTGCATCGATGATTCCAGCATCCTAGGCATAGTACTTGGTACAAGTACTATGCAGCTCTTGCATCGATGATTCTAGCATCCTAGGCATGCTACTTGGTACAAGTACTATGCAGCTCTTGAATCGATGATTCCAGCATCCTAGGCATACTACTTGGTGCAAGTACTATGCAGCTCTTGAATCGATTATTCCAGCATCCTAGGCATACTACTTGGTGCAAGTACTATGCAACTCTCGAATCGATGATTTCAGCATCCTAGGTATACTACTTGCACGCCATCGAACTTTGGGACCTCCTCGACACAACAGCACCAGACGTCGCCTTCCTCACGGAAACCTGGATGAACGCCTCCTCGGCCCCCAACATCGCCATGGCCATCCCGGAAGGCTACAAGATCACCCGGAAGGGCCGCATCAACCAAACCGGAGGAGGAACCGCCATCGTCTACAAGAACACCATCAACATCACGACCAACACCGAAGACACACTCTCCGCCGCCGAACACCTACACTTCCAGATTCACACCAACCCCAAGACCACCCTTAGAGGAACGCTCATCTACAGACCCCCGGGCCCGCACACACAATTCAGCGAAACCATCACCGACTTCATCAGCCCGCACACCCTAGCCTTACCAGAAAACATCCTTCTAGGAGACCTGAACTTCCACCTGGAGAACAACAGCGACAACAACACCACCACCCTGCTCGACAACCTCGCCAACCTCGGACTCAAGCAACTGGTGAACACCCCCACCCACCTCGCTGGCCACACGCTCGCCCCCATCTTCTCCGCTAGCAACCACGTCTCCTTCAGCCACTCCACCAAACTACACTGGACCGACCAAAGATGCATCCACTTCACCTTCCAAAAGAATACATCCCACCACCGTACGCAACAAATCCACCACAGAAGCTGGAGCAAAATCACCACAGACCAGCTCCTCTCATCGCTGAGCCTGAACCCGCCAGCAAACACCGCTGACACCAACGACGCAGCCCATAACCTTGCACAGTGGATCACCAACAGCTCCGACGACCTCGCCCCACTGAAGAAACCCCCTTGCATGACTGGTAACAGGAAAACCTCATGGTTCACAGACGCCCTCAAAGAATCAAAGAAATCCTGCCGTACCCTCGAAAAAACCTGGCGCCACGAACGGACTACAGAAAACATGACAGACCTCAAGAACGCCACTCGCAAACACCACCAGCTGATCCACACCACCAAAAGGTAATCGTTCAAAAAGCGGCCTCGACAGCAACACCCACAACAGCAAGGAACTCTTCAGCATCGTCAAAGAGCTCTCCAACCCCAGCGCCAACAACAACGACATCACACCGTCACAAGACCTCTGCGACTCACTCGTCACGTACTTCAACCGCAAGATCGCAGACATAAACGACAGCTTCGGACCCCAGACTTCGCCTCCAGTGACCGAACCAACGACGCCCACCACCACCCTCAGCGCCTGGACCCCCATCAGCACTGAAGACACCACCTACGTCATGAACACCATCCACTCTGGCTCCCCCTCTGACCCCTGCCCACATCATATCTTTAACAAAGCCGACATCATCATCGCACCCCACCTCCGGAACGTCATAAACAACTCCTTCACGTCAGCCACCTTCCCTGAGAGCTAGAAGCATGCAGAAATCAACGCCCTTCTGAAGAAACCCACAGCAGACCCCAAAGACCTCAAGAACTTCCGCCCCATCTCTCTTCTGCCCTTCCCGGCTAAAGTCATCGAGAAGACCGTCAATAAACATCTGTCTGCATTCCTCGAGGCAAACAACTCGCTCGACCCTTCCCAGTCCGGATTTCGAGCCAACCACAGCACCGAGACCACCCTCATCGCAGCCACCGACGACATCAGGACCCTGATGGACAACGGAGAAACAACCGCTCTCATCCTCCTAGACCTCTCGGCAGCCTTTGACACCGTATGCCATCGCACCCTAATAACCTGCCTCTTCAACACTGGAATCCGAGGAAAGGCCCTGGACTGGATCACCTCGTTCCTCTCCGATAGAACCCAGAGAGTCCGCCTCCCTCCCTTCTGCTCAGAGGCCACCAAGATCATCTGCGGCGTACCCCAAGGCTCCTCGCTCAGCCCAACCCTCTTCAATATCTACATAAGCCCCCTCGCCACCATCGCACGCAGACACAACATCAACATCATCTCCTACGCCGACAACACCCAGCTGATACTATCCCTCACCAAAGACCCAGCCACCGCCAAAACCAACCTCCAGGAAGGGATGAAAGACGTCGGAGAATGGATGAAGCTCAGTCGCCTGAAACTGAACTCAGACAAAACGGAAGTCCTCATCCTCGGACAATCCCCATCCGCCTGGGATGACTCCTGGTGGCCCACAGCGCTGGGCACCGCACAGACACCCACAAACCACGCACGCAACCTGGGATTCATCCTGGACTCCTCCCTCATGATGACCAAGCAAGTCAACGCCGTCTCATCCTCTTGCTTCAACACCCTGCGCATGCTCCGAAAAATCTTCAGGTGGATCCCCACCGAAACCAGAAAGACCGTCACCCAGGCCCTCGTCACCAGCCGACTGGACTACGGAAACGCGCTATACGCAGGAACCAATGTGAAACTTCAGAAATGACTCCAACGCATACAGAACGTCTCCGCACGACTCATCCTCGACATCCCTCGCCACAGCCACATATCCACCCACCTGAGAAACCTGCACTGGCTCCCCGTCAACAAGAGGATCACGTTCAGGCTCCTCACCCACACACACAAAGCGCTCCACGACATGGGCCCCGAATACCTCAACAGCCGCCTCTCGTTCTATACCCCCACCTGCCAGCTCCGCTCCGCCAACCTCGCCCTCGCCACGTCCCACGGATACGCAGAACCACCACCGGAGGAAGATCGTTCTCCTACCTGGCAGCTAAAACATGGAACTCCCTCCCCGCACACCTACGACGGACACAGGACCATCTCACCTTCAGGAAACACCTCAAGACCTGGCTATTCGAGCAGTAGCAGCACCCCCCACCCCAGCGCCTTGAGACCCTCGCGGGTGAGTAGCGCACTATATAAATGTACTGATTGACTTGGTGCAAGTACTATGCAACTCTCGAATCGATGATTCCAGCATCCAAGGCATACTACTTGGTGCAAGTACTATGCAACTCTCGAATCGATGGTTCCAGCATCCTAGGCAGACTACTTGATCTTTAAATGTTGTGTTGTTTTACGCCTCTTGCTCTGCGGCACACTAGTATAAGGTGACTGGTACACAATGACTGCATTACAAAGGTTTTACAAAGAAAAAGTCCATCAAACATTTGTGGCAAATTACTAAACTATCGTCTAGATACTAAACACAGCGGGGCTTATTGCGAGTACATCGGTCCTTGGGCCTGCCGTACTCGCTGTGGTGGTCTGAACTCCACCCCCCTGGCGGTCCGACCGGCGTATTACGATGGTGGCGGTGGGACCGCCACAACACTGCTGCCACCACCAGGTGGTGGTGTTGAAGAAAACAGGCCTATTTACAGCTGATACACCATATAACAATATACACCCTGTAACAAAAGACACTCTATAGCAAAGCATATCCTATAACAATGCACACCCTATACCAATACACACACTATGACAGCATCCACCCTATAACAACAGACACCCTTTAACAATATACACCCTGTAACAAACAACACCCTATAGCAATGCACATCCTATAACAAGGCACACCCTATACCAATACACACCCTATAACAACATCCACCCTATAACAACAGACACCCTATGACAATATACACCCTGTAACAAAAGACACTCTATAGCAATGCACATCCTATAACAATGCACACCCTATACCAATACACACCCTATGACAGCATCCACCCTATTGTGGTAAATATTTCTCCTTTACCGGGACTGAATTTGGTACAGAAACATTATAAAATAGCTCAGTAAAATGAGAGGCAGAATCCGTGATATTAGAGTTTCGGAATGGACTTTATTCCGGTGGTCGATTATAATCGGATGCTTCAAGTTCCATCACCACGGGGGTTCAGGAAGTGAAGTACATACTTTATTGACAGGAAGTAACTTTTATAGTACATGCATTATAATGAAGTGAATACAGTAGGCGTAACAATTGATAAGGACATTGACGTTTGGTTTGCGTAACCGAAAATGGGTGTAATAATGAGTAAAAAGGAACATGATTGGTTGTGATGTCATGTATAGGTGGATCTATAAGATAATACTTGGCATGGATGCGCGCGCAGCAGTATGACGTGTAATTGACGTGTAACTAGGGGGTGACGGGGACTTGACATTTAGCTCTATATGTGGTGACAAGAAGTCTGGGGGGTCAAGTCAACCTAATCCCAAATCATATCTAACATCCTATGTTTAAAGAACTATGTTATCCATAAAAGAAGGACTCTCGGACAGAATCTTTTCTATACTGACTGTGCGTGTACAAGCGTCTAAGTGTCTACACTGAATGCGAGGGGGTAGGAATATTCCATGGTAACAGGGCTATGAATTACTTGCATGAGGACAGAGAAGATGGGCCTTTTTGCTTGGTAACTGGAGGAATGTTTACTTAAACTACTAGGCAGGAATGCATCGGCTGAGGGGGAAGCAGATAATTCGAAGGTGAAATACAGTTCTTGGCAGAGAGTAAGCTGATGTCAGGCTTCGTGAGCCGCGCAGAGAATGAGACAAAGTTCATGGTCACAGATGCAGGCTCGGGCTGGAGCTTTTAGAGGCAGAAGGCAAGAAGAGTTTGATGACAGAATCAGGGCCTACTTGCCTGGACTGAAAAATGGCATAAGTGAACCATATAAAGCCGGTGGCCTTTCATATTTAAGAATGGAATATCCGGCCTATTCATGGCGGATCTGGCAGAGGACATGTTGACGGTGGGCACACATGTATTTGCGTCTTCATAACTGGAACTGGAGGGACATATATGTACTTGTGATATACACATGGAACCGTTGGGGTCCAAGATAGGGGACATAACTGACCAGGAAAATCCATATTTCCACATTCCCTCCTTGTCCCCTACTTGCCCTTCAAGAGATATCAATCTTCATCAATCCATTGATCTGTTCATATAGCATCATTTGTTCTTCTTTCTTCTTCCGGGATCTTGAATGAAAATCTTGATGTGGGATACACGATGTGGCACACAGACCACAAATCGCTGGTCCACATTGTAGACATAGACAGCAACTGAATAGTATGAGAAGGCCAATACCTAGGAAGGATAGAACTCTCCATCCCCAGGCTGATACCGCATTCCAAAACCAACTGGACCAAGTCCAAGTGCCTGGGTTCTGGTGTATCTGGCTTACAATCTTATGAAGGCGAGTGATGGCTTTATATACAGATGGCGAATTTTCTGGTATGAATACGCAACAGCTTGATCCGATGACCCTACAAGCTCCGCCCCTATCAGCCAGGATGACGTCAAGGACAAGACGATTTTGAAGCACAACAATCCGCATAGCAGACTGCTCTTCCGTTAAATTGCCTAAGGCGGAAATAGTCTCATTCACTACTGCTTCAAGGGTTCTAGTTAATCTACGTATCAGCTTACTGTTAGTAACAGTACCTATATAGGGAAAGATGCCTTTATTAAAATCTACATACTTGTCCCATGCCGTTTCAGTGTAATCGACAATGGGGAGATCTCTCCGTTCTCTGTTGTGTACTAAATGAATATTTCTGTAATAATCAGGAGGAGCTAGGAAAACAGGTGGCAAAAGGAATGCTATGTAGCAGGTACCATCCCAATCTAGAGGTAGACGCATATATGCAGTCTGACCACATATAAAGTAGGAGTGGCGAGAAGCTCTGAATGAAGATTTGCCTTGGTCACTGAATTCTACTGTAGTAGTGCATTGACTGTGGCCCTTCGCTGCAACGCCAAAGCACCTTACAAACTTCTCGGCCGCCATTCTCGGCGAGGGAGAGAGGCCACGCCCACTTTAAGGCGACGCCCACCCGCCGCCCACGGTATTTAAACGCTGCCTTCAGCGCGACAAATATTAGAACCTGAAAGCTCCTGAGGCGGAAGCCGGGAGACGAACCACTCATTTTTAAATTGTTATATGTGCCACAAACTCGCCGAAATACTCTGTATTTTTTAAAACAAACTCACTCACCCGTTTACCTTTCTGGAGCGGGCTCAGAATCACCTAAACAGCGACCCCTTCGCTGCAACGCCAAAGCACCTTACAAACTTCTCGGCCGCCATTCTCGGCGAGGGAGAGAGGCCACGCCCACTTTAAGGCGACGCCCACCCGCCCTTTTCTACACATTTAAGATGTGCAACTACCGGACGCGCAGCGGACGGGCGCAGCGGGCGCGCCGTCAGCGCGCCGAAGGCGCGCCAAAGGCAAGCCCGTCTGCGCCCGTCCGCGCACGACCGGGCCTAGGGCCAGACCCCCTGGCTGCCAGAGCCTCCGCCAAAACCACATATTCCCGCCGTGACCTTTTAAGCCTCAGACCTTCCACCGCCCCCTCATGCAGATATATCCATGATATGGATGGACCCTTTATCAGCTGCACGAACTGCCAGCCAGCCCAGCTTCAAATCCCGACACGAGTACTGAAGCATGCTACCCTCAAACTTGCCTCACTGAACTGTCGCTCTCTCCCTAAACATGCGACACAAATCCACCACCTTATAGAAGACCGTGAGATTGACATTCTCTTCCTAACGGAAACGTGGCTCACCCCACACTCTGACTCGGACACAGTGTCAGCCACACCTCAGGGATTCCTCATCCAATCCCTCCCTCGACCACTTGGCAGAGGGGGAGGCATCGCCATTATTTACCGTGACTCCTTCACCTGCAACGCCAGCGATGCACTAATCCCAGACTCGGAAAGTCTTCAATTCTCAATTAAACTTGACCCTATGAACTCCCTTTCAGGGATTCTAATCTACCGTCCCCCAGGCCACCCCGGCCCTTTTTCAAATGCCCTCCTAGACATGGTAGCAACACAGGCTCACTCCGCCACGAACTTCATCTTAGTGGGAGACCTGAACATCCACTTTGAAGACACTGCAGATTCTGGAGTAGCCGACCTAAACTCAGAACTTGCGGTCTCGGACCTCCGTCTCATTAACTCAGGAGCCACCCACATCAAAGGCCACCTGCTGGACCCAGTGTTCACTAGCACCCCCGCGATGCAAGAAATAGACTCCATTCCCCTTCCCTGGACGGACCACTTCTTGGTCCTATTCCAACTCCCAGGACCCCTCAAGAAACCTCAGAAACCTCCCTCCTTCACTAAAGGCAGGACTTGGTCCAAACTACCTATTGAAGAATGGGCCAACACCCTGACATCTACCACCCCGACTCTCGACAATATCCCGGACAACGCCGATAGCAACTTCAGAAATTGGATCACGACCTCCCTTGATTCTGTGCTCCCACTCAGAATGCGCGAAGATAAGACCAACAACGTCGGCTCCGCTCCGTGGTACACCCCAGAACTCCGCCAGCTCCGCAAAAACTGTAAAAGAGCTGAACGGCTTTGGAGAAAAGACTGGCACAACGCCAGCAAAGAGGCATACCACTCCTCAGTCAAAACCTATAAAACCGCAATCAAACTCTCCAAAGCCTCTCACTATGACACCCGGATAAAGGAATCTTCCAATTCCTCTAGGGAATCTTATCTCATTGTGAAGGAGCTTCTGAAAGTTCCCATCGCTTCCTCGCCCACCACCCCTCAGGTAGATAGAAGTAATGACCTAGCCTCATACTTCAACAACAAAATTGCCCGCATTCTCACGTCCCTCCCTCCCCCCAGCTCCCTGTCCCGCAGAAACACTATCCAGCCCCCCTATGAGACGGGATTACGTTCCCAACTCGAGACATTCAAGCCGATAACACCCAACGAGGTGGAAACGACATTGAATAAAATAAAAAGTGGATCTCCTCTAGACCCTGCTCCTCTGAGATTCCTCAAAAACGTGGCCCCCGCTATCACCCCTACAATCACGGAGCTCATCAACTGCTCACTTGCTCAAGGATCAGTCCCCCACAGCTGGAAAAAGGCAGTGGTGAAGGCACTCCTTAAAAAACCTCAGCTCGACCCTACTGATATGGCAAACTACCGGCCCATCTCACTCCTTCCGGGGATTAGCAAGATCACCGAGAAACTGGTGAATAGTCAACTCTCCAGATTTCTCGAGACTAATAACATCCTGCGGCAATCCCAAACCGGGTTCCGTCCAGGACACGGCACAGACACCGCTCTGCTTGCCGTCATCGAGGAAGCAAGGCGCATTCTAGACGCAGGGGGATCAGTGGCAGTAATCCTCCTGGATCTGAGTGCCGCCTTTGACACGGTCAATCACCGTGTCCTGCTTCACCGACTGGCCGCAGCAGGGCTCACCGGGATGGCACTCAAATGGATAGAGTCCTTTCTCACTGAACGCACGTTCCAGGTTTGGGATGGCGAATTCCACTCGGCCACACTCCCACTCACCAGCGGGGTTCCTCAGGGCTCCTCCCTGAGCCCCACACTTTTTAATGTGTACATGGCCCCCTTGGAAGATGTGGTAACACCATACGGGATAAAAATCGTGAGTTACGCTGACGACACACAATTGGTCGTCTCCCTCTCCCAACTTGACGACCACCCAGACAAATTACCAAACTGTCTCACCGAAATTCACGGGTGGATGTGTGAATCGTCATTAAAACTCAATGGTTCCAAAACCGAGGTGATGCTCATGGGCAAACAATGGGCGACCATCCCCCCGGCAATCTGGCCAGACGTGTTCGGGGAAATCCCCTCCCCGAAACACGAAATCAAGACCCTCGGAGTCTGGCTAGAACCCGCTCTTTCAATGAAGACCCAAGCGGCTAAAACCGCCGGAATCTGTCTTGGGCTTCTGAGAACTGTTCGCAAAATTCTCCCCCTCCTACCACCCGTGTCCAGGAAACTAATAGTACAGGGCCTCGTATTGTCACGGCTAGATTACAGCAACTTGGTCTACCTAGGTGCGCCGGAAGCCACCTTAGCGAGACTGCAAAGAACCCAGAACGCTGCAGCCCGCCTAATTATGAGCGTACCTCCTAGAGTATCCGCTAAACCCGCCATCAAGGCGCTACACTGGCTGCCAGTCCGCCAAAGGGTGGAGTTTAAGGCCATGTGCACGGCCCACAAACTAATCAACGGATCGGGACCTGCGATCCTTAGGGGTCTGGTCACCCCCTACATTGCACCAAGGGCCCTACGGTCGGAGAACGAGCACCTGGCCAACATCCCTAAATTCAAAAGAGCACGCACTGGAGGCCGACGCTTCTCTGTTAAAGCGTCCACTGGTTGGAATTCTCTCCCATGCTCCCTCAGACTGGAACCCAACCACCTGACATTCAGGAAAAAACTTAAAACCCTTCTGTTCCCTAAATAAACCCCCCTCCTCTCTCCGCCTCAGCAGGACTCAATATTAACAGCGCGGGGATGCCTCCGGGTCACCAGGCGCTATACAAATTGCTAAATAAATAAATAATATGTATGGAACCAACCTTTCTTACACACAATTCACCTTTTGCTGGGAATACTGACATGGTGGGTAAAACTAGCTCAACTTCGGAGACGACATTTAGAATCATGAGATTAGGTGTAAAATTACCTAATCCATACACTTCATTTTCTAGATCAGTTCCTGTTCTTTTGGGGCGACCCTCCTTGTCAGGCTAGCAGACTTTGAGTAAAACTAGGTTCAGGTTTCCCCATATCCAATGGTCTTGGTAAACTGCTGTGTCTGAGTCTATGGAATTAATTAAACTAAACCATGCTCCACAGGAGCCATTACGTGTAAATGGATGTGGAAAGAAAGGCAGGACTCCTTCATAATTCTGATAGGGAGGGAGTCGGCCACACACCCAACAATTGGTGGCATTACTAGTCTGATGGGAATGATGTAACATACTAATGAAAGTGTTATTGCGCAGCGCAAGTCTATAAGACAATTCATGCGGAGGTAAGTCACTAAAAGAATGTTCAGCAGCAACATTATAAACATGTCTAGAAATAGGGTAATATATGTGCAACAACATACTTGTAATAATTATTAAAAGACTCAATAAAAACAAAATTAATAATGTCACTATGCAGTGGCTACGCAGTGATTTACAATACGCCTGTCGTTTCAACATTTTTCGGGTATTTTCTCTACTCAGGTCCAAGGGATACATGTCAGAGACAATTCAACCGCTTCACCTTGGAGAGGACTTAAACAATCAAATTGCTCGACTTGTTGGGCCTAAGCTTTAGTTTGTAATTTTCAGATTTGTTCTGTTCAACAAAAGGGAGTTTTGTATCAGTCTGTGAGGGAGTACAGGGCACAGTGTCTATATCCGAAGATAGTCCATGAAATTTCTTGATGTGGCTTGAATGAATCCAGCCCTTGCGGCCCTCGATCTTCACGGCTGTTCTTGTGGTCAACAGGACCAATTTGGGTGCTTTCCACCTGGGCTCCAGCTGAGTCTTTCGGTCGAAATTCCTCACAAAGACAAGATTACCCGGAACAACGTCATGGGGTTTCACCTCAGTGTTGTCGGGAAAGGCTGCAGCTACCTGTGAACGAGAAGATTGTAGTGCAGACATCAAGGAAGCCAAGTAATCTGTCAGCATATTACAGTCAATATCAGTTATTTTGCGTGGTATAGGCGTCCCCCACATATTCGGTGGTCTACCGAAGATCACCTCATACGGGGATAGCCCTGTTCTAGAGTGTGCTACCATTCTCATGTAAAAAAGTGCAACTGGTAATGCTACTATCCAGTCGACCCCTTTCTCTCTGCATATTTTGGACAGTCTGATTTTCAGTGTCTGATTATGTCTTTCTACGAGACCTGCTGCCTCGGGATGTCGGACACAGTGGAATTTCCACTGATATCCTAGCAGAAGTGAAACGTGTTTCATTAATTCGGATGAGAACGGCTGGCCGTTATCTGAGTAGACAACACGTGGTAAACCGTATCGTGGGAAGAATTCTCGAACCAACTGTTTGGCAGTAGTCGGGGCAGTGTAATCTGAAACCGGGTACGCCTCTGTCCAACGGGACAGAGCGCAGACAACTACGAGAACATATTTGAATCCTCGACATCGTTCCATCTGGATATAATCCATCTGTAGGACTTCAAAAGGGTGATCAGGAGGATGAAATCCACCCTGTTCTACGGGAACACTTTTTCCTGGGTTGAACTGGCAACAGATCATACAGGTACGGACCTTTTGTTTTGCTGCTGCTCGCAAATGTTTATTGAACCAAATGTGTTGAATGCTGTCTAGCATAGCTTTTTCTCCTAGATGTGCCGGACTATGTATAGTGTTAATTACGACTTGGACCATTGAATCAGGAAGGAACCATACAGACCTTTCCTTCATCATCCATCCTTGGTCCGTTTGGATCCCTCCTAACTCGGTCCATTTCTTTATTTCGTCTGGTGTAGCATGTGTCTGTATGTCAATTACGTCAAGAGTAGGATCTTTAACGGTCATACAATGTGTCGGTGTCGGGACTATTGTCTTTGTCATGTCGGGGGTCTGAGTTTGAGCAGTCAGTTTAGCTGTTTTGTCGGCTAGATCATTGCCTTGGGAAATGATATCAGTAACCTTCGTATGGGCCTTACATTTCATAATTGATATTTCAGTGGGTAGATGTATTGCATCTAATAATGCGTGAATGAGGGGTCCGTGCTGAATGTGGGCACCGTGGGAAGTTAAATAACCTCTCTCTCGCCACAGCACGCCGAAGTCATGTACAACTCCGAATGCATAACGTGAATCAGTGTATATGTTGACTTTTTTATTCGTGGCTTGAATACAGGCTTGTGTCAGAGCGATGAGCTCTGCGGCTTGAGCTGACAAAGTATTTATACGATTAGTTTCAATGACTTCAGTATCTGTTGTGACTGCATAAGCGGCTACTAACTCTCCTGTACTTGTTCTCATGCATGAACCATCGACATAAAATGTCAAGTCTGGATCTGACAATGGAACATCGGTCAAGTCTTGTCTGGGTTTTGTTGTTACAGTAATAACTTCAATACAGTCATGGGCTAGTGGGTCTGTTCCGGTTACTGGCAAAAGTGTGGCAGGATTCAATGTGTTACAGCGTCTTATTTCTATATGTGGCTGAAACAATGTAAGTTCATACCCTGTAAGTCGTGCTACGGTCAAGTGTTGTGTTTGCGTTCTATTTACCAGAACCTCTACTGCGTGTGGTACTTGAACTGTCAATGGATGTCCTAACACTATGGCATCGCTTTGTCTGATTGCTAAAGCTGTCGCTGCTACTGATTTCAGGCACGCAGGCAAAGCCTGAGCTACGGGATCTAATGTACTAGAGAAATAGGCACATGGTTTGTGTGCTCCTGCTTGATCCTGTGTGAGTACTGACAAAGCAGTACCTTCGCGTTCTGTAACAAAGAGTGTAAACTGTTTTCTGTAACATGGCGTTGCTAAAACGGGTGCTTGACATAAAGCTTTCTTTAGGCTTCCAAAAGCTTGTGTGTGTTCCTGAGTCCAAGGGAGAACAGTCGATGTGGCTGCCTCCTGTGTTGTCAATTGAATGAGTGGTTTTGCTAGAAATGCATACTGCGGGATCCACTGTCTACAGTATGAAGTGAGGCCTATGAAAGCCCGCACCTCCTTTTGTGTCTTGGGTATTGGCATGTTAGCTATTAACTGAATGCGGTCGGGTGTAAGCTGCCTTCCCTCCTTGTTCAGCGAGTGTCCAAGATAAACAACTTGCTGGACACAGAATTGCAGCTTAGAAGGGGACACCTTGTGCCCTTTTTCGGCTAGAAATTGTAAAACTGTCAGTGATGCTTTCTCACATTCGGGTTCGCTTCTAGCGGTGATCAGCAGATCATCGACATATTGAAGCAGAGCAGTGTTAACTGGCATGTGTATACTGTCAAGTTCTCGTTTCAGTGCTTGGCTATAGATGCTGGGGCTTTCTGTAAATCCTTGAGGTGCGCGGGAGAATTTAAAGCTACGTCCATTTAAACTAAATCCGAACAAATATTGGCTTTCCGGATCTATTGGGACGCTGAAAAAGGCGTTTTTGAGATCAATTACAGTAAAGAATGTTGCTTCGGAATCAATAGCTGTCAATAATGACGAGATATCTGGGACCACAGGAAATTGTGGCACAATGCATTTGTTTAACTCGCGCAGATCAATAACCAATCGATATACTGGCGGCGCTGTAGGATCTGTTCGTTTAAGAATCGGTATTATCGGTGAATTACATATATTGGAGTCTGTTTCCACAACTACTCCTTGGGCAATGAGCTCGTCAATGATTTGTAGTAAAGCCACTACAGCATCTGGTGGTAACTTGTATTGTCGCATTCGTGGTAGCACCACTCCTGCCTTTAGTGTGACTCGATATGGTGTAATATTCATGCACAATCTATATAAAGGAGCTAAGGGGCAGAAAGCAGGTCATCCCCCACTCAGTACATTATAAACAACAAGGACCTGCTCACAATGTGAACCAATAGTTTATACATCCGTATTGATGGCTATGAATATTAGACCCTCATTTGTAGCTTGCGATGCTATCGTCTAAGCTAATTTACGGTGTAGTTCACAAAAAGAGGACGAAAAACAAATTGTCTACGTGGTATGTCAGAATGGCTATCTGTGTATACTAGTCCTATGTCTCCCCCACCCAAATATGGTGAAGTGAAAAATGGAAGAAAAAAAGGAGTGAGAGGAGTGTTGGTGCCTCACGGTAGCGCCACCAAAGAGGGTTAAGCAGGATGGTACTCGCCTGCTACCTCAATTTCTCATCATCAGCTACCAACACTCCAAAAGCAAGAAATAGTGTCTGATACTAGTGATAAACTAAATAGGTGCTAGGGTGTATGTTTAAGAAAGAAAAAGAAACTGTGCTAGAATATGTGCACGTCTCAACCCCTTAGTGATATGTAATAATATCTAAAAGAGCTGAATCACACTGGCTTGTATACTTTATTCTCAGCTGCGTGATAGCTCATGTGTTAAAATGCCGACATGTTTCGTTACCATTGGACAACACTCACGGTAACTTCTTCAGGGCGTGGGGTCTGTTCAATTCACCCTGCACCTCAATGTTCTCGTTTAAAAACCATTCTGTGGGAGACAAAAAGAGAATATACACACACACAACAGCACAACTGGGTTGGTAACCTGTTAGAGATAGGGCGAATGTCCTATTGGTCTTATAGAACCCCCCATATGGCATATATTTACCAGGGTTTTGCCCGCGTTGGGCATACCTTTACCCTTAGGACCTTGCGGCTCTCTGTGCGCGTTCAAGGCACCGTTTGCTTCGCTCCAAACGTGAGTCTGTAATGTATAATACATGATAAAAGATACATGCTTACTCTCGTTTTTGTACTTGTATATTTTGTAATGTTAGAAAGCGGAAATCTTGGGGATTTGGACTCGAAACAGGCCTACGAGGGGTGATCTGAATCTGAAATGTAAAAAGAGGTAGTTGTGGAGATGGAGGGGCACTGGCATCTCTATAGGGGATGTATAATATGTAGGCAATGATTACCGGAGACATGGAAGCATCATTTTAAACGGGAGGGGGACACATCCATATTACAAAATATACAAGTACAAAAACGAGAGTAAGCATGTATCTTTTATCATGTATTATACATTACAGACTCACGTTTGGAGCGAAGCAAACGGTGCCTTGAACGCGCACAGAGAGCCGCAAGGTCCTAAGGGTAAAGGTATGCCCAACGCGGGCAAAACCCTGGTAAATATATGCCATATGGGGGGTTCTATAAGACCAATAGGACATTCGCCCTATTTCTAACAGGTTACCAACCCAGTTGTGCTGTTGTGTGTGTGTATATTCTCTTTTTGTCTCCCACAGAATGGTTTTTAAACGAGAACATTGAGGTGCAGGGTGAATTGAACAGACCCCACGCCCTGAAGAAGTTACCGTGAGTGTTGTCCAATGGTAACGAAACATGTCGGCATTTTAACACATGAGCTATCACGCAGCTGAGAATAAAGTATACAAGCCAGTGTGATTCAGCTCTTTTAGATATTATTACATATCACTAAGGGGTTGAGACGTGCACATATTCTAGCACAGTTTCTTTTTCTTTCTTAAACATACACCCTAGCACCTATTTAGTTTATCACTAGTATCAGACACTATTTCTTGCTTTTGGAGTGTTGGTAGCTGATGATGAGAAATTGAGGTAGCAGGCGAGTACCATCCTGCTTAACCCTCTTTGGTGGCGCTACCGTGAGGCACCAACACTCCTCTCACTCCTTTTTTTCCTTTTTTTCTTCCATTTTTCACTTCACCATATTTGGGTGGGGGAGACATAGGACTAGTATACACAGATAGCCATTCTGACATACCACGTAGACAATTTGTTTTTCGTCCTCTTTTTGTGAACTACACCGTAAATTAGCTTAGACGATAGCATCGCAAGCTACAAATGAGGGTCTAATATTCATAGCCATCAATACGGATGTATAAACTATTGGTTCACATTGTGAGCAGGTCCTTGTTGTTTATAATGTAATATTCATGCAACCAACATCAGTAGGGCCTTGTGCCCATAGACGTGTAGGTAAGGTCTGCAGTCGGGGATCCATGTCTCTAGATACATAGTGACCTTTAAAATCACGTAAAAACAATCTTACTCCTTCCGGAGAACAACATATTATAGCTCCTAGAGCTTTTAACGTTTTTATTCCTAATAGATTTTCTGGACATGATTTAGTAAGCAATAAATCTGTAGTTCGGGTCAAAGGTCCTATCGTAAGTGGCAGAGGTTGTGACACTTCATTAACAATAGGTTTTCCTGAAAAACCAAGGGAAATATTCTGTGAGCCTGAGAGGGGTGCCCCTGGAACTTCACTACGTTTTATAGTTGTTCGACTTGCCCCTGTATCGAGTAAAAATTTTCTATCTTGACCTAATAATTTACTATGTACATAAGGTCCTTCTTGATCTACAGGAATCTCGATAAGGGGTAAGTCAACTTCCCTCTCTAGGCTTGTTCATGCGTAACGCTGATACTCGGGATATTCATACTGTGCGGTCTGATACATTTGTCGTGTTGTTGTCTGTGTGGCAGCAGCAGGCAACGGTGGTGCAGCTGGCACAAACTGTATTGGCTGTTGTGCGGCTGGCATGGCCTGGGCATGCTGCATAGCTCCTTGTTCATTCTGATCTTGTCTTAGTGGCCGTGATCTTTCTTGTGTTTTACCTATGGCGATATTATGTTTTAAAACTGGACAATCGTGTACGTAATGACCTGGCTTTTTACAATAATTGCATGTCCCTTTTACAGGTCCTGCTGAATCGGAATGTGTCATACCCTTTTTATGTCCTTCAGCTGGAACTGTCTGGGAAACTAGCATTTTCATCTTCGTGTCTTTCATGCGTCTGTGTTCATGTTCTTGTTCCTCTCTAATTCTATTGTGATGGTACTGTAACATTTGTAACATTTGTGATGGAGTGTTACCTTGCCAGGTACTCTCGAATTTTAATACTCTATTCTTTACTGGGGGCAGAGCATTTTCTACTAATTTTGTTACAAACAGATGCGGGTATGATTCGCTACTTGCTTTTATGCCACTATTTATACCAAAACATTTCTCGAATCGGGCATAGTAATCGCTAGTATCTTCATCTTGCTTCTGCTTACAGGCTGAGATTGTACCCCAATCTTCCTTTTTCGTAGTTAATAAACGCGGCAGTACCTGTACTAGTAGTCCTGGTAATGCCTTAGTTTTGTCCCCAAGCCCTGCACCTGGACCTCGGGCCCTTTCTTCTGCTTCTAATGCTGACCATTCTATCTTTTGATCACCTACCTCCCACTCTTTTTCCTTGAGTTTCTCATAAATGCCAGCAGGCATCAACACCTTTAATATTGTCATAATGTCGGGGTAGGTATACTCTCCCATGAGTAACATGTCTTTGATTTCTCGGTGAAAACCCGCTGGGTCTTTGTCATGACTGGGTACCACTTTCTTCATTTGTAACAATTCTATTTTCGATATAGGCGTATATACAAATACGCGTTTAAACTCATTGTCCTCACCCTTTATTGGGTGCACTTCTCGTAAGGGATTCTGTCTATCTATGTGATACGTAGTTCTTTCCTTGACGGACAATGGAACATGTTCTGAACATATAAAAAGAATATACTGCTTTCTTGATTCTAGAATTTCTTTAATTAATTCAGTACCTGGACCTCTCCATTTATTCATAAGCAATTCAGTCAATATGTCAGGTAGGGGACCAGGGTCCGAATGCTGACTCCGATATAGTATAATGAGTTGTTGAATCATATAAATCCCAGCTAACCTTTGTTCATCTGGGGTAAGATTCAAAAATGTGCGTACTACTGTATCATCACTATATTTTCCGGGACTGTCCACCCAATGAACAGCTGCCCTTGCTAAATCTTGTTCATCCATAGAATCGAGAAAATGATAACCCCTTCGTTCTCGGAGTAGTTTGTCGGCGGTTTGGAACGAATGCTCGTTAGACCTTATGCTAATTATAGGTATTTGAAAATTCATGTTATTATCTGGGCATATCGGATGTATTGAGTCAGTGTGATATCTAGTCTTACTCCTATTACAAGATCTTCCTCTACCTACATAGGCTATGGTGTCCGACTGCCCTGTGGGCAGTCCTGACCCTTCTTCCTCGTTTTGTTCGAACTCGTCTACCTCTAATCGCTCTTCGTGTAGGCGTTCTATTTCTTTACGGATCTTTCGGCACATGGCTATTATACAATTTTGTTTATCATGTCTCCCTTCTGATATATTCTGGCTCCATCTTGTAAGAATTTTCATGGCTTCCGGGTCTACCCCCGGTCGGTCTTGATTTCTGATCACACAGTTTATGAGGAAACGTAACAGTTCCCCCTGTATCTCTACTTTCTGGTATTCCATAGCTCTGTAAATACATTCTGGATCTCGCCCTGTTTGGACAAAATGATATATATTATCTAGATGCGCAGTCATTCCTGGTAACTTCGCTAAATACACTGCGGCTCGTCTGATACGCAATGATGCTAGGGTCATTTCGTCCTCCTTTCCAGGCACCGGGTCATATCTACAATCTATAAGAAGTTCCTTAAGCGCACGGGCACTAAGGAGTTTGGGTGTACGTGAATGCGCTGACTCTTGAAAAGTAAGTTTATTTATTCTGGGTGGCGTAGAAAAGACATTGGTAGCTCCTCCCGCGGCCCCATCTGGGGCGTCGGGTGTAAAAGGATTCGTTGAACGTGACACAGCAACTGCAGGTGTGGACACAGCCCTAGAAGTAGCTGTAGGAGCGGATACAGAAACAGATGTGCTTGCCGGAACTTGTGACTCGGTTTGTTGCTGCAGGGATACGGGTACTGGATCTTGGCGTTGAACCTCCCTGGTATGCGGTCTATGTGGGGCGGAATTAGCATACTCGGGAGCTGCGTCATCTAAATATGAGGAAAGAAAAACATCTTCTGCGGTTCTAGGATGCCCCTTAGGATGTACCTTTATTGGGAACAATGGGGTTGGCAAGTCTTTTGGTGTCTCTGGAGTAGCCTTAGGTAATCCTTCGGCCAGAAGGGGATACATACCATTCATAAGGGCATTTCTTTGTCTGTCTACTTGTTCTGATTTCACTCGGATACCTTCCTCAATTAATAGATTCTCTCGAACTTTATTGGAATTCTCTTTACTCTTCTCCTCCTGTCTACGTGCTTTTTCTGTTCGTCTATGTGATTCTTTACGCCATAATTCAACGGCGTCTTTCTGTGACTGTCTGACTTTCCTTTTTCCATAACTCTTCCTCGACTTTCATGATGCACTCTGCATCCCAGGTCCCCGCTGTGGGCCACCTCTGACTTTCTGGTAATCCCTTGGTATAGTCTACCCATAAATCAAGAAATAATATAGCGTCTAAGCCATGTTTGTGATACATAAAGTGCCCTGGAGTGTCCCTAGGAGGAATAGGGACTGCTTCTTCGAGAACCCCTTTTCTGGTAGTGATCTGCCTTAATTTCGAAAAGAGCGGCATATTTGAGAACTGACCTTATACTTGATTTTGACCTGATACTTGAATTTGAACAGACTTAATACAATAAACACGATAATGAACAGTCATTCATACCACGATATTCAGAACATACTTAAACACTTTAAACATTTAACATTAAACCATTAACTGAAACAACAATGATGATCGTCTGCATAACTAATCACCAAGCTTAATTCTCGACAATAACTAGACAATACCTAGACACTTCGGAATACTTCGGAATACTTGATATACTGCTAAACAGTACAGATACACTGCTAAAACAGTGCAGACCGGATTTGTGTACCCAAACCCGTCTTGACCGGCACAACCTATGTGCACGTCAGAAATGCCTCCCCAGCAATGGTACTCACCGGGTAGCTTCGGAAACGGAAGGCCTCAGTAACTTGAACTTGAACCGGACCGGACTCGACTCGACTCGACTCGTCGGACACTGGGCTTGACTTCGGACTGGTGGGTCTCTGTATACCTCGGATCTTGCTCTCTCAGCTAGGCTCTGGTCGGGATACTTCGCACTTCTCACCGCCTCGTCTGGGTGTTGATCGCAGTCTCAGTCGCCCCCGCTTGACCGGAGGGAGATACAGGAAATCCTGCTGGTACGCGTTATTGTCCGTCCAGCTGTGGCAGGAGACCGGGCCTGCAACGCACCGCCGGCGCGTGAGATGAGAAAGTGTCCCTGTTCGGGCGCCATCATGTGGTAAATATTTCTCCTTTACCGGGACTGAATTTGGTACAGAAACATTATAAAATAGCTCAGTAAAATGAGAGGCAGAATCCGTGATATTAGAGTTTCGGAATGGACTTTATTCCGGTGGTCGATTATAATCGGATGCTTCAAGTTCCATCACCACGGGGGTTCAGGAAGTGAAGTACATACTTTATTGACAGGAAGTAACTTTTATAGTACATGCATTATAATGAAGTGAATACAGTAGGCGTAACAATTGATAAGGACATTGACGTTTGGTTTGCGTAACCGAAAATGGGTGTAATAATGAGTAAAAAGGAACATGATTGGTTGTGATGTCATGTATAGGTGGATCTATAAGATAATACTTGGCATGGATGCGCGCGCAGCAGTATGACGTGTAATTGACGTGTAACTAGGGGGTGACGGGGACTTGACATTTAGCTCTATATGTGGAGACAAGAAGTCTGGGGGGTCAAGTCAACCTAATCCCAAATCATATCTAACATCCTATGTTTAAAGAACTATGTTATCCATAAAAGAAGGACTCTCGGACAGAATCTATTCTATACTGACTGTGCGTGTACAAGCGTCTAAGTGTCTACACTGAATGCGAGGGGGTAGGAATATTCCATGGTAACAGGGCTATGAATTACTTGCATGAGGACAGAGAAGATGGGCCTTTTTGCTTGGTAACTGGAGGAATGTTTACTTAAACTACTAGGCAGGAATGCATCGGCTGAGGGGGAAGCAGATAATTCGAAGGTGAAATACAGTTCTTGGCAGAGAGTAAGCTGATGTCAGGCTTCGTGAGCCGCGCAGAGAATGAGACAAAGTTCATGGTCACAGATGCAGGCTCGGGCTGGAGCTTTTAGAGGCAGAAGGCAAGAAGAGTTTGATGACAGAATCAGGGCCTACTTGCCTGGACTGAAAAATGGCATAAGTGAACCATATAAAGCCGGTGGCCTTTCATATTTAAGAATGGAATATCCGGCCTATTCATGGCGGATCTGGCAGAGGACATGTTGACGGTGGGCACACATGTATTTGCGTCTTCATAACTGGAACTGGGGGGACATATATGTACTTGTGATATACACATGGAACCGTTGGGGTCCAAGATAGGGGACATAACTGACCAGGAAAATCCATATTTCCAACAACAGACACCCTTTAACAATATACACCCTGTAACAAAAGACACCCTATAGCAATGCACATCCTATAACAATACACACCCTATACCAATACACACCCTATGATAACATCCACCGTATAACAACAAACACCCAGTAACAATAGATACCCTGTAACAAAAGATACCCTATAGCAAGGCACACCTATAACAATGCACCCCCCTGGCAGTCTGACCGCCGTATTACGATGGTGGCGGTGGGACCGCCACAACACTGCTGCCACCACCAGGTGGTGGTGTTGAAGAAAACAGGCCATTTTACAGCTGATACACCATATAACAATATACACCCTGTAACAAAAGACACTCTATAGCAATGCACATCCTATAACAATGCACACCATATACCAATACACACACTATGACAGCATCCACCCTATAACAACAGACACCCTTTAACAATATACACCCTGTAACAAACGACACCCTATAGCAATGCACATCCTATAACAAGGCACACCCTATACCAATACACACCCTATAACAACATCCACCCTATAACAACAGACACCCTTTAACAATATACACCCTGTAACAAACGACACCCTATAGCAATGCACATCCTATAACAAGGCACACCCTATACCAATACACACCCTATGACAGCATCCACCCTATAACAACAGACACCCTTTTACAATATACACCCTGTAAAAAAAGACACCCTATAGCAATGCACATCCTATAACAATACACACCCTATACCAATACACACCCTATGATAACATCCACCGTATAACAACAAACACCCAGTAACAATAGATACCCTGTAACAAAAGACACCCTATAGCAAGGCACACCTATAACAATGAACCCCCTGGCAGTCTGACCGCCATATTACGATGGTGGCGGTGGGACCGCCACAACACTGCTGCCACCACCAGGTGGTGGTGTTGAAGAAAACAAGCCTATTTACAGCTGATACACCATATAACAATATACACCCTGTAACAAAAGACGCTCTATAGCAATGCACATCCTATAACAATGCACACCCTATACCAATACACACACTATGACAGCATCCACCCTATAACAACAGACACCCTTTAACAATATACACCCTGTAACAAACGACACCCTATAGCAATGCACATCCTATAACAAGGCACACCCTATACCAATACACACCCTATAACAACATCCACCCTATAACAACAGACACCCTATAACAATATACACCCTGTAACAAAAGACACTCTATAGCAATGCACATCCTATAACAATGCACACCCTATACCAATACACACCCTATGACAGCATCCACCCTATAACAACAGACACCCTTTAACAATATACACCCTGTAACAAACGACACCCTATAGCAATACACATCCTATAACAAGGCACACCCTATACCAATACACACCCTATAACAACATCCACCCTATAACAACAGACACCCTATAACAATATACACCCTGTAACAAAAGACACTCTATAGCAATGCACATCCTATAACAATACACACCCTATACCAATACACACCCTATAATAACATCCACCGTATAACAACAAACACCCAGTAACAATAGATACCCTGTAACAAAAGATACCCTATAGCAAGGCACACCCTATAGCAATGCACACCCCATAACAATACACACCCTATAACAACACACACCCTATAACAACATACAATCAATCAATCTTTATCTTTATTTCGACAATCAGTCATAAAAGTATATATACAATTAAGAATAAAAACACACATTGTACCAATACACACCCCTTATCTCTTCACACCCTATAGCAGCACACACTTTAACAATGCACACACTACAGCAATGCACACCCTATAAAAATACACACCCTATAAGAATACACACCCTATATAACTTACAACCTGTAATAACATACACCCTATAAAACATACAGCCTATAACAATGCACACCGTGCAAGAATACACACCCTACAACAACATGCCCTATAACAATACCAACCGTATCACAACACACAACTTATAACAACATTCAAACTATTACAATACACACGCTATAACAATACATACTATAACAATACACACCATATAACAATACATACCGTATAACAACATTCACCTCATAACAATACACATTAAACTTGCTTTCTAAATTTGACAGAAGATTTTAGATTTTTCTTACTAGCACGCGACCGTCTGATATACGTCTCCATCTTTCTTCTGCACCATTTTAAAGAAAATGTCATCAATATATCTTGACATTTTAAAATAATGAAATAATTTCATTACATTCTATTCCGTCTTCAAACCTTACCACGTAGAGATTTGCTACATGTGCAGCGAATGTCATCCCATAGAATTTCCCAAAAGAATGTGACAAATTGTTCAACAGATTATCAACAGATATGTGCATGAAAATAAACAAAAGAAAAAGTTTGTAAAATGTATTGTTGACAAATGTTGATAATATGTTTATATCTTTATTGGATTTTCCTGCCACAAGAAGTAAAACAAATTTTCTGTATTTGTTATGTGTCCTGATGAAGGCCATAAACGGTTTGCGCAACCGAAACAAAGAGTTGACTCTATCAAGAGTGACTGTGCTGGAAGCATCTTGTTATGTGCAAACAAAATTTACTAAATAATACATATATATGAATGGAAATAGAAAGTCGAGAAGAACGTACACTGTGAAATGTAGATGAAATTAATGGTTATGTAGTTAAAATAGTTGGACGGTGGGGTCGATTTGTGTAAAATAATAAAGAAAAGTGTGTGAGGCATTATATAACAGGAGAAATATGTAAATATAAGAGAGTGGTGTATTTTATACATGTAAACTAGAACAAATTAGATCGTTTTATGGTGACCATATTCTGTGTATTGTTGGCAGTTGATGTGATGACCATTTTGTGAACAAATTGTAGATTTATAGGCTGTTTACCTTTAGATAATGTTAGAAAATGACTCCAGTTGCTGTTGAAAAATGACCTGTTGTGTTCCCCGTGTTGCACATCTCTTCCACGCCCACGCCCCCACCCTGCCTCTGCAGCATTGCAGTGTTTATCCGGATGCAATAATTCCACAGACAGTCTGCGTGGATTTATTGTGCTAATACACGTGAATATGGACTGTGCATGCCTGGGTTTACGGACCATAGTGAATTAAAGCCAGATCTACTGGCTTTGACAATGCTTGTTTGCATTTTTTGCCTTTTCTCACTTTTTCCTTGATCAGTCAAGCTAGTTATATTGCATCGCACTCCACTCAGGGAGTGTTGTTCTAGCGAACCAATCAGTAACTAAGGATGAAAACTGGAACCACCTAGCACAGGCATTTCAAAATGATCAGGGGTAGAACACTCAGTGGTCCTTGCTATTGCCATATTTTGACAGCAGAGCTGTCCCTCAGTTTGCACTGACCCGAGGGACTCAGACAGCAGAGATGTCCCTCAGTTTGCACTGACCCGAGGGACTCAGACAGCAGAGCTCTCCCTCAGTTTGCACTGACCCGAGGGACTCAGACAGCAGAGCTCTCCCTCAGTTTGCACTGATCCGAGGGACTCAGACAGCAGAGCTGTCCCTCAGTTTGCACTGACCTGAGAGACTCCGACAGCAGAGCTCTCCCTCAGTTTGCACTGACCCGAGGGACTCAGACAGCAGAGCTGTCCCTCAGTTTGCACAGACCCAAAGGGACTCAGACAGCAGAGCTCTCCCTCAGTTTGCACTGACCCGAGGGACTCAGACAGCAGAGCTCTCCCTCAGTTTGCACTGACCCGAGGGACTCAGACAGCAGAGATGTCCCTCAGTTTGCACTGACCCGAGGGACTCAGACAGCAGAGCTCTCCCTCAGTTTGCACTGACCCGAGGGACTCAGACAGCAGAGCTCTCCCTCAGTTTGCACTGATCCAAGGGACTCAGACAGCAGAGCTGTCCCTCAGTTTGCACTGACCTGAGAGACTCCGACAGCAGAGCTCTCCCTCAGTTTGCACTGTCCCGAGGGACTCAGACAGCAGAGCTGTCCCTCAGTTTGCACAGACCCAAAGGGACTCAGACAGCAGAGCTCTCCCTCAGTTTGCACTGACCCGAGGGACTCAGAGAGCAGAGCTCTCCCTCAGTTTGCAGTGACCCGAGGGACTCAGACAGCAGAGCTCTCCCTCAGTTTGCACTGACCCGAGGGACTCAGACAGCAGAGCTGTCCCTCAGTTTGCACTGACCGAAGGGACTCAGACAGCAGAGCTGTCCCTCAGTTTGCACTGACCCGAGGGACTCAGACAGCAGGGCTCTCCCTCAGTTTGCACTGACCCGAGGGACTCAGAGAGCAGAGCTCTCCCTCAGTTTGCACTGACCCGAGGGACTCAGACAGCAGAGCTGTCCCTCAGTTTGCACTGACCCGAGGGACTCAGACAGCAGGGCTCTCCCTCAGTTTGCACTGACCCGAGGGACTCAGAAAGCGGAGCTGTCCCTCAGTTTGCACTGACCCGAGGGACACAGACAGCAGAGCTCTCCCTCAGTTTGCACTGACCCGAGGGACTCAGACAGCAGAGCTCTCCCTCAGTTTGCACTGACCCGAGGGACTCAGACAGCAGAGCTGTCCCTCAGTTTGCACTGACCGAAGGGACTCAGACAGCAGAGCTGTCCCTCAGTTTGCACTGACCCGAGGGACTCAGACAGCAGGGCTCTCCCTCAGTTTGCACTGACCCGAGGGACTCAGAGAGCAGAGCTCTCCCTAAGTTTGCACTGACCCGAGGGTCTCGGACAGCAGAGCTGTCCCTCAGTTTGCACTAACCCGAGGGACTCAGGCAGCAGAGCTGTCCCTCAGTTTGCACTGACCCGAGGGACTCAGACAGCAGAGCTCTCCCTCAGTTTACACTGACCCGAGGGACTCAGACAGCAGAGCTGTCCCTCAGTTTGCACTGACCTGAGGGACTCAGACAGCAGAGCTCTCCCTCAGTTTGCACTGATCCGAGGGACTCAGACAGCAGAGCTGTCCCTCAGTTTGCACTGACCTGAGAGACTCCGACAGCAGAGCTCTCCCTCAGTTTGCACTGACCCGAGGGACTCAGACAGCAGAGCTGTCCCTCAGTTTGCACTGACCTGAGGGACTCAGACAGCAGAGCTCTCCCTCAGTTTGCACTGATCCGAGGGACTCAGACAGCAGAGCTGTCCCTCAGTTTGCACTGACCTGAGAGACTCCGACAGCAGAGCTCTCCCTCAGTTTGTACTGACCCGAGGGACTCAGACAGCAGAGCTGTCCCTCAGTTTGCACAGATCCAAAGGGACTCAGACAGCAGAGCTCTCCCTCAGTTTGCACTGACCCGAGGGACTCAGACAGCAGGGCTCTCCCTCATTTTGCACTGACCCGAGGGACTCAGAGAGCAGAGCTCTCCCTCAGTTTGCAGTGACCCGAGGGACTCAGACAGCAGAGCTCTCCCTCAGTTTGCACTGACCCGAGGGACTCAGACAGCAGAGCTGTCCCTCAGTTTGCACTGACCGAAGGGACTCAGACAGCAGAGCTGTCCCTCAGTTTGCACTGACCCGAGGGACTCAGACAGCAGGGCTCTCCCTCATTTTGCACTGACCCGAGGGACTCAGACAGCAGAGCTCTCCCTCAGTTTGCACTGACCCGAGGGACTCAGACAGCAGAGCTGTCCCTCAGTTTGCACTGACCGAAGGGACTCAGACAGCAGAGCTGTCCCTCAGTTTGCACTGACCCGAGGGACTCAGACAGCAGAGCTCTCCCTCAGTTTGCACTGACCCGAGGGACTCAGACAGCAGAGCTGTCCCTCAGTTTGCACTGACCCGAGGGACTCAGAGAGCAGAGCTCTCCCTCAGTTTGCACTGACCCGAGGGACTTGGACAGCAGAGCTCTCCTTCAGTTTGCAGTGACCCGAGGGACTCGGACAGCCGAGCTCTCCCTCAGTTTGCACTGACCCGAGGGACTCAGACAGCAGAGCTCTCCCTCAGTTTGCACTGACCCGAGGGACTCAGACAGCAGAGCTGTCCCTCAGTTTGCACTGACCCGAGGGACTCAGAGAGCAGAGCTCTCCCTCAGTTTGCACTGACCCGAGGGACTTGGACAGCAGAGCTCTCCTTCAGTTTGCAGTGACCCGAGGGACTCGGACAGCCGAGCTCTCCCTCAGTTTGCACTGACCCGAGGGACTCAGACAGCAGAGCTCTCCCTCATTTTGCACTGACCCGAGGGACTCAGACAGCAGAGCTCTCCCTCAGTTTGCACTGACCCGAGGGACTCAGACAGCAGAGCTGTCCCTCAGTTTGCACTGACCGAAGGGACTCAGACAGCAGAGCTGTCCCTCAGTTTGCACTGACCCGAGGGACTCAGACAGCAGAGCTCTCCCTCAGTTTGCACTGACCCGAGGGACTCAGACAGCAGAGCTCTCCCTCAGTTTGCACTGACCCGAGGGACTCAGACAGCAGAGCTCTCCCTCAGTTTGCACTGACCCGAGGGACTCAGAGAGCAGAGCTCTCCCTCAGTTTGCACTGACCCGAGGGACTTGGACAGCAGAGCTCTCCTTCAGTTTGCAGTGACCCGAGGGACTCGGACAGCCGAGCTCTCCCTCAGTTTGCACTGACCCGAGGGACTTGGACAGCAGAGCTCTTCCTCAGTTTGCAGTGACCCGAGGGACTCAGACAGCAGAGCTCTCCCTCAGTTTGCACTGACCCGAGGGACTCAGACAGCAGAGCTGTCCCTCAGTTTGCACTGACCGAAGGGACTCAGACAGCAGAGCTGTCCCTCAGTTTGCACTGACCCGAGGGACTCAGACAGCAGGGCTCTCCCTCATTTTGCACTGACCCGAGGGACTCAGAGAGCAGAGCTCTCCCTCAGTTTGCACTGACCCGAGGGACTCAGACAGCAGAGCTCTCCCTCAGTTTGCACTGACCCGAGGGACTCAGACAGCAGAGCTGTCCCTCAGTTTGCACTGACCGAAGGGACTCAGACAGCAGGGCTCTCCCTCATTTTGCACTGACCCGAGGGACTCAGAGAGCAGAGCTCTCCCTCAGTTTGCACTGACCCGAGGGACTCAGACAGCAGAGCTCTCCCTCAGTTTGCACTGACCCGAGGGACTCAGACAGCAGAGCTGTCCCTCAGTTTGCACTGACCGAAGGGACTCAGACAGCAGAGCTGTCCCTCAGTTTGCACTGACCCGAGGGACTCAGACAGCAGAGCTCTCCCTCAGTTTGCACTGACCCGAGGGACTCAGAGAGCAGAGCTCTCCCTCAGTTTGCACTGACCCGAGGGACTCAGACAGCAGAGCTCTCCCCCGAGGGACTCTGACAGCAGAGTTGTCCCTCAGTTTGCACTGACCCGAGGGACTCGGACAGCAGAGCTGTCCCTAAGTTTGCACTGACCCGAGGGACTCGGACAGCAGAGCTGTCCCTCAGTTTGCACTGACCCGAGGGACTCTGACAGCAGAGCTGTCCCCCAGTTTGCACTGACTCCTTCAGTTTGCACTGACCCGAGGGACTCAGACAGCAGAGCTGTCCCTCAGTTTGCACTGACCCGAGGGACTCAGACAGCAGAGCTGTCCCTCAGTTTGCACTGACCGGAGGGACCCGCCCTCGGTGCATAGTCTCAGGTGCTGAGCCCTCTGACAGCGACGCTCTGCCGCGGCCTTTCCGCTGTAAACAATGCTCTTTCTCACACATGGCAATGAAGTGTTTTGTGTCTAACTAAAGAACAGTGAAGAGAGAGACTTTATAAAGAGTGAATCTATGAAAATCTTTGCAAACCTGAATGTCACCGGATCAGACCCGCCCCCCTCTTCCCCTCCCCCCTTCTGGTTATACAGGTCGATGAAGAGACGCACTGATCTGCCGCCCTGCACTCGACTCCCTCATAATAATCTATATTTGCATATCTGCCCAGAGGTCCATCTTTCTCGAAGTAACGTTGGTTCACAGTGATGAGAAGGACGCGTGAACACTTCATTACGGAGCTGCGCACTGCAGACCCAAGTACACCCTGTCCTTGGCAGAGTTAGACCTGCAAGACTCTCTGACCCGGAACTGGAAGCTTCTAACCTTGAGATGACCCCTCGTTGGCTTAGTTCAGCCAGTGCCAGAGAGGCACGTACCCTCCCCCCACCCGTGACACCTTTAACTTGACCATCGCGTCAATCAAACGCGATTGCAGTAAATCGGTACTGTGGGACAGAGAACCTACACTTCTCAGCTGTTATCAGATTATGTGGGACAGAGTACCTGCACTTCTCAGTTTTTCACAATTACTGTGGGACAAAGAACCTGCACTTCCCATCTGAAAACAGGTACTATGGGATAGAGTACCTGCACATCTCAGCTGTAAACAGGTAGTGTGGGACAGAGTACCTGCACTTCTCAGCTGTAAAGTGGGACAGTGGGACAGAGTAACTGCACTTCTCAGCAGTAAACAGGTACTAATGGGCAGTGTACCTGCATGTTAAAGCTATAAACAGTTACTATGAGACAGAGAACCTGCCCTTCTCAACTGTAAACTGACACTGTTGAACCTGCACTTCTCAGTGGTAAACTGGTACTGTGGGGCAGAGTACCTGCACTACTCAGCAGTAAACTGGTACTGTGGGGCAGAGTACCTGCCCTTCTCAACTGTAAACTGACACTGTTGAACCTGCACTTCTCAGTGGTAAACTGGTACTGTGGGGCAGAGTACCTGCACTACTCAGCAGTAAACTGGTACTGTGGGGCAGAGTACCTGAGCTACTCAGCGGTAAACTGGTACTGTGGGGCAGAGTACCTGAGCTACTCAGCGGTCGACTGGTACTGTGGGGCAGAGTACCTGCACTACTCAGCGGTAAACTGGTACTGTGGGGCAGAATACCTGCACTACCCAACGGTAAACTGGTACTGTGGGGCAGAGTACCTGCACTACTCAGCGGTAAACTAGTACTGTGGGGCAGAGTACCTGCACTACTCAGCGGTAAACTGGTACTGTGGGGCAGAGTACCTGAGCTACTCAGCGGTAGCCTGGTACTGTGGGGCAGAGTACCTGCACTACTCAGCGGTAAACTGGTACTGTGGGGCAGAGTACCTGCACTACTCAGCGGTAAACTGGTACTGTGGGGCAGAGTACCTGCACTACTCAGCGGTAAACTGGTACTGTGGGGCAGAATACCTGCACTACTCAGAGGTAAACTGGTACTGTGGGGCAGAGTACCTGCACTACTCAGCAGTAAACTGGTACTGTGGGGCAGAATACCTGAACTACTCAACGGTAAACTGGTAGTGTTGGACAGAGTGGCTGCACTTCTCTGCTGTAAATTGATATTGTGAGGCAGAGTACCTGCACCCTTCAGCGGTAAACTGGTACTGTGGGGCAGAGTACCTGCACTACTCAGCGGTAAACTGGTACTGTGGGGCAGAGTACCTGCACTACTCAGCGGTAAACTGGTACTGTGGGGCAGAATACCTGCACTACTCAGCGGTAAACTGGTAGTGTTGGACAGAGTGGCTGCACTTCTCTGCTGTAAATTGATATTGTGAGGCAGAGTACCTGCACCCTTCAGCGGTAAACTGGTACTGTGGGGCAGAGTACCTGCACTACTCAGCGGTAAACTGGTACTGTGGGGCAGAGTACCTGCACTACTCAGCGGTAAACTGGTACTGTGGGGCAGAATACCTGCACTACTCAGCGGTAAACTGGTACTGTGGGGCAGAGTACCTGCACTACTCAGCGGAAAACTGGTACTGTGGGGCAGAATACCTGCACTACTCAGCGGTAAACTGGTACTGTGGGGCAGAATACCTGCACTACTCAACGGTAAACTGGTACTGTGGGGCAGAGTACCTGCACTACTCAGCGGAAAACTGGTACTGTGGGGCAGAGTACCTGCACTACTCAGCGGTAAACTGGTACTGTGGGGCAGAGTACCTGCACTACCCAACGGTAAACTGGTACTGTGGGGCAGAATACCTGCACTACTCAGCGGTAAACTGGTACTGTGGGGCAGAGTACCTGCACTACTCAGCGGAAAACTGGTACTGTGGGGCAGAGTACCTGCACTACTCAGCAGAAAACTGGTACTGTGGGGCAGAGTACCTGCACTACTCAGCAGTAAACTGGTACTGTGGGGCAGAGTACCTGAGCTACTCAGCGGTAAACTGGTACTGTGGGGCAGAGTACCTGCACTACTCAGTGGTAAACTGGTACTGTGGGGCAGAGTACCTGAGCTACTCAGCAGTAGACTGGTACTATGGGGCAGAGTACCTGAGCTACTCAGCGGTAGACAGGTACTATGGGGCAGAATACCTGCACTACTCAGCAGTAAACTGGTACTGTGGGGCAGAGTACCTGCATGTCTCAGTGGTAAACTGGTACTATGGGGCAGAATACCTGCACTACTCAGCGGTAAACTGGTACTGTGGAGCAGAGTACCTGTACTACTCAGCGGTAAACTGGTACTGTGGGGCAGAATACCTGCACTACTCAGCGGTAAACTGGTACTGTGGAGCAGAGTACCTGTACTACTCAGCGGTAAACTGGTACTGTGGGGCAGAATACCTGCACTACTCAGCGGTAAACTGGTAGTGTTGGACAGAGTGGCTGCACTTCTCTGCTGTAAATTGATATTGTGAGGCAGAGTACCTACACTTCTCAACGATAAACCGGTATTATTGGACAGAGTACCTGCATGTCTTACCTGTGACAATTAGTGTGGGACAGAGTACCTACACTTCCCAGCTGTAAAGTGGTACTGTGAGACAGAGTACCTGCACGTCACAGCTATAAATAATTACTATCGGACAGAGTACCTGCACTTCGCAGCTTACATTGCTGCAATAGGTGCAGTGGCACCAGGGCCCAGAGTCCTGAGGGATACACTGAACCCTGAACATTCCTGTATTTCACATTTCAAACACTGGCCAGAGGGTGAGGGGTGGGCATCATATTCCTCCTTGTACTGGGTCCAGGGCACGCTGTCTATGCCACTGGTAGGGGGCCTTACTTTTTCCAGTAATGCCCCTAACATCTGGAGCTGCCTTTCCACTGGTGTCCGTGTGACCGCTTCCTTTGATAACAAGCATTTGCAATGCAATAGGTCTCGCATTTTAGAAACTTTGACCCATTGGTATAGTAAATGACAAGGCCTGTTTTAACGCGCAGCTCCCAATAATTTCATCGGTGGAACAGCAAAATGGATATCTTGCTAATCAAAGGGGTCGGGAATTGAGAGCTCTCTTAGATGATCACATTCTTAGTAACACAAAGGATCATGGACCAAAATTAACGCAGGATCAGGTACCGACACATAGAGGACCAGCTAGTACCTCCACTATTGATTTTATCTTTGTTTCCCCTGGCATGGCTGATTGTATAGTAGAAATTGACACAGTGGATACTGACTTTGGGGATCATAACCCCGTAACTGTAACACTTAAATTAGCCCCTAAACCGGTTTATAGATCGACGCAGGGAGCAAAGGATCTAAGCGTATCCACTGATAAATTGCGTCTAAAATGGAGAGGCATAGATAGAGCAAAAATTATGGCATCTTTGTTAGGGGCTAATCAGCAGAGCATAGATCTCTGCCTAGACCAAACAATTGGTGGCCAGCTAATCATAACACATTTTAGCAAAATATGTGCCTCAGTCAGGTCTTTGCTGATGATTCAGGCCCCCCAGAGCCCTAAAGACCCTAGGTGGTTTGATCATAGTTGCTCAACTGCAAATAGGAACCTACGTAAGACCCTCATAGAAATTCCTAGAGTCAGGGCAAAAGTTAGTGAAGCAAGGAAGACTTATAAATTAGCCCTAGAGAAAAGGAAATCTATGCTCCTGGGCGAACGCTGGGAAGCCCTGGCTCTGACCGCAGGTAGTAAATCGAGCAATCTATTTTGGCCAGCAGTAAAAGAACTTCGGAATATGGGCCAACAACTTACACCAATCAGCTGTACTATCTCTGCTAGTTCCTGGGAACTACATTTTGCAAAAATTTATGCTGCCCCGGGAAAAGACCCACTTATCAATATTCCTGAAACACCCGTCAATTTAAAAATAACCGAAGGAGAAGTAGAGGAGGCAATTGCACAGAGCCTTGGTAACAAGGCCCCCGGCCCAGATGGTCTCCCAATAGACCTTATTAAATGGCAACCTGATCTCTGGGCACCCATATTAGTGAATGTTTTTAACAGTCTTCCTGAATCCCCAATGCCTGAAACATGGAGCACTAGTATAATAGTCCCAATTTATAAGAAAGGGGATAGGTCGGATCCTGTAAACTACAGACCAATCTCATTGTTAGATAACACACTGAAGATATTAGGTCGTGTCATCTACAATAGATTGATTACATGGTCAGAGGAAACTGGGATATTATCCCCCTGCCAACTGGGATTTAGATCAAGGGTCGGCACAGTGGAACAATGCCTCAACCTCAAACTAATTATTGACAAATATAACATTGCCCGCTCTGTCCCTATTTATTTAGCTTTTATGGATTTGTCATCCGCCTTTGATTTGGTTAATCGGTCTAAACTTTGGACTATTTTATTAGAGTATGGGATGGACACGACCCTGGTACACTTTTTAGCTTTTTTACATATGGACCTAAAATCTAGAGTGAGAATAGGCGTAGGCGGGGAACTGTCTGGACCCATTGAAATTGGAAGAGGAGTTAGACAGGGGTGCGTTTTAGCACCCCTGCTTTTTATTATTTATATAAACAGGCTTAGTAACTACCTTGCAAAGTCCAAACCAGACGTACCCCTAATAAATGGCAAAGCAATACCTACTCTTCTGTACGCAGACGATGCGGTGCTAATGGGCCGCACACCGAACTCGCTCCGTTCTCTGGTTCTTAATTTTACTGTATTTATGGATAATTTGGACTTAAGAGTCAATTTTAAAAAATCTTTTATAATGGCATGTGGGCCAGGGAAACGGCGACTGAGCCCCATACAAGTCGGGGGAGAAAAACTTATCGCAACTAATACTTTCCCGTACTTGGGTGTGACCTTTGCTGCGAATGGCTCGTGGTCTGGGCATTTGGCCCAGGCCACGAGCAAATTCTCAAAGGCCGCAAACTCAATTTTAAGCATTCCGAAACCTAAGAGGTCGGGAGTAACAAAGGCAATTGCTAAGATCTTCAAACTCCAATGTGTGCCAGTGGCAACCTATGGAGCTGAAGTCTGGGGCATCGGGAACAGTATCTCCATCCAGCGGGTAGAGAATCGGTTTTGCAGGAGAGTATTAAATGTGCCAATTTTCACATCCAACCTCATCACACATAATGAATTAGATTTAAATTTTATCTCAGATTTTGTTAGTTCCCGACCAGTACTATTTTGGCACTCGGTCTGGTCAAACAAATCCGCGCTACTCACACAAGAGATAATAACTGATTGTTTAAATTGTGATAGGGGGCTGAAGATCCCGTGGATATCCTACATAAACACAAACCTGCGAGAAATAGGAATGGACAATATTTTTATTAACCCTACACACGTCAGCAAAATTAAAAAATCTGAACTAAAAGAGGCACTAAGCGCCCTGTTTTGCCAAAAAAGACTTAGGAGGGAAAAAGAGAAACCAACAGTCATAAGGTATACGGAAATAGTAGCCACCAGAAATCCCTTCCCATTATATCTCACTATACAATTGACAAATTGGGAAAGAAGTCTTTTATGTCGTCTGAGGGCTGGGACTATTAGGTATCTTTTAAATTTCCCTTTGGGGTACCAAGAAACTGCACTTATGACGAGCTGTCCCTGTAATGGGCAAAGCAAACAAAGCGACTTGCACTTCTTTTTTCTCTGTAATTTCTACTTATTGTATACAAAGCGGTTCTTAATCCCTTATTTTAAAAAATTGAGACCAATTAGTTTAACTAAATCTTATGAGGTATTGTTAGCACTTGGAAACGAGGAAATAATTTTCCGTGTTTGCAGTTTTTTAAAAACAGCTGTCCACGCGCGCAGAACTATGGAAATGTAAATAATGATGTATTTTAACTCACATGTATTATTGGGGAATCTGTTTTTTTTTTTTTTTCTTTGATGTAAATATATGATGTGCTTTTATGAATTGTCATAATTCGAATAAAGATTCTTTGAATTGAATTGAATTGAATTGACAAGGCCTGTTATTATTGCAGGTTTTTTAAACACATAAATAAAAGGCATTGTCATTTACAATGCCAATATCTCAAAATCTCAACATTGTGAGGCCTATTGCGTTGCAAATGCTTGTTAAACAACAATGTAAGGTGGGCGTTGAGTGCCCACCAAAGAGTTGGTCGAGTCTTTCGCTCTGCTTGCTCGCTCCATGCCCCCCGGGGCTCATATGGAAACCTTTTACAGAGCTGGCACTGCCACCAGTCCAGCCCTGATAGCTTTGTAAATACTTCACAAACAAGTCTTGCTGGAAAATCTACGCACCCAGCACTCGAACCCCCGCACAGCTTTGCGGAAGTGCTGCACAATGCCACGCTTTTTCAAAACGGAGGTGCCGACACAGCTCTGCCAATGCACCCCAAGTCTGTCTTTAGTGCAAGAGTAATTCATGTTATGTCAGGGTAATTAATGAGTGTAAAGTGCAGTAAAGATTACGCCGTTACTGTGCTGTGAGTGACCACTTGCAACTTGTCTCTCGCTTGACAAACTTTGTAGGTGAAGCCACGCCTGCATTGGCGATGTGTTGTAATTTCACCAAAAAGGGGCCCTGCCCAGCCGCCTCCTGCCACCAAGCACCTTCGATCCCGCAGCTCTACTTATATAAATTAATGAAAAGCAGCGCTCTGATTTTGGGCGAGCTGCGGCGGCCCGTCCTGTGGGTGCGTGTGGCACATTGTGAAAGTTGCAAAGTTACCAAAAACAAGCATTGGCTTAGCCAATAGGTCTCACCTTTGGGACCTTATCAATATTTAGTTATCCAGCACAATATCCTTGGTGCAACAACACCAGCTGTTGCATGGCTAAACACTTATAAGGTCCCAAAGGCGAGACCTATGGCTATGCCAATGCTTGTTTTAAGAGCAAGCAGTGGTCCGTGGGACCACTGCCTGCTCAGCATGCATTCACTAAGATTAAGCGAATAGGTTACCACCTAATCAAATTTGGTGGTAAAAAGCGAATGTTTTGCAACCCTTTTCAGGTCGCAAAACATTCATACATACCCTTGTGATTCGGTACTATGGAGCGACGCCCTGAACACACCCCTACCTAACACCGAATGGCAAAACCCAAATTGCAATTCGTTAACAAGTTACCAAATCCCAATTTGGGCTTTGTACATCCCAAAATGCGTTTTGCCTGTCGCAAATGGCCCGATTCTGCGAATTGGGCCGTTTGCGACCGGAACATTGCTTCGTACATGTGGTCATGGATTGCATTGGTTGCCAGATGGCTTCATGTCAATGAGGTACCATGTTTGTAGTAGTAGACTTTTATTTCACAAATCAGTGCATTCTGTAAGTTGTGTTCTCAATTTGCTTTAAATTGAATCAATTGGACTAAAATACCTGGCAACAACGATTTATTATTTATAAAAAGGAGAGGATGTGGCCTAACAGCCAGAGCTGCCGACTTTAGAGCTGGGGAACCAGGTTCGAATCTTGGCGGCTCAACAGCCTGTGATTCTGGGCAAATCACTGAGTCTCCCGGTGCTTACCAAAGACGAATGTAACTGGTGCTCATGTAAAGCCTCTAATACCTTTGGGAAGTGTTCCTGCTATATATAACACTTCAAAATAAATTAAACATAAGGACATGAATCATGGTGCCATGCAGGCATGGAACAATATGGCAACGTTAGGAAGTATGTTCATTATGGTATGGGCCACTCATATGTGCTTGCTTTGGACCCGCCTCTGGTACAATATCTGGTATGCTTAGCTGTGGCACAATATTCTGAGAAGCACACACCCATGCCACTGTGTTGTGGGATACAAGCCAATTGGAGAGAAGTATGAAAAGACACTTTTATGGACGGAGAGGACTTTTGAGGGGAGGTTTGGTTTGACACAAAGAGGTCCTTGTGCATTGTTTCTGTCAATCACACGTTGTCGGTGTTTTGCAAGGCCTGGTGACAAGCCTCACAGTAGTAGAAGCCGAGAGAGTAAGACACGTCCCTTTAACAGGCAACGCTGGAGTCTGGCGCCACCTAGCGGTGCAACTGCCATAGCTTCCTCACGATACATTACCTGACCAGGCCTGACGTGCTTTCATTTATATAAATATATGCTGAGGTGACACAGCAGGCCCTGAGCAAAGAACCCACTGCCCTCCCCTCCCCCCCGATGGTCCTGGGTGCCAGAGATGACTTCAGCTCCAGTCTAGTTTTGCTTTTTCTTTTGTTTGATTTTTGTTGGTTGTGGAGGGAGGAAGGAACCCGTAGTTTGCAGGGGATGGGGTGCTAAGTCTGGGACTTGTTGACTGTCTCTTAACACTGTGCACATGTACGAAGAAGCCCAGCTTGCAACCCCTGCTGACTAAAAAGGCCCGGCTGGCTCACTCTGGACAGTGTGGCTGCCTGCTGGCAATGGAGAACGTACCCAGCACGGATGTTAAGATGGCTGACTCTGGGGTGGGCACCACCTACGTCACGATGTTTATAGTGCTGAGTTTTCACATCAGAAAACACTGCATTCTGGGAGCTGTAGTCTTAGTTTACTTACTTGAACCCTTTGGGCCCACACACGTGATAATGATGAGTAAAAGAAAGCCCAGGGCTGAGAGCAGCAAGCGGAGATGGGCAAAGGATTGTAAAGAAACCCTGCAAGAGGCTGTTGGGCCCACTGTGATGACGCCACACTGTGCGCGCGCCTGAGAGCTGCACTCTCAGCCTCCCGTGCAGGTTTGCCTCAGTGGTGCACGTGTTTACATCCACAGGCTCGTGCTATCAGGAGTCGTGCACGTAGTGTCTAAGTGTGTACAGATGAGCACGAAGGGTGGAGACACTGGCAGTAGGTGGGAGGGGAGGCCGCTGGCAGTCGGTTCTCTTCCTTACTCGCTTGGCAGTCAGCAGCTGGGACGCCTCACATGGGGTCTGTGTGAAAATCCATCAGAGGTGTTTCCTAGCAGAGATGCCATACGTGCCAGAGACAGAGCAGGGGAGGAATTTAAAGAGAGGGGCTGTACCTAGCACCGATAGTAGACACAGACACTCGCAGCTGCGCGGTCTTGATTTATTGTTCGTGTTCTCATTTAAAAAGCAAATTACACAAGAAAATAGCTCCAGTGTCAGGAAACCCCACCGGCAGTGTGTACATAAACTTTCTGAAATGAGAAACCCACAGAAAAGCAGCAAAGAAGGAATAAGAAGGAAGGAGTAATTGACAGAATGAGCGATGCACAGAAAACAGCCAGGAAAAGGCGAGAAGTGTTCAAGCGCGCGCCTGCGCACATGCACTCAAGCTCTAGGCCGGCCATGGCAGCATCTGGTAGCACCCCTTACTACAAGTCGAGCAGCAGCGCATGCGCCGCTCTAGGCTCGACCTAAAAAACGGTGGCCATGGAGTGAATAGTGTGTAGCACAGCGCCAAACCTGCAGACTTTGAGATGGGGATTTAGGGTTCGGATCTTGGTGTCGGCTCAACGATCTGCGGTTCTTTCTAAATTTTTTAATTTTAGGCGAGCTGCGGCGGCCCGTCCTGTGGGTGCGTGTGACACATTGTGAAAGTTGCAAGGCTAAAGCTGGACCCACACTAGCGGCGTTTAGATTGATTAACCAAGGAGTTCTCCCTAACGGCTTATGTGAGCAATACAGTAATGACACAGGTAAATGGTCCAGTCCTTATGAGACAAGGCGGGACCAAGGAGGGACTAACAAGCCTCATTATGAATCGGAAGCCAGCGTTTACGAATGACAATAGCCAATGAACAAGCATTGGCATAGCCAATAGGTTTCGCCTTTGGGACTTTATAAGTGTTTAGCCATGCAACAGTTGCATAACTAAATACTTATAAGGTCCCAAAGCGAGACCTATTGGGAATGCAAAGTGAAAATTAAAGTGATCGCAATCGGGATCATGATCACACATCAAAGCGGCCGTGTGGCCGCGAAAGTGAAAGTGAAAGTAATCGCGGTAAAGCGCGATGCGCGCGCCCACGCACATGCACTGTAGCTCTAGGCTGGCCTGGTAGCACTTTTTGGAGCCCTCTCAATAAGTCTCGCCAGACCAGCGCATGCGCTGGGTCAGGCGAGACCTAAAAATATGGGCAGAGAGTGGGCAGGGCTTCAAAGCCATACTCCACTACTGCATGCCGCTAGGTTCGACCTAAAAAGCAAAGAGAAGGCACCCTGCCGAGCCCCAGAATGACATCAAACTACGCCTGTTCCGTGTGCCTTCACGCTTGCCCCTTCCCATCACCTGGTGTATGCACAAACAATGCTAAATGAAGTCATCGCCCCCCACCGTGACCTGCTCTGCTGGACCCCCACTCTTGTTTATGAGCCCCCACCCGCCCCTCTGTAATGTGAGTTCTGTGCCTATGTCACCTTTTATGGTCCCGCCGGGCTGTGTAAGAAATAAATACATCAAATACGTATCAGATGCCGCTCTTCTGGCATTTGCAGCTGCGTTTTTATTGATGTCCTTTGGGGGGCGGTGTCAGCTTTATTTTGTGTTCACTTCCCCAGAGCAGGCCCAAGTGTCACTTTGTGACCAAGGGCTCTTCTCAAACTGCGTAAGTGAAACACAAACTGTTAATGACGCCGGAGTATTTGAAGTAATTTCAGCACTTTTGGGTTAATCTTTTGAAAATTATGTAATTTCACCTGTTTGAGTAATTATGAGTAATTCGACACAAATATCCCGCTGCAGAAGCACAGGAACCCGAAAGGCAGAAAACGTACGCGAGTTCCTGCTCTTGGCCACGTTCTGTTGCATTTACAGCTATTTTATTATCACAAAACACATCCTCTGAGTATTTTGCAAGAAGATATTGATAAATGATTGGTTACACTCTGCGTCATCTCACGTAATTTTCCGGTGATAAATTGATAAATAAATTGAAACTGTCCGGGGGCTCTCGACCCTCTCGTAATGCGGAAAAGCTTCTGCTTGAGCCCCCCGTCTTCAAAAGGGATAGATCGATGGCGCAATCCTTCTCAGGCAACGCGGTGAGAATATGGAACTCACGTCCCCCCCCCCATTGCTCCGTGCCACCTCCTCGTCTCGGATTTTCAAAGCTGAACTCAAATCTCTTCTCTTCCAAAGACACTTTCAGAATTAATACTTTCATACTCCGGCCCCTCTTGGAAGTTCGCTCTTCATTGTAAATTTGTATTTTTTCCTCTACATTCCTCACCCCTGTGTGCTGTGTTGGACTTTGCGTTTGTGTACCCTTCATTTTTAGTCTGTGTAATGTTATATTCTGTACCACTTTTCTCTTGTAACGTAACAAGCTCTATTGTACAGCGCTCTGACACCTTTGGGTAATGTCCACGCTTTATAAAAATGCACTAAATAAATAACATAATTACTCTGCAGCAAATTACATGAGTGACGCCCACTCCTAGAAGTACCCGATGACCACAGCTGCACCCCACTCGGAGGGCAGGGGGCAAAAAGGCTTCAGGCAATGAGAGGTTTTGAGCTCTTTCAAGGCCCAGAATTATCAGCACGCATATCCCGGACTGGTAACCGAGGCTCAGAGATGCCAGGCCTGGCCTGAGAGAGGGACTGTGGGTGGCAAGTGGGTGGCAGGAGCAACGGCAAGGGGTACCCCTCGCACTCCGCCCTCAAGCAGGATGGGTGGAGCAGCACACGATCAACTCTCTCATCGCTACTCCTGTACGACTTACTAGATGCACCAGGAATAAACACAAACAGTGTGACCTCTGCGGCAGTAGCAGCACTACGCCAGCGTTCCCTCGTGGGCAAGCTGCGCCCACCATACAAACTCAATGTGACAGCAGCGCTACATGCACCAGACGTACAAACTCAATGTGACAGCATGCTACATGCACCAGACGTACAAACTCAATGTGACAGCATGCTACATGCACCAGACGTACAAACTCAATGTGACAGCAGTGCTACCTACACCAACCATACAAACTCAATGTGACAGCAGTGCTACCTACACCAACCATACAAACTCAATGTGACAGCAGTGCTACCTACACCAACCATACAAACTCAATGTGACAGCAGTGCTACCTACACCAACCATACAAACTCAATGTGACAGCAGCGCTACATGCACCAGACGTACAAACTCAATGTGACAGCATGCTACATGCACCAGACGTACAAACTCAATGTGACAGCAGTGCTACCTACACCAACCATACAAACTCAATGTGACAGCAGCGCTACATGCACCAGACGTACAAACTCAATGTGACAGCATGCTACATGCACCAGACGTACAAACTCAATGTGACAGCAGTGCTACCTGCACCAGTCATACAAACTCAATGTGACAGCAGTGCTACCTACACCAACCATACAAACTCAATGTGACAGCAGTGCTACCTACACCAACCATACAAACTCAATGTGACAGCAGTGCTACCTACACCAACCATACAAACTCAATGTGACAGCAGTGCTACCTACACCAACCATACAAACTCAATGTGACAGCAGCGCTACATGCACCAGACGTACAAACTCAATGTGACAGCATGCTACATGCACCAGACGTACAAACTCAATGTGACAGCAGTGCTACCTGCACCAGTCATACAAACTCAATGTGACAGCAGTGCTACCTACACCAACCATACAAACTCAATGTGACAGCAGTGCTACCTACACCAACCATACAAACTCAATGTGACAGCAGTGCTACCTACACCAACCATACAAACTCAATGTGACAGCAGCGCTACATGCACCAGACGTACAAACTCAATGTGACAGCATGCTACATGCACCAGACGTACAAACTCAATGTGACAGCAGTGCTACCTGCACCAGTCATACAAACTCAATGTGACAGGAGTGCTACCTACACCAACCATACAAACTCAATGTGACAGCAGTGCTACCTACACCAACCATACAAACTCAATGTGACAGCAGCGCTACATGCACCAGACGTACAAACTCAATGTGACAGCATGCTACATGCACCAGACGTACAAACTCAATGTGACAGCAGTGCTACCTGCACCAGTCATACAAACTCAATGTGACAGGAGTGCTACCTACACCAACCATACAAACTCAATGTGACAGCAGTGCTACCTGCACCAGTCATACAAACTCAATGTGACAGCAGTGCTACCAACACTAACCATACAAACTCAATGTGACAGCGAGAAATGCGCGGGCGTCTGCGCATGCGCATTTGTCAGAAGAAGTTGGAAACCAGGAAGAGGGAGCCCCGGAGACGCCGCGCTTCAGGTAAGTGTCTTTACTTTTATTTAATTTACAATTAGGGCATGTTTTAAAAGGAGGGCGGCCGGGAGGTGGGTGGTGGGTTGCAGGCAGCTACGCTTCGCCCTGGCGTGTGCGTAGCGCTGCCTGCTTCGCCTACTTCGAAAACTGCGAAGCAGGCAGCGCTACGTACACTACGTGGGCGAAGCGTAGTGTCACGCCCAGGGTTAGTACAAACACATGACAGCAGTGCTACCTGCACCAGTCGTACAAACACGTGACAGCAGTCGTCAGTACCTGAATCAGTACGCGCACCCTTATCTGTCTAATTTCAGATCTAGTCAGGGTTTGCATATGGAGGGGGCGGGTGGAATAATATGTGTGCACCTTTTATTCTTCACACAACACTGGTGTTAAAGCTCCTCTCCCTGGATACCCCTGGCAGAACCCCATCCCTCCATCCCCCCACCCCAACCCCACCGCATGCTCCCTGTCCCCCTGCAGGCACGCATGGCCCAGTGGATGCCAAGACCCTCCAAAATGAAATACTGCTGAAATCCTACCCCTCTAGAGGAGCATAAATCCTTAATCATTTGGCAGAACTTTGACCCCATCTCTGAAGATGCCCTCCTCAAATGCATCCTCGAAACAAAGCCCTCCAACCATTCTCTTGACCCCATCCCTAGTGCCATTGCCATTGACTTCTACACCCATACTCTTTCCTTTTGTACCAGTCCGGTTAACCTCCCCCTCTGTCAAGGCTCCCTTCCTGTTATGATTAAAACAGGACAGGTTACCCCTCTTCTTGAAAAACCCACCGCTGATGCGAACGACCTCAACAACTTCCGCCCCATCACTAACCTCCCTTTTCTTGCGAAAATCACAGAAAGATGTGTCGCGAAACAACTCTCTCGTCATATCAAGGACAATGATCTTCTTGACAATTTCCAATCTGGCTTCATTCAAAACTGCAGCACTGAAACAGCCCTGCTGCTAGTGATTGATGACGCGCTGCGGATACTCGATGCAGGGGAGTCTTGTCTTCTGATTCTTCTTGACCTTTCTGCAGCCTTTGACACTGTCAATCACAACACTCTCCTTAAGACTCTTCAACAGAGAATGGGCATGGAGGGCACTGTGCTTAAATGGTTTGCCTCCTTCCTCTCGGATAGATCCCAAATGATCAAAATAGCGAACAGCCTTTCATCTCCTTTAGCGTCCGGTCAAGGTGTTCCTCAAGGCTCTATACTTGCACACACATTGTTCAATCTCTATTTAGAACCATTGGGAAATCTCATAAATAAATCTGGGATCCGTTACCACCTCTTTGCGGATGACACCAAATCTACCTCAAGGTGTCTTCCGCACACGGTCTCTCAATCCTCAACTCTACTCTCAACTCTATTCAAAATTGGATGTCAGCTCATCAACTCATTCTGAATCCCTCCAAAACTGAATTCCTCTTCCTCTCAACCTCTCTCTCTCCTCCTCCTGTTCAATCTTGGATGGACCAGATGAATCTACTTAACAGCAAACCAATCATTGTCGACAGCCCAAATCCCTTGGTGTCGTACTCGACAAAAGGCTCAATCTTCTCGCCCACATCAATTCCATTGCAAAGAATGCTCAATACCAACTGCGCCTTCTGTGGGGGATTTGACGTTTCTTCCCAGAGCACGAACTTCAAATCCTGGTCCAGTCACTGGTTCTTTCTAGATTGGGCTACTGCAATTCTCTTCTTACTGGCCTCCCCAAATCCCACCTTTCCCCTCTTAAATCTGTTCTCCATTCAGCGGCTCGTTTTATTTTTGGGGCCAAAAAAAGTGATCACATCACACCCATTTTGTCTTCCCTCCGTTGGCTTCCCATCGAGGCAAGATCAATCTACAAGGCGGCTTGTACCACCCACAAAGCCTTGCACACTTCCTCCCTTCGCTACCTGCGAATAAACTGAAACTCTCTGGAGGCTCTAGTAATGCTCTCGTAATGCGGACAAATTACTGCTTGAGCCTCCCACTTTCAAAAGGAGAGATCGATGGCTCAATCCTTCTCAGACAATGCGGTGAGAATCTGGAACTCGCTTCCGCTGCAGCTCCGCACCACCACCTCTACCCGGACCTTCAAAACTGACCTTAAATCTCTTCTCTTCCAAAGACACTTCCAGAACTAATACACGCCCTTTCAAGCCCCCCCAAGGAAGTTCTTTCACTATTGTAAATTTTGTATTTATGCCTGTACAAGTGTCTTCCCAGTGTGTTTTGTGTTTTTGAGTGACTGTCATTGCTGTTGTATACCTCTTCTTGTATCTCATTTGTTTCTGTAACATGTACATTTGTAGTCTTTTCCTCATGTAACGTAACTGGTCCTATTGTGAAGCCTCTGACACCTTTGGGTAAAGTCTGCGCTATATAAAAATGCATAAATAAATGTAAGTGACATTTGTGATGGAAGCGTGTTGTCCTCCACTGCCCCCCAGTGGTTGCACTGCAGGACTGCAGTCTCAGAGAGAAGGGCCCTGCTTAGTCCTAGCTTCTAGGAGACCCAGATCAAAAAAACAGAGGCAGAGCGGGAGAGCTGGAGTCAAGCCATCGGTCAGATCTGGACTAAGACACCCTGCACAAGCCGACCGCTTAAAAGATTTAGTACGTACATCATACAATAAGCATCCTGTCAGAATATGATACGCTGTCTTCGTAATTCAAAAAGGCACATGTCTTTAACATGCAGAAGTGTTTCACCTTAGTGCATCCGATTATATCTCTGCATTGAGAAGTATTTATTAAAAGATAGATTTAAATAGAAACTGAGAAACATTCCTGCCCCCGCCATGATGGCAATACTATCAGCGAACTAAGAGGTCAGTCAGTTGCCATGTGTACCGTATATGTGGGCTTGATTCTTATCACACACAGAGCAACATTATAGTTTATTAAATAGTAAATATTTTACTAAACCAAACATGAGGGGTTTTTGTACAGTGCACAGCTCGAGCTCACATATTTGAAGGTGCCCTTATATGTGGTGATGAAGAGAACAGTGGTTCGGTGAGAGAGTACTTGCCTAAGATCATGGAATTTAGCCATGCATGGAAGACGGGGTTGATCCCAGATTTTCCAGTTTCGCCCTATGCAAATCAGCCCCTAGTTGGGTATTTCCTTCAGACATGAAAGGTTAATGCATTGTGTTTAATAGAGGTGATATTTAGAGCGCGGGTGGCAGGCAGAATGCATGCTTCTTTTTTGGCAGTTTCACATAAAGGGAACTTTACATAAAAGCGTTTCAATCAATCAATCAATCAGTGACACTTATAAAGCGCGCTACATACCCGTAGGGTCTCAAGGCGCTGGGGGGGGGGGGGTGCCGTTACTGCTCGAATAGCCAGGTCTTCAGCTTCTTCCTGAAGGAGAGGTGGTCTTGGGTCAGGCGCAGGTCGGTCGGGAGGGAGTTCCAGGTCTTGGCGGCCAGGTAGGAGAAGGACCTTCCTCCTGTAGTCGCTCTTCGGATGCGGGGGACGGCGGCGAGGGCGTGGTTGGCTGATCGGAGGTGGCGTGTGGGAGCGTAGAAGTTGACTCGGCTGTTGAGGTAGCTCGGGCCTTGGTCGTGTAGGGCTTTGTGTGCGTGGGTGAGGAGGCGGAAGGTGATTCTCTTGTTGACTGGGAGCCAGTGAAGGTCTCTCAGATGTCCGGAGATGTGGCTGGATCGTGGGATGTCGAGGATGAGTCTGGCTGAGGCGTTCTGGATCCGCTGGAGTCTCTTCTGGAGCTTGGCGGTGGTACCGGCGTAGAGGGCGTTACCGTAGTCCAGTCGGCTGGTGACGAGGGCCTGGGTGACGGTCTTCCTGGTCTCTGTGGGGATCCACCAGAAGATCTTCCGTAGCATGCGTAGGATGTTGAAGCACGCCGAGGAGACGTTGTTGACCTGCCTGGTCATGGAGAGGGAGGAGTCCAGGATGAAGCCCAGGTTACGTGCATGGTCTGTCGGTTTGGGTGCGGTGCCCAGGGCGGGAGGCCACCAGGAGTCGTCCCAGGCGGAGGGTGAGGAGCCCAGGATGAGGACCTCCGTCTTGTCCGAGTTCAGTTTCAGGCGGCTGGTCGTCATCCACTCGGCTACCTCTTTCATCCCTTCGTGCAGGTTGGCTCTGGCGGCGGCGGGGTCGTTGGTCAGGGAGAGGATCAGCTGGGTGTCGTCGGCGTAGGAGATTATGCTGAGGTTGTGTTTGCGTACGATGGCCGCGAGGGGGCTCATGTAGACGTTGAAGAGGGTGGGGCTCAGAGATGATCCTTGGGGGACGCCGCAGATGACTTCGGAGGCCTCTGACTTGTACGGTGGTAGGCGGACTCTCTGTGTTCTTCCGTCGAGGAAGGAGATGATCCATTCCAGCGCCTTGTCCTTGATTCCGATGTTGCTGAGGCGCCGTACTAGGGTGCGGTGGCAGACCGTGTCGAAAGCCGCGGAGAGGTCTAGGAGGATGAGGGCCGCTGTTTCTCCATTGTCCATCAGGGCTCGGATGTCATCGGTGGCGGCGATGAGGGCGGTCTCGGTGCTGTGTTTGGCTCGGAAGCCGGACTGTGAGGGGTCGAGGGAACCGTTCGTCTCGAGGAAGGCCGCCATCTGCTTGTTGACTGTCTTCTCGATGACTTTGGCTGGAAACGGGAGAAGCGAGATGGGGCGGTAATTCTTGAGGTCGGTGGGGTCCGCTGTTGGTTTCTTGAGTAGAGCGCTGAGTTCGGCGTGTTTCCAGCTCTCGGGGAAGGTGGCGGTGTCGAAGGATGTGTTGATGATGTCTCGCAGGTGGGGTGCGATGACAGCGTCGGCCTTGTTGAAGACGTGGTGAGGGCAGGGGTCGGTCGGTGATCCGGAGTGGATGGAGTTCATCGTGCGGATGGTGTCTTCGGTGCTGATCGGGGTCCAGGCGTGGAGGGTGGTGGTGGGTGGGGGTGGTTGGACGGTCATGGTGTGCGTTGGTTGGTTGTTGAAGCTACTGTGTATGTCCGTGATCTTGTTGTGGAAGTATGAGGCAAGGGAGTTGCAGAGGTCTTGCGATGGGGTGATGTCGTTGTTTCCTGCGCTGGGGTTGGAAAGCTCTTTCACGATGTTGAAGAGTTCCTTGCCGTTGTGTGCGTTGTTGTCCAACCGGTCCTTGAATGCTGTTTTCTTGGCGGCGCGGATCAGCTGGTGGTGTTTCCGGGTAGCAAGTTTGTAGGAGGTTCTGTTGTCCGGTGTCGGTTCCCTTTTCCAGACTTTCTCGAGGGCTCGGCAGTTCTTCTTGGAGCTCTTGAGTTCGTCGGTGAACCATGGGGCCTTCTTGCTGCCGGGTCTGCTAGGTGGGGTCCTCAGCGGGGCGAGTTCGTCCGCGCAGTTGCTGATCCACTTCGTGAGGTTGTCGGCGGCCTGGCTGGGGTTCGCTGAGCTGGCAGGAGGGTGCTGGCTCAGGGAGGCGGCGAGCTGGTCTGCTGTGATCTTGTTCCAGCTTCTGCGGGCGGCCTGTTGCTGGTGATGGTGAGTCGTCGTTCTCTTAAAGGTGAAGTGGACGCAGCTGTGGTCCGTCCATTGAAGCTCTGTGGCGTGGCTGAAGTCGATGTCTGTGCTGGATGAGAAGACGGCGTCGAGTGTGTGTCCGGCGAGGTGGGTGGGGGTGGACACCAGTTGCTTGAGTCCCAGGTTGGCGAGGTTGTCGAGCAGGGTGCTGGTGTTGTGGTCGTTGTTGTTCTCCAGATGGAAGTTGAGGTCTCCCAGGAGGATGTAGTCAGCGGAGGGGAGGGCGTGCGGGCTGACGAAGTCGGCGATGTCCTCGCTGAATTGCGTGCGTGGTCCAGGGGGTCGGTAGATCAGGGTGCCTCTGAGGGTGGTGTTCGGGTTGGTGTGGATCTGGAAGTGCAGGTGTTCGGCGCTGGTCAGGGTGTTGTCGATGCTGGTCGTGAGACGGATGGCGTTCCTGTGGATGATGGCGATGCCTCCTCCCATCTGGTTGGCGTTTCGGTCCCTCCGGACGATCTTGTAGCCCTCTGGGATAGCGATGGCGATGTCGGGAGCTGAGGAGGCGTTCATCCAGGTCTCCGTGAGGAAGGCAACGTCAGGGGCTGTGGCGTCTAGGAGGTTCCAGAGTTCGATGGTGTGTCTGTGGACGGAGCGGGTGTTGAGCAGGATGCACTTGAGGTGGGTGCTGCTGGTGTTCGACTTGGCGGGTGCTGGTGCGGGGCTGGTCTGGATGCAGGAGAACTTGCAGGCGTGGCAGCTGAAAGGTCCGTGGGTGTGTCGTGGTGTGGCTTGGTGGCAATCTTGGAGTCGGCCGGTGTTGAGAGCGATGAGGGTGGCGGCGGAGTACGTCAGGCGGGTAGGTCGGGGTCTTCGTGGGCCAGGGGTCCTGGCGCTGGACGCGATCCGGTCGCGGACGGGCGCAGACGGGCTTACCTTTGGCGCACCTTCGGCGCTCAATCGGCGCACCCGCTGCGCGTGGCCGCTGCGCGTTCGCACGGTCGCCATTTAAGGCGAAGTGCGCGGGTGGGCGGAGCAGCTGGGAGGCGGGAGCGGGGAGGGTTACAGAAGGCAAAAGGGGCGGGGACAAGCGGCGGTGGCGGGAGCGGGGAGGGTTACAGAAGGCAAAAGGGGCGGGGACAAGCGGCGGTGGCGGGAAGGGAGGGCGGGGGCGCCGAGGTAGGCGGACAGCAAGGAAGGAAGCAAACACGGGGAAAAATGAAATAGCAGCAGAACAGGCACAGATAACGATAACAAGGGAAAAAAATAGAGAGTTAGACCAAGCAGGCACAAAGTCACGTTAAACAAGGGCAAAAACAACTGCAGCGGCGGCAGCCGGCAGACGAGGCAGAGGGCAGCGAGGCAGAGGGCAGGCAAGGGGCACACGCAGCAGCTGGTGGCCGTGCGGCGCGGGGGTGTCCCACAGGTGGGTCACACTCACCTGCGTCGCACGGTCGCCATTTAAGGCCAAGTGCGCGGGTGGGCGGAGCAGCTGGGAGGCGGGAGCGGGGAGGGTTACAGAAGGCAAAAGGGGCGGGGACAAGCGGCGGTGGCGGGAGCGGGGAGGGTTACAGAAGGCAAAAGGGGCGGGGACAAGCGGCGGTGGCGGGAAGGGAGGGCGGGGGCGCCGAGGTAGGCGGACAGCAAGGAAGGAAGCAAACACGGGGAAAAATGAAATAGCAGCAGAACAGGCACAGATAACGATAACAAGGGAAAAAAATAGAGAGTTAGACCAAGCAGGCACAAAGTCACGTTAAACAAGGGCAAAAACAACTGCAGCGGCGGCAGCCGGCAGACGAGGCAGAGGGCAGCGAGGCAGAGGGCAGGCAAGGGGCACACGCAGCAGCTGGTGGCCGTGCGGCGCGGGGGTGTCCCACAGGTGGGTCACACTCACCTGCGTCGCACGGTCGCCATTTAAGGCCAAGTGCGCGGGTGGGCGGAGCAGCTGGGAGGCGGGAGCGGGGAGGGTTACAGAAGGCAAAAGGGGCGGGGACAAGCGGCGGTGGCGGGAGCGGGGAGGGTTACAGAAGGCAAAAGGGGCGGGGACAAGCGGCGGTGGCGGGAAGGGAGGGCGGGGGCGCCGAGGTAGGCGGACAGCAAGGAAGGAAGCAAACACGGGGAAAAATGAAATAGCAGCAGAACAGGCACAGATAACGATAACAAGGGAAAAAAATAGAGAGTTAGACCAAGCAGGCACAAAGTCACGTTAAACAAGGGCAAAAACAACTGCAGCGGCGGCAGCCGGCAGACGAGGCAGAGGGCAGCGAGGCAGAGGGCAGGCAAGGGGCACACGCAGCAGCTGGTGGCCGTGCGGCGCGGGGGTGTCCCACAGGTGGGTCACACTCACCTGCGTCGCACGGTCGCCATTTAAGGCCAAGTGCGCGGGTGGGCGGAGCAGCTGGGAGGCGGGAGCGGGGAGGGTTACAGAAGGCAAAAGGGGCGGGGACAAGCGGCGGTGGCGGGAGCGGGGAGGGTTACAGAAGGCAAAAGGGGCGGGGACAAGCGGCGGTGGCGGGAAGGGAGGGCGGGGGCGCCGAGGTAGGCGGACAGCAAGGAAGGAAGCAAACACGGGGAAAAATGAAATAGCAGCAGAACAGGCACAGATAACGATAACAAGGGAAAAAAATAGAGAGTTAGACCAAGCAGGCACAAAGTCACGTTAAACAAGGGCAAAAACAACTGCAGCGGCGGCAGCCGGCAGACGAGGCAGAGGGCAGCGAGGCAGAGGGCAGGCAAGGGGCACACGCAGCAGCTGGTGGCCGTGCGGCGCGGGGGTGTCCCACAGGTGGGTCACACTCACCTGCGTCGCACGGTCGCCATTTAAGGCCAAGTGCGCGGGTGGGCGGAGCAGCTGGGAGGCGGGAGCGGGGAGGGTTACAGAAGGCAAAAGGGGCGGGGACAAGCGGCGGTGGCGGGAGCGGGGAGGGTTACAGAAGGCAAAAGGGGCGGGGACAAGCGGCGGTGGCGGGAAGGGAGGGCGGGGGCGCCGAGGTAGGCGGACAGCAAGGAAGGAAGCAAACACGGGGAAAAATGAAATAGCAGCAGAACAGGCACAGATAACGATAACAAGGGAAAAAAATAGAGAGTTAGACCAAGCAGGCACAAAGTCACGTTAAACAAGGGCAAAAACAACTGCAGCGGCGGCAGCCGGCAGACGAGGCAGAGGGCAGCGAGGCAGAGGGCAGGCAAGGGGCACACGCAGCAGCTGGTGGCCGTGCGGCGCGGGGGTGTCCCACAGGTGGGTCACAAAACACACAAACCCCGTGACTCTCTTTTTATGGCACTGAGGTTTGCAGTAACTCATGTGATGAGGAGCAAAGGCAGGTATTCGCAGCCCCGGCCCATGCAGGTAAGAGCGGTGGGGCGGTGTGGCCGAGTCAGGGCCGGACTGGGATTGCAAACTGGCCCTGGCAATAACATCCAACCGGCCTCCGGGGGGGTGGGGGGGGAGGCCGGCGTCTGACATGAATGCTGCTGAGTTTTTGTTACAAGGAGCCAATTTTGCATCACTGCTGCAAAACCGGCCCCCAGCAACAAAAACAGCCCCCACCGGTACAAAATCAGTGCTCACTCTGCCGGCCCACCGTGGAAACATCCAGTGCCTTCTACGGCCAGTCCAGCCCGGTCCCGGGTAGAGGGGGATTTCCACAAACGACAACTAGGGGAAATTAATTACTTATTTAATTTCCCCTCATCATCGTTTATGAAAATCCCCGTGATACCCGGCCACACCACTCTTACTGCACGGGCTGCAGCTGGGCATTCGAACCTGTGCCTCCATGTTACATGGTCAGCATTTTTAGTCACTAAGCAACATGACCCTAGAGTGACCAATCGTCCGTAAATTTCACGGACCGTCCGTAATTTGGATCTCACGTCCTTCGCCCATGAGGATCCCTTTTACGGACGCCTTTTGTCTGTAATTTTGGGCCTTGGGCAACATCACTGTTCCCCTACGAGAAGCCTCGGCTCCCTGATGGGGCCGCCTCGCTCTCCTCTGAGCACAAGAGCAGCCCCACCGGCCCATTGTCATTCTGTCTCCGGCCACGTACAGAATGACAATGGGACAGTCTGGGCTCTTACTGCATGTGGTGGCCTCCCCCAGCCTCCATCTGGGGCAGGGCATTCTGTCACGTGGAAGTGCAGAAACGCCCGAGCTGCTGCTAGGTGACAATCCAGTTCATGAAAAGAAGGCGGTGAAACAAGTGTTAAATAAAGGGTTCTGGGTCTTTCACTGTCTCATCATTTTAAAACGGACGCATTTCCAATGTTATATTCAACAAAGCCATGGTTGCTGCTTCTTTTATTTCATGCAACGAGCAACCATTGACAAAGCCAATAGTTCTGGCTTGTAGGTGTAACACTACTTGTTGTGTTACATATCTGGATGCAATGACAGAAGCAGCAAATTACCAGTCGGGCGGCACACTATGCTAAGCACAGATTTTTAGCTTAGGTGTTTTAAGCCACGCCCTTAATTACATCGAACACCCCCTTTGGAGAGACCCCCAGTTTTTTCATCCTACTTAAAGCCCTGGAAACAACACCATGTCACAGTGGCACTGTGCATCATGCATGACTCATGACTTCCACTTTTTCAGATTTCCTCTGTACAGGGGCATTATGAGCCCTCCCCCGCCCCACCCCTTGCTTTAGGGACTACAGCAGGGGCGAAGTCCTTGATGGGCCTCTTCTGTCTACAACTCTGCAGACAAAGGCTCAGCTCATAATTAATGTGAAAAGGTGTTTAAGTGAAGGGATGACTGTATGGATTAGTGAATGGGTGAAAGGTTGAATGGATGGGTAATGAGAGAAAGGATGGATGGATGGATGGATAAGTGGAAGGATGGAGGAGAGAAAAGGTAAATAGATGGATCTATGGGTGGAAGGGTAGATGGACGGGTAAAAGGATGAATGGATGAGTGAGAGGATGGATGACAGGCGGGTGAATAGCTGGATGGATGAGAACTGGTGGATTGATTGATGAATTGATAAGTGAAAGGGTGAATGGATGGATGGATGAATGAATGGATGGATGAGTGAAAGGGTGGATGACAGGCAAGTGAATTGGTGGATGGATGAGTGAATTGATCGATGGATTGATGAATTAATAAGTGAAAGGGTGAATGGATAGATGGATGAGTGAAAGGGTGGATGAGTGAGTAAAAGGGAGGGTGGATGGACAGAAAGGTGGATAGATGAGTGAAGGAGTGAAATTGTAGATGGATGAGAGAAAGGATGGATGGATGAATGAAGGAGTGAACGGGTGGATCAATGAGAGAAAGGATGGATGGATAAGTCAAGGAGTGAAAGGGTTGATGGATGAGAGAAAGGATGGATGATGAGTGAAAGGATGCATGAGTGATAAGCTAAATGTATTGATTCATGAATGGATGAGTAGATGGATGGGTGGATGGAAGGATGGATGTCTAAATGAAAGAGGGATGGAGAGAGAAAGGGAGGATAGATGAATGGATGGATGACTGAAAGGGTGAATGGGTGGAAGGATGAGTGAGTGGGTGGATGAATGAGTAAGTGAAAGGATGACTGGATGGGTGAGAGGGTAGATGGCTGGATGGATGAGTGAATGGATGGATGAGTGGAAGAGTGGATGAATGAGTGTACGGATGGATAATGTGAAAGGATGAATGGAGGGATGGATGAGTGAAAGGGTGGATGGTGGGATGGATGAGTGAAATGATGGATGGAAGGATAGATGATGCATAGGTTTGCAAATGGTTGAATATTGATATAGATGGGCACACAGATGGAAGGACAGAATGAGTGATGGATGAAAGAATGATTACACCTTGTGACCGCATCATCTTAAATATATTTCCTATAGATTGAGTTTCACATTTATGAGTCATTGTCTCTATATAATACGTGTGTGATGTAACGCACTCCGACACCCTGTCCTACTCACTTGGGACGAGTAGCACCCTAGAAGAAACGAAATACCCATGAGAGAGGGTCTATGCGAAGATGAGGGGCGCCATTGGCCAGACTGGCCGGACCGGGCATCGGGCGTTTCCCTGGGAGGCTGGAAAGTTGTGTGTGTGGGGGGGGGGCGGGTTTGTTACCACAAGAAGACCTGCACATTTGCTCAAAGCTGCGCGCACACTGAAACACCATGAAGTGCACAATTGTCTCAGCCTAATGTAAACTTCTTGTCTCTTGTACTTAAGTGCTTGTCTATTTACTTATATACTATTGCGCGACCTCTTCTGATGTGTCTGCAAAATGTACCTTTTGTCCTGAATTTTGACCTCCTGTTCTGAGTTTTTGTCCTGAATTTTTACCTCACCGTCCTGAATTTTCACCCATGCCAGTTGGTCACCTTACATGACCCCTGTGACAGCGCAGCTCGTTTTGGGCTCGAGGTTCCGAGAGAACATCGAGCCGAGCCCGAGCCAGCTCCTGGCTCCAGCTCTCGGTGGCTCGCCCACCTCCAGTGGAAGGCACGCGTTACCAGCCTGTAGTTGGTTTCAGCCGAAGCGAGAAAGAAGGTACATTTCTGAGCCAGCAACGTGCTCGCTGCTTCTCATCAAATATCACATCGGTAACAAAAGAAACATCACACTCCTGTCACACAAAAATGCACAAAGCACAGGGGCGAGCAGCGCTTAGAAGTGCAGGAAGCGCTGCATGATAACCAGGATACTACTAACAGCAGAAGGTGCGGCCGGGGCTGCGCTGCCCTCTCCCTCCACCGGAGGGCGCTGTAGGATTGTTTACGGACACCAGAAGCTGCGCCCAGCTTGGGTAAGTGTGAGTAACATAGAAAGGCCCCATAGAATGCCGTAGAAAGGGCGGCTGTGGGTGGCGGCCCTGGGGGGCCCTGAAAGCAGTCCTTGTTCCCTGGAAGGACCAGGGGCCACGGAGAATGGCGACCATTGTCCCCCAGGGACATTCCGGCCTTTCCACCTCCCACCACTGCCCATCGGGCGGGGGCAGAAGAGGAAGGGGCATGGACTGGAGCAGAAAGTCAGCAGTGGGGGGGGGGGGGGGAGAGGGGGGGCTGCTTCTTGTTCACGGCACTGGCGCAAAAAACAGGAAACGGACTGTGTTTAACAATTAGCTGCAGCGTGACCCAGGGCACGCCCCTCAAAGCTCTGGGACTACAGACCACGCCATATGGAATCCTTCCCAGCATGCAAAGTGTCGATGGTTCAGACGCCGGAGGGTGCCGATGGGGGCGCTAGAACGCACACCTGCTGGGGCGGGCTATTTTACTTAGAGGCAACCTTTGAGTGAAACGTTGTGGCCTCTTCTTTCCCCAGAGAGGGCACATTCTGGACTCGGCGTTGACTCAAGAACTGACCTCCTGCTTCTGAAAGTGAGGGATTGGGGGGTTTAATTTGTAAAAGAATAAGAGCTGGTGCCCAGAGCAGGGCGTTAAGTGGGCTGAAAAAAGTGGGGTCCCTGAAAGGGGCGTGGCCTACACACTTAAGGGCGTGACTGAAACATATACATTAAAACCGAGCGCCACTCTGCCCACATATGTGCAGAGATTCACTACTGCAACTGGCACACATGACTACTGCTTGCAAAGAGGCCAAGGATTGGATGGGCACGTATTCTGAACAGCGGTTTGCCCAACAGGTACTGACCTCCACAACTCATTTATGCTCCGTTATAAACACCTGGATAGGACTGAATTTAAATTATGCACTAGACCAGAGTAATATGATGCCTGAAAACAGCATCCTGGAAACATCAAACACTCATAGGGAACGCAAGATGAAGGAAGCTTGTGAAATATAAGCATTAACTACAAGGATCGCCTTAATGTTTGACCTCACTTCCGCAGCTTCCTTCCCATCCCTGCTCTCTCCCGGTGTCACCCCTCCCTGGTATCTCTTCCTCCTTCTCCATTTCCCGCTTTTCTCTTTCTTGTTCAGGGTCAAAGCCTGATAGTGAAAAAGAAGTACCTGTGCCCTAAACGAGTGCTGGTGGGCCCCACCTTCAAGCACCGGCTTAAGTTAAGCAGAGAGGGGGGAGATGTCAAAAATCACAGCAGCGACCCCAAAACATTGGCTCGACAGCAGCGATCAAAGGGCATGAAACAAGTGAGGCAACTAGGACCATGAGTACAATGGGGGCGTGGCTAATCTGTTTGGGGCGGGGTCAGAGACTTATCAAAAACAAGCAAACAATTATGGAACTCCTTTGTTGGCCTCTAACCTAAAGGTAACTTCATCTCAAATAGAATGCCCCCACCTTCAACAAAAACATTAATGCAAGTAAAAGTAATCTGTGGGAAGTGCACGGAAAGCTCAGGTGGTTAAGCGCTTACTTCAGCCGTGTGTTTTACCAGAAGATAATTGGTTTGAGTCCCGGTTGGTGCCCTGGGGAAGAGTGATGTGTGCTTTTACTGCTAGAAGGTCTCTGCCTGGGGCAAAAAGTGCTGTGAAAATATAAGCCAATCTTATTAAAAAAACAAGCATTTACAATGCAACGGTCTCGGCATTGTTAAAGTTAGAGCTATCGGCATTGCTCATGACAATGCCGTTTCTTTAAATGTTTTAAAAACAAAAACATAAACAAAAATAATGTCATGAGCAATGCCAATAGCTCTAACTTTACCAATGCCGAGACCATTGCATTGTAAATGCTTGTTGTTTCTTCCCCTCGACTTGGTCTCCACACAACCTTTTCCTCCCAACATTCCAACAATGTCGTCTATCTGCATTCCTCACACATCGTCTCTCGCCGGTTCAGTAATGTCTTTACATTCTCACCTTCTGTCCATTCTCCAAAGTTCCAGGGCACAAAACTCGCCTCACCTTCGGCATAAAAGGCATCCCAACCGGCTGTCGAGGCTGCCCCGGTCTAATGTTCACACATGAAAGGGTCCTGTGCGAGGCATCCGTCGAAAGGACATGAAACAAGAAGCCACCTGTACCATTTTCGGGACAACTTCCGACATAAATCAAACAGAAGTGACAGAAACGCAAGCAGCGCATCGCCATGAGATCTCCTGCATAACCCGCGCATAAACAACACCAGACAACACAAATACTAATGTGTTCAATGAAAGCAGGTGCATGAAAGGGTCGTAAAATGCACCTTTCCTTCAATTAATGCCGCCGGAGGGTTTCCTGCACATAACTGCGTCCTTATGAAAACTAAAACATCCGGGATGAAAGGCGGAGAGGCAAAGAGGCAGAGCAAGAACAAATCTGCGGCTCGAGGGGTAGGTAAAGTGTTCGGTGTTTTGTGGGGACCTACAAAGTAATCAATCACTGTGGCTCCAGCAACTAACTTGCGTCAGACGTTTAACAACCATCAACAAACGTGTTAGTTTGCCTTCTCGTGGTGCCTTCACAACACCAGGGGAAACAAAACATCGCGTGACTTTATTTTGGCCGCAAAGGAAATCATCGACTGAAAAGTCTGGATGGCAGCTGGAAACTGGAGACATCAGTGTGTCAATGTGACTGGTGACTGGTGCCCATGTAAAGCGCTCCGATGCCTACGGGTCGAGTTCGCGCTATATTAATCTGCAAAAAAAAACATGCATGTGCAGGCACAGACCAGCACAAAGACACAAACACACGGCCTCCATTAGACCCACAGATACCAGACATGACGCCTCGGAGGCACCCGAACAAAGATGGACCCATGCACGGACCATCATAGAAGTTCACTCACACACAGGCTTGCCAACTTTAAAAAATAAATAAATAAAGTGCCTCAGTTAAGTAATAATATCAAACACGCACGTGGTGCACGCCGCGATAATTAAAAACAGATGTCGGAACAGATGGCCCATGCACATAACCGCGTTAGGCCAGGGGCGGATACATGCACACGCCTTTGACCAATTGCGTGATCTCTTTCCCAGAAAGACACACGCAAAGACCAATAAAACAATGCCGAGACCATTGCATTGTAAATGCTTTTTTTTTTACTTTGCGTTTTGATGACCAAGAATTAATGCTGTCCCCTGGTAACCACGGAGGCCGGCTGGCGTGTCTAAAGCGAAACTGGAGTCTCCGAGTCGGACGTCCTTGCACAGTAAACAAGGAGGAAGCTGCGAGCTGCACGAACCTGATGCTGGACACCACCACCTTTCTCCGAGGCAGAGCAGAAATGCCTCGGAGAAACGCAGCGTCCTTTTCGGATTCGGGGGCGTGTTTTGCTGTTGTCTCCTCCTTGAGACTTCTCGCAAAAAACACGCCCCCCGATCCGAAAAGGACGGGGCCTAATCAGAGTGACTGACCTCTTCTCCAGTGGCTGGCCAGCATTTACGAGGCCAGCCAATGGAGAACAGGGGAGAAGAGGGGCGGGTTCAAGCCCCTCTTCTCCAAGTCATTAAATCTCCGACTTCCGATTCTGCCTTTCGGCAGACCGGTAGTCCTCGACCTAAAAAGGTATTACACGCAAAATAAGGTGGGCAACACACAGTATGAGAGACGGCAGCCGAGCGTGTAAGTAGTGAACCTTGGAAACATTGTGTATGAACATTAGCTGTTCAGAGAGTTCTCAGTCATAAATATTTCTGAGTTATTTGGGGGAAAACCAACACTAGAGTGTGTCTGTCCAACGAGGGAAGTCATTTTTGGAACATAATAAGACACACAAAAATGCCACAGCCACGATTCATCCTGTCAGACGGCGTGAAGCGCTCAGTGACCACACAAAGCAACAGAGAAAAGACTGCAGAGAGGAGTATGTACAACAAGCAGGGGCGGGAAAGATGAAGGTCCGAATCCGCACAACTGTTCGCTTTCTCCTACAAGCCCGGAGCATAAATCCGTAGATTATCCCCGGTCCGCTCGTACAAGTGTCAAACATGTTTCAACCTCTAATATCAACCACGAGGTCATCACCAGGACAATAATCAGAGCACGGCACTTACTGCATCCATTGTGACGTCAGAGGCTCACCACGATGACGTGTGCGTGTGCACTGCACGTAGAACTACGAGCCATGGGGTAGATAAAGACCTGAAGACAGCAATCAATGACGTCAGAAATCAGGCGGCAAGGACCATGCAACCATCACATCTGCTCTTCATGTATCTGTGACACCTGAAGTGAGGACAGTGACAGCACGCCCTGTCTGTGACACCTGAAGTGAGGACAGTGACGGCAGCGCCTGTCTGTGACACCTGAAGTGAGGACAGTGACGGCAGCGCCTGTCTGTGACACCTGAAGTGAGGACAGTGACGGCAGACGTCTGTCTGCGACACCTGAAGTGAGGACAGTGACGGCAGCGCCTGTCTGTGACACCTGAAGTGCGGACAGTGACGACAGCGCCTGTCTGTGACACCTGAAGTGAGGACAGTGACGGCAGCGCCTGTCTGTGACACCTGAAGAGCAGACAGTGACAGCAGCACCTGTCTGAGACACCTGAAGTGAGGACAGCGAAGGCAGCTCCTGTCTGTGACACCTGAAGTGAGGACAGTGACGGCAGATGCCTGTCTTTGACATCTGAAGTGAGGACAGTGACGGCAGCGCCTGTCTGTGACACCTGAAGTGAGGACAGTGAAGGCAGCTCCTGTCTTTGACACCTGCAGTGCGGACAGTGAAGGCAGCTCCTGTCTTTGACACCTGAAGTGAGGACAGTGACGGCAGCGCCTGTCTGTGACACCTGAAGTGAGGACAGTGAAGGCAGCTCCTGTCTGTGACACCTGAAGTGAGGACAGTGATGGCAGCGCCAGTCTGAGACACCTGAAGTGAGGACAGTGACGGCAGCGCCTGTCTGTGACACCTGAAGTGAGGACAGTGACGGCAGCGCCTGTCTGTGACACCTGAAGTGAGGACAGTGACGGCAGCGCCTGTCTGTGACACCTGAAGTGAGGACAGTGACGGCAGACGCCTGTCTGTGACACCTGAAGTGAGTGACGGCAGACGCCTGTCTGTGACACCTGAAGTGAGGACAGTGAAGGCAGCTCCTGTCTGTGACACCTGAAGTGAGGACAGTGATGGCACCGCTTGTCTGTGGCACATGAAGAGCGGACAGTGACGGCAGCGCCTGTCTGTGACACCTGAAGTGAGTGACGGCAGACGCCTGTCTGTGACACCTGAAGTGAGGACAGTGAAGGCAGCTCCTGTCTGTGACAACTGAAGTGAGGACAGTGATGGCACCGCTTGTCTGTGGCACATGAAGAGCGGACAGTGACGGCAGCGCCTGTCTGAGACACCTTTTTTTTTTTTTTTTTATCTTTTATCACTTCACTTCATTATGTCACTTTAGAAGATAGCTAAGATAATAGGGCTTGTGGCTGATCTTTTTTAGACTAGAGTCATAGATCTTATCAGTCCGGCGTGACCAGCAGCCAGAGCTCAAGCGGTTTTCCATCATTCAGGCTTTGCCTGATCGCTCAAAGAAGGGGGGGGTGGGGGGTGGGATGGGAAAGGCACAGCAAGGGAGAAGTTTCACACAGATAAATTCAGCATGGGTTTTCGTAATTTCTTTTGTATTTATATATGCACACCTAAGATGTACATGCCATGGCATAAGCTAGGACATCAGGAACATCCGGAAACTAAAGGGTCTTTATCACTTGCTGGCATTTTTTTCTTGTTTTTTTTCTTGTTGAAGAACTGGTCATGCTAAATCCTCTGAGAATTGTCTCGGTTAATATTTGTGGGTTAAACGATCGATTCAAAAGACAGAATGTTGTGCTGGGACTTCGCTCTCTGGGAGGGGACATTAACTGCATCCAGGAAACCCACATCGAGGGCTCCCAGAGACACTTACTAGACTCAATGGGCTTTCAAGTTCTAGGGGCCACTACGCAGGGTTCAAAAAATAAGGGAGTAGGTATCTTGGCTGAAAAAAAACTCTCTATGCTCTCACCTAGGGCCAAGGCTGACCCCTTAGGCAGATGGGTGATCACTGAGTGCCATGTCGCAAATAACCCACCCTTTACCCTGTGCTCAATCTACGGGAGCAACTTAGATGACCCAGGAGTTATAAATTTGGTCTCTGGGGAGCTGGCACACTGGCCCACACCTATCGTTCTTTGTGGCGACTTGAACCTACATCTACCCTCCAATTGGGATAGTGTTAGCCACTGGAAATATAGGGGCTGGAAACCTCAGGTATATCAGGCACTGATCGATCTAGCCCAGGTTCATGGTCTTAGAGATTGCTGGGCAAGCTTAAACCCCTCCTTGCCAGGATACACATATTATTCTGCCCCGCACCACACTCTTGTTAGACTAGATTATTTTTTTCTCTCATCCTCCATTATTAATAACTGCACCATTGAATTGGCCCCACGCTTTATGTCCGACCATAATCCCCTTATCATCAACATGCTTTTCTTTTGTTTTCCCCTGATTTTATCCACCGCTCTGCTGGGCTTCTGTCCCCTCACCCGCATTTAATTTGTTGAAAACGCACCGCCATTGGCGGGTCCGGGTCCTGGGGCTGGATAGCTGTGGGGGCCATCTTGGTTTGGGGTGAGTGTGTCCTTGCGCGGGCGCCATCTTGGAGCGTCCCGACGCTCGAGCTGGTTTGGGAGACGCCTATTTATAGTCGTCCTCTCCCGCGCAGCGGGAACGCGCAGTGGGACACCGTCGCGTAGCCGGAGTCGTGCCAGAGTCCTGCCCGTCTGCGCTCGTCCGCGTCGAGGTAGCGGGTGCGGGCTATGGACTCTGGCCTCCTGCCATTGCACCATCATGTGTAATATAGCGACATTCAAGTACGATCGTGCTGATCTCTTTTCCATAAGAGACAGCCTTTTGGCGTGTAACCCTGTCCCTGTACCTCCTCTCTCGGGACCTTATGATTGCTCTTGCGGTAGTTTTTCCCTGGCCACTCCCATTGGGGTACGATCTGCTGAAGGGACTGCCCGTAGCATTCACACGGATTGCACCGAGCAGAAACTCAACATATGGAGCTTGAATGTTAGATCTTTGGTCAAGCACTATCAGTCATTACGGGACATGATAGATATGGACCTTCCTGACATCATCTTACTTACCGAAACTTGGTTACAGGACGCTGACACTGCCATTATAAATCTGGCTTTCCCCTCTACCTACACGGTGTTTACTTTGAACCGCTCGACTAGGGGAGGTGGTATAGCTATGGCGACTAAATCCTGCTTTCCAGCTGAGTGGAAGGCTTTGGATCTTCCAATGTGTGAGAGCGCCTTGTTTAAGGTAAGGATCAGTCATCAATTTACCTTCAGTGGTGTGCTTATCTATCGTCCACCTGGGAACGACACTGTTTTTAAGGCCGCCCTTGCAGATGTGGTTGGCTCGCTGGCTCCTAGGTGTGCTAACTTTAGCATAGTAGGTGACTTAAATATACATCTTGATCAGACGTCATCTCCATCCATCAGCTCCTTGTTAGCGGACCTGGAAGCGATGCAATTTAACCAACTAGTCACCTCCCCCACCCATATAGGAGGTCATATACTTGACCCCTTTTTTACCACCTTAGTTCGGGCTAGATCATCTGACCCGATGGTGGTGGGTTGGACTGACCATCTGCTGGTTAAGGTGTCATGTCCCCTAGAAATTCCGCAATTTAAACCTGTGGATAAACAGATCTTAAAGCGCAACTGGCGTAAACTCAAGTTGGAGGAGTTTGTCAGGATATTGGAGGCACAACCTCTGGGCAAACTGCAGAATGTGGAACAGGGATATGAACAGTATTGTAACTGGGTCCTTACTGCCCTCGACTCTCTTATACCTCTGCGCTGGGCTAAATGTCACGTTAAAAATCGCAGCCCTTGGTATAATGAGACTCTTGCCGAACTCAAGAGAACTTGCAGGCAAGCTGAGAGGACCTGGCTAAAATCCTTTGATCCCACGTTAAAATCACTGTATTTTGCCCAGCTTAAGACCTATCACAGAGCTATCTGTCAAACCCGGGCTGCCTATTATGCAGCTGAGTTTTCCAACAGCCCTAACCCTTCTAAGTTAATCTTCAAGGTACTCAAAGACCTGATGGGGAAACGGGCCACCTCGCACGAAATCTGCACGGACTCTCACTGTGAAAGTCTGGCATCCTTTTTCGTGGGGAAGGTGCAGACAATCTATCGAGGATTTATACCTTCTGTTTCCGGGGATGCTCTTAGTGATATGAAGGTCTCGGTGTCCGAAACTCTGCCCATCCTGCCGGCCATGTCTAACGAAATAACAAAAAACAATGTCTCAACAGGGAAAATGAATAAAGGGACCAATCAATACACGATTCAATCGAGGGAAGGGCAAAATTAAGAGAGATCCAAGGTGGAGAAAGAACAGATTTAATAATTAGATACACAAAAGGTATATACAATTCAAAATAACCATAACTAACACATATGCACTGACAAAAAAGTGAAAAAGTGAACGGCGCAGTGACAAAAAGTGTGGAAGTGACAACACGGTACGGCGAAATGATTTAAATAAATTCAAGGTCAAGGAGAGCTATATACAGTCGGTAATTTACATATAAACATGAAGGTCTCACAGGACCCTGTGGTTAGCCGTAAATAATGTTGTCTGGTCGACGACGTTTCAACCTCCATAAGTTGAGGTCATCATCAGGACTATGGTTATTGCAATATTCTAAATACCTGTGTCCGTGGTCAAAAACCACTTCAAGTTAATTGCAGGGAATGGTGGATCAATTATATAAGGTCCGTCACAGTTAGAAGGGGGTCACCAATTGTCTGTGGCTGACAACAGAGAAATGAAGGCCAATGGGAATGATAAAATGGTCCAGTTTTGTTAAAAGGGCAGCCATCAACGGGGGCATTATGTTAAATAACGGAAGGGCATCCGGCGGTGGTTAATTCCGCAATATTAGAAATTGGACTTAGAATAGAATCGTAAACAGCCAAACAACGGGATAGGTTCTCAGTGTAGGCGGGTTGGTTGCCAAACAACGGGATCAGTCCACGGGGCTTAGAGTAGTATCTTCAAGTTATCAAACATCGGGATTAGTCCGAGAAGGGACCTCGGCGTCCAAGCAATGGAGACGTTGGAGGCTGTTTACGATTCTACTCTAAGTCCAATTTCTAATATTGCGGAATTAACCACCGCCGGATGCCCTTCCGTTATTTAACATAATGCCCCCGTTGATGGCTGCCCTTTTAACAAAACTGGACCATTTTATCATTCCCATTGGCCTTCATTTCTCTGTTGTCAGCCACAGACAATTGGTGACCCCCTTCTAACTGTGACGGACCTTATATAATTGATCCACCATTCCCTGCAATTAACTTGAAGTGGTTTTTGACCACGGACACAGGTATTTAGAATATTGCAATAACCATAGTCCTGATGATGACCTCAACTTATGGAGGTTGAAACGTCGTCGACCAGACAACATTATTTACGGCTAACCACAGGGTCCTGTGAGACCTTCATGTTTATATGTAAATTACCGACTGTATATAACTCTCCTTGACCTTGAATTTATTTAAATCATTTCGCCGTACCGTGTTGTCACTTCCACACTTTTTGTCACTGCGCCGTTCACTTTTTCACTTTTTTGTCAGTGCATATGTGTTAGTTATGGTTATTTTGAATTGTATATACCTTTTGTGTATCTAATTATTAAATCTGTTCTTTCTCCACCTTGGATCTCTCTTAATTTTGCCCTTCCCTCGATTGAATCGTGTATTGATTGGTCCCTTTATTCATTTTCCCTGTTGAGACATTGTTTTTTGTTATTACGTATACCCGGTCTCAACTGGGTTAACGGGCTTGCTCCTGTTTTTCTTGTATAGGCCATGTCTAACGAGGCATTTGACACTCTGAGCCTTAAAATTAAATCTGGCTCCCCCTTAGACCCACTGAAGCCGGAGTTCCTTATCCGTCTCCCGCCTCTCTGTCGTGAACCCATTCTGGACGTGATTAATCTTTCCCTCAGTGAGGGCGTGGTCCCGCCATCCTGGAAGCAAGCTGTGGTCAGCCCCATTCTGAAGAAACCCAAGTCTGACCCCTTGCTCCCGGAGAATTACCGGCCCATCTCCCTCCTGCCTTGGACCGCCAAGGTCACTGAGGCACACGTGAATTCCATCCTGTCTGCCCATCTCTCTCGTAATAACATTCTTGACGAGAGCCAAAATGGTTTCCGCGGCCAACACAGCACCGAAACTGCTTTGCTCTTCATGACCGAGCATTTGCGGTCAGTGCTGGATGCGGGGCAGACTGCGGCGCTCCTACTATTAGACCTGAGTGCCGCGTTTGACACGGTGTCACATGACATTTTGATGCGGCGTTTGGAGGAAGTGGGTATTGAGGGGAAGGCTCTTCAGTGGTTCCGCTCCTTCCTCTCGGACCGGTTTTTCACAGTAGCCATTCCACCTGGCCAGTCCTCTTTCCATTCTTTGGAACTGGGAGTCCCTCAGGGCTCTGCTTTAAGCCCCACATTGTTCAACTTGTATGTGAAACCGTTGGCCGCTGTCGTCAGGCAATGTGGCCTTACTATGACATCGTATGCCGACGACACGCAGCTGGCGGTGACACTCAGTGGGGACCCTGAGGTGACTGCGCCCAGGTTCCGTGCAGGACTTATAGCTGTGGCTAGTTGGATGCGTAGCAACTGCCTACAGCTTAATGCTAAGAAAACCGAGGTCCTGGTTGTGGGGAAGCAGGCGGAACTTTGGGGAGACCAGTGGTGGCCTTCTGATCTGGAGGTGTCCCCCATTCCAGCGGCCGAAGTTAAAAATCTGGGGGTTTGGCTGGATTCCAATCTATCTTATACCAGCCATACAAAGAAGATAGCAGCTACCTGTTTTGGTATTCTGCGAGGGCTGAGGCCAGTCCTCAAATTCTTTGACCCCCCCACTCGGCAACTGGTGGTTCAGGCCTCTATTCTTTCCCGGCTGGATTACGGGAGTGCCTTGCTACTTGGAGTCAACCAGGCTGAGGCGACTAGGCTTCAGAGGGTGCAGAACGCTGCTGCACGGGCCATTGTTGGCCTTCCAAGTCGAGGCTCTGTCTCTGCTGTTCTGACCTCCCTGCACTGGCTTCCGGTCAGACAGAGAATCAAATTTAAGGCTCTCTGTCTGACATTCAAGATCCTGAAGCTTTCCTCTCCCCCTGCTTTGGCGGGCCTTATTTCTCCATACGTCCCCACGCGGTCTCTCAGGTCTGAATCTTACCATCTGGCGACCAAGCCTAGGTTCAGGCTGATTAGGATGGGAGGTCGCTCTTTTCGTGTCCTGGCGGCTGATCTATGGAATTCCCTTCCTTTACACATTCGCGCCCTAAATAGCTTGACTCTTTTTAGACGCGCCATTAAAACACATCTGTTTGCCTCTGCTATTTGATCTTTCTCTTTCTTAGCCTTGACCTGTTGTGTTGTGTACCTGATCAGGTGCCAGGACGCCCCTTTGCTAGGGCAGCTGTGCGCCTAATAAAAGTTATTAACATAACATAACATAACATAACATCACAGGTCTAGGGAAAGCCAAAGCGGTTTCTACTTGGACCTTTGAAAAAGCTCTACTTCAGGATCAGCTGTACAAAACACATATGCAAAGGTGGATAGAGGAATTCCTAGAATTTAACGTTGGCTCAGCCCCTCCTATGATAGTTTGGGAAACACTAAAAGCTGGGGTCAGGGGGGAAATCCTGGGTTTCTCAATACGCAAAAACAAAAAAGAGAAAGCGCTGCTAAACAATTTACAAGGAAAGCTTAGTGTGGCTGAAACTCAGCTAACCAACCACATTCAGACCGGACAAAACATCGAACTAGCTCAGAAGGAGGCAGTGCTGGCCAGAGCCGAAATTGGGGCAATTTTTGCAGAAAAGGTTGCCTCAAAATGGGCAAGCACTCGGGAGAGAAATTATGAGTGTAGTGACAACATTGGGCACTATTTGGCTGTCAGGACTAGGCAACAGGTCTCCTATAACGAGATTCGCACGATCAAACTAACATCAGGGGTTGAGACTAACAACTCAGACCATATTCGAAATGGCTTTCAGGATTTTTACTCCAAGCTCTATACTGAAGAGATCCGTGGCCCTAGGGACTTAATCGCCCTTGAGACCACCAACTATCTTAGTGAGGTTAATCACAAATCTCTTCCTTTAGAAGACATGAATAGACTAGATACAACTCCCACATGGGATGAGATTTTGGAGGCCCTTAACAGCTTGCCCGACGGGAAAGCCACTGGGCCAGATGGCATCCCAGTCGAATTTTACAACTTCTTTGCTCCTCAGATCAAGTCTATCTTCACAGAAGTAATAATCTCTACATTTAATGGAACCTCACCACCTGCATCCTGGTCCATGGCCAGAATAGCCATCTTCCTAAAGAAGGATACACCCCCTATAGAAATGAGCTCATATCGGCCAATAACACTCATCAATTGTGACTCCAAAATTTTCTCCAAAATAATAGCTATTAGAATTTCCTCTGTGGTAGAATCGCTGGTCTCAGAGTGGCAGCACGGGTTTATCCCGACAAAAGGGACAACAGAACATGTTAGAAGGGCTATTACTATATTCGACGCCGCACAGGCCTCCGGAGACCCGATGTCCCTCACACTTTTGGACGCTGAGAAGGCCTTTGACCGGGTCTCCTGGCAATATCTGTGGGCAGTAATAAAGAGAATGGGATTTGGACCTAGGCTTACGCAGGCAGTACAAGCTCTCTATGTTAAACCAACAGCCTGTGTCTCGGTCAACGGACAATTAACCGGACAATTTAAGATCTCCCGAGGCACCAGGCAAGGCTGTCCATGCTCCCCATTACTGTTTGCCCTCTACCTTGACCCCTTTATTAAACAAATAGAGAGGAACAGCGAGATCCTTCCAGCCAACCTCCAAGGAAGCCGCATCAAGATCATGGCTTATGCCGACGACCTGGCCATCATTTCACCTGACCCTTCTAACTCCATAGCAGCTCTTGAAAGTGAGGCGACAAAATTTGGGAGGCTTTCTGGCTATGCTCTGAATCAAAACAAAACCCAAATAATAATAAACAGCCATGTTCTATGGACTGACTTTCGAGTTGTCTCTAAGGCCAAATACCTGGGAGTTTCTATTTCATCAAACTTAGACGAAATTGTCTCTGACAACTTAGCCACTTTGGCATTACATACAAAAAAGGCCCTGAAACAAATTAATAATCTGCATTTAACCCTTGTAGGCAGATGCAATGTCATAAAAATGACATATTTTCCCAAACTCTTATATTTTTTTCGTACAATACCTCTGGAGTTTAGCAAATCTAATTTGTTAAAATTCCAACAAATTTTCACACAGTTTATCTGGGCCTACTCCCAACCCAGGAGGGCACTAAGGCAGCTCTGTCTACCAAAGGAGCGTGGGGGTTGGTCCTTTCCTAATATCACACTATTACTGGGCCTCGGTTCTACAATACAGTACAGAATTGCTAAAAGAGACTCCACCTTCTCAGATTACGGGCCTCCCCAAGCCCTTTCAGCTATTGTTGGGAGAACAGACTTGGGGTTGTCTACTTCGGGAGACCACTTACGGATACTACAAAAGGGTGAGGTTTAAGACACTACTAAATTCTTTTAAAACCTTTCGTAGTATCCGTAAAATATTTGGGCTCGGTAGATTTAACTTTTACACTGCTACATTAAACAACCCTAACCTACCTGCCATATTCGGCAGGGACTACTTTTCAGAGTGGCATAAGGCGGGTATACTGAAATTAGGAGACCTTGTTACCTGTGAAGGGATGGTCCCTTTTTCGGAACTATTGATCAGGTTCAAACTCAAAGAGGAAGATGCTTTTAAATATTACTGTGTATCTGATTTTCTGTCCAGGAAGGCAGGCGGGTCTTCTGGCTTCAGGGAAATTGACATTCTGAACATCATGCGCAAGCCAGTCCCGCCACGAATTGGCCTACTATATAATACAATAAATAAACAGTCCCCAGACGACCTGCAGAATATAGCCGATAAATGGTCCAGCAAAATTGATACTTCTAACACTACTTTCTTTAACTCACTATCTCTCTCACAGAATATTCTAATATCAGCTAAATTGCAGTCGCAACATTTTAAAACCATTTTCTTTCTATATCTCACCCCTAGCAAGATTGCTAAGTGGGGCTCCGGTCAAGGTACCCTTTGTCCAAGATGTGCGGAATATGGGGCCAATTCTATTCATATCTTCGCTACATGTTTAAAACTTCACATTACTTTAAACAGAATACAGGAATTCTTAAGGGAAGTTACTGCTCAGCCCTTAACTCTTAATCCTACTATTATCTTGCTAGGAACACAGACCGAGTCCTCCCTCTTGAAAAGGGATGGCTTAATCTTTATTGCTATGGCTGTCTGGAGGCTCTGTGTGGCTTCCTCCTGGCTAGATTCGGAGCCCCCATCGTTCTCACAATGGCTAGCCCGCTTTATTGCCATATACTACTTAGAAATCGCCATATATGCAAAGAAAGGAAGAAGGGGACGTAAGAATGGAATAGAGCTCTGGGAAAAAATGAGTCTTTGGCTTGTACAGTCATGATAATGTATGTGTTTTTTTTTCTTTTTTTTCTTTGTTTTTTTTTTCATTTCTTGTTTACTGTTTTCTGTGTTTTTCTTTTCCAGCAATTATACGCAAGTTTTGTGCTTTTTTTGTGGGGTGGGGGAGGGGTGCCATCTGGTAAATACTTATGTAATTTCTTCTTCTTTTTATTGTACTGGCATCAAAATAAATAAAAAAAAAATGAAGTGAGGACAGTGACGGCAGCGCCTGTCTGTGACACCTGAAGTGAGGACAGTGAAGGCAGCTCCTGTCTTTGACACCTGCAGTGCGGACAATGAAGGCAGCTCCTGTCTGTGACACCTGAAGTGAGGACAGTGAAGGCAGCTCCTGTCTGTGACACCTGAAGTGAGGACAGTGATGGCAGCGCCAGTCTGAGACACCTGAAGTGAGGACAGTGACGGCAGACGCCTGTCTGAGACACCTGAAGTGAGTGACGGCAGACGCCTGTCTGTGACACCTGAAGTGAGGACAGTGAAGGCAGCTCCTGTCTGTGACACCTGAAGTGAGGACAGTGATGGCAGCGCCAGTCTGAGACACCTGAAGTGAGGACAGTGACGGCAGCGCCTGTCTGTGACACCTGAAGTGAGGACAGTGACGGCAGCGCCTGTCTGTGACACCTGAAGTGAGGACAGTGACGGCAGCGCCTGTCTGTGACACCTGAAGTGAGGACAGTGACGGCAGACGCCTGTCTGTGACACCTGAAGTGAGTGACGGCAGACGCCTGTCTGTCACACCTGAAGTGAGGACAGTGAAGGCAGCTCCTGTCTGTGACACCTGAAGTGAGGACAGTGATGGCACCGCTTGTCTGTGGCACCTGAAGTGAGGACAGTGACGGCAGACGCCTGTCTGAGACACCTGAAGTGAGTGACGACAGCGCCTGTCTGTGACACCTGAAGTGAGTACAGTGACGACAGCGCCTGTCTGTGACACCTGAAGTGAGGACAGTGACGGCAGCGCCTGTCTGTGACACCTGAAGTGAGGACAGTGATGGCAGCGCCTGTCTGTGGCACCTGAAGTGAGGACAGTGACGGCAGATGCCTGTCTGTGACACCTGAAGTGAGGACAGTGACGGCAGCGCCTGTCTGTGACACCTGAAGTGAGGACAGTGACGGCAGCGCCTGTCTGTGACACCTGAAGAGAGGACAGTGACGGCAGACGTCTGTCTGTGACACCTGAAGTGCGGACAGTGACGGCAGCGCCTGTCTGTGACACCTGAAGTGAGGACAGTGAAGGCAGCTCCTGTCTGTGACACCTGAAGTGCGGACAGTGACGGCAGCGCCTGTCTGTGACACCTGAAGTGAGGACAGTGAAGGCAGCTCCTGTCTGTGACACCTGAAGTGAGGACAGTGACGGCAGATGCCTGTCTGTGACACCTGAAGTGAGGACAGTGAAGGCAGCTCCTGTCTGTGACACCTGAAGTGAGGACAGTGACGGCAGCGACTGTCTGTGACACCTGAAGTGAGGACAGTGACGGCAGATGCCTGTCTGTGACACCTGAAGTGAGGACAGTGAAGGCAGCTCCTGTCTGTGACACCTGAAGTGAGGACAGTGACGGCAGACGCCTGTCTGAGACACCTGAAGTGAGTGACGGCAGACGTCTGTCTGTGACACCTGAAGTGAGGACAGTGACGGCAGCGCCTGTCTGTGACACCTGAAGTGAGGACAGTGACGGCAGACGCCTGTCTGAGACACCTGAAGTGAGTGACGGCAGATGCCTGTCTGTGACACCTGAAGTGAAGACAGTGACGGCAGATGCCTGTCTGTGACACCTGAAGTGAGGACAGTGACGGCAGAGCCTGTCTGTGACACCTGAAGTGAGGACAGTGAAGGCAGCTCCTGTCTGTGACACCTGAAGTGAGGACAGTGACGGCAGCGCCTGTCTGTGACACCTGAAGTGAGGACAGTGACGGCAGATGCCTGTCTGTGACACCTGAAGTGAGGACAGTGACGGCAGATGCCTGTCTGTGACACCTGAAGTGAGGACAGTGACGGCAGCGCCTGTCTGTGACACCTGAAGTGAGGAAAGTGACGGCAGACGCCTGTCTGAGACACCTGAAGTGAGGACAGTAACAGCAGCACCTGTCTGTGACACCTGAAGTGAGGACAGTGACGGCAGATGCCTGTCTGTGACACCTGAAGTGAGGACAGTGAAGGCAGCTCCTGTCTGTGACACCTGAAGTGAGGACAGTGACGGCAGCGCCTGTCTGTGACACCTGAAGTGAGGACAGTGACGGCAGATGCCTGTCTGTGACACCTGAAGTGAGGACAGTGACGGCAGCGCCTGTCTGTGACACCTGAAGTGAGGACAGTGACGGCAGATGCCTGTCTGTGACACCTGAAGTGAGGACAGTGACGGCAGAGCCTGTCTGTGACACCTGAAGTGAGGACAGTGAAGGCAGCTCCTGTCTGTGACACCTGAAGTGAGGACAGTGACGGCAGCGCCTGTCTGTGACACCTGAAGTGAGGACAGTGACGGCAGATGCCTGTCTGTGACACCTGAAGTGAGGACAGTGACGGCAGATGCCTGTCTGTGACACCTGAAGTGAGGACAGTGACGGCAGCGCCTGTCTGTGACACCTGAAGTGAGGAAAGTGACGGCAGACGCCTGTCTGAGACACCTGAAGTGAGGACAGTAACAGCAGCACCTGTCTGTGACACCTGAAGTGAGGACAGTGACGGCAGATGCCTGTCTGTGACACCTGAAGTGAGGACAGTGAAGGCAGCTCCTGTCTGTGACACCTGAAGTGAGGACAGTGACGGCAGACGCCTGTCTGTGACACCTGAAGTGAGGACAGTGACAGCAGCGCCTGTCTGTGACACCTGAAGTGAGGACAGTGAAGGCAGCTCCTGTCTTTGACACCTGCAGTGCGGACAGTGACGGCAGCTCCTGTCTGTGACACCTGAAGTGAGGACAGTGACGGCAGACGCCTGTCTGTGACACCTGAAGTGAGGACAGTGACGGCAGACGCCTGTCTGTGACACCTGCAGTGCGGACAGTGACGGCAGCGCCTGTCTGTGGCACATGAAGAGCGGACAGTGACGGTTGCACTGCTTGTCTGTGACACATGAAGTGCATAACAAGATGTACGCTGGGAGTGACTGGCTGAGTACAGTGACATGTTTGATAAGACTGTGTCCGTCCGTACCAAGAGACAAGCTGGGTGTGGCTGGCTACAGACTGAGAGACAGGTGTGGTGTGAGTGGCTGTATACTAAGAGACATGCTGAGTGCGAATGACTGTATACTAAGAGACAGGTGATGTGAGATGAAGTATACAAGAGACATGCTGGGTGTGTCTCGCAGAATGCTAAGAGACAGACGATGTGTCAACGACGGTATACTAAGAGATAGGTGGAGTGTGAGTGGCAGTATACTGAGAGACATGCTGGGAGTGAGTGGCAGTATACTGAGAGACATGCTGGGAGTGAGTGGCAGTACACTGAGAGACATGCTGGGAGTGAGTGGCAGTGTACTGAGAGACATGCTGGGAGTGAGTGGCAGTATACTGAGAGACATGCTGGGAGTGAGTGGCAGTATACTGAGAGACATGCTGGGAGTGAGTGGCTGTGTACTGAGAGACATGCTGGGAGTGAGTGGCTGTGTACTGAGAGACATGCTGGGAGTGAGTGGCTGTGTACTAAGAGACATGCTGAGAGTGAGTGGCTGTATACTGAGAGACATGCTGGGAGTGAGTGGCTGTGTACTAAGAGACATGCTGGGAGTGAGTGGCTGTGTACTGAGAGACATGCTGGGAGTGAGTGGCTGTGTACTGAGAGGCATGCTGGGAGTGAGTGGCTGTGTACTAAGAGACATGCTGGGAGTGAGTGGCTGTGTACTGAGAGACATGCTGGGAGTGAGTGGCAGTATACTGAGAGACATGCTGGGAGTGAGTGACTGTGTACTAAGGGACATGCTGGGAGTGAGTGGCTGTGTACTGAGAGACATGCTGGGAGTGAGTGGCTGTGTACTGAGAGACATGCTGGGAGTGAGTGGCTGTGTACTGAGAGACATGCTGGGAGTGAGTGGCTGTGTACTAAGAGACATGCTGAGAGTGAGTGGCTGTATACTGAGAGACATGCTGGGAGTGAGTGGCTGTGTACTAAGAGACATGCTGGGAGTGAGTGGCTGTGTACTGAGAGACATGCTGGGAGTGAGTGGCTGTGTACTGAGAGGCATGCTGGGAGTGAGTGGCTGTGTACTAAGAGACATGCTGGGAGTGAGTGGCTGTGTACTGAGAGACATGCTGGGAGTGAGTGGCAGTATACTGAGAGACATGCTGGGAGTGAGTGACTGTGTACTAAGGGACATGCTGGGAGTGAGTGGCTGTGTACTGAGAGACATGCTGGGAGTGAGTGGCAGTGTACTGAGAGACATGCTGGGAGTGAGTGGCTGTGTACTGAGAGACATGCTGGGAGTGAGTGGCAGTGTACTAAGAGACATGCTGGGAGTGAGTGGCTGTGTACTAAGGGACATGCTGGGAGTGAGTGGCTGTATACTAAGGGACATGCTGGGAGTGAGTGGCTGTGTACTGAGAGACATGCTGGGAGTGAGTGACTGTGTACTAAGAGATAGGTGGAGTGTGAGTGACTGTGTACTGGGAGACATGCTGGGAGTGAGTGGCTGTGTACTAAGAGACATGCTGGGAGTGAGTGGCTGTGTACTGAGAGACATGCTGGGAGTGAGTGGCTGTGTACTGAGAGACATGCTGGGAGTGAGTGGCTGTGTACTGAGAGACATGCTGGGAGTGAGTGGATGTGTACTGAGAGACATGCTGGGAGTGAGTGGCTGTGTACTGAGAGACATGCTGGGAGTGAGTGGCTGTGTACTGAGAGACATGCTGGGAGTGAGTGGATGTGTACTGAGAGACATGCTGGGAGTGAGTGGATGTGTACTAAGAGACATGCTGAGAGTGAGTGGCTGTATACTGAGACATGCTGGGAGTGAGTGGCTGTGTACTAACAGACATGCTGGGAGTGAGTGGCTATGTACTAAGAGTGGCTGTATACTAAGAGACAGGTGTGGTGTGACTGGCGGTATACTGAGAGACATGCTGGGAGTGAGTGGCAGTATACTGAGAGACATGCTGGGAGTGAGTGACTGTGTACTAAGAGATAGGTGGAGTGTGAGTGACTGTGTACTGGGAGACATGCTGGGAGTGAGTGGCTGTGTACTAAGAGACATGCTGGGAGTGAGTGGCTGTGTACTGAGAGACATGCTGGGAGTGAGTGGCTGTGTACTGAGAGACATGCTGGGAGTGAGTGGCTGTATACTGAGAGACATGCTGGGAGTGAGTGGCTGTGTACTGAGAGACATGCTGGGAGTGAGTGGATGTGTACTAAGAGACATGCTGGGAGTGAGTGGCTGTATACTGAGAGACATGCTGGGAGTGAGTGGCTGTGTACTGAGAGACATGCTGGGAGTGAGTGGCTGTGTACTGAGAGACATGCTGGGAGTGAGTGGATGTGTACTGAGAGACATGCTGGGAGTGAGTGGATGTGTACTAAGAGACATGTTGAGAGTGAGTGGCTGTATACTGAGACATGCTGGGAGTGAGTGGCTGTGTACTAAGAGACATGCTGGGAGTGAGTGGCTATGTACTAAGAGTGGCTGTATACTAAGAGACAGGTGTGGTGTGACTGGCGGTATACTGAGAGGTGAGGGGTGAGTGGCTGTAAAGAGACATACTGGGTGTGTCTGGCAGTATACTAAGAGACAGGTGTGGTATGATTGGCTGTATACTAAGAGACATGCTGGGTGTGAGTGGCTGTGTACTAAGAGTGGCTGTATACTAAGAGACAGGTGTGGTGTGACTGGCGGTATACTGAGAGGTGAGGGGTGAGTGGCTGTAAAGAGACATACTGGGTGTGTCTGGCAGTATACTAAGAGACAGGTGTGGTATGATTGGCTGTATACTAAGAGACATGCTGGGTGTGAGTGGCTGTGTACTAAGAGACGGGCGGGGTGTGACTGGCTGTGTACTAAGAGACAGGTGTGGTATGACTGGCTGTATACTAAGAGACATGCTGGGTGTGAGTGGCTGTGTACTAAGAGACAGGTGTGGTGTGACTTGCTGTATACTAAGAGACATGCTGGGTGTGAGTGGCTGTGTACTAAGAGACAGGTGCGGTGTGACTGGCTGTATACTAAGAGACAGGTGGGGTGTGACTGGCTGTGTACTAAGAGACAGGTGTGGTATGATTGGCTGTATACTAAGAGACATGCTGGGTGTGAGTGGCTGTGTACTAAGAGACAGGTGCGGTGTGACTGGCTGTATACTAAGAGACAGGTGGGGTGTGACTGGCTGTGTACTAAGAGACAGGTGTGGTATGATTGGCTGTATACTAAGAGACAGGTGTGGTATGACTGGCTGTATACTAAGAGACATGCTGGGAGTGAGTGGCTGTGTACTAAGAGACAGATGGGGTGTGACTGGCTGTGTACTAAGAGACAGGTGTGGTATGACTGGCTGTATACTAAGAGACGTGCTGGGTGTGAGTGGCTGTGTACTAAGAGACAGATGGGGTGTGACTGGCTGTGTACTAAGAGACAGGTGTGGTATGACTGGCTGTATACTAAGAGACATGCTGGGTGTGAGTGGCTGTGTACTAAGAGACAGGTGTGGTGTGACTTGCTGTATACTAAGAGACATGCTGGGTGTGAGTGGCTGTGTACTAAGAGACAGGTGCGGTGTGACTGGCTGTATACTAAGAGACAGGTGGGGTGTGACTGGCTGTGTACTAAGAGACAGGTGTGGTATGAGTGGCTGTGTACTAAGAGACAGGTGTGGTATGATTGGCTGTATACTAAGAGACATGCTGGGTGTGAGTGGCTGTGTACTAAGAGACAGGTGCGGTGTGACTGGCTGTATACTAAGAGACAGGTGGGGTGTGACTGGCTGTGTACTAAGAGACAGGTGTGGTATGACTGGCTGTATACTAAGAGATGTGCTGGGTGTGAGTGGCTGTGTACTAAGAGACAGATGGGGTGTGACTGGCTGTGTACTAAGAGACAGGTGTGGTATGATTGGCTGTATACTAAGAGACATGCTGGGAGTGAGTGGCTGTGTACTAAGAGACATGCTGGGAGTGAGTGGCTGTGTACTAAGAGTGGCTGTATACTAAGAGACAGGTGTGGTGTGGCTGGCGGTATACTGAGAGGTGAGGGGTGAGTGGCTGTAAAGAGACATACTGGGTGTGTCTGGCAGTATACTAAGAGACAGGTGTGGTATGATTGGCTGTATACTAACAGACATGCTGGGTGTGAGTGGCTGTGTACTAAGAGACGGGCGGGGTGTGACTGGCTGTGTACTAAGAGACAGGTGTGGTATGACTGGCTGTATACTAAGAGACATGCTGGGTGTGAGTGGCTGTGTACTAAGAGACAGGTGTGGTGTGACTTGCTGTATACTAAGAGACATGCTGGGTGTGAGTTGCTGTGTACTAAGAGACAGGTGCGGTGTGACTGGCTGTGTACTAAGAGACAGGTGGGGTGTGACTGGCTGTGTACTAAGAGACAGGTGGGGTGTGAGTGGCTGTATACTAATAGACGTGCTGGGTGTGAGTGGCTGTGTACTAAGAGACAGGTGCGGTGTGACTGGCTGTATACTAAGAGACATGCTGGGTGTGAGTGGCTGTGTACTAAGAGACAGGTGCGGTGTGACTGGCTGTGTACTAAGAGACAGGTGCGGTGTGACTGGCTGTGTACTAAGAGACAGGTGTGGTGTGACTTGCTGTATACTAAGAGACATGCTGGGTGTGAGTGGCTGTGTACTAAGAGACATGCTGGGTGTGAGTGGCTGTGTACTAAGAGACGGGCGGGGTATGACTGGCTGTATACTAAGAGACATGCTGGGTGTGAGTGGCTGTGTACTAAGAGACAGGTGCGGTGTGACTGGCTGTATACTAAGAGACAGGTGGGGTGTGACTGGCTGTGTACTAAGAGACAGGTGTGGTATGAGTGGCTGTGTACTAAGAGACAGGCGTGGTATGATTGGCTGTATACTAAGAGACATGCTGGGTGTGAGTGGCTGTGTACTAAGAGACAGGTGGGGTGTGACTGGCTGTGTACTAAGAGACAGGTGTGGTATGACTGGCTGTATACTAAGAGACATGCTGGGAGTGAGTGGCTGTGTACTAAGAGACAGGTGGGGTGTGACTGGCTGTGTACTAAGAGACAGGTGTGGTATGATTGGCTGTATACTAAGAGACATGCTGGGTGTGAGTGGCTGTGTACTAAGAGACAGGTGGGGTGTGACTGGCTGTGTACTAAGAGACAGGTGTGGTGTGACTTGCTGTATACTAAGAGACATGCTGGGTGTGAGTGGCTGTGTACTAAGAGACAGGTGGGGTGTGACTGGCTGTGTACTAAGAGACAGGTGTGGTATGACTGGCTGTATACTAAGAGACATGCTGGGTGTGAGTGGCTGTGTACTAAGAGACAGGTGGGGTGTGACTGGATGTGTACTAAGAGACAGGTGTGGTATGACTGGCTGTATACTAAGAGACATGCTGGGTGTGAGTGGCTGTGTACTAAGAGACATGCTGGGTGTGAGTGGCTGTGTACTAAGAGACATGCTGGGTGTGAGTGGCTGTGTACTAAGAGACAGGTGGGGTGTGACTGGCTGTATACTAAGAGACATGCTGGGTGTGAGTGGTTGTGTACTAAGAGATATTCTGGGTGTGAGTGGCTGTGTACTAAGAGACAGGTGCGGTGTGACTGGCTGTATACTAAGAGACAGGTGCCGTGTGACTGGCTGTATACTAAGAGGCGAGGTGTGACTGACTGCACTCTAAAAGACTGGTGAGGTGTGAGGGGCTCAGCGCCAGACCCTCACCTCACCCTCTCCAGGCCCTGCACAGACGCCTCCAGTGATGGGAACCAAGGGGCAGGTGTGGTGTTTATGAAACAAGAAATGGATGGGAGCCGGGGATGGATTGCGGGGGGCAGGAGACGTGGGGAGGGGTGTTGGGGGGATTGGGGGGGGGGGGGGGTTTGTACGGAGAAGAGGAAGTCACTACGGGTTAAACGCCTGGGGGGTTGAGACGCCGACTCAGCCTGTTTCTATTTTGTCTTTTTATTGGAGTTCAAAACCTATTAATGGAATCGATTCTGCACAGACTGCAGCGTCCGAGGCAGGAGTGAGGGGGCCGGAGGTGGGGGCCGCCAAGGGAAAGACGGGGGCGACTGAGACTGTGGATGGAGACCCTCACCAGGAACTCGGGCACAGCACCGGGTAAGGAGGGAGACGCTCACCAGGACCTCAGGCATAGCACAGACTGAGGAGGGAGACCCTCACCAGCACCTCAGCCACAGCACAGACTGAGGAGGGAGACCCTCACCAGCACCTCAGCCACAGCACAGACTGAGGAGGGAGACCCTCACCAGCACCTCAGCCACAGTACACAGTGAGAAGGGAGACCCTCACCAGCACCATAGCCCCACCACAGACTGAGGAGAGAGACCCTCACCAGCACCTCAGTCACAGCACAGATTGAGGAGGGAGACCCTCACCAGAACCTCAGTCACAGCACAGACTGAGGAGGGAGACCCTCACCAGTACCTCAACCACAGTACACAGTGAGGAGGGAGACCCTCACCAGCACCACAGCCACAGTACAGACTGAGGAGGGAGACCCTCACCAGCACCTCAGCCACAGTACAGACTGAGGAGGGAGACCCTCACCAGCACCTCAGCCACAGTACAGACTGAGCAGGGAGACCCTCACCAGCACCTCAGCCACAGTACAGACTGAGGAGGGAGACCCTCACAATCACCACAGCCCCAGCACAGACTGAGGAGAGAGACCCTCACCAGCACCACAGCCCCAGCACAGACTGAGGAGGGAGACCCTCAGCACAGTACATAGTGAGGAGGGAGACCCTCACTAGCACCTCAGCCACAGTACAGACTGAGGAGAGAGCCCCTCACCAGCACCTCAGCCCCAGCACAGACTGGAGGACAGAGACCCTCACCAGCACCTCAGCACCAGCACAGACTGAGGAGGGAGACCCTCACCAGCACCTCAGCCACAGTACAGACTGAGGAGGGAGACCCTCACCAGCACCTCAGCCACAGCACAGACTGAGGAGGGAGACCCTCACCAGCACCTCAGCCACAGTATAAGGGGAGGAGGGAGACCCTCATCAGCACCTCAGCCCCAGCACAGACTGAGGAGGGAGACCCTCACCAGCACCTTAGCCACAGCACAAACTGAGGGGAGAGACCCTCACCAGCACCTCAGCCACAGCACAGTCCAAGAAGAGACCCTCTCACCAGCACCTCAGCTCCAGCACAGACTGAGGAGGGAGACCCTCACCAGCACCTCAGCCACAGCACAGACCGAGAAGAGACCCTCTCACCAGCACCTCAGCCCCAGCACAAACTGAGGAGGGAGACCCTCACCAACACCACAGCCCCAGCACAGACTGAGGAGAGAGACCCTCGCCAGCACCTCAGCCACAGTACACAGTGAGGAGGGAGACCCTCACCAGCACCACAGCCCCAGCACAGACTGAGGAGGGAGACCCTTTCACCAGCACCTCAGCTCCAGCACAGACTGAGGAGGGAGACCCTCACCAGCACCTCAGCCACAGCACAGACCGAGAAGAGACCCTCTCACCAGCACCTCAGCCCCAGCACAAACTGAGGAGGGAGACCCTCACCAGCACCACAGCCCCAGCACAGACTGAGGAGAGAGACCCTCGCCAGCACCTCAGCCACAGCACACATTGAGGAGGGAGACCCTCACCAGCACCAAAGCTCCAGCACAGACTGAAGAGAGAGACCCTCACCAGCACTTCAGCCACAGCACAGACTGAGGAGGGAGACCCTCACCAGCACCACAGCCCCATCACAGACTGAAGAGGGAGACCCTCACCAGCACCTCAGCCACAGTACAGACTGAGGAGGGAGACCCTCACCATCACCACAGCCACAGTACACAGTGAGGAGGGAGACCCTCACCAGCACCTCAGCCCCAGCACAGACTGAGGAGGGAGACCCTCACCAGCACCTCAGCCACAGCACAGACTGAGGAGGGAGACCCTCACCAGCACCTCAGCCACAGCACACATTGAGGAGAGAGACCCTCACCAGCACTTCAGCCACAGCACAGACTGAGGAGGGAGACCCTCACCAGCACCACAGCCCCTGCACAGACTGAAGAGGGAGACCCTCACCAGCACCTCAGCCCCAGCACAGACTGAGGAGGAAAACCCTCACCAGCACCTCAGCCACAGCACAGACGGAGGAGGGAGACCCTCACCAGCACCGCAGCCACAGTTCAGACTGAGGAGGGAGACCCTCACCAGCACCTCAGCCACAGCACACATTGAGGAGAGAGACCCTCACCAGCACTTCAGCCACAGCACAGACTGAGGAGGGAGACCCTCACCAGCACCACAGCCCCAGAACAGACTGAAGAGGGAGACCCTCACCAGCACCTCAGCCACAGTACAGACTGAGGAGGGAGACCCTCACCATCACCACAGCCACAGCACAGACTGAGGAGGGAGACCCTCACCAGCACCTCAGCCCCAGCACAGACTGAGGAGAGAGACCCTCACCAGCACCTCAGACACAGCACAGACTGAGGAGGGAGACCCTCACCAGCACCTCAGCCACAGCACAGACTGAGGAGGGAGACCCTCACTAGCACCTCAGCCACAGCACACATTGAGGAGGGAGACCCTCACCAGCACCTCAGCCACAGCACTCATTGAGGAGGGAGACCCTCACCAGCACCTCAGCCACAGCACAGGCTGAGGAGGGAGACCCTCACTAACACCACAGCCACAGCACAGACTGAGGAGGGAGACCCTCACCAGCACCACAGCCACAGCACAGACTGAGGAGGGAGACCCTCACCAGCACCTCAGCCAGAGTACACAGTGAGGAGGGAGACCCTCACCATCACCTCAGCCAGAGTACACAGTGAGGAGGGATACCCTCACCAGCACCTCAGCCACAGCACAGACTGAGGAGGGAGACCCTCACCAGAACCTCAGCCACAGTACAGACTGAGGAGGGAGACCCTCACCAGCAACACAGCCACAGCACAGACTGAGGAGAGAGATCCTCACCAGCACCTCAGCCACAGCACAGACTGAAGAGGGAGACCCTCACCATCACCACAGCCACATTACAGACTGAGCAGGGAGACCCTCACCAGCACCTCAGCTACAGCACACATTGAGGAGGGAGACCTTCACCAGCACCTCAGCCTCAGCACACATTGAGGAGGGAGACCCTCACCTGCACCTCCGCCCCAGCACAGACTGAGGAGAGAGACCCTCACCAGCACCTCAGCCACAGCACAGACTGAGGAGGGAGACCCTCACCAACACCACAGCCACAGCACAGACTGAGGAGGGAGACCCTCACCAGCACCACAGCCACAGCACAGACTGAGGAGGGAGACCCTCACCAGCACCACAGCCACAGCACAGACTGAGGAGGGAGACCCTCACCAGCACCAGGTCGAGAAAAGCCGGAAGGGGCAGATCTGTGATGTGATGCTCGGGAGCAGGGGCCCTGGCGCACCCCAAGGGGCGTCATGCGTCATCAACCGGCAGACCATGTCTAGGGCGGTCCTTCACCCCAACAGCAAGTGGCCGAGAAGAAGGCTCACTGGTGATAGGTAACGGCATGTCCAGATAGGGATCAGCGGGTGACCTATCCCGATCGCTGCTACCACGGAAGCGTAGGTCGCACGCTAACCGTGCTGCGTCTGTTTTCAACCCTGAAGGTAAACCACATACTAGTCTGAGTGTTGTTTGATATGGTTTATATATAATGCACCCTTTATCGGCCCAACCAGGAGCAGAATAGGAACTTGCCCCTGATGAGTTCCCATGATCACTTTGACAGTTCATAGGCAAGAAACATGTCGACCTTCTTTTACGCATCACCTTCTGTGCTCCCTTGGGCCATTGTACCCTCTCCTAGCCCGCCATTATTTTGAGCAATAACAAGAGAACCATTTATTAAAACTGCTTTGGGCATCCCTTAGTTATTTTTAACTTCACATTTACACCAGCCTGCCTACTCACATTATCACACCCACACTGCGCCCCACTCTTCACATCGGCTCAAACAAAAGAGCTGCAGCAAAGAGCCCCCCAGAGGGCCCCATTTGGCAATGTAATGCCGGACCAATGAGGAGCTGCCCGCTGATGAAGCACGACACCCCTTGGGGTGAAAAGGGGCCCTTGCTCCTGGAGACCAGGCCCTCCAATCCTATGCTCCTGGCTTCTCTTGACCTCGTCTCCTGTCAGGAACTGCATACACACATCAAAAACACCCCACGAGGGTTGATGGTGCGGGCCAAGGAGTCAGTGGGAAGGTGGAGGACATGTCGGGGTGCTATCCTTAGATAAGGAAGCCGCACGCAGAACCCCAGACAGTGTGTTGGATTTATGATCTCTTTGCTGTTGGTTGGTTCATGTCTCGCAGGTTTGAGGTGGACAACACAGCTGGAGAAGGTATTTTGGGACTAAGGAGGATGTGTTTGAAGTGTCTCATTGACAGTGCTTAATTTGTACCAGTGGTTTCCAGTGCCCGTCCAGCACTTATTTGTCAACACCGGCACTTTTGGCTGTCTGTCACATGGTGGTGCTGTTTGTCTGATTTATTGATGAGCACTGCAACCGTTGTTTATTAATTCAGAATACTTTACAAATAACTTACTACACCTTACGGCCAGTCTATTCTTATAGCTTTTGGGCCGTCACACCTGTAGCAGTGTGATGGTTAGAAGTCGTGTTGGTAGTGTCCTTGGCAGCACTGGCAGAGGCGATGGTCCGTGTTAGCGGCGGTGCCCTCCTGACGATGGCCCTGGCCCTTATTGTTTTACAAATTAAGCACTGCTCCCCAATGTGGGCTCACAGACTCTGCTGTGGTGTGAGCCTGGTCACTAGAGCACGTTAGGCGTGGTCAGACCCCACCTACAGCTGCACTAGTGGAGCGGAAGTTGTGTGCTCTATGTATGCACAAGATCACAGGAGCGACCAGCTGTGTGTGGGAAATATTGCCAGAAGGGACTTGTACAGGAAAATGACTTTATAGACTGGCCATGGCCGTGGCGAGGGAGTTAATGGTATAAACGGCTGCGGCGAACAGTGTGTGAGGGTAGCTTCAAGGAAACGAGCTCTGGGGGGGGCCGTGGGGACCTCGTCTTCTTTCTAGGCGCCCCTCTTTCTAGAGCCTTCCACAGAAGCAGCTCATAAAAGACACGATGCTGCCATCTAAAACCCATGCCTCTGTAACCCCAACAACCTGCAACTTGTTGAAGTGGAAGAGAAGTAAAGACTGCATAACTGTGGGGGTGAAAGGGTGCTGCCTGTGAGACAGTCACTGAGAGACCGTCCTCTCTGGAGTATAAATGTGACTGCCTAGAAAGGATTGCTGCTCGCTCAAGGCTATGGGGGAGGTGTGCGGTCAGGGCTGGCAGGATGGCATCCCTCTCCGCAGGGCTGGGGCGGGGTCAGTGGAGGAGTTCGGTGGGGGCGTGCATTGTTAGATCCTGGAGGTCTGGTGCTAATAACGTGCTCTGCGCCTGCAGGTGACGCCGAGACATATCTCACCTGCAGGGTGATGTCCGGGGGATGTTAAAGCATTCTCCGCCTGTGTGCACAGCACGTCTCATCCAGAGCCTAAAGGAATATGATCACCCCCCCCCCCCCCATCCTGATGGAACACCCATGGCTCCCGTGCCAGCCCGCACCATCTTCAAAACCAGCCTCATCATTTACAAAACCATCAGGACCAGCACCCCCTATCTTCAGACCAGCGCCCCCCTATCTTCAGACCAGTGCCCCCTTATCTTCAGACCACGGCGCTCCACGACGTATTCGATGCCGCCGCTTGCACCGTGGTTCGAGGGCGGTGTGTGCAGCACTCAGTGTGTGCAGAATGCAGTGTGTGCAGCATGCAGTGTGTGCAGCATGCAGTGCGTGCAGCACTCAGTGTGTGTAGCATGCAGTGTGTGCAGCATGCAGTGCGTGCAGCACTAAGTGTGTGTAGCATACAGTGCGTGCAGCACTAAGTGTGTGTGGCATGCAGTGTGTGCAGCATGCAGTGCGTGCAGCACTAAGTGTGTGTGGCATGCAGTGTGTGCAGCATGCAGTGCGTGCAGCACTCAGTGTGTGTGGCATGCAGTGTGTGCAGCATGCAGTGTGTGCAGCACTCAGTGTGTGCAGAATGCAGTGTGTGCAGCATGCAGTGCGTGCAGCACTCAGTGTGTGTAGTATGCAGTGTGTGCAGCATGCAGTGCGTGCAGCACTAAGTGTGTGTAGCATGCAGTGCGTGCAGCACTAAGTGTGTGTGGCATGCAGTGTGTGCAGCATGCAGTGCGTGCAGCACTAAGTGTGTGTGGCATGCATTGTGTGCAGCATGCAGTGCGTGCAGCACTCAGTGTGTGTGGCATGCAGTGTGTGCAGCATGCAGTGCGTGCAGCACTCAGTTTGTGTAGCATGCAGTGTGTGCAGCATGCAGTGCGTGCAGCACTAAGTGTGTGTAGCATGCAGTGCGTGCAGCACTAAGTGTGTGTGGCATGCAGTGTGTGCAGCATGCAGTGCGTGCAGCACTAAGTGTGTGTGACATGCATTGTGTGCAGCATGCAGTGCGTGCAGCACTCAGTGTGTGTGGCATGCAGTTTGTGCAGCATGCAGTGCGTGCAGCACTAAGTGTGTGTGACATGCATTGTGTGCAGCATGCAGTGCGTGCAGCACTCAGTGTGTGTAGCATGCAGTGTGTGCAGCATGCAGTGCGTGCAGCACTAAGTGTATGTGGCATGCAGTGCGTGCAGCACTCAGTGTGTGTGGCATGCAGTGTGTGCAGCAAGCAGTGCGTGCAGCACTCAATGCGTGCAGCTGTGCCAGGCGTGAACTTTAGGACACCGCAGCCAGCCTTGCAGACTGTGCACAAAGGGTTAACCGCGCTAGCCGCCGGCAGGCCCGCGCGCCCTCGCCCCGCCCCTCGCCCTCCCAGGGCACCAATGAACCATGAGATTGAAAGCATTGATCACTGCCCGAGCCCTCTGCGTGGCTAACACCCCTGCTCAAGGTCACACAGTGCATCGGAGTCGGACCCGACTCACAGACTCATCAGAAGTGGGCTGGCGTGGGGGCACATCAGCACTCTGCTCTCATGCGCCTTCTATCCCCATACTTTCACCACTGGCCATCTCCCGCCCCCACAACCACGCGGACTCCTCGACAATCACCCTGCACATCTCTCTCTGACCCCTGCACACGTCCTGATGGTCCCCGTGCGCATCTCCCACCCTTCATGCACATCTCCCACTCCTCGTGCACATCTCCCACTCCCACAGACCCATGCACACCTTCTCGATAGTCATCGTGCACACCTCCCACTCCTCGTGCACATCTCCCACTCCTCGTGCACATCTCCCACTCCCACAGACCCATGCACACCTCTCGATAGTCATCGTGCACATCTCCCACTCCTCGTGCACATCTCCCACTCCCACAGACCCATGCACACCTCTCGATAGTCATCGTGCACATCTCACACCCCTCATGCACATCTCCCACTCCTCGTGCACATCTCCCACTCCCACGGACCCATGCACACCTCTCGATAGTCATCGTGCACTTATCCCACTCCTTGTGCACATCTCCCACTCCCACAGACCCATGCACACCTCTCGATAGTCATCGTGCACATCTCCCACTCCTCGTGGACATCTCCCACTCCTCGTGCACATCTCCCACTCCCACAGACCCATGCACACCTCTCAATAGTCATCGTGCACATCTCCCACTCCTCGTGCACATCTCCCACTCCCACAGACCCATGCACACCTCTCGATAGTCATCGTGCACATCTCCCACTCCTCGTGCACATCTCTCACTCCCACAGACCCATGCACACCTCTAGATAGTCATCGTGCACATCTCACACCCCTCATGCACATCTCCCACTCCTCGTGCACATCTCCCAATCCCACAGACCCATGCACACCTCTAGATAGTCATCGTGCACATCTCCCACTCCTCGTGCACATCTCCCACTCCCACAGACCCATGCACACCTCTCAATAGTCATCGTGCACATCTCCCACTCCTCGTGCACATCTCCCACTCCCACAGACCCATGCACACCTCTCGATAGTCATCGTGCACATCTCCCACTCCTCGTGCACATCTCCCACTCCCACAGACCCATGCACACCTCTCGATAGTCATCGTGCACATCTCACACCCCTCATGCACATCTCCCACTCCTCGTGCACATCTCCCACTCCCACGGACCCATGCACACCTCTCGATAGTCATCGTGCACTTATCCCACTCCTTGTGCACATCTCCCACTCCCACAGACCCATGCACACCTCTCGATAGTCATCGTGCACATCTCCCACTCCTCGTGGACATCTCCCACTCCTCGTGCACATCTCCCACTCCCACAGACCCATGCACATCTCTCAATAGTCATCGTGCACATCTCCCACTCCTCGTGCACATCTCCCACTCCCACAGACCCATGCACACCTCTCGATAGTCATCGTGCACATCTCCCACTCCTCGTGCACATCTCTCACTCCCACAGACCCATGCACACCTCTAGATAGTCATCGTGCACATCTCACACCCCTCATGCACATCTCCCACTCCTTGTGCACATCTCCCACTCCCACAGACCCATGCACACCTCTAGATAGTCATCGTGCACATCTCCCACTCCTCGTGCACATCTCTCACTCCCACAGACCCATGCACACCTCTCGATAGTCATCGTGCACATCTCCCACTCCTCGTGCACATCTCCCACTCCCACAGACCCATGCACACCTCTCGATAGTCATCGTGCACATCTCCCACTCCTCGTGCACATCTCCCACTCCCACAGACCCATGCACACCTCTAGATAGTCATCGTGCACATCTCCCACTCCTCGTGCACATCTCCCACTCCCACAGACCCATGCACACCTCTCGATAGTCATCGTGCACATCTCCCACTCCTCGTGCACATCTCCCACTCCCACAGACCCATGCACACCTCTCGATAGTCATTGTGCACATATCCCACTCCTTGTGCACATCTCCCACCCCTCATGCACATCTCCCACTCCTCGTGCACATCTCCCACTCCTCGTGCACATCTCCCACTCCCACAGACCCATGCACACCTCTCGATAGTCATCATGCACATATCCTACTCCTCGTGCACATATCCCACTCCTCGTGCACATCTCCCACTCCCACAGACCCATGCACACCTCTCGATAGTCATCGTGCACATCTCACACCCCTCATGCACATCTCCCACTCCTCGTGCACATCTCCCACTCCTCGTCCATGTCTGCTACTCCCCGTGCACACCTCCCACTCCGACAAACCCATGCACACCTCTCGATAGTCTTCATGCACGCCTCCCACTCCTCGTGCACGTCTCCCACTCCTCGTGCATGTCTCCCACTCCTCGTGCACATCTCCCACTCCATCAGAATACATGGTAAACATCTGAAGACCTGCTGCATCCGGCCGCTTCATACAATTAAATGACATTGTGCAGTCTACATTATGCACGTTTGTCAACCTGTGTGTGCAGCTAGCGCTTTGACTCACCCATCGATGGCAGAAGCGCTTTACAACTACAATAAACGATGTAAAATGATAGGGCATGCTGGAGGCTTGGAGTGCGGCTCCTAGCAGCATAAGCACCGGTAGCTGCTATGTAATGAGAGCCTGTGGTATAGTCAGAGCCAATGGAATGAAGCAATTTTGTAGTCGCAGCATTTGCCACATAAGTATGAATTTTCTGCATTTGCCACATAATCCATCATCACTGCATAGTCTGCAGATTTTAACACACAAATGTTGTTCCTGGCTCAAAGTGATCACAAGTTACTAAAAGCGCAGGACACGTGTTGCTGCGCAGCTCGAGGCCCTTCCCAAAGGTGGGCTGGTCACCTTTCTACACTTATTGCTGGGGTAAAAACGCGTTAACACAGGTAGAAATGACAACATAATCAAGTAATACCAACATAAAATATACCGCATTACGTCGCACAATTGTCCTTATCTTGCTGCATAATTTAGTGAACTCTGCCGCATAATTTTGTTCACCCCCGTTTGTAGTGACCCCATGAATGGTGTGCGTTTATAGTGTACACATCAGGAGTTGGCTGTGTCCTTTTGCTGTGCTTTGTTATGCTATGGTATGCTATTCCATGCTATGCTATGTTGGTAAAGCCAGGGAGCTTATACTACCAGTTACGTAATGGATTGTTGTGCTAGGCTGTGCTATTCTGCGGGGTCACAGCGCTCGAATTACTGTGGTAGGCTGAGGCATAGGGTGTTATGCTACTCTAGTCAGCTGCTTCACGCTCCAGTGACCCTGTGGTGGTGTGGTATGCAGAGGTATTGTAAGTGCCTCACACATCTTATATGCAAGGGGCCCGATTCACAGAACTAACTGAAGACAAAATCCTAAACTTACTACCATTTTGGTATTCACAGAAGGCACTTACTCATTTTGGTATTCACAGAAGTTAGGAGTCCTAACTTTAGGACTCCTAAATGCCTTCTGTGAATACCGAAAGTCTTAAAGTTAGGATTTTTCTCAGTTTAGGAGTCCTAAAGTTAGGAGTCCTAACTTTACTACTACTAAACTGAGAAAAATCCTAATTTTAAGGCTTTCGGTATTCACAGAAGGCATTTAGGAGTCCTAAAGTTAGGAGTTCTAACTTCTGTGAATACCGAAGTGAGTAAGTGCCTTCTGTGAATACCAAAATGGTAGTAATTTTAGGATTTTGTCTTAAGTTAGTTCTGTGAATCGGGCCCTATGTTATGTTATCCCAAACAATCGTCTCACACCTCTAGTTATACTGTATCGTATTATGCTGTCTTATGCTGCTGCCTTTACTGCCAGTTAAACTATGATCTGATCCGGTATGCACCTGTCTTATACCTCTAGATACACTGTGCCATGCTATGCTGCAAGCTCACATGTTCAGAGGTACTTCTATGCGCCCGACTAATACCTCCAGGTACACTCTACTATGCTACAATACACACCTGCCTCACTCCTCCAGGTATACTGAGCAATGATTTAGTATGCACCCTCTTCACACCTCCAGGAATACTGTGCTATGATATGGTATGCACCTGCCTCCCACCTCCAGGTATACTGTCTTATGATACGGTATGCATCCACCTCACTCCTCCAAGTATACTGTGCTATTATATGGTATGCCCCTGCCTCATGCCTCCAGGTATACTGTGCTATGAGAAGGTACGAGCTTGACTCACACCTCCACGTATACTGTGCTGTGATATGCTATGACCCTGCCTCACACCTCCAGGACTACTGTGCTATGCTATGCCCATATATCACACCTCCAGCTATACTGTGCTAGGATATGGTATGCGCCTGCCTCACACCTCCTGGAATACTGTGCTATGCTATGACCATGTCTCACGCCTCCAGGTATACTGTGCTATGATATGGTATGTGTCTGCCTCACACCTGTGGGTATACAGTGCTATGATATGATATGCAACACCTCACGCTTCCAGGTATACTGTGCTGTGATACGGTGTGCACCTGCCTTACACCTCCAAGTATACTGTGCTATGATATGGTGTTTGTCTGCCTCACACCTCCAGGTATACTGTGCTATTGTATGGTATGCACCCGCCTCACACCTCCAGGTGTACTGTGCTATTGTATGCTATGCATCCACCTCACATCTCCAGGTATAGTGTGCTATGATATGATATGCGCCTGCCTCACACCGCCAGGTAAATTTTGCTATGATATGGTATGCACCCTCTTCATACCTCCAGGTATGCTGTTCTATGATACGGTATGCATCCACCTCACTCCTCCAAGTATACTGTGCTATGATTTAGTATGCCCCTGTCTCACGCCTCCAGGTACACTGTGCTATGAGAAGGTACACGGTTTACTCCCACCTCCATGTATACTGTGCTGTGATATGGTATGCATCTGCCTCACACCTTCAGGTATACTGTGCTATGATATGGTATGTGCCCGCCTTACACTTACTGGTATACTGTGCTATGATATAATATGTGTCTACCACACACCTCCAGGTATACTGTGCTGTGATATGGTATGCACTTGCCTCACACCTCCAGGTATACTTTGCTATGATATGGTATGCACCTGCCTCACACCTTCAGGTATACTGTGCTATCATATGGTATGCACATGCCTCACGCCTCCAGGTATGCTGTGCTGTGATATGGTATTCACCTGCCTCACACATCCAGGTATACTGTGCTTGGATATGGTATGCACCCACCTCACACTTCCAAGTATAGTGTGCTGTGATACGGTATGCACCTGCCTCACACCTCCAGGTATACTGTGCTATGATATGGTATGCACCTGCCTCACACCTCCAGGTATACTGTGCTATCACATGGTACGTGCCGCCCTCAAACTTACAGGTATACTGTGCTATCATATGGTATGTGCTTGCCTCACACCTCCAGGTATGCTGTGCTTTGAAATGGTATACATCTGCCTAACACCTCCAGGTATACTGTGCTATGATATGGTATGCATCCACCTCACACCTCCAGGTATACTGTGCTGTGATACGGTGTGCATCTGCCTCACACCTCCAGGTATACAGTGCTATGATGTGGTATGCAGTTGCCTCACACCTCCAGATATAATGTGCTATGATATGGTATGCGCCTGCGTCACACCTCCAGGTATACTGTGCTATGATATGGTATGTGCCCCCCTCACACCTCCTGATATACTGTGCTATGATATTGTATGTGCCTGCCACACACCTCCAGGTATACTGTGCTATGATATGGCATGCACCCACCACACACCTCCAGGTATACTGTGCTATGATATGCGTCCACCTCATGCCTCCAAGTATACAGTGCTATCATATGTTAAGCGTCCGCCTCACACCTACAGGTATACTGTGCTATGATATAGCATGCCCTGCCTCACACCTCCAAGTATACTGTGCTGTGATACGGTATGCACCTGCTGCACGCCTCCCGATATACTGTGCTATGATATGGTATGCACCCACCTCACACCTCCAGGTATACTGTGCTTTGATACAGTATGCATCAACCTCACTCCTCCAAGTATACTGTGCTATAATATGGTATGCCCCATCTCACTCCTCCAGGTGTACTGTGCTATAATGTGGTATGCATCCACCTCACTCTTCCAAGTATACTGTGCTATGATATGGTATGCCCCTGCCTCACGCCTCCAAGTATACTGTGCTATGAGAAGGTACGAGCTTGACACACACCTCCACGTATACTGTGCTGTGATATGGTATGCCCCTGCCTCACACCTCCAGGAATACTATGCTATGCTATGCCCATGTCTCACATCTCCAGGTATACTGTGCTATGATATGGTATGTGTCTGCCTCACACCTCCGGGTATACAGTGCTATGAAATGGTATGCAACACCTCACGTCTCCAGGTATACTATGCTGTGATACGGTGTGCACCTGCCTCACACCTCCAAGTATACTCTGCTATGATATGGTATGCAACCGCCTCACACCTACAGGTATACTATGCTATGATATTGTATGTGCCTGCCTCACTCCGCCAGGTACACATTGCTATGATATGGTATGCACCCTCTTCACACCTCCAGGTATGCTGTGCTAATATACAGTATGCCCCTGTCTCACCTCCAGGTATACTCTGCTAAGAGAAGGTACGCACTTGACTCACACCTCCACGTATACTGTGCTGTGATATGGTATGCACCTGCCTCACACTTCCAAGTATACTGTGCTATTGTATGGTATGCATCCGCCTCACATCTCCAGGTATACTGTGCAATGATATGGTATGCACCTGCCTCACACCTCCAGGTATACTGTGCTATGATATGGTATGTTTCCTCCTCACACCCCCGGATATACAGTGCTATGATATGGTATGCAACACCTCACGCCTCCAGGTATACTGTGCTGTGATACGGTGTGCACCTGCCTCACACCTCCAAGTATACTGTTCTATAACTGGGTATGCACCTGCTTCACGCCTCCAGGTATACTGTGCTATGATACGGTATGCCCCTGCCTCATGCCTCCAGGTATACTGTGCTATGAGAAGGTACGCGCTTGACTCATACCTTCACGTATACTGTGCTGTTATATGGTATGCGCCTGCCTCACACCTCCAGGTATACTGTGCTATGATATGGTATGCACCTGCCTCACACCTCCAGGAATACTGTGCTATGCTATGGTATGTCCCTGGCTCACACTTCCAAGCACACTGTGCTATTGTATGGTATTCATCTGCCTCACACCTCCAGGTATACTGTGCTATTATATGGTATGCATCCACCTCATACCTCCCAGTATACTTTGCTAATATATGGTATGTGTCTGCCTCATGCCTCCAGTTATACTGTGCTATGGTATAGTATGCACCTGCCTCACACCTCCAGGTATACTGTGCTATGGTATGGTATGGGCCCTCCATACACTTCCAGGTATACTTTGCTGTGATATGGTATGCCTCTGCCTCACACCTCCAGATATACTGTACTATGATATTATATGTACCCATCTCACAATCCAGGTATACTGTGCTATGGTATGGTATGCACCTGCCTCACTCCTCCAAGTATAATGTGCTATTGTATGGTATGCATCTGCCTCACACCTCCAGGCATACTGTGCTATGATATGGTATCCACCTGCCTCACACCGCCAGGTATACTGAGTTATGATATGGTATGCGCCCGCCACACACCTCCATGTATACTGTGCTATGATATGGTATGCACCCGCCACACACATCCAGGTATACTGTGCTATGATATGCTATGCCCCTGCCTCACACTTCCAAGTATACTGTGCTATTGTATGGTATGCATCTGCCTCACACCTCCAGGTATACTGTGCAATTGTATGGTATGCATCCGCCTCACACCTCCAGGTATACTGTGCTATTATATGGTATGCATCCGCCTCATACCTCCAAGTATACTGTGCTAATATTTGGTATGTGTCTGCCTCACGCCTCCAGTTATACTGTGCTGTGGTATGTTATGCACCTGCCTCACGCCTCCAGATATACTGTGGTATGGTATGCGCCCTCCTTACACTTCCAGGTATACTTTGCTGTGATATTGTATGCGTCTGCCTCACACCTCCAGATATACTGTGCTATGATATTATATTCACCCATTTTACAATCCAGGTATACTGTGCTATGGTATGGTATGCACCTGCCTCACTCCTCCAAGTATACTGTGCTATGGTATGGTATGCGCCTGCCTCACACCTCCAGGTATACTGCGCTATGATATGGTATGCACCCGCCTCACACTTACAGGTATACTGTGTTATGATATGGTATGCGCCTGCCACACACCTCCAGGTATACTGTGCTATGATATGGTATGCATCCGCCACACACCTGCAGGTATACTGTGCTATGATATGGTATGCGTCTGCCTCACACCTCCAGGTATACTGTGCTATGATATGGTATGCGCCTACCTCACACCTCCAGATATACTGTGCTATTGTATGGTATGTGTCCGCCTCACATCTCCAGGTATACTGTGCTATGATATGGTATGTGCCTACCTCACACCTCCAGGTATACTGTGCTATTGTATGGTATGTGTCCACCTCACGCCTCCAGGTATACTGTTCTATGATATGGTATGCCCCTGCTTCACGCCTCCAACTATACTGTGCTATGATATGGTATGCGATCTCCTCACACCTCCAGGTATACTGTGCTTTGATACAGTATGCATCAACCTCACTCCTCCAAGTATACTGTGCTATAATATGGTATGCCCCATCTCACTCCTCCAGGTGTACTGTGCTATAATGTGGTATGCATCCACCTCACTCCTCCAAGTATACTGTGCTATGATATGGTATGCCCCTGCCTCACGCCTCCAAGTATACTGTGCTATGAGAAGGTACGAGCTTGACACACACCTCCACGTATACTGTGCTGTGATATGGTATGCCCCTGCCTCACACCTCCAGGAATACTATGCTATGCTATGCCCATGTCTCACATCTCCAGGTATACTGTGCTATGATATGGTATGTGTCTGCCTCACACCTCCGGGTATACAGTGCTATGAAATGGTATGCAACACCTCACGTCTCCAGGTATACTATGCTGTGATACGGTGTGCACCTGCCTCACACCTCCAAGTATACTCTGCTATGATATGGTATGCAACCGCCTCACACCTACAGGTATACTATGCTATGATATTGTATGTGCCTGCCTCACTCCGCCAGGTACACAGTGCTATGATATGGTATGCACCCTCTTCACACCTCCAGGTATGCTGTGCTAATATACAGTATGCCCCTGTCTCACCTCCTGGTATACTCTGCTAAGAGAAGGTACGCACTTGACTCACACCTCCACGTGTACTGTGCTGTGATATGGTATGCACCTGCCTCACACTTCCAAGTATACTGTGCTATTGTATGGTATGCATCCGCCTCACATCTCCAGGTATACTGTGCAATGATATGGTATGCACCTGCCTCACACCTCCAGGTATACTGTGCTATGATATGGTATGTTTCCTCCTCACACCCCCGGATATACAGTGCTATGATATGGTATGCAACACCTCACGCCTCCAGGTATACTGTGCTGTGATACGGTGTGCACCTGCCTCACACCTCCAAGTATACTGTTCTATAACTGGGTATGCACCTGCTTCACGCCTCCAGGTATACTGTGCTATGATACGGTATGCCCCTGCCTCATGCCTCCAGGTATACTGTGCTATGAGAAGGTACGCGCTTGACTCATACCTTCACGTATACTGTGCTGTTATATGGTATGCGCCTGCCTCACACCTCCAGGTATACTGTGCTATGATATGGTATGCACCTGCCTCACACCTCCAGGAATACTGTGCTATGCTATGGTATGTCCCTGGCTCACACTTCCAAGCACACTGTGCTATTGTATGGTATTCATCTGCCTCACACCTCCAGGTATACTGTGCTATTATATGGTATGCATCCACCTCATACCTCCCAGTATACTTTGCTAATATATGGTATGTGTCTGCCTCATGCCTCCAGTTATACTGTGCTATGGTATAGTATGCACCTGCCTCACACCTCCAGGTATACTGTGCTATGGTATGGTATGGGCCCTCCATACACTTCCAGGTATACTTTGCTGTGATATGGTATGCCTCTGCCTCACACCTCCAGATATACTGTGCTATGATATTATATGTACCCATCTCACAATCCAGGTATACTGTGCTATGGTATGGTATGGTATGCACCTGCCTCACTCCTCCAAGTATACTGTGCTATTGTATGGTATGCATCTGCCTCACACCTCCAGGCATACTGTGCTATGATATGGTATCCACCTGCCTCACACCGCCAGGTATACTGTGCTATGATATGGTATGCACCCGCCTCACACTTACAGGTATACTGAGTTATGATATGGTATGCGCCCGCCACACACCTCCATGTATACTGTGCTATGATATGGCATGCACCCGCCACACACATCCAGGTATACTGTGCTATGATATGCTATGCCCCTGCCTCACACTTCCAAGTATACTGTGCTATTGTATGGTATGCATCTGCCTCACACCTCCAGATATACTGTGCTATGATATTATATGCACCCATTTTACAATCCAGGTATACTGTGCTATGGTATGGTATGCACCTGCCTCACTCCTCCAAGTATACTGTGCTATGGTATGGTATGCGCCTGCCTCACACCTCCAGGTATACTGCGCTATGATATGGTATGCACCCGCCTCACACTTACAGGTATACTGTGTTATGATATGGTATGCGCCTGCCACACACCTCCAGGTATACTGTGCTATGATATGGTATGCATCCGCCACACACCTGCAGGTATACTGTGCTATGATATGGTATGCGTCTGCCTCACACCTCCAGGTATACTGTGCTATGATATGGTATGCGCCTACCTCACACCTCCAGATATACTGTGCTATTGTATGGTATGTGTCCGCCTCACATCTCCAGGTATACTGTGCTATGATATGGTATGTGCCTACCTCACACCTCCAGGTATACTGTGCTATTGTATGGTATGTGTCCACCTCACGCCTCCAGGTATACTGTTCTATGATATGGTATGCCCCTGCTTCACGCCTCCAACTACACTGTGCTATGATATGGTATGCGATCTCCTCACACCTCCAGGTATACTTTGCTGTGATATGGTATGCGTCCGCCTCACACCTCCAGGTATACTCTGCTATGGTATGGTATGCACCTGCCTCACGCCTCCAAGTATACTGTGCTATGATATTATATGCACCCATCTCACACCCCCAGGTATGCTGTGCGATGGTATGGTATGCACCTGCCTCACACCTCCAAGAATACTGTGCTATGATATGGTATGTGTCCGCCTCATGCCTCCAGGTATACTAAGACTATGATATGGTATGCGCCTGCCTCACACCTCGTGGTATATTGTGCTATGATATGGTATGTGTCTACCTCATGTCTAAAGAATACTGTACTATGAAATGGCATACACCCGCTTCACACCTCCAGGTATGCTGTGCAATGATATGTTATGCGTCCGCCTCACACCTCCAGGTATACTGTGCTATCATATGGTATGCGTCCACCTCACACCTATAGGTATACTGTGCTATGATATGGTACAAGCTTGCCTCACACCTCCAAGTATGCTGTGCTATGATATGGTATGCCTCTGCCTCACGCCTCCAGGTATACTGTGCTGTGATACGCTATGTGTCCGCCTCACACCTCCAGGTATACTATGCTATGATATTGTATGCACCCGTCTCATATCTCCAAGTATACTGAGCTATGATTTGGTATGCGTCCTCCTCACACCTCCATGTATACTGTGCTATGATATGTTATGCGCCCCCCTAACGCCTCCAGGTATACTGTGCTATGATATGCGACCGCCTCGCACCTCCAAGTATACTGTGCTATGATATGGTATGCGCCTGCCTCACGCCTCCAAGTATATTGTGTTATGATATGGTATGTGCCCTCTTCACAGCTCCAGGTATATTGTGCTATGATATAGCATGTCCCGCCTCACGCCTCCAGGTATACTGTGCTATGCTATGGTATACACCCTCTTCACACCTCCAGGTGTACTGTGCTATGATACAGCATGCCCCACCTCACGCCTCCAGGTATACTGTGCTATGATTTGGTATGCGCCCTCTTCACCCCTCCATGTATACTGTGTTATGATATGGTATGCGTCCACCTCACGCCTCCAAGTATACTGTGCTATGATATGTCAGGCAGCAGGCTGGTAGCTTCTGTTTGAATGTGTTATGCTATGTTGTGCTGTCACACATGCTGTGTTATGCTATGTTGTGCTGTGTTATCACACATGTAATGTTGTGCTGTCACACATGCAATGTAATGCTATTATGTGCTGTCACACATGCTATGTTATGCTATTATGTGCTATTACACATGCTACGTTATATTCTGTTGTACACTTACATATGATATGTTATACTTTGTTATGCTATTTTCTGCTGTCACACATGCTATGTAATGCTGTGTTATCACACATGTTATGTTGTGCTGTCACACATGCTATTCTATCCTATTATGTGATGTCACACATGCTGTGTTATGCTATCATACATGTTGTGTTCTCACATATGATATGTTATGCTTTGTTATGCTTTTTTCTGCTGTCACACATTCTAGGTTATGCTACGTTATGCTGTGTTATTACATATGTTATGTTGTGCTGTCACACATGGTATTCTATCCTATTATGTGCTGTCACACATGCTGTGTTATGCTATGTTGTGTTCTCACATGATATTTTATGCTTTGTTATGTTATGTTCTGCTGTCACACATGCTATGTTATCCTGTTATGCTGTGTTATCCCACGTTATGTTGTGCTGTCACACATGCTATGTTATGCTATCAAGCATGCCACATTATGCTTTTTGCTATGTTGTGCTCTCACATATATGTTATGCTTTATATTGCTATGTTGTGCTGTCAATCATCCTACGTTATGCTATCACGCATGCTACGTTATACTAAGTTATGCTCTCACATATGATATGTTGTGTTGTACTGTCACACATGGTATGTTGTGCTGTGTTGGGCTATCACTCATGCTAAATTATTCTATGCTATACTATCTTGTACTGTCACACATGCTATATTATGCTGTGTTAAGCTATCACACATGCTATACTATGTTGTGCTCTCACAATTGATATGTAATGCTACATTCTGCTGTCACACATGCTATGTTGTGCTCTCACATATGATATATTATGATATATTATACTATGTAATGCCATGTTCTACTGTTACTCATCCTATGGTATGCTATCACACATGCTACGTTCTACTATGTTGTGCTCTCACATATGATATGTTATGCTATGTTATTCTGTCACACATGCTATGTTGTGCTGTCACGCATGCTATGTTATACTATGTTGTGCCGTGTTGTGCTATCACACATGCTATGCTATGTTGTGCTCTCACATACGATATAGAATACTACGTTCTGCTGTTGCACATGCTATAATGTTATGCCGTGTTGTGCTGTCACGCATTCTATGTTAGGTGCGTTCTGCTATCACGCACGCTATGTTATACTATGTTGTGCTCTCAAACATGCTATGTTATGCTATGTTGTGCTGTGTTGTGCTGTCACACATGCTATGCCATGCTGGGTTGTGTTACCTCACGCCAAATATGCTAAGTTGTGCTGTAACCTTTGCTATTTTATGCAGTGTTGTGCTACCTCACGCCATGTTGTGCTGTGCTGCGCTGTCACACATGCTATGTTATGCTGTGTTGTGCTGTCACAAATGCTATGTTATGCTTCATTCAATTATTGTGCTACCTGGCGCCATGTTGCGCTGTGTTGCGCTGTCACGCACGCTGCGTCGCGCGCGCGCCTCACACCTCACACGCACCAGGCCTCACCTCCAGGCTGAGCGCGATCTGCCGGATGTACATCATGTTGAGGTCCTCCAGAATCCACAGCTTGTCCTCCATGTCCAGCAGTCTGTCCGCAGTCACGCCCTGGTGCCACGAGTCCATCTGTCCTGGGCAGGCCTGGCGGCCTTCAGTGCCACATGTGGTGCCCCGGGTCCTCGGCATGGATGTCCAGGTGCGCGTCATCCCCTGAAACAGGGCAACCTGTGAGCACCCATTTCTGACAGGAGAGCGGAGACATGTGGGTGGAAGGCTGGGGGTGCCCAGGGGCTGGGAGGAGCCTCTGTGCAGGAGATGAAAGTGTCCAGGGAGAAGGGAAGTGTCCAGGGAGAAGGGAAGTGTCCAGGAAGATGGAAAGTGCCCACAGAGATGGAAAGTGCCCAGGGAGATGGAAAGTGTCCAGGGAGATGGACAGTGTCCCGGGAGGTGTCCCTCCGTAGGGCAGACCAGTGCCCAGGGAGCAAGGAAGCCTCTGTGCGCAGGGCACAAAGGTGTCCAAGAAAGGTACGGTGTCCTGGGCACAGAGGTACCCAGAGATCAGAGAAGTCCCTCTGCGCAGGGCAGATATGTGTCCAGGAAGTGTCCAGCGAGCAGGGAAGTGTCCAGGATGGTGCCTCTGTGCAGGGAGATGGAAAGTGTCCAGAGAGCAGGGGGGGCCTCTGGGCAGGGCAGAGCGTTACCCAGGGAACAAGTGTTCAGTGAGCAAGGAAGAGTCCAGAGAGCAGGGAGGTGACCAGAGAGCAGGGTGTGCCTCTGGGCAGGGCAGAGGGTTACCAATGGAGCAGGGAGGTGTCCAGAGAGCAGAGAGTGCCTCTGGACAAGACAGCGCTTTGCCCTGGGAGCGAGGAAGTGTTCAGCGAGCAGGGGAGGGGGCGGGGGGGCTCTACGCAGGGCAGGTGGTGCCCAGTGAGCAAGGAAGTATCTGTGCGCAGGGCGCAGAGCTGCCCAGTGTAGTTCCTGTGTTCAGGGCGCAGAGGTGCCCAGCCGGCAGAGATGTGTCCAGAAAGATTCCTCTGCGCAGCGCAGACAGGTGCCACCAGCAGGGGGCGAGAGTCCGGGGCTCACGTGAAGGTCAGCGTGCGTGAACCTAGGGGCAGCCCGCACGCACCTCACGCCCTGGGCGCGCCGGCTACACAGGAGCTGAGTTGCACCGTGCACGAGTGAAAAACCCGCAGCAAGGCACCGCCCCCTTGTAGGCACGTCAAGGGCGAGGCACCTCCTGAAACATCCTACGTGAAATGAATAGTCCCCTTATGTAGCACACTTCAGGGGGTGCCGCTCCCCTCCCTTCTTATTTAACGCGCTCGCGGGGTCCAGACAGCAGATGTTTCCGGCACTCGGTGCCTTTTCCTCTGCAGAGAAGTTTCCAAGTTTGGCCCGATTCGTGCTAGAGTCCTGGAGGGGCTGTGGAGAAAGGAAGGGGCTGGAAGAGGTCCCTGGAGGGGGCTGTGGAGAAAGGAAGGGGCTGGAAGAGGTCCCTGGCAGGGGCTGTGGAGAAAGGAAGGGGCTGGAAGAGGTCCCTGGCAGGGGCTGTGGAGCCGGGAAGGGGCTGGAATAGTCCCTGGAGGGGGCCGTGGAGTCAGAAGGGAGGCCTGGAGCAGGTGGCCTTATAGTGCGGTCAACGTGTCACTCTGCCCCCGGAGCTGCCCACTGGCCTTGGCGCTCAGGGCGGTGGCACCGCGTGGCCGTGCCAATCCCGGGATGCTTCGCCGATCGACATTAAGCTGGTGCTTGCCACAGCCCCACCATTGGCACACGCTCCAGCAGACCCCGAGGCCCCCCCCAGAAGTCTTCAGGCTCAAGAGCCCAGAGGAGTCAGATCATATCAACAGGGCCAACAGTCAATGTTTTAGAAGGAAAGGGAGGAGAGTCCACCAGCCAGGCCAGACTCCACAGCCACTTTCCAGTTACGTCTCTGCAGCTGGACTCCAGCCTCCTCTCTGGAAGATCACACTCCAGCTTATCCTGCTCTGCTTCAGACGGAAGTTCTCTCTGTAGCCAGACTTGGCCAGCCACCAGCTCCTTCTCTGTATCCAGACACCAGCTCCTTCTCTGTAGCCAGACACCAGCTCCTTCTCTGTAGCCAGGCACCAGCTCCTTATCTGTAGCTAGACACCAGCTCCCTCTGTAGCCAGACACCGGTTACTTCTCTGGAGCCAGACTCCTGCTCCTTATCTGTAGTCAGACACCCGCTCCTTATCTGTAGCTAGACACCAGCTCCCTCTGTAGCCAGACACCGGTTCCTTCTCTGGAGCCAGACTCCTGCTCCTTATCTGTAGTCAGACACCCGCTCCTTATCTGTAGCAAGACACCAGCTCCTTCTTTGTAGTCAGACACCAGCTCCCTCTCTCCCTCTCGTGCCAGACACCAGCTCCTTCTCTGCAGTCAAACACCAGCTTCTTATCTGTAGCCAGACACCAGCTCCTTCTCTGTAGTCAGACACCAACTCCTTCTCTGGAGCCAGACATCAGCTCCTTCTCTGTAGCCAGACTTTGGTTCCTTCTCTGGAGGCAGACTCCTGCCAGGGCCTCCAGCTCTCCCTCTCTGCAACCAGAGTCCAGCTGTCCCTCTACACACTACACGCTGGCCCCCTCTGCAGCCAGACTCCCGGTCCCTCTCTGTAGCCAGGTTACTTCCCTGGAGCCAGTCTCTCGGTCCCTCTCTGCAGCCAGACACCAGCTCCTTATCTGTAGTCAGACACCAACTCCTTCTCTGTAGTCAGACACCAGCTCCTTCTCTGGAGCCAGACTCCTTCTCTGTAGAAACACCAGCTGCCTCTGTAGCCAGACACCAGATCCTTCTCTGTAGTCAGACTTCGGTTCCTCTCACTCGGCAGCCAGAGTCCAGCTGTCCCTCTCCAAACCACACACTGGCCCCCCTATGCAGCCAGACACCCGGTTCCTTCTCTGGAGCCTGACTCCGTCTCCCTCTCTGTATCCAGACTTGGGTTCCTTCTCTGGAGCCAGACTCCTGGTAACTCTCCTGCCAGGGCCTCCAGCCCCCTCTGCAGCCAGAGTCCAGCTCCCTCTCTGTAGTCAGACCTCGGCTCCTTCTCTGTAGCCAGACTCCTGGCCGCTCTCCTGCCAGGGCCTCCAGCCCTCTCTCAGTGCAGCCAGAGTCCAGCTCTCCCTCTCCACGCCACACACTGGCCCCCTCTGTAGTCAGACACCAGCTCCTCTCTGTAGTCAGACCTCGGCTCCTTCTCGGTAGCCAGACTCCGGGTCCCTCTCCTGCCAGGGCCTCCAGCCCTCTCTCAGTGCAGCCAGAGTCCAGCTCTCCCTCTCCACGCCACACACTGGCCCCCTCTGTAGTCAGACACCAGCTCCTCTCTGTAGTCAGACCTCGGCTCCTTCTCTGTAGCCAGACAGACTCCTGGCCCCTCTCCGCCAGGGCCTCCAGCCCTCAGTGCAGCCAGAGCCCAGCCCTCCCTCTCCACGCCACACACTGGCCCCCTCTGCAGCCAGACACCAGCTCCTCTCTGTAGTCAGACCTCGGCTCCTTCTCTGTAGCCAGAGACCGGGTCCCTCTCTCAGTGCAGCCAGAGCCCAGCCCTCCCTCTCCACAGCACACACTGGCCCCTCTGCAGCCACAGGCTCGGGTCTGGTGCTGATGTGCGCCCGGCTCCAGCTGCAGAAGAGAAAGGCTCTTTCATTGCTGCTCCAGTGGCTTCATGCAGTCTCCCTCCCACAGAGTGAGCAGCAGGGAGGGGGAGGGGTGGTCTATATATGCACACAGCCCCCTCGATTCGCACTCACCTGCCCCCCCTCCCAGATACACATGTGCACAAGTACATGGACACAAATACCCAACTAAAAACAGACATGCTCTCTCTCACATACACATACACCCCATACACACACACTCTTTCTCACGCACACACTCACCTGCACCCATCAGATACACATGTGCACACATACATAGACATGTATGCAGGCTTGCACATCAACACAACTAAAAACCGACATGCACTCTTTCTTTCTCTCACACAAACACACACTCTGTCACACACACACTCACCTGCACCCATCAGATACACATGTGCACAAGTACATAGACATGTCTGCAGGCTTACACACCCTACACACCACAAACTGACATGCTCTCTCTCTCTCTCTCACTCACACCCACACACACACATACACACACACACCCCACACACAAACACTCACATGCCCCCATACACATGTGCACAAGTACATATACATGTCTGCAGGCTTACACACCTACACAACCACACACACTCTCTGTCACACACACACACTCACCTGCACCCACCAGATACACATGTGCACAAGTACATAATCATGTCTGCAGGCTTACACACCCTACACAACAGAAACTGACATGCTTTCTCTCTCTCTCTCACACACACACACATACACCCCACACATTCACATGCCCCTTATACACATGTGCACAAGTACACAGACATGTCTGAAGGCTTACATGCCTACACAACAAAAAACAGACATGCTCTCTCTCACACACACACATACACACACTCACCTGCACCCACCAGTTACACATGTGCACAAGTGCTTAGAGATGTCTACAGGCTTACACACCTACACAACCAGAGACAGACATGCTCTCCCTCACTCACTCACACACACACACCACACACTCTCTCTCACACACACTCACCTGAACCCACCATATACACAGGTGTACAAGTGCATACACAAGCCTGCAGACTTACACATGTACGCAACCAGAACTAGACATTCACACACACACACACACACAAAGAATATACAACAGCGCTGTGCAAACACAAATACATAAAGACACGCATGATTTCATAATCACAAACATTAGCAATAATTCATACTTATCCACACAGCAATTCATATGTGTACTTCACGGCAGAAACGCAGACACACCCTGTGCTCTTGGGTAGCCAGATGTTGCTGGGCAGTATCGCTTGTGGTTACTGTCGCTTACCTCTGGCGCCCCAGAGCTGGTGCAGTACATTGGGGCAGCAAATGCCTCACTTGGGGGGTTTGACTCCCCACAGGCAGGGCGTAACCCCAGGGGCAGAGGGGGGTGATACTCAGACACAGCACAATATAGTTAAAATAAAATCAGCATACGGTCTGGACAGGGCTGTATCAGTGTTAATCTGTCCAGAAATGACAAAATAAAAGGGTTATACTGTCCCAAAGTGGGCCTCGTTACGCCGCATTATATGCCTTTCTGGTTACATACTTTAGTCAGCCCTACTGCATCATCGTGTCGCCCCCTGTCTCATAGGTCCAGGGCCCTGCTCCCAGGTCTGGCTGCCCGAAGACTTCCACACTCTAATAGAGCCAGGCTTCATCATCGGGTCACCCTGATTCCTGAAGGTCAGGGGGGGCTCGACCATCTTCAAAATTTGAAAGAAGGTTGTGTGAATACAGTCAGGAATATGGCAGTTCTTAATTGCAGGTTGGAACTACAAAAAGAAAAAGAAAACAACACGAGGGGCAGGTATACAACTAGCTCCCGGATGCAGTCCGGTACTTTGCATCTAGTCTGTGTGAATTAGACAGCTCGCTGAGCTGCCACACCAGGGAGGCGAGACTAACCACCCTGATGAAATCCCCAGACCCATTGGGGCCGTAGAGTAGGACTGAAACATGTTGGTTTATGGTCATAGGACCGTTGCATCCTTAACATCCCGTATATTCTTTTTACTTTTTAACATCCCCAACTACTCCAACAATAAAGGGATACCTCGGCGTGAGCTGTAGGACTTTTAATCTTTATACCCCCTGGTCTTTTTAGGTCTCACCTACGCTTCGCGCAAGCGCTGCTTAGGAGGACCTTTAGCCGTCGCTCTGCTATTTTTGGAAGCACATACTCGTGCTTGTGGCGGCATCCAGCTTGTGGGAGCGAGCAGAGGTGCACTCACAAGCACGAGTATGTGCTTCCAAAAAGAGCCGACTGCGCGCGCACGCACGCACGCACCACTCCCGGGCCAGCAAACACACGATTGCAGTGCCAGCAGTGTGTTTTGCTTTTACTGTGACAAGCACGCATGTGCTTTAAAATAGCAGCATTAGTTATTCAGTCGTGCACGGCTATCATTTACTCTGTGTTTGGCTTTTACTGTGACAGTTTTCTCATCACTTCTTCCCTCGTGCTCTATCTTGCTTTTTTTTAACATTCACTCTGTGTTTTGCCTTTACCTTTTCTCACTATTTGTCACCACGTCTAATACCACTACCACGTCCACCACCACGTCCACCACCACCATGTCCACCTACACCAACACCACCACGTCCACCACCACCACGTCCACCACCACCACGTCCTCCACCACCACCACCATGTCCACCACCACCATGTCCACCAACACCACCACGTCCACCACATCCACCACCACCACCACCACCATGTCCACCACCACCACATCCACCACCACCATGTCCACCACCATGTCCACCACCATGTCCACCATCACCATGTCCACCACCACCACCACATCCACCACCACCACCACATCCACCACCACCATATCCACCACCACCATATCCACCACCACCACGTCCACCACCACCACGTCCACCATGTCCACCACCACATCCACCACCACGTCCACCACCACCACATCCACCTCCACCTCCACCACGTCCACCACGTCCACCTCCACCACATACACCACCACCACCATGTCCACCACATCCACCACCACACCCACCACCACCATGTCCACCACCACATCCACCACCATGTCCACCACCACCATGTCCACCACCACCACATCCTCCACCACTACGTCCTCCACCACCATGTCCACCACCACCACCTCCACCACCGCCTTTTCCACCACCATCACGTCCACCAACACCACTTCCACCACCACCACATCCACCACCACATCCACCATGTCCACCACCACATCCACCACCACCACATCCACCACCACCACGTCCACCACCACATCCACCACCACCACGTCCACCACCACATCCACCACCACCATTTCCACCACCACGTCCACCACCACCACATCCTCCACCACGTCCACCACCACCATGTCTAACACCACCATGTCTTCCACCACCACCACATCCTCCACCACCACCATGTCCACCATGTCAACCGCCATGTCCACCACCACATCCACCACCACCATGTCCACCACCACCATGTCCACCGCCACCACATCCACCACATCCACCACCACCACCACACCCACCACCACTAGGTCCACCACCACCAACACCAAGTCCACTAACACCACCACATCCACCACCACATCCACCACCACATCCACCACCACCACATCCACCTTGTCCACCACCACCACGTCCACCACCACATCCACCACCACCACCATGTCCACCACCACCACATCCACCACCACCATGTCCACCACCACATCTACCACCACCACCACGTCCACCACCACCACCATGTCCACCACCACGTCCACCACCACACTGTCCACAACCACACCCACCACCACCACGCCCACCACCACCACATCCACCACCACCACATCCACCATGTTCACCACCACCATGTCCACCACCACGTCCACCACCACCATGTCCACCACCACCACGTCCACCTCCACCACCACGTCCACCACCACCACCACATCCACCACCACCACGTCCACACTACCACCATGTCCACCACCAAGGCCACCACCCCACCATATCCACCACCACCACCACATCCACCACCACCATGTTCACCCCCACCATGTCCACCATCACCACCATGTCCAACACCACCATGTCCATGTCCACCATCACCACCACATCCACCACCACGTCCACCATGTCCACCACCACGTCTACCACCACCACCATGTCCACCACCACATCACATCCACATCCACCACCACCACCCGTGACAGGTAAAGTGTCACAGGAGGGCAGGGGCAATAGGAGTGTCAACCCCGGCTGTACATGGAACATTTAAGGATGGATTGGTTGGAGAAGACAGGAATAGGGGCTAGAAGTATTACACCAGACCCAAGATACATTTTGAAGAGGCGCAATGTCACAGGGGCTCCTGTAAAAGCACTCGCAGCATCACTACCTTACAGTGGCATACCTGCACGAGCCACTCACTCAAAACAAGCATTGGCATAGCCAATAGGTCTCGCCTTTGGGATCTTATAAGTGTTTAGCCATGCAACACTTGATGTTGTTGCACCAAGGATATTGTGCTGGATAACTAAACACTTATAAGGTCTCAAAGGCGAGACCTATTGGCTAAGCCAATGCTTTTTCTTTCAAGTGCTCCCTGGAACATGGTCGAGCTCACATGTGACCTTTAGGAGTCAAGGCGAACCCGATGATGAAGCATGACACTATTAGAGTGTGTGACGGTTATTTACATAAAGTAACCCTTTCCTTCCCTGCCCTTTGTAAGGCAGAGCTCCACCTGAAGAGGTTAGTGCCCCACATGTTAGACATAATACGAGGTTTTTGTTTATGTGCGGTAATTTAGGAGAACGTATCCCTCCTGTGTCCCTTCCGTAAGGTGGGAGGACCTCTCTACCCTCCTGACTTGAGAAAGGGATCCCCTACCCCTCTCCCAGGATATATATATCATTGCCCGAAGACTTTACCAGTATCGACTAGTGACTGGACATTAGGGTGTGCTTCCAAATGAGACTTTATACTGACCCATCCCCAGAAGGCGCTATGAAGGCGAGCCTTCAAGCCTGCGAGGACGGGCAGTCGGTTGTGATCCCACTGACACAGGGTGACAGAAAGAGCACCAGACTGTTTCGAACATTCTGGCAGTACAGTCCATTCAGACATTCTGGTGGTACAGTCCATTTAGACATCATGGTGGTACAGTCCACTGAGACATCCTAGTGATACAGTCCATTCAAACATCCTGGTGATACAGTCCATGCAGACTTCCTGGTGGTACAGTCCACTGTGACATTGTGATAGTACAGTCCATTTATACACCCTAGTTGTACAGTCAATTCAGACATCCTGGTGATACAGTACATTCATACATCCTGGTGGGACAGTCCATTGAGACATACTGGTAGTACAGTCCATGCAGGCATTCTGATGGTACATTCCATTGAGACATCCTTATTGTACATTCCACTGAGACAGTCGGGTTGTACAGTCCATTCAAACATCCTGGTGGTATTGTCAACTGAGATATCCCGGTGGTACAGTCCACAGAAACGTCCTGGTAATACAGTCCACTGAGGCATCTGGATAGTACATTTCACTGAGACATCCTTGTGGTACAGTCCATTCAGACATCTTGGTGGTGCAGTTCACTGAGGCATCCTGGTGGTATAGTCCATTTAGGCATTCTGCTGGTATAGTTCACAAAGATATTCTGATGGTACAGACCACGTAGACATCCTGGTGGTACAATCCATTCAGACATCCTGGAGGTATACTCCATCTACACATCCTGGTGGTACTGTCTACAGAGACTTCCTGGTGGTATAGTGCACTGAGACATCCTGGGGGTGCAGTCCATTCAGACACCCTGGTGGCACAGTCCATTCAGACAGCCTGGTGGTAGTGTCCACAGAGACATCCTGGTGATACAGTCCAATGTGACATCCTGGTTGTACAGTCCATGGAGACATCCTGGTGGTACAGTCCATTCAGACATCCTGATGGTACAGTCCACGGTGACATCCTGGTGGTACAGTCCATGGGGACATCCTGGAGGTACAGTTCATGGAGAAATCCTGGTGATACATTCCAAGGTGACATCCTGGTGGTACATTCCACAGAGACATCCTGATGGTACAGTCCATTAAAACATCCTTTTGGTACAGTCCATTTAAACAGACTGATGGTAAAGTCCATTCAAACATCCTGATGGTACAGTTCGCGGTGACATCCTGGTTGGTACAGTCCATGGAGACATGCTGGTTGGTACAGTCCATGGAGACATCCTGGTTGGTACAGTCCATGGAGACATCCTGGTGGTACAGTTCATGAAGAAATCCTGGTGGTATATTCCATGGAGACATCCTGGTGGTACAGTTCATGAAGAAATCCTGGTGGTATATTCCACGGTGACATCCTGGTGGTACATTCTACGGAGACATCCTGATGGTACATTCCACTGAGACATCCTGGTGGTACAGTCCACAAAGACATCCTTGTGATACAGAGCCTTGTAAATTCAATCATTACGAATTCAACTACAAATATGACCTCCAACACAGCCCACTAACACACCTTTCACCACCCTACACCACACAACCCATCACACTATTAGCTGTCAACAAGCCACACCACCACACATCACCCAGGATCACAAATCATTGCTGATACAAATCTTGCACCATCAACACACAATGACTCCTCTTCTCAACCCCTCAGGCCCACAGTGATAAACGGGAGGAAAGAGGCTGTCCACCAACCCTTCCCATAGTTCCAATCCAGTGGGTGATAGATAGCAGATGACCCAAATAACAAGCATTTGCAATGCAATAGGTCTCGCATTTACGGAAGTTTGAGCTATTGGCATTGTAAAGGACAATGCTTTTTATTTATGTTTTGGTTTTTAAAACATAAATAAAAGGCATTGTCATTTACAATGCTAATAGCTTAAACTTGCGCAAATGGCGAGACCTTTAGCATTGCAAATGCTTGTCTATTTAATGATGTCATGCAGCCTTCAGGTTTGAGATGGAGAAAACCGGACTGAGGGGCAGGCTACAGAAGCATAAAACCATAAAGCAGAGATAAAAGCTAGAATGTAGGTTTGGTACAAAGACCTCTACTGCCAGGTCCAAAGACTAGGTCTGGGGCTTGTTCGCTGTCATGTGACGCAGCTCAATCGCTTTCCTCTCAGTGAATTACCCCTAGAAGTTGAGAAACAATTGTTTTCTTTTGGTTAAAACGTCCGATGCCGAGCTTACACTTTAATGACGCCCACCCGCTTTTCTTTTGACGCGGCTCGTGTAAAGAAAGGTGCGTGGTAGAAAATAAAGTGAAAGCGCCACATGGGGCATTAAAAAAAAATATTAAAGCATTTGTTAAGCAGCACAGCACGTGCAAAAGTGCTGCGCTGTGCCGGGCGCATTTTTTAAATAAAGTGCAGCATCCATGGTCGGGCGTTGCACTGTCAGGAAACAGGGTGGGTTATGGAGAGCCTGTCATGGCTGCTAGAATAGACATTAAAGAAAACAGTGCTCTCTGACTAAATAAAGCAGACCCTGTAAGACCGCAAGTAAAAAGTCCAGTCGTTCAGGGAGATTACAAATGCAGACAAGGCGGTACTAGTAAGCCTATTCACGAATGAAAAGCAACGATTTGAAAAGCTCTGTAACAGAAGCCAATTGAAAAGATGGACGGGAAATGGGAGGGGCTTTAATTCCATTCCTCAATCCAGCGCGCCTCGCAGAGCAGCGCATGCGCTGCCCAGGCTCGACCTAAAGACGAAGAACCCGCGTGTGAGAAGTTGGCCTGGTATATGCTGTCCACTAGTTCTAGTGGGCACCTTACACCAGTCCAAACAACCCTTATTGATGATTAGGTTTAAGGCAACCTTAATTGAAAGCTATCCTGGTGGTAGCTATGGAGAGCAGCCTTCAGGCTAAGTCTTGAAGGAATGTAAAGCAGCTTGGTTTACCAGTCTATAATCTCTTGAATGATCAAATGAAAGGAGAATCAAACAAGGTATATATATAAAATATATGTATTTATTTATAAAAACTCTACTAACCTGTTTATGAGATTAGAGAGCAATTATGATTTTTTTTTATCTTTGAGTCGAGTGATGTATGTGAGAGAGGCTTTGAACAAGTGAAAGAAAATCATTCAAGCTCTTTCTCTATGGCATTTCGAGGTGACTGCAAAAACTTATTTAACCACGGATGCTAGCAATGTAGGACTGAGAGCAGTATTGGCCGAAGTGGTCAAAAACCAGGAGAGGATAGTAGGGTTTCCTTCTCCGAGGTTGCAAGTTGCAGAGAAATCCTATTCTGTAATTGAAAGAGAGGCCTTGGAATGTTGCTGGGGAAACAAGCACTATAAATTCTTCCTGTGGGGTTTACCCTTTAAGTTTAAGACTGACCATAAGCCATTACTTCACTAGTTCAAAGACGTCAGGGGCTTGGAAGGAAGTGCAACACCTAGAATTTCTAGTTGGATGTTGTCAGTTCTTGAATATAATTCTGAGGAGGAGTACCTAAAAGTGTTAAATAATGTGCTGGCAGATTGCCTGTCGAGGTTACCTGTGTATGGGACTGCACAGGAGTAAGAAAGTGATGTAAGTGAGAAGCTGGAAGATCAAAAAGAAATAGCATTGAACAAGGAGGAATAGGTAATTGCCATAGGGGAAGACTTAGTGTGGAGGGATCTGATAGAGTGGGTGAAACAAGGATGGATTCACATATTGTACAAGAATGTTGAGGTAGAGGAATATCGTGGTGTGAAGGATGAACTGAGCATGTGTGGAGATAAAGTGATGGTGAGGAATTGTATCATTCCTCCTGTACGTGTATAAATCCGTATTATTCAAATCGCACATGAAGGCCCTCCTGGTAGGAATATGAGTAAAAGGAGGGTAAGACAAGTATGTTGGTGGCCTAAGCTAGATAGCATGGTAGAGGATGCGGTCAAACATTGTTATGCTTGTGCTAACAGTGATAACGTAAAGACTGTAAGACAACCTCCCCTAAAGTGTGTGAAGCTACCCAGGAGACCATGGGAAAGGTTAGCCATAGGTTTTATAGGTCCACTAAACAAATTGGGAAGTGAGAGTGGGTACACAATTGTTCTTGTGGATTACCATACTAAGTGCTTTGTGGTTAGGACAGTAGGCCGCATCAACACAGAAAGGGTGGTGAATTTTCTTGTAGAGGTTTTTCTAGAAGGTGTGCCGAAAACCGTTATTTCTGACAATGGTGTACAATTTGCATCCCAAAAGATAAACAATTTAATAGAAAGGTGGGATTTGTCCATGAAGGTGTGGCCTTATTCAGACTGCATGCAAACGGCATGGTTGAGAGGGTAAACCATATGATTATGAAGAATGTGCAACTGTCATTGGCCAATGGTTTGCCTTGGAGGAAGGAGTTGAGGAAATTGATGTGGGCATTTGGAACTACACCCCATTCAATGACAGGAGTTTCCATCTCTGTCTCACTTAAGGTAAGAGAAATGGGAGGCAAAAAAGTCCCTGCTTGATTAGTTGACAAAGATGGTGTGTGGGTTGACCATGAGGCAATTAAAGTTGAAGTTTCTGGAAGACAGAAATGTAAAGAGGACTGCTAGAATGCGAAAAAAGGAGTGAGGGAAATTCATTTGGAAGTGGGTGACTGGGTGGTGACAAAAAAGTTGGAATAGTGAGGAAGGGTGACAGTAAATGTTTATGCCCGCTTAAAGTCACTAGAGTGTTGGGGAGTGTGGTAGAATTGAAAGATGGTTCAATGTGGAGTTTGTAAAATGTTTGTAAAGTTACTAGCGGCTAGGAGAGAACCTATAATACATTTCTAAATGCATTATTATTATTTGTTTATTTTCATAAATGCATACATTTATCATTGAGATGTAGTCATGACGTATTTTAATATGTATTTTGTAGAATGTATTATAATTTAGGATTCGTTCTTTATTTGTTGATGTTACTTTCCTTTAATTGTTTTGCTTGCAAGAACATAGAACATGAATATAGCACTATGGACAGATTTGTGTCAGTGGAAATGTGACCAGCACTGTTGTCGGCTGAGAGGGGACCAGCACTGTTGTCGGCTGAGAGGGGACCACCACTGTTGTCGGCTGAGAGGGGACCAGCACTGTTGTCGGGTGAGAGGGGACCAGCACTGTTGTCGGCTGAGAGGGGACCAGCACTGTTGTCGGGTGAGAGGGGACCAGCACTGTTGTCGGGTGAGAGGGGACCAGCACTGTTGTCCGATGAAAGGGGACCAGCACTGTTGTCGGGTGAGAGGGGACCAGCACTGTTGTCGGGTGGGAGGGGACCAGCACTGTTGTCCGATGAAAGGGGACCAGCACTGTTGTCAGGTGAAAGGGGACCAGCACTGTTGTCGGGTGAGAGGGGACCAGCACTGTTGTCGGCTGAGAGGGGACCAGCACTGTTGTCGGGTGAAAGGGGACCAGCACTGTTGTCGGGTGAGAGGGAACCAGCACTGTTGTCGGGTGAGAGGGCACCAGCACTGTTGTCGGGTGAGAGGGCACCAGCACTGTTGTCGGGTGAGAGGGCACCAGCACTGTTGTCGGTGAGAGGGCACCAGCACTGTTGTCGGGTGAGAGGGCACCAGCACTGTTGTCGGGTGAGAGTGCACCAGCACTGTTGTCGGGTGAGAGTGCACCAGCACTGTTGTCGGGTGAGAGGGCACCAGCACTGTTGTCGGTGAGAGGGCACCAGCACTGTTGTCGGGTGAGAGGGCACCAGCACTGTTGTCGGGTGAGAGGGCACCAGCACTGTTGTCGGTGAGAGGGCACCAGCACTGTTGTCGGGTGAAAGGGGACCAGCACTGTTGTCGGGTGAAAGGGGACCAGCACTGTTGTCGGGTGAGAGGGCACCAGCACTGTTGTCGGGTGAGAGGGCACCACCACTGTTGTCGGTTGAGAGGGCACCAGCACTGTTGTCGGGTGAGAGGGCACCAGCACTGTTGTCAGGTGAAAGGGGACCAGCACTGTTGTCGGTGAGAGGGCACCAGCACTGTTGTCGGGTGGGAGGGCACCAGCACTGTTGTCGGGTGAGAGGGCACCAGCACTGTTGTCGGTGAGAGGGCACCAGCACTGTTGTCGGGTGAAAGGGGACCAGCTCTGTTGTCGGGTGAGAGGGAACCAGCACTGTTGTCGGGTGAGAGGGCACCAGCACTGTTGTCGGGTGAGAGGGCACCAGCACTGTTGTCGGGTGAGAGGGCACCAGCACTGTTGTCGGGTGAGAGGGCACCAGCACTGTTGTCGGTGAGAGGGCACCAGCACTGTTGTCGGTGAGAGGGGACCAGCACTGTTGTCGGTGAGAGGGGACCAGCACTGTTGTCGGGTGAGAGGGGACCAGCACTGTTGTCGGGTGAGAGGAGACCAGCACTGTTGTCAGGTGTGAGGGGGCCAGCACTGTTGTCAGGTGTGAGGGGGCCAGCACTGTTGTCGGCTGAGAGGGGACCAGCACTGTTGTCGGGTGAGAGGGGACCAGCACTGTCGTGGACCAGCACTGTTGTCGGGTGAGAGGGGACCAGCACTGTCGTGGACCAGCACTGTTGTCGGGTGAGAGGAGACCAGCACTGTTGTCAGGTGAGAGGGGGCCAGCACTGTTGTCGGTTGAGAGGGCACCAGCACTGTTGTCGGCTGAGAGGGGACCAGCACTGTTGTCGGGTGAGAGGGGACCAGCACTGTTGTCGGATGAGAGTGGACCAGCACTGTTGTCGGGTGAGAGGGCACCACCACTGTTGTCGGATGAGAGGGGACCAGCACTGTTGTCGGGTGAGAGGGGACCAGCACTGTTGTCGGGTGAGAGGGGACCAGCACTGTTGTCGGGTGAGAGGGGACCAGCACTGTTGTCGGGTGAGAGGGGACCAGCACTGTTGTTGGGTGAGAGGGGACCAGCACTGTTGTCGGGTGAGAGGGGACCAGCACTGTTGTCGGGTGAGAGGAGACCAGCACTGTTGTCGGGTGAAAGGGGACCAGCACTGTTGTTGGGTGAGAGGGGACCAGCACAGTTGTCGGGTGAGAGGGGACCAGCACAGTTGTCGGGGACCAGCACAGTTGTCGGGTGAGAGGGGACCAGCACAGTTGTCGGGTGAAAGGGGACCAGCACTGTTGTCGGGTGAAAGGGGACCAGCACTGTTGTCCAGTGAAAGGGGACCAGCACTGTTGAGGGGGGCTGGAGTCAGTGTCTGCACACACTCTGGAGAGGGCTGGGGTCAGTGTCTGCACACACTCTGGACGGGGGGCCGGGGTCAGTGTCTGCACACACTCTGGAGGGGGACTGGGGTCAGTGTCTGCACACACTCTGGAGGGGGGCTGGGGTCAGTGTCTGCACACACTCTGGAGGGGGGCTGGGGTCAGTGTCTGTACACACTCTGGAGGGGGGCTGGGGTCAGTGTCTGCACACAGTCTTGAGGGGGCTGGGGTCAGTGTCTGCACACACTCTGGAGGGGGGGCTGGGGTCAGTGTCTGCACACTCTGGAGGGGGGCTGGGGTCAGTGTCTGCACACACTCTAGAGGGGGGCTGGGGTCAGTGTCTGCACACACTCTGGAGGGGGGCTGGGGTCAGTGTCTGCACACAGTCTTGAGGGGGCTGGGGTCAGTGTCTGCACACACTCTGGACGGGGGGCTGGGGTCAGTGTCTGCACACACTCTGGAGGGGGGCTGGGGTCAGTGTCTCCACACAGTCTGGAGGGGGCTGGGGTCAGTGTCTGCACACAGTCTGGAGGGGGCTGAGGTCAGTGTCTGCACACAGTCTGGAGGTGGGCTGGGGTCAGTGTCTGCACACAGTCTGGAGGTGGGCTGGGGTCAGTGTCTGCACAGAGTCTGGAGGTGGGCTGGGGTCAGTGTCTGCACAGAGTCTGGAGGGGGGCTGGGGTCAGTGTGTCTGCACACACTCTGGAGGGGGGCTGGGGTCAGTGTCTGCACACACTCTGGAGGGGGGCTGGGGTCAGTGTGTCTGCACACACTCTGGAGGGGGGGCTGGGTCAGTGTCTGCACACACTCTGGAGGGGGGGCTGGGGTCAGTGTCTGCACACACTCTGGAGGGGGGCTGGGGTCAGTGTCTGCACACACTCTGGAGGGGGGCTGGGGTCAGTGTCTGCACACACTCTGGAGGGGGGGCTGGGGTCAGTGTCTGCACACTCTGGAGGGGGGCTGGGGTCAGTGTCTGCACACACTCTGGAGTGGGGCTGGGGTCAGTGTCTGCACACACTCTGGAGGGGGGCCTGGGGTCAGTGTCTACACACTCTGGAGGGGGGCTGGGGTCAGTGTCTGCACACACTCTGGAGGGGGGCTGGGGTCAGTGTCTGCACACAGTCTTGAGGGGGCTGGGGTCTGTGTCTGCACACACTCTGGAGGGGGCTGGGGTCTGTGTCTGCACACACTCTGGAGGGGGGCTGGGGAGGGGGCTGGGGTCAGTGTCTGCACACACTCTGGAGGGGGGCTGGGATCAGTGTCTGCACACACTCTGGAGGGGGGCTGGGGTCAGTGTCTGCACACACTCTGGAGGGGGGCTGGGGTCAGTGTCTGCACACACTCTGGAGGGGGGCTGGGGTCAGTGTCTGCACACACTCTGGAGGTGGGCTGGGGTCAGTGTCTGCACACACTCTGGAGGTGGGCTGGGGTCAGTGTCTGCACACACTCTGGAGGGGGCTAGGGTCAGTGTCTGCACACACTCTGGAGGGAGGGCTGGTGTCAGTAGAAGCTCCACAACCCACTGCATGGATCTGCAGACATTTTGCAGGACTGTGGCAATGAAAGGCGCACCTAGTAACCCACTGATCACATAGGCAGGACCAATGGAATGATGTGCTTGTGTGGGTGCAGTGTTTTTCACATAATTATAGATTTGTCGCATTTGCCACATAATCCACCAACTGTTGCATAATCTGCAGATTTTAACCAAAAAATGTTGTTCCTAGCTCAAACGGTTTAAAAGTTACTAAAAATGCAGGAACACGTGTTTCGGCGCAGCGAAAGGACCTTTGCATAGCTTGACTGGTCACCTTTCTGTTGCTTACTGCTATATTTGGGCGTTACACTGGTGCTAATGAGACAGCCCCAGACAGTGTGACCAAGTTTGAAAATGACAACATATTGAAGTTAAACTATCACAAAAACGTGCCGCATTAAAGCTGCATAATTGACCTTTTCTTGATGCATAATTTACTCAACCCTGCCACATAATTCGGCATCCTCCTGCCATATAATTCCAGTTGCCCTGCAAATAAAGCACATGGACAAACAGTAACATTGAGGGCAACTAGAGGCCCAGTGGAAGTGTTTGACAGGGGGCTCAGCACTGCGATCCTTGGACAGCTGATTCAACCCTTGTGCCACATGTATTGTTAATGATGGGGGCTTCCTCTGTCCCTCTTGCAGAGCTCCTCATACACCAGGAGGATGCTGGGTGATCTCTCGTAGGCAGCGTCCTGCTACTGAGCCATCCTATCTGCATCCAGATCCCACAGAAAGATGGCTTCTTCCCTCAATGCAAGCCTGGAGAGAACTTTCAGCAGGTTCCAAGAGGCAAGTTCAGTTCCCAACTCAGAACTGGACTATAGCCCCACAGCTCAGCTGTTTGCAAAGGCACCCTACAGTGTTACTCCCCTTCCCGGTCCTGAGAATTCCTGCACACTAAGCAGAGCAACTGCTCAAAATGTATGCACCGGCTGACCAATCAGCCATATGGAATGTCCAGATTGTGGGCAACCCCTTTGATTAGGTCCTGCATGGTCAGTGCATGGTCCGTCCTTGGCTTAGGGCTATTCCACAGGAGTTCTCCCAAGGCTGGTATCAGGAAGTTCCTCTTTTTGTGCATTCAACCCAGATTGGACATATGCAGCAGATGGCACTCGATGTGCCCTGGCTGGGTACAAAGAAACATCGAAGGAATTGTTGGGTTGGGAATCTCCTCTGCATGGTGTACAGTTGTGTTCCTCTGCCCTGAGTGCCGAACTGTGTGTATCTGGCATCCTGGGTTTTTGATTGTGGCCTCAGCCTCACACTGATCTAGTGTGTGCACAAAGGCCTAGGCCTGCCCCTTGCCATGAATGAGGTCCAGGGCATGTCATGTGACCTGGAGGTGCATACCAAGGGCCCCTCCATTGACCCGACAGTGGACTACTATCCTAGTCCCGGGCTCAACACATCAAGCGTGGTGCCAGAGTACAGTGTTTTGTGAATCCATTGTTGTTAGCAGTCCTCTGTGCCGCTACAGGGGAGACCTACTCACCCACTTATGTACATTTCTGCTTTCATGTGCTAACCCAGATCCTAACCCAACATACCATGTGTTGGTTGTGTGTGTTTCTGTTTGTCGCCTGAGTGGTACACGCATGGAGTGCACCAGATCAATGGAGGCCCGTGGGATCCATTCTGGATGCCCTTAGCCTGACTTGCTGCACAAGATGGAGGTGAGGTTGTTTTCCCAGACAGTGAAACTGTATATTGCTGACCTTCCTGAAACTGGAGGAAGTAGATCCAAGCTTCGAAGCAAGAGCGAGAGGGGACCAGGCTCCTTTTAAAATTCGATGTTTGCCTTTTGCTGAGAAAGAAGCTGCTGATTGGTCTCCCTGGTGCACTGCTCGGTAGATGATGGGGGAAGATTAGGACTCTAGTGCAAGGTGAAGGAACCAACATGCTGAGTCAAAGCCCTCGGTCATTCCCCGATAACAGTCCAGCAGCTGACGGACGAAAGCCACTTGCAGAAGTCTTACACCTCTGTGCCTCTGCTGTGAGTACTACATCTACAGATGCTTCTGCTGTGAGAAGCATCACTCTACACAAAGGTTGGGTCTGGAGAACAGCACGGAGAGGACATTTCAGAGGACAACCAACTCAATCTATTGGTGAAAGTGCAGTAGGTGGAACTGCATCTCCTGAGACCCACTCATCCATCTGTTGTTACACTTCCAAGTTCTCTATGACCAAGGAAGGGAGTGCTCTGAATGGTACGCAGAGGGCTGCTGTGCAACCAGAGCTCGTGTCTACCTGACAGCCAGCTTCCCAGAGGTGAGGAGACATCACTTGAGTCTATCCCTTCTAGCAAGAGCTGATCATCTGCCCTGAAGCACCTACAAGCCTGCCTGCTGCGAGAGGGAAGGAGTCTGCCAACACTGCAGAAGGAGTGATTGTCCAAGAGGAGTGAGGTGCACTGAGACCGTGGAGCAGTGGGTGTGCAGAACCAGAGGTATACGGAGGGCGATCTGCATGCCGCTGCATCAGCTCGTCCAAGACTCTGCCTTGTGATTCCAGTCTGGAGCCATGAAGTGCAAGGTCATGAGCCAGTATGATAAAATGTGAGATTATGGTGTGTCCTGAGCCACTACTCCCAAATAATGAAGTTGTGTCAGGACCTGAGTCAGGGCCGTTTCTACTATTAGGCAAGACTAGGCGGCCGCCTAGAGCGGCAAAAGGGGGAGGGTGGCAAAAAACATGAGTTTGGGAATCCCGTTCAACAATTCGACGCCATGTCACGTTCGGCGCCACAGGCGGAGGCCGTGCGTGCCGCTAATAGCCTGCTGCAAAATGTCTGCCCGCGGCACGGCTGAGTCACTCGCTGACGACTACAGCCACGCCTGACGTCACCTGGCTGAGGTACTATTGTGAAAGACGTCGCAGCGATCTGCTAATGTGAGGCGTGCGTGACCTCTACTGGACCACCGACCCACTACAGAAAACCTTAGACTCTGGTGAGCCTGCTATCTTTTACCAATGCTTGTAAGTGTAGCACTGCATGCTCGTAATAACTCAGTGTTTCATAGCTTTTTTCTTTAGCACGTGGCCACTTTCCGATGACTCTGGCATCGGCCCCTGCCGCTGGCCCCCGTCTCTGTATGCACCAAAATGATAGCTGCACTGTAAGCGCGCGATGTGCGCATGTCCCAGCAGGCTTGAGGACTGGTGGTTCATGTACGCGCTAGAGTACCATACTACAGTGAATATTACCCGAAACACGCGGCCTGCATATCTTTCACTTTCAGTGCCCAATGGCGAGACACTTACTAGGGCGGTGCCGCGAGCTGGTGGAACTTGAAGTTTAGCTGCAGTGTGTACGCTGTTTGAACTACCGCTGGGGCAGTGTAATGGATCCCGTGGCCCTCTCAGGCTCAGACGACCACCATCTCTACTGGCTAACTCAGACTCCCCTTCGAGAGCAGGAGCCTGCTGCCTGGCAGCCTGTCACAGAGGGAGCGGCTTGCTGCAGGCCTTCGGCTGCTGCCTAACTTAAACATCCCGCTGCAGATTCTTGACTGTGACTGAACCAATGGTGTGTGCCATAGAATTGAGACGGGCCCGGCTCAGAGAGGTGAGCGCTGGCATGCTTATCACATTATTATTTCAGCATCACAATAATCCCAGATCAAAACCTGTGATCAATTAAGCTGCCCCTTCTCAGAGCTGCCCCCAGGCTTTCCTCGTGTGCTGTTCAACATATGGAGGAGAACAACATGATCCGGATCACAATCCGAACGCGGGCACCGGCTGCAGCCCCCACGCAGATCTGGGGGTGCCTCGCCTGCCGTTTTGAGTGCTGGCAAGGCACCCCAGACAGTCACTACTATGCACATGCAGTGTAGAGATTCCAGGTTGAAACGGGCTGTTTGGTTCTTTTTACTGAGCTGCCCGCGGCTCTGGTGTTGGCAAGATGAAGGGCCTCCTGGCAGTGAGTGGAGCCCCCTCCTCCTCCCATCCCAAACATAACTTCGGTCCCAAGCAGCCGCTCTGACTCCGAGAGCAGAACGTTGTACACCAAGGACAGTCCACTCTAAGCAGAGCGAGCAGAGCGGCCACTGGAACTGGCAGTTGAAGTTCTCAAAGAGTGCTAAAGGATTGCTGAAGAATAACTAACACCCTAAAGGCAATCCATGACACCGACGCAGCGCCTGTTTACATTTCACACGTTTTACTCTATATTGCATTCCTGAAGACTGACGTTTCTGTAGATTTTAACAACGCACCGACACGGCGTGCTTATGGGCCATTTCAGAGAGATGTTGGAAGAGAAAGAATGAAAATGTATAGAGGGTGAGAAACAGCAGAGGACAGTTAGCCTGGATGGACCACGCAAAAAACCTCAGCATCATACTATACTCATCTCTCGCAACACCGGAATCAACAAGAAACTCCATCGCAAACTCCAGATCGTCCAGAACATCACAACCAGGCTGATCCTGAACATCCCCCGCCACCACCACCTCTGCGATCTCCACTGGCTCCCAATCGAAAAAATAATAACTTTCAAGCTCCTCACTCACACCTACAAGGCCCTTCACAACACCGGACACACATATCTAACAACCGCCTCTCCTTCCACACATCCCAAAGACACTTCCATTCAGGTGACCTCTCTGGCCACCATCCCACATATCTACAAGACCGGAATTGGAGGAAAGTCCTTCTCCTACCTCGCAGCCAGATCTGGAACAACCTCCCCCTTCACCTTCGAAAAGCTCCCACATTGCTCCAGTTCAGGAAGAACCTCAAGACCTGGCTCTTCGGATGACCCCAGCACTCAACGGAGCCGCCCCCACTCCCCCAGTGCCTTGAGACCCTTACAAGTGAGTAGTTGCGCTTTACCAACCCCGATTAATTAATTGATGAAAGAGGCAAACAGAAGCTGAAAGAAAGAGCAGGGTGGCCACTGAGATGCCAGCCTGATCCACAGAGCCAAAGACTTGCTGGGTGAGGAATAGGACTAAAGCAAAGGGCTGAGCTCAATTGCAAGAGCGGTGGAGACGATCCGGACCTGAGCCTAATGTGACCACGGGAGGGATCCACCGGCACCAAGGCAGTGGTCTGAGCTCTATCACAAGAGCGGTGGAGGAGATCTGGAATTGAGCCTAATATGACCACGGGAGGGCTCCACCGCCACCAAGGCAGTGGTCTGAGCTCTAGCACAAGAGCGGTGGAGGCGATCTGGAATTGAGCCTAATGTGACCACGGAAGGGATCCACCGGCACCAAGGCAGCGGGCTAAGCTCTTATTGCAAGGGCGGTGGAGGCGACCAGAGCCTAATGTGACCACGGGAGGGTTCCACCGGCACCAAGGCAGTGGGTTGAGCTCTAATGCAAGAGTGGTGGAGTTGATCTGGACCTGAGCCTAATGTGACCACAGGAGGGCTCCACCGCCACCAAGGCAGTGGTCTGAGCTCTAACACAAGAGCGGTGGAGGCGATCCGGACCTGAGCTTAATGTGACCACAGGAGGGATCCACCGGCACAAGGCAGTGAGCTGAGGTCTATCGCAAGAGCAGTGGAGGCGATCTGAGCCTAATGTGAGCACGGGAGGGATCCACCGGCACCAAGGCAGTGGGCTGAGCTCTATCGCAAGAGTAGTGGAGGCGATCTGAGCCTAATGTGACCACGGGAGGGATCCACCGGCATCAAGGCAGTGGGCTGAGCTCTATCGTAAGAGTAGTGGAGGCGATCTGTGCCTAATGTGACCACGGGAGGGATCCACTGGTACAAGGCAGTGGTCTGAGCTCAATCGCATGAGCGGTGGAGGCGATCCGGACCCGAGCCTAATGTGACCACAGGAGGGATCCACCGGCATCAAGACAGTGGGCTGAGCTCTATTGCAAGGGCGGGGGAGGCGACCTGAGCCTAATGTGACCACAGGCGGGATCGACCGGCACCAAGGCAGTGGGCTGAGCTCTATCGCAAGAGCGGTGGAGGCGACCTGGACCTGAGCCTAATGTGACCACGGGAGGGCTCCACCGGCACCAAGGCAGTGGGCTGGGCTCTATCGCAAGAGCGGTGGAGGCGACAAGAGCCTAATGTGACCATGGGAGGGCTCCACCGGCACCAAGGCAGTGGGCTGGGCTCTATCGCAAGAGCAGCGGAGGCGATCTGAGCCTAATGTAACCACGGGAGGGATCCACCGGCACCAAGGTAGTGGGCTGAGGTCTATCGCAAGAGCGGTGGAGGCGACCCTGACCTGAGCCTAATGTGACCACGGGATGGCTACGCCGGCACCAAGGCAGTGAGCTGAGCTCTATTGCAAGAGCGGTGAAGGTGACCAGAAGCTAATATGACCACAGGAGGGATCCACCAGCATCAAGGCAGTGGGCTGGGCTCTATCGCAAGAGCAGCGGAGGCGATCTGACCTTAATGTGACCACGGGAGGGATCCACCGGCATCAAGGCAGTGTGCTGAGCTCTATCGCAAGAGTAGTGGAGGCGATCTGAGCCTAATGTGACCACGGGAGGGATCCACTGGCACAAGGCAGTGGTCTGAGCTCGATCGCATGAGCGGTGGAGGCGATCCAGACCCGAGCCTAATGTGACCACAGGAGGTATCCACCGGCGTCAAGACAGTGGGCTGAGCTCTATTGCAAGGGTGGTGGAGGCGACCTGAGCCTAATGTGACCACAGGAGGGATCGACCGGCACCAAGGCAGTGGGCTGAGCTCTATCGCAAGAGCGGTGGAGGCGATCTGGACCTGAGCCTAATGTGACCACGGGAGGGCTCCACCGGCACCAAGGCAGTGGGCTAGGCTCTATCGCAAGAGCGGTGGAGGCGACAAGAGCCTAATGTGACCACGGGAGGGCTCCACCGGCACCAAGGCAGTGAGCTGGGCTCTATCGCAAGAGCAGCGGAGGCATTCTGAGCCTAATGTGACCAGGGGAGGGATCCACCGGCACCAAGGCAGTGGGCTGAGCTCTATTGCAAGGGAGGTGGAGGCGACCAGAGCCTAATGTGACCACGGGAGGGCTCCACCGGCACCAAGGTAGTGGGCTGAGGTCTATCGCAAGAGCGGTGGAGGCGACCCTGACCTGAGCCTAATGTGACCACGGGAGGGATCCGCCGGCATCAAGGCAGTGGGCTGAGCTCTATTGTGAGGGCGGTGGAGGCGACCTGAGCCTAATGTGACCACAGGAGGGCTCCACCGGCACCAAGGTAGTGGGCTGAGGTCTAACGCAAGAGCGGTGGAGGCGACCCTGACCTGAGCCTAATGTGACCACGGGATGGCTCCGCCGGCACCAAGGCAGTGAGCTGAGCTCTATTGCAAGAGCGGTGAAGGCGACCAGAAGCTAATGTGACCACGGGAGGGATCCACCGGCATCAAGGCAGTGGGCTGAGCTCTATTGTGAGGGCGGTGGAGGCGACCTGAGCCTAATGTGACCACAGGAGGGATCCACCGGCATCAAGGCAGTGGGCTGGGCTCTATCGCAAGAGCGGTGGAGGCGACCAGAGCCTAATGTGACCACGGGAGGGATCCGCCGGCATCAAGGCAGTGGGCTGAGCTCTATTGTGAGGGCGGTGGAGGCGACCTGAGCCTAATGTGACCACAGGAGGGCTCCACCGGCACCAAGGTAGTGGGCTGAGGTCTAACGCAAGAGCGGTGGAGGCGACCCTGACCTGAGCCTAATGTGACCACGGGATGGCTCCGCCGGCACCAAGGCAGTGAGCTGAGCTCTATTGCAAGAGCGGTGAAGGCGACCAGAAGCTAATGTGACCACGGGAGGGATCCACCGGCATCAAGGCAGTGGGCTGAGCTCTATTGTGAGGGCGGTGGAGGCGACCAGAGCCTAATGTGACCACGGGAGGGCTCCACCGGCACCAAGGCAGTGGGCTGGGGCCATGGCAGGGAGAAGAGCCAAGGAACGCCAGCACCAAGACACTACGACTGCAATAAGTGCACTCCTGTGTGTAGGGTTTAGTTCTAGTGTGCATTAAGGTGATTTCCTTCTTGAAAGTCAGGGACCGGGTTGCTCGTGTGTTTATTGAATTAAGAACCAGGGCCGTTTCTACCATTAGGCAAGCCTAGGCGACCGCCTAGGGTGACAAAAGGGCTAGGGCGGCAAAAGGGGGGAAAAATTGTAGCGCCTTCTATCATTCAACATCACCTGACGTCACGTTCGGTGCCACGGGCGGGGCCGTGCGCGCCGTGTCTGTGCGGCCGCAGCGCCAGCGCCAGCATGGCTGCTCCTGCCATCAATCATGCGTGGTCAAAAGCCAGCGCTTGTTTCTCCGTGTCCTACCAAGCCTTTGTGCGTGAGACGGTCCATCTGGAAGTGTGGATGTGAAAGGTAACAGGCCAGAACCCCCTCGGCACCGGTGCTTGCTGCGCTCCATGAGATGCGTGGCTGTTTTATCCGTGTTCGTGAGGTGCGTGTAATGCCTCACGTGCTTCAGCTACGTCAAGTAGAAACAAAACTTTTGTACTAGTGAATTGGAATTTACGCAGGTTGTAAATCTGTGTGCGCAGCAAACCTTCATCTTGTGTGGCAGGAGCTTCCGACTTTACGAGTCTTCTGTATGTATATTTTATGCTCCTATCTGGACATTGTGTGATGTGAAGAGGGGTGGGGGGACCAAGGGGGTGGGGGGGGGAGGCATTTGTGTTTGCACCCCCTTATGCTGTTGAGAGTGAGACCTCCTTTCTCACCACTGGTTTGGCAAAGTTGTCATGGGCTCTAATGCAAGCAAAGATAATCGTCCTCATTCCATGGTTTGGTAGTTTAAAAAACACACAGCTATGTTTGGGGTGTATTGGGCTCCTCTCGACCCTGACCTCCACCTGCCATATTACAGATTGCTACATCCCTGGCTCTCACAGGCGTAGGCAGTCTAGACCATTCACGAACCTTGCTTTTAATGCCGCTGACGGGCCCAGGATCTTATTTTGCCTACCTAAGCACTGAAACTTCTCATCTGTGTGTACATCACACAAGGGACGGGAGGGGCATACTGACACGGACCCCTAGCTCTCAGCCAAGCATTTTTACCCAACTCTTCATCCCCCCTGCCCGCCCTCTGCCCCCCGTGGAGCGGAGTCCAATATGCGCAGATAACGCGCACCTTGCAGATGGCAAAGATCGTTCACTTGCGGACTCTCCTGGGCAGTTTCACTTCTCTGTCACTTGTTTTTCAAAGCTCTTGTGCTCCGGGTGGTGGGTGCCTGGGATGCTGTTGTTGGAGGAAGCCCTTCCTAAAACTTCAGAAATCGCCCCTCCTCAAGAAAAGGGCCTGAGTTTGTATAATGTGTGTGTCCATGCCCCCTCAAGATAAGTCACAGCCCCTAGTGTTAATATATTTACATGCATGCCGCGTGTCGACTCGGAACGGGGAAAGGCCAGGGTCCTCCTGGGATGCACAGCTGTGATTCGCAAGCTAAGCCTCTCAGCATCTATCTGGGGCTATCTGGGGCTGAACACGGTACCCTGTCTTGCAGGGTAACCAAGATCTTGCTGTAGGTGGGGGATACTTGACCTGCAGATTACATCTCAGGAATTTACAATAGCCTTAAAATGATTTTTCTTAGAGTTGAATATGTCACCAGTCTCTGCAGCACGTGCATGCTCCCTTGTACCGGTCTCACTGGCACATATCTCTGCAGCAGGTACATTTACTCGACACGCTATACAATTCCAGATTATACGTGTCTGCAGCTGGTGCATTAGCCAGACAAGCAATGTAACTGATCTTGAAACATATGAAGGGCTGATTAAGATTTCCCCAGCGGGGGCCCAGCCCGATGAGGTATCCTCGTGAGACCTTTAAGTGGGTTTGAAACTTATAACCTTCATTGTATCGCCTTTAAACTACTTTTTAACCTTCATTTCTTAAACTTATAGGCAAAATGAGTTGAGACTCCATGTGTACAGCCCATTGAAAGCAGATTACATTGGTGCAGTTATTAGCATTTTGTTTAGCCTATTACTCTGTTGAGAAATGCTAATTTTGTCGATCGGAAGGATACAAATCCTAGTTGATGCCCCGAAAATTGGAAACTGAGTGTGCAGGTTAAGCTCTCCGATGTGTTAACTGGACTAACTGTGCGACCACAAAGAGGGACTCCCCTGTGCAATCTGTTATACCATTTGCATTTACGTGCACGGTGAACATATCAGAACAGACACCTGTCACTGTGTAAGATCTTCAGTACGGAAGGGTATTGCGCGAATCGAGCTTAAGTGGCTCTGTGGATGGGTCAGTTGCGTTGTAGAGACTCATCCTTGAGTTGGGGTGCTTTCCAAGTGCGCCGGGTGTTTTGGTTCTTGGAGAGTTGGATGAAATAATTAGCATCGGTGGTGGATCCCGGTCCCAGGCACATGTGACTCGCCCAGTCTCTGTGGTCAATGGTAACTTGATGACTATATCAATGTAATCGATTAGCTTTATACCTGTAGGACAGTACCAAAGAACTAGTGCATACACAGCTAAGAAAATACCTGTAATACAATACATATGAATCTGTATAACAATACTAATTAGCTATATGTCACATAATTGTATATCATCACCTACGGAACTGTATGAGTAGATGTAGCTACGGTAACTATGGATCTTTACTGTGTAACTATACTGTCTATGTACATTATAATTAACTGTATATTGATACTAACTATGCCACTATACTCCAACTCATTATACTCTGTGTAACTGTCGAACAACACAAACAATGTAACTATATTAGTTATGTGACAACAGTAAAAAAAAAAAAAATCAACATTGCTAGAGTAACTGTGTAAGGTAAATTACACAGGCCAAGCTGGCTTCAGTTATGGCAGTTGATGACCACTATCATGATGAAGTGTGCTGGAATATAGTTTGCAACTGCTGATGTGGCTTTTTGGATTTTTCTTTTATTCTCGGATATAGAGTGAGCCTGGTTAGGTCTGACCAAGATCAAATGATGTTAGTGAGGCAGCGACAAACAATTGTTTTTGCATTAGTCCGCTAAGGCACCTTGTTTGTCTCATTTCTTTCTCATTGTAGTGCTCTGCAGGCCACAATTCTTCTAGCCTGGATGACAGGGGGGAGAGAGTGATGGTAGTAAAAGGGAGGGGGTGGCATTTTTCAATTCTCGCCTAGGGCAGCAAAACACCTAGAAACGGCCCTGTTAAGAACCCCCACTACCCCCCTGAGAAGCCAGGGGCTGCCCACTCCCACTAAGAGTCAAGCGCCGAAGGCCTTGAACCAGACCACACCAGGTTTACAGAGCGGTTGTGGGGAGCACCCCGGGACATCAGAAGCAAAGGACCGTAACCCCCACGGTTGAGGCCCTGCAGCCCATGCTTGCCCCTGTACCCCCCCCACCCACCCAATGGGGTCTGAAAGGAATAAATGTGGCATTCTCTCCCGCCATCTAATACTGAACCCTGACAGCAGTGACACCCATGGGGGAAACGGCAGAAAGTTCCCGGGACTCTTCCTATATCACAGGATACACCACCGCCTCCACCCGACACTGGAGTCCGGCTACAGGGCCAGCTCCGGGGGAGGTTTCGGGATGTTTCAAGGCCTGCTCTGGGGTTAAGTAAAGGACCTGAGCAGTCTTACACTGGCTCTCCTCTATGAGCTGCCATCACTTACAAAACCCCAACATGGATTCCTGTGCCTAGTGAGTGATCCACACAGACTCACCCTGCCTGACGCATGCACATCACCCTGCCTCACGCATGCACATCACCCTGCCTCACGCATGCACATTACCCTGCCTGACGCATGCACATTACCCTGCCTGACGCATGCACATTACCCTGCCTCACGCATGCACATTACCCTGCCTCACGCATGCACATCACCCTGCCTCAAGCATGCACATTCCCTGCCTCACGCATGCACATTCCCTGCCTCACGCATGCACATTACCCTGCCTCACGCATGCCCATCACCCTGCCTCACGCATGCCCATCACCCTGCCTCACGCATGCCAATCACCCTGCCTCACGCATGCCAATCACCCTGCCTCACGCATGCGCATCACCCTGCCTCACGCATGCACATTACCCTGCCTCACGCATGCATATTACTCTGCCTCATGCATGCACATTACCCTGCCTCATGCATGCACATTACCCTGCCTCACGCATGCCCATCACCTGCCTCACGCATGCCAATCACCCTGCCTCACGCATGCGCATTACCCTGCCTCATGCATGCGCATTACCCTGCCTCACGCATGCGCATCACCCTGCCTCAGGCATGCACATTACCCTGCCTCACGCATGCACATTACCCTGCCTCATGCATGCACATTACCCTGCCTCATGCATGCACATTACCCTGCCTCACGCATGCACATTACCCTGCGTTCTTCATGCATGTATCACAGGGATAAGACAAAGGAACTGGTCGGGTAAGAACAGAACCTTCTCTCAGGGAGGTTAGGAGAGACGGTTTCCCTGATGGTGAGAGATGGAACGGCGGGTCCCTTTCCCTGTGTTCCCATGTTGTCACCCCTTACAGACTCCCTCAGCTCCTAGGGAGACAGCCCTCACTCGCCCAATGTGGAGTGGCTTTTGGGTGCCTTTGTTGGCCAAGGGGAGACCCTCAGTGAACATGCATGATTGGGTTGTTCGTTGAGGCAGTGGCATTCAGGGACCTTTGGCGGCAATCTAACAAGGGAACAAGCTCCCCAGCGTTAGAGGGGGCTTCATGTCTGTCCCAGGAAGTGCTGATTCTACACTTTGGACCACGTGAGGAACTCTTCGACTAGACTAAGCTAAGGAAAGACGGGAAACAAGGAACCTAGCTCTGGTGACCCATGGGGCCAGAGAACCAGAAATCCGAAACTCTGGCAAATTAGGAAGGGACTGGGGGGGATACACGAGGCAGGGGCAGAGTCACCAGAAAAGGAACAGACCGAACCAATAACAAACAGCGACAAGGATGCGGGATCTTTGAACAAGCTGGAAATACTGTTCATTCCCATATTTAAAGAATGGAAGAGGCCATCTCCTTAGAGTCATCCGCCTGAACTTAGGCGCAGCTGCTTTATCCCATCACCTGTGCAGCCAGCCACATACACTCGCCACCGCCACTACCATCACCACAGCACCCTCACTTCCTAGGAAAGGATCATAACCTGATGGTGCAGCATGAGGCCCAACAACAGCCTTAACAATGGACCACACCTATCCACCCAGCCACATACACCACACCACCACCACCACAGCCACCATCACCACCATCACTTCCTAGGAAAGGATCATAACCCGATAGTGCAGCATGAGGCCCAACAACAGCCTTAACAATGGACCACACCTATCCATCCAGCCACATACACCACACCACCACCACCACACCACCACAGCCACCACCACCACCACTACAGCCACCATCACCACCATCACTTCCTAGGAAAGGATCATAACCCGATAGTGCAGCATGAGGCCCAACAACAGCCTTAACAATGGACCACACCTATCCACCCAGCCACATACACCACACCACCACCACCACTACACCACCACAGCCACCATCACCACCATCACTTCCATCGGAAAGGATCATGACTGGAAGAGCCGCATGAGGCCCAACAAAAGACCTCACTATGGGCTACACCTGCGGAGCTGACAGGTTAGGAGAGAGTGGTAAGGTCTGCACCCCCCAGAGGCAACCCAAACCTTCCGCAACCACAAAGGGGTTTGGACGCAGATTACAAGATCCCTAAAACCAGTTAAGGACTGGTCTCGGACAGCCGTGGACAGGCTCTCGTACACAAACCCTCACTGCCAGCACGTGCGCAGCACTGACAGGCGCTAGCGCCAAGTTACCATCGAATATTCACTGCATCGAAACCACATAAAGTAACACAAACAGTGTAAACTACCCTTTGCTTCTTTTCTCCAAAGAGTATAACCTGAAACTTGTATTTTACTACAACTATAAGGGTCAAAAATAAATGGTACTGAAGAAGTACGGTGCCTGCTCCTTGCCCAGTGACCGGTGCCAGCCTCTTCTAGAAGGTGCTCAGAACCAGGAGCCCCAGCAGAGTCCATCAACCAGTACTGACTGGTGACTGTTGGCATTTCCGAGTCATCAGGCTGGCAGGGAACCCTCCTGATGCCAGAGAGGCCAGGCCGTCCCGCCCAGCTGGCACCGGACGGCCACGCAGCGGTGCTTCATTTGTAAAAACATAGGTGCCGGTGCCGGAGTTCTTATCAGAAGCCAATGACTGGTACTATGGAAGGCCAGGGTGCCCACCACCAGGGCTGCGTGGTCCTGGTTCCACCGCATGCGTCTTTCATCCACCACCAGACACTCCCTGCCTCTTCACCTCACTCTTTCTTCCAGTTCCAGGTTCAAATGTATCCCTGCTTTCTCCCTTTGTTATTGTTTCCAACTTTTCCTTCCTTCACTCCTTTTCTGCCTTCCTCGGAGTCTCAGTCTGATGATAAAAAATAGGTTCTGGCCCCCAAATATGAAGATCGAGTGCTGGAGGGTCCCACAAGCAGCCATAGACTTCTGAAGGAGCCAATGCTTGTTTTTAGTACAGCAGACATACACTATGAGATAGCCCGCGGGGAGGAGGTGGGGGTGGTCCATGTGACCATTAACATGACTCATATGGAGGTAAGATGCACGCGACGACTCACAGACGCCGGATTTCCAGTTCACGTGTCGCCAGTTTGTGTCCCGCTGCACACATAGCGCTCACTGCTCCCTCGAGGCGCCTTACGATGTTTTTAGAGAGCCGTGCCATTACGCAATATACTTCGTGCTGAACTCAAAATACCTTTTCTCTGAGTAATTTCGTCCTGTTTCCGACTGAGGTGTGAATTAATTCTGATTTTCCACATGGCTAAAAGGTGTGTGAATCAAGTCCCCGGTGTCAATTTATTCGGCTTCAGAAGAAAGACGAAGGTCTGAGTCAGCCCTGCAGGGACACGGCCAGACTGGAAACCAAACTCAGCCCTGGCACACTGTTCGAAGCAGCCTCAGAATGGGGCCGGGGGGGCTGGTCTGAAACAAGCCCCCTGTACTGCAGCATCCTGGGAGTGGGCGAGGGGCACCCCGGCCCAGGCCAGGGCTTGAAATCGGAAGCGCAGCTGTGACTGTCGGTTACAAGAGCAGTCACTTTTCCTTGCTTATTACGGGAAAATAAAGTGATGAGGAGCCGGGGCCGGTCACTCGGAGGAGTTCTCTCCAGAGGGGGCGAAGGCTCGGGTGTCAGCACCACGGCCTGAACGTGCACCTGGGAAAGAGGGGCCCCCTCCAATGCTTAGGCAGATATGCAGGGGCCGGGAGAGACTCGCTGTGGGGGCTCGACCAGGAGCACCCCAAAACTCTGTGAAGTTTGGAAGCTGGGAACGGTGTCTGCCTGCACAAGGCGGCTGCTTCTGACCCAGCCCCTCCAGCCTTCCTCAAGGGAAGACGCGGGCTTGAGCTGGGAGTGAACTGTGCCTGCAGAAGGCGACTGCTTCTGATTCGGCCCCTCTGGCCTTCCTCAAGGGAAGACGCGGGCTTGAGCTGGGAGTGAACTGTGCCTGCACAAGGCGGCTGCTTCTGACCCGGCCCCTCTGGACTTCCTGAAGGGAAGACGCGGGCATTAGCTGGGTGTGAACTGTGCCTGCACAAGGCGGCTGCTTCTGACCCGGCCCCTCTGGCCTTCCTGAAGGGAAGACGGGGCTTGAGCTGGGAGTGAACTGTGCCTGCACAAGGCGGCTGCTTCTGACCCGGCCCCTCTGGACTTCCTGAAGGGAAGACGCGGGCATTAGCTGGGAGTGAACTGTGCCTGCACAAGGCGGCTGCTTCTGACCCAGCCCCTCCGACCTTCCCAAGGGAAGACGCAGACTTTAACTGGGCGTGAACTGTGCCTGCCTGCACAAGGCGACTGCTTCTGACCCAGCCCCTCCGGCCTTCCTGAAGGGAAGACGCGGGCTTTAGCTGGGAGTGAACTGTGCCTGCACAAGGCGACTGCTTCTGACCCAGCCCCTCTGGCCTTCCTGAAGGGAAGACGCGGGCTTTAGCTGGGAGTGAACTGTGCCTGCAAAAGGCGGCTGCTTCTGACCCAGCCCCTCCAGCCTTCCTGAAGGGAAGACGCGGGCTTTAGCTGGATGTGAACTGTGCCTGCCTGCACAAGGCGACTGCTTCTGACCCAGCCCCTCCGGCCTTCCTGAAGGGAAGACGCGGGCTTTAGCTGGATGTGAACTGTGCCTGCCTGCACAAGGCGACTGCTTCTGACCCAGCCCCTCTGGACTCCGTGAAGGGAAGACGCGGGCTTTAGCTGGGAGTGAACTGTGCCTGCACAAGGCGGCTGCTTCTGACCCGGCCCCTCTGGCCTTCCCCAAGGGAAGACGCGGGCTTGAGCTGGGAGTGAACTGTGCCTGCACAAGGCGGCTGCTTCTGACCCGGCCCCTCCGGCCTTCCTCAAGGGAAGACGCGGGCTTGAGCTGGGAGTGAACTGTGCCTGCACAAGGCGGCTGCTTCTGACCCAGCCCCTCTGGACTCCGTGAAAGGAAGACGCGGGCATTAGCTGGGTGTGAACTGTGCCTGCACAAGGCGGCTGCTTCTGACCCGGCCCCTCCGGCCTTCCTGAAGGGAAGACGGGGCTTTAGCTGGGAGTGCACTGTGCCTGTACAAGGCGGCTGCTTCTGACCCGGCCCCTCTGGACTTCCTGAAGGGAAGACGCGGGCATTAGCTGGGTGTGAACTGTGCCTGCACAAGGCGGCTGCTTCTAACCCGGCCCCTCCGGCCTTCCTGAAGGGAAGACGGGGCTTTAGCTGGGAGTCCACTGTGCCTGTACAAGGCGGCTGCTTCTGACCCAGCCCTTCTGGCTTTCCTGAAGGGAAGACGCGGGCATTAGCTGGGTGTGAACTGTGACTGCACAAGGCGGCTGCATCTGATCCGGCCCCTCTGGCCTTCCCCAAGGGAAGACGCGGGCTTGAGCTGGGAGTGAACTGTGCCTGCAGAAGGCGGCTGCATCTGACCCGGCCCCTCCAGCCTTCCTCAAGGGAAGACGCGGGCTTGAGCTGGGAGTGAACTGTGCCTGCAGAAGGCGGCTGCATCTGACCCAGCCCCTCTGGACTCCGTGAAGGGGAGACGGGCTTTAGCTGGGAGTGAACTGTACCTGCAGAAAGCAGCTGCTTCTGACCCAGCCCCTCTGGCCGGGCTTTAGCTGGGAGTCACGTGGTGCTGCTGGAGTCTGGTGAAGCCTCCAGTGACCCCTCGTAATGCGCAGTAACTTTCACTCTGCGCCTGTGACAAATGGGAGAGATGCTTGGTCGGGGCGATGGGTTTCAAGCCGCTGACCTCTGCAGGGGCTGCGCCAAGGTTTGTAGAGTTGGTTTTATTTTAATCACAAATAACGCTCCCTGTTTTTCGTTTTTACTGGTTTTTACTGACAAATGTAGACAGAAAACCATTTATTTTCTTGTCTGTAATTATTTTTAAAAGTGGATAAAAACGGAAATTGGGTTCTTTTTGAGTGATTTTAAATACACTTTGCCATGACTGCAGGACCAATGCGCGGATTGATAGATAAGGAGGATAAAAAAAGGAATTTTAGTAAAACAGCTTAAACAGCAGTAGACATGCGCAAGGCTGATACTGAGATGTGCATATTCACCTCACTGAAACCTGGCTGGCACTCAAGCATGGCTGCATATTTATTGGTTAAATTAATGTAGAAATCTACCAGTTTCAGCTTTACTTTTTTTCCACAAAACCCATAATAAATGTGGATAAATAGTAAATACAGTTAAAGGTGACACAAAATAAATCTGGATAAATACAGACGGAAATGTCAAAAAAGAAATCCCATAAAACCGGGAGCCCTAATCATAAACGACCCTTTCACGTCACTGCATGTGTTTACTCGCCTTGCCCGAGCTGCTGATCCCGGATGAGTGGCCACGGAGGACCCCCCTCTCGGTTCTGTATTACTAAGGGGTACCCAGGGCGGTCCCACAGGAGCAGTGTCTGCCTGACTGGGTTTGGGGGATGGGGGAGGGAGCTCCAGTGAGCAGCCCAGCTTCCTACACAGAATGACAGCATCCTGTGAATACTTACACTTGACACCAGTGTTTGTGTGTTAGTCATTGTGGAGAGGATGTGACGCACTGCAGAGTGTGGAAAGGAGGAAGGGGGGGGGGGGGCATACAAACCCTCCAGTCCCCAAACCGAACAGTCATAGCAGAGGAGATTCAACTATTGCTGCCAAGTGACCTAGGTCACTTTATGCTGGACTTGCTCTTACAATCAACACCACTTCACATGCTGTGACCTTTGACCCTTCCATACATGGCTGAGGTGAAACTGCAAGTCCCAGAATGCACCCTGCTGCAGCCACAGATCTACAGAACTAGCTGAAGGCGTCACACGTTACAAGGAGGTGGGGGGGGGGGCAGTGAGAAATACAAGGAGGCTGAGTGAATGGGGGGGGGCGTAACAGTGCAAGGAGCTCTCTTACGAAAAGGAAAGTGATTGTGAGGATCACTTCTCAACGGGGGAAGCAGGGGGGAGTGTCTCAACGGGGGGGGGGGCACAGGGGGGAGTGAGACAGAGCAGGAAGTGAAGAATGAGTCATGGGAAAAACGCAGAGCAACAATGCTGCCTCGAAATAGGAGGCGAAGATGGAGACCCCTAGCGTCTGTGCCCCCCCTCCCCGGGGGTCCATGCCCCGCACTCCCCTGGGGTCTGTGCCCCCCATGCCCCCACCAGTAGGCAGGTGGTGGGCAGGGCACACGGATCCGGCAGTGGCTGTCACCATAGGCGTCCGTGCCCTGGTGTGCCCTTGTTTGTGTGTGTTGTGTCTCCCAGTCTTTGGCCCGCGTCTCTCTCTGGTGTCTGTCTCCCTCTAGCGGCAGGTTTTAGAAGCACCGACCCCCAGATATCCTAAGCTGTTGTCTGTCTCTTTCTCCCTCTAGTGCTGCGTTTAAGAATCACTTACCACTCTATTATCCTTTGCTGTAGTCTAGGTTTCTCTCCGTGGTGTATGTCTCCATCTAGTGGTGTGTTTGAGAAGCACTGACTGGTCTGCTGTCCTAAACCATGGTCTGTGCGTCTCTCCATGGTGTATGTCTCCCTCTATTGGCAGATTTTAGAAGCACGACCCCCAACTATCCTAAACTGTTGTCTGTCTCTCCGTGGTGTCTGTCTCCATCTAGTGGTGTGTTTAAGAAGCACTGACTGGTCAGCTGTCCTAAACCGTGGTCTGTGCTTCTCTCCAGGGTGTCTGTCTCCCTCTGATGGTGTGTTTTAGAAGCACCAACTCCCACTATCCTAAGCTGTTGTCTGTCTCTCCGTGATGTCTGTCTCCCTCTAGTGGCAGGTTTTAGAAGCACTGACTTCCACTATCCTAAGCTGTTGTCTGTCTCTCCATGGTGTCTGTCTCCCTTTAGTGGCAGGTTTTACAATCACCAACTCCCACTATCCAAAGCTGTTGTCTGTCTCTCCGTGGTGTCTGTCTCCCTCTAATGCAGAGGTCTTCAAACTTTTTTTAGGTTGAGCCCCCCCCCCCAGCTGAATTGTTTTAGATGTGCCCCCCCCCCCACCACCTGACAAATTTCTGGAATCTGGTACACTACATAATCAACCGCCACCCACATATCCCAGGCCATATCCGGCTAGTAATGTTAAACACAATAAGAGTGTTTCGTAAGCTGCAGGTTTGTGAGTGGGTCTTGTTAAATGGCAGAGGCTTATTACTCAGCTCTAAACACAGTTTTCCAAGACAACATGTGCACACATTGTTTTTTCTAGGATGCTTTGTTTTAAACATAAAATAGATTGATCATGACACCACCAACATTAATGTGACGGGTGTGCCTGTTTCTCACCACAGAGATGGTCAGTCTGTGGATGGATCTTTGCTACTGCCAGCCTCAGACTTGCTCCACATCCAGAAATTCTAAAAGTGTTTATATCTAATATTCAGAGATAGAGATGTGTGTTCTCACTGTTGTAACACCGCAGCAGCCCACTAATTTTACAGCGAATAATATCTGTGACTTCCTCCAATTTCTCACATGGTAGGACCCGTTTTGATCTAAAATAAACTTCTTTTATGATTCTTGCATCAAACAAACACATTTTTCTGCAAATAGTAATAGACTCTCTCACATCAATCACATTAAAACGAAATTAAAAAATCAGTATTTACAAGAATCTGTTTAAGAATTATTCCAGGCCATCGGGGCACAGACAGAGCTGTCACTATCATGGGGCCCCTGAAAGGCTGGATTGCAGGGCATGTAAATGTGTACTTTTGTAATTTAAGACGAATACCTTGATGGGGCCCAACATGCCAATACTTGTGTACAGGGGCGTGACTAGACCTGAACTTCGGGGGGGGCTAACATTCCCAGCCAGGGCTGGCCCTAGCGCTGGTCGCACACAGTGCAACAGTCTTTTTTGGTGCCCCCTCCCCCATTTCCTCCTTCTCCATTAATTCCCTCACTACCACTCACCAACAATGCACCTCGCCTCTCAATAGCACCTTTCTGACAAACATTGCAATTTTAGAGCTCTACTCATAGTTTACTCACACTCAGTTCTTTGATCTGCACGGTACACATTCTTTGTTCCAGGCACATTAACCCTCTGTGCTGTGTGGGTGACAGGAGTGCCCATGTGAGTGCAGAGTGAGGGATGCGACAGTGTGAGAGTAGGGCAAGAGGAGTGACTGCAAGATGAGTGAGGTGACCATATGTATGTGGGTGCGGATGCAAGTGCAGAGTGGGACAAATGAATGTATGGTTAGTGATGGGATTATTTGACTGAGATTGCAGATTGAGCAGCGAGGGGGACATGTGAGTGAAGTGTCCCATGAGTGCAGGGTGAGTAGTGTGCTAGTGTGACTGCAGGGTGAGGGACAGGGTGACCAGCGCAAGTGCATGGTGAGTGCAGCTGGAGGAAATAAATAATGTGCTGATCTTGCAACAAACTTCCAGTCTTGTGAGTAGGGTTGCCAGCTCATTAAATCTATGCTCCTGGCAGTACAAAAATAAACAGTCACCTAAAGCTGTATTTTCAGCAGGTATCTGTGCATACTTGGAACAGCAAATATAAATAGAAAGCATTTTTAATTGTTTTCTAGGGCTGCCTGAATGATCCATGACTGATTATTAAAGGGAATAAAGACTTAACAAATGACTACACACTGTTTTGATTATACCCCTATTATTGCCAAGACGAGGCCTTTGCAGGCTCTCTAAACAACAAAAGGCTGGTATTTTTCTTTTTGCAACCCTCCTTTATATTCCTTTTCATGAAATGCATTCTCACACTACATCAGTAAATGTAAAATACATTAGGCAGAGTGGGGGCCCAGGGGGTACTGGAACCAGAAAAAAAAGTGATCCGCTGTAACCAGTTTCCAAAGGTATGTAAATATGCAAATGGTCTTTTAAAGACCTGTGAAAAACGGAAGCGTGTGGGAGATAAGACTCCGGACCCTGCCCAGCTGATCCCACAGCTGCTTGAGCTGCAGCCAGGGCTGGTTTTAGAGCTGTTCGTGCCCAGTGCGACAATGCTTGTTGGAGCCCCCCAATGACCACCTCCACCACAGACTCCCTCACCAGCCCCCTTTAATAGTGCCCAAGTCTCCATAACCACTCTCTCTCCGGGTCATATATAGCGCTCTCTCTCAGATGCATATATAGCGCCACTCACACCAGTGTAGGGTGTCAGAACACTTTGCCTCACACACACATTACACAGAGACAATCAATCATATGTGTGTAACTCAGCATATAGGAAATGTTACAAAAGCCAGAGGACTACAAGGTGATGGAGTAACATGTCATCTATACTGGTAGGCAGTGTAATTTAACCCTTTCGCCGTGGCGGGAATTCCGCCGCGGCGCTGGGGGGTGCGGGGGGGCAGCGCGGTGGCGCTGTGCTCATGACGGAGCCGCTCCGTCATGAGCCACGGTTGAGCTGTGCTCATGACGGAACGGTTCCGTCATGACTCCGCCCATTTGCGTTGTCTCCCGCACAGGCGGGGAAACAGCGCCGCGTAGGCGGAGCAGCCGCCAACGGCCGTGACATGACGGAACCGTTCCGTCATGAGCACACGGCAACCGTGGCTCATGACGGAGCGGCTCCGTCATGAGCGGGGAAGGGGTTAATAGTGATTGGTCTAGAGAAGTACAAACTCAGAATTTAAAAAGGAACACCATAGTTGGGGGTTCTCTTTAAAAATAAGACTAGATTTCTGCCCAAATTAATTATTTTTGCAACATTAATCTTTGCTCAAATCTATACTTTGCAGCGTGCTTGCAGTTCTTTGATAAAAGTTAATAGTTCAGTACAATAACAAAGTGCATAGAATGTAAATAGGTCAGTGGGTTACTGCTTTTAAAAGAGACCTCATTTTGTTACTTGCAAATTATAAGTTGAAATACTATATTAGGATTTTAACTTATAAGTTGCAAGTAACAAAAGGATCTCTCTTTTAAAAGCAGTAACCAACTCACCTATTTACATTCTGTGCACTTTGTAATCTGCTCGGTATTAGTTTTCTGCAACAGGTGCATTAACCCTCTGCGCTACTTTATCGTGAGTCAAAACCCCAGTTAAACAAAACTCCATTCAGAAAGAAGATTAATCAAATGATTTCTCCTGCCATTTTTTGTTGCCCGGAAATTGCTGGAAGAAAGGAATGGGGCAGCAGGCGCTTTAAAATAATAATAAACTTGCAAACACAGCGCCCCCCAAAAGCCAGCACCCGGTGCGGTGGCACCAGTCGCACCACCCTAGAGCCAGCCTTGGCTGCAGCAGCCCGGGCTGAGACATGATGGGGTGGGGGGCTACAGCGCTTCTAGCCCTGTGGGCGTTGCGCGCCCGATGGTGTCCCACTGCTCCAAGAGACAGCACAGGTCGAAGGGTGGGGGTCACTGAGACAGAAGCGCAGACAACATCACACATGTAGGACATCACCTTCGAATGTGCAATGCATTGTGGGAATGGCATGAAAACCAATGTTTAGGGCACATTTTACAACAAGAGTCCATGGGTGTTGCTGCTCCTCTGTCCTATACTGAAGGAAGACGTGCAGTAACTGAAAGCAAGACATAAACCAACTGTGTCACTTTGACTCTCCTCCCCTTTCTCCCAGTATTTCTCGGGTGCAGGCCTTCGATGCTGGTAATTACACCTGCATTGCCTCCAGGCGGGCGGGTGTAGCTGAGAGGACTTTCATCCTTCTGGTCCAGAGTAGGTGTCCGTCGCACTTTATTGGATCACATACTTAAGTATGAAAGTCGTACGGGTAGAATAAACAGAAAAGGTTATAGACACCTCAGCCAGAAGCAGTGGAAAGGAAAGGGATCTCTGTGATTGTCTAATTATTCCTGTAGAGGAGGCCATTGGTTTAACGTTCTGATACATTTTGAAACCCCTGGGTTTCGGGTGGCGCAGGTGTAGCACAGTGGACGCCTCCGCAGATGTTATCTCCCTATTTACGTATTGTATTTCAGTGATGGTATCTTGTCACCTTTTGGCACTTTAAAGCACTTCAAGATAACGCTAGAATACCAAATAATGCAAACTGAGATGGAACTAGGGAAATGCAGACATTCATAGCAGGCGAACCGTGCATGGCGTGTCGAAGGTGGAAGCAGAGAACATGCATTGCAGTATAATCAGTGGAACTCCAGGGTGTGGTTCATGTAGAGTGCCCTGCTGGATTTTAAGTGGTTAAAATGTAATGTCCAAGCTCTCTTAGCGCAGAATTCGTAATTCTAAAATAGGCACAAACACTGTTTTCTGCTGATTCGGTAGTTACCGCAGCCCTGGAATGAGGCTATAAACAGGGGCATTGATACCACAGGAGATGCCAGTGTAATTTTAAGAGAAAAGTTCAATCCGTTCTGTGAAGAGCTAAGAGCTAACAGTCCGAGGACGGGGTTAATTCCTAGAGCTGAAATGTTCATTGCTTTCGGTTTCATAACAGAAGAGACTCTTTGAATTCTACTGCAGCAGAAGCATTTCATCTCTAGAAATTAACATCATTTTGAGATGATTAGCTCTTCAAAATATACAACAGCATGGGCACGTCCTGCCCTATCGACTTCCCCTCCCTCTCCCTTACAGCCCTCCGTTACTGCCGAACACCCGGGATGAATGGCTGCTGCTCCGCAGGGACAGTGGAAAACAAAGGTAAGAGTTTAGGGTGGAGATGCGGCACCCCTGAGAGGGTGTCGCACCCTCCCCCAGGGGGGCGCGCCCCACAGATTTAAGAACTCTGCTCTAGTGGCAGGATTTAGAAGCAGTGCCCCCCAGCTATCCTAAGCTGTTGTCTCTGTCTCCCTCTAGTGCCCTGTTTAAGAATCACTTACCACTCAGCTATCCCCTGCTGTGGTCTGTGTTACTCTCTGTGGTGTCTGTCTCCATCTAGTTGTATGTTTGAGAAGCACTGACCTCTCCTCTGTCCCCTGCTGTAGTCTGTGTTTCTCTCCGTGTTGTATGTCTTCATCTAGTGGTATGTTTAAGAAGGACCGACTGATCAGCTGTCCTAAACCATGGTCTGTGTGTCTCTCCATGGTGTTTGTCTCCCTCTAGTGGTGTGTTTTAGAAGCATCGACTCCCACTATCCAAAGCTGTTGTCTGTCTCTCTGTGGTGTCGGTCTCCCTCTAGTGGTGTGTTTTAGAAGCACCGACTCCGAGTATCCTAAGCTGTTGTCTGTCTCTCTGTGGTGTATGTCTCCCTCTAGTGGTGTGTTTAAGAAGTACTGACCTCTCCACTGTCCCCTGCTGTAGTCTGTGCTTCTCTCCCTGGTGTATGTCTTCATCTAGTGGTATGTTTAAGAAGGACCGACTGGTCTGCTGTCCTAAACCATGGTCGGTGCGTCTCTCCATGGTGTATGCCTCCCTCTAGTGGCAGGTTATCGACGCACCAACTCCAACTATCCTAAGCCATTGTCTGTCTCTCCATGGTGTCTGTCTCCCTCTAGTGGCAGGTTTTAGAAGCACCGACCCCCAGATATCCTAAGCTGTTGTCTGTCTCTCCATGGTGTCTGTCTCCCTCTAGTGGCAGGTTTTAGAAGCACTGAGGCCCAGCTATCCTAAGCTGTTGTCTGTCTCTCCGTGGTTTCTGTCTACCTCTAGTGCCGTGTTTAAGAATCACTTACCACTCAGCTATCCCCTGCTGTGGTCTGTGTTACTCTCCATGGTGTCTGTCTCTATCTAGTGGAGAGTGTGAGAGCGAGCAGTAAGCGAGCAGCAAGAGCAAGCCTATGGAGCCCAATTTAGCATGGGTGCAGCACCCAATTCTCAACCGCTCCCATCACTGTCCCGACCGCTGCACCAGCCCACAACTAGGCAAAAGGCGAAAGGATTCTGGTGGCAAGCACGGCCACCTTTTAGCCAGCAGCCGCAGTGAGTGCGAGCCCTTGGCGGTACTACGGAGGCGTCCTGATTAGATCAGGTGCAGCCTGCGATCCAGCCTCGAGTGCCCCGCTTGCCCCTTACCCGCATTTACTCCTCGCTATCCACTGACCGGAGCAGCTTTACCATCGCGGAGCAGCGGAGTTGGTCTTGCCATCGTTTCTACATCGCCATTAGAGCAGTCTCAGGGGCAGGAGAAGGCGCAGGAGCAGACGCAGGATTCGGGTCACCTCCCTGGCTTTCCCAGCTTGCCCGGAGCCGCTGAACCTTTATGCCCAATCAATCAATCAGGGAATTGTAAGTGCGCTACTCACCCATGAAGGTCTCAAGGCGCTGAGGGGGGTCCGCAGATCTGTTTAGCCTAAGAGCTAGGTCTTGAGGGTCTTCCTGAAGGTGTTCAGGGAGGGGGCGCATCTGATGTCTGCCGGTAGCTCGTTCCAGCTCTTGGCTGCAATGTGAGAGAAGGATCTTCCGCCTGCTCTGGCTCTGTGGATGCGCGGGGTTTCGGCAAGTGCGAGGTTGGAAGATCGGAAGTTTCTTTTGGGTACGTGGAAGTTGATTCTGTCATTGAGGTATTTGGGTCCGTTGTTGTGTAGGCATTTGTAGGCGTGAGTGAAGATTTTGAAACTGGCTCTTTTCTCCATGGGGAGCCAGTGGAGATTTCGTAGGTGTTGACTGATGTGTTCGTGTCGGAAGATGCTTAGGACGAGTCTGGAGACGGTGTTCTGTATTGTCTGGAGTTTGCGGAGTAGGGACTTGTTGATGCCGGCGCAGAGTGCGTTTCCATTGTCCAGTCTGCTCGTGATGAGTGTGTGGGTGACTGTCTTCCTTGACTCAAGGGGGATCCACTTGAAGTTTTTGTGGAGGATGCGGAGGGTGTTGAAGCAGCTGGAGGTGACGGCGTTGACCTGTCGGTTCATGGTGCGTGATGAGTCGAGTACGATGCCGAGGTTCTTGGCGTGGTCTGAGGGGGTAGGTGGGCTTCCGAGGGCGGTCGGCCACCAAGTGCTGTCACATGCAGAAGGGGTGGTACAGAGGACGAAGACTTCTGTCTTCTCGGCATTGAGCTTCAGGCAGCTGTTGGTCATCCAGACTGCAACGTCTTGAATTCCTTTCTGGAAGTTGAGTTTGGCAGTGGTGGGGTCTTTGGTGAAGGAGAGGATGAGCTGGGTGTCATTGGCGTAGGACACGATGTTGACTCTAGTGGTGTGTTTAAGAAGCACTGACTGCTCCACTATCCTCTGCTGTGGTCTGTGCGTCACTCCATGGTGTATGTCTCCCTCTAGTGGCTGGTTTGCAAAGCACTGACCCCCAGCTATCCTAAGCTGTTGTTGGTCTCTCTATGGTGTCTGTCTCCCTCTAGTGCCGTGTTTAAGAATCACTTACCACTCAGCTATCCCCTGCGGTGGTCTGTGTTTCTCTCTGTGGTGTCTGTCTCCATCTAGTGGTGTGTTTAAGAAGCACTGACTGGTCAGCTGTCCTAAACCGTGGTCTGTGCGCCTCTCGGTGGTGTCTGTCTCCCTCTAGTGGCAGGTTTTAGAAGCACAGACTCCCACTATCCTAAGCTATTGTCTGTCTCTCCGTGGTGTCTGTCTCCCTTTAGTGGTGTGTTTTAGAAGCACCAACTCCCACTATCCTAAGCTGTTGTCTGTCTCTCTGTGGTGTCTGTCTCCCTCTAGTGGTGTGTTTAAGATGTACTGACCTCTCCACTGTCCCCTGCTGTAGTCTGTCTCTCCGTGGTGTCTGTCTCCCTCTAGTGGTGTGTTTAAGAAGTACTGACCGCCCAGCTATCCTAAGCTGTTGTCTGTCTCTCCGTGGTGTCTGTTTCCTTCTCGTGCTGTGGTTAACCTCTTCAGCGCTGCGCGGATTCCCGCGCAGTGCTGAAAGTTCTGAGCGCGGGCGGGGCCATGACGGAACGGTTCCGTCATAAGCACAGCCCAACCGACGTGCATGACGGAACCGTTCCGTCATCGGCGTCGAAGAGGTTAAGAAGCACCAAACCCCCCCTTCCCCCCCAGCTATCCTTTGCTGTAGTCTGGGTTTCTCTCCCTGGTGTATGTCTTCATCTAGTGGTGTGTTTAAGAAGCACCGACTATTCAGCTGTCCTAAGCCATGGTCTGTGCGTCTCTCCGTGGTGTCTGTCTCCCTCTAGTGGTGTGTTTACGAAGCACTGACCGCTCCACTATCCTCTGCTGTGGTTTGTCTCTCCGTGGTGTCTGTCTCCCTCTAGCGGTGTGTTTAAGATGTACTGACCTCTCTACTGTCCCCTGCTGTAGTCTGTCTCTCCGTGGTGTCTGTCTCCCTCTAGTGGTGTGTTTAAGAAGTACTGACCGCCCAGCTATCCTAAGCTGTTGTCTGTCTCTCCGTGGTGTCTGTTTCCTTCTAGTGCTGTGTTTAAGAAGCACAGAACCCCCCCTTCCCCCCCAGCTATCCTTTGCTGTAGTCTGGGTTTCTCTCCCTGGTGTATGTCTTCATCTAGTGGTATGTTTAAGAAGCACCGACTATTCAGCTGTCCTAAGCCATGGTCTGTGCGTCTCTCCGTGGTGTCTGTCTCCCTCTAGTGGTGTGTTTACGAAGCACTGACCGCTCCACTATCCTCTGCTGTGGTTTGTCTCTCCGTGGTGTCTGTCTCCCTGTAGTGGCTGGTTTAAGAAGCACCGACCCCCAGCTATCCTAAGCTGTTGTCTGTCTCTCCGTGGTGACTGTCTCTATCTAGTGGTGTGTTTAAGAAGCACCGATAGGTCAACTGTCCTAATCCGTGCTCTGTGTTTCTTTCCATGGTGTATGTCTCCCTCAAGTGGCACTTTTAAGAAGCACCGAGCCCCAGCTATCCTCTGCTGTGGTCTGTGCGTCACTCCATGGTGTATGTCTCCCTCTAGTGGCTGGTTTAAGAAGCACCGACCCCCAGCTATCCTCTGCTGTGGTCTGTGCGTCACTCCATGGTGTAGGCCTCCCTCTAGTGGCTGGTTTAAGAAGCACCGACCCCCAGCTATCCTCTGCTGTGGTCTGTGCGTCACTCCATGGTGTAGGCCTCCCTCTAGTGGCTGGTTTAAGAAGCACCGACCCTCAGCTATCTTCTGCTGTGGTCTGTGTTTCTCCCCGTGGTGTATGTCTCCCTCTAGTGGCTGGTTTAAGAAGCACCGACCCCCAGCCATCCTAAGCTGTTGTCTGTCCCTCCGTGGTGTCTGTCTATATCTAGTGGCGTGTTTAAGAAGCACCGACTGGTCAGCTGTCCTAAGCCGTGCTCTGTGCGTCTCCCATGGTGTCTGTCTCCCTCTAGGGCCTCCGGAAGAAGCTTCGCCGCTCAGGCTCCTATTTCTGTCACTATACCCTGAGCAACGAACCCTCCAACGCTGTTCCTTTGGTGGTTAAAGACAGCTCAGTCGGTAGAGTGCCGGCAACCGGGGAGAAAGTGAAGCCCCCGGATCTAAGTTAAAAAAGACCGATACATAGAAGCTTCAAGTTACAACGGGATCTCTCCTGTTGCTTAATTGTGTCCGGCGGCATCACAACAGTTTGTTAGTTTTATTGAAAGTTTTGTGGGGTATGGAATAAAGCGCCCTGTGGACAGGGCTCAGTGAGCCAAATACTGCCAGGCGTGAGCGACTCTGCCTTCCGTGGTCGGTAAGTCTCAGCACCATTGCATTGGGTAACAGGAACACATGTTATTCACAGTGGTTAGAAACGGCGGGACTGTAGTATGAAGCGCTACATGAAACCAAACTATTATTACGTCACAAACGACCGAGGAGCTGCCGCTTATAAGGTCAGGGATACACCTGAGGGCTTGCAACAGCCATGTAGGTCCCCTGGGAGGGGGGGGGGGGTATTTTATGATCCCTCCCCTCATCTCCTCCCCCTCCCCAACCCCCCTCCCTCCCCCCTCATCTCCCCTCCCTTCAGTGCTCGGCCGTGTGCGGCCTCTTCGCGCTGGGTTTGAAAACTAATTGTGACCCTGGACTGCTTGAAACGCAGCACCACCACAGCCCGGAGGTCGCATATTGTAAGTCCGTTTTAAATCCAGCTTTGTGATTTAACGTGTGACCTACCGTGGGGACTTCTGAGCTCCTGCACTGACCCTCAAGACTGCAACAAATGAACATGTTGAAATAAACGTCCCTTTTGGGTAATAAACTGTCTGTGTTCACATAAAGAGAGTCCAGAGGAGTCCTCTGATTAACTAGTCACTCTTTTAATTGATAAGTGCTATTCAGGGGCGTAGCTTCCGAGGGGGGGGGGGGGGGGGGGGTTCGTCATTACAACCCCCCCTAATAAATATAATTATTTAATAAATAGTTGGCCGGAGAGCTTTCCGTCGGGTATGATAAGGTGTCTCTCAGATGTCACCTTTAAATACTCGCTCGGACAAAAACACACACTCATCTCTGTTTTGAAGATCTTAAAACATGTTTTTTTTACAACATACTGTGTTTTAAGAACCCCTCACAATTCACACTCCTTTCCCTTTCCTCTGGCCCTGAAGCCCCCCCAAGCGCTGCTTCTCATATAATAATTAACAAGCTATGCCAGTGTCACTGTCAGGAAATCTGAAGCTCCTCCCACCCCAGTCTTACTGACCAATCGACGCCCCTGGTGCCAGTGTATGTCCCACACAGGGTCCTTCCGCCCCGGCAGGAAACACTGCAACGTCACAGCTCGGCTGTTAAAAGGCACAACCATACAGGGGCGAAGCCATTCTCCTCTTAGAGCAAGCAGGGAGGTCGCAGCTGGACTGCGATGAGGGGGTCAGGGGCAGGGTTTATCACGGGATCTTGTAGAAATATATGTGTTTAGAAATACATAATCCATGCCATTGAGATTTCACAGTTGATTTTGTTACAGCTGTACAGGTGTTTATTTCACTTGTTTTTGTTCGGGTTTTGTTAAGTGTGAAGCAGGCCACAAGATACCCGCGTCACAGCGCTATACCATAAAATGAGCGGGTAGAAGTCGAGTGGTGATTGTGGCGAGGAAGGAAAATATAATATCAAAACCTTAAAACTGGGGCGAGGGGATCAGTAACAGAGACAACCAGCTCTAGAGGCCTGGAAGACAGGGTGGCCAAGGACAAAGAGCCCTAGGGCAGCAGAGGACTGGGCAGAAAGAAAGAGGGCACCAGCAGCGGGGGCGCACACAAGACAGAAGTCCTCATCTCAGGGAGCACCACCTCGCCATGGAATGACGCATGGTGGCCTGAGGAACTCGGCCTCCCCCCACCTGACAGACCACGCCCGCAATCTCGGAATCATTCTGGACCGCAATCTATCCAGGAAGGAACATGTAAACGGAGCCTCCTCCACCTGCTTCCGCACCCTACGCCCGCTCCTCCAGATCTTCAGGTGACTCCCAGCAGACACCAGAAAGACCGACCGTCACGCAGGATCTCGTCATCAGCAGGCTGGACTACGGGAACACGCTCTACATAGGAGTCATTGCACGCGTCTTGAAGAGACTACCGACCATACAGAACTCTGCAGCCAGACTCATTCTCGACCTCCCCAGATGAACCCGTGCCACACCCCACCTCAAGAAGGGACACTGGCTCCCGATGCAGAAGAGAGGCCTTTTCAAGATGCTGATCCATACTTACAAGGCCCCGCAGAACGAAGGACCAGCGTATACAAACAAACGCATGATCTTCCACCAACCGACCAGACACCTTCTATCAGCTTCCCTCTCGCGCACCCCCCGGAACCCCAAGGCAACGGCAGAGGACGCTCCTTCTCACACCTGGCAGCCAAAGCTTGGATCGACCTTCTCCTGCACCTCAGAACCACCCTATTGGTCCAGCAATTCAGGAAAGGACTCAAGACCTGGCTGTTTGAATGGTTAAATCACCTTGCAGCAGCTAGCAGCTCCAGCGCCTCGAGACCCTCACAGGCGATTTGCAGCACTATATAAATGAGTGATTGATTGATTGAGTGATGAGGCAGAGTCGTAGCAGGCAGAAGTCCTGAAGCTGAGGATTGTGCACTTAGCAGGAGTCCCTTTAGGTCTCTTTTAAAGTTTTAAAGTTGGGAGAGGGGACAGTTCCAGATTTTAGGGTCAACCCCTGACAAGGCTGACTCCTGGAAAGGGGGGCCTCCAGACACCGGGTCACAACTTGTGGAGGAGGGATCAATAAGGAAGGACCAGTCTGTCAGCTCAATACCCGAGAGCGAGAGGCCTGTGGGTGAGTTCTGAGGCCACAACTCGTCCTTTTTAGGTTGAGTCTGGGCAGCGCATGCGCTGCTCAGCGAGCCATGCCGTATAGGAGTATGTACTTAAAGCCCTGCCCACTCTCCGCCCATATTCGTCAATGGCTTGTGTCATTGTTCTTCGTAAATGCTGGCTTCTGATTTGTTATTAGGTTTGTTAGTCCCTCCTTAGTACCGCCTTGTCTTCATTTGTAACCTCCCATGAGGACTGACACTTTTACTTCGGTTGTTACAAGGACGTCTTCTTTAGTCTGTAAGCACCATTTTCTTTAATGCATTTCTCTTACTGCAGGAGGGTCTCTCGTGCGCAGTTGTTACCACCTGCTTTTTTATTTAACTCGCAGTAAACAGAGAGCTCTTCAGGGGCCATGGGAGACACAAGGGGGAAACTCAGCGATGCCTTCAAGCATTTGGAATACAATAGGTCTCACATTTGCAAGAGTTTGAGCTATTGGCGTTGTAAATAAGAGGCATAGTCATTTACAATGCCAGTAGCTCAAACTCGAGTAAATGCGAGCCCTATTGCATTGTAGATGCTTGTTTATTATAACACATGGCTTCTGACATCAGTAAACGTTACGGACAGGAAGCGGGGCCCACTTCGAGGGAATGCCAGTGACCACTGGTCCTCAGGCGCCTCTTCTGCTCGTTGCAGTGTTTGTCCTGACTCCAGAGCACCCGTGAAAAGCAGAAGTCCTTAGTTAGTCAGGCACTATACAGAATAGGGTATCCCCGTCTTCAGAGCGGATCATTTAACTCGCGTCTGCATTCTGTGCCTGTAAATAACTCAACCTCTGGCCTCGAGCTTCAGGTAACAGACCCCGCGAGGACAAATACCTTGAGGCAGATTTACAAGCCCCTTTGCGCCACTTTTGCGTCACTTTTAACATGGGAAAAGTGAAGCAAAAATGGCGCAAGGGGCTTGTAAATCTGCCCCCTTATACATTATTACCCCTCCCGATATCACACCACCCCCTGGGGGTCCCAGCAGCCCCGTATTGCTCTCGGGTTACACTCTCGAGAACGTACAGAACCAGCCCCTGCCTCGTCCTTGGCATGAAGCGCACTGACTGTGGCTCAGAAATCCTTCCACTTGAGGCGCTATGTCTCTTGTACAAAGCTCCTCACAGACGTGTAACCACCGACCCTGCACACCTGTAGTGCTGTCGGCTTCCACTCTACAGAGTGCAGTCACCCCTGCCTCGTCCTTGGTCTGAAGCGCACTGACGACCTCTCAGAAATCCTTCCACGTGAGGCACTATGTCTCTTCCAGAAAGCTCCACACAGACGTGCACCCACCGACCCTGCACACCTGTAGTGCTCTCGGCTCCCACTCTACAGAGGGAAGAGTAATCCCTTTCCTTGTAATTGGCATGAAGCGCACTGACTGCCTCTCAGAAATCCATCAACTTAAGGCGCTATGGGCCCGATGTGGGTGAAACTGAAATACCGAGTCCTTAATAGCGAATGTTACCGATTCGCTATAAATGACTCGTAAAATTGAATGTAGGTAGGAATCGCTAAAATATTAGCGATTCCTTAACATTCCTTAATAACGAATCCCAAATTGAGATTAGCTAATAAGGAATACCCACCCATTTATTCCTATGGGCTAAGAGGCCCATAGGAAGGAATGAATGGGAAGATATTCACTATTAGCGATTCGCTATTAAAGAATGGCAAATAGCGGGCGCTATTTCAAGGGTGCCAGGGTGTCAAAAGGACACCCTGTTGCACCCCTGAAATGTGCATGTGTGCACATGTGACGCACATATATGCCCTAAGGGCATGAATGTGTGCCACATGGCACTTTAAAAAAGCAAAAAAGTGCTTTTTAACAGGAAATCGCTAATTACCACCAACTTGAAGTTGGTGGTAATTAGCGATTCCTTAAGGCTGAAGTGCACTTTCTTTTGTGCTACTTACATTGCATTTAAGGAATCGCAATTACCGATTCCTTAAATGCAAGAGCAAAATAAGGAATCGCAATTTTGCGATTCCTTATTTTGCTAATAGGTTTAAGCACACCTACATTGCTCTCAGCCAAATAGCGATCGGTACCGCTGGAATTCTGCTAATTTCAGCGTTACCGATCGGTATTTGGCCACCTACATCTGGCGCTATGTCTCTTGTACAAAGCTCCTCACAGGCGTATAACCACCGACCCTGCACATCTGTTGTGCTCTCGGCCAGAGGGGAGGGGTGGGGGCTGAAGCCCTTTGAGTCCAATGGGTGTTGCGCGCCTGGTCTCGGCTCCCACTCTACAGAGTGCAGCCACCCCTGCCTCGTCCTTGGTCTGAAGCGCCTTGACGCCCTCTCAGATGTTCTTCCACTTGAGGCGCTATATCTCTTCCGGAAAGCTCCCGACAGACGTGTAAATACGGACCCTACACACCTGTAGTGCTCTCGGCTTACACTCTCCAAGGAGTGCAGAAACAGTCCCTTCCTTGTCCTTGGCATGAGGCGCACCGACTACCTCTCAGAAATCCTTCCACTTGAGGCGTTATATCTCTTGCGGAAAGCTCCTCACAGACGTCTAACCACCGACCTCGCAGACCTCTTGTGCTCTTATCTTCCACTCTTCAAAGAGAGCGGAGTCAGCCCCTGCCTCGTCCTAGGTCTGAAGCGCACTGACTACCTCCCACAAGTCCCTCCGCAGTCTACAACTTAAGGCGCTATACCTCCTCCCAGATGCACAGCCTCCAACCTTTCAGAGCTGTTGACCAGGCACCAGCCGACCAGAACCTTAAAGCCAGCCCCCTCCCCCTGGAGATACAGAGCTCTGGGGAGACCAGGCCGCCCACGAAGCTCAGCTTTGACAATCACTCGCTCCCCATCGCTGCTCCAGGGCCGTAGCTCACTCCCTCCGGAGACACACGCCCCATCCCTCGGAATCAACTCAATTCAATGTGTCTTCCGTGCACATGGTTAGGTCAGATGAGGTGTGCGCACACTTCAGATGGCACCACACCCGGGCTATAGTGGGACGTTCCTGGCCTGGATTTTAAGAGCAGGTCCGTCCGCGTGCCTTACAAGAAGCGCCCCAAGTGGCTGACGTTTAAATAGGTCCCTCACATCCATGGACGTGGCCTCTGTTTTATCAGCCTGTGAAAGGCTGGGGCCTCTGCAGCACGTGCATGAACACACTGACACTTGAAATGTAATGGTGTACATTAGAAGTGGGCAAGCTCACAAATTAACAGGGAGAGCCGAGTCCGAGCCGAGCCAGGGTGGCTCGCATCTAAGGGCTCATTCATTAGGCGAGCCCTGAAAATGTTTACCATGTAAAGCATGTAACAGTATCAGATAAAATATGACACGCCTTTTGTTAGACCCGGCCTTGTGGCATGGCCATCCCTGACCCCTAGCCACACCCCCTGACCCGTGCGCCTCATTCAGCCCCCAAGTACACGGCCTAGCTAGTCCTTCCCGTCAGGACCCACACACACCCGACCCGGCATTCCCCGTCCGTGCCCTCAATCTTCCCAGCACCACAGGGCTCGCGTGCCCACTTCATGCACCTACGATGGCCGCCCGGCTCCAGAGCAACCCAGGCCTAGAGGCGCCGCCCCGGCTGGAGGACATCGCGCTCCCACGGAGTGAGAGAGGGAGGAGCAGTTTCCATCGCACCTCTGACCTCCCCTTGGGAGATGGGTTTCGATCGGCCCTCTGGTCTCCCTGAGGGCTGGCTCCACGCCTGCTGTGTGTCTGGGACTCCTCCCGACCCGGCCCTGAAAGGATCAAAGGATGACATGGCAAGAAACTCCAACAAGCGGCCCCGAGGTGCTAAGACCCCTGCCTCCACAGACTCCGGACATCAAAGAGGAGTTGACCTATAACAAGGGGTGCTCTGGGACTATCTGGCAGATTCGACTCTGGAACTACGAGAGCCCTGCTGACGTGGTCGCGGCTCCCTTGCAACCTTGGAACACCTGAGCCCTGCTGAGTGACTCGAGGCTCCCCTGAAGATCGTAAGACCTCCGACTTTGTGCTTGAGCCCTGCTGAGTGACTCGCCGCTCCCCTGAAGATCGTAAGACCTCCGACCTTGTGCTTGAGCCCTGCTGAGTGACTCGCGGCTCCCCTGAAGATCGTAAGACCTCCGACCTTGTGCTTGAGCCCTGCTGAGTGACTCGCGGCTCCCCTGAAGATCGTAAGATCTCCGACCTTGTGTTTGAGCCCTGCTGAGTGACTCGCGGCTCCTAAAGACTCCCTCGGTCCGGCTGGACCCCAATGACCACAGCGTATCCCCCAGCTCGAGGATTGTGAGCTGTGCGCCGTGTACGTCCCTGCATTGATCTGGATCCCCAAAGACTGTCCCGCTACCCCCTATCCCTACCGAGACTCTTTGAGCCCGTGCTCTATTTGTAAATATCCACCTTGTTGGTCGTAGAGATCCTACGAAGCTGATTAGATAAAGATCTGTTTCCAAGAACATACAGTGTGGTGTCTCTTTGTCGTGTGGTGCAGTGTGTACGATCCTAGACACGAGACTCTTCCCCTGAGGAGTCTCCCGCCAGTGCCCGGCTACGATACCCCGAGGGTGGGTCTCAGGGTGCGCAGGTACCCTCCCTGTCTCCTCTGAGGTCACCTTCTAACATTGGTGGCAAGCGGCGGGATTCGGGCCCATAATCTAGAGATCGTACCGTAAACGGCTGACGCACTACCGGCAAAGACGGCAGAAGAAAACGCCATGAGTCTCACAGAAACCGACGCGAGAACTGTGTTCCAGGCGGAACAACTAGAAGAGTACACGCATAAAGAACTGAAGCAATTCTGCAAAGAAATAAAAATCGCTACCACTGGTCTCAACACCAAAGAAGATATGCAGAAGGCACTGAAAGCTTGGGTGGAACCTGGAGCCCCCCGCCCAGAAGGAGCGGTGGAGCTCCACGACGAAGCTGGACTCTCCCAAAGAGAAAGCAGCAGCAACCAGGTACGAAGCTTCGTACCAGATGGGGGTCTATCCCCGGAAGAACTCGCAGACAGAGAGAGAAGTCGTAATCACGAACTCGAACTGGCCAAACTGAAAATTGAGGGCGAGTTAAAATTAGCTGAGAAGAAGCTAGCAGTGGAACAGATGCGAGTACAAGGCGAACTAGAAGAGAAGAAACTCCAACGGGAGCACGAAGGAAGAAGACTTCAACTGGAGCACGAACGCAGCTTGAAAGAAATCGAGCTCAAAGCAAGGAGCGAAGAAGCTCGACCCCCGGAGAACCGAGGGGCGCCCCCCCCGGCGGAACAGAAGGTCCACATCCCCAAAGATGTGGTCAAGGAATATTACAAAAACGATGACATCCAACAATGGTTCAAGGCCTACGAGGTCGCCATGACCTCCCACCGAGTCCTGCAGAAGGATTGGGGGGCCGGGTTGTGGGGGCGATTTTTGAGCGAGGGGAGAGACACCCTGCTCGACCTACCATCCTCCATGCAGACCTCCTACAGCCACATGAAGGAGGCCCTCCTCACAAGGTATGGCCTCACCCTGGAGATGTACCGCCAGCGGTTCCGGGACTGCACGAAGATCCCTGGCACCACGTGGGTGGAGTATGTGAACTTTTTCAGCCGTGCATTCGACGGGTGGATTAAGGGCAGCAAAGTACCCACCCTGGACGAACTAACCGACCTCATGTTATGGGAACACCTGGCCGCGAACTGCTTTGTGGAACTACGCTAGCATCTACTCGACAGCAAGCTCACGGATCCGAGGAAGCTGGCTGTCGAGGCGGATCGCTGGACCAACACCCGGGTCTCCCGGGGCCCTGTAGGAGAATACCCCCGAGCCAGTCAGGGACCACCCCGCCAGAGAGGGGGGGGGGAACCAGGGAGGGCAGAAAGAATCCCAGTCCGGTCCTCCGAAAAACCAACCTCCGCACTTCCCGGCACCCCCACCAGCTGTATCCGGTCCACCTGTGAGACGGGGGCACCGGGTGACCATCACTTGTTTCCGTTGCCAGAAGCCCGGGCATTACGCCAATGACCCCGAATGCCCCATGGCCCTGCGCATCCCCACTACAGCCCCCCCAGCCAGACAGATAGCCAATGTAGCCCTAGGGGAGGAGATTGAGGAGACCGTAGAGTGGGAACCCGCCGCCATGGCCTTGGTATCATTAGGAGACAGAGAAATGGTCCCTGGGAGCCTCCTGCCCTCCAACACGAAGAAATACGGGCAGCTAGTGACGATCAATGGCCAACAGGTAGAGGCCCTTCGTGACACCGGGGCGAGCATCACCGTTGTCCTCAGCCACTTAGTCCACGAAGACCAGATCCTCCCCAATATATTTTGCCCTGTAATTGCGGCTGACAACACTGAGAGCCTCTGTAAGGTAGCTCTGGTGCCTTTTGAATGGGGAGGAGTGGTCGGTAAATTGAAAGTAGCAGTAAGAACCTCCCAGCCGGTCGACTATCTCCTGGGGAACGACCTGGAAAGTTCCCCCTGGAAGCAAGTCGAGCGCAAGACCCACCTAGGGATGATGGGTCTTCCCGAGTGGGTGTGCGCCACCACCCGATCTATGGCGGCCCGACTGCCCCCCCTTGGGGAAGTCGAGGACGCACCTGCCAACGAGGACAGGATTGTCCCAGTCGAGGTCCCCCACATCTCCCCACGAGGAGAATCTGTCGCCAGTGACAAACCCCTACCTTCCGACCCCGCACAGATCACAGAGTTAGGCGATCTGCCCGAGTTGGCCCAGTGGCGCCACGAGGGAGGCCCCTCCCGAGAGGAGTTCTGCCAGGAGCAAGCTACCTGTCCTTCCCTGGTCGGACCCCGGCAGCAAGCAGAGGCCCAAGCCGCGGGCGACCAATCTGGAACACACCGGCTATATTGGGAAAATGACCTTTTGTACAGCGAGCAGAAGTCGGTGGAGCTAGGATCAGCCCGGTTGCTGGTGGTACCCCTACGCTTCCGAGACTTCCTCCTGGGCCTGGCCAACGATGTCCCCCTCGCAGGCCACTTGGGCCAAGACAAAACCTACAGTCGCCTAGTGACTCACTTTTACTGGCCTAAAATGAAAGCAGATGTAGAAACCCACTGCAAGTCCTGTCCCACGTGCCAGGCTAGTGGGAAAAGTGGAGGAAAGCGCAAGGCTCCCCTCCAACCCTTCCCTGTCATCAGTACCCCTTTTGAACGGGTCGGGATCGACATCGTGGGGCCCCTGGACCCCCCAACCTCACAAGGTCACCGCTTCATCCTCGTCCTAGTGGACCATGCCACCCGATACCCTGAGGCCATTCCCCTACGCACCATCACCGCCCCCGAGGTGGGCCGGGTGTTGATGGGGATCTTTTCCCGTGTGGGTTTTCCCCGCGAGGACGTGAGCGATCGCGGGACGAACTTTATCTCCAAATACATGACGTCCCTGTGGCAACAATGTGGAGTGTCCTATAAGTTCACCACCCCGTACCATCCCCAAGGAAATGGCCTAGTAGAGCGGTTTCACCGGACTCTGAAGGGGATGATCGCAGGCCTGGAAGAGCCCCTCCGGCGCAAGTGGGACGTCCTGCTCCCCTGCCTTTTGTTCGCCTACCGGGAAGTTCCCCAGAAATCCTTGGGGTTCAGCCCATTTGAGTTACTCTACGGGCATCCCGTCCAGGGGCCCCTCAACCTGGTCAAGGAAGGGTGGGAGGCGGCGCCCCGAGGCCCCCCCCCAGATGTGTTCCAATGAGTTCTGACCCTCCAAAACCAGACTAGGAAGTTTCGAGAACTGGCCGAGGCCAACCTGGAGGCGAGCTAGGAAGAAATGAGGCGCTGGTACGACCAGAATGCCACTCTGGTCGAGTTCCAGCCGGGCCAGCAGGTATGGGTCATGGCCCCAGTGAAACCTTGCGCCCTCCAGGATAAATGGACCGGGCCCTTCAAAGTCGTTGAGCGGAAGAGCCAAGTCACGTACTTGGTGGACGTCCAGTCACCTCGGGACCCCCTTCGGGTCCTTCACGTGAACCGCCTCAAGCCTCACTTCGTGCGGACAGAGCTGAGTCTACTGCTGGCCACCGATGACGGGGCCGAAGAGGAGTCAGATCCCCTCCCTGACCTCCTGTGTACCAAGGAGAAGGATGGCTCCGTGGAAGGAGTGAACCTCTCTCCATCCCTCACTTCCCAGCAACGCGAGGACTGCCGCCAGCTCTTAGGGCAGTTCCCCGACTTATTCTCTCTTGTCCCCCAAGTCACCGACTGGTGTGTCCATGACGTGGACACCGGAGAGCCTACCGAGTCCCTGATCGAGTCCGGTCCTGCATTCAGGCCGAGGTCGCGAAGATGTTGACCTTGGGGGTGATCGAACCCTCAGACAGCCCCTGGCCCAGCCCCGTGGTACTGGTCCCGAAAGCAGCTGCCCCCGGTGTCGCCCCAGAACTCCGATTCTGTGTGGACTACCGGGGACTCAATGAAGTCACCCGAGCCGACGCTCACCCCATTCCCCGAGCAGACGAGCTCATTGACTGTCTCGGGTCTGCTCATTTCCTCAGCACATTCGATCTAACCTGCGGGTACTGGCAAATTGCACTCACAGAAGGAGCCAAGGAGCGGTCCGCCTTCTCCACCCCGGATGGGCACTATCGCTTTCGCGTGATGCCCTTCGGGATGAAAAATGCCCCGGCCACCTTCCAGTGACTGGTAAATAGAGTCCTGGCCGGGCTGGAAAAGTTCAGCGCCACATATCTAGACGACATCGCGGTTTTCAGTTCCGAATGGAGTGAGCACCTCCAGCACCTCCGGAGGGTGCTAACAGCCCTGCGCCAGGCAGGCCTCACAGTAAAAGCCAGCAAGTGTCAGATTGGGCAAGGTTCGGTGGTCTACCTAGGGCACCGGGTCGGAAGCAGGCAGGTCGCCCCTCTGCAGCCTAAGATCGACACCATCCTAGCCTGGGAACCACCCACTACCCAAACGGAGGTCCAAGCCTTTCTGGGCCTCACCGGCTACTACCGGAGATTCATCCGGGGGTACGGCAGCCTTGTCGGTCCCCTCACAGAACTCACGTCCAAGAAACAGCCCAAGAAAGTGCAGTGGACCTCTGCCTGCCAGGAGGCGTTCGATGCCCTGAAAGCGGCCATGTGTACTGCCCCCATGCTCCAGGCCCCTGACTACTCCAAGGAGTTTGTGGTACAAACTGATGCCTCCGAGCATGGCATTGGGGCAGTCCTGTTACAGGTGAATGACCAAGGCCTAGACCAGCCCGTAGCCTTCCTCAGCCGAAGGCTGTTACCAGGAGAACAGAAATGGAGCACCATTGAGCGCGAGGCGTTCGCCGTAGTCTGGGCCCTCAAGAAATTACGACCCTATCTGTTCGGCACCCATTTCAAAGTCCAAACCGACCATCGCCCCTTGCGATGGCTCATGCAGATGCGAGGGGAAAACCCCAAACTACTGCGGTGGTCAATCTCCCTCCAGGGGATGGAGTTCACCGTAGAGCATCGCCCTGGTACTGACCACGCCAACGCCGATGGCGTGGTCAGTACCAGGGCGATGCTCTCCGGCTTTCAGCTGGGGGGGACGCGTGTTAGACACGGCCTTGTGGCATGGCCATCCCTGACCCCTAGCCACACCCCCTGACCCGTGCGCCTCATTCAGCCCCCAAGTACACGGCCTAGCTGGTCCTTCCCGCCAGGACCCACACACACCCGACCCGGACTTCCCCGTCCGTGCCCTCCATCTTCCCAGCACCACAGGGCCCGCGTGCCCACTTCATGCACCTACGATGGCCGCCCGGCTCCAGCGCAACCCAGGCCTAGAGGCGCCGCCCCGGCTGGAGGACATCGCGCTCCCACGGAGTGAGAGAGGGAGGAGCAGTTTCCATCGCACCTCTGACCTCCCCTTGGGAGATGGGTTTCGATCGGCCCTCTGGCCTCCCTGAGGGCTGGCTCCACGCCTGCTGTGTGTCTGGGACTCCTCCCGACCCGGCCCTGAAAGGATCAAAGGATGACATGGCAAGAAACTCCAACAAGCGGCCCCCAGGTGCTAAGACCCCTGCCTCCACAGACTCCGGACATCAAAGAGGAGTTGACCTATAACAAGGGGTGCTCTGGGACTATCTGGCAGATTCGACTCTGGAACTACGAGAGCCCTGCTGACGTGGTCGCGGCTCCCTTGCAACCTTGGAACACCTGAGCCCTGCTGAGTGACTCGAGGCTCCCCTGAAGATCGTAAGACCTCCGACTTTGTGCTTGAGCCCTGCTGAGTGACTCGCCGCTCCCCTGAAGATCGTAAGACCTCCGACCTTGTGCTTGAGCCCTGCTGAGTGACTCGCGGCTCCCCTGAAGATCGTAAGACCTCCGACCTTGTGCTTGAGCCCTGCTGAGAGACTCGCGGCTCCCCTGAAGATCGTAAGATCTCCGACCTGGTGTTTGAGCCCTGCTGAGTGACTCGCGGCTCCTAAAGACTCCCTCGGTCCGGCTGGACCCCAATGACCACAGCGTATCCCCCAGCTCGAGGATTGTGAGCTGTGCGCCGTGTACGTCCCTGCATTGATCTGGATCCCCAAAGACTGTCCCGCTACCCCCTATCCCTACCGAGACTCTTTGAGCCCGTGCTCTATTTGTAAATATCCACCTTGTTGGTCGTAGAGATCCTACGAAGCTGATTAGATAAAGATCTGTTTCCAAGAACATACAGTGTGGTGTCTCTTTGTCGTGTGGTGCAGTGTGTACGATCCTAGACACGAGACTCTTCCCCTGAGGAGTCTCCCGCCAGTGCCCGGCTACGATACCCCGAGGGTGGGTCTCAGGGTGCGCAGGTACCCTCCCTGTCTCCTCTGAGGTCACCTTCTAACATTGGTGGCAAGCGGCGGGATTCGGGCCCATAATCTAGAGATCGTACCGTAAACGGCTGACGCACTACCGGCAAAGACGGCAGAAGAAAACGCCATGAGTCTCACAGAAACCGACGCGAGTACTGTGTTCCAGGCGGAACAACTAGAAGAGTACACGCATAAAGAACTGAAGCAATTCTGCAAAGAACTAAAAATCGCTACCACTGGTCTCAACACCAAAGAAGATATGCAGAAGGCACTGAAAGCTTGGGTGGAACCTGGAGCCCCCCGCCCAGAAGGAGCGGTGGAGCTCCACGACGAAGCTGGACTCTCCCAAAGAGAAAGCAGCAGCAACCAGGTACGAAGCTTCGTACCAGATGGGGGTCTATCCCCGGAAGAACTCGCAGACAGAGAGAGAAGTCGTAATCACGAACTCGAACTGGCCAAACTGAAAATTGAGGGCGAGTTAAAATTAGCTGAGAAGAAGCTAGCAGTGGAACAGATGCGAGTACAAGGCGAACTAGAAGAGAAGAAACCCCAACGGGAGCACGAAGGAAGAAGACTTCAACTGGAGCACGAACGCAGCTTGAAAGAAATCGAGCTCAAAGCAAGGAGCGAAGAAGCTCGACCCCCGGAGAACCGAGGGGCGCCCCCCCCGGCGGAACAGAAGGTCCACATCCCCAAAGATGTGGTCAAGGAATATTACAAAAACGATGACATCCAACAATGGTTCAAGGCCTACGAGGTCGCCATGACCTCCCACCGAGTCCTGCAGAAGGATTGGGGGGCCGGGTTGTGGGGGCGATTTTTGAGCGAGGGGAGAGACACCCTGCTCGACCTACCATCCTCCATGCAGACCTCCTACAGCCACATGAAGGAGGCCCTCCTCACAAGGTATGGCCTCACCCTGGAGATGTACCGCCAGCGGTTCCGGGACTGCACGAAGATCCCTGGCACCACGTGGGTGGAGTATGTGAACTTTTTCAGCCGTGCATTCGACGGGTGGATTAAGGGCAGCAAAGTACCCACCCTGGACGAACTAACCGACCTCATGTTATGGGAACACCTGGCCGCGAACTGCTTTGTGGAACTACGCTAGCATCTGCTCGACAGCAAGCTCACGGATCCGAGGAAGCTGGCTGTCGAGGCGGATCGCTGGACCAACACCCGGGTCTCCCGGGGCCCTGTAGGAGAATACCCCCGAGCCAGTCAGGGACCACCCCGCCAGAGAGGGGGGGGGGAACCAGGGAGGGCAGAAAGAATCCCAGTCCGGTCCTCCGAAAAACCAACCTCCGCACTTCCCGGCACCCCCACCAGCTGTATCCGGTCCACCTGTGAGACGGGGGCACCGGGTGACCATCACTTGTTTCCGTTGCCAGAAGCCCGGGCATTACGCCAATGACCCCGAATGCCCCATGGCCCTGCGCATCCCCACTACAGCCCCCCCAGCCAGCCAGATAGCCAATGTAGCCCTAGGGGAGGAGATTGAGGAGACCGTAGAGTGGGAACCCGCCGCCATGGCCTTGGTATCATTAGGAGACAGAGAAATGGTCCCTGGGAGCCTCCTGCCCTCCAACACGAAGAAATACGGGCAGCTAGTGACGATCAATGGCCAACAGGTAGAGGCCCTTCGTGACACCGGGGCGAGCATCACCGGTGTCCTCAGCCACTTAGTCCACGAAGACCAGATCCTCCCCAATATATTTTGCCCTGTAATTGCGGCTGACAACACTGAGAGCCTCTGTAAGGTAGCCCTGGTGCCTTTTGAATGGGGAGGAGTGGTCGGTAAATTGAAAGTAGCAGTAAGAACCTCCCAGCCGGTCGACTGTCTCCTGGGGAACGACCTGGAAAGTTCCCCCTGGAAGCAAGTCGAGCGCAAGACCCACCTAGGGATGATGGGTCTTCCCGAGTGGGTGTGCGCCACCACCCGATCTATGGCGGCCCGACTGCCCCCCCTTGGGGAAGTCGAGGACGCACCTGCCAACGAGGACAGGATTGTCCCAGTCGAGGTCCCCCACATCTCCCCACGAGGAGAATCTGTCGCCAGTGACAAACCCCTACCTTCCGACCCCGCACAGATCGCAGAGTTAGGCGATCTGCCCGAGTTGGCCCAGTGGCGCCACGAGGGGGGCCCCTCCCGAGAGGAGTTCTGCCAGGAGCAAGCTACCTGTCCTTCCCTGGTCGGACCCCGGCAGCAAGCAGAGGCCCAAGCCGCGGGCGACCAATCTGGAACACACCGGCTATATTGGGAAAATGACCTTTTGTACAGCGAGCAGAAGTCGGTGGAGCTAGGATCAGCCCGGTTGCTGGTGGTACCCCTACGCTTCCGAGACTTCCTCCTGGGCCTGGCCCACGATGTCCCCCTCGCAGGCCACTTGGGCCAAGACAAAACCTACAGTCGCCTAGTGACTCACTTTTACTGGCCTAAAATGAAAGCAGATGTAGAAACCCACTGCAAGTCCTGTCCCACGTGCCAGGCTAGTGGGAAAAGTGGAGGAAAGCGCAAGGCTCCCCTCCAACCCTTCCCTGTCATCAGTACCCCTTTTGAACGGGTCGGGATCGACATCGTGGGGCCCCTGGACCCCCCAACCTCACAAGGTCACCGCTTCATCCTCGTCCTAGTGGACCATGCCACCCGATACCCTGAGGCCATTCCCCTACGCACCATCACCGCCCCCGAGGTGGGCCGGGTGTTGATGGGGATCTTTTCCCGTGTGGGTTTTCCCCGCGAGGACGTGAGCGATCGCGGGACGAACTTTATCTCCAAATACATGACGTCCCTGTGGCAACAATGTGGAGTGTCCTATAAGTTCACCACCCCGTACCATCCCCAAGGAAATGGCCTAGTAGAGCGGTTTCACCGGACTCTGAAGGGGATGATCGCGGGCCTGGAAGAGCCCCTTCGGCGCAAGTGGGACGTCCTGCTCCCCTGCCTTTTGTTCGGCTACCGGGAAGTTCCCCAGAAATCCTTGGGGTTCAGCCCGTTTGAGTTACTCTACGGGCATCCCGTCCGGGGGCCCCTCAACCTGGTCAAGGAAGGGTGGGAGGCGGCGCCCCGAGGCCCCCCCCCCCCAGATGTGTTCCAATGAGTTCTGACCCTCCGAAACCAGACTAGGAAGTTTCGAGAACTGGCCGAGGCCAACCTGGAGGCGAGCTAGGAAGAAATGAGGCGCTGGTACGACCAGAATGCCACTCTGGTCGAGTTCCAGCCGGGCCAGCAGGTATGGGTCATGGCCCCAGTGAAACCTTGCGCCCTCCAGGATAAATGGACCGGGCCCTTCAAAGTCGTTGAGCGGAAGAGCCAAGTCACGTACTTGGTGGACGTCCAGTCACCTCGGGACCCCCTTCGGGTCCTTCACGTGAACCGCCTCAAGCCTCACTTCGTGCGGACAGAGCTGAGTCTACTGCTGGCCACCGATGACGGGGCCGAAGAGGAGTCAGATCCCCTCCCTGACCTCCTGTGTACCAAGGAGAAGGATGGCTCCGTGGAAGGAGTGAACCTCTCTCCATCCCTCACTTCCCAGCAACGCGAGGACTGCCGCCAGCTCTTAGGGCAGTTCCCCGACTTATTCTCTCTTGTCCCCCAAGTCACCGACTGGTGTGTCCATGACGTGGACACCGGAGAGCCTACCGAGTCCCTGATCGAGTCCGGTCCTGCATTCAGGCCGAGGTCGCGAAGATGTTGACCTTGGGGGTGATCGAACCCTCAGACAGCCCCTGGCCCAGCCCCGTGGTACTGGTCCCGAAAGCAGCTGCCCCCGGTGTCGCCCCAGAACTCCGATTCTGTGTGGACTACCGGGGACTCAATGAAGTCACCCGAGCCGACGCTCACCCCATTCCCCGAGCAGACGAGCTCATTGACTGTCTCGGGTCTGCTCATTACCTCAGCACATTCGATCTAACCTGCGGGTACTGGCAAATTGCACTCACAGAAGGAGCCAAGGAGCGGTCCGCCTTCTCCACCCCGGATGGGCACTATCGCTTTCGCGTGATGCCCTTCGGGATGAAAAATGCCCCGGCCACCTTCCAGTGACTGGTAAATAGAGTCCTGGCCGGGCTGGAAAAGTTCAGCGCCACATATCTAGACGACATCGCGGTTTTCAGTTCCGAATGGAGTGAGCACCTCCAGCACCTCCGGAGGGTGCTAACGGCCCTGCGCCAGGCATGCCTCACAGTAAAAGCCAGCAAGTGTCAGATTGGGCAAGGTTCGGTGGTCTACCTAGGGCACCGGGTCGGAAGCAGGCAGGTCGCCCCTCTGCAGCCTAAGATCGACGCCATCCTAGCCTGGGAACCACCCACTACCCAAACGGAGGTCCAAGCCTTTCTGGGCCTCACCGGCTACTACCGGAGATTCATCCGGGGGTACGGCAGCCTTGTCGGTCCCCTCACAGAACTCACGTCCAAGAAACAGCCCAAGAAAGTGCAGTGGACCTCTGCCTGCCAGGAGGCGTTCGATGCCCTGAAAGCGGCCATGTGTACTGCCCCCATGCTCCAGGCCCCCGACTACTCCAAGGAGTTTGTGGTACAAACTGATGCCTCCGAGCATGGCATTGGGGCAGTCCTGTTACAGGTGAATGACCAAGGCCTAGACCAGCCCGTAGCCTTCCTCAGCCGAAGGCTGTTACCAGGAGAACAGAAATGGAGCACCATTGAGCGCGAGGCGTTCGCCGTAGTCTGGGCCCTCAAGAAATTACGACCCTATCTGTTCGGCACCCATTTCAAAGTCCAAACCGACCATCGCCCCTTGCGATGGCTCATGCAGATGCGAGGGGAAAACCCCAAACTACTGCGGTGGTCAATCTCCCTCCAGGGGATGGAGTTCACCGTAGAGCATCGCCCTGGTACTGACCACGCCAACGCCGATGGCGTGGTCAGTACCAGGGCGATGCTCTCCGGCTTTCAGCTGGGGGGGACGCATGTTAGACACGGCCTTGTGGCATGGCCATCCCTGACCCCTAGCCACACCCCCTGACCCGTGCGCCTCATTCAGCCCCCAAGTACACGGCCTAGCTGGTCCTTCCCGCCAGGACCCACACACACCCGACCCGGACTTCCCCGTCCGTGCCCTCCATCTTCCCAGCACCACAGGGCCCGCGTGCCCACTTCATGCACCTACGATGGCCGCCCGGCTCCAGCGCAACCCAGGCCTAGAGGCGCCGCCCCGGCTGGAGGACATCGCGCTCCCACGGAGTGAGAGAGGGAGGAGCAGTTTCCATTGCACCTCTGACCTCCCCTTGGGAGATGGGTTTCGATCGGCCCTCCGGCCTCCCTGAGGGCTGGCTCCACGCCTGCTGTGTGTCTGGGACTCCTCCCGACCCGGCCCGGAAAGGATCAAAGGACGACATGGCAGGAAACTCCAACAAGCGACCCCCAGGTGCTAAGACCCCTGCCTCCACAGACTCCGGACATCAAAGAGGAGTTGACATATAACAAGGGGTGCTCTGGGACTATCTGGCAGATTCGACTCTGGAACGACGAGAGCCCTGCTGACGTGGTCGCGGCTCCCTTGCAACCTTGGAACACCTGAGCCCTGCTGAGTGACTCGCGGCTCCCCTGAAGATCGTAAGACCTCCGACCTTGTGCTTGAGCCCTGCTGAGTGACTCGCGGCTCCCCTGAAGATCGTAAGACCTCCGACCTTGTGCTTGAGCCCTGCTGAGTGACTTGCGGCTCCCCTGAAGATCGTAAGACCTCCAACCTTGTGCTTGAGCCCTGCTGAGTGACTCGCGGCTCCCCTGAAGACCGTAAGACCTCCGACCTTGTGTTTGAGCCCTGCTGAGTGACTCGCGGCTCATAAAGACTCCCTCGGTCCGGCTGGACCCCAATGACCACAGCGTATCCCCCAGCTCGAGGATTGTGAGCTGTGCACCGGGTACGTCCCTGCATTGATCCCGGTCCCCAAAGACTGTCCCGCTACCCCCTATCCCTACCAAGACTCTTTGAGCCAGTGCTCTATTTGTAAATATCCACCTTGTTGGTCATAAAGATCCTACGAATCTGATTAGATAAAGATCTGTTTCCAAGAACATACAGTGTGTTGTCTCTTTGTCGTGTGGTGCAGTGTGTACGATCCTAGACACGAGACTCTTCCCCTGAGGAGTCTCCCGCCAGTGCCCGGCTACGATACCCCGAGGGTAGGTCTCAGGGTGCACAGGTACCCTACCTCTCTCCTATGAGGTCGCCTTCTAACACCTTTAAACATGTACCATTAGTGAGCTAAGAGTTAAAGGCGGTAGTCATGCAAACCCTGCATGTGGCCCAGATTCTTATATAGCAAGAAGGCGTCTACAAAGCAAAGACAGCAGGCTGTGTACAACTGGTGCTCAGAACTCGCATCATTGAAAGTGCTTTATTAAGCTACAATAAAGAAAAAGGAGTTTTGCTGAAATATAATATTTGCCTAAGATCACACAGTTTAAGAGGTAAGCCGCGATTTATCCTGGTTTTCTGGTTTCACATCGTACAAATCAGCAACTAAATGGGCCTCTGTATTTTTCTTTACGTAAACGCTTTGCCTTCACCTCATTGTACATTTTCTGCAGTTTTGTACTCGATTGGATGGCGCGATTACGTGGGCATCAATTGCATTACACAAAGTAACATTCATTCACACGGGGAGATTAAGTGATTAGTTTAGAATCACAGGATGTTGACCCGACGCCGAGGTTCGAACGAACATGGCGATGATCTGTTGTAGTTCAGTGCGGAAGAGAAGCCCCGCCCACTCCCCTGCCCATACTTTTCATTGGCTTGAGTCTTTGTCCTTCGTAAATGCTGGCTTCTGATTCCTAAAAAGACTTGTTAGTTCCTCCTTTGTACGACCATGTTGTCCTTTCATCCAGCAATAATGTCTTTTTGAGACTATGTGTTGCAATCTGATGCCCTCTTGTGGCCATTAGTGGTGGCGCCATAACATAGCGGCCAACAGTTTCAAGGCACCCACAGGCCCCGGAGCAGCCAACAGGACATGTGACGGATTCTGTCCTGTCCTACCAGGGTCCTGAGACCTGCCTGGCATTTCACTGACTCTGCCCCACCCCGCCATCTGTCAGGGCCAAGAACACACAATCAGGGGTCGAGTGCAGGGCTCACATCGAGGGTACACATGGGAAGAGAGCGTCTACCCACTCTTTTCACAGGGTGGCCCTACAAAAATATGCTGAAGTCATCCTAGACACCGGGACACCTTCAGCAGCCCTGCTGCTTGTCGGCGTTTCTTCTGAGCAGCGGGGTGCAGGCGAGCAGAAGGGTGCAGGCGGGCAGCAGGGTGCAGGCAAGCAGCAGGATACAGGCAAGCATCAGGGTACAGGCGAGCAGCAGGGTGCAGGCGAACAGCAGGGTGCAGGCAAGAAGCGGGGTGCAGGCGAGCAGCAGAGTGCAGGCAAGCAGCAGGGTGTAGGCAAGCAGCAGGGTGCAGGCGAGCAGCGGGGTGCAGGCGGGCAGCGGGGTGCAGGCGAGCAGCAGAGTGCAGACAAGCAGCAGGGTGCAGGCGAGCAGCAGGGTGCAGGCGGGCAGCAGGGTGCAGGCGAGCAGCAGGGTGCAGGCGAGCAGCAGGGTGCAGGCGGGAAGGGGGCTTATGGGATTCCAGACGGACCCAAAACAAAGGCCGAAGTTAAGGGGACGTCAGTCCTCCTTTTGTCAAAGTATCCTGGCTGGGAGCTATTGAGGAACCTCACACCCTGATGCAAATGCCAGGGAGGGGAAACTAAGGTTCACAGCTTGTCACTTCACAGGTACTTCAGAGAGGCAGCTTTTGACTTTTGACGTTGTTCAGTTCCTGTATATGGGAGATATGCATGCACTGTAAGCATGTCAGATGTGTTGATCTGTCTCAGTATTTACATAAAAAGCTATTTAAAATCACTATTTTTATCAAAACATTTTATAGCCCTGTAGCGCCACCCACCCAATGCGGGGTGTCACAGCGCTTTATATCACACATACACATTATACATTGAAAATAAATCAAATGTGTGTAAATCAATGTACAGGATGTGTTACATGAGACAGTGAGGTTTACAAGGTTCAGGAGCCCCATATCATTCAGAACTCAATGTGCTATATGAGAAAGATTACACTTCATGAACTGCAGGTAACAAAAGGATCTCTGTCTTAAAACCAGTATCCCACTTATTCATTTACATAAAATGAAAATCTGTCATCAGCGTGTTACATGATGTGCTTTTCAGGAGATGCAGGGACCCTCTTCGCTACTTCGATCCAGAACTGGGACTAGACAAAACACAGACCTCGCCAGCAAACATGTTGACCTCCAGAGTTAACTTACAATTATTTTTATTTCCTTAGATTTTGTTGGCACCAAAAGATCTCTGCAGCTCATACTCTAACCCCATTAGATATTTTAAAATGTAGACATTACAACCAATTAAGCAGAACAGATTTGCTGCCACATTTTACCTTGTTGCCACTTTCTTTGGGGGCAAGGTTAAAAAAAATGCATAACTTGACGCCCAGGTTTTGCGTCGGGGTTGCAGCACGTTTTTGGCACAACTCTGACACAAAATCTCATTTGTTAAATATTGGAATCTACTCAAATGTACTCATGATAGACCTGCTAAACATATGTGTGCAGTCTTAAGATCTGATGTCACTACTTGTGAATGAATGAATGAATGAAATGGGATTTATAAAGCGCGTTGGCTACCCGGAGGCCTCCCAGCGCTGCAGACAAGAACAAACGGAGGGCAACAGCAAGGACGAGCTAGAACAACCAGGTTTTTAACAGCTTGTGGAATGAAAGAAAGTTAGATTCATTCCGCAGAAAGAAAGGGAGAGTATTCCAACCAATAGCACCGTTATATGCGAAAGACCGGCCCCCACATCTAGACCTCCTTTTTCTGGGAAGACCAGCAAGGAGGGATGCAGACGACCGGAGGTCTCTTTCCGGGCGGTAGGGGGTGATCAGAGGCCGAAGAATAGGAGGACTACTCTTCCAGAAGATTTTATGGACTATACACATAGCTTTGAACTGGATCCTTTCCCTGATAGGCAGCCAATGCAAAGTTTTAAGAGCTTGTTTGGCAGACTGCCAGCGGGGGATTTGAAGCAGTCTACGAGCAGCTGAGTTCTGAATAACTTGAAGCTTGTCAATAGTGTACTGCGGGGCTCCTAGATATAACGCGTTCCCGTAGTCCAGACGGGAAAGGATCAAAGCTTGCACCATGATCCTTCTAGCATTAAAAGGAAGAAGGGGCAGAATCTTAGAGAGCATCCTTAGGATCCCAAAACACACTGCTGAAAGTTTCGCTGCTTGATGACTAAAGGTAAGGGTGTGGTCAATCCAGATGCCTAGGCTCTTAATTTGCTCCTTAGGAACTGGGGCAGGGCCGAGGCAGTCCGGCCAAAGAAGTGAGGGGTTAAAAACAGGAGAATTGCCCAGGAGCATCAGCTCTGTTTTGTCCCCATTCAGCTTCAGGCACGAGAGTTCCATCCATTTAAAGACCTCCTCTAAGCAGGTGCTAAGAGAGCCAGGAGGTCTTTTACCATGGTTTAGTGCCACCACAAGTTGGGTGTCATCAGCATAGGTAACAATTTTTATGCCAAACGGTTGGACAATATCTGCCAGAGGTTGCAAATATACATTGACGAGCGTGGGGCTTAGGGGAGAGCCCTGAGGGACTCCATAATTGAGGCAAAACTCCTCGGAGAGCACATTACCCTCAAAGACTCTGAACGTGCGGCCACTGAGAAAAGACTGGAGCCATTGTATTGCCATACCTGAGACTCCCAAATTCTTGAGTCTGAGGAGCAGGGTGGCGTGGTTAACAGTGTCGAAGGCGGCACTAAGATCCAGAAGGATGATGGCCGCCGTGCCACCCTGGTCCATGATCATTTTAGTTTCTTCTGTTACTGCAAGAAGAGCAGTTTCTGTACCCAGTTGGGGACGAAACCCCGTCTGAGAAGGGTGTAACAAGTTATGGGTTTCCAAGAAGGTGACCAGAGTGTTATTTACATGTTTCTCTAGAATCTTGCTCACCCAAAGGAGAAGGGAGATGGGGCGGTAGTTGGCAAAATTGTCCTGGTCCAGGTTAGGTTTTTTTAAGAGAGCTTTGACTATGGCGCATTTCCATGCTGCCGGGACTGTTCCTAAGGAAATGGAGGAATTCACCATATCCAAAATAAGCGGCCGGAGAGTGTCAACAACTAATGTAAGGACCTGAGGAGGAGCAGGATCCATCGGGGAACCTGATTTTATATGTTCCATGATTGAATGCAGCAAGGTGAAATCGAGGAGAGGAATTTGAGCTAGTGAGAGCAAGGGTCCTACAGGCGGCCCAGCAGAAGTAGTGATGAGAGTAGTGGGCTGGGAAGGCAGGAAGGTCTGATAGATAGTCTGAATTTTCTCGTGAAAGAAGTTTGCCACGGTATTACAATGCATCAAAGGATCCTGAGGCCTGGGTTGATTATGGGGTAGTGTAGACAAGGTTCTGGCAATTTTAAAAATTTCTTTAGGCGTATTAGCAGCGGATTCAATTTTCTATTCATAGAAAATAGTTTGAGTGTTTTTAATTTCCAGTTTGTAGCATCTAATGGACTCCCTATATTCAATTTTATTAATGTTGGAATAGTCCATCCTCCACTTCCTTTCCAGCCGTCTGCAACGTTGTTTAAGTTCTCTCAATTTTTGAGTGAACCACGGTGCAGTTTTTATCCTGTTAATTATATATAAAGATTTTTTAGGGAGAATAGTATCTAAAGTGCATTGTATCCAGGAATTAAATCTCAAGTTAGCATCTTCTAGGTTCAGGTTTTCATCCAGGGGTGGCCTGCTAGTTTCCAGGACAGATTCCCACTGATCTACAGGAAGTTTAGACCAGTTTCGCTCACATACAAAAATCGCATTGGAAGGGCGGGCTGAGTTGGGGATTACCCAGTTGATCGGAACTAAGAAGTGGTCAGTCCAGGGAAGGGGTGTGGGCAGTCTGCTGGACAGTTCCCTACAATTACTAAAAACAGGGTCAAGAAGATGACCTTTAGCGTGAGTAGGGCTTGATACCTTCTCCGTGAGCTTAAGGGCTGATAGACTATCCATTAACTCTATAGTTGTTTTATCAGATAGACAGTCTAAATGTATGTTAAAGTCACCTAATATGGTGAAATTAGCAGGACCCAGGGCTAATTCTGCTACTGCAGATGGAAGCGCATCAAGGAATTGCCTAGCGTTCCCAGGAGGACGGTACAATAGAATACCGGAGAAGGTGCTGGTAGGAGAGATCACTAAGGAGAATGTCAGGCTCTCACAGTTTGCCAGCGGGTCTGCAGTGATGCGGCAAGAAAATATATTTTTATAAATGATAGCTATACCCCCTCCTTTACCAGTTTTCCTATCAACCCGATTTATAGAATAGTCAGGGGAGATGGTTTGTACAAGCACTGGATCTGAGTCATCTTGGAGCCAGGTTTCGGTTAAAAAAAGAATATCAGGTTTAATGTCATCAAGAAACAGAGCCAGTTCCGTAGAGTGTTTGGGAAGGGATCTACATTTTAGCACGGGGAGGGAGCCATGGCACTCTACCGGCTTACCGAGGGATGAAAAGGCAAAGCTACAACAAGGACACTGTCTGGTTTTATGTAATACATTCAGAGTATGATAGCAAGCTTCAGGAGTGGCTGTGCGAAGTGCATAGAGAGAGTGTGAGCTGTAGACAATCGGGTCAGCCCCAGGAAAATCAAGGGTAACGGCCCTAGGGCTCAATCGGGTGCGGACGGGCGCAGACGGGCTTGCCTTTGGTGCGACTTCGGCGCGCCACCGGAGCGCCCTCTGAGCGCGTCCGCTGCGCGAAGACCAGAGCATCCGGTTCTATGGTGGGGGAAGCGCGAAGGCTAGAGCGCTAACCCCCGAAACCGGAAATTGCCTGTTCTCCCTCCACACAATCGGGACGACACTCGTGGTGGACCGGGGAGAGGCAGGAGCGAGTAGGGAGTGCAGGTAAGTATAGGTGACACAAAATAAGGCAGTAGTGCAAATTTACAGATAAAAATAAAGGTAGCAGCAAGTAGAATATTAAAAGAAGGAAAGAACAATTCTCAATTTGGTAATCCAATTTTAAAATACACAGTTTTAAAAAACACAGTCTGATAAGCGGAGTGAAAGAAGCGTTTTACAAGCAGAGCGTGGGGTGATCGAGCACCAATGCTAGTGACTCGGTTTGCGCGCGTCCCAATGAATTGATGTCAATTCCTGGGAGCTAGTGGGCTGTGATGCCCCGTGCTATGTCACGTGCCGTGATGTCACACACCACAATGTCACTTGCGTACTACCTAACTTGGTTAGTCTACCTACTTCTTTTTTTAGGAGTTGTGGCTTAGTCTAGTGAACCCCTGCTTTAGTGGATAAAGCGGTGGTTGCCACTGTATCCGATGGTCTTATAAGGTGGGTACATTTTAAACATCGGTTGGGTCATTGCAGCTTCTTTTGGTTACATGAACAGCAAAAACTCATAACGAACCCTCGGAGGGAAAGCACGCAGTGCCGGGCAGTGGGGCGGAGGCCTGCTGAGCAGAGACAGCACTGGGACCAGGGCACGATCCACCAACGGGGACATTTGGGAGCATGGGGAGACCCTGGCCCTCATCCCCCTATAACACCTCCTCTCCTACAGAGACACTGAATTTGCAGTGGGACCCTCCCCTTGCCAGGACGTCCATTACAGCCCAGTGGGAATGACCAGATGGGGTGGGGACCTCCTGAGATGAAGACTACATCCGATTTATATTGTTGAATGGTTGATTGATGGGGTCAGAGCATATGCATGTATAGTCCACTCATGTGGGTAATGCAAAGACTGATCATATGGGCCAACCCTCTCACTCCTTTACCGCTACAAAGACCCATGCCTGGCACAAGAAAGTGCGATGCAGCAACACAGAGAATCATTAAACTGAGGATTGATTCTCTTGGGACGCCTCACTCATCCGGAGAACCTTCCTTGTCATTGATAGAGGGCTGCTCGTGCCTCCCTTGATGCAAAGGGGAGACGAAGACCTGGTGGTATGAGGTCCTGGGGGTCCAGGAAGAATGGGGATGATGGACACACTTGTAGTAGGGTTGTCTAGTGGCAGACTGCCAAGGCCTCAGGCGGGTGAGGATGCCCTCCCCATGCATTCTCCTGGAAAGTAATTCACGCTACGGACAACATGGTCAGGGACAGGTCGGCCCAGTCCTCCGGCCAGGGCGGCCTAAAGAAATCTGCCAACACAAATCCACCCCAGCCCGGTGCCCAGATGAGAACACGTCATGGAGGAACAGTAGATTTAACAGATGGGAATTCTGAGAACTTACACTCTACTGACTAGATCTTACAAGTTGTACAAACCTTGGAGGAATCGCTGGAGACCAAGATTGGAGAGGTCCGGTCGGAGGTCTCCATACTCCACCAGGATCTCGGACGGACAGTGGAAAGGATCAAGTGAATCCATATTGATGGAAACGGAAGTTTCACTCAAAGATATGAAGCAAATGATATCCAGGCTGACTGAAGGGACCAAATCTTTGGAGCTAAGAACCGAGGACACAGAGTGCCGTGCATGGCGGAATACTCTTCGCTTCCTCGGCTTTCCCGAGGACACTGAGTGCCGTGCATGGCGGAATACTCTTCGCTTCCTCGGCTTCCCCGAGGACACTGATGCTGGAAACCTCAACCTACTCCAGGTTCTATAGACAGGATCTGACTCTATGCGCTATAGACCGGCTCTGACTCTGGTCTCTATAGACAGGCTCTGTCTCTAGTCTCTATAGACAAGCTCTTACTCTAGGCTCTATGGACAAGTTCTACCTCTAGGCTCTATAAACAGGTTGTCTATAGAGCCGAGAGGCAGAGCCTGTCAATAGAGCCCAGAGTCAGAGCCTGTCTACAGAGCCTAGAGTCAGGCTTTGACTCTAGGCTCTAAAGAGAGACCCTGTTTATAGAGATCAAAGTTAGAGCCTGTCTATAGAGCCTAGAGTCAGAGGCTATCTATAGTGCTTAGAGTCAGGGCCTGTCTATAGAGCCTAGAGTCAGAGGCTATCTATAGCGCTTAGAGTCAGAGCCTGTCTATAGAGCCTAGAGTCAGAGGCTATCTATAGCGCTTAGAGTCAGGGCCTGTCTATAGAGCCTAGAGTCAGAGGCTATCTATAGCGCTTAGAGTCAGAGCCTGTCTATAGAGCCCAGAGTCTGAGCATTACATTGGAATAGATAAGTCTACAGCAGTCCTCAAGAACCCCTCTAGTGACACCATTCTTCTGGATACACCCAAAGTTAAGGTGGCCGGATAGACTGAGACAGTCTTTGCCATTCATGCTACCGGGCCATCTGCAGATTTCTGCTGAATGCCCATCTCTTCTGACTCTTACAGCTTCGTCACGCTTGGAAGCCCAGGTAGGCTTAAAGCGCTATATAACTTGGTGATGCTCACCACACCACTCTTGAAGTGGTTGAATTAAAGATTGGCTCTCACTAGGCACAGCTTGTTCTACAACAAGTGGGTGTCACAATCTGTGCTGCCAAGGCTCACGACGACAACATCCAAAAGCCGTTTGTGTTTTTTCAGACTGAGAAAAATCCAAAGAGTGTCAGGCTCCCTGCTGAGTCAGAGACAGAGGTGCGTCATCTTTAATGTGGGAAAAAGTGGCGTACTGGTGGAGCAAGGGGCTTGTAAATAAAGCCCACACAGTTCTGCTCCCAAGCAATGAGTCAGGCTATGTTTTTCACACAGTCTCTCTTGGTGCCCTGAATCACCGCCCTCCACCTCACGCCGCTTCTGAGATGCTGTCATTCTCTTCTCTCTTCTCATTTCTTACCTTCTCACGAGCTCATGAGTTCTCTTCACACCTGAGTAATCTCTCCCACTGATCCGATATAATGCCCTGTCTGGTGGCTCAGTGGACTAATGCGTCCACTGTAGGGGGCTTTTTTTGACCTCATGGTCGCAGGTTCAAATCCTAGTGGGGCCACTTTGCCTTTCATCCTTCAGCAGAGGCGGCTGGTGCGTAGAGGGTGGAAGAGCGGCGCCCCACAAGCACCAGTACTGACAGAAAGAGAAGCTGCTCTTTGAAGTTAACACACATTAGTGACTAAATTGTTGCTTTGTTTGTTTTTATATCTGTGTCCTCCTGTGCTGCTTAAAGGCAAATTGCGCATGTCAGCAGTAGAGGGGAAGGGGTATTTGCAGGGTTACATCTCTGAAATGTGCATGCGTGAGGGGCGCTTTTTATTTCAGCCTTCTCACACATTTATAACTCTATAGACATACAGCGCATGCTCAAAACAGTGCCGCATGTCTAAACATAGGAGAGTGCTCGGGCGCTGATGCCTTTTTCGCAACATCGCCCCAGGCCCAATAAGAAGTCAGAATAAAGCTGAAGGAAAAATTGACAGACACCCAGCTATATTCTGAGTTCTGATAGGAAAGCAGCACTCGTAGGCTCCTGACTGGAAACGAAACTTGTTTCAACGTGTACTGCGTGTAGGAGAGTAGGATCTGCTTCTTATAGTTACACCCACTTTTTGCTGATGTCTCGCTGTTTTTCGACTTAGTCTGGCTGGGATCCTGCTATTCAGGACCCCAGCCTATCTGCTTTCTCCCTTAAATTGATTACAAGTACTTTAAGTACACTCCAGATTGGATTCTGGGGTACCCTTATAAGTCCCCAGTATATGGTATACTATGTACCCAGGGCATAGATACCCTAGAGGCCTACCAGGGGCTGCAGTATGTATTATGCCACCACTGGGAAGCACTCCAAAATTACAACGAGGGACTGCTACTGCAGCCTGGGTAAGGTGGTGCATGCACCCCTTACTGAGATATAGGTTCACTATATCACTCCATATCACTGCACATATAAACCTATCAGTCACCACTATGGCAGGCCTTACCAATCCTGAAGGCAGAGTTCTGGGTTTTATGTGAGAGGGTGCCCCTGCATGAGCAGATCCCCTCTGCAGCCTTTGGAACCTTCATTCCTGGGTTGTTTGTGATGCAGCCAAACCATATACTCTAAAGTGTATTATAACCAAACGGTAAATGCTAACTTTGGGATGGCTGCATGGAAACATGTTGTGTTTGGTGTCAAACACCTTGGAATCATACCCCCACACCAGTAACTGGTGTGGGAGTATGATCCCACCCTTCTAGAGGGAGAGACATGACAGCACTGGTATACCCAGTACCAGCTATCAGAGCCCTGGCCTCACAAAATGGATGCTGTTAGCCACAGACACGAGTCTGCCCTCCTGCTGCTGGATGAAACTCCGGCAGGGGAGGCCTGGACAATAGGTTTTCTGTCACAGGGAGGTGTCACCACCTCCCAGACAGGCTTTAGTGTATTGGGGCTGGGTGGGTGCACTCCAAGAGTGCTTTGAAGTCAGCACTGGGGGCGCATTTGGTGTCCCTGTGCATAGTTCAGCTCAAACCGGTTGCAGGGGCTACCAGCACCTGCACCGGCATGAAAATGGACAAAGGAAATGGGTGTAGCCACCCCTCTTTCCTGACCCTCCCATATGTGGGTCCCTAGAGTTTGTCCCACCCCTTCCTTGGGTATAACCCCTGGCAACAGGACTTTAGATTACACCTGGACGAAACTCTGATACAGAATCCTGGAACTTCGACAATCTACATTGAACTAGATGACTGAAGAATCCAGAGTTACTCCCCTGCAAGCCAGGCACCAAAGACGCATCAGACCGGTTTGCATCTCCGAACCACCTGCTGGACTCCAAAGAATTTTGCAACACAGGAGGTGGGTTTCTGTGGTCTTAGAGGTTGATCAGTGCCCACAGCAAGTCTGAGGCCCGTATCCCTCGTGACGACCATGCAACCTGAACCCCTGGACACCGCGTCTCTTTGCAAAAGCTTCAGCTATGACTCTTGCAGCTGAGCTTTCGGTTACTTGTAGCCCTGACCATGAGCAGCATTTGCACCAAAGATTGCCCGCCTACACTTCACAAGTGTTCCGTGAGCTGTCCCTTTGTGTTTTCTCTTGAGGTCTCTTCGCGATCCCTGGTCTGTCGACTGGTGGTACCCTGTGAAGGTAAATTTAACTTTAATTGGGCTTACCTGGTTGCTCCAGATGTGCTCTGACTCTCCATTGCTTGGGGAGTTCCCAGGACCTTTCTGGTCCACACCGAAGCATCTTTTGTCTTCCTGCGTGGGTTGCTGTTGCCAAGGCTTGTTGGGTCCAATCTGGGCACCAACACTGCAGCACTCGACATCCTTTATGGGACAGCTCGAATCCAGCTCCTGGTTGTTGTCGATGCCTCCTGGTCCTCGTGGCTGCAGAGTCAAGCTTCCCCTTTTTGCACCTGAAACACCCGACATCGGTGGGCATCCGTCTATCGTGCCCCTGGTCACTGGCAAGTGACCCAGACTCTGTCCCCTCTGCTTTCAGGTTCTTCTGATGTTCGATCCAGGCTTGGATCACACCGGACACTTTTCTTCTTCCCGGCAGCAGAACTTTGCAGCAGATTGCCATTGAAATCAACGACGATTCCCAACACCATTTGACACCTATGCACCCGGCTTCCCTGGGCGAGGTAACTCGAGTACTCCGGTGCTCCTGTGGGTTCTGGCCCTAGAACCCCCTAAGTCTAAAGGGGTTTGCTCAAAGTCCTCTCCTAAGTATCCTTAACTTCTAAAATTCAAACTGTGACTTTACCATGGAATAGTAGGGGGCTCGCGCCTGTGTTCTCACACTGCACGCGTACCCCGTGAGTCTCCTTTGTCACTACCTTGGGTGGTTCCTTGGGGTCCCAGCAATTCTGCGTGTTCCAGGCACTGTGTCTAGTCAAGTTGTGGTTCTTATACCACTTTCTTAATATATGGTTTGGTCCGCCCCTAGGGCCCATTGTATATTTTGCTATTTACTGTCGTTTTAGAACTGTATTATTGTGTATCTTGGACTCTAATCTCATAAAGAGATTAGTAGTGAGTGTTTAGAAATAAATACATATATTTTATATATACCTTGTGTGGATCTCCTTTCATTTAGTAATTCAAGAGGTTATAATCTGGTAAACCAAGCTGCTTTACACTCCTTCAAGACTTAGCCTGAAGGCTGCTCTCCATAGCTACCACTAGGATAGCTTTCAATAAAGGTTGTCTTTAAACCTATCATCAATAAGGGTTGATTGGACTGGTGCAAGGTGCCCACTATAACTAGTGGACAGCATGTGCCAGGCCAACTTCTCACACTGCGCTTTCTACGTGTGATGCAGAGACAAGGAAAGTGAACGTTTTAAATTATTTGTGATGAAGGAATGGCTGGAAACAATGTGGGTGTTTGTCATCGGAAACAGGTTCCATAGGCATGGGTTTGTCACCCCATGTTGATTGCTGAGTGACAGAGGAGCTCCGGAAAGGGAAGAATGGCTAGATACTTGGCAGGAGCTCTCCCTGGTGTACATATGTCTTCTGTGTCACATTCTGAGTTTTCTATCCCTGGTGTGAGGGAGCCCGTTGTTGACATGGTGTGGGTATTCTGGAAATGATTGTAATTCTGGCTAATATTTGCTTTACAGTGGCCTCTGCACAATGCTACATGTCTTTTACTTAACGAGCATATTCTTGATATGACTGTCCGTGTGACCGCGGTGGTGAAACCTCTGTCATACGACAGCCATGGATTTTTTTAATGAAGATGATCAATAGGTATAAACCGACTCTGTCATTTATGACAGCAGTACATGCGAGTACTTGGTAACAATGACACGCTGCTGTTTAGGGATCATATATATATGTTACGGCTCGTGTTTGCGAGATCAGAAAGATATGGAGGTTTATTGATGTTTCTGTTTGCCTGACGCCAGAGGGCACTTTCTGTGATGGCTGTAATTTTATGACTTGTGGGAAGTAATTTATTTTACCTTTAGTGATAAAGCGTTCTATGATATTACCACTACTGTTGTATAAGGCCCGAGCATGTACACCTTCTATGATCTGTTTAATCTTGTATGCTCGGTCTGATTTGAAAATGACACTGCAGCATGAGCCTGTATTTTATAACTCTGGTCTTCGACCTGTGATTGTATTACTTTAAATTGTGCTGCAAAATATTACTAACTTGCTACCATGTTTGTAATGTGCCATCGGGCCCTCTTTTTTCATAATACTTGTGTTGGCCTACACCACAAGAACTCCTGTAGTGAGCTAGTCTCGCTGATCTTGCTTGCTTGCTCAATTATGTACAAGATAGTCATTTTCGCCCTACCACTTTCAAAGTTCACCAGCCGCCACTGTCCTGCATAGGATGATAAAACGAGAGCTATTGAGTTGGGTAACAATAAACATCTGTTATTCAGTGCCAAGATGCCCTTCGGGCTAATGTGCACTTTACAAATACACGTCATGTTATGCTACCTCCTTCCCTCTTGCACTCACTCATGTCACGGAACCATATTTAACACAATCTGGTTAACAGACATCCTCGCCGCAACACCTTAGATTTTTGGTACCAAACGCGTTCTATAATTTATGACTGCCTACCACAGCGCTCTCTTGCACGGCATCTTCGATCATCTTAAGAGCTGGATTGCTTCCTTAACTACTCCTTTCATCATGTTTCTCTTGGGATGATACAGAGCCATCATCTGGTGTCGCCCTCCCTCTCTAAAGTCCCACCATCTCCTCGGATACAAAGCAGGTCCACTGTCTGATTCTAATTCCACTGGTAACCCCCTGGTGCAGAAACATTCTGCAGAAACTCCACGACAGGAGAAGTGCGAATTCTCCCCGCCCATCACTTCCTGTAATTTCAAGAAGTAATCCTCGATTACTAATCCAACTGTCTGCCCCTCTGGTGAAATCTGGTAAATATTCCTGAGACAAATGTGTGCCAAACACCTTCCAGCAGCTCTACCTGTGACCAGGGCACCATGCCTGCTCTCCCAGATGGAACAGTAGCTGATAAGTGTATTTTGTGCAGAGGAAAGACCCAAAAACACCACTGTTTAAAGCATGATAAAGAAGCTTGGAACCGAGTTGGTTGTGGGGAGGTGGGGAGCAGCGGCCTGTGGGCCTGGGTGTGCCCAACACATCAGGAAACCTACCGACCCCGGACATTTCTGAAGACAAGATACCTGGAGGAGTCTGGGAGGTCTCGCGTGCGTAGATTGAACGGTTTGTCCACACACAGACTACCCTGCAAAGTCAAACATTGGCAAGAAACAGAATCTACTCATATTTCTGAGACAAAAAGTTCTAGAGTTTATGGGTAAAATCAATGCCCTCACTGGTCAGCACTCCCACACAAAACAGTGCACGTGCGGCGTGTGGCTGGGCCCATCATAACCCGATCTGTTCCCGCGTGAAGTCAATATAACGTCAATGTGTCTTCACATTTTTGGCACGTGGCTTTCCTATTCAAAGGACCCGCGGACACAGGTGGGGTGCGGGATTTCCCGGGAGGTGTGTGGAAATATTGGGGGGCAGGACTTACCATTTCACTCGAGTTTCGGTGTTTTCTGTCACAGCAGATTTAAAAATTGCGATTTTTACCGAAACTCTGACATTTGTAGGGGATTCTGGGTAATAAAACGAGTTGGGATTCATGCGCGCCACATCACCCTCGATTCCTGTCTATCAAGTTTTCAGACATTTCGGGGGCTGATAAGTTCTCCTGGGTGCTGACAGACCCCGGGTCTAAATACAGAAATTTCCCCGCAGCAAAATGTTCTCTGATGTCTAATATGTGATCTCCCGCGCAAACCCATGAAACCCAGACGACTAACTCAGGGGAACACGGATTCGGGTCAAACCCCGGCAGAGATGCGTTCCTGTGTGAGGGAGCCTGAAGGAAGCAAGCATGGTTTGCAATAAATGCTGAAAATGTGACGAATATCGGATTCGGCATGCTGTTCAGGCTAGCCAATCAGGGCGAGGATGGGCTCATACCCAAAGACAGAAAACCTAAGATGGGCAGATGTTGAAAGTATATGGTTGTGGTAGGTTTCCATACAGCCCAGGGGCGAGACTTACAACCAAAAAACAGGTGTGGTAAATGGCATTTTACTTTCATTTTCTTTCACAATTTCCGAAATGCACTCCGCCCAGTTTATCACCTCTAGGTGCCCCGAACCCGTAGAAAACCCATCCAAGCCTGGTACCCCCACTCTCGAGAGAGCCCCGGGAACAATGCTGGGGTTCAAGTCTCGGCAAGCATATCTCCCTGCCCAGGAGAGACTCAGGGGAATGACCATGCTGTGGAACAAACATGCTAACAATCCGACGAATGCCATCTTCAGTATGGTCCATGAGCTAGCCAATCAGGAAAGAGAGGCCTGCCATGCACCAATGAAATCCGTAGGGCACATAGAATGAGAACACTTATTGTTTCCATACAAACCTGAGTTTGTCTGTCATCAAATGACCAGTAGACACTGATTCTGACACAAAGGAGTGCCCGACACTAATGTTACGCAATTGATTTGGTGAGGCAATATTGAGAGAAGGTGGCCTGATATATGCTGTCCACTAGTTCTAGTGGGCACCCTGTATCAGTACAAACAACCCCTTATGGTGATAGGTTAAAGACAACCTTTATTGAAAGCTATCCTAGTGGTAGCTATGGAGAGCAGCCTTCAGGCTAAGTCTTGAAGGAATGTAATTGTAAAGCAGCTTGTGTTACCAGTCTATAATCTCTTGAATGATCAAATGAAAGGACAACCACACCAGGTATATATTTAAAATATATGTATTTTGGTTAACACACACCCCTCTAGTCTCTTTATGAGACTGGAGTTCGAAGTACTTTGTTTACAAGATAGCAATCATCAGTAATAGCACAAATACACGTTTGGACCCTAGGGGCGTACCAAACCATATACCAAAAAAGTGGTATAAGAACCACTAATGGAATAGACACTAGGCCTAGAGCCTGTAGAATCACTGGGACCCTAAGGAACCACCCAAGGTAGTGACACAGGGGACCCACGGGAACTATATGCAGTGTGTAAACACAACCGCGGGTTCCCGTTATCGTCTAAGGGCAATGTCACGGTTGGAATTTTAAAGATTAGGGACACTTCTAATCGAGTCAGGACCAAACCCTTTTGGACTTAAGAAGTTCTAGGGCTAGCACCCACGATGGCACCGGAGTACTTGAGTTACCTCACCCAGGGAAGCCGGGTGCATAGGTGTCTTTTCGTGTCAGGTCGCGTCGTCGATTGCAAAGAACTGCTGCTGCCGTGAAGAGGAGAAGTGTCCGGAGAGATCCAAGCCTGGATCTAGGATGTAAGGAACCTGAAAGCAGAGGGGACAGAGTCTGGGTCACTTGCCAGTGACCTAGAGCAGGATGGACCAATGCCCACAGATATCGGGTGCTTCAGGTGAGTTGACGGGTGTCTTGACTCTTCAGCCACGAGGTCCAGGAGGTGTCGACGAAGTCCACGAGCCGGATTCGAGCTGTTCCACAAAGTCTGTCGAGTGCTGCGGTGTCGGTGACCAGAATGGACCCAACAAGCCTTGGCAACGGCAAGTCACTGGAATTTAGAGAAAGGACTGCGGTGCAGACCAGCAAGGTCTGAGGGACTCACCCAGCGAGGGTAAATCGGGGCATGTCTGGAGCAACGAGGTAAGCCCAATCAGAAAAGGAGTCGCCTTCGTGGGGACCTGCTAGCCAACGGGCTAGTGATCACAAAGGAGCCTCAAGCGGTCACACTTGAAGCTGGCCCATGGGTCACTCGTGGAGTGGAGGCCAACAATCTTCAGTGCAAAAGGTGCTCAAGGCTGGGCTACTCAGAGCCCAAAGCACAACTTTGAGGAGGACCAGGAAGATAGTGTTGCTGCAAAAGTTCACGGTGTCTAGGGGTCACAGTTCCACATCACCCACGATAGCCAACGGCCTCAGCTTTGCTGGGGACTCAGAGTATCCTTGGGGAAGTCTAGAAATCCACCTCTAGGGATGCAAAGACTTTGGCGTCCAGCGGGAGCTTCAGTGATGCAGACCAGTCCGTTGCTTCTTTGGTGCCTGCCAAGCAGGGGAGTCACTCCTTGACCCCAAGGGAGATTTCTTCAGTCTTCTAGTCAGGATAGAACGTCGAAGGTCCAGGATGTACATTGCAGAGTTTCGTCCAGGGTAATCTAAAGTCCCAGGGACTGGATTCCTATAGTTATAGTAAGTTTAGGGGATGGACTAACTCTAAGGCCCCACCTATGGGTGGGCCAGGAAAGAGGGGTGGTTACACCCATTTCCTTTGTCCAGTTTTGCGCCAGAGCAGGGGCAGGTAGCCCCTGCAACCGGGTTTGAACTGGGCTATGCACAGGGACAGCAAACGTGCCCCCAGTGCAGGACTTCAAAGCACCAGAGAGTGCTCCAGGCCAGCCCCAATACACATCAGCCTGTCTGGGGAGGTGGTCACACCTCCCCTCGACAGGAAACCTATTGTCTAGGCCTCCCCTGCCGGAGTTTCGGTCAGCAGCAGGAGGCCAGACCCGTGTCTGTGGCAGAGGCATCCATTTTGTGATGCCAGGGCTCAGGAGAGTCCTACCGGGTTTAGCCAGTGTGAACATGTCTCTCCATCTAGAAGGATGGAATGCTACCCCAGCCGTCAGAACTGGCGGGGGGGGTAGTATTCCAAAGAGTTTGACACCAAACACGACATTTTTTGATGCAGCCATTCCCAAAGTTAGCATTTACCGCGAGGTTATAATGCACTTAAGAGTATATGGTATGGCTGTATCACAGAACAGCCATAAGGAAGTATTTCCGAAAGCTGCAGAGGGGCTCAGCTCATGCTTGGGCACACTTCAGGATTGTCAAGGTCTGCCATAGGAGTGGCTTATAGGTTTATATGTGTCTGTATAGGGTAGTGATATAGGTAGCCTATACCACAATCACACGCTTACCCAGGCTGCAGTAGCAGACCTGTGGTGCCATTTTGGAGTGCTTCCCAGGGGTGGCATAATACATGCTTCAATGAGATACTGACAGAAGGTGTCACAAATACCTCGCTAAAATGTGACAGAAACATTGTTTGCACGGGTGCACAAAAAGACCAAAAAGGTACATATGTTTAAACAATCTAATGTGTATTCTTCTAAAAAAAAACTTTGACACAGAAGTGAGAAAACACCCTGACAATGAAAAGGTTCATTAATGCCACGATCCATGCGTCAGTGTATCTTCCCCTGAAATGCTGACAGCAGTACTGTCTCCCAGAATACGGGTTCTCGTTTTGTACCGGCTGTACCAAGACAATCACAGGCATTTCCAGCTTCTTGCTGTGATGAACCAATCTAAGGCAATCTCCACAGATCCAGCAGTTCACAATGTATAAACAAGCATTGGTATAACCAATAGGTCTCACATTTGGGACCTTATAAGTGTTTAGCCATGCAGCAGTTTATCCTGGGCCGTTCAATTGTAGCTTAATTTCTGAATATGTGTAAGGTTATATCAAGCCGAAGTTGGAATGTGTGCAAGCTCATGGCATTGGGAGCAGTGTCGGGTAACTTGCAGTGCTGTAGGGGCCGCCAAAGGAAACTTGGGAGTAGTGGCGGGTAGCTTGCAGTGGTGTAGGGGCAGCTGAGGGAAGCTTGCAGAAGTGAGGAACGTGTGGAAGCGTGCGGCATTGGGAGTAGTGGCGGGTAGCTTACAGTGGTGTAGGGGCAGCTGAGGGAAGCTTGCAGAAGTGAGGAACGTGTGGAAGCGTGCGGCATTGGGAGTAGTGTTGGGTAGCTTGCAGTGGTGTAGGGGCAGCTGAGGGAAGCTTGCAAAAGTGAGGAACGTGTGGAAGCGTGCAGCATTGGGAGTAGTGGCGGGTAGCTTACAGTGGTGTAGGGGCAGCTGAGGGAAGCTTGCAGAAGTGAGGAACGTGTGGAAGCGTGCGGCATTGGGAGCAGTGTCGGGTAGCTTGCAGTCGTGTTGGGGCAGCTGAGGGAAGCTTGCAGATGCAGAAGTGAGGAACGTGTGGAAGCGTGCGGCATTGGGAGTAGTGTCGGGTAGCTTGCAGTAGTGTGGGGGCAGCTGAGGGCAGCTTGCAGAAGTGAGTCTCCATAAGCAAAAATACAAAATCATTCCCCAAACAACAAACATTTGCAATGCAATAGGTCTCGCATTTATGCGAGTTTGAGCTATTGACATTACAAATAACAATGCCTTTTATTTTCGTTTTAAAAACATAAATAAAAAGCATTGTCATTTACAATGCCATTAGCTTAAACTCTGGTAACTGCGAGACCTATTGCATTGCACATGCTTGTTTTGCAAGGGCATTAAATGGAGGTGGACGGGGAGACAATTCCGTAATTCATGAATTTGTGGCTAAGGTAAGCATTCCACATTGATATGGGCCTGCCATAAAGATTTGTGACGTTCCACAGGGCGGTGTGAGACTGGCCTGGCTTGCTTTGAAGTTGGATCACTAACACAGGAAAAAAGTGCTTCTAACCCGAACACTAAAAATAACTGTAAACAAGCAAAGGGCACTTGAATAGTTTTTTTAAAATGGCACAACAAACACAAGTATTTGTTTACCTTGCAGTTCGCTCCCACGCTTGACTTCCAAAAGGGGCTGTCCCCCGGTAGAGACTGGGCACGGCTCTTCTTGTTACTGATTGTAACCTTTGCTCTGGTTTATGAAGAGTTAAACAGTCGGCATCTTGTGAACCTTCCATGAGTGCAAGTGGTCACTGTGGGTAGACTGTCCGTGACCACAACAGTGCAGCGCTGGTGAGACATAGCAACAGGGATTGGGGCGGGTAGGCAATAAAATACAGGTTAAAGCTGAGGGAGCGAGCGTTCTCATATGTGAGGATCAACTGTTCCAAATAAAAAAACAAGCAGCGGGAAGTGGAGAGCTCTCGTGTGAGAGTGACATGGGGAGAGCACTAGTAATGCGCACAAGGGGCGTCCAGTGCTCTCTTGTGAGAGGTACATGGAGAGTGCACTAGTAATGCGCACAAGGGGCGTCCAGCGCTCTCTTGTGAAAGGTACATGGAGACTGCACTAGTAATGCGCACATGGGGCGTCCAGTGCTCTCTTGTGAGAGGTACATGGCGAGTGCACTAGTAATGCGCACATGGGGCGTCCAGTGCTCTCTTGTAAGAGGTACATGGCGAGTGCACTAGTAATGCGCACATGGGGCGTCCAGCGCTCTCTTCTGAGAGGTACATGGAGAGTGCACTAGTAATGCGCACAAGGGGCGTCCAGCGCTCTCTTGTAAGAGGTACATGGAGAGTGCACTAGTAATGCGCACAAGGGGCGGGCAGCGCTCTCTTGTGAGAGGTACATGGCGAGTGCACTAGTAATGCGCATAAGGGGCGTCCAGCGCTCTCTTGTGAGAGGTACATGGCGAGTGCACTAGTAATGCGCACAAGGGGCGTCCAGCGCTCTCTTGTGAGAGGTACATGGCGAGTGCACTAGTAATGCGCACAAGGGGCGTCCAGCGCTCTCTTGTAAGAGGTACATGGGGAGTGCACTAGTAATGCGCATAAGGGGCGTCCAGCGCTCTCTTGTAAGAGGTACATGGGGAGTGCACTAGTATTGTGCACAAGGGGCGTCCAGCGCTCTCTTGTGAGAGGTACATCAAGGAATGCACTATTAATGTGCTCTCGTGACAAGCACATCTCTGGAGGGGAAACATCAAGAATGACAGCGGCGGTCGGAGTGGATTGGTGAAGCACAGCTGTGGATGGGTGGAGGTACTCCTGTGGGGAACACAGCTGGAGTGGGCGGTGGTTGTGATACGCACTGCTGGATGTGGGTGGAGGTACTCCCGACTCCAATGAGCAGTACATCAGAGGATGGAGGTGGGCGAGAAACACGCTGGGATTGATGGAGGCATAGCGGGTGAGAGGTGGTGATGCTCCAGCAAGGATTGCCTAAGTGGAGCCATCCGCTACCTACACAAACCACTTCATGCGCTGTGATGCCATAACTATGGCATTAAGCGCTAAACAAATGGCAATAACTAACTCTAGAAAGCAGAAAAAGGAGGGGGCTCCAGTATGAAGCCAAGCTGCATTACTCCGAGATGTATTTGTAACCTCTGGGGTCAGTGGGAAAGACAGCACTATAGCCCAGCAGAAGCTCTGTCCTGTAGGTCTGGTGGCAGAGCAACAACCCCAAGTACTGGCACCGACGAGAGAACACGGTTGGGACGGGTAGAGTAGAGAGGGTAGTGTACTGTTAGGGTGGGTGGGCTAGGAGCCAGGTGTCCAGAGGGAGGAAACAGGCTCTGTTTGAATGCAGCGGCAGAGCCCTGGGTGCGAAGGAAGGTAAGAGGCTGGAACAGCAAAGCCGAGTGGGTGGAGGGAGTAAGTGGTTCAAACTATGGGCGCAAAGCCTAGCACGTGCATGTGTGTGTGTGGTGGGGGTTAAGGGTTTAGGACTGCAGACTACAGAGTCGATTATGGACAGTGGATAAGGGGGTTCAGGTTTACAGGCATCAGAGTCGGGTATGCACAGACCTACAGTGCAAGGCTACAGAGTGCCGAGCCAGGTGTGCATAGGCAGGGGAGGGTTTAAGGCTACAGTGTGCGGAGCCAAAAGTGCACAGGGAGGGAATCAAAGGCTATAGACTGCGGAGCAGAGAGAGCACAAGCAGGGGAGGAGTCAAGGAAGAGTGTGGAGCCGGGAATGCACAAGCGGGAGAGGGGCTTAAACTATAGACTGCGGATCCGGGTTTGCACAGGGCGGTAAGAGGGTAGAACTAAGGGTGGCCTAGGTCTTTGGCACTCCAGCGACTCATCCCTGGAGCGGTGAATTCGTCCTGCACTGGGTCGCCCGCCATCTCGAACTCGCAGCCTACAGTCAGCAGGGTCTGTGGAAGAGCACCATCGCCCCATGACCACAACAACTTCAAACCCGGCTCCTCCCGATGACATCTTCACACGGGACCGAGGGCATCTGCTTTTTTTTTAGTTAAAGCAGGATGGGGGTTTAGTGTGGCAAGCAGCGACAAGTGGAATGCTTTCCATTCACAAGCTGGTAAATGGAAGAAGCTGAAGTAAGCGCGCCGTGCCTGCACACCATACACGTGCACATCTCCTGTCCGGGCACGTGCACATCTCTTGACCCCCTTCGGAAGAAAAATCGACAACAATAGATCTCGCCAAGCGTGCAGTGCATGCGCTGCATCGCTAGGCGAGACCTAAGAAAGAAAAACACAGATTCCGGTTGGAGTTTGCGGCACAGTCACCCTTGTGTTCCTATGATTAAGTGTTTTCCTCCTCTCGCGTTTCCAAGACAGAGGTGGGCACAAAGGACTTGCCTTCTCCCACCAGGGAGAACGATTGTCACCTCGCTGAGATTAGACCACTTGCAAGCAAGCCTCTGCTACTGCTATTGGGCTCCGGAAGCACATGAAAGAGAACATGTACCAGGGGCCTGTTATGTTAAACAAGGAAGCAAAAGAGATGTTTTCGCTCCATTGCTGATGTGTGAGACAAGCAGCGAGGGGACGGGTGGGAGGGGCAGCTGTGAGCAGCGACGGGCGCCGAAGCTGAACAAATGCCACCACATAAGCGCGGTGCACGGTGTCCATGAATCGGGTGCCGCACTAAGTGGGAAGTGCTCCAAAAAGCATAAGTGTGTGCAATTTAAAAGAACATCGCACGAAGCGCGTGAGTGCCACAACAAACATCTGAGGGCAGCGCTTGATTACACTGAAGCGCAGTGACCGGGAATCCGGTGCCGCACTAAGTGGGACGTGCTAAGTGTCAATGTAAAAATAAAAGTTCCCAAGACGTTTGTAGAGAGAGCTCAGGGGGAAAAACATGCTTATATTGGAAACTTATGGTGTGGTCTGATCAAGGTGTAGGGAATATTTTTATTAAAATTCCTCAGTGGCCCTAAATTTGCTTTCTGCCACTGACCACACAGTAAATGCAGCTGCACTTTGTAGTTTCAAGTTAGCTCACCAGGGTCCCTTTAATGGATATGGTGCACTGGCCCCACTCTAGACTCCAGCACACTTCTGAATGTGGAAAGAGTGCATTAGTAAACGGTGGGAGCGGTGCATTAGTAAACGGTGGGAACAGTGCATTGGTAAAAGGTGGGAACAGTGCATTAGTAAACGGTGGGAACAGTGCATTGGTAAAAGGTGGGAACAGTGCATTAGTAAAAGGTGGGAACAGTGCATTGGTAAAAGGTGGGAACAGTGCATTGGTAAAAGGTGGGAACAGTGCATTGGTAAAAGGTGGGAACAGTGCATTGGTAAAAGGTGGGAACAGTGCATTAGTAAAAGGTGGGAACAGTGCATTGGTAAAAGGTGGGAACGGTGCATTCGTGAATGGTGGGAACAATGAATTAGTAAAATTAGGGAATGGTGCATTACTAAAAGGAGGGAACAGTGCATTGGTAAAAGGTGGGAAAGATACATTAGTAAAAGGTGGGAACAGTGCATTAGTAAAAGTAGGGAATGGTGCATTACTAAAAGGAGGGAACAGTGCATTGGTAAAAGGTGGGAAAGGTACATTAGTAAAACGAGGGAACAGTGCATTTTAAAAGGTGGGAACAGTGCATTAGTTAAAGGTGAGAAAGGTGCATTAGTAAAAGGTAGGAACTAAGCATTAGTAAAAGGTGAGAAAGGTGCATTTAAAAAAGGTGGGAACAGTGCATTAGTAAAAGGTAGGAACTGAGAATTAGTAAAAGGTGAGAAAGGTGCATTAGTAAAAGGTGGGAACAGTGCATTAGTAAAAGGTAGGAACTGAGAATTAGTAAAAGGTGAGAAAGGTGCATTTAAAAAAGGTGGGAACCGTGCATTAGTAAAAGGTAGGAACTGAGAATTAGTAAAAGGTGAGAAAGGTGCATTAGTAAAAGGTGGGAACAGTGCATTAGTAAAAGGTGAACCAGAAGTTTTAAGCAGGTGTCTGACTTTCATTGTGTAGAAGGCAACCCGACCTGCGTGTGAAAGGTGACAGAGCTCCCCTTGCAGCAGGAGGCAGTGAGTGACAGCTGTAGCAGGATGTAGTGAGTGACTGCTGAGGAATATGCAGTAAGTGACTGCCTAAAGAAGAAGCAGTGAGTGACTGCGGCGGGAGAATGCAGTGAGCGACTCCTGCAGGAATATGCAGTAAGTGGCTGTCCGCAGGAGAATGCAGTGAACGACTGATGCAGCAGGATGCAGTGAGCAACTGCTGTGGGAGGATGCAGTGAGTGACTGCTGCAGGAAGATGCAGTGAGCGACTGCTGCAGGAGGATGCAGTGAGCAACTGCTGCGGGAGGATGCAGTGAGCGACTGCTGCGGGAGGATGCAGTGAGTGACTGCTGCAGAAAGATGCAGTGAGTGACTGTTGCAGGAAGATGCAGTGAGTGACTGCTGCAGTGCATTAGGTAAAGGAGGGAACAGTGCATTAGTGAAAGGTGGGAACAGTGCATTACTGAAAGGTGGGAACAGTGCATTAGTAAAAGGTAGAAATGGTGCATTAATAAAAGGTGGGAACAGTGCATTAGTAAAAGGTGAACCAGCTGGTTGAAGCAGGCATCTGACTTTCATTGTGCAGGAGGCAACTCAGCCTGTGTGTGAAAGGGGACAGAGTGACTGCTGCAGAATGTGGTGAGTGACTGTTGCGGCAGGATGTGGTTAGTGACTGCTGTAGCAGAATGCGGTAAGTGACTGCTGCAGCAGGATGCAGTGAGTGACTGCTGTAGAAGGATACCGTGAGTGGCTGCTGCAGAAAGATGTGGTGAGTGACTGTTGTAGCACTATGCAGTGAGTGATTGCTGTAGCAGGATGCAGTGAGTGACTTCTGCAGCAGGATGCAGCGAGTGACTGCTGCAGGATGCAGGGAGTGACTGGTGCAGGAGGATACAATGAGTGACTGCGGCAGAAGGATGCAGTGAGCAACTACTGCATGAAGTTGCAGTGAGCAACTGCTGCAGGAAGATGCAGTGAGGGACTGCTGCAGGAAGATGCAGTGAGTGACTGCTGCAGGAAGAAGCAGTGAGTGACTGCTGTGGGAGGATGCAATAAGCAAATGCTGCAGCGGGATGCTGTGAGTGACTGTAGCAGCAGCATGTGGTGAGTGACTGCTGTTGCAAGAAGCAGTGAGTGACTGCTATAGGAGGTTACAGTGAATTACTGCTGCAGAACAATGCAGTGAGTGACTGATGCAGGAGGAAGCAGTGAATGACTGCTGCAGTAGGATGCAGTGAGTGACTGCTGCAGGAGGATGCAGAGAGTGACTGCTGCAGCATGATGCAGTGAGTGACTGCTGCAGCATGATGCAGTGAGTGACTGCTGCAGCAGAATGCAGTGAGTGACTCCTGCAGCAGGATGCAGTGAGTGACTGCTGCAGGAGGATGCAGTGAGTGAATGCTGCAGCAGGATGCAGTGAGTGACTGCGATAGAAGGATGCAGTGAGTGACTGCTGCAGCAGGATGCAGTGAGTGACTCCTGCAGCAGGATGCAGTGAGTGACTGTTGCAGCAGGATGCAGTGAATGACTGCTGCAGCAGGATGCAGAGAGTGACTGCTGCAGCAGGATGCAGTGAGTGACTGCACCCTACTGTAGAAGAATGCTTGGGGTTTCTTGGAACCCTCCTGTTGCCCTTCCGAAGGGTGCCCTCTAGGGAGTACCTCTTTGTGGCTCGCAGTGATCACGCCTACAGACGCACTCTTTGCCGGGGTCTGTACCATGGCACTGCCGCAAAGGATTCTCTCATTGGTATGGAGCCACGCCCCGACAAGTCAAGATACACCCCTTTAATAACACCCCCACACACATCTGCACCAGCACAAACTGTAATACAGAAGAGTCTTTGCAAACATCTGCAGCCCCCGGTGGGGGTGGTAGGGGGTGGAGTTGGTGCACACGCCTGTTGCACTGTCGGACACTTTTTATTTTGCCCCTGGTCTTCTGTACACAAGGATAGATTCATTTTAAGACAGGAGTCCCTTGACCTCGTCTTCCTTAAGGGTTCATCAAAGGGCGGCGGCCCTGAGCAGAGCCTTGCAGCCCTAGAATCTGGAACATGTTCTCATCTGCTCTTGGCCTCTGTGGCATTCACTTCATTGAATATAAAGTGAATTGGGCAGAGGCTCGTGCTGCCCCCACGTGGAGGAATGCCCTCCAGGAGTTCAGCCACACTCCCACAGTGGACCGGACAAGGAATCGCCTTGAGTGAGACACAGATTCTAAATGAACATGGAAAGCAGAGGCCTAGTGAGAACATTTTGATGAGGAAATGGACCTCAAAAACCTAACCTCAGCATGAGTGTCCTGCCTCATTTCCTGTCTAAAATATTTACAGCTTTTCAACCATGTGGCCACGCGCTGCCAGTGACAGCTTCAAGGCTCAACAGTTTCTTTCGGTCATCTCCATGCAATGCACATACATGCAGAGGCGCAACTAGAGCCAAATTTTGGGGGGGGCTGAGCAAAAATTTCGGGGGGGGATGAATCTTGTAAGCCATAGGCAGAGTGGAGCTGCAGGGGCTCTCAGAAGGGGTGAAACAACAGCGAGGCCTCATTAACATGCGAATGGTCTTTTAAAGACCTGTGAAGTCCTCGGGTGCGGCTGTGTGTGTACCCGGGAAGCTGTCTCAGCCCGGGCTGCCACACACGACGGGGGGGGGGGGCTGAAGCCCTGTGAGTCCAATGGGTGTTGCGCGCCTGCATACATGACACATGCGTGCCACTCCACCACGTGAAACGCCTGCTCTAAAGCAGAAGTAGGTGGATCCATTCTTACATGAGGTTCTTTGGTGCACAGCACAGCAATGAGTAGCCAATCCCCGGACTCCTTACAGGCCTGACAACACCATAGTGGACACACCTCTAGGCACCACCACCTCAGCAGCAACGCCAGCTGCCATCATAGCAGCAACAGCTACAAGCACAGCAGTGCCTACAAGTATAACCACAGCAGGCGGCACAGCATCACCCATAGCTACCACCATCACCAGCCAAAATAGCTTCACCCACAGGAGGATCATAGCAGCTACAAGGGGAGCCACAGCAGTAACCACAGCAGTGCCTACAAGTGTAACCACAGCAGGCGGCACAGCATCACCCATAGCTACCACCATCACCAGCCAAAATAGCTTCACCTACAGGAGGATCATAGCAGCTACAAGGGGAGCCACAGCACCAACCACAGCAGTGCCTACAAGTGTAACCACAGCAGGCGGCACAGCATAACCCATAGCTACCCCCATCACCAGCCAAAATAGCTTCACCTACAGGAGGATCATAGCAGCTACAAGGGGAGCCACAGCACCAACCACAGCAGTGCCTACAAGTGTAACCACAGCAGGAGGCACAGCAGAAACTGCAGCAGCAGCAACTACCACCACCAAAGGGACAAAGGTAGAAAACGCTGTCACAACTGCCACCACCACAGCCGCAAGTACAGCTTCCACAGTAAAGTAGTGACAGTAGGTGCAAACGTTTCAGGGAGATCACTAGCAGCTGTAGTGACAGCAGGGAGCACAGCTGCCGCCAAGGAGAGGACCAGACCAGTGGCCATAGGTGTTTCAACAGCAGCAAACACAACATCAACCAAAGCTGCCATCACAGCAGCAACAACAGATTCCATTACAGCCTCCAACATAGTAGGAAGCACAGCCACAAAGCTAGTTGCAAGCACGGCAGGGATCCCAGCAGTAAGGCATGCTTCAGCCACAGCTGTACCGCAGCAGGCGCCGCAGTGGTGGCAACAGCGGCTACCGAAACATTCACAGCAGCACCACCCTCAGCTGTAACTTTGCCAAAGACAACATCCACGGTGACAGCAGTGCCACAAACCTGACAACAGCCTTCACCACAGCAGCATCCACATCTGCTACCACAGCAGGAATGACATCAGCAACAACTGTCAGAGAGGAGATGTCCACAGCTGACGCGTCACTCCTGTAGTATTCTCAGCAGGGACCCAGGGTTACCCGGCTGCCTCCATGGCAGGGAGAGCGACAGCATGTGTCAGCACGGTGGGGTCAGCTGCACCGACCACAACTGTAACCACAGCAGGGACAAGAGTAACGACTCCATCAGCCACAGCAGCAACTACCCAGCAGCAGGGACAAGAGTAACAACTCCATCTGCCACAGCAGCAACTGCCCCAGCAGCAGGGACAAGAGTAACAACTGCATCTGCCACAGCAGCAGCAACAACTGCCCCAACAGCAGAGACAGTAACAACGATAGCAGCTGCCAGCAAGGCAGGGACAACAGCAGCAACCGCAGCAGTAACCGCTCGGAAGGACAGCTAGTTGTGCGTGGATGGATGAATGCATTTAAGCCGCTGCTACCCTGCCGCATTCCAGTTCCTTTGCTCACGGTACCTCTCCAGACATCGAACAACCGTACGCGAATCAGCCGCGGCCGCGGTCCAGGAGGCGTATGTGCAGAACCACTGGAATTACGCAACTGTACGGCCACAGCGATTTTCACATAATTATAGATTTGTCGCATTTCCCACATAATCCATCATCTGCTGCATAATCTGCAGATTTTAACAAAAAAAGTTGTTTCTAGTTAAACGCTTCAAAAGTTACAAAAAATTCGACAACACGTGTTTCCGCACAGAGGAAGGCCCTTTGCAAAGCTGAACTGGCCACCTTTCTGCTGCGTATTGCTATATTTGGATGTTAAACTGATACCAATGAGATGCAAACAGTCCAGAGAGTGTTACCAAGTTTAAAAATGACAAAATAATGAAGTTATACTATTACAAATTAGTGCCGCATAATTTGTTTTTCTTTGCTGCTTAATTTACTCAACCCTGCCACATAATTTGACCCTCTCCTGCCGCATGATTCCAGTGGCCCTGGGTATGTTGTTCTGCAGCACTGGCTCACCAAAACAGATTGCGGGCATGTGTGAGCCAACAGGTAGGGCTGGGAGCAGACAAACTGGGGGCAGAGCAGGAGGCAGAAGGGTGTTATACAAGTAACAATAACACACAGACACACTCGCTGTTCTTGGCACCGCCCTGCCCTCTCTTCGCTTCACATTTTCCTCCTTTATCTTTCGATTACTCTTTCTATCACGATTGTCTGGTTACCCAAATGGTCTCCTTGTCCATCCATGGTCACAATTCCATTAAAATCACACGCCCTACGTCACTTACATCCTTGAACCAGCTTTGAATCCCAGGGCACAATCCCTAAGCCTGGGTAAAAGGCCCCTGACATTGTGTTTATTTCCAGCAGCATGTGAGTGAAGGGCGCACGTGGACCTACCTGGGGCCAGGGGGCCCAGCTCTGTTCTACTCTCTTGTCTGCATTCTGCACTTGGGGTAACGTGCTTTACACGAGGAGCTTGGACTCAAACTTCCAGACTGCACCGCGGCCCTGGGTGAAAAGCCAGGACTGCATGATGGGGCTACACGAGGCAGGGGCACCATGAGGCAGGGGCAACACGAGGCCAGGGCCACAAGTGCACAGTGGCCAAAATGCAAGGGGTCGCGATGGACGAGGTCACTGTTTGCGAGTGCTTAGTATGTCATTTCTATAAGTTGAATGAAGAGGGTTCATTCGTGGGGGGGTGGAAGGCCATCCTTCCAATGCAGGTGATTAAATGTCTCCGCTGAGTCACAGCTTCAAGTGTCCGAGGTCCATCTGAGTTGCTCATTCCAGAGCTGTAGCATTCTGGGATTTGTGACTTTACTGAGAAGTGACTCCAGCCCACTCCATTATCAGTCAACCAATCAGGTGTCTTGTAAAGCGCGACTACTCACCGATAAGGGTCTCAAGACTCAGGGGCGGGGACTGCTGGTCCGTCGAAGGCGCTGTGGTTCAGTCGAAGAGCCAGGTCTTGAGGTCTTTCCTGAATTGCGGCAGTGACGGTGATTGCCTGAGGTGGAGAGGTAGGGTGTGCCAGGTCTTGAGGTCCTTCCTGAATTGCGGCAGTAACGGTGATTGCCTGAGGTGGAGAGGTAGGGTGTTCCAGGATTTTGCTGCGAGGTAGGAAAAGGATCTTCCTACGGCTGTGGTCTTGCAGATACGTGGGACGGTGACCAGGGCCAGGTGGGTGGAGCAGAGGTCTCTGGTGGGTGTGTGAAATGAGAGGCAGTGGCTGAGGTACGCAGGTCCCGCATCATGTAGGGCTTTGCAGACTTGTGTGAGGAGCTTGAAGGTGATTCTTTTGTTGACTGGGAGTCAGTGGAGGTCTCTCAGGTGTCCAGTAATGTGACCAGGGCCAGGTGGGCGGAGCAGAGGTCTCTGGTGGGTGTGTAGAATGAGAGGCAGTGGTTGAGGTACGCAGGTCCCACATCATGTAGGGCTTTGCAGACTTGTGTGAGGAGCTTGAAGGTGATTCTTTTGTTGACTGGGAGCCATTGGAGGTCTCTCAGGTGTCCGGTAATGTGGCTGTGGTGGGAGATGTTGAGGATGAGTCTGGCGGAAGCGTTCTGAATGTTCTGCAGTTCTTTAAGGAGTTTCTGGTTAATGCTGGCGTAGAGTGCATTGCCGTAGTCAATTCTGCCGTTGATGAGTGCGTGGGTGACCGTCCTTCTGGACTCAGTCAGGATCCACTAGAAGATCTTTCGAGCAGGTGTAGCGTGTGGAAGCAGGAGGATGAGACAGCGTGGATCTGGTGGTTCATGGTGAGCGAGGAGTCCAGGATGATGGTGAGGTTTCGTGCGTGGTCTGTTGGTGTGGGAGGGTTCCGAGTGCTGTCTGTTAAGGAGTCACCCCAGGCAGAAGGGGAGGAGCCCATGAGGAGGACTTAAGTCTTCTCTGAGTCATTCAGTCTTGTGAATAGGGTGCGGTGAGAGATGGTATCGAAGGCGGCCGAGAGGTCCAGGAGGATGAGGGCTACAGTTTCACCTCAGTCGAGGATGGTGTGGATGTCATCTGTGGCAGTGAGGAGGGCGGTCTTGTGCTGTGGTTGCTTCGGAAGCCAGATTGGGAGAGGTCCAGGATATGGTTCGGTTCAATGAGCTCGGAAGGTTGGGTGTTGATGGCCTTCTCGATGACCTTGGCTGGGAAAGGCAGCACAGAGATGGGCCAACAGGAGCCGGTAATGATAGTGTGGAACACACAGTGACAACAGAAGCCCAACAGAATGCGGACAAGTGTCGGGAGAGAAAGGACGACTGTGATCGATGCCCCTGCAAACCTCCTGGAAGCTAGCGCTGCAGTATACAAGCGCTCTCCATTCATCGCCGGCTTTTGCATCATGTGCACCATTTTGGTTTGAAAGTAGTGACCTGCCCTTGTGCCGCCCCTCACATCAAACGCAGAGACAATAATACCTAGTCTGGAGAGTACAAAGTGAATGACACAGAGTAGCACCTAGACTCTAAGAACACAAAGTAGTGCCAAGACCCTAAGGCCAGCCAGTAGCGCCCACCATAAATCACTGCCAACAGTGTCCATTCATACTTACCCTAAGATCACACCAGGTGTCAGTGCATGAGCACACGCGAGTCGGAGGATCATAGTGTGTGTCTGGACGCGTCCGCCCCGCCTGGGAGAGGCTGACCTCACTCACCTGAGAAAACTTACTCAGCACCAAGAACCCGACTATTCATCGACCTCTCAGCCGTGTCTACTGTCTGCACCTCAGCTCTCCCTGCACATGAACCTTTCACCTCCCACATGAAGGAGAGGCGCCTGGAAGGCGTTAAAGCGCCTACTCAAAGCGCCTACTCACCCTGATATCACCAACTCCTCACCAGACCGCGAGCCTGATTCTACGTCTGGTAGTTAAGATACACGTACAACAACACAATACCAGACCAACGCAACGCCACACAAAAATAACAAACAACTCAAGGAAATGCAGCAAAATAGAGCGCAGAAACACAACATGAAAACACATCAACAAAACCAAAAACAAAAGAACAGCACTACAAAGATCAAAACACACCAGCACAGCAAACAACATCTCAGCATCATGCCACAACAAAACACAATTCCAGTACATCAAACCCGCCAACCTGAAGAACAAGCATTGGAAATGCAATAGGTCTCGCATTTGTTGGAGCTGGAGCTATTGGTATTGTAAATGGCAATGTTTTGTACTTTGAAAAAGGTCTTATGTTTGTTGGAGCTATTCACATTGTAAATGGCAATGTTTTTTATTTATCCTTAGGGTTTTATATAGCACGAACTTAACAGCCTCAGTTGTGAATTTCGATTCATCAAAGTTTTGTGAGCCCTGAAATTTGCACAAGTAAAGTGCTAACAGTATAAATATGGGCACTGTTTAATAAACGAAGCCACTACAATACAAGAGCAAAGGTGACCGAGTGACTGCTTCTGGGTTGACGGAGTTGCTTACACTCACTGGCCGTTAACCTCTTCTGTGCCCGTGACGAGATAGTCTCGTCATGGAGCACGGTCGCGCTGTGCCCATGACTAGACTATCTCGTCATGAAACCCGCCCACTAAGGAAACGCCCGGCACAGGAGGGGGAAAGGGCGTGGCACCGAAGGGGTTAAAGCTAGCTAGCCCGCTACTATGAGTTTATCAAACTTAATGCTATGTTTTCTTATGGTATGTTATGCTATGCAATGCTATGTTTTGTTATGCTATGCTATGTTTTGTGTATGCTATGCTATGTTTTGTTTTGTTATGCTATGCTATGTTTTGTTATGCTATGCTCTGTTTTGTTTTGTTATGCTATGCTATGTTTTGTTGTGTTTTGCTATGCTATGTTTTGTTTTGTTATGCTATGCTATGTTTTGTTATGCTATGCTTTGTTTTGTGTATGCTATGCTATGTTTTGTTTTGTTATGCTATGCTATGTTTTGTGTATGCTATGCTATGTTTGGTTTTGTTATGCTATGCTATGTTTTGTTATGCTATGCTATGTTTTGTTTTGTTATGCTTTGCTATGTTTTGTTATGCTATGCTTTGTTTTGTTGTGTGTTGCTATGCTATGTTTTGTTATGTTATGCTATGATATGTTTTGTTATGCTATGTTTTCTTGTGTTTTGTTATGCTATGCTATGCTTTGTTATGCTATGTTTGTTTTGTTATGCTATGCTATATTTTGTTTAGTTATGCTATGTTTTGTTGTGTTTTGTTATGTTATGCTATGTTTTGTTATGCTATGCTACGTTGTGTTTTGTTATGCTATGCTATGTTTTGTTGTGTTTTGTTATGCTATACTATGTTTTGTTATGCTATGTTTTGTTTTGTTATGCTATGCTATGTTTTGTGTTTTGTCATGTTATGCTACGTTTTGTTATGCTATGCTATGTTTTGCTATGCTATGCTTTGTTTTGTTTTGTTATGCTCTGCTATGTTTTGTTGTGTTTTGCTATGCTATGTTTTGTTATGTTATGCTATGATGTTTTGTTTTGTTGTGTTTGGTTATGCTATGCTATGTTTTGTTGTGTTTTGTTATGCTATACTATGTTTTGTTATGCTATGCTATGTTGTGTTTTGTTATGCTATGCTATGTTTTCTTATGCTATGCTGTTTTGTTGTGTTTTGCTATGCTGTGCTTTGTTTTGTTATGCTATGTTTTTTTGTGTTTTGTTATGCTATGCTATGTTTTGTTTTGTTATGCTATGCTATGTTTTGTTGTGTTTTGGTATGCTATGTTTTGTTATGCTATGCTATGTATTGTTTTGCTATGCTATGCTTTGTTATGCTATGGTATGTTTTGTTGTGTTTTGTTATGCTATACTATGTTTTGTTATGCTATGTTTTGTGTTTTCTTATGCTATGCTATGTTTTATTTCGTTATGCTATGCTATGTTATGCTTTGTTTTGCTATGCTATGCTTTGTTTTGTTAGGATATGTTTTGTTATGCTATGTGTTGTTGAGTTTTGTTATGCTATTTTTTGTTATGCTATGCTATGTTATGCTAGGCTATGTTTTGTTTTATGCTATGCTTTGTTATGCTATGCTATGCTATGTTTTGTTTTGATATTTTTTGTTGCTATGCTATTTTTTGTTGTGTTTTGTTATGCTATACTATGTTTTGTTATGCTATGCTATGTTTTGTTGTGTTTTGCTATGCTATGCTATGTTTTGTGATGCTATGCTATGTTTTGTTGTGTTTTGTTATGCTATGCTTTGTTTTGTTATGCTATACTATGTTATGTTATGCTATACTATGTTATGTTTTGTTATGCTATGTTATGATTTGTTATGTTATGTTAGGCTAGGCTATGTTTTGTTATGTTATGTTATGTTCTGTTAAGTTATGGTATGCTATGCAATGGTATGCAACGCTAGGCTATGTTTTATTATGTTATGTAATGGTATGTTTTGTTATGTTAGGCTATGTTCTGTTATGTTATGCTGTTATCTTATGTTAGGCTAGGCTATGTTTTGTTATGTTATGCTATGTTATGGTGTATTAAACTACTGTGGATTTTAACACATCCAAAAGCTGATGAATGGAGCGGGCTTGCACGTCTTTGGGCTTGTGTGCGCTCCCCTCCCTCCCCCACCACAGTACTTTGCATTTTGCCCTGTGTTTGTAAGTGTGTTTTCATGTGGAATTAAGGTGCCTGGTGACGGTGCACTATCCGGCGCAGCAGTGGGATTAGTGTCTTAATACTGAAAAGTAGCTGTGAATTGTGGAAACCCCAGATTTTTGTGCGTGAAGTAAATAGCTTGCAGGAAGCACTCCAATACATTCGGGGACACAAATGAGGGCGCAGGAGGTGGCTGAAGAAGTGGGGTGGGTTAATCAGCAGAGAGCGGGAGGAGGAGGTGGTGGTTCAAAAGCAGGAGGAGTTGTTAAAAACAATGGCGGGGGCTGGGAGGGTGAGTTAACACAACCAATGCATGTCAAAGGCAAAGCTGGCTGACGGCAAGTTGTGTATCCTCTTGAGTGCTGCGGTGGGTACCTTTGAGACATTTCGCGCAGCAATAGACCTTCCATGCTTTCGAAAGTCTAATATTGCCAGCACGTTATGACCAATATTTGGTGATGTTTTTTATTTTGGCATGGCATGCAAAACAAGACAGGCCCGGCGGAGCGTGGCGCGCGCGCTTGGCGGGGGTGGGGGGAGCGCATTTCAGGCGATTTGTTTATGGTCTGCAACCCCGATAAGAGTACTAACCATGGAGTGGGCTGGTAAAAGATAGCAAGGACTTGGCAAAGCGTTGTCAACCAATCTCAAAGTGGAAGCTTTATTGCAGGCCTGAGTGACAAGGAGACATGATTAATGGGTGGAGTAGTGTTTGCAGGCGTGGTGAGCGTCATGCATGTGGGACGGGAATGGACATTATACACATGGAAAATGTATTAAAAGAAAGCTGACCGACCCTTTCATTTTAGGATGGTTCTCATTCGTGCCTCCTCCTTCGACCTAAGGAAGCGGGTTCGAGTCTCTGCGTTGGCTCAACATCCTATGATCCTGGGCAAATCACTTAATGCCTGTGTGTGTAATAGAAAAAAAACTCAAACTGAAAGTGTCTTTGTAATGTAAATGGAGCTTTTATAAAGCACTCCGATACCTTCGGGGATTCGAGTGATAGTGCGGGAAGTGGCTGAAGTGGGGGGGGGAGGGATTCAAATCAACAGCGATCAGGAAGGAGGACATGGCGGGTTAAAACAAGGGGGGGGGAATGATTTGTTAAAAACAGCGTTGTCAGATGCTTGGTTAATACGCTGGGAAGGAGAGAAGATGGCATGCAAAACAAGACAAGCCCGGCGGAGCATGGCGCGCGCGCGAGCACGCTTGGGGGTGGGGGAGCGGACCCTTTGAAGTGCTCCCAAAAAGCAGATTGCATGGCGGCACGATGCGCATGATTGTGCGCGTGCTAGCCATGCAATCCGCTTTTTGGGAGCACTTTTAAAACCCACAATAGTCTCGCTTACTCGATCGCTTACGCGATAGCAAGGCGAGACCTAAAAATCTTCCAGTGTGAGGAGGGGGTGAGACCTTGGAGGGGAAGAGGACTTGTGCCGAGAAGTACCCTACATGCACTCTTGAACCCGGCCCCCAAGCCCCCTCTGCCAAAACAAACAAGCATTTACAATGCAATAGGTCTCGCATTGGAAGAGTTTGAGTTATTGGCATTGTAAATGACAATGCGTTTTATTTATTTGTTTTGTAAACCTGCAAGCGGTGCGTAAACATGCACTTTGTACTTATAGGGCTTTCTTACGAGCAACAAGGCTGGCAGTAAAAGAGGCACAGTTACTGCCAGCCTTGCTTCTCGTAAGCAACGACTATAAGTATAAAGTGCGCTACATTGTGGCCTACATCCTGTTACACGCCTGAAATGTAAACTGTGAGCAACCTGGCGCATCTGCAGAGATCTCGAGTGTCTAGCGTCAGGCACCATCATGGCTCCTCTCCATGTATTCCCTTATGTGTAACGGGACCTGTTTAGAACTATCCAGACACAACGTTGAGGCGGGATGGCAGGGGCAGCCCACATCTGTCACAGAGAACCTCGAGATTTTTGAAGCAGGGCACAAATCAAAAAGGAGGACACAAATCAAAAAGGGGAACACGAGAACAGTGCTGTCAGTGTTCGATTTCCCTTGCATTCTGAAAAGAGCATCCTTAATGTACATTGCATAAACGGGATGAACTACTCACGCCAGACAGGAGGCAACTGGAAATCTCTGGGCACCTCTGATGTCACCTACATAGCGGGATGCAGTCACCCTCGTACACCCACTGATCTACCTGTCTGGAGGAGGAGCCTAAACCACAACAGGGTAGTCGAGGGGCCCCCATCTGCTCCAAGCTCCACGCAGAGGATATGAGCACTCGCCTGGCCCCTGTCACGACTGCAGCCAGCCCCTGTCAAAGGGATCGCGCACTCATCTAGTCCTAACCTGCCTGCTGCAAGCAACACGCGTGGGTAAGAGCACTTTATGCGTCCAGCCTGGAGCCATCTCTCCACTCACTCGCTCACTAACACACACCACACGTGGTGAAAGTGCAGGCACACCAAATACCAGCAGCCCAGGAATCGCACGCAATTAGCTCCGTCTCACTCCATTACCCCGGGCGGGCAGCCAGAGTCACGGCAGAAGCTGCGGGTCTCTCCTTGCCAAAAGCCACCACAAACACCGGACCATAATAATGCAATGTTTTTAATGCCGTGAAAGAGCTGCCAACACCATATTTGTTGGGGGTGGGGGATGGGCTGGCATACGTTACTGATTACAAGCATGGAGCACGAGGTGTCTGGGTTCTCTCACTGTTTTTCTTCGCATACGAGCACTTTTACTTATCCTGTTTTAAATTCAGCACTACAAATACTAGGTTGCAGTGGAAAACGAGACTGGCTGGACTCTACCTTCACACCTGATAAGGAAGATTTTCATACACTTTCTCTACGAGTACAACTATGCACTTTGCACAAATGTTATAACAGACAAACATGAGGCACATTTAGACCTCTATAGTTCCAGCTATGTGAAGCAGGGGCTAACAGAGTCTGCGATATCCCATCCACCTGGTGGGAAAGAGACCCCCGCCTCACAGCGGCATGCTATGTGCGTGGGCAGCATTCACCGGGACAACACAGAGGGGGAGGGGCGGGGGGAGGAATGGATAACATCCCGTTAACCAAACTCCATTTGTATCGCACAGTGGAACCTACAGTATCGGAATAAGTCTGACACTGGTTCCATTTTATTCTCTGCACTGGAAATTGAAGGCTCTCGCGGAGAGATCTCAGCATTCGCAATGAGCAGCTGGTTCGCACAGCCGGGGTTTCTATTCTACCATTAGAGGGAAACTGCTTTGCTCCCCTAGTGACAATTCTGTCAGCACCACCCAAGTCGGAACGCGATATGCCGATATTCTTTATTTTTGTTGACACAAATAACCGCACCTCTTACGTGCAGAATAAGAGTTGCCTCCTATCAGGGTTATCGCTCATATATTCTTTCCGTGGGACATGTTATCAGCCCACAGAGGCCACTCACTTGTGAGACTGTCTAGCTCAGTCGCTGGCCTAGGGTCCGGACCTGCGCTGCACAATGAAACATAGTGAACACTCCTAGTTGAACAGGGCTCGCCACTCCCCCCTCAAGCACTCAGGGTGCGCGTCCGTGGGTATGGCTGTCAACACTGCTCGCACGTTACACAGTAAGAGCCTGAGGAAGGACACGCACTCATATCCCACGGTCAGCAGCCAGCGCACACAGAGTACAGTATCGAGAGCTGGGACAGGCAAGGTGCCGGGGTGATGTTGCCAACCTTGTTCCAAAAGTAATAAAACAAGCGCTGCCCTAGAAAACGCCGTAAAGAAAGTGAAAGCCACCGAAGCGCCGTGCCCGCACAGCAAACACGTGCACATCTCTTGTCTGGGCGCATGAAGGCACAGCAAAGAGGAGTTTACGTGGCAGCAGTGAAACCGAAAGCTAAATTAGGCGCGCGATGGGAGAGTAAAAATCTAAAATTGCACCAACTACAAAATAATGACAAAAGAGGACAAGCATTGGCCGCACGCGCGCCTCGCACTTAAAGTTAAACAAAAAAAAAAGACATGCCCGGCGGAGCGTGGCGCGCGCGCGCTTGGGGGCGGGGAGCGGACCCTTTGAAGTGCTCCCAAAATGCGGATTGCATGGCGGCACGATGCGCGTGATTGTGCGCGTGCTAGCCAAGCAATCCGCTTTTTGGGAGCACTTTTCAAACCCGCTTTCTATAGTCTTGCTTTGCGATCGCTTACGCAATAGCAAGGTCGAGACCTAAAAAGCTTGCTAAGGCTGGTGCCGATGTCCTGCAGTGTTTTCACAGCCCGTAAGGGACATCAATGTTCAAATCCTCTGAAAATAAAGTGGAAAACCACTATTTAAGGTGGTTTTCAGCATGTCTTCCCTGTCACCATGTGATATCGGCCCCTACCGGGTGACAGTGTGATGGGAGCCGATATTGTGTGCGTCACACGGTGGCATTGTGTGAGTTGGCATGTATGGTGCACAGCAAATAGCCGAGGGGCTGGTATTGAAGTTCTGGCTGCAGGCTGCTTTTAGGGCGGGGGGAGGGGGGCGATTTGAGCTGTGTCTGGTGTGTTCACATGTCGCCAGCGGCCCAGTGGGGACCTGAGTGGCCTTTCTGGAAACGGATGGGCACAGGGGCGTAACAAAGACCCACGCCGCCCCCGCAGTGCAGGGGGGCCCCAGGCTTAGCCATACTGGTGGGGGCCCCCCTCAGCCACTACTGATGTGAGTGTGAGGGGCCCCTTCTGCACATGTTGCAGGGGGGCCCTCTTATGTTTTGTTACGCCACTGGATGGGCGTCCTTACCTCCCTTTTGTTAAAGGGCAAAGGTGTCACCCCCTTTCTCTCAATGGGCCGGGCCATTAATGTGTGCATACTGAGCGGGAGCGGGGGCCTGAGCCCAAGTGGCCTCACTTGTTTTAAGGTGTTTATAAAACTTCGCCGAAGCAGTGTTTTGCGGAAAGGCAATATGCAAATGTGAGGCACTTTTTATAGTGTGCCCGGGCCGACTTCTATCCCCAATCCAACCCTGGTCACCGCAAGCCATAACACACTTAAGTTAACACAGAAAAATGTGCTGCGCCATTAGAAATAGTAAATCTGAAAAGGACATTCTTGGGGAAAATACTCGTGTTTTCAAGCAGCGGACTCATTTTCTGGACTAGTTAGTACAGACTTTCCATGTTCACACTGCATACAGCGCCTCGCGGAGATTCTGTGGCTTCTATTTATCTGCGAACGGAGAAGACATGTTCACTGTCCTTTTAAAAATATTACGCAGAGATATGATTTCCGGTAGATATCCTGCAGGGTTTGTTTTATCCCGAGAGTCTCGGCAGCCACCGAAGAGTCAGAAAACAGTAAAATGGATGAAGTGCTAAAAACCTCCCGGAGAGACGAGCAGCGGGGGCCATCCGTTCACTCTGAGGGTTCAGTCAGAGAGTGAGGGCAGAGTGTGAGAGGCCGGGGATGTGCGTGTGATCACAAAGGCAGTCACTCGAGCAGGACTTTATTTATTTATTTAATGCGTTTTTATATAGCGCGGACTTTACCCAAAGGTGTCAGAGCGCTTCACAATAGAACCACGCAAGTGAAATGAGGACATTTACAAACTTACACGTTACAGATACAAACGGCAGGGATGAAGTAAAATAAACCAATAGACGGCGGTCACACTAAAATCAAAAACACAATAGGATGAAGATCGTACGGGCATACTTTACATATATACAACATTATAAGAACTTCCTTCAGGGACATGAAGAGGCATGTATTAATTCTGGAAGAGTCTTTGCAAGAGAGGAGACTTGAGGTCAGTTTTGAAGGTCGGGTAGAGGTGGTGGTGCGGAGTAATGGAGAGCCAAGAGTTTCTCAGAGTGAGCGTGCCATGAACGACAAGGAAAGCAAACCCCACCGAGCAGAGCTTCGCGTGGGTCCCGGGGAGCGCTGTATCCTGTCCCTGCGGAGAAGGAGGGGTTTAAAAGAGTGCTTTAATCTCTGTTTTAAGACCTCTCCCATAGTCTCCTCAGCTGAGAATCTGCCGATAATCGGCGCGCGGACCCTCTTCCCCTTGCTGGACAGCATGTTGACACTGCTCCACTAGGAACTTTAAAATAAACCCCTGGAAAATATTTACTTTGTATTTCTTTTAGGCTTGAAAGGTATCCAGAGGCTGCTAACACTGGGCAGCAGAAGCCACGTAACAGCCTTCATCCCCTGAGGTCTGCCCGCCGCACCCACCCTTCTTGCCCCCTGTGATTCCGTGGCACCCGCATTCAGATCTCTATCAGGCGATCACACCTGCCAATGAACAGCTGACCTGGGCAACAGACATAACAAAGCAATCCGTGCTTAATTTGAGCTGGTGGTTCCTACACTTAATTCTTGGCACTGGCGATAGTGACAGTCTGCCACACGGTGGCGCTGTCTTCCTAATTTGGATATGAGCCAAACAGAAGCTGTTTAATCATTTAATGTACATTAATAATCACCAATATGTGCCCCCCGAGCCATCCGCATAGCCGTGGGGGCCTTGAATAGTCTGAATGGTCGCACTCCCAGGAGTGTGATAGTCAGTAGTGTTGGCACTGTCATTGGCAGCGCTGGCAGGGGCAATTAATGGGGCAAGCTGCTGTGCCCTCCCGGCGAGAGCCCCGGCACTTATTGCTTTACAAATTAACTACTGAAACCAATCTCTTTGAATTTACACCCGACCCGGGAGTGGGTGATTGATTCGGCTACTCAGGCTGAGGGTGAGGGCATAAATAGAGGGCCCAATTATGGCCCATCCCGCACCTGTGTTTTTATGAACTGCCAGTGCTGAGCCCCGGCAGGACCCGGTCCACTTAAAGCCGTGTGTAGTGTGGTGTGTTGTTGGGCTTTAGTTTGGCTGTTTTGTGCAGTATTGCAGTTATTTTGGTGTTGTTAGGTGTAGTTAATTATAGCGCCTTTCTAACCAGAGAGTGACTTTCCACGGATTCCAACACAGACGAGAGCCTGGTGACTACTAAACCATCACAGGAGGGTTAGAGGTCAACCCATCGCACACTTTGCAAAACCAGAGCACAACATGTGGATGTGTGCGAGATCGGGTGACCCCAGCAGAGAGGGGTGTGTTGTCTCCAGTGACCCCAGCAGTAAGGGATCCTGTGGACCCCAGAAGAAAGGGATGCTGTGGTCTCTCGAAACTCCAGCAGAGAGGGTTGCTGCGGTCTCTGGCCTTCGGATGAGCTCAGCAGAGGGGGATGCTGTGGTCTCCGATGACCTCAGCAGAGGGGGATGCTGTGGTGTCCGATGACCTCAGCAGAGAGTGATGCTGTGGTCTCTGGTGACCCCAGCAGACAGTGATGCTGTGGTCCCTGGCCATATGATGAGCTCAGCAGAGAGGGGTGCTGTGGTCTCTAGTGACCCCAGCAGAGATCAGCAGAGAGTGATGCTGTGGTCTCTGGCCATCCGATGACCTCAGCAGAGAGGGGTGCTGTGGGCTCTGGTGACCCCAGCAGAGATCAGCAGAGAGTGATGCTGTGGTCTCTGGCCATCCGATGACCTCAGCAGAGAGGGGTGCTGTGGGCTCTGGTGACCCCAGCAGAGATCAGCAGAGAGTGATGCTGTGGTCTCTGGCCATCCGATGACCTCAGCAGAGAGGGGTGCTGTGGGCTCTGGTGACCCCAGCAGAGAGTGATGCTGTGGTCTCCGATGACCTCAGCAGAGATCAGCAGAGAGTGATGCTGTGGTCTCTGGCCATATGTTGAGCTCAGCAGAGAGGGGTGCTGTGGTTTCTGGTGACCCCAGCAGTGAGGGATCCTGTGGTCTCCGGTGACCCCAGCAGAGAGGGGTTTGTGGTCTCTGGAAACTCCAGCAGAGAGTGATGCTGTGGTCTCTGGCCATCCGATGACCTCAGCAGAGAGGGGTGCTGTGGGCTCTGGCGACCCCAGCAGAGAAGAGTGTATGGTCTTTGGTAACCTCAGCAGAGAGGGTTGCTGCGGTCTTTGGTAACCTCAGCAGTGAGGGATCCTGTGGTCTCCGGTGACCCCAGCAGAGAGGGGCTTGTGGTCTCTGAAAACTCCAGCAGAGAGTGATGCTGTGGTCTCTGGCGACCCCAGCAGAGAAGTGTGTATGGTCTTTGGTAATCTCAGCAGAGAGGGATGCTGTGGTCTCTGGTGACCTCCGCAGAGAGGGTTGCTGCGGTCTCTGGTAACCTCAGCAGAGGGGGGTGCTGTGGTCTCTGGCCATATGATGAGCTCAGCAGAGAGGGGTGCTGTGGTTTCTGGTGACCCCAGCAGAGAGTGATGCTGTGGTCTCCGATGACCTCAGCAGAGATCAGCAGAGAGTGATGCTGTGGTCTCTGGCCATATGATGAGCTCAGCAGAGAGGGGTGCTGTGGTCTCTAGTGACTCCAGCAGAGAGTGATGCTGTGGTCTCTGGCCATATGTTGAGCTCAGCAGAGAGGGGTGCTGTGGTTTCTGGTGACCCCAGCAGTTAGGGATCCTGTGGTCTCCGGTGACCCCAGCAGAGAGGGGTTTGTGGTCTCTGGAAACTCCAGCAGAGAGTGATGCTGTGGTCTCTGGCCATCCGATGACCTCAGCAGAGAGGGATGCTGTGGTCTCTGGCGACCCCAGCAGAGAAGAGTGTATGGTCTTTGGTAACCTCAGCAGAGAGGGTTGCTGCGGTCTTTGGTAACCTCAGCAGTGAGGGATCCTGTGGTCTCCGGTGACCCCAGCAGAGAGGGGCTTGTGGTCTCTGAAAACTCCAGCAGAGAGTGATGCTGTGGTCTCTGGCCATCCGATGACCTCAGCAGAGAGGGATGCTGTGGTCTCTGGCGACCCCAGCAGAGAAGAGTGTATGGTCTTTGGTAACCTCAGCAGAGAGGGTTGCTGCGGTTTTTGGTAACCTCAGCAGTGAGGGATCCTGTGGTCTCCGGTGACCCCAGCAGAGAGTGATGCTGTGGTCTCCGATGACCTCAGCAGAGATCAGCAGAAAGTGATGCTGTGGTCTCTGGCCATATGATGAGCTCAGCAGAGAGGGGTGCTGTGGTCTCTAGTGACTCCAGCAGAGAGTGATGCTGTGGTCTCTGGCCATATGTTGAGCTCAGCAGAGAGGGGTGCTGTGGTTTCTGGTGACCCCAGCAGTGAGGGATCCTGTGGTCTCCGGTGACCCCAGCAGAGAGGGGTTTGTGGTCTCTGGAAACTCCAGCAGAGAGTGATGCTGTGGTCTCTGGCCATCCGATGACCTCAGCAGAGAGGGGTGCTGTGGGCTCTGGCGACCCCAGCAGAGAAGAGTGTATGGTCTTTGGTAACCTCAGCAGAGAGGGTTGCTGCGGTCTTTGGTAACCTCAGCAGTGAGGGATCCTGTGGTCTCCGGTGACCCCAGCAGAGAGGGGCTTGTGGTCTGTGAAAACTCCAGCAGAGAGTGATGCTGTGGTCTCTGGCGAGCCAAACAGAGAAGTGTGTATGGTCTTTGGTAATCTCAGCAGAGAGGGATGCTGTGGTCTCTGGTGACCTCCGCAGAGAGGGTTGCTGCGGTCTCTGGTAACCTCAGCAGAGGGGGGTGCTGTGGTCTCTGGCCATCTGATGACCTCAGCAGAGAGGGGTGCTGTGGGCTCTGGTGACCCCAGCAGAGAGTGATGCTGTGGTCTCCGATGACCTCAGCAGAGATCAGCAGAGAGTGATGCTGTGGTCTCTGGCCATATGATGAGCTCAGCAGAGAGGGGTGCTGTGGTCTCTAGTGACTCCAGCAGAGAGTGATGCTGTGGTCTCTGGCCATATGTTGAGCTCAGCAGAGAGGGGTGCTGTGGTTTCTGGTGACCCCAGCAGTGAGGGATCCTGTGGTCTCCGGTGACCCCAGCAGAGAGGGGTTTGTGGTCTCTGGAAACTCCAGCAGAGAGTGATGCTGTGGTCTCTGGCCATCTGATGACCTCAGCAGAGAGGGATGCTGTGGTCTCTGGCGACCCCAGCAGAGAAGAGTGTATGGTCTTTGGTAACCTCAGCAGAGAGGGTTGCTGCGGTCTTTGGTAACCTCAGCAGTGAGGGATCCTGTGGTCTCCGGTGACCCCAGCAGAGAGGGGCTTGTGGTCTCTGAAAACTCCAGCAGAGAGTGATGCTGTGGTCTCTGGCCATCCGATGACCTCAGCAGAGAGGGATGCTGTGGTCTCTGGCGACCCCAGCAGAGAAGAGTGTATGGTCTTTGGTAACCTCAGCAGAGAGGGTTGCTGCGGTTTTTGGTAACCTCAGCAGTGAGGGATCCTGTGGTCTCCGGTGACCCCAGCAGAGAAGTGTGTATGGTCTTTGGTAATCTCAGCAGAGAGGGATGCTGTGGTCTCTGGTGACCTCCGCAGAGAGGGTTGCTGCGGTCTCTGGTAACCTCAGCAGAGGGGGGTGCTGTGGTCTCTGGCCATATGATGAGCTCAGCAGAGAGGGGTGCTGTGGTTTCTGGTGACCCCAGCAGTGAGGGATCCTGTGGTCTCTGGTGACCTCAGCAGAGAGTGATGCTGTGGTCTCCGATGACCTCAGCAGAGATCAGCAGAGAGTGATGCTGTGGTCTCTGGCCATATGATGAGCTCAGCAGAGAGGGGTGCTGTGGTCTCTAGTGACTCCAGCAGAGAGTGATGCTGTGGTCTCTGGCCATATGTTGAGCTCAGCAGAGAGGGGTGCTGTGGTTTCTGGTGACCCCAGCAGTGAGGGATCCTGTGGTTTCCGGTGACCCCAGCAGAGAGGGGTTTGTGGTCTCTGGAAACTCCAGCAGAGAGTGATGCTGTGGTCTCTGGCCATCGATGACCTCAGCAGAGAGTGATGCTGTGGTCTCTGGCCATCCGATGACCTCAGCAGAGAGGGATGCTGTGGTCTCTGGCGACCCCAGCAGAGAAGAGTGTATGGTCTTTGGTAACCTCAGCAGAGAGGGTTGCTGCGGTTTTTGGTAACCTCAGCAGTGAGGGATCCTGTGGTCTCCGGTGACCCCAGCAGAGAGGGGCTTGTGGTCTCTGAAAACTCCAGCAGAGAGTGATGCTGTGGTCTCTGGCGACCCCAGCAGAGAAGTGTCTATGGTCTTTGGTAATCTCAGCAGAGAGGGATGCTGTGGTCTCTGGTGACCTCCGCAGAGAGGGTTGCTGCGGTCTCTGGTAACCTCAGCAGAGGGGGGTGCAGTGGTCTCTGGTGACCTCAGCAGAGGGGGGTGCTGTGGTCTCTGGTGACCTCCGCAGAGAGGGTTGCTGCGGTCTCTGGTAACCTCAGCAGAGGGGGGTGCTGTGGTCTCTGATGACCTCAGCAGAAGGAGTGCAGTGGTCTCTGGTGACCTCAGCAGAGGGGGGTGCTGTGGTCTCTGGTGACCTCAGCAGAGGGGGGGTGCTGTGGTCTCTGGTGACCTCAGCAGAAACGGACGCTGCGGTCAGTCTGGGGGTCAGACTGCGTCTCTCTGTCCAGCTGTGGGAAGCGCGAGACTGTCGGATTCAACTCCCGGCTCAGCACACCCGACCCGAGGCATGAGGCCGGCGTTAGTTCTGCATGAAAAGGCACTCACATTATGTCTAAATTAGCAAAAGGTCAAAGGGCGATGAGCTGACCTTCCGGCCCTCTCCTTTGCTGACGCGTTGGTGTTGCATAATATGCCATCCTGAGAGGCCCTTTTGTGGAGGTGCAAGGAACCCCCCCACCACTACTCTTGTATTTAACCAAGTTTTAAACACTGGCTTTTTATAAAAGTTAACCCGCCTCGAACGGCACCAATTCGCCAGGAAGTGAAGTGATAGAGCACGTGGCAATCACTGGCAGCCTCAAAGAAAAACAAGCAGCGAGGCAGCTCTGCGGGTTTATCACATGCTGTAGAGATCTGCGTCTTCTCTGCATGCTACCTGGCGCCTGGAGCAGGCTGGCCCCTGGGGGTTCTGGGGTCGCCCTTGTTATATCATGGATGGGCTGGGGTGGAGTCAACCCTACTGCAGTTTGCCCATAGGCCCCATACTTCTCACCATAGCCCTGAGTCCTCCCTCTCCTCCTAGTACTGATCGCATTGAGCCAGACCTTTCAAACTGTGTGCAACCTGACAGTCTGTGTGACTCGAGCCCAAGAGAGTGTGAGCAAGCACTCAGAACTCCTCACGCTGTCTCTCCGTGCCCCTATAGCGCCTCACGCGGTCTCTCCGTGCGCCTGTAGCTCCTCATGCTGTCTCTCCATGCGCCTCTAGCTCCTCACGCTGTCTCTCCAGAGGCTCCTCACGCTGTCTCTCCCTGCGCCTCTAGCTCCTCTCGCTGTCTCTCCGTGCACCTCTTGCTCCTCATGCTGTCTCTCCATGTGCCTCCATCTCCTCACGCTGTCTCTCCGTGCGCCTCTAGCTCCTCACGCTGTCTCTCCGTGCGCCTCTAGCACCTCACGCTGTCTCTCCATGTGCCTCTATCTCCTCACGCTGTCTCTCCGTGCGCCTCTAGCTCCACACGCTGTCTCTCCAGAGGCTCCTCACGCTGTCTCTCCTTGCGCATCTAGCTCCTCTCGCTGTCTCTCCGTGCGCCTCTTGCTCCTCATGCTGTCTCTCCGTGCGCTTCTAGCTCCTCACGCTGTCTCTGCGTGCGCCTCTAGCACCTCACGCTGTCTCTCCATGTGCCTCCATCTCCTCACACTGTCTCTCCGTGCGCCTCTAGCTCCTCACCTGTCTCTCCAGAGGCTCCTCACGCTGTCTCTCCTTGCGCCTCTAGCTCCTCTCGCTGTCTCTCCGTGCGCCTCTTGCTCCTCATGCTGTCTCTCTGTGCGCTTCTAGCTCCTCACGCTGTCTCTCCATGCGCCGCTAGCTCCTCACGCTGTCTCTCCATGTGCCTCCATCTCCTCACGCTGTCTCTCCGTGCGCCTCTAGCTCCTCACGCTGTCCATCCATGCACCTCTAGCTCCTCACACTGTCTCTCCATGCGCATCTAGCTCCTCACACTGTCTCTCCGTGCGCCGCTACCTTCTCACGCTGTCTCTCCGTGCGCTTCTAGCTCCTCATGCTCTCTCTCCGTGCGCTTCTAGCTCCTCACGCTGTCTCTCCGTGCGCCGCTAGCTCCTCACGCTGTCTCTCAGTGTGCCTCCATCTCCTCACGCTGTCTCTTTGTGCGCTTCTAGCTCCTCACGCTGTCTCTCCGTGCGCTTCTAGCTCCTCACGCTGTCTCTCCATGCGCTTCTAGCTCCTCATGTTGTCTCTCCATGCGCTTCTAGCTCCTCATGCTGTCTCTCCGTGCGATTCTAGCTCCTCACGCTGTCTCTCCGTGCGCCGCTAGCTCCTCACGCTGTCTCTCAGTGTGCCTCCATCTCCTCACGCTGTCTCTCTGTGCGCTTCTAGCTCCTCACGCTGTCTCTCCGTGCGCTTCTAGCTCCTCACGCTCTCTCTACATGCGCTTCTAGCTCCTCATGTTGTCTCTCCATGCACTTCTAGCTCCTCATGCTGTCTCTCCGTGCGCTTCTAGCTCCTCAAGCTGTCTCTCCGTGCGCCGCTAGCTCCTCACGCTGTCTCTCAGTGTGCCTCCATCTCCTCACGCTGTCTCTCTGTGCGCTTCTAGCTCCTCACGCTGTCTCTCCGTGCGCTTCTCGCTCCTAACGCTGTCTCTCCATGTGCTTCTAGCTCCTCATGTTGTCTCTCCGTGCGCTTCTAGCTCCTCACGCTGTCTCTCCATGCGCCGCTAGCTCCTCACGCTGTCTCTCAGTGTGCCTTCATCTCCTCACGCTGTCTCTCCGCGCGCTTCTAGCTCCTCATGCTGTCTCTCCGTGCGCTTCTAGCTCCTCACGCTGTCTCTCCGTGTGCCGCTAGCTCCTCACGCTGTCTCTCAGTGTGCCTCCATCTCCTCACGCTGTCTCTCCATGTGCTTCTAGCTCCTCATGCTGTCTCTCCGTGCGCTTCTAGCTCCTCATGCTGTCCCTCCGTGCGCTTCTAGCTCCTCACGCTGTCTCTCCGTGCGCGGCTAGCTCCTCACGCTGTCTCTCAGTGTGCCTCCATCTCCTCACGCTGTCTCTCCGTGCGCTTCTAGCTTCTCATGCTGTCTCTCCGTGCGCTTCTAGCTCCTCACGCTGTCTCTCTGTGCGCCGCTAGCTCCTCACGCTGTCTCTCAGTGTGCCACCATCTCCTCACGCTGTCTCTCCGTGCGCTTCTAGCTCCTCATGCTGTCTCTCTGTGCGCCGTCAGCTCCTCACGCTGTCTCTCAGTGTGCCTCCATCTCCTCACGCTGTCTCTCCATGCGCTTCTAGCTCCTCATGTTGTCTTTCCGTGCACTTCTAGCTCCTCTTGCTGTCTCTCCATGCGCTTCTAGCTCCTTACGCTGTCTCTCCGTGCGCTTCTAGCTCCTCACACTGTCTCTCTGTGCGCTTCTAGCTCCTCACGCTGTCTCTCTGTGCGCCTCTAGCTCCTCACGCTGTCTCTTCGTGTGCCTCTATCTCATCACACTGTCTCTTCCGGTGCCTCTAGCTGCTCACGTTGTCTCTCCCGGTGCCTCTAGCTCAGCAGTCTTCAATCTGTGGGGCATGACCCCCAGGGAGGCCTGGAGTCCTGGGAAGGGGGTCCCACTTTTCCAGTCCTATCTTCTGCCTGGAATGCAAAATATGCTTTTCCTTTTGGACAAAGGCCGGGACCCTTCATTGGATCCTTAAAATGCTTAAGCTGAAGTGAATTAACTCTCATGTGCTGTGAAAGGAAGAGGGCTGGTAAAACAATCCTTTAAGGAAGTGGTCATGCCAGGGTGCCTGCTTGCCTCAACGACATGCAAATGTGCGCTAGGAGTTAATCTGCAAATGTAAAGGGTGCTTGGGAGTGGTTCTGGCTTTTATTGCTTGAATCACTCCAAGCTTTGTGATGGCAAAGATGTGTCTTTTGTTTTTGCTTGGCGGTGCAAAGAGTTAACAACGGGGCTGTGAAGTGCATGCTTTTAACCATAACTGCATTTACACAGTGCTCAGTACCCCTGGGGAGGTGTTGAAGGGACAGGTACGAAAAAAAAACTTTACTATGGTCTTACACAAATCTACATTTTGGAAGCTCCATTTTATTTTAAAACTATTTGCACAGTTTGTAGCAGTCTATATTATTATGTGTGTAATGCAAGTATTAAATAATGACTTACACATTCACTGTGCTTTCTGTCACAGGTTCTTGGCGTGGTCTGAGGGGGTAGGTGGGCTTCCGAGGGTGGTCGGCCACCAGGTGCTGTCCCATGCAGAAGGGGTGGTACCGAGGACGAGGACTTCTGTCTTCTCGGAGTTGAGCTCAGGCAGCTGTTGGTCATCCAGACTGTGACGTCTTGCATTCCTTTCTGGAAGTTGAGTTTGGCATTGGTGGGGTCTATGGTGAGGGAGAGGATGAGCTGGGTGTCATCGGCATAGGAAACGATGTTGGGGCCATGTTGTCGGACGATGGCTATGAGGGGGGCCATGTAGACGGTGAAGAGGGTGGGGCTCAGTGATGAACCCCGTGGGACTCCGCAGGTGATTTTCGTGGGGTGGGAGAGGAAGGGTGGGAGTCTGATCCTTGGACTTCTTCCGATGAGGAATGATCGGAGCCAGTCCAGGGCTGTTCGTTGTATGCCTGCGTCTTGTAGTCTGGCGACTAGTGTGCGGTGGGAGACGGTGTAGAAGGCCACTGATAGGTCAAGTAGGATGAGGGCTGCGGAGTGGCTTTGGTCCAGGAGGGTGCGGATGTCATCTGTGGCGGCGAGTAGGGTGGTCTCTGTGCTGTGGTTGCTTTGGAATCCGGATTGGGACGGGTCAAGGACAACGTTCTCTTCAATGAATCTTGTCAGTTTCCTGTTGACTGTTTTCTCTGCAACTTTGGCTATGAAGGATAGGAGCGAGATGGGCCGATAGTTCTTGAGGTCGGTGGGGTCAGCTGTGGGCTTCTTGAGCAGGGGTCTGACTTCTGCGTGCTTCCAGTCGTCTGGGAAGGTGCTTGTTTTGAAGGTGGTGTTGATGGTGTGTTGTAGTTCGGGTGCGATGGCAGCCACGGCTCTGTGGTAGATGTGAGGGGGCAGGGGGCAGTGGGGGACCCCAAGTGGATGCTTTTCGTGGTCAGGTGGTGTCCTTGGCCGTGATCGGTGTCCAGTTGGAGATGGTGGGCTAGCTGGTGTTTCTAGGGGGCGAGGGCCATCTGTGGTGCCTGGTGTATGGTGGATGAAGTTATCGTAGAGGTTTTTGATCTTGTGGTGGAAACAGGTTCTAAGCTTGTCGCAGAGGTCTTGGGATGGGGTGATGTCTGTGGTTTCACTCCATGGGTTGGTGAATTCTTGAATGACACAGAAAAGTTCCTTGGAGATGGTGGAGTTAGCCAGTATTTTGTTGTGGATGAAGTTATTCTTGGTGGCTCTGATCTGGTTGTGGTAGTCTATCATGGCGTCCTTGTAGGTGGTGTGGTTTTCGGTTGTCTTGGTGCTTCTCCAGTTCTTCTCCAGGCGTCTGCAGGTGCGTCTGGCTTCTTGGAGAATGGTGGTGAACCAGGCGACTTTCCTGAGGCGTTGTCTGTCAGGGTTGCGAAGCGGGGTGAGCTTGTTTGCGCATTTGGAGATCCAGGTGTGGAGTTCTCTGGTTGCGTCGTTTGCGTTGGGTGCCCAGGTGTGGTTGTCGTATGATCACACGACCTCAACATAGCCTCATACGCCGACAACACCCAGCTGATCCGCTCCCTCACCAAAGACCCCGCCACCGCCAAAACCAACTTCCACGCAGGGATGAAGGCCGTCGCCAAATGGATGAAGAACAGTCGCCTGAAACTGAACTCGGACAAGACGGAGGTCCTCATCCTCGGTTCCACCCCTTCCACCTGGGATGACTCCTGGTGGCCAGCCTCGCTGGGAACCGCGCCGACCCCCACCGACCGCGCACGCAACCTGGGGTTCATCCTGGACTCAACGCTCTCAATGACCAAACAAGTCAACGCCGCCTCCTCCTCCTGCTTCAACACCCTCCGTATGCTTTGCAAGATCTACAAATGGATCCCACCGAAACTAGAAGGACGGTCACCCAGGCCCTCGTCACCAGCAGGCTGGACTTCAGCAACGCCCTCTACGCGGGAACCACGGCCAACCCCAGAATAGACTCCAACGCATACAGAACGCCTCCGCACGCCTCATCCTCGACATCCCCCGCTACAGCCACATCACCGCCCACCTGAAGGACCTGCACTGGCTACCCGTCAACAAGAGGATCCCCTTCAAGCTCCTCACCCACGCTCACAAAGCACTCCACGACGCCGGACCAGAATACCTCAACAAGCGACTCCCCTTCTACACCCCCACCCACCAGCTCCGCTCCGCTGACCTCGCCCTTACCACCATTCCACACATCCACGAACAACCACCGGCGGCAGATCCTTTTCCCACCTCGCTGCCAAGACATGGAACTCCCTCCCATCCACCTACGACAGACCCAGAACCAGGAGACTTCTCAAGACCTGGCTGTTTGATCAGCAGCTGCTCCCCCCTCCCCTCAGCGCCTTGAGACCCTCACGGGTGAGTTGCACGCTTTACAAATGTTTGATTGATTGATTGATTGACAGCGTGAGGAGCTAGAGGCACACGGAGAGACAGCGTGAGGAGCTTGAGGTCCTCGGAGAGACAGCATGAGGAGCTATAGGCACACAGAGAGACAGCATGAGGAGCTAGAGGCGCAGAGAGAGACAGCGTGAGGAGCTAGAGGTGCCTGGGGAGACAGCGTGAGGAGCTATAGGCGCACAGAGAGACAGTGTGAGGAGCTAGAGGCACACAGAGACAGCGTGAGGAGCTAGAGGCGCACAGAGAGACAGTGTGAGGAGCTAGAGGTGCCCGGAGAGACAGCATGAGGAGCTATAGGTGCACAGAGAGACAGTGTGAGGAGCTAGAGGTGCTGGGAGAGACAGCGTGAGGAGCTATATGCACACAGAGAGACAGTGGCGCATATATTCCAGCATTGCAACCTTTCACTATAACTATAACTGACCGCATGCCAGTTCCTTGTTCCTGTCGTGCTGTCAGGGTGTAGGCAGGGCCGGCCTGTAGCATGGGCGTGCTGGCCCCGGGCCCAGGGCTCCAGTATTCTGAGGGGCGCATGGAGCTGTGTGCATTAGAGTAATGCCAGCAGGGGAACCCCTGTCAGCTTGCTACAGCCTTGTCCTGTCCCTGTTTCTGTCTGATTTTCCTGTTTAAAGTTGTTTTAATCCTTCATGATCATACTCTGGGCAATGTTTTGAACACCTCATTGCCCTTTTCTTCGCCCTCCTTTTGCCGTCTCACCCCTGCGGGCACACATCAACAAAACCATCATCTGCGTGAGGCAGCTCAGCTACTGGTGCTTGAGGTGCGCTGGGGGAGGTCCTTGAGGCGCGCTGGGGGAGGTCCTTGAGACGCGCTGGGGGAGGTCCTTGAGGCGCGCTGGGGGGGGTCCTTGAGGTGCGCTGGGGGAGGTCCTTGAGGTGCGCTGGGGGAGGTCCTTGAGGCATGCTGGGGGAGGTCCTTGAGGCGTGCTGGGGCGGTCCTTGAGGTGTGCTGGGGGAGGTCCTTGAGGTGCACTGGGGGAGGTCCTTGAGGTGTGCTGGGGGAGGTCCTTGAGGGGCGCTGGGGGAGGTCTTTGATGGGCGCTGGGGGAGGTCCTTGAGGTGCACAGGGCAGGTCCGGGGATGTTTGTGTTCAGGGGCCAATCCCTGCTTACCCTGGTGCTGACCAGTGAACACTAAAGGGACCCCCTGCGGCCTCTTTTAATTCACTACCATCAGCAAGAGCGCCACATTTCTCTCCACCCAAGGCGCTATCTTAACAAAGGTCGGCTCTCGGTGTAAGGTGCAGGAGCAACCTAGCGCTGGGAAGCACCTGTCATTCACTGTCAGGGCGCCTCACAGACACGCCCCATCTGAAAGCAGTGCATTCAGGTGCACTTGCGCTGCACGTACCCATACCCCGGACCCTGACCCCCGAATGCCACTAGGAGTACCAGTACTCTTTTGACACAAGGAGAAGTCCCGGTACTCAACGGGAGAGCACTGTGAAGTGCTGGTACTCAGTACCAGTGAGTGCAGGGCCATTTAAAGCACTGACTGTAGCCTTACTTCTATATCTGGCCTGTCCTGTTTGTAAGTGAGTGCCTATAAACTTACACACACACAGCACACATTTACAAGGCTACATGTACATAACAATTATAAATAGACGGACCTGTGCCCCTCCTCTCCACCCTGTCTCCCCTCTCCACCCTGTCTCTCCTCTCCACCCCATCTCCTCCTCTCCACCCTGTCTCCCCTCTCCACCCTATCTATGCTCTCCACCCCATCTCCTCCTCTCCACCATGCCCCCTCCTCTCCACCCTGTCTCCCCTTTACCCTCTCCACCCCATCACCTCCTCTCCACTCTTCCCCCCTCTCCACTCCGCCCCTTCTCTCCACCCTGTCTTCGCCTCTCTATCTTGTGTCAACTCTCCACCCACCCCCTCCAATCCACCCTGTCTCCCCTTTCCCCGTCTACTCCTATCCACTCTTCCCCCTCCTCTCCACACTGCCTCCTCCTCCCCTCTCCTCCCCTTCTATCCATCCTGTCTCCCGTCTCCACCCTGTCTTCCCTCTCCACTCTTCTCCCTCGTCTCCACCCTGTCTCCTCTCCCCCTCCCCTCTCCCTCCACCCTGTTTTCCCCTCTCCACCCTCTCTTGCCCTCTGCACCCTGTCTCCCCCTCTCCACCCTGCCTCCCCCTACCCCCTCCTCTCCATCCTGTCTTCCCCTCTCCACCCTGCCTTCCTCGCTCCACCCTGCCCCGTTGCCTCCACACTTTCTCCCCCTCTCCACCCTGTCTCCCCTCCTGAAGCAGGCAGCCCCTCCTCCTGTTCTGAGCGCGCACACACAGGTCAATTCCATCCATTTCTTCAGTCTTCGGAGGCGCCTGTGTGTGTGTGTGAGGGGGGGGGATATATCCCTTCCCTTTCTGCTTCCCAGGGTGACTTGAGCTTTGCTGCATAGATCGGGGCAGGGGTAGTTTGCCTCTCCCTGTCCTCTGTGCAGATTTATATAACTTGACCCGAAGGAGGAGGGGTAGGGGGGCCAGGACCTCAGGTGAGGTCCCAGCCTGAGAGCGAACAGGGCCTGCCGGGCACGGATGAGGCATTAAAGAACAAGCATTGGGATAGCCAATAGGTCTCGCTTTTGGGACCTTATAAGTATTTAGTTGTGCAGCACAATATCCTTGGTGCAACAACATCAGCTGTTGCATGGCTAAACCTTGTACCTTATAAGTGTTTAGCCACGCAACAGTTGATATTGTTGCACCAAACATATTGTGCTGCATAACTAAATAACTTATAAGGTCCTAAAAGCGAGACCTATTGGCTATGCCAATGCTTGTTGTATATAAGGCGGCGTCCCTGGGGTCTCCTCCTCTTTGTCTCCTTGGACCCAGGGAAGCCGCAAGAACGTCGGAAACAGAGAGGTGTGTGGCACAGTAGGTCTAGGGAGGCCTGGCATAGCGTTTCAAGGAGCTCTTGGCTCGGTGCAGTGTGCGCGTGATCTCTAGTGCTGAGGTTGACGGGTTTGATCCTTTTGTTGGTTAAAATAAATAAATAACTCAATAAATAACTCAATAAGTTTTAATTTTTGGTGGCGCAGAACTGGCCTCGGCTCCCACCGTTATTCGGGGACGATTCATGAGCCGATCATTCTCTGGAAGTGACACGAGAATTGGGAACTTCCTACGTCTGTCCCTACGCCTGGCCCTACGCCTGGCCCTACGCCTGTCCCTACGCCTGGCCCTACGCCTGGCCCTACGCCTGGCCCTACGCCTGGCCCTACGCCTGGCCCTACGCCTGGCCCTACGCCTGGCCATATGCCGTGCCACCTTCAGAAGAGATCTCAAAGCTCCACTCGTGGATACGCACTTGGGTTAGTTCTTCCAATCCTTTCACGCACCTGCACTTACGTGTAATCTGTTTGAGACTTTGTTAGTCACGACTGATGTCTTTGTTGTGATCCTTATTATGTAATTGTTACCAAAAATGTGACCTATGTTCCCTGATCCTGTTGTAACTGTTTTTCGTGCTATGACTGTTTCGTTATGGTCCTATTGTAAGTTGTACTGATGCCCACGGGCCAAGTCCGCGCTATATAAAATCACGAACATAAGTAAACAAGTAATTCTCTCAGTGCACTAACAGCCGCAAGTCACAGCAGTAATGGGGACTGAACACACACAGACCCATCAATAACACCAGGTCTTCCCTAAGTACACAAGTAATCACCTTCACTAACCCGGATTCTGCTCAGTGTCTCCTTTGACAGCACCACCAAAAGAAACCAGTCATTAGCAGTTAGAGAGGAGGGGGCAGGGAGCCCCATAGAAGGGGGGTGATTTACAGCCCTCGAGGGTCCTGTCACTTTTATGGGGAGGGCTTGTGAACAGAGGAGGCAGCTCACCAACCCTGCGTAAAGGGACTGTGGGGAGTTTATTTACTCAGGAGGCGTGGGCAATAAATGAAACCAACTGGTGCATAATAAAGCATCATAGCTAACAGCCAAAAGGTAATGCGCGTTTATTTAGCAATTAGTGCTCGAAGATTTACTACACAGAAGCATTATTCAGTCGTATCAGAAAACATAGTTATGAATCTATAAACGGTGTTGTGAAGAGTATAAACTGTGGTGTTCAGCAGAATATCGGTGGCTTGCGCCAGGAAGAATCGCGCCCATCACGCATCGTGTGCCTAATGATGACTGAATCTTCTGACTGTAGCGCCCAAAGAACCTGTGCAGCAGTCAGTGTGCAGAGTGCCAACTCATCAGGTGCTGCCGCGGAGAATTAAAAAAAAAATCCTTGTCAATTCCAATGGCAGACAAGCAGTTTTTATGCGTTTTGAATTTTACAAACGATCTGCACAGATTACACGATTAACCTCCAAATTGGTATTTCACTATGGAATCTCTCTTATTTTAATTAAATTGCCGGTTAAAGAGCGGGTAACAATGAAATGAGGGGTGATTTCTTTCTAAATAGAAACATTTGAAGGAAAGCTTCTTTGTGCACTGACATGGAGTATTTTGTATAGTAACGATGAAAAAAGCAGAAGCAATAATCTGCCAAAAGGCAGGAGTAATTAGACACGAGGACGAAACAGAAGCATGCATCTCTAAAAGGCACAAACAGTAACCAATGGAAACAAGAAGCAAATTTGTCACGGCGAGACGGGGCGGAGGAGCGCATTCCAGGCGGGGGAGCAGACCCTTTGAAGTAGGATGCCGAGGGCGCCAGTGGGCCGAAGCGCTTCCCCAAACGGATTGCATGGCGGCACGATGCACGTGATTGTGCGCGTGCTCGCCATGCAATCCACTTTTGGGAGCACTTTGAAATGCCCCTCTTACTAGAGTCTCGCATTGCGATTGCGTGAACGCAAGAGCTAGGCGAGACCTAAAAAGTGGTTCTGCCACTAATTAGCTCAAAACGTATGCTCTGTATTAATTTGTGTATCCCTCTGTTCTGATGAGACTCAAATCTGATCAAAAAATTGTCTGTATCTTAATTACATCAAAACCAAACCAGAATCAAAAAAACCTTTTGTTTTCTTAAATATGATTTTATAATAAATTCATGTGAATCATGTATTCAACCCAGGAATATATACACCGATAAACACTGTAGACTTACAGAAAATGAGTAACATGAAGTGAACACAAAACAATGACTCTATTAATCACAACATCATATATAGGAGACATCAAAGAAAGTTCCAAAAAACATTTTGGACAAAGTGTGAAGTGTTTTTAGAAAAATATCATCCCAGAGTGAAATAAATCTTATTAATCTTGATCTGGATGATCATTTACACTTGATAATGATCGTCGACGTTTCGACCCCTGAATAAATGCGAAATTATATTAGTCTGTAACGGGGTCTTCCTCAGGACTAGAAAGAATCTGTGTATGGCCTGTTTAAAAAAAATGAGGATACTTTAATGTTTTGAGAGGTTTGGATATATGGTCTAGAGTGGAGAGACATTGTGTCTCTACTCACCTTCAAGGAAGTTCCACCCTGAATTATTTTGACAGCACAACAGCTTGTACACAACTGATGACCTATCAAAATATAATAATAATTTGCTGTCACCGCCTATATTTAGGGGCATGCTCAATTATAGTTTTAGTCCTCCCTTGTAGGGACTGTACCTGTGTCTGGCGTTAGTCCTCACAATTTGAAGTAATTATTGGTCCAAGGCATAGCCATGCCTCTGTATCTATATCAGAATAATGTATATAATTAAATGAATGTCTTCCTTATAAAACAAGCATAGAGACTTAATAGTCTGCATTTATAAAACAAAATAAATCATGTTAATGAGCGCACACTGACCTCCGGCGTCTGGTGCTCGGGGTTCAAGGTGCAATTTGCTAGTGAATCCTCATTGAATCTCATGGGGCTATCTGCCTCCTGAACACTGTTACATGTAAGGAACTCTGCCCCCACCTCTTTACGGAGGGTGAGGGGCCAGGACCTCATGTGAGGGCCCAGCCTGAGAGCGAACAGGGCCTGCTGGGCACGGCTGAGGGCCACAGGGGTAGCCCTGTGTCGATGCAGGTGTAAGTCTACAGGTGAGGGATAGAAGACCGCCCCTCCCCCTTTTCTCTATCTGCCCCCACCTCTTCAAGGAGGGGTGGGGGGCCAGGACCTCATGTGAGGGCCCAGCCAGAGAGAGAACAGCAAAAGGGGACATGGTTTGTCTTGTGTCGACGCAGGTGTAAGTCTGCAGGTGAAGGATGGAAGACCCCCCTCCTCACCCCCTCTGCTCCCACCTCTTAACGAAGGGGTGGGTGCCAGGACCTCAGGTGGGGGCCCAGCCTGAGAGAAGAGCAGGGCCAGGAAGTCTGCAGGTGAGGGGTGCACCACGGGCTCTCTCTGGTCCCCACCTGTTCACCCTCCCCCTTGCAGTGTTGACATGGACTCTGCCCCCCCCCCCCCGCCCCACACCGGTTTAATGTGGGTGAGGAAATACTATCTCCCACACCCCACATTAGACCCAGGCTGAGAGCATGGCCGACAGGGGCCCTGAAGGACGTAGGGTTGTTCCTCTGTGGATGAGGCGAGACCTGCAGGTGGGGGCCACGTCCCTTCTTGCTCCCCCCCGCCCTGCTCTTCATCAGCCCTTCCCTCTAGGCCTGTGTCAGGAGAGTCAAGTCAAGTCAAAAAGGCTTTATTTCGATAAAAATTATCATAAAAGCATCACAATTTAAAAATTTACAGAGAAATTTGATTATAAGTTCATCTAAAAGTATACCTTTTCAGTAAAAATAAATAAATACATCATCATATTAAAAGGGATTAAACAAGTGTTTTTAGCCTTTTACTTCTAATGGCCCATGCCCATGATAAAAATTTTGCCAGAACACAAGCATAAAAAGGGCGGGAGTCCGACATTAAAATGCGCAATGCTTCAACATGGTGCCTAGTTCCCAACAAGCGACACAAATGCTTTAGCCATCTGCTTCTTGGGTGAGCATACTCCTTACATTCAAATAGAAAGTGTGCCACAGTCTCTTCTCTGGACGTGCAAAATGGGCAGAGATCAGTGATCTGATCATTGGATTTCCACCGAGAGGTAAACGCACGCAGAGGAAGAGAACCAGTTCTAAATTTGAAGTAGAGGGACCTATCAAAGGGTCTTTCGATGATATCTAGGTATGGTTCCCGGAAAGGTAAGTCCTTGAATTTCAGGAAGTCCTCCGTGAGGCTGCCCAAGGCGTTATTAGTATTCCGCTGGGTCGCGATCCAGTTCCAAAATAATTTCTTCAAGAATGCTTTCGGAGGTGAGGACCTATTCTCCCAGGCTTCACTTAGACCCAAATCACATAAAAGGGCTTTCAAGTCTCGCAGCCATTTTATCTTGTGCCACCCAGGGGATGACATTACTTCGGAAAGGCCCTTTGCATATTTTGCCAGTTCAGGGACTCTCCACAACCTGGCCCATAAGAGTAGTGGGCGAAGTTTTGCTAGATCGCTAATGGGTTGGCGACCCAAATCTAACAGCAACGGGATCATTGGAGTGCCCTGAGGAAGTGACATAATCGCTCTATAGAACTTCCTCTCAGATCTAATTAACTCACTGATATTATATGAGCCCCAGAGTTCGGCCCCATAGAGAGCAGAACTGACTCCCCTAGCAGCATAGATTTCAATGACAGGGGCAATAGGTCTAGATGCACAGGCGCGCTGCTCTTTCAAAAGTGCCCCTGTTACCCTCTTGTGTGCTAGTAACATTTTGCTTAGATGGGGAGCCCACTGCATATTATGTGACAATCGAATTCCCAAGTAGTCAAATACATCCACCCTCCCCAAGGGTATAGCGTTCAATTGTGGGGAACGAACAGATTTTTTTGGGGGGGGGTTCATCACCAGGAACTTGGTTTTTTCAGTATTGATAATCAAGCCCCTTTGTACACAAAAATGCTGGAAGTTGTTAAGCAATTTTTGGAGGCCCATCGGGGATTTAGACAGTAAGAGCGTGTCATCCGCAAAGAGGAGGGTCGGTATGCGCTCACCCGCCAGGGAAGGTTCATCTGATGGGTCTTTCAGCAGATGCTCGACCACTCCGTTGACATATAGTGAAAAAAGGGTGGGAGCAAGAACACATCCCTGGCAAACCCCTCTCTCAACCGGAATTCTACTAGTCTTCTCGCCTTCTGATCCCCATCTAATCTGGGAAAAAGTGTCTTCATGGAGTCTTACAATTAATCGTAAAATATAATGGGGTAACCCCATGTCACCAAGCACTCTCCAAAGACTCAGCCTAGGGACGAGGGGTGGGTGCCAGGACCTCAGGTGGGGGCCCAGCCTGAGAGAAGAGCAGGGCCAGGAAGTCTGCAGGTGAGGGGTGCACCACGGGCTCTCTCTGGTCCCCACCTGTTCACCCTCCCCCTTGCAGTGTTGACATGGACTCTGCCCCCCCCCGCCCCACACCGGTTTAATGTGGGTGAGGAAATACTATCTCCCACACCCCACATTAGACCCAGGCTGAGAGCATGGCCGACAGGGGCCCTGAAGGACGTAGGGTTGTTCCTCTGTGGATGAGGCGAGACCTGCAGGTGGGGGCCACGTCCCTTCTTGCTCCCCCCCGCCCTGCTCTTCATCAGCCCTTCCCTCTAGGCCTGTGTCAGGAGAGAGAGAAAGGCGCCATTGTTCCTGGCGGAGGTGGAGGGGCTGGGACGGGTGATGGTTCATTCAGTGGAAGCCAAGAGGCGCAGCCCTGCTTCCTGGAAGGAGGGGGCGGGACAGGTGGACGAGTCTGGGATACTTTACAGCAGGCAGGTATATCTGGAGGGAGATTCAGGCTGGGGCAGAGTCAGTCACAGTTTAAGCGCAGGCTAAGTCACACGTCATGCTAGTAACGGGGAAGAAGCACTCACGTGTCACGCTAGAGACAGAGTAAATCACGCGGGATGTCACGCAAACAGCGATCCCCAAACCGAGACTGAAACACGACGAGTGCACAACCAGGAGGGACTGATCCACATGAGACTGAAACACAAGAGCCACTGCGCACAGAATAGCGGGAAAATCAGACACAGAACACACAACCAGCAGACAGGTGCACACGTGATGCTGAAACACAAAAGCACTGCACAAACACAACCAGCAGAAAATCAGACACAGAACACACAACCAGCAGACAGGTGCACACGTGATGCTGAAACACAAGAGCACTGCACACACAGCCCGCAGAAAACCAGACACAAGTCACACAACCAGCAGACACAGATGCACACGTGATACTGAAACACAAGGGCACTGCACACACAGCCCGCAAAAAACCAGATACAGGACACACAACAACCAGCTGACAGATGCACACGTGATACTGAAACACAAGACCAATGCACACACAGCCAGCAGAAAACCAGACACAGGACACACAACCAGCAGACAGATGCACATGTGATACTGAAACACAAGAGCACTGCACACACACAACCAGCAGAAAACCAGACACAGGACACACAACCAGCAGACATGGATGCACACGTGATACTGAAACACAAGAGCACTGCACACACCGCCAGCAGAAAACCAGACACAGGACACACAACAACCAGCAGACAGATGCACACGTGATACTGAAACACAAGGGCACTGCACACACCACCAGCAGAAAACCAGACACAGGACACACAACCTGCAGACATGGATACACAAGGGATACTGAAACACAAGAGCACTGCACACACAGCCCGCAGAAAACCAGACACAGGACACACAACCAGCAGACATGGATACACACGGGATACTGAAACACAAGGGCACTGCACACACACCGCCAGCAGAAAACCAGACAGAGGACACACAACCAGCAGACATGGATACACACGGGATACTGAAACACAAGGGCACTTCACACACACAACCAGCAGAAAATCAGACACAGGACACACAACCAGCAGACAGATGCACATGTGATACTGAAACACGAGGGCACAGCACACACCGCCGGCAGAATATCAGACACAGGACACACAACCAGCAGACAGATGCACATGTGATACTGAAACACAAGAGCACTGCACACAGACAACCAGCAGAAAAACAGACACAGGACACACGACCAGCAGACAGATGCACACGTGATACTGAAACACAAGGGCACTGCACACACCGCCAGCAGAAAACCAGACACAGGACACATAACCAGGAGACCTGGATGCACACGTGATACTGAAACACAAGGGCACTGCACACACCGCCAGCAGAAAAACAGACACAGAACACACAACCAGCAGACATGGATACACACGGGATACTGAAACACAAGAGCACTGCACACACAGCCCGCAGAAAACCAGACACAGGACACACAACCAGCAGACAGATGTACATGTGATACTGAAACACAAGGGCACTGCACACACCGCCAGCAGAAAATCAGACACAGGACACACAACCAGCAGACAAATGCACACGTGATACTGAAACACAAGAGCACTGCACACAGACAACCAGCAGAAAACCAGACACAGGACACACAATCAGCAGACAGATGCACACGTGATACTGAAACACAAGAGCACTGCACACACAGCCAGCAGAAAACCAGACACAAGGTACACAACCAGCAGACAGATGCACATGTGATACTGAAACACAAGAGCACTGAACACACGAATCCAGCAGAAAAACAAACACAGGACACATAACCAGCAGACATGGATGCACATGTGATACTGAAACACAAGGGCACTGCACACACCGCCAGCAGAAAACCAGACACAGGACACACAACCAGCAGACATGGATACACATGGGATACTGAAACACAAGAGCACTGCACACACAGCCCGCAGAAAACCAGACACAGGACAACCAACCAGCAGACATGGATACACACGGGATACTGAAACACAAGGGCACTGCACACACCACCAGCATAAAACCAGACACAGGAGACACAACCAGCAGACATGGATACACACGGGATACTGAAACACAAGAGCACTGCACACACAAAACCAGCAGAAAATCAGACACAGGACACACAACCAGCAGACAGATGCACATGTGATACTGAAACACAAGGGCACAGCACACACCGCTGGCAGAATATCAGACACAAGACACACAACCAGCAGACAGATGCACATGTGATGCTGAAACACAAGAGCACTGCACACAGACAACCAGCAGAAAAACAGACACAGGACACACGACCAGCAGACAGATGCACATGTGATACTGAAACACAAGGGCACTGCACACACTGCCAGCAGAAAACCAGACACAGGACACATAACCAGGAGACCTGGATGCACACGTGATACTGAAACACAAGGGCACTGCACACACCGCCAGCAGAAAAACAGACACAGAACACACAACCAGCAGACATGGATACACACGGGATACTGAAACACAAGAGCACTGCACACACAGCCCGCAGAAAACCAGACACAGGACACACAACCAGCAGACAGATGTACACGTGATACTGAAACACAAGGGCACTGCACACACCGCCAGCAGAAAATCAGACACAGGACACACAACCAGCAGACAAATGCACACGTGATACTGAAACACAAGAGCACTGCACACAGACAACCAGCAGAAAACCAGACACAGGACACACAATCAGCAGACAGATGCACACGTGATACTGAAACACAAGAGCACTGCACACACAGCCAGCAGAAAACCAGACACAAGGTACACAACCAGCAGACAGATGCACATGTGATACTGAAACACAAGAGCACTGAACACACGAATCCAGCAGAAAAACAGACACAGGACACATAACCAGCAGACATGGATGCACATGTGATACTGAAACACAAGGGCACTGCACACACCGCCAGCAGAAAACCAGACACAGGACACACAACCAGCAGACATGGATACACATGGGATACTGAAACACAAGAGCACTGCACACACAGCCCGCAGAAAACCAGACACAGGACAACCAACCAGCCGACATGGATACACACGGGATACTGAAACACAAGGGCACTGCACACACCACCAGCATAAAACCAGACACAGGAGACACAACCAGCAGACATGGATACACACGGGATACTGAAACACAAGAGCACTGCACACACAAAACCAGCAGAAAATCAGACACAGGACACACAACCAGCAGACAGATGCACATGTGATACTGAAGCACAAGGGCATTGCACACACCGCCAGCAGAAAATCAGACACAGGACACACAACCAGCAGACAGATGCACACGTGATACTGAAACACAAGAGCACTGCACACAGACAACCAGCAGAAAAGCAGACACAGGAAACATAACCAGGAGACATGGATGCACATGTGATACTGAAACACAAGGGTACTGCACACACCGCCAGCAGAAAACCAGACATAGGACACGCAACCAGCAGACATGGATACACACGGGATACTGAAACACATGAGCACTGCACACACAGCCCGCAGAAAACCAGACACAGGACACACAACCAGCAGACAGATGCACATGTGATACTGAAACACAAGACCACTGCACACATACAACCAGCAGAAAATCAGACACAGGACACACAACCAGCAGACAGATGCACATGTGATACTGAAACACAAGGGCACTGCACACACCGCCAGCAGAAAACCAGACACAGGACACACAACCAGCAGACATGGATGCACACGTGATACTGAAACACAAGAGCACCGCACACACAGCCCACAGAAAACCAGACACAGGAACCACAACCAGCAGACATGGATGCACACGTGATACTGAAACACAAGAGCACTGCACACACAGCCCGCAGAAAACCAGACGCAGGACACATAACCAGCAGACAGATGCACAAGTGATACTGAAACACAAGAGCATTGAACACATACAACCAGCAGAAAATCAGACACAGGACATACAACCAGCAGACAGATGCACACGTGATACTGAAACACAAGAGCACTTCACACATACAACCAGCAGAAAATCAGACACAGGACACACAACCAGCAGACAGATGCACATGTGATACTGAAACACAAGGGCACTGCACACACCGCCAGCAGAAAACCAGACACAGGACACACAACCAGCAGACATGGATGCACACGTGATACTGAAACACATGAGCACTGCACACACAGCCCGTAGAAAACCAGACACAGGGCACACAACCAGCAGACAGATGCACATGTGATACTGAAACACAAGACCACTGCACACATACAACCAGCAGAAAATCAGACACAGGACACACAACCAGCAGACAGATGCACACGTGATACTGAAACACAAGGGCACTGCACACACCGCCAGCAGAAAACCAGACACAGGACACACAACCAGCAGACATGGATACACACGGGATACTGAAACACAAGGGCACTGCACACACACCGCCAGCAGAAAACCAGACAGAGGACACACAACCAGCAGACATGGATACACACGGGATACTGAAACACAAGGGCACTTCACACACACAACCAGCAGAAAATCAGACACAGGACACACAACCAGCAGACATGGATGCACATGTGATACTGAAACACAAGGATACTGCACACACCGCCAGCAGAAAACCAGACATAGGACACACAACCAGCAGACATGGATACACACGGGATACTGAAACACATGAGCACTGCACACACAGCCCGTAGAAAACCAGACACAGGACACACAACCAGCAGACAGATGCACATGTGATACTGAAACACAAGACCACTGCACACATACAACCAGCAGAAAATCAGACACAGGACACACAACCAGCAGACAGATGCACACGTGATACTGAAACACAAGGGCACTGCACACACCGCCAGCAGAAAATCAGACACAGGACACACAACCAGCAGATATGGATGCACACGTGATACTAAAACACAAGAGCACCGCACACACAGCCCACAGAAAACCAGACACAGGACACACAACCAGCAGACATGGATGCACACGTGATACTGAAACACAAGAGCATTGCACACATACAACCAGCAGAAAATCAGACACAGGACATACAACCAGCAGACAGATGCACACGTGATATTGAAACACAAGGGCACTGCACACATACAACCAGCAGAAAATCAGACACAGGACACACAACCAGCAGACAGATGCACACGTGATACTGAAACACAAGGGCACTGCACGCACCGCCAGCAGAAAATCAGACACAGGACACATAACCAGCAGACAGATGCACAAGTGATACTGAAACACAAGAGCACTGCACACACAGCCAGCAGAAAACCAGACACAGGACACACATCCAGCAGACATGGATACACACGGGATACTGAAACACAAGGGCACTGCACACACCGCCAGCAGAAAACCAGAAAAAGGACACGCAACCAGCTGACATGGATACACACGGGATACTGAAACACATGAGCACTGCACACACAGCCCGTAGAAAACCAGACACAGGACACACAACCAGCAGACAGATGTACACGTGACACTGAAACACAAGAGCACTGCACACCCAGCCAGCAGAAAACCAGACACAGGACACACAACCAGCAGACAGATGCACATGTGATACTGAAACACAAGAGCACCGCACACACAGCCAGCAGACAACCAGAAACAAGGCACACAACCAGCAGACACGGATACACACGTGATACTGAAACACAAGACTCACGCACCCCTCTTTCAAGCACCAACTTCCCACCCCTGCTCGACTCCCGGCAGCTGTGTTTTCGCCCTCTGCGTTTCTTGTTTTACTGTTAAAAGTCGTCTCTCCCTGGACTGGTGTTTTATATATTTATATGTTGTGTGTTTAGATGAACCGACTTTAGCGCTTCCCCACATCACCGCAGCAGGAGGGGGGCGTCTCCAAGTCGAGGAAGCAGGGTCCCTGGTGACGTCAGGAGGCTGCAGTGCCCAGAAAAGCTGGAGCTATGCGCCTAAGAAGGGCTTCTAACCGCAGTGGGCGCGCGCTAATCTCACACTGAGACAAACAGTGGCTTTCTGCGCAGGTCTCGACAGTGCCAGCTCAGGGGCGAAGTCATCAGTGCTCGGGAATTCCCTGGGCACCTGCCCTCAGTGCCCAGGAATGTGGGCCCTCCCCGCCGTCTGTGTGCACAGCTCCCACGGCTCCAGGTAATGCAGGCAACTTCAATCCCCAGAGGGCGTGGGGGTCAATGCATGCGTCTGACGCCTGTGTGCACAGCACCCACGAACTCCAGGGTGTAATGCAGGAAGCCTCAACCCCGCAGAGGGGGCAACGCATTCCTCTGCCGCCAGTGTGCACAGCTGCCACGAACCCCAGGGTATAATGCAGGTAACCTCAACCCCAAAGAGAAGGGAGTGTGGGGCTAATACATGCCCTGCCGACTGTGTGCACTGCTCCCACGAGCTCCAGGGTGTAATGCAGGATGTCTCGACCCCAGAAAAGGGGTCACACATGCCTCTCCCGCCTGTGTGCACGGCTCCCACGAGCTCCAGGGTGTAATGCAGGAAGTCTCGACCCCAGAAAAGGGGTCACACATGCCTCTACCGCCTGTGTGCACAGCTTCCACCGGCTCCAGGTAATGTAGGCAACTTCAATCCCCAGAGGGCGTGGGGGTCAATGCATGCGTCTGGCGCCTGTGTGCACTGCTCCCACGAGCTCCAGGGTGTAATGCAGGAAGTCTCGACCCCAGAAAAGGGGTCACACATGCCTCTACCGCCTGTGTGCACAGCTTCCACCGGCTCCAGGTAATGTAGGCAACTTCAATCCCCAGAGGGCGTGGGGGTCAATGCATGCGTCTGGCGCCTGTGTGCACTGCTCCCACGAGCTCCAGGGTGTAATGCAGGAAGTCTCGACCCCAGAAAAGGGGTCACACATGCCTCTCCCGCCTGTGTGCGCAGCTTCCACCGGCTCCAGGGGGTAATGCATGGAACTTCAACCCCAAAGAGAGGAAGGGATGGAGGGAGGTTAGCACTTGCCTCTGAGCAGTAAGGCCGCCAACTTCCGAAGCGAGTGGGGAGTTGTGTGGATACGCACGCCTCCGCCATCGATGCACAGGGCCCTTGCGCCCCAAAGCAGTCATGCAGGCAGCTTTAACAAGCAGGGAGGTGCCCTATGTTTATGCTGCCTGTGTGCACAGCACCATGTACTCCCAAGGAGTAAGACACACAGCTCTACTCCAACTGGGGGCATCACAGGAGTCCCACTCCATGGGTGTGAGTCAGTGCTCGGAGCACGCGCTCACTCATTGAGTGGAAGCCACACTTTGGAGTACAGAGTCACAGCACTGGACTCTCACTCCTTCACCATGAGACACCTTCGACACCGTCTCCCATCACATCCTGATCAACAGACTCCACCACATCGGAATCCAGGGAGACGCCCTCAAATGGACCACCTCTTACCACACCAGGAGAACCTACAGAATCCGTCTCCCACCGTTCACCTATAGACCCAAGAAAATCATCTGCAGCGTCTCTCAAGGATCGTCCCTCAGCCCCACCCCCTTCAACACGTATGTGACCCCCCGGCCACCACCATCAGACTGCACGGACTTAACATCATCTCCTACACTGACGACACACAGGTCATCCTCTCGCTGTCAGAAGACCCCTCCACCACCAGAGCCAATTTCCACAGACGCATAACGAACGATGCACACTGGATGAAGGACAACTGTCTCAAGCTTGACACGGACAAGACGGAAGTCCTCAATTTCAGAAACAACTCGCCATGTTGGCCTAATGAACTCAGCGTATCCCCGCCCCAACAGACCACGCCTGCATCCTCGGCATCGTCTTGGACAGCAAGCTATCCATAAATGAACAGTTAAGCGCAGTCTCATCCGCCTGCTTCTGCACCCTCCCGCAAGATCTTCAGGGGGTTCCCAGTCAACACTGTCACACAGGCCCTCGTCGCCGGCAGGCTGGACTGTGGGAACACACTCTATGTAGGAATCCCCGCATATCTCCGTATGAGACTACAGAAAACACAGAATGCAGCAGCAAGACTCGTCCTCGAACTCCCCAAACAGACCCACATCACCCCCCACCTCAAGAAGGGGCACTGCCTCCCTATGCAGAGGAGATGCCAGTTCAAGATGCAGACCCTCGCACACAAAGCCCTGCACAAGAAGGGCCTGCTTACAGCAACAAACGCATGACGTTTCAACAATCATCCAGAAACCTACATTCACATCCCTACATTCCTCGCAGCGACCCCCACACATCCACCGACTCAACAGCGGAGGCCGCTCCTTCTCACACCCCTTCCCCTGCACCTACGGACCGCACCGTCGCTCCAGCACATTCTGGCTGTTCAAATGAACAGAGCACCGCGAAGCAGCAACTCCAGAGCTGGAGACCCTCACGGGGGGTTTGCTGCGATTTATAAATCCTGATAGATTGAAGACATGCAAGTCTCACACCTGTAAGTCCAGTCTCACTCAGTGGGCATCTTTCACACCCACCGCACAGTGACAGTCAGTGGATGTGCGTTCAATGCCAGGCGTAGAGACTCACTAGTGTGAGGTGCACACCTGGGACACAGTATCACTTATTGCACGGGGATATCACTCCTTTACAGTAAGAAGTGTGAGTCTCACACCTGTAAGTCCAGTCTCACTCAGTGGGCATCTTTCACACCCACCGCACAGTGACAGTCAGTGGATGTGCATTCAATGCCAGGCGTAGAGACTCACTAGGGTGAGGTGCACACCTGGGACACAGTATCACTTATTACACGGGGATATCACTCCTTTACAGTAAGAAGTGTGAGTCTCACACCTGTAAGCCCTGTCTCACTCACTGGGCATCTTTCACACTCACCGCACAGTGACAGTCAGTGGATGTGCGTTCAATGCCAGGCGTAGAGACTCACTAGTGTGACGTGCACACCTGGGACACAGTTTCACTTATTGCACGGGGATATCACTCCTTTACAGTAAGAAGTGTGAGTCTCACACCTGTAAGCCCAGTCTCACTCAGTGGGCATCTTTCACACTCACCGCACAGTGACAGTCAGTGGATGTGCGTTCAATGCCAGGCGTAGAGACTCACTAGGGTGAGGTGCACACCTGGGACAAAGTATCACTTATTGCACGGGGATATCACTCCTTTACAGTAAGAAGTGTGAGTCTCACACCTGTCGGCCCAGTCTCACTCAGTGGGCATCTTTCACACCCACCGCACAGTGACAGTCAGTGGATGTGTGTGCACTAGTGTATGGTGCACACCTGGGACACAGTATCACTTATTGCACGGAGATATCACTCCTTTACTGTAAGAAGCGTGAGTCTCACACCTGTCAGCCCAGTCTCACTCAGTGGGCATCTTTCACACCCATCGCACAGTGACAGTCAGTGGATGTGCGTTCAATGCCAGGCGTAGAGACTCACTAGTGTGAGGTGCACACCTGGGACACAGTATCACTTATTACACGGGGATATCACTCCTTTACAGTAAGAAGTGTGAGTCTCACACCTGTAAGCCCTGTCTCACTCACTGGGCATCTTTCACACTCACCGCACAGTGACAGTCAGTGGATGTGCGTTCAATGCCAGGCGTAGAGACTCACTAGTGTGAGGTGCACACCTGGGACACAGCATCACTTATTGCACGGGGATATCACTCCTTTACAGTAAGAAGCGTGAGTCTCACACCTGTCAGCCCAGTCTCACTCAGTGGGCATCTTTCACACCCATCGCACAGTGACAGTCAGTGGATGTGCGTTCAATGCCAGGCGTAGAGACTCAATAGTGTGAGGTGCACACCTGGGACACAGCATCACTTATTGCACGAGGATATCACTCCTTTACAGTAAGAAGTGTGAGTCTCACACCTTTAAGCCCTGTCTCACTCAGTGGGCATCTTTCACACCCACCGCACAGTGACAGTCAGTGGATGTGCGTTCAATGCCAGGCGTAGAGACTCACTAGTGTGAGGTGCACACCTGGGACACAGTATCACTTATTGCACGGGGATATCACTCCTTTACAGTAAGAAGTGTGAGTCTCACACCTGTCAGCCCAGTCTCACTCAGTGGGCATCTTTCACACCCACCGCACAGTGACAGTCAGTGGATGTGTGTGCACTACTGTATGGTGCACACCTGGGACACAGTATCACTTATTGCACGGAGATATCACTCCTTTACTGTAAGAAGCGTGAGTCTCACACCTGTCAGCCCAGTCTCACTCAGTGGGCATCTTTCACACCCATCGCACAGTGACAGTCAGTGGATGTGCGTTCAATGCCAGGCGTAGAGACTCACTAGTGTGAGGTGCACACCTGGGACACAGTATCACTTATTGCACAGAGATATCACTCCTTTACAGTAAGAAGTGTGAGTCTCACACCTTTAAGCCCAGTCTCACTCAGTGGGCATCTTTCACACCTACTGCACAGTGACAGTCAGTGGATGTGCGTTCAATGCCTGGTGTAGAGACTCACTAGTGTGAGGTGCACACCTGGGACACAGTATCACTTATTGCACGGGGATCGCACTCCTATCGGGTACAAGTCTCACACCTTGAAATCAGTCTCACTCGTTGAGAGAAGAGTGCGGCTCAGTGTGAGGCACAGTCCGACTTATCTGCTTTGTCTCACACCTTGGAACACAGTCTCACTCCCTTGGTGTGATTCTCACACACTGAAGCACCGTCTCACTCTTTCAGTGTGTCTCCCACCTAGCAGCAGAACCTTACTTCAAACATCCATTAAAGTCTCACTCAGGGCTGAGAGCACAGCTTGTCAATTAGCTCCCACCTTCAACACCACAGAAAAGTCTCACTCATTGGATGTGCAGCTGGTTCCTTGGTGGGCTTTCTCACTCGTGTGAGTCTCACACGTAGGATCACAGCCTAATTCATTGAATGTGAGTGTTAGACCGTGTAGCACAGACTCACTCATCATGTGTGATCTTCACTCCCGTCACTGTGAGCCTTAGAGATTAGAGAAAAGTCTCACTCATTGGATGTGCAGCGGCTCATTGGAGGGCTTTCTCACTCGTGTGTGAGTCTCACACGTAGGACCACAACCTCATTCATTGAATGTGAGTGTTAGACCTGGCAGCACAGACTCACTCATCATGTGTGAGCCTCACTCCCGTCACTGTGAGCCTCAGAGATTGGAGAAAAGTCTCACTCATTGGATGGGCGTGAGTCCGACACCTTGTGGAACAGTCTCACTCAGGGGAAGTGATACATGACCCATCTCACTCTTCATCAGACTACACTGACGGCATCAGATTCGCTCCCTTGGGAATGTTCACTTTTCTGTTAAAGCATTAACTTTTTATATATATAAACTTCTTTATTCGGTTTTTTACAAGTTGTAAAACCATAAAAGATACATTTCAGGAAAAAACGAATACACATGCACTATAAAACAAAAAATCATGATAGGAAATAAAATTTACACAAGTGCAAAGTCAAATATTTTACAAGAAAAGATTCTCATAATTTCGGTACCGTATCTAGAAGTACGTCTAACATATATTTTACAGATTTTTCCTATGCTTTATAATACATTTTAAGAAGTTAAGGACGCGATAACAAACCAGTTCGGATTCTAGCAATTGGAGACGTAGCATAGCAGGACGACACTGTCTAAGTCCCCATTGCTTTAACAAGGGTAGTAGCCAAACCCTCCTATGTAGATGATGGAATTTACAAAACAGTATTGTGTGTAAATTAGATTGTATAGATTCCTCATCACAAGGACAGGTAGGGAGAATTGGTTCCCAATTTTTTCTCTCCGGGAAGGATACTAATCTGTGGAAAAGATCTAATCTGAATCTTGTCAGTAACATTCTATCATAGGTACTGATCTGTAATGTTAGATACGGCTAGATAAAAAACGTGAGCTGAATCATATTGGCATGGAGAACCGAGGATTTTGTCGACTCGGATGTCAACCTCAATGACTCTAAGTGGGTCAGAGCCAATTGTTTCAATGATCGCTTAGATACTTCGATAATGTTTTTAGGTTCAAGATAATATTTCTCCAATCCGAGATCATTGAGGAAATTTCTGATATACCGAAGCCATTTGATTTTTAAAGATTGGTCAAGGATCATTGAATCTGCCACAATTTCCTGGGTTAAAATGTTTTTATCAGAAGACCAGATGCGCCGCCAAAGCAATAGTGGTTGAATCCTTAGTAGGTCCTCTAAGTACGGAATTCCAAGTTCCAAGTGGGAGGCGTAGATTGAAGTACTATGCGGTGTTGCTAAGAGGAATCTAAGGAAAGTGTTTTCGGCCACCTGTAGGGCACTAACATCTACATGTCCCCAGACTCCCGCCCCATAGAGTGCGATCGCCTGACACTTGGCTATATAGATTTTTAATAATTCCACTGGGGGCCTTCTCCCTAGTCTCTGGGAAAAACTCATGAGCCTCAGAGATTAGAGAAAAGTCTCACTCATTGGATGTGCAGCGGCTCATTGGAGGGCTTTCTCACTCGTGTGTGAGTCTCACACGTAGGACCACAACCTCATTCATTGAATGTGAGTGTTAGACCTTGCAGCACAGACTCACTCATCATGTGTGATCCTCACTCCCGTCACTGTGAGCCTCAGAGATTGGAGAAAAGTCTCACTGATTCGGATGGGTGTGAGTCCGACACCTTGTGGAACAGTCTCACTCAGGGGAAGTGATACATGACCCATCTCACTCTTCATCAGACTACACTGACGGCATCAGATTCGCTCCCTTGGGAATGTTCACTTTTCTGTTAAAGCATTAACTTTTTACCTCCGGCACTGAGGGCTTAGAGACGCCCCCCCACCTCCCTCGTCAAACCGGTTCCCCTCGGAGGGAGTTTAACTCTGGATTCGCTCCACTTCCTGCTGGAGGGGGATGTGTGGGGGGAGTGAATCACGGGAAGCTTTGGCGCGTGAAGAACTGAACTCACCATGGTGTGAGCAGACCGGAAGCGGACATCTTTATTTATTGTTCATTACCGGAAGCCTTGTGACTTCCACTGTGAAGCCCTCAGACATATATACTTGCTTTGACAACTGTTATTTTGTATATATTTGCATTCTTATAACTGTATGTCTGATGTTTGGCCCGTGGAACCTGACACTCGGTACCGTAGGCCTGCGTTGGTGATGGTGGCAAGACAATGCGGCTGTCCGAGGGCACGCGCTGTGCCCCTTAAGAGGGTGGCCACCTTAGTGCCGCAGTCAGGCACACGCGCACCATTTTATAGGACCCCACGGGAGTCCCCAATGTCCAGCGCCTCGGCAGCGTCATTTCTATGCTTGTTGGCTGGGGGCGGGTACTATTACCTGCCCCCACCCACTGGCCATTCTCTTTGTTCCCCGCTGGACACGCAGTCACCCTCCCAACCGCATACCCTGCGTGCCGGTGGGATGGTGGGCAATGGAACTGAGCACATGGTAAAGCCACTAGGCCTCTAAGAGTGGATTCTTATATTCTGTCACAGTCCGTGGATATGCATTTGGTTGCAGGAATCTCACAGATCACCGCAGCAGGCAGGGGCTCTGGTATTGGTCACCAACTCTGACAAACAAGCGCTGGCAGTAGAATTTCACTGCGATGATTCTTGTTCGGCCCTAGACTATGGACTAGGAATTTATAAAGCACATGGCGACCCATCGGGCTCCCGGCACTGAATCTCATGGCCGTTGCATAGTATCTGTGGAGTCGGCAGGTTTAGTCAAACAGGCGGGTCTTGAGTATTTTTATGAAGTTGGGTTAATCCATGATCATGCTCAGCGAAAGGAGAGGGTTCCAAAGTTTTGATGCTAGGTACGAAAAGGAGCGCCACCCCCATTCTAGCCATCTTAATCCAAGGTAACATGAACAGCTTCTGTTCGATGGATCGTAAAGGTCTGTTGGGGACGTAGAGCCGCGGCAGTCAAGAAGGGCTCTTGCCGTGCATTACTCCATGGGCCAGGCAGAGATTTAAATTGAATTCTTTTAGATATTGGCAGCCAGTGAAGGGCTACAAGGGCATGGGTGGCAGAATGCAGGGCTGCCCAAGGCCCACAAAGGGGGCCCTCCTAAGAGGGCGGCCCTCCCTTAGTGCCACAGGATGGCACACGAGTCAGCCACCCAGTGTTTTGGGCGGGGGCGAGGTACTTATACCTTTTCCGCCCACTGGTCGCCCTCTCTGTCCTGCTGCCCTGACGCCGTTTCCCTCCCCACCGCGTACCCGGCATACAGGCAGGGGGGTGGGGTGTTTATCTAACTTATTATTTTGTGTTGCAGGCGGAGTTACAGGGCGATCCAGAGGCGGTAAGGTACAGAGGGGTACCCTCTGCACGAGCACCACAAGAGACCAAAGGCCAAATATCCCCAGGGAGGTCCTCGCGTTGGACCCTGGAGGAACGACGGCGCCCCGTTAGTCCTACGGGTGGTTGTGGACCTGAGCAACCGGGGGTTGCCTGCAATGCTCCGCCCCCTTTCTGGGGGGCATGAGTAAGGGGGTGGACTGGCAGTCCACCGGAGGGAGGAGCTATCACCTCCCCCAAATCTGACAAACACCGGTTGGCTAGGGCCACAGTGTTATTTGGCTCATCAGGCGGGCAGGCGGCGAGGGGCTGTCTGCCCTGGGATCGCCCGTAAGATAACCCACCATGTTAGCATATTTGTTATGCAAATAAACCTGCAGCAATTTTCTCCACAAATAATGTGTCTTGTCTGATTATTTCTCCAGGATATTGCTGTGGGAGGGATGGGGATTGTTGCCGATATTGGCACTATGACGCATGGGAATTTTTTGCAGAATGCGTACTGCGGCATTTTGAACCACTTGCAGTCGCTTCGTTACATATACTGGGTAATCCAAATGAGCGGAGTTCCCGTAATCAAGCCGGGACAGTACAAGGCCTTGAACTACAGCTCTGCGGGTGGCGGGGATGAGCAAGGGCAGCGCTTTCCTCAGCAGCCCGAGTGTCCCAAAGCAACTGGCCGCCCACTTTCCAACTTGGGTCTCCATTGTCAGAGGGCTGTCAATCCACAAGCCTAGACTTTTTACTTCATTTTTAGGGTGGGGGAGGGTTCTCCCTGGTAGTCGGGCCGGCATCGCTCTGTCCAGAGGGAAGGGTTGTTGCCGACCCCCAGTACCGCGGTTATGTCCCCATTTAATTTTAGATTGCTGTTTGACATCCAGGCAGTGACGTCTCTGAAGCAGGCGTCCAGCTGATTGGAGAGTACTGCAGTGTCTGAGGTGAGAGGATTCATTATTTGGGCATCATCCAAGTTTGATACCATTGGAAGTCCATGTCCTGCTGTAATATCTGCCAGTGGTCGGACATAAACATTGAATAGCGCAGGGCTCAGAGACGAGCCCTGTGACACACCATATTCCAAGGTCCAGGGGTCTGGACTGAATGTTTCCTCTCACACTTGGAAACTTCTGTTGCTTAAGAATGAGGCCAGACACCTGAGCGCGGTATCCTTAATCCCTGCTCCTTCTAATCTTTTAATAAGTACTGGGTGGGAATCCGCATCGAATGCGGCACTCAAATCTAGAATTATGACTGGCTCTGATCCGCTTGAATCTAAGATTTTTTTAAAGTTTGCCAGTCATAACTAACAGGGCGGTTTCTGTGCTGTTTCCTGCTCTGAAACCAGTTCGAGTAGGGTGAAAAATACCTTGTTCCTTCAGGTATAAGGAGAGATTTTTATTGACAAATTTCTCTACAATTTTGCTAATACCTGGGAGCAGGGAAATAGGTCTATAATTTTCCGGGTAGGCTCCAGTGAGGGCGTCCATATGAGAGGTTGCATCATGGCAAGTTTCCATGCCAGGGGCACGGTGCCATTCTGAAGAGAGTGGCTAAGCAGAGTGGCTTGGGCTTAACAAATGACATATAGGGTGGAGCTGGGTCCAACGGGGATCCTGCTCCAACAGAGACTAACTGGAGACTTTTGATGTGTTCTGCTCTGATCTTTGGGAAGGTAAAATAATTCTCCTTAGCCCCCCCTTAGCTGGGGCATTCTGTTGCCATTGATATTGAAGTCCAGGTCCTTCAGCAAGGTGGCACACACTTTATTAACCTTTTCCACAAAGTACCTTGCCAGCATGTCACATCTGGCCTTAGCGGCTGCTGGGCCAGCTTGTGTCGTGGATGGCATCAAAAATGAATTCACAATTTTGACCCCTCTTTTATGTCACTGGCAGCATTATCAATCTTAGACGGAGGCTCTGGCCTTCCTTATAGCGTTGTGATAGTTCTTTACGTTGTCCCTGTACTTTTGTTTACTGACTGCGTCGTAGAGTTTTCTCCACTTTCTTTTATTTCTTTTACATTCCTTTTTAAGATTTTAAGTTATTTGTGAACCAAGGATCACGCGCCTGTGTGTGACTAGTTTTCTGTAACCTCTTAAGAATTTGTTGATCAAGTTATTTTTCTATCCACTCTACAAATGTGGAGAACATTCCGTAATGTCTCCATGCAGCTTGGGGACAGGAGTGAGAAGATAGATTTCCCAGTTATCCTTATTGAATTTCAACCAACTTCGGCTCAAACTGGGCTGCTCAAGATGGAAGGGAATCTTATAGTGGTCTGACCAACAAAGTGCGAGGGGAGAGGATACTATTAGATTACGGGTATTTGAAAATATAGGATTGAGTGGACAGCCTCACTCTCTGGGTTAACTGTAGAGCCTCTAAGTCAGGTATAAGGATTTGTGCCTTTGTACTACTAGTGTCTTCAAAGTGTAGATTAAGATCTCCTAGGAGTATGAAATTTGCCTTCTATGAGCCTGCTTCCGCTAGTATCTCAGGCGGTGCTTGTATGACTGGGAGGCGGGTCCAGGTCGGCGATAGGCCCTATTGATTAATTTATGCCTGACATAAAATGCTGTGCTTAATTTGTAAAACAAGAAGTGCCAGGGCCCTCGTCAGGAGGCCACTGCAGCTTGCACCGCCCATCGCCCTCCCTAGCGCTGCCAATGACAGTATTATCACTACTAGCCAGCACGCTCATGCAATTGTGACAATTCAGATTTTAACTATACATTAAAATGACTAATGCATGCCGTCCAAGCTATTGTTATAGATTTGGTAGGAGGTATTAGTGATTTTGATATATATTTAATTATTAAACACCAGCTGTTGTGCTCCTCAAAAAATAAGACAAACAGCGCCACCATGTGGCAGAGTGTCATAAGAGCCGGTGTTGACAATAAAGTGCTGGTGCCGAGCACCGGAAACCACCGGCTCAAATTAAGCACTAATTATAATGATACTTTTCCTGGGGGCTACCCCCCAGCTGGGTGTTTTTGGCGAGTCCAGAAAGTTCTGGGAAGGTTTCCTATTTCCAGATGAAATTGGTGGTGTTTACGGGGCGTCATGCATCGCTTGACACTATTGTTCGAGCAGCTCTTCTGTCGGATTTGTGCACCTCTTATCGAGATCTTGGCTATGCGTGAGACCCTACTCTGCAGTGCTACTCACAATATCTGGCTTTGCAATGAGTGGTGCCTGGGATGCAGGGGTGTAGATCGTATCTGGAGATGGGGGGGGATAGTTTACATCTAGGCCTGTTGAGATTATAGCACTCTGGACGCGGGTGTCTTTTAGGGTGTGCCTAGAAGAGATATATATTCTGGAGATGGGGGTGCACCATCTTGGTAACCCAGATGTTTGGCGACGTTGGCAGAACAACCTTTGTTTCTCCATCTGTTTCACGACTACTTCTCCGCCTGGAAGGTGATTCTCATCAAACGGTGATCGGGGATCCCCAAGCCACCCTGTTGGGAGGATCTCGTGGGATCTGATAGAACTCGAGCGACTCCTCTGACATGGGATCCAGGATCATAGAAACAGGATTCTCCAACCCATGGCCGTCGAACCACCAAGATGCCATGTGTAGCGGAAGTGAAATCACATGTCCTTTGACCCCAATGACATCACAGCAAGTGATGTCATCTGACCTTTGGCATGCTGTCACCATCATATGTCTGTTTCTCAACTCCTCTGTCTTTATTACCTCTCGCTCACCTGTCTTTCTCACCTGTTGACTCTTTCTAACCTCTCCTGTCTCCTCCTCTGTGTCCAGAGTCCTCCTCACTACTCCCCTAATATCATCTCCTATGACTGACTTCTCACAGTGCAGTCTCTTTGTCTCTTTCACCTGTCTCCCACTTCTCTTTCTACCTCATCGGTCTCTTTCTCGCTGTCTCTGTGTCAATATCAGCCCAGTATCGCTCACCTATCCTCCTCTCTGCCTCTGTGTCTCTCTCTGAACGGTATGACCACTCTGTCTCCATTTAAGCTCTGTCACTCTATCAACACTCTCTCAATGTGTAGCCCTCTCAGCTGTCTACCCTTTTAAAAGACTTCTGTCCACTTGCATCAACAAATCATTCTATTGCAAGTTTGTTACTTTCCTCTGAGGCCAGGGGTCACAAGCACAGTGCCAGGGGTCGCAGGAGGCACGCCAGGGGTCACAGATGCGACCCCATGCATGAAGTCCATGCTTCAGCCTAGCATGCCTGGGGTGTGGGTGCACAGTGAGACTTGGACCCCAGGGTGCACCTTGTAAATGTCTCTGATCTATAACCACACTTCTATAAAACCCTTCAGCCACAGGACAGTTAATTGCTACAGGTCAGCAGCGTTCGCAAAGCACGGCCAACAAACCGGGGAGTCGTCCAGCAGATCCGGTAATCTGCAGACTCAGGGAGCGCGGTCACCTCCGGAGACCGCCAACGCCTCGTTATCACTCCAAGTGAGAGGGGAATAGAACCACAGACAGATTCATTAATTGGAATCAGCTTTCCATGAAGAAAGAAACTCTTTCTTTTTGGGCAGTTCCAGATTAAGGACAGTGGCCGCCAGTTCTTGTTGCATCACTCCGGATGTGGTGACTTGCTTACCGACAGAGGTGCAAGGGTCTCGCTGAGGTCCATTTTTCCAGGATGGGCCTTCGCTCTGTGAGAAGAGATGGTTGAAGGTTTCCAGTGGTGACCGCAGGGCTGTACTCACCATAGGACTCTGAGACAAGTTCACCTACAACGTTGGCCAGATGGTTTAAGAATGTGACCGGAAGTCGATATCATCTCATCGAGCGTTCTAAGGACCTGCATACACAGTGACATCTATAGAAAAGTGTGCCGCAAGCCTCCATCAACAGTCTTTATAAAAATACTCAAAATTTAGGCTGTAATATGGCGCTCACGGTGAAAAAGACAGACCTGGATTGATTACATACACATTGAAAATGGGCCTGTAGCAAGCTGGTTCTCTGTATAGTGCATTAAAACAAAGCACACTGTGCAGAGAGTCCAGCGGATCCCCAGTTGGTGCGCAGAGGTAAAAGCAGATAATTCTAATGCTCTTTCTGTGGTAGGGTAGGCGAGGGGTTAGGCTTATCAGACGGTAGTGCTAAGCATTTGTTGTACACATAGTGGCAATAAATGAGACACACACTCGAGAATAAACCCGAGACCAATTAGGAAAAATAAAGTCGTATCTTTATATAAAAGTTTTAAAAACCAAGAACTTCGTCCAACAGTTAATAAATACTTTGTATTTCGATTTAAGCAACAGCGGTCAATACCATCAGGCAGAGAGCGTGGGGCTCAAGGGGAAGAAAAGCATAGGGTTGGATATCAGAGTGCCACCAGCACATTTACCATCGCGTTGATGCAAGCAACACTCCGCCACAGAGTTATAGGGGGACAACGGTTGCCCAGAGTTCAGGGGAAGGTCCACTCCAGGAGATTCAGAGTTTTGGAAGTCCCAGGGCTTGGGCACAGCAAGCAGTTCTGGGTTACCTAGATCAGAGGTTCCGGTGGTCTTGGGATGCAGAATTTGTTCTTCGCCGGTGGTGTTCTGCTACAGGTGTGGTGAGGGCAGTCCATCGTGGTTGGGGCAGTCATGCCCAAGATGCTGGTTTCACACAGTCAAAGCCACCAGAAAGCGAGCACAGGCTCACGGGAGCGTTGCTCTTTCCAGCGTGGGTGGATCCCTCAGACTGATGAATGCCTTGAATGGGTTGGTTACCGGACTGGTGACCAACAGACCTTGGCTGCTGCAACTTTTGGATGATAAGGTGAATCGTGTCGACACAGTCTGTGCCGGTCTTCACCTAGTGGCGGTCTTTTACCAGCGGTGTTCAGGGGACTAGCACCACTAGTTCAAAGGAAGTTCTCTGGTAATTGGTGAAGGCTGGCAGGGCTCCGGGTTTCTTGGAGGCTGCACAGGTCTCAGGTAGGGATGGCAGACCACAGTTGGTGAGTTCTTTCGCAGTTTACAGGGTTTGGCACTGGTTTCTTCTGCAGCAGAGCTCAGTTCATGGATCAGCAGCATGTTTTCTTCTGGTTCATGGAATCTGAAGTCAAGGTCTCGGGGACCACATAAATACTGAATTTAGGGGCATTAGAAGGGGGCACAGGTAGTAGCCAATGAGCTACTTACCTTTAGTGTGCCTACACCCTCTAGTGACCACTTCCTGTGGCAAGAGGCACGACCCTAGCTCTGATTGGAGGCTTTGTTACCATCTCAAGATGGTGGAATTTTAGGTGAGCGTTTCACCTTGTCTGCTTCGCCCTAGGATTGGTGCAGGCTGAGGGGGAACCCTCTTCCTCATCTAACTAATTTTCACGCCTTTCCTCTGCCAAAAGCTGAGCAGAAAAGTGGGCTTGGTCTCCTCGGCTATTTAGGGGTTCCTGGGTTAGATTTCAAAGGCGGCATTGCCTTTGAAACTTCTTGCTCAGGATGGCCATCCTGTCCTGGAGGAGGTGTGACACCTCCGTCCAGAGAAGGCTTTGTCTCTGTCCTCTAAGAGTGTTGGCTCTCACCCCATGAGGTCAGAAACATGTCTGGTGGTGGCAGGCTGGTGAAAACTGGCCAGGGATCCCACTAGTCTTTGGTTAGGTTTTAAAGGACCCTCTAAAAGGGTCTCCTGTGTGAATTTATTAATAAATCCAACACTGGCATAAGCAAGGATTTATTAAGACAAGATGTTTGGTACCAAGCACCTTAGAAATCAGTAAAGCCAATATGGAGCTAGGAAACACGTGTTGACCAGTATGCAGCCCATGTACTCTTCATGGCTTCCCTGTTCACTTACAACATCTCAGAATAGACGGGGAATTACAGGGTCACATCTGCTCATGCTGATATGCCCACACATAGGATATAGTGCACCCTGCCTTAGGGCTAAAGGCCTGCAGTAGGGGTGACTTACCTGTATCTCATGCAGTGTAGGGGGGCATGGCACACAGGGCTGTGTGCCATGTCTACTTTTCGGATTTCTCTGCACCAAGACATGCATAGCCTTGGAGATGGGGGTCATGGGGTGGCAAAACCAGTGCTGCAGCCTTATTGGACCCTCTTCAGTGCCAGGGGTACCATTTACTATGGGGTTTTAAGGATGACTGAAGTTGTGCCAATCATGGTACAGCTTTGGAGAAAGCGATCTGGCACTGGTTAGCCGGGAGCCAGTGCATGTACAGTTTGAAATCACATCAGGTAAAAAAGTGGGGGCTAACCATGCAAAAAGATGTACTTTCCTACAGGGCCATTCACACTGATCCCAGCAAAATTACAGGTATTTGAATACATTTTACCCTATACAGAAGAATATTCTACTGCACAGGCTGGGATGAAATTATGAATCAGTTAAGTAATTTGAACCGCCCTTGGATGGAATAAGTGGCAAGAGCGGAACCTTGTAACCTAGTTACATTTGTAGAATTCACAGAATTGATACCATCAGTACCTCCGATAAAGCTGCAGGGGGCGTTGGGCCTTGGTTGAATTTTATCTAGAATTTGTAGAGTCTTTAACACCAGTGCCGCTGCTGGTTACTCAGAATGCTTTTCATCAGGCATCATAGACATTTCCAAAGAAATAAAGACCCCAAAGCTTTGTTCTTCTCATAGACTGATTTCGCTTTTAAATGTAGATGGTACAATATTTGCAAAACTATTGGGTAATTGTATTAATAAATTAATCCCATGTGTCATATCTCCTGAGCACGGCAGCTTCATGCAGAAAGATCTAGGGTGGATTACGCCAGCTTGTATACCACCATTACCAACTTAACACAATATTGTTGCTCTTTTAAATCACCGGTAGATGCTTTCTGTCTTGACCCTGAAAAGAGTCTCTTGCAACGTTGTGTGGTACATACTGGAAAGGTATAAATTTCATTCTAATGTTATATCTGCCAATAAGCTGCTTCCTTCTAGACTTTTCGCAGATCTCTCAATCAGTCACATTCCAAGACTTTTAACATCAAACAAGACACAGCAGGGTTGTATACTATTCTCAGCCTCTTTTGAGTTGTGCGATGAGCTATTTATCATAGCAACAGAAAAATCTAAATCTTTGTTCCCATTCAATTAGCATGCTTGCTTATACAGAAGATAGGGCTGTGGTGACATCAGAGCCCCATTAGCTCTCTCTGCGCTTAAAGCTTTGGCAGATGGCCATGAGGCTTCTTCAGGCTACAAAATAACCCCGGGCAGAAAACTACGCTCCGCCAGCGGAGTTTACGGACTTTTGCCTACTCCGCGCTCCTTTCAGAACGCGGAGTTCAGGCAAAACTCCGACTCCACACCCTCCCTAATTTAATTATACAAAAAAAGGCACTTACCTGCTGTGGGGTCTCTGGGCTGCCCTCCTCCTTCCTGTGGTTTCTCTCTCCACCTCATCCTCGCCATTCTCGTCCACGCAAACCCCTACATTGTACAAGGAGGAAGACAGCCTAGATACGCCATAGCAGGTAAGTGCCTTTTTTTAGTATAATTAAATTTGGGAAGCTGAGCAGAGTTTTTTTCCAACTCTGTGGAACTCTGCGTAGTGGCACTCCGCCAACTCCGCCCGGGCTTACGACAAACACAACTGCATTCAAACTCAGTTTTTACTCTCTAGTATCTCTCTGGCTGGCATCCCTGCTAAATCAAATATTGAAGATCTAAGGGTGAAGATTCCTGCAGATAAGATCCACTTTGGGCCATCAACCATGAGACACATTTAGCTAAAACCAAGCATCTTTTAAGGAAAGGGCAAAATGTACCGTTACCGTTACTAGGACACATTAACCTGTTAAAAATGTTTATTCACCAAGCCGCTGATATTTATTTCAAGTGGGTTAAGCTGACAGGTGGTACCCCACAAGTCTTTACCCCACTTAGACAGAGAGAGTTCACATTAGGAGTGTAACAGTCACACCTGTCAAAGTCCAATCTCACGTATTTCCTCTGCCCGCAGCAATGAAGGGTCTCTGTGCACTGCAGCCGAGGCTGTGTGCGCCAAGGGCCATGCAAGCCAGGACTCTTCTCACATGTATGACATTCAAAGGGGGTACGAAGCCCCTATAGAGTGAAACTGCAGTTCTATCAGTGTATTGTCAGCAGGGGGGCAAGTCCAAGACGATTTACATTAAATAGCGACAAAGACACATAAGCATGTACTGATCTGAATATTTAAAATAGTTCAAGATGAACAATTTGAAAACTTGTGTCCAAGGAGCTCTCTATTCAGATCAGCTCGGTGTGGGTCTAACGGCGCGAATACAGTGGGGAAAGCGTCTTGGACATGTTTCTTACTACCCTTGTTTTACATTTTCATTGATCTGTTAATAGCACTTCTCAAAATGACCCAATCCAGTGGTGTTCAGAGGTCTTCAAACTGTGGGGCGCGCCCCCCTGGGGGGCGTGAATGTGTTCCCAGGGGGGGCACAAATGGGTCAGCAATTACATGTAAATGAATGTAAAGATGCTAGGTGCAGTGTCTGCTTGCTACTGTTCCCCAATAACTTGCAGGAAGCCTTGTAAGGTAGGTAGATGCCTTTATTCACAGTTATTTTGCTACTCCGAGAGAGCGCCGGGCAACACGCTCCGATCGCCGTCTCTCGCAACGTGCTAATCCTCGCGCATGCGCAGTAGCGTCTAATATGGCCGCTACGCGCTTTGCCGTCCTGACGTAGTGCGCGTCAACTAGACCGCGACACTACATATCTCCCCCTTTTTATACCACCCAACACAATTACCCCGACCATGTGGTCAGTCCATTTCGTAGTCTCTAAACTTGGATGGTCTCACCACAGCTCTCCCCACCCGGGTGTGTCTTACCGGTGTGGAATGTCCTTCTCGGCCTCCTTCTGCGACCAGGCCTCCGTCGGTTCCTTCCGGAATGCCCTGGCCCTCTCTCTCTTCTTTCTCACCATCTTCCCGGGTCATTTCCCCCGGGGACCATCCACCTGGTGTGTCTCTCTCTCACTCTCGCTCTTCGCTCATGTTCTCTCCGCGCTCTCTTTTGGATGTACCTGCGTCCCTTGTCGGCCCTTCCGTCGGGGTTTCCCCTTCCGTGTCCTCTCGGGGCCATTGTATGATTTTGTTGCACTTGGCCATGCGATCGTGAGACCACACGTTTCCGTCGCTGAGCAACGCTGCCCGGTCGTACACCTCTTCTACTCTTAGGGGTGGGGAGTACTTGCTTTCTCCCTTCCGCTTCAGGACTGCCAGCTTCACTCTGACCCACTCCCCTTTTTCCAACGCCGTCTCCTTCACCCTCTTGTTGCGGTTGTAGTGTTCCGTATAAATGCGTTGTGCCTTCTCCAGGTTGTGTTGCACCACCGCCGGAGACCATTTGCTGGTGATGGTCTTCTCCTGCCACGCAACATTGTCTCTGGTGAAGGGTTGCCTTCCTCGTAAGATCTGGAAGGGACTGTACCCCGTACCGGTGGGGGTGATACGGTACGCCCATATCGTGCTTTGCACTTCTTTCTCCCAGTCTTTGCCCCTCGTGATGGCCGCTTGTATGGAGCCCATAAGCACCCTGTTGAACCTTTCTACTTGTCCGTTGCTGGCCGGATGATATATCGAGGTGTGCCGAAGTAGAATGCCATTCCTGTTTGCAAACGTGACCCACTTGTCCGAGGTGAATTGGGGGCCATTGTCACTGATTATGGTCCTGGGTATGCCTTCCCTGAGGAACACTGCCTTGAGGAAGCGCAGTATTTCGTCCGTGTCCATGATCTCGTTGATGTGCACTTCTGGCCATTTCGAGTACTTGTCTACTAACGCACAGAGGTATTTGGGGATCCCCTGATCGTCTAGTATAGGCCCTAATATGTCCACTGCGACCTCTTCCCATGGGTTACTGGGGTTCGTGAACTTCCCTAAGGGTGGTCTCATTGGCTTCAGTATCTTGTCCGCACCTTGGCACTGCTCGCAGTCTCTCACGTGCCTCTCTACTTGCATGTCCATTCCCGGCCACCAGTACGTTTGTTTAGTCCTGGCCTTTGTCTTCACGATTCCCAGGTGACCTTCATGTAGTATGGATAGCAGGGCCGGTACTATGTTCTCCGGTGGTACCACTCTGTTGCCTCTGTAAACGAACACCCCGTCGTTCCCCACCGACAGCTCTTCTCTGACCTCGTAGAACTGCCGGACTTTGGGTCTTTGTCGTCTCCGTTCTGGCCACCCTCGTACAATGTACAACTTGATGTCGTCCATATCTTCATCCGCCGCATACGCGTTTTTCCACTCCTGCCTGCATCTCGTCTTCGTCTTCCATGCCATTGGAGGCACTGTCCATCGCTGACGCCCTGCTGAGGTAGTCCGCTATCTTGGTTCTTGAGCCCAGGATGTACTCCACGTCGTACCGATACTCCAGGAGTTTCAGCGTCATTTTCGCAATCCGGGGTGTGGCGCTGGCATGACCATCAGATGTCAAAACCTTCACTAGGGGCTTGTGATCCGTCTTCACTTGAAATCTGGTGCCCCACAGGAACTGACGGTACTTCGCCATGGCCCATACCACCGCCAGCATCTCTTTCTCAATCACACTGAACTTTTGTTCCGACGACGTCAACGTCCTGGATGCGAAGCTGATCGTCTCTGTCCCTCCTTCTGGTCGTTCTTGCATGAGCACCGCTCCTAGCCCTTTGTCACTCGCGTCCGTCATCAATATGGACCGCCCCTGAGGATCGTACCCCTGCAGCGGGATCGCTTGGCTAATTTCCTGTTTCACCGTGTCAAACTCATCCTGCGTCTCTTCAGTCCATACAAACGCCGTCTTGTCCCTCGTGAGTTGCCTCATGTGGTGAGTTTTCATGGCGAAGTGGTGGACGAACTTGCTATAGTACTCCGCCATTCCTAAAAATGACCGTACTTCTTCCTTGGAGGTGGGCGGAGGTGCGTCGCAGATGGCCTTCACGTTCCCTTTCTTCGGTGTTATCCCCTGCGCTCCTATCTCATGCCCCAGGTATGTGACTGATGTCATCCCGAAGTGACATTTCTCCCACTCTGCCGTCAGGCCGTTCTCCTCCAGGATCTTCAATACCGCCGCCAGTTTCTTGTCATGGTCTTCCAGCTCGGTCCCCATCACGAGGATGTCATCCTGGAAGTACTGCACTCCCTCGATGTCCTTGAATAGGCGGGCCATCAGCTTCTGGAACACCGCAGCTGCCGAGGCTAGACCGAAGGGCATGCGGCAGAATTGGTAGCAGCCAAACGGCGTGATGAACGATGTCAGTTTTTTGCTTGTCGGATGCAGCACTACCTGGTGGTATGCCGAATGCAGGTCGATGGTAGAGAACCATTTCATGCCTTTCGTGCGGGCCAACATTTCCTCTATGCGTGGTAAGGGGAATTTTTCTACCCCAATGCACTTGTTTAACTCTCTGAGGTCCACACATAGACGCACCTTGCCTGACGGTTTCATGGCCACTACCAGAGGCGCCAACCACTCCGCGCTGTCGATGGGTTCGATGATTCCCCCGTCTTCCAGTCGGTGGAGCTCCTGTTGTACCGCCTCTCTCACCGCAATCGGTATGTTCCTTACTTTGTGCGCTACTGGACGGGCGTTTTCTTTAAGGACGATCTTGTGGGAGAACTTCTCTAGTTTCCCGATTTTCCCGCCAAAAACCTTTGGGTGTCCACTCCGCCATTTCTCCGCCGTCGACTCCTCTCCGTCCAGGGTCACCATCACCTGGGTGTCCCCTCCTGGATTCAGCTGTACGCCCAACTCTCCTTGGTCCATCCAGCCCAGGACTGACGGCCCCTTCTCCGCGACGTACAGTTTGCAGTGGGCACTCCGCTCTTTGAACTGGAATAACAGCTTCTTGAACCCAACCATCGGGATGGGTTCCCCTGTGTAGGTGACCGGTCAAATGTCGGGGGGGTTCTAGCTGTGCGCCCCATGTGGGTCTGAATCTCTCATTCCACACCGATCTTTGGACGATCGTGTAGGGAGACCCTGAATCCGCCACGATGGTGATGCCTACTCCTCCAATGATCATGTCACACTGGGGCTTGCGCGTTCTCCTCCCATCGATGCCCAGCACCTGGTCCTCCACACACAGGACTTCATCGTCTTCCTCCAGACCTTCTGCTTCTTCCCCTGCGTCTTGCGCCACAAATTTCACCGCTTGCTGTCTTCCTTTCCTTCGGCATACTTTCTCGTAATGACCTACCAGGCCGCAGAACGCACACTTGGCTCTGAAGGCGGGGCACCGTTTGTCGTGCACTGCGTGGCTCGAGCTTCCGCATCTGTAGCACCTCATCGCTTCTCCCTTTTCTTGCTTCCATGTCTGTCCTGGTTTGGCCTTCCCTTTGGGCGTTCCTCTGTACTCCCCCGGCGCTGTTTTACCTCGTCCGTGCTGGTCCGCATCATCCACCTTATTGACCGTGAGTCTGGGGGCCGGATCTCTCTTTGCCGCCTCCGCGCAGCGCTTGGTCAGTTCCGCCCTTTTTACTATGGCGATCACGTCTTTCAGCATCGCATCCCCACTCGCCCACAGTTTATCTTGCACCGTCTTGCTTGTCGTATGCATTACGATTTGGTCCTTGATGAATTCTTCCTGTAACCTCCATACTTGCACGTTATCGCAAGTTTACGCAGCGCCGCCACGTAGTCGTCTATAGTTTTCCCCGCTTCTTGCTTCCTCTGCTGAAAAATGTAGCGGTCGATAGAGGTGCACACTGCAGGCCGATAGTGGTTGTCCAAGTCTTCTATGGCGTGTGAGAACACATCTGTGTCCCCTACCTGTCTGGCGACCGGTGTGAGGTTTTGAAACACCCGTATTCCTTCTGGTCCCAGATTGTGTAAGAGTATCCTCTTCCTCCTGGCACTGGAGAACGCCTCCTCGTTCTCATCTTCCAGCGCTTCTAGGTACTTTTTGAAGTACTCCCTCCAGTCTTCCCATTTCATTTGGGGTTCTCCCGGACGTGGAAGGAACGGGATCGGCGTCGTTAAAGCTGATGGCTGTGCACTCATTTTGGCTTTCGCCTGTTTCCTTGGGCTACCTGGTGCGTCTGTCCCCGCTCCCCTTCTTCGGGTACCTGGGACTGCGTTCGAGCTGCCTGCGCCGTCGTCGCCCGATTCCGCCAGGGTCTCCTCTGCCGTTCTGCGGTCCGCCTGCGCTGTTCCTCCGCTTCGTGGCCGGCTCCTTTACTGCCCACGTGCCACTCTCTGGCGTCAGTCTGCCACTGCCGCGCTCTCCCGGTGCGTAGGCGTCTGTCCTCGACCCCCTCGGTCCTCTTACCGCGTGGGGTGACGTCCCTCCTTGTGGGTACTCCTCCCTGAAGCAAGTTGGGGGCACCTTCCTCCTGTTCCACGCAGGGTTCTCACCATCCCACCCTCGTCGCCACTGTAAAGATGCTAGGTGCAGTGTCTGCTTGCTACTGTTCCCCAATAACTTGCAGGAAGCCTTGTAAGGTAGGTAGATGCCTTTATTCACAGTTATTTTGCTACTCCGAGAGAGCGCCGGGCAACACGCTCCGATCGCCGTCTCTCGCAACGCGCTAATCCTCGCGCATGCGCAGTAGCGACCAATATGGCCGCTACGCGCTTTGCCGTCCTGACGTAGTGCGCGTCAACTAGACCGCGACACTACAATGAAGACAGTCTAAAGGCGCGAAAGTCGCGTTTCCAGGCCGTCTAAACTTACATGCAGCCGTTAAAGAACATTAAAAACTGTAAAGACGGGATGCTTTTGATATGGTCACTTATAGATATCGTTTTAAATGATGACGAGTTATTGCTGTTTTCTATTTTAAGAAGGGGCTGTTTCCTGACAAACAGAGGGAAGGTGGCGGCTTTGCGGTGTCTTCATCTTAGTTGAGACATGTTTAGTGAACGCCTGGAAAGCGTGAGTTGGTTTAGAATTTACTGCGTGAGGCCTTGTAAGCGCAACATTGAGAAGCGCTTCAACTACATCTACAGAAGATTGCTTACCTCACAGGCTCTAGGACCACAATTTAAAAATTTGATTGCATCCTTCTTGGTGCCTGCCCATAGATGCAGCCTTTACACAGCTTAAGGTGTGTTCCAGTGGGGGAAGGGTGTGATTTTTTTTCTTTGCATTTCACTGTTGAAAGATGTGCTGTTGTCATAATTTTAATTAATCGTAAAGTTGATATATTCCGGTTCTGATTCTTTGTGTGTAGGTGTGTGTGTGTGTGCTTCTGCGAGTCTCAGAGAAAGATACATATTTGTGTTATTTCCTGTGCACATGTACGAGAGTAAGAGTGTGTGTGCTACATGTGTAGAAGGATTATTACAAACGTGTGTCTACCTGTCAGACCTTTTCCTTAATCCTATCACTGGCAGGACAGTCAGGAACTATCGAAGCTGTGAGTCCTGGTGTTGGCTCTCGGGGCGGATGCCAGCCTCCAAGGTCGGGCTGGAAGGAAGGGGCTTAGGGCTGACGCTAGCTACAATACAACAACATTATCATAGTTGCAATAACGATGGGAATGTCAGTCAGAAATGTGAGTTTTTGTAAATACACAGCACTTTATTGAAGTCGGATAATGTCCAACTATATACAGAGATGGGACGGAGAGGGATGATGAGGGACGGAGAGGGATGATGAGAGATGGGAGGGAGAGGGATGATGAGGGACGGAGAGGGACAGGGACGATGAGAGATGGGAGGGAGAGGGATGATGGGGATGTGAGGGAGAGGGATGATGAGAGATGGGACGGAGAGGGATGATGAGAGATGGGACGGAGAGGGATGATGAGAGATGGGACGGAGAGGGATGATGAGAGATGGGACGGAGAGGGATGGTGAGAGATGGGAGGGAGAGGGATGATGATGGATGGGACGGAGAGAGGGATGATGAGAGATGGGAGGGAGAGGGATGATGGGGAGGGAGAGGAATGATGAGAGATGGGAGGGACAGGGATGATGAGAGATGGGACGGAGAGGGATGATGAGAGATGGGAGGGACAGCGATGATGAGAGATGGGACGCAGAGGGATGATGAGAGATGGGAGGGACAGGGATGATGAGAGATGGGACGGAGAGGGATGGTGGGGATGGGACGGAGAGGGATGGTGGGGATGGGACGAGAGGGATGATGAGAGATGGGACGGAGAGGGATGATGAGAGATGGGACGGAGAGGGATGATGAGAGATGGGACGGAGAGGGAGGGTGAGAGATGGGAGGGAGAGGGGTGATGAGAGATGGGACGGAGAGGGATGATGAGAGATGGGACGAGAGGGATGATGAGAGATGGGAGGGACAGGGATGATGAGAGATGGGAGGGAGAGGGATGATGAGAGATGGGAGGGAGAGGGATGGTGAGAGATGGGAGGGAGAGGGATGATGAGAGATGGGACAGAGAGGGATGATGAGAGATGGGACGGAGAGGGACGATGAGAGATGGGACGGAGAGGGATGATGAGAGATGGGACGGAGAGGGATGATGAGAGATGGGACGGAGAGGGATGATGAGAGATGGGACGGAGAGGGATGATGAGAGATGGGACGGAGAGGGATGATGAGAGATGGGAGGGAGAGGGGTGATGAGAGATGGGAGGGACAGGGATGATGAGAGATGGGAGGGACAGGGATGATGAGAGATGGGACGGAGAGGGATGATGAGAGATGGGAGGGAGAGGGGTGATGAGAGATGGGAGGGACAGGGATGATGAGAGATGGGAGGGACAGGGATGATGAGAGATGGGACGGAGAGGGAGGATGGAGATGGGACGGAAAGGGATGGTGAGAGATGGGACGGAGAGGGATGATGAGAGATGGGAGAGAGAGGGATGGTGGGGATGGGACGGAGAAGGATGGTGGCGATGGGAGCCCATGTTGTTATCAAACGTCTGAGGTGACAGCAAGGCAGTACCTATCAATAGTGAAACTGGTGCAGTGACACTTTTGGGGAAGGAGTGAAAGAAGAGGCGATAGCCTGCTTATCAGGGCTACAGCCATTACTAGATCAGCAGGTGGAGTGCACTGGGGCCCACAGCACCCCAATTATGTGCAGTAGTGTTTTTGGCCAATTCTGTTCTTGTTTGATGCCGTTGCTTTTATATAAGTGCACATTTAGTGTGGATTTTGAGCTAGTCAAGTCAAGTCAAGTCATAGAATTTGTATAGCGCACTACGTACCCAGAGGGTTTCAAGGCGCTTAGGAAGGGGAGGAGGGTTATTTGTCAAATATCCACGTTTTAAGCTGCTTTCTGAACGCTAGGTGGTTCTGGGTGAGGCGAAGGTAGGCGGGGAGTGAGTTCCATGTTTTAGCAGCCAGGTATGCAAAGGATCTGCCTCCCATGGTGGTCTTGTTGATGCGAGGTATAGTGGCGAGGGCTTGGCTGGAAGATCGTAGTTGGCGGGAGGGGGTGTAGAAGGACAGTCGAGAGTTGAGGCAATCTGGTCCGATGTCGTAGAGTGATTTGTGTGCGTGGGTAAGCAGTAGGAAGGTGATCCTCTTATTGACGGGTAGCCAGTGGAGGTCTTTAAGGTGATCAGAGATGTGTTCGTTGCGAGGGATGTCTAATATGAGCCTGGCTGATGCGTTTTGGATTCGTTGGAGTTTCTTCTGGAGCTTTGCGGTAGTACCCGCGTAGAGGGTGTTTCCGTAGTCCAGTCGGCTCGTGACAAGAGCGTGGGTAACTGTTTTCCTTGTTTCGAGGGGGATCCAGCGAAATGTTTTTCTGAGCATGCGAAGAATGTTGAAGCAGGAAGAGGATACGGCGCTGACTTGTCTGTTCATTGAGAGTGAAGAATCCAGGATGACGCCTAGGTTCCGTGCGTGGTCTGTCGGGATGGGTGCTTTTCCGAGGGCTTCAGGCCACCAGGAATCGTCCCATGCAGAGGGGGATGTACCTAGGATGAGGACTTCAGTTTTGTCTGAGTTCAGTTTCAGACGGCTTTGTTTCATCCATTCGGCAACTTCTTTCATTCCTTCGTGTAGGTTAGTTTTGGCGGTGCTAGGGTCATTGGTGAGAGAAAGGATTAGTTGAGTGTCGTCCGCGTAGGAGATGATGTTGAGGTTGTGTCGGCGTGCGATGGCCGCGAGGGGGCTCATGTATACGTTGAAGAGGGTGGGACTGAGTGAGGATCCTTGAGGGACGCCGCAGATGACTTCAGAGGCCTCGGACTTGAATGGAGGAAGGCGGACTCTCTGGGTTCTTCCGGTGAGGAACGAGGTGATCCATTCAAGTGCTTTTCCTTGGATTCCGATGTTATTGAGGCGTTGTAGAAGGGTGCTGTGGCAGACTGTATCGAATGCTGCAGAGAGGTCGAGGAGGATGAGGGCGACTGTGTCTCCGTTGTCCAGTAGAGTTCGAATGTCATCTGTTGCTGCGATGAGGGCGGTCTCAGTGCTGTGTTTGGCTCGGAAGCCGGACTGTGAGGAGTCGAGGGATTTGTTGGCTTCGAGGAAAGCGGCGAGCTGGTTGTTGACGGCTTTCTCGATGACTTTGGCCGGGAATGGAAGAAGCGAGATGGGGCGGTAATTTTTGAGTTCGGTGGGGTCCGCTGTTGGTTTTTTCAGAAGGGCAGTGAGTTCGGCGTGTTTCCAGTCTTCTGGGAAGGTAGCGGAGTTGAAGGAGCAGTTGATGACGTCTCGGAGGTGCGGTGCTATGACGGAGTCTGCTTTGTTGAAGAAGTGGTGAGGGCATGGGTCTGTGGGGGATCCTGAGTGGATGGAATTCATCAGGCGGATGGTGTCCTCAGTGGAGATTGGGTTCCAGGCGTTAAGGGTGTTCACGGGGGGAAGGTGGTCAGCAGATGGTAGGGTGGGTTGGTTTCCGGGTTGGTTGTCAAAGCTGTTGTGGATGTCTGCAATCTTGTTGTGGAAAAAAGAGGCTAGGGAGTCGCAGAGGGTTTGAGAGGGGGTGATGTCGTTGGAGTTGGTCGAGGGATTGGAAAATTCCTTGACGATGTTGAAAAGTTCCTTGCTGTTGTGGGCGTTGTTGTCAAGTCGATCCTTGAAAGCTGTTTTCTTGGCTTTTCGGATCAGTTGGTGGTGGGTGCGGGTGGCGCTTTTGAAGGCGTCCTTGGTGCTGGTGGTTGGGTCTTTTTTCCAGGCCTTTTCAAGGGAGCGGCAGAGTTTCTTGGACTTCTTGAGATCATCGTTGAACCATGAGGTTTTCTTGCTGCCAGGTTTGCTTTGACGTTTTTTCAGTGGAGCTAAGGTGTCGGCGGTGTTGGATAACCATAGGGTGAGGTTGGCGGCGGCTTCGTTGGCGTTAGAAGAGAGGGCTGGGGAGTTTCGAAGGAGCGATGCGGAGATTTGGTCCGTGGTGATTTTGTTCCAGTTTCTTTGCAGGGTAGGTTGGGAGTGGATGATGGGTTTCGGCTTGTTGTAGATGAAGTGAACGCAGCTGTGGTCGGTCCAGAGGAGATCCGTAGTGTGGCAGAAGGAGATATGATTGCTGGATGTGAAGATGGGGTCGAGTGTGTGACCTGCGATGTGGGTGGGGGAAGTGACTAGTTGTTTAAGTCCGAGGTTGGCGAGGTTGTCCACGAGGGTGGAGGTGTTGTGGTCGTTGGTCTTTTCAAGGTGAAAGTTGAGGTCTCCCAGAAGGATGTAATCTTTGGAGGGGAGCGCGTGTGGGGTGATGAAGTCCGTGACGTCTTCACTGAATTTTGCGCGGGGTCCTGGTGGTCTGTAGAGGAGAGTGCCTCTGAGTGTTGTTTTGGGGTCGATGTTGATCTGGAAGTGAAGATGTTCGGAGTTGGCGAGATTGACGTCAGAGCTGGTTGAGATGCGGATAGATTTCTTGTGGACGATGGCGATTCCTCCTCCTGTGTGGCTGGTACGGTCTTTGCGGGTGATCTTATATTCTTCAGGGATGGCAATGGTGATGTCTGGTGCGGAGGAAGCATTCATCCATGTTTCCGTAAGGAAGGCGATGTCCGGGGAAATGGTGTCTAGTAGATTCCATAGGTCAATGGCATGCCTATGGACCGATCGGGTGTTGAGAAGGATGCATTGTAGGTGGTTGGGGTCGGGAATCTGTGGTGTGGACGTAGCAGAGATGTTGTCGGTGCCGCTGAATTTGCAGGAGTAGCAGGAGAAAGGGCCATGGGTGTGTCCAGGAGCGGCAAGGACGCAGTTGGGGGCGCGACCGTGGTCGAGGGCTAGGAGGGAGGCGGCATCGTAGGTAATGCGGGAGGGCTGGGCAGCTCGAGGGGCAGGGGGTCTGGCGCTGGGCGCGGTCCAGGCGCGGACGGGCGTAGACGGGCTTACCTTTGGCGCACCTTCGGCGCGGGTTGGGCGCGGACGCTGCGCGTGGACGCTGCGCGCGGGAACTACTGTCATATATGGATAGCGGAGGGGGAGGGGCGAGGGCGGCTCAGCTGGGAGGCGTGGCGGGCTCAGGGGAACACAACAACAGCAGGATCAAAATGGAGGGGAGGTCAGAGCAGGGCGCCGGGGGAAATCACACACAACAATGCAATCAAAGCAATGTAAGCGCTGTGGGATAATAGCGCTATGAAATTACGAAGCTTACTAAAAATGGAGCTATGCAGATATCACAACTTGGTTACAATGCGGCAATACGATACCACGCTGTGAGGAGCAGCGAGGGGAGCGATCACTCAAGGCGGAAGCAGCGAGTGAATCACAGCGCTGCGAGGTTTGGGGAATGCTTTTGGGTGCTTGTGGGAGGGCGGCTCAGCTGGGAGGCGTGGCGGGCTCAGGGGAACACAACAACAGCAGGATCAAAATGGAGGGGAGGTCAGAGCAGGGCGCCGGGGGAAATCACACACAACAATGCAATCAAAGCAATGTAAGCGCTGTGGGATAATAGCGCTATGAAATTACGAAGCTTACTAAAAATGGAGCTATGCAGATATCACAACTTGGTTACAATGCGGCAATACGATACCACGCTGTGAGGAGCAGCGAGGGGAGCGATCACTCAAGGCGGAAGCAGCGAGTGAATCTACAGAAAGGCACCCCTGAAATGATCTCATGATCCCCGTCCCCTGTGATCATCCTCTTCCTCCCACTCCCCAAATCCTTGCCATATAGTTTTGGAGGAGGGGCCCAACTTCAAAGCATTTTGCTTAGGGGGGGCTCAGCGCAAAAAGGTTTGAAGACCTCTGCTGGTGGTCTTTTTATCAACCTTGAATGGATGAAGGGTTGAGTCAGCCTTGGCAGGATTTAACCCTCTTGCTTGTAGATTAAATTGAGATTTCTGTAGAGCACGCTTATCTTGCCTTAGTAGTTTTTAAATGGCTTTTGGTTAACGGTGCCATGCTTTCACCCAGGGAATGGGTATTTAAGTAGAATGAGAAAGAAAGAGCTCTTGTGAACAGTTTAAATGTTAGGTTTTAGCGCAATGTGGCGCAGTTGTAGTAGATGCCAATCGTGATTAATTTGGTGAGTTTGCTTTATATCTGGCACTAAAAGTGGTATCTTTGGTCCATCACAATTTCTTAGAAAATCAGTTCGGCCCTCTTTCATGGGACTTATTTCTCTAATCAACTGAACGCAATGGGGTCTCCGATGGGGCATCACATCCCTTCAGTAGACTGATACTCACCAGCCAAAGAGCTCTATTCAAAGTGAGCAGATGAGGCAGTCTCTTGTCCTGTTAACAGGGGTCACTTTTTTCACCAATCACAAGTGGCTGAAGGAGAAATGCCCGACAGTCTCGGTCAGAGCTGCTGTGTTAGACCGTCACTCCTGCGGTCTCTCAGTCTTTCACATTAAATGGAAATGACAATAGACACGTATTTGACCATTGCCCTGTGTGCTCTACAGAGAGGCCAAGGATTGGATGATCATGTCATGTGAGCACCATGACCTACTGACATGCACCGTGAGACACTCGCATTGTATTCAGCCTCAACTAGAGATCTCAGTCATGCTCGGTTATGAACATCCATCCAAGGAGAGCCCACCCAGACACCGAGAAGGCGCTCCGTGCACAGTATGCCCTGTACAAGAGCTGCATGTAGCATTAAAAAAAGTACAGAAACACATCTGGAATAACAAGTGCTCCCAGGGAATAGAAGATGAAGTAAAACGTGAAATGCAAACTGGAAAGCGTCGCTGACATGGCGGGAACAGAGCCTGTTGCGTAATGGGAATCGCCCGCGTATTACAGCTCTATTTGTATCATTTGTTTGGAGGGAAATCACAGCACAGCGCTATCTGTCTGTGTGTCAGTCAGGTTGCAGCATGCAAGTTGGGTTCTTGTTTCCACACAAGCCATTTTATCGGAAGAACAAGTAGAAGTTACATTTTAAAAAGCAGTCCATTATTTTCACACTCGTAGATTTTGCAGTGTCTGTCCAGTTTCTACAAAATGGCTGGTGAGAAAGCGCTGTGTCAATAAATAATGGAGGTGTGTGAGCCACTTAAAGCTCGAGCCAGGCTTGAGCCAGACAATGGGCTCTTCTATGCAAACAAATGATGAACGGAATGCTGAATAAATCATGCATTCACCCCCAGTCACTGCTTAATTTGAGCCGGTGCTTTCCGGTGCTCGGCTCCAGCACTTAGTTAGTTTCCGGTGCTCAGCACCGGCACTTAACTATCATCCCCACACTTACGACACTCTGCCACATGGTGGCGCTGCTCATCTATTTTAGAGATAAGCAGAACATCGTTCGTTTATGGACACAAAATACATTAAAAAATATGAATTCCTGCCATTTCTTTAGCTCTGGGCACCAGGAATAATCTGAACTGTCACACTTGAAGGTGAAAGAGCTGGCTAGCAGTTGTTTTGGTACCGTCATTAGTAAGTGCTATATAAATGCAATTACAATAACGTATATACTGCACTAAAGAACGTAAGAGCCATTCTCAAAGAATGGTCCCGCCAGGTGCTAATAAAATATGATACAAAAACCTTTATTTAAAATGGGGAAAAAGACAGACCGCTTCAGATTTATCCAAAATGTGCGCGGTTAGCCTCGCGCTGCGCGACATGTAGATAGAGGCTGCGCGGGCGCCCAAGTGCACATCTTGGAGGGGGGCTGCCTGTCAGAGATAAAGGTTTTAAATGAGTTTCCTTCACCCTTTGACACAAGAGAACACACAAGAAATATTGTGCATTATTTTATATTTCATTTTTTTAAAGCAGCCAATCAAATGCAAACAAATATGTATAATTATTACAGTATATACTAAAAATGTGGTAATTATAAGTGTACAGAGAATAAAGACTATAAAACAGGCAACAACCTGCGCTTTGTGAACTTCCTTCTAAATTCATACCAGAGGTTAATGATTAGCACTAAAAGGTCTGCCGGGGTAGGGGTGGGGAGAGGGTGACAGCATTTGCCATATACCTGAAAGATGAAGTTAGACAGCCCAGACCAGCCGGACGGACAGGTTATATCTCTGAGAACCCAGAGGGCTCCCCGTCTGCAGCCTTAATAGAAAAAGAACACATTCCCGAAAAGTGGGAAAAGTTCCTATCTCTTCAAGACAGGCTAAATGGTCTGTTTCTATATTGCTTCAGAGAATTATGATGAGGTAATGTTCACATGATAGTGTTATATTGTGAGAGAAAGACTAAAGAGAACTGCTTTACCAATTTATACATATAATCTCCCTATGCCAGTGTTAAAAGGTATTCAATACACGTATATTAAAATGGAAACTAAAAGGCCACTATCAAAACTTGCACTTCATATAACACATATCATCATACAATAATCATGAATATGGAAAAATAAGCAAGAGCTGTACGTGAAGAACAGCATGTGAGTATCTTAAGTCTTAAAACAATGATGGGAAGATTATTATATGGTGAGCACCAGCTCAATTAATAAAAAAGAAATGTGTCAGAGTAAGAGTGTGGGGAGACAATGGCCGAGAATGCTTTCATTTCCAAGGGTAAGTTTGAGAATATTCTGAAAGCATCAGACTGGTCCAGCGCCTCTATTTTTTATGTTTATATCTGAAGTCAGGTTAACACATTTTCTGGTTTGTGATGAGGTGGCTCTAACATTTAGAATTGTAATCTTGAAATACATTTGAAATCCTTTGGGACCTACATTATATTGAATGATTCCAAAGGAATTCTGACTAGATTCTGGAGTGTCACTAACGTGTTTAATGCCTGCTGGTAGCTTCGCCACCATAAATGACATCTAATTTCTCCCAACACACAGTGCACCGCTGGATGGCCAACCCAAACAGAAGAAACTCATGAGAACCTTTCTGCGTTTGAGGAAAGTCTATGAAGCTTTTAACATTTCACTCTATCCAACGAACCTCACATGCCCTTAGTGTTGAGGCCAACTGGTCGCTTGCAGACGGCCACTTAGACAGTCTGATAAACCTCCTGGCCTCCCCAAAGCTACAGGTTAGCCTTTGCGGGACACCCGGAACTTCATGGATGAACAAGCAAGAGTACATTTTCCAGGCTACTTTTCTGGGGTGGGAGATCTGGTACCCTGGGGTATTGCACAGCCCCCTTTCAGTGGATCTTTCTAGCACCGCTATCAAGGAAGGACTGGTTATTTCGAGGACGGCGGCATAGATATAAATCCCAAATTGGCCGGTGATATGTAAATTGAACGCTACGTAGGAACTTCCTCATGCTGTGTTTCATCGGCTCTTTGCAGCGCTTGAACCCTGTAAGGATGGCGGGAGTCAGTATCAATTAAATGTGGTCCCCTTCCTCCTCATAGACTTTGGGTGCTGTTCTTACTACAAAAGTCTGGATTTTTGTAATCTGGTAATCTGACTTTCAGAGACTCATGGTGAGAAATGTGTAGTTATTAGGTCTAGCCCAGTAATGGCCTGTGTTTTTAACAAGGATTCAGGACTGATGACTAGTATTACTAACGTAGATCCCGTAGCTCTGTATCCAATCACCGTTTTCCGAGAACCACCATGTAGACAAGATCTATTTACATTTGTTGTATATAAAATTATTTGATAAGGATTTCTCAAAAAGCTGAGGTGGATCCGACCCTCCTGGACTTTCTTTGGACGCCCCTGTACTAGTGGCTGTAGTCTAGTGATTGTGAATGTTGAATGTTCCAGAAATGTCTGAGACAATAAACCCTGGAGCTCCTGAGCCATGTAAGAGGCTCCAAGGATGGTCTTTTTGTTTAATATTTTTTATTGGTAATCACAGATAACAATATTATGAATATTAGCACATTTGTATGCTTTAATAAATATTAAACCAGTGCAAAAAAGGGACAGCAGAAGATTTTGAGAAGGATTTTAATATAAAAAAAGACAGAAGAAAAGAAATAGAAAGACAAAGAAGAAAAGGAAGATGAAAGAGAATAAGGAACAGTAAGAATGGAAGACAGATAAGAAACTGGATAAAGATAGATTTACAATGAATTGAGTTAAAAGAGGGAAAATTAGTAACAGGTAGCCAGAATAAATCAGATGTAACCTCTTGATATATACTATTAGATGAAGCAGTATGAATTCTATGTTTATCACATACAAATTCCCACCACGTCAATCCAGAGCGTTTGGAAAAGTCCACTCAACATGAGAGTATAACTTTAACAGCAACCGCAATAAAGTGATCTAATAACATAGGTTTAAGTGGCAAGCCCTCGTCATCAGTTGAGATAGAACCTATGAAACTATTAAGCAGTGTTTACATTCGAGAATCTTCAAACACTTGGACCAAACTTGAAGCCAAAAATGGTGAACATGTTGGTATTCATATAACACATGAACTAATGTATCGTCATAGTACGAACAAGACCAACAAGGAGACGGAGTTGAAGCATCCTATTTTGCAATTTGTATCAGAGTAATAACAGCTCTAGTATATATGAAGAAAGTCACCGTGTAATATGCTCTGATTTAGAAGATTACATTATTTAAGTCATATTTTATCCGTAATTGAAAAGAGAAAGTAATGCCCAAGTCTTCTTCCCAAAGTAGTTCCAAGGCAGTTTTAGGTCTAGTCCAGACAGAGTCAGGGATAATAAGGTCTTGTAAATTACAGCAGCCTTGGGAAGAGATACGGTCACAGGGTTTTCAAGACATTAAATAACAAAGAGTCGCATGTGGAAGATTTAGAAAAAATAATCAGGGATGTATAGATTGAGGTATATTCCTGTATAAATGAACCAAGTAGATAACATGTTATCTGCAAAAAGTGAAAAGTAGCAATACTATTCCAATCCATGAATTCAAAACATAGAAGATACCTTTATCTTTAGCTTGAGGCAAAACTATTTATTACAAATCCTGAGGAACGTATTAATACAAATAAAGGAGTTTAAAACGCAGTGGCATGGAGATAGTTTATCAAAAAGATCTAGTTTAACAAAAGATGTAAACATTTTAAACTGGGCTATTTGGAAATACAAGTGCAGTTAGACATATAGATAACTTCCTTAAAAGAGCAATCATGAAGTAAAGATGTTTCAAGAACAATCCGTGTGGGTACCCGGACATCATGAGAATCACGTGTAACGGAATGAACCCATCAACATGTACATGAAGAGCGGTAGAGCCAAGTGTCGGGGAAACTCACCCAACCTTCAACTTCCAGTCGTTAAAGCTTAGAAAGTGCAATATGTGAGGTTTATTATTCCATAAAACATTTTGATCAATTGAATTAAGTTGTTAAAAATAGGAATTTGGAATTTTGAAAGATAGCATTGAAATACTATGCAAGATATTTGGCACAATCATCATTTTAATCGTTTCCAGTCTACCCTACTAGGACAAATACAAAAGAGACCAGGCAGAAAATAAGGTATTTATCTTAGATTTTAACATTACAAAATCATGAGTCATCAATTCTTTCATAGAGGGGTTAAACCAGGCATCAAGGTATTTTATCTTGGATGGACACCATGCAAAAATAGAGCCAGTAAACATAAGGAATTTAAAGGTAAAATCTCATTTTTAGTGAAATTAAATGTATATCTCGAGATACTGGAATGCAAGGACATTTCTTGTAAAAAAAGGCATCCAGAGGTAGAAGGGTTGGTCATGTAAATCAAATATCATCAGTAAATGCAGACAGTGAATCCCATTTGAACCCTGATATGTTGGTATCACAGCTCTTTCTATAAAGGGTTCTAAACATAAAACAAATAGTAAAAGGGATCAAGAACAGCCGTGTCTGGTGCCTCTCTGTAGGGGAAAATAAGGGGAGGAACACTGATTTAAAATACACTAATACAAGGGTTTGAATAGAAGAGCTACACAAAAGAAATAGGTTTAAGGCCAAAACCCAACCACAAACGAGTTTTAAACAAACATTAACAATTTATTCCATCAAATGCCCTTTTGGCTTCTACTGAGAATGCAGCTCGTTGCGATTCAATCTTATTTGCCTGAGTGATGACTTTAGAGAATATTTGTGCATTATCAGCAGCCAGCTGGCCTTTAATAAAACAGAATGTTCAGGTTTAACAAGAAGGGGAACAACAGATTCCAATCGGAAGTTAATATTTTGGCAAAAATGTTAGTCCTAATTAATGCGAGAAAGAGGCCTGTACAATGTGAGATCTTTGTCTTAGTTGGGTTTGACAATTAGTAGCATCTAGAAAGGAGCTGTAAGCTTTGGAATTTAAAATAAAAGATTTGAAATGTTCTAATAGTTTGAGTGCAAAAAACGAGGATAAGAAAGAAATAAGCTTATTGGATGAGCCGTCTGGGCCTGGAACCTCCCCGTTCTTCAGTGAGCCAATGGCAGTGAGCATTTCCTGAATAGTAATGTCAGACACCAAGTCTAACAGTTTTAGGAGGGGGGTAGGAATGCCATCAAAACCTTTCAGAACATTAGGGTCACAGGGACAAGTGTCTTCAGTATCTGAAGCTTTGTAGAAGGATTGAAAGAATGAGAAAAAAACAGTCTTAGAATCTGAGACGGTATTACCAGATTCATTCAGAATAGAACCAATTGTTTTTCATCCATTTGTATCCTTTTAATAATTGGCAAGAATTTTACCTGCTTCATTTTGAGCCCCATGAAATGTGGGTTTCATTTTGAGAAGGATAATACAAGCATCAATAGTGCCACGTTCATTTAATTCAGATTTGGTTTTAATTAAATCATGGACCATAGCGGTGGATTTAGAGGTGAAGCAGTCACGTTCAGGCGCTTTCATTTCTTAAAAGAAAAGAGAATATTGATTATTTACAGCTTTTTTCTTCTTAGATAAAAAAGCACTTGTGAATGCTTGAAGAGAGGCTTTGAAAGCATCCCAATTATTAGCCGCAGAAGTATCAGAGGGATTGCCGAATTGAAAACAATCCTTTTAGTCAAAGGTTGACCTGAATCCCAGATTCATGAGCTGCTGCTTTACTGAGAAGGACCCCCCATGGAGTCCTCGAGCCACCCTCGATGGTGCACTCTCTTAAGCACCAGGTAGTGAGAGCCGATCACCCTCACTCTACGCGGGAGCAGAGAACAGGAACTGCAAACAGAATGAAACCATCAAATATTACTCAGACTCATCGTCCAACCAGTGTCTGTCCTCAAAGAAGACTACAGCCGTTTGAACTACAACAAAACAAAACAGCTTAAAACAAGACATATACCAACAAAAAAACAGATAAGGCTACATTAGTAGTGTTCATGCACTATGTGCTAGGTGCTGCCCTCCAGCCAAAGTCACACTATGGTGGAGCGTACGCCTGAAGGTGGACATTCTGAGCCTCCCTTACATTCTTTGTAAACCCGGCTTAGTCAATGGGAGAAGGCGCAAGACATGATTGTGCCGTGTTGCATGGCTACTATGATGTCTCTTCCACCTCACTGTCTCTGGGTGCAGTTCTCAGTTTACAGGCACAACGGGCCAGAAGCAGTCCCCTCTAGCCCAAAACTCAAAGATGGAGGTTTTATGGTGCCAGGACCAGTTTATATTCTTGGTGCCCACTTTGACTGACGTAATGGGGGTCTGCTAGTCACAGTCGGGTAGGGACACAGTTCAGGGTGAGCCTTTTAAAGCTTTACTAATGGAGGATAAAAGTTTCAGTGGCTCTGCTCCACCAAGCGCATCTCTGAGGGACGACACTTATGGGCCTATATCTCCAAACGGAACAGTCACAGGTATGTTCTTTTGGTGGCGGGGACACACACCGGACCCAAGGACTCAACCAGTCACACAAGCGGTCATTACTTGTCAGGATTTATTGGCCTCTTGGCTTACTCTGTGTTGCCAAACCAGGCATTCCTTGTCTGTCCGGTTTGTATAATTTAGATGGGCGGGCGGATCATCTATGTTAGTGGTAAGTAGGGCAAGAGTCTATGGGTGTCCCCGAAGCCTGAAAATAGGGACATACTGCAGCAGGGCGAGATCTACTCTCATATACACAGAAGCAATGATACCATCAGAAGGCACCGGCCACACTGTCTGAAGATGGTTTACAGAGCTATGAGGAGAGGAAACACTCCCTGGTGCGTACCAACACCTGACGCTGTGTCTTATACGAGGGCTTCCAAGTCACCACCAGCACATGCCTTTGGACAAGTGTCCTGAGCCCAGACAGCCCAGCCATGGGATGAACTGAGAGCTGGTGACAAGGATGGAATGTATAATAGGGTTATGATTCCATTTCTATCCTCAGCCCTCAGATAGGTTAGGAGGTATAATGGTGGTCTTTCTTTCATGTCAATACAAAGGTTATGGTGAGCTTTGAGGTATAATGGAGGTCTTTCTTCCATGTCTACTTTTGGTTCCTCTTCTGTGATGTACATCCTCACAGTAGTAAACAATGGAGGTGTGGAGCAAACACTAGAGTAGCTCATCCCTTCTGATGCCCCAAATCTCTCGGGTCAGTTCTGGCCAATGGGCTTCAAAGTCCTCAAGGCTCCTGAACATGTCACTTCCTGACGATAGCGTACATGCAGACCTCAGTCCATGGGGGCCTTACTCTTTATTGTCCTGGTCAGAGGTCTGCTTCTGCCCACACAGAGGCAGTACATCTTTTGGTCCTGCCATTTAACGTCTACCAACACCCAAAGACCTACCATTGCTAACACCTCTTTGAGCCACTGCACCAAGCCTTGTTCCGGAGTCCAGAGGATAACCAAGTACTGGCTGGATAGGAACAGCGTCAGTCTTGCTTTGCAGGCACTGACACGAGGAGAGAACCGATCAAAGACCAAGCCGGCTCTTGCAAAACTCACACTGCGAGGTCTCAGACTGCTAGCCGACACTCAGCACAACACACGGGCCAAGGTTCAGGCTGCTAGCCGACACGCTGCACAACACCTAGGGCAAGGTCCAGGCTGCTAGCCGACACGCTGCACAACACATAGGGCAAGGTCCAGGCTGCTAGCCAACACGCAGCACAACACATAGGGCAAGGTCCAGGCTGCTAGCCGACATGCAGCACAACACATAGGGCAAGGTCCAGGCTGCTAGCCAACACGCAGCACAACACATAGGGCAAGGTCCAGGCTGGTAGCTAACACGCAGCACAACACATAGGGCAAGGTCCAGGCTGCTAGCCAACACGCAGCACAACACATAGGGCAAGGTCCAGGCTGCTAGCCTACATGCAGCACAACACATACTACGAGGTCTCAGACTACTAGCTGGCGCTCAACACCAAATGTAGGCCAAAGTCCAGAGTGCTAGCCGGTGCTCATCACAACACATACTACAAGGTCTAAAACTGCTAGCCAGTGCTCAGCACAACATGTAGAGCAAGGTCCAGCCTGCTAGCCAACACTCAACACAACACTTAGGACAAGGTCCAGGCTGCTAGCTGACACGCAGCACAACACGTACTATGAGGTCTCAGACTACTAGTTGGCCCCCAGCACCAAATGTAGGCCAAAGTCCAGGGTGCTAGCCGGTGCTCATCACAACACATACTACAAGGTCTAAAACTGCGAGCCAGTGCTCAGCACAACACGTAGGGCAAGGTCCAGGTTGCTAGCCGACACTCAACAGAACACATAGGGCAAGGTCCAGGCTGCTAGCCGACACTCAACAGAACACATAGGGCAAGGTCCAGGCTGCTAGCCGACACTCATCACAACACATAGGGCAATGTCCAGGCTGCTAGCCGACACGCAGCACAATACATACTACAAGGACTCAGACTTCTAGCCAGCGCTCAGCACTACACATACTACAAGGTCTCAGACTGCTAGACAGCGCTCAGCACTACACATACTACAAGGTCTCAGACTGCTAGCCAGCGCTCAGCACACACATAAGCCAAGGTTCAGGCTGCTAGCAGACACTCAGCACAACACATAGGGAAAGGTCCAGGCTGCTAGCCAACACTCAACACAACACTTAGGGCAAGGTCCAGCTGCTAGCCGACACTTAACACAACAGTTAGGGCAAGGTCCAGGCTGCTAGCTGACACTTCACACAACACTTAGGGCAAGGTCCAGCTGCTAGCCGACACTTCACACAACACTTAGGGCAAGGTCCAGCTGCTAGCCGACACTTCACACAACACTTAGGGCACGGTCCAGCTGCTAGCCGACACTTCACACAACACTTAGGGCAAGGTCCAGCTGCTAGCCGACACTTCACACAACACTTAGGGCAAGGTCCAGCTGCTAGCCGACACTTCACACAACAGTTAGGGCAAGGTCCAGGCTGCTAGCCGACACTCCGCACAATACATACTATAAGGTCTCAGGCTACTCGCCGACACTCCGCACAACCCATCTTACAAGGTCTCAGGCTGCTAGCAGGTGCTCAGCACAACACGTAGGGCAAGGTCTAGGCAGCTACTAGAGACTCATCACAGCACATACTACAAGGTCTAAGCTTCTAGCCTACACCCAGCAAACTCTTAGGGAACAAAAGAACTCAGACACTGTGGTAGGGCCAGTGCTGGCTAGTTCACAGCAGATATATATTACCCAGGCTGCCTAAGAGCTGTGTGGCCTCTGAGGCAGCAGTATCATGTATGTTGTGTTCTATAATGCAGCAGTATCATGTATGTTGTGATCTCCAATGGTGCAGTATCATGCATGTTGTGGTCTCAAAGGCAGGAGGAGTCTTGTGTATGTGGTAATTCCACCAGAAAGATAAATTGAAGGGTAACCCCCACTGCTGAGCCTTCTATAGAACACTATTCATACTACACTCAAGGCCACAGTCTCACAGCATAGTAACCCATGACACACATCAGAGAGGAGTAACGGCCACAGTTATGGAAACAGAGATGGATTTCACAGGCCATCGCCTCAGGGTCGGGCTGGGAAGGCAGGCGTTCGGCTGGTGCCCGAGGCCAGATGTGGGCCGGTATTGTGTTGTCCTGAGCTGCAGCAGCCCCTCTCCATCTTAGCACAGACACATTGCCTGGCTGCACTCCTCCTTAATTATTAAATATTTCGAATATCACAAAAAGATTCCCATTAGGATTCTGTTGATTTTTGAAGAAAACCGGTGTCTTGTCTTGTCATGAAAAAGTTTTTTATTTGATTACATCCTTGTTTTTCAAGAATGTTATTTTATTCTCTACGTGATGCAACAGCCGACACGTGCGAGAGCCTTTTGCACGAATACCCCAAAAACGAACTCAGCATTTAATGTGTTTGTTTGAAGACTGATGCACTATCTAAATACGCCAAAAGGAAACTGTTTTTGATTTACTGACTTATTAAGAAGCCTTGAGAAAGCCCTGGTCCTACTGACCACCTAGAGCGAAACACGTGTCGGCTGTTGCATCATGTACAGTATAAAATAACATCCTGGAAAAATAAGGATGTAATCAAATAAAAAACTTTTTCAAGACAATACAAGACACCTGTTTCCTTCAAAAATCAACAGAATCCTAATGGGAACCTTTTCGTGATATTCAAAACATTTCATAATTAAGGAGGAGAGCATGCTCAAATTTTACATGTTCTGTTACATAAACGAGGCTGGATAGGTCCAGTGCCGCGAGCTAACCTATTCCACCCATGAAAACCTAATGAGGGCCGTACCCTCCGGGACCAGGATCCCGGGATCTATCGTAAAACTGGGAACATTGTCTGTCTGTATGGGGCCCGCGTTGCCACATACAGACTTACAATGGGTCAACCCAGCAGGCACAGCGCGTGCTGCGCCTCCTCTTGCCCCGGCCTCAAGGCACTACAGGGAGGCTACGCCTCAGGAGATGCTGCTTCTGAGCAGAAACGTTCACACTCACCTCGCAGAGGGAAGCGGTGGGGGGCATTGAGGGCATTCTGTTTTTGTCCAGGGGCGCAGATAGCATGGCTGCAGTCTGTGCACCGAGGCCAGAAGGCAAGTCTGGTCCGACTGTACTGAGCATCAGGGGGTTTCCCGGAAGGCTGGATGGGTGGGGCCAGTTTTGTAGTGGTGCAGCAGTTTTAAAAGCACCCGCTGCAGAGCTCCTTGTGTGTTCAGCAGTTTTCAGGCAACAGTAAAAGCATCAAGAAGACTCTGGAGATACACTGCTTTGTACGGCTCGCTCGCCACTATGGACCCGCTCATGCTGGAAGGGTTCCTATCCTCTCTCCCTGTTGGAAAACGAGGCAGCATCTGTGAGGCCTGCACAAATAACATGACTACATTTGTCCTTCACTGGAAACCAAACACCCAATTGTAGCGCCTGACTCTCAGAGGGTAGCGTTGCAGAGCAGTCTGAGGCTTACTCAAGGGAGGTGGTGTGGGCTAGTAATCGCCATTTGCAGGTGCACAGAAATAACACTCAATAATTGATTGTCCAGTCTGCACTTTGCTTTATAAAAGTACATGTATTAAACACACACACCACTCAATACTATGCACCAATTTACAAATATGCATAAGCTGTTGGAATTACTTTGTGACATTGCATAACATCTCCACCCCTCCCGCAAAGGGGGGGTGGGGTCTAGTACCACCACTCCCATGTATGCACATCAACTTGCCCCCAATGCAGATAGTTGAACATAACCTGGAGCGATGGCCCTGCGCACTGGCACCATCCCAGTGGAGACCCACCCCATTACCCCAACAAGCATTAAAAAGGGGTAAACCTGCATTGGTGACACATGACCCTGACTGAGCATCTCCGACTGACCATAAAGTATGCACCTCTATATCTTAAGGGCTAGCAGTCTGGGGTCTTCACCTAAGCGCAGCAGCAAGAATCCTTGTTTACGCACACTTTAGAATGACAGTACTCATCACCTTGGTTGATCATTTGAATGCATTGAAATTACAGCCCCTAAAGGCATCACAGATGAAATCACAGGATTGCGCATATACAGCCAGACACCCTAGCAGGACTGTCTGGCAACATAACCCCACTTGGCTGATGACATCTCCTTACACATGTGACTTACAGTCCCTTCAAAAGAAGTACTCCTGGCAACTACCCTTCTCCTGCAGTGCGCCTCTTCACTTTAAAATGAATCACAGGTAAAAGCATGGGATTACGTAAATACAGCCAGACCCCCTAGCAGGAGGGTCCAGCAACATAACTCCATTTAGCTTAACATCACTTTACACAGGTACTGCACTTTACACATGTGACTTTCAGTCCACCTAAAAAGAAATAACCAATAGTACATGAATTTCGGTGCAATTACACCACTTCACCTCCAGGGGATGCACTTCTTCACACATCCCCAACTCAGCCCTTCACTCCATGATGCACTTCATAGTACACCCTCAGCTGTAGAACATAAGTTACAGCCTAGAAGGTGTTAAAGGCTGGCTGAGCCCTTGAGGGGTTATTCTTTCAGATGCCCCGTGAAACTTAGGGGTGGACTGTTCTTCTTAATGCTGGGGGAGACTGCGGTGCTCCTGCAGCCCCCCTGTATCCCTTTTCACACATGAGGGTGACCCCCTCCTCTGGGGGCCACCAGGCACCAAAATGGCAGATTTCTTCGTGCTGGGAGGGGGGGAAAGACTGCGCTCCTCCAGCAGCTCCCCCAGCACCTTTTCACAAGTGAGGGTGACCCCCCTCCTCTGGGGGCCACAAAGCACCAAAACAGCAGATTTCCAAATGCCTGGCGACGCATTATGGGGCGCTTCATGCTCCTCTTTACCAGCCCCAGCCACTGAGAACACTCTCCTCCACCCTCACGGTCTCTGATTCAGCAGGGTGCTGTCTTCATTGGCTCCCTGCACCAGCCTTTCACCTGGCTCTCCTCCGTGGCCTCTCTTCTCCCTGCGCAGAGGCCACTGCTCCTGCGCACCGGTCCTGGGCTCTTCTTCTGGTGCTGTTAGGGTCCTTGGGGCAGTCAGGGGGTCTCTCCTTCCAACTGCCCATTGCGCCAGGCTCCAGCACCTTCACCCTCAGCAGACCACACCCCAGAGAGAGCTTCTCTTCCTGTGCAAGCACTTTTTAAAAATTGAGTAGGGGGCTGGCAGGAAGTCTCTGTTGGTCCTATCAAACAGCGACACATCACGTCCCTGCTCCCTCCTTCTTGTCCAGCCTCTGGGTTTTTTTAAAATGGCGTCGTCCAGTATCTCTGGCCACATGGCCTCTGAAACCCAACTCCTTCCCTCCTTGGTGCAGCCTGGTGTCTGGCACCTAGTGATGGATGAGTCTGTAGCCCTACCCATCATCTCTTCATGGAGAGGAGGCCCTCGCTTGTGGAAGAAAGGTTATCAATCCATCCAGCTGAGGTCAGCCCTCATCCTGGGTCTGGTCATGGCTGGCTCAGAGAAATATGACAGTTCTGGATGACCCAAAAGCAGTACAAATATGACTTTGGACTCTGCAAAATACTTATTTTCACATTCGCTACATTGGGCTTAAGTGCGTGTCTGGAAGTTAATCTAGCCATGGGCCCCACATCCTCATAAATAATGAAGTGAAAACACAGTAAAACACACTGACTTTCCCTGGCATGTTTCTTTTCAGTGTATAAAGCCTATTCCATGTCACCACCCTATACTGCATAAGTCCTGCCACACCATTCACTTTGTAGCTGCTCCTGGACTGCGCACGCTAGGGATCTCCCCTGCGCAGCCCGTACACGTGTGCACATGCATGTACACATGTGTCTGCATGTAACCAGCCCGGTGTCCCTTACTCCAGCTGCTGCGCAGTGGCCTGGTCAAGCCAGGGGAACACCAGTAAAATCCCCATGCAGTCTCTTACATCCTGAGTTCACTGTGGGTGAGTCCCAACTTATGAGGCTCCCCCACAGTAAAAGCTCAACAATTAGGTGCTCAAAAAGCGAACAATCAGGGCTGCCCATAGTGTCAGAACCACCTTCTAACACTCCCCCTACCCACAATCACACCACAGCAACGGGCAGAGCTGGAGGAACTCATGACACTCCTTGAGGTACAAGAGGCCATTAGAGTGCTGGCTACTGGGAAAACACCCGGTCCAGATGGCCTGCCAACAGACTACTACAACGCATATGCCTCAGAGCTAGCGCCTCACCTGCTGTCCCTATATGAGGCCCTATATGAGGCATCGATGGATACAACATCTCACCCAAAAACGTTACGGCAATCCCTGCTTGTCTCCTTACCTAAGCCAGATGGAGACCCTGACCTGCTTGGCTCCTGCCGCCCGCTGGCACTCCTCAACACTGACTACAAAATCTTGGTTAAAATACTGGCGGAGCACCTGGCCCCCCTGGCTCCCACGTTGGTGCACGCCGACCAAAACTAATTCATGCCATCTCGTAGCACGTCCCTAAACCTACACCACTTCTTCTGTGTGGTCAGATACTCAATAGATCATTGGTCCCATTCAGGGTGCATGCGCCTAGATCCAGAGAAAGCGTTTGACATGCTGGAGTGGAACTATCTCTTTGCCACCCTGTCTCCTTGCGGCCTGCGCAATCGCTTTCTTCACCTGATCAGACTTTTATACATTGTTCCCACGGCAAGAGTGATGACGGGTCCATATGACGGGTCCATATCTGCCAGGGTGACCATCGGTCGCAGCAATAGACAGGGATGTCCTCTAGCCCCACGTTTGTTCTCCCTTGCCATAGAACCACTGGTGGCAGCTCTCCGCAAGAGGGCAGCAGAACGGGGGATCCCCCTAGGGGACGGGATGCACTCGGTCTCGCTCTATGCGGATGACCTCCTCCTCCATCTTAGGGACATCAGGGTGCCCTGCGATGATGTCGCAAAAATACTCACTGATTTTGCTTTGATGTCCGGCCTACATGTTAATTGTGCAAAATCATGCCTGTACCCATTCAATCTGACTGCCCCAGATCCATAACTGACTATTAACTGAGAGAGCGTGCGGTGGCAACCCGCTGTTTTCTGCTACTTGGGGATCAGACTCTACCATCAGCCCGACGACTTAATGGATGGTAATATCACATGTGCGATTTCTGCCATAAAGTCGCAGATGACCTTCTGGCGGAGCCTGTCACTAACGGTCATTGGCCGCATAGCTCTGCTTAAGATGGAGATGCTGCCCCAGCACGTGCGCTCCTTCACAAATCAGCCACTTCACATCCGCCCCCCCATCTCCCGCTCCTTCGAGCGCACAATGAGGTATTTCATCTGGAATGGTACGCGCTGCCATGTCACGCTGTCTAAGTTATACCTGCATGTGGACCAGGGGGCACTTTGTAGTGCCCAACATGGAACACCACTACTTGGCAGCACAACTGCAATGTGTAGCCAAATGGGTTAGCGGGCACCACTTGGGAGACAAAGCCACACACGAACAGGCCGGGACATGCCCGTCCATCCTGCGACTCTTCCATCCCCGGAGAAGGGGCACGGCGCCTGAACTGCTGATGCTGGACCACACCCCACATGCACCTGCTGTGCCAATAGTGGGCATGCTGAGAGGGCGAGGCAGCATCACCAGGACAGATCTCTGTGCATAGGAAGAGGCGGGCCGCAGACACTACGGGCCTCTACCATGATGGACAACTAACACCCTTCGACACACTAGTGACGGAGGATGGACGGCCGCGGGGACAGTTCCTGCCGCATGCCTCCCTACTCACAGCATTATGGACACTGTGGGGGGATGTGTCACAGGAACCTGCGACACACCACAGTATTCAATATATTCACGTTATGGTCACAGGGACACACCTCATTAGATGGTTTGCTGAATCCCTACGAACACACGCAGCGCCACGACTGACCCCCCTCAGAAACCGCTGAGATACTGATCCCCATCGCCCTTCTACTGACAAAGCATGGGCGGGCCTCCTAGAGGGACTGGTACTTATACCTAGGAATGCCAGATTCCACCTCATACAACTTTACATAATTCATAAAGCATACCTCACACCAGAAAAAATAAGCAGAGACTTTCAATGAATTGACGCTCACTGTCCTCACTGCAAATTGGTGAATGCAGACCTAATCCACATGCTATGGGGCTGCACCGCCATAAGTGCCCACTGGCTGCAGGCACCACTCATTTGGCAGATTGCACCCAATGCACAGTGGAAATGACCTGGGAGGTATGCCTCTTGGGTCTCTATCGCAGATTAAAAAACACAAGGGGACGTTTTGATTCATAGATCTAGGGCTAATCACCACTAAACACTAGGCCTGGACGGTAAATTTCGTTCCGCTCGCGAAATTTGCGATATTTTGACATTTTCGCATTCCGCGGAGAGCACGAAAATGTAAAAACTTTCGCAACCTGCCGCGAAGCGGAAGTACTTTTCTTGTTCGCGCTTTATAAATGCATTCTCGCGCGCGCGGTCATGACTTACCGGGTCCCTGCATTCGCCGACGAGTTTTCCTATCCGTTCGCACGCGCCACAAGATGTTGTTGGTAGCTGGTTGCGCTATCCCGCGAGAATTAGCGATCGCGAACACGTCATTGCGATCGCGAACAGGAAATAAGCATCACGAGCCACATGGCCGCGCCCATTAGCGACCGCATGGGCAAGTTGGAGATATATTTCCCAGCGAGCACGCAAAAACACATTGCGAACAGGCGGGAAAAGCAATCTCCGCATCTTCGCGAAAGTTTTGCATGCTCGTGGAGATTTTGCGCAATTTTGCGATAATTGGAGAAAGTTAATTTCGCAAATTCCGCCCACCCTTACTAAACACCTGATCACTAGACATTGGAAATGTCCCGAACCCCCGCCGCGCGAAGCATAGTTCCGCTCGCTCACAAACTGGGCACAAGCAGAGAGCGTGGCTTTGCAACCTGAAGATGCCCTGGGGCTATGCAAAATGCCAGTCGCGAGCGCATGGGATGCTATATTCCTGGGCCTCCGAAATGCAGCGCGAGTGCCCCAGACTCTGCGCTTGGAATCTGGGAGGGTGCTGGAGGCAGCGGGCGACAGTACGCAAAAGGCACACTTGCAAGATACAGAGACCACCTGTTAGACCTGTCAGCCCTAGGGTGGTCTCCCCCTCTATTTTTGATCGTGCCTCATTTTTTCCACCCTCATTTTTATGTTGGACTTAGGTCTCCAGGCGCCTTTTCATTGCCAATCAGTGTTAAGGTGCAGGTGCTCCCTTCTCCCAAGATGGCTGCCACAGGCCCCTGCTACTGCAGAGTGGTCTTTTCTAGTAGCACCCTAGCTGCCAGGAGCTGGCTGGAACCCCACAACAATGTTGCGACACCAGCCCGCCTTTTTTGTCCCATAGGTAGAATGGGGAAGCTCCTGGAATGTGCTGGAACCTTCTAGAAGGGAGGTGTGGTTTTCACTTTTGCCGCCTTGGATAGAGGTCACCTGACCTAGGGCTACTTAACAGAGGGAGGGAACTTTTTCTAGTCAGTTGGCCAGTTGGGGTAAAGCAGACCTGGGGAAAATCCACGCAGGAGCTTAGGCGGTAGGGCCTAGCCAGGGACTTATGCCTCTGAAAGTGACAGGACTTAGGTACTGCCTTTTAAGTGAGTGAGGGATCCTGTACAGCCCACTGATCTAGCCCAGTGATAGGAGAACCCAGGGGCAATCTGCTAAGCTTGACTAGGAAGGAACTAGTCACCAACTCAGTCCCTAACCCCAAGGAACAGAACCCCCCAAGGGCGCCAGTGACATCTGCGCCACAAAGAACTGAATGCTGAAACTTCATGCCAGAACTGAATGCTGAAACTTCGTGCCAGAACTGAATGCTGAAACTTCATGCCAGAACTGAATGCTGAAACGTCATGCCAGAACTGAATGCTGAAACCGATTACTGAAACTTCAAGTTACAACTGATTGCTGGACTGCTGGGGATCAACCAGGTACTAGCGCTGTGACCCCCGCGCTCCCTGACCTGGCCTGGGATCCCCTGTGTCAGTCCCACGCTGAGTGCTGAGCGCTTAATCATCGCGATTAATTTGTCAACCCCCCCCGGCGCGGGGACCAGAAGCGCATTCACCGCCGCGGCCCAAAGTCCAGAGGTTGCCTTCAGCGAGTCGGGGCCCGCGGAGAAGCCCGGGGCCCCGTTGCTGCCAACGCCGCCGCTGCCGGAGTCGTAAGAGGCTGTGGACCGTCCCCCGTCGCTGTGCGCATTACCTGTGGGGCCCGAAGCGGCGAAGAACGCCTGCCGCAGTGAAGACTCCTCGGACGCCGAGATCAAGGTAACCCCCGGGGGCTGGGAGGTAGCGTGGTCGTGCGGAGGCCTGGGACTCACCCCCCTGCTCCCCGGGAGGCTTGGGAAGGACCCGGTGCGCCCCCTGTCGACCGGGAGCGGCACCGCACTCGGAGACTCGGGATCCCCTCCGTGGGATTCCCTCTGTGCATCGGAGACTCTGATTCCCCTCCGAGGGATTGCCCCCCCCTTCCTTGAGACTGCCGCGTATCAGGAGACCGCCCGCTTGAGGCCTGTTAAGTGCGGATAGCGCTGAAGGTTCACGAACTGCCCAGAAATGCTTAACGCTTGATTATTACAAGTAATGCTATGTTCTGAGGTCCTGCTCAAAAGTGGTTGATGCTTGCTTATCACGAGTAGCACTGTGTTCTTAAGGTCTGCCCAGAAACATTAAATGCTTGATTATTACGAGTAGTGCTGTGTTCTTAGACCCTGCTCAACAGTGTGTAATGCTTGATTATTACGAGTAGTGCTATGTCCTTAGATCCTGCTCAACAGTGTGTAATGCTTGATTATTACGAGTAGTGCTATGTCCTTAGATCCTGCTCAACAGTGTTTAATGCTTGATTATTACGAGTAGTGCTATGTCCTTAGATCCTGCTCAACAGTGTTTAATGCTTGATTATTACGAGTAGTGCTATGTCCTTAGATCCTGCTCAACAGTGTTTAATGCTTGATTATTACGAGTAGTGCTATGTTCTTAGATCCTGCTCAAAAGTGTCTAGTGCTTGCTTATTACGATGTAGCGCTATGTTCCCAGTTCTGCTCCAACGTGCTTAACGCCTGATTAGTTCGAGTAGTGCTGCGACCTCCAGTCGAAGCGCTAGTGGTATCACAAGTAGCGGTAAGCCCGCGAAGTGTGCCCGGAGTCGCTACTAGTTCCCAGAGGTGGCGCTACGGTTCCCAGTCATATTTCATCGCGCTGATCATTACCAGACGCTGCGCGAGGTGCCACGGCAGAGCGAAACGCTAGAGGTGGGAGGGGCGCAGCGCCAAGACGAACCGCTGTGTTTACCGCTCTCCCCAGGTTTGCCAGGTATCACTAGTGAAACTATGAAGAAGGGCTCACGAGTCTGATGCTAGGGTTTACAGGTGTGGCCTAGTGCCTCTTAGTGAATCGCTGGTGAATAGAATGCTGATGTATTCAAGTAATGCCATTGCCATCTAATGAACTGCTTTTACATCTGACTGCTTAGATAAACTTGAGTCATTTGCATAACTCCTACTGTGTGGTGTCCCTTATTGTGTGCGTCTCCTGCCTCAGAGGATGTGTGTGTTGTATGGTCGCTTTACACATAAGCCTTTGGGTGCCCAGCCGCTCGAGTCACGTTACCCCCTCAGGGCTTGGTGACCCCAGGTCTTACACCACCTCACAAATGTGCACTCCAAATCCCAGTTCCCTTCACACAGGACCAGGTGAACTACTCGAACGGGTGGGGTAACTGCTGGCAATGTCGGGACACTAGGTGGATGGCAGAGATCGGATATACTAGGGTCTTTCATTGGGCAACTTCACACAGTTAATACCCCGTTATCCCTCCCTCCCATCACTCATGGTCCTACCACCTCCCCTCCTTCCCCCCTACCCAATTCCATCTGTCCCACATTTGCCGTACTAACTGTTGATTGTAAAGCTCTTGTAGTAGCTATGTACTCCACAATGCCTATGAAATATGTACTTGCATACGAACTGTCCTATGTTAATTTACAAAACGAATAAAGAAATTTAAACAAAATAAAAAAAGATAACTCTGAAGATTAATGTACCTGCTGGAGAGAATTCTTTTGTCTAGAGGCAGATTTGACTCATCTAAGGAAGCGCAGAGGGTTAATGTGCCTGCTACACAGATCGTGTACTATGTAGATCACACAACAGTATTTTAAGTGCAGAGCTCAGTGGGTTACTGCTTTTGTCACAGAGATCCTTTTGTTACTGTGCAGCTCACAAGTTACAATCCTAATCTAGCACAGTGAGCTACAAACTGCCATCAAAGAGCTGCATGCAAACTGCATGGTACAGGTCAGAAAGTTGTGGGTTTTTTTTGTCTTTCATTACCCTAATGTTGCAAAAAGGGATTTGTTTGGGTCAAAATAAATTTGTATTAGTAAAGCCAACCTCAAACACCGTGTTACATTCTGAATCCCGAGTGTGAGCTTCTCCAGACCAAGCACTCTTAAAAACTGCCAACCAGTGTTGGTGACATGTGGATCCTACAACTTGTAATTCTTTGTCTTTGTAACATTTTCTATTCACTGATTTGCACGCTTTTGATTCATTGTCTCTGTATGTGTGTGTGATGTAAAGTGCCCTGACACCCTACCCTTCTATCAAAGGCACTACAAACAAATAAAATACATGAGAGGGAGGGGCTATGGAGAGATGAGAGGCCCTGTTGGAGGGGGATAGAGAGGGGGAAAGAAAGGTTGCTGTGCTCTGGTGCACTGTAAGGTTATCATTTACTATGATTTAAAAGGTAATACAATTGAAAATATAATGAAAAATGTGTTGTAGAATGCGTCATGTTTGCCATTTTCCCCCCAAAACCCGCCCAGGCCCCCTTGTAGTGGCCAGGCTCGCACGCTATGCACCGCATGGAGGCGGGCTTGACTAAGTTTGCCAGGGCTGCTGTGGGTTCCCAGTAACCCTGGGCGTAGTGAGGTTACGTGGAGCAGCGCGTAGTGTGCCCAAATCTACGCACACTCGTGTGCTCCGCGTAGCCCCACTACGCGCCTCCCGCCTCCCTCTTCCTCGTTGACAACTTCTTTTCCCAAATGCGCATGCACAGACACCCGCGCATGCGCATTTCTTGCGAGAAATGCGCATGCGCGGGCATACGCGCATGCGCATTTGTGAAAAGAAGTTATCGGCAACGAGGAAGAGGGAGCCCCGGGACGCCGCGCTGCAGGTAAGGCATTATATTTAATTTTTCTATTATAGTTTACATTATTTTAAAAGGAGGGCGGGCGGGAGGCGGGTGGCGGGCAGCAGGCAGCTGTGCTTCGCCCTGGCGTGTGCGTAGCGCTGCCTGCTACGCCTACTTCGAAAACTGCAAAGCAGGCAGCGCTACGTACACTCCCTGGGTGAAGCGGAGTACTACACCCGGGGTTAGTTCCCAGTCTGGCCCTGCCTGAAGGACGAGCCTGACCAGCCCCAACCCCCTGCAGTGGCCGCTCTTCTTTAGTCGCTGCATCAACTCTTCAAACCGACCTTTTAAATAAATGGTTTACGGAGTAGTGCAAGGGGCGGTGCTGTAGAAGGTGATCGAGTGAGGGATTGGTAAGAAGGCACACCCTATAAGCAGAGGGTTTTCATTTTATTGTAATATGAGGTTGAGTAAGGGACACGGGCGGTCCATGGACCTGAAGAAGAACTTCGGTCGAGCAGTGGGTGAGACGCAGCGGAATAATGGAGTTTTCCTTCCTTTCCAATGTTACTGTCCCTGCAGGACATAAAAGTATTTTTTTACTACAATGTTCTCAGAAAATGAGCCCCTATTATTAACAAAATAATGCTCTGCGAAAGGTCGCGATCCGCAAGTGTGGGCCACTTTTTTAGGTCAAGCCTGGGCAGCCATGCTCTGCTCTGCGAGGCATGCTGTATTGAGGTAGGGACGTTAAGCTCCTCCCACATTTTTCATTGGCCTGTGTCATTCTCCACTGTAAACTGTGGCTGTTCATTGGTCAAAAGGCTTAGTAGTCCCTCCTTGGTACCGCCTTGCCTCATTTCGTAACCTCCCATGGCAACACCCCCTGTTACGTGTGTTGTTGCTCGGTAGGCTTTAATTACAGCCTCCAAACACTAATTTCTCAAATAGCGTTGTCCTGCTTACAACACACGCTCTCTTCTAACGCTTTTTTTCCATGTTTATACCACGCATTTGCAACGCAATGGGTCTCGCATTTGCGAGAGTTTGAGCTATTGGCATTGTAAAGTACAAGGCCTTTTATTTATCTGTTTTAAAAACAACACATAAATAAAAGGCCTTGTCATTTACAATGCCAATAGCTCAAACTCTCATAAATGCAAGACCTATTGCATTGCAAATGCTTGTTTTTAGGGTGCCCGGGCCTATTTTTATTCCCAATCTTACTCTGACTCGGGGCTAAAGGTAACAGGGAAGATGCCCCTAACAATATATTCAGCTGCTGCAGCCCTAGTGAACAGTGCTCCACTAAGCGTGGGGGTGAGGGGGGGCAGCGCTCGGGTAGTGCCCCCTAACACGTGCCGACTTGAGTTCTACAGCTGAGTGCCATCAAAGCTGTGGGAAGCTCCTGTGGACTCACTTCACAGATCCTCGATGGTGGTGGGCGCAATCACAGAGCCACAAACATGCCCTGCGCTTGTGCCCACCAGTAGAATGGCAGTTTGGCCCTCCACTGGGTGGGCACAACACCATACCTGCCAACTTGAAGTATCTCACCGTGCGAGGAGGGTGCGGGCCTTGAATTGGGGGGGGTTGGGGGGGGGGCCTTGTACCTAGAAGGCACTTTTGAACCCCACTCTGCCCCCAAGCCCCCTCCTCCTCAAAAAGAAAAAAAAAGCTTGCTGAGGCTGGTGCCAATGTCCTGGGGTGTCCTCACAGCTCTTAATGGACGTCAGCAGTTCAAAGCCTCCGAAAACAAGGTGGAAAAGCGCTATTTACAGTGGCTTCGGCTCGCTTTTCCTGCCACCGTGTGATATTGGCTCCTCTCCGGGAGACTGTTTGATGGGAGCCCACATCGTGTGTCACACGGTGGCACCGTGGGAGATGGCAGGTCGCAACACCCCTCTGGGTGCTCTCATCAGCCTGACAAACATTTGCTTCCAGTCATGCAAAAAAAAAACGGATTCTTGCAAGTCCAGCCCTCCCCCCACCTTAGCCTTTTTCAATCAATCAATCGATCTGGATTTGTATAGCGGGGTTAGTCACCCAAGCGCTATCGGTTGGTTACAGGCCCCTACAGGCGCGCCTACAGGCTCCTGTAGTTAAAGCCCCTACAAGGTTCCAGTGTTACAGCTCTTGGGACATCTGAGTGCGTTTTTGGTGCCGGAAGTGACGCAGTGCACCCCCACCCCACCACTCCCTGTATTCCTGCTCACAGAGGTACACTGGAATGCTGCTTTTGGCGCGCTGTCGGGAGCCGTCCGGGCAGCTCCGAGGGGCGTCTGCAATGTTTTATATCCGCCTTTCCTCTGTATTTTTCACTGTGGAATGCAGTCATGTTTTTATCATGTTTCAGAATTATTTGCAGCTGTGATGTAAAATACCAGACAAGTCTGTACAATCCCGGCCGCTGGCACCCTGGAGTTCACGAGGAGACCCCCTACTGACAAGGCAAGGGAACCCCTCTCACCATAGCGGGAGGGGCATGGAGGGGCGAGGTCCCAGCCTGGCACTCTCTCACCTCCTGGCAGGGGCGGAGGGGGCCCTCGGAGAAGTGAGGGGCGAGGGCAGAGCCTGGCACTCTCACCTTCTGGCGAGGGCGGAGGGGCCACTCGGAGTGTGAGACGAGATCAGAGCCTGGCACTCTCTCACCTTCGGGCGGGGGTGTTGGGGGGGCGGGGGCATTCGGAGATGTGAGGGTCAGAGCCTGGCACTCTCTCACCCTCGGGCGGGGGTGTCGGGGGGGGGGGGCACGGGGGCATTCGGAGATGTGAGGGTCAGAGCCTGGCACTGTCTCATCTTCTGGCGAGGGCGGAGGGGCCACTCAGAGTGTGAGGACGAGATCAGAACTTGCACTCTCTCACCTTCGGGCGGGGGTGTTGGGGGGGCGGGGGCAATCGGAGATGTGAGGGGGAGGCAGACCTGGCACTCTCTCACCTTCTAGGGGTGGGGGGCACTCGGAGTGTGAGTGGCGGGGTCAGAGCCTGGCACTCTCTTACCTTCTGGCAGGGGGCGCAGGGTGCACTCGGAGGTGTTACGGGAGAGATCAGAGCCTGGCACACTCTCATCTTCTGTCGAGGGGGCACTCTGAAGTGTTAAGGCAGGGCGATGGTGGTGGTGGTGGGGGGGGGGGAGGGGGGGGAGTCATCCAACACAGCTCCACCCAGTCACAGCCCAGCTAAGGGTCAACACATGCCCCCACCACCATCACTGCAGCTGTCGGGGGCACCCTGTGCCCAGCCTGCTACATTCTCGGGAAAAATATGTACATTGTGCCGAATTGTGTGACACCACAGTCAAGCCTGCAACTTTGTGTGGTACAGCGCGCTCACTCCGCAGAACTCGGTGACATAATGTAGCCTTTATGCGGCATTCGGGGGAGTAATGAACGAATACAGTCGGATTGTTGCACAAAATTTACTTAATCCGAAAACAAAAACTGAAAACTCTGACAAATCAGGAACGAGTTTACTCCCTCTGAAAGACGCTCCACACAAGGCCCCCCCTTGCTGGACGTGGGGAGGGGAGGGCTGAAGGCGAAGACAACAAGATCCGTGTGCACTGTCATGGGCAGCTGGACTGAATCCCAGCTCAGATCCAGCTTCCAGACCTAGCTCACAGACCGAAGTCACTGACCGAAGCCACAGACCTACCTCATACACCTAACTCACAGACCCAGCTCATACATCCAGCTCCTAGACATACCTCATAGGCCTAACTCACAGACCCAGCTCATACATCCAGCTCCCAGACCTAGCTCCCAGATCTACCTCATAGACCTAATTTACAGACCTAGCTCATATATCCAGCTCCCAGACCTAGCTCCCAGACATACCTCATAGACTGAACTCACAGATATAGCTCATACATGTAGCTCACAGACCCACCTCACAGCCGTAACTCACAGACCTAGCTCATACATCCAGCTCCCAGACCTAGCTCCCAGATCTACCTCATAGACCTAATTTACAGACCTAGCTCATACATCCAGCTCCCAGACCTAGCTCCCAGATCTACCTCATAGACCTAACTCACAGACCCAGCTCATACATCCAGCTCCCAGACCTAGCTCCCAGATCTACCTCATATACCTAATTTACAGACCTAGCTCATACATCCAGCTCCCAGACCTAGCTCCCAGACTTACCTCATAGACCTAAATCACAGACCTACCTCATACATCCAGCTCCCAGACCTAGCTTACAGCCCAAAGTCACTGACCGAAGCCACAGACCTACCTCACAGACCTAACTCACAGATCTAGCTCAGACATCCAGCTCCCAGACCTAGCTCCCAGACTTACCCCATAGACCTAACTCACAGACCTATATCATACATTCAGCTCCTAGACCTAGCTCCCAGACTTACCTCATAGACCTAACTCACAGACCTAGCTCATACATCCAGCTCCCAGACCTAGCTCACAGACAGAAGTCACTGACCGAAGCCACAGACCTACCTCACAGACCTAACTCACAGATCTAGCTCATATATCTGGCTCACAGACCCACCTCATAGGCCTAACTTACAGATCTAGCTCATACGTGTAGCTCACAGAGCCACCTCACAGACGTACTTCATAGACCTAACTCACAGATCTAGCTCATACATTTAGCTTACAGTTCTAGCTCACAGACCTAGCTCATCCACCTAGCTCACAGACCTAGATCTCAAATGAAGGACAGGCCTACCTTATAGTCTTATATCTCAGAACTAGCACAAAGATGACGCACAGATCCAGAACACAGATGAAGCACAGACCAAGCTCACTGATCTAGCTCACACACCTAGCTTTGCAGATGAAGCACCTACCTCATAAACCTAACTCACAGACATCTCACCGATGAGGCAAGACTAAGCTCACACACAAAGCACACATCTAGCTCACAAAAAACAGACCTATCTGACATACCTAACTCACAGATCTAGCTCTTACACCTAGCTGACGGACCTTCCTCACAGACCTAACTCACACACCTAGCTCGCAGACAAAGCACAGACCTACCTCATAGACCTAACTCACAGACCAAGCTCACAGTCGAAGCACAGATCTAGCTCACACACAAAGCACTCACCTAGCTCATTAACCACAGACCAAGCTCACAGATCTAGCAGAGACGTAGCTCACAGACAAAGCCCACGCCTAGCTCACAAAACACAGACCTAGGTCACAGACGAAGCACAGACCTAGCTCACACACAAAGCACACACCTAGCTCATGAACTACACACCTAGCTCACAGAAGAAGCACAGACCTGGCTCACACAAAAAGCACACTCCTAGCTCACAAAGCGCAGACCTAACTAGCTCACAGATGTAGCAGAGATGTAGCTCACAGACGAAGCACAGACATAGTTCACACACAGGGCACACACCTAGCTCACAAAGCACAGACCTAGTTTACAGATGTAGCAGAGAAGCAGCTCATAGGCTCAGCACAGGCCTAGCTCACACACAAAGCACACACCTAGCTAATGAACCACAAACCTAGCTCACAGATGAAGCACAGACCTAGCATACACACAAAACACACACCTAGCTTATGAATCACAGACCTAGCTCACAGATTTAGCAGAGACGTAGCTCACAGATGAAGCACACACATAGCTCACAAAGCACAGATCTTGCTCACAGACGAAGCACAAACCTAGCTCAAACACAAATCACACTCCTAGCTAACAAAGCGCAGACCTAGCTCACAGATGTAGCAGAGACGTAGTTCACAGACAAAGCACAGACCTAGCTCACTCACAAAGCTCACAAAGCACAGAACTAGCTCACAAATGTAGCAGAGAAGTAGCTCACAGGCTCAGCACAGACCTAGCTCACACACAAAGCACACACCTAGCTCATGAACCACAGACCTAGCTCACAGATGAAGTACAGACCTAGCTCATGCACAAAGCACACACCTAGCTCACAAAGCAGAGACCTAGCTCACAGATGTAGCAGACACTTAGCTCACAGACAAAGCACATACCTAACTCAGAGCAACAGCTCACAGACCAAGCTCACAGTCAAAGCACAGACCTAGTTCACACACAAAGCACACACCTAGTTCACAAAGCAAAGACCTAGCTCATGAACCACAGTCGTAGCTCACAGAAGAAGCACAGACCTAGCTCACACACAAAGCACAGACCTAGCTCATGAACCCCAGACGTAGCTCACAGAAGCACAGACCTAGCTCACACACAAAGCACACACCTAGCTCACAAAGCACAGATCTAGCTCATGAACCACAGAAGAAGCAGAGACCTAGCTCACACACAAAGCACACACCTAGCTCACAAAGCACACACCTAACGCAGAGAGGTAGCTCAGAGATGAAGCACAGACCTAACTCACACACAAAGCACAGACCTAGCCACAGATGTATCAGAGAAGTAGCTCACAGGCTCAGCACAGACCTAGCTCAGAGGCATAGCTCACAGACCTATCTCCTAGGAGCAGGGTAGGTTTATTGTTGCTGGAGCACCTATACGCAAGGTACCGATTGTGGAACAAAGTGGGGTGCAGGATGAGCAGGTGATGGGGCGTGGAGCATCTATCTAGCTTCGACTCTGAGTCATGGCCCTTCCCTACACTGGACAATGGTGCTTGTGTGTGTCTGTATATAGCCATCACCAACGTGTAGTTATTGTTAGGTCAGAGTTTTCATAGGAAGAAGGTTTTTTTGCTGATAAAATGTGCCACCCTTTGACAAATCTTCATGAAACTTTACAAAAAGAAGTTAATTCAAATCAACTCCTTCCTAGATAGTTTTGGGGTGATCAGTCAAACGAGGGCCGTGAACAAAAAGGGACATACGCCCCGCCAAGCACTGCTTTGGCCCTCACATATTTCATACACACATATATATATATTCACTGAAAAAAAACAAAGGTTACAGGGATGTTATAGTTAAGCTCAGATTTCACTTGTACAAAACTAGAGAAATTCAGCACTTATAGTTACCTGAGCTAACTATAACCTATGCCCAGCAATGCACTGCTTATGACCTCACATATTATATCACTCTTGACATGGTCAGTGACATCACTCATGACATCACTGATGACGTCTCAAATGACATCACTCAGTGATTGTAACTATTTTCTAAAAGAAACTGGGTGTCAAGCAGATATATTAAGGGGCCCCAAAAAGCAGTTTCACCATGCAATTCCCCATAGACATTTTAAGAAGTGTTTTAGATAAAAACGGCTGAACAGAATTGAATCAAATCTACACCAAATCTGGCAGGAAGCTAGATCTTTACTGAGAAAATGTGTTTTTTCTGATTTGGTATGAATCTGTCATTTTTGACAAATTAAGGTTAAAAAATGACTGATATCTGCATGGTTAGTCCAGCTGGAGTCCTGTGGTACTCCAGCAAAATAGCAATTCTAAAAATAGTGCATTTTGATTGACTGAAAGGGCCTCGTTTCCCCATTGGCCGCTTCAGTACAGTGGGACCAACGGTACAGTGGGACCAACGGGTTTCCTGGTACTGAGGAATCTGATTGGCTGGCAAAAACACAAACAGAGATGTTGCTGTTGCCATTTGAGAAAACGAGGACTTGATACACATGTTCTAAAAATGAAAAAAAAGGTTCAGAGAGGCAGGGTAGGGGTACTCTGCCCCATGGCCCTAATTGGTGCTCTCTGAGGGACCCCCAAGGCCAAATAAAACAAATCATGCCCAAGGTTCCCAGCGAGGACCCCTTGTGGCACCACAAGACTTCCACAGGACCCAGCACAGCCTTCCTGTGTGAGTACCACAGCATCGAGAAAGAACACATGTGGGGTGGGTATCCATGAGCGGGGGTTTTATGACCATGGGGGTTGGCCAGCAGTTTAGCGTTGGCTGCCCATGGGGTTTTTGCCACAGGCCTGGTCCTGCGGCCAACTGCCTGCCTTGCACAGTTAGAGAGCTGGCTGCCCACCGGAGGGAGGGGGGGTGGTCACAGCCAGCCCCATGCTGCATACATCTGAAGGCCATGCAGGGCAGAGCATTAGTCACCCACGGGGGTTGGTCGCAGGCCCTGCAGCCATCCACACACTTGGGTGCACGGTCTGACCACAGGCCAGGGCATGCATTCAACACTCGACCGTGCACATTCAAAAGGTATGTTCAGTGATGGAGGTATGTGAATACCATTAACAAAAACACATGAAATTCACCGGGGAAAAAACAGAAGTTAAAGTGGAGTTATAGTTAGAAATGATAATAACATTTTACTTTGCATTAAAAAAACTTTAGAAGTTCACTAAAAAGCGAAGGTTAAAATGAGTAATTAGGCACAGAAATACTATCTAACTAAATGTTTAAAACACCCTAGAAATTCACTGAAAGAACAAGCATTGGCATAGCCAATAGGTCTCGCCTTTGGTACCTTATAAGTGTTTAGCCATGCAACGATTGATGTTGTTCCACAAAGGATATTGTGCTGCAAAACTAAATACTTATAAGGTTCCAAAAGCGAGACCCATTGGCTATGCCAATGCTTGTAAGCATCTAGCTAAAGACAGCCTAAGCTGTCTGTTTCCAGACACTAATGAGTTCCCTGCAGTAAAAACTGTACACAGCACAGGGCACGATACATCAACCCTGCCACTTTGCCAGCTCTGATAGGGCTCAGTACTTTTCAGCATAATAACTTACCATGTATGGTATTCTGCTTCCACCATGTGTACCTTTGTTGGTGGTACAGGCATGCAAACCAGACGTGTCATGCAAATGTTAGTTTACGTTCTTTTTGTGTGATCATTCACGGTGTCCCGGCCAGCACAAGGTGAACAGACAGAGGTGTCCTGGTACACTGCCCCCTGGTGTGATAGTGAGACCAGCGCTGCCCTCGCACAAGTGAAGTCCACTCTGTGCCCTTTCCAGGCCGGGTGATGCGGGCAGGGGTGGCTTGCCCTGCTCCTGGGTGCTGCAGGGTCCCCTGTGTGCAAGAGGGTCCTTTGTGTGGGAGGGAGGCGGCAGGGAAGGTGTCGCCCAGGTGTTGCTGCATGTGTGAGCACTAAGAGCATCCGACCCGGGCGAGCAGGGATCAGGGAAAGGGCAGAATGGCACTCGCCCTCCCTTTCTGACAGTCATTCCTCCCACTCTCCCTGACAGTCACCCATTCACCCCTCCCCTCGGTATGATGTAAATCCGAGCTAACGTTCTTTGCTGGCTGCTTTCGCTTCTCGCTCTGAGTCAGGGAGCCCAGCTGATGATGCACCAGCTCCCGATCCGTTTCGTGCGTCCCTGTCATCTATAATGGTTCATGTGTATTGTGACTCAGTTTAGCAACTTCTTTGCCTTCCAACACGCTTGTAAAATGGAACTAGCATGGTACATGTTAACGTGCAGCCGTTTGTTGTTGCACAAAAACAAAATGCTCATAACTAGTATATTGTAAGATGACCATACACAAGAAGTATCTGGTTTTGTAATGCATCCATTAAGATTTGAAGAAGTAGGACAAGTTGTCTCTTTCATGGAAGATGTCACCTAGTCTAGCTTCTGTGTCGCGGGTGCTGGTAGCTGTATTGCATTCGTCTCCCGTAAATGTCTGGCATGCATTTATGACAGAGAATTATTCTCAATGTGCTGGTGGCAGTTGTTAGCATTCTCTTACCCCAGTCCAAATTTACTATCTGATTTTTAAAAAGCAATCAAAATCAGTGGCAAGAAAGTATTTTATAAAAGCAATCAAAATCAGTGACAAGAAAGTGAAAGCGACCGCGAGACAGGAAAATGTAAACAAGCGCGCGCAGCCACGCTAATTAGAAACAGAAAGCCCCTGCGCGCCGCTGCGCGCCCCAGCAAGGTGGATGCCGCCACACGTACGAGTGTTTGAAAAGTGCAGACCGATTCCAAAAGGTCGCCTCTTAGAGCAGTGCAGCGCATGCGCGCTGCGCTAGGCTCAACCTAAAAAACAAACAGTAAAGTGACGTTATAGTTAGGCCTTGTAATAATATAAAAACTATTGTTTTAAAACAAAACAAAAAAACATTAAAATTCTCCAGTTGTAGTTTACCGAGCTAACTATGACTTGTGCCATGCACTGATTCTGACTTCACATATTATATCACTCATGACATGTTAAATGACATCATTGATTACCTCTTAAATGACACGGAAACTGCAAAGGTTAAAGAAACATTATAGTTTGGTTAAAATGGCAGTTAAAATGTAGCATTTAAAACTCAAAACAGTGATATTTTACTCGAATAACTAGAACATACGCCCCGCCAAGCACTACTTTGGCCCTCACATATTCCATACACACATATATATATTCACTGAAAAAAAACAAAGGTTACATGGATGTTATAGTTAGGCTCAGGTTTCACTTGTACAAAACTAGAGAAATTCAGCACTTATAGTTACCTGAGCTAACTATAACCTATGCCCAACAATGCACTGCTTATGACCTCACATATTATATCACTCTTGACATGGTCAGTGACATCACTCATGACATCACTGATGACATCTCAAATGACATCACTCAGTGATTGTAACTATTTTCTAAAATTAACTGGGTGTCAAGCAGATATACTTAAGTAAGTGGCTGTGGGAGTGTCTGAGTGACTAAATGGGTGTGTAAGTGGTGTATAGAGGAATAAGTGGGTCTATGACAGACTATGTACATGAGTGAGTGGGTGTGTAAGAAGTTTTTGTATGGATGAGTGAGTGGGTGAGTCTTTGGGTGTATTAGTAAATAGTGGTTATGTGAGTATCTTTATGGGTAAGTGAGTGGGTTTGTCTGTGGCTATAAGAGTGAATGAGAGGTTGAATGAGTGGCTGTATGTGTGAGTGTGTCAGTGGGTGTATATGGTGAATGAGATGGTGCATGAGTGCCTGTATAGATGAACAGGTATATAAGTATATGTATGGGTGACTAAGTAGGCAAGTTACTGTGTGTATACGTGCATGAATGGGTGTGCAAGTGGGTGTGTGAGTGGTTATATGGGTGACTAAATGGATGTGTCTGTGGCTGTATGGGTGAGTGTGAGAGAGGTTGTATGGGAAAGTATGTGCTTGTTTCAGTCACTGTATAGGTCAGTAAGTACATGTGTTAGTATACGTATGAGTAAGTGAAATGGTGTATGAGTTATTATGGGTGAGTGAGTGGCTGTGTAAGTGACTGCATGGGTACACGAGTAGGTGTGTGTGTAGCTATATGGTTGACTGATTCAGTGTGTGAGTGGCTATATAGGTGTATGAGCAGGTGTGTACGTGTCTGTATGTCTGTATGTGTGAGTGGCTGTATGGGTCTGTGAGTAGGTGCACAAGTGTCTGTATATGTGAGTTACTGGGTGCCTTAGTGGCTGTATAGGTGAGTTGATGTGTAAGTGGTTCTATAGATCAGTGAGTTGGTGTGTGAGCATTTGCATGGGTCTGTGAAAGGGCAAGTCTGTGGTTGTGTGAGAGTAGGTGTATGAGATCTTGCATTGGTATGTAAGTGGGTGTGTGTGAGGTTCTGCAGAGGATGTCATCAGTGATGTCATTTGAGATATCATCTGTGATGTCATTTGAGATATCATCATTGATGTAATGAGTGATGTCACTGACCATGTCATAAGTGATGTAATATGTGAGGTCATAAGCAATGCATTACGGGGGCATAAGTTATGAGAAACAGCCATTACAACACGGCTGTTACCATGCATGCCTTTACCATGCATGCGTTACAACGCATGCAGCTTTACCACAAATAGCCTTTACCACACACTGTTTTACAACGCATATGCCTTTACAGTAAATTAATGTTATAAACGTATGCATGGTAAGGGCATATGTGTGGTACTGGTGGTAAGGGTATATGTGTAGTAAAGGCGCCGGTGTGTGGTAAAGCCATATGCGTGGTAAAGCTTTTGGCAGGGTTAAGGCCATCGGCGTTGTTAGAGGAAAAGGAGCAACCCTTTCGCATACTCTTTAGAACCTGCACCGCACCTGAAGAGATGTCTCGTCATTGTTGTGAGTGAGGTAAGGGGGATTGGGCTGTGAGTGGAGTGGGGACAGTTTTAAGGCTTTAGGGGGAGGGGCAGTAAGGTTTTAGGGCTTTAGGGTATCTTTAAAACGGGGTAAGGGGGGTCGTGCAGGGGTCCTGTTTTAGGGTTCAGGCAGGGGACAGGTATTTTTAAAACAGGCTCAGGGAAAACCTTTACCATGCATATGCCTTTAACATACATGCTTTTACATGGAAATTCGTTGCAAAAGCATGTGTGGTAAAGGCATATTCGTTGTTAGAAAATGTGTAGTAAAGTTTATGCGTGGTAGTAAAGGCATTCACATTGTAATGCACGCGTGTTAAAGGCATTCAATGCTTCGCAATACGTTTTACCATCATACTCCCGTAAGTTATAGTTAGCTAAGCTAACTATAACTGCTGAATTTCTCTGGCTTTGTATGAGTGAAATGTCAGCCTAACTATAACGTACCTGTAAGCTTTGGTGTTTCAGTGAATTTCTAAGTTTAAAAAAAATTCTATTTTCTAACTATAACGTTCCTGTAACCTTTATTTTTTTCTGTGTGGAGAACCAACATCCAGACCTCATGATTGTGCACTGTGGTGGCAATGACTTGGGCACATTGAGTGGGGTAGGACTGGAAACCCTAATGAAGAACACCTTTGAACAATTAATGCAACTTTTCCCTCACACTTTCTTGGTGTTTTTTTAACATATGTCAGAGGCAGAAATGGAACTGGTCTTCGGAATTTTGTCCACAAATAGAGCAAGCCAGGAAAAATGTTAATAAAACAGTTTCAGCAGACCTCAGAGACCATAACATGGGCTCTGTCTACAATAGTATCCTGTGCTTCAACATGCATGGAATATACAGGAGAGACAGATTTCACTTACAGATGAAGGCAACAGAGAGTTTCTAAGCAACTTGAAACTCTGCTTCCGCTCCTATATGTAGTTATCATATACACACAATGAACATAACGGCTCTTGTAAGAGCCATCCTATGTAACAAACATTTGTTATTTTTAACTATAAACCATTTTTTTGTATTGACTCAGCGGATTCCTCACAGAGCTGCAAACCAAAAGCACACATTCAATGCAAAACAGCACATTTAATATTTCTAGTAAAGGGTTCTAAATGGATCTCACAGTGGGTATAACAGAGTCTAAATGGGTTTCATTTTTGGCGCATTAGTGGGTCTGTGAATGGGTGTAACAGTGTCTTTATGGTATGTAAATGGGTGTGACAATCTCTCTATAGGTGTGTCAATGGGCTTAGCAGTAACAGTGTGGGTGTGTGAATAGGTGTGAAAGTATCTCTGTAGGTTTGTGAATAGGTGTCACAGAGTCTGTATAAGATTGTGAATGGATATGACAGTCTCTGTAGGGCTTTGCGAATGGGTGTAACAGTGTGTCTATGGTATATGAATGGTTGTGACACTGTCTGTATGAGATTGTCAAAAGAAGAGACAGTGGCTGTATGGGTTTGGGAATGGATGTCACAGAGTCTGTATGGGTTTGTGAATGGTTTTGAGATGCTCTGTATGAGTTTCTGGATGGGTGTGACAGTGTCTGTATGGGTCTAAGTGTGTGAGAGAGTTTCTGTAGGGGTTTGTGAATGGCTGTAACAGTATCTGTATGATATCTAAATGGGTGTGAAAGTATCTCTATCAGTATGTGAATGCGTGTGATCGGGTCTGTATGGGGTTGTGAATGGGTGTCACAGTGTTTGTATGGGTTTGTCAGTGGGTTTGACAGTGACTGTTAAGTTATGTGAATGAGTGTGACAGTGTCTGTATGACTTTGAGAATGGGTGTGACAGTGTCTTTATGGTATATAAATGGGTGTGACAATCGATGTATAAGTTTGTCAATGGGGTTAACAGTAACTGTGTGGGTTTGTGAATGGGTGTGACAGGGTCTCTATCAGTATGTCACTGGGTGTGACAGTGCCTGTGTGGGTTTTTCAATGAGTGTGACAGTGTCTGTATGAGTTTGTGAATGGGCGAGGCAATGTCTTTATGGTATATAAATGGGTGCGACAATCCCTATTTAGGTTTGTCAGTAAGTTTAACAGTAACTGTAGGGGTGTGTGAATGGGTGTGACAGAGTCTTCATGGGTATGTTGATGGGTGTGACAGTGTCTGTATGGGTTTGTTAAGGGGTGTAACAGGTCTCTATCGGTATGTCACTGGGGGTGACAGTGTCCGTTTTGGTTTGTCACTGGGTGACAATGTCTGTATGGGTTTGTCAATGGGTGTGACAATGTTTGTTTGGGTATGTGAATGGGTGTGACAGTGTCTGTACGGGTTTTTAAATGGGTGTGACAGTGTCTGTACAATTTTGTGAATGGGTGTGACAGTGTCACTATGGGTATGTGAATGAATGTAACAGTGTCTGTTTGGGTACGTGAATGTGTGTGAGAGTGTCTGTATAGGTTTGTGAATGGATGTGACATTGTCTCTATCGGTATATGAATGGATGTGACATTGTCTCTATAGGTATATGAATGGATGTGACATAGTCCGTATGAGGTTGTGAATGGATGTGACAGTGTCTGTATGGGTTTCTCGATAGGTGTAACAGTGACTGTATGGATTTGTGAATGGGTGTCCCAGAGTCTCTAGGGGTATGTGAATGGGTGTGACAATGTCTGTATGGATGTAACAGTGGATGTGAGAGTGCCTGTATGGATATGTGAGTGGGTGTAGCAGTATCTGTAAGCCAACGCATTTCTGCATTTGTACGCCTGTGATTATGGCGTACAAACGCCAAAATGCGTCAGGTTTTCAGCTTGGTACCTGGAATGAACCACCCCATGCACTGAATGGATTGTGCCTCGTAATTTGCAGAAGGAGTGTGCGCTTTGCAGCGTTGTTGCTGAGTGGATCATAATATATATATATATATATATATATATATATATATACATACACACACACGCACATGCACATACACAAAATGTCGCTTTATTACAGGACACTGGCAGCACAGCTAAATCTTCCTCTGATCAGACCTAAAAGTCATGACTTAATGGCGGTTAATATGGTTTTTAATATGGCACTCCAGGTTTGCATGTGTCCTGCAAATGCAGGGTCAGTGATCAGTGGACAACAGGACCGATGCCCCAACGCTGCCATGTCATGCACGTGGCCTCCTCCACAAGTCGTGAACACGTCAAGCAGTGCACTTCTGTCTGGGTTACAAATGATCTCGGGGATATCACCATGTAAAGGTAAAGTATTGCACAAAATGCAACCTGCATCCTGGTGGAGACTGCAGTGGGGCTGAGGAGAGTGGGAGGCATAGCGCCTCTTTCTTCAGCCACCGATGTGCTATAAGGATCCCTTGATAACAAGCAAGGAACCTGCCTGTGTGGACATACACGGGTGGGGTTATTTATCAGGCTCTGATGTAAGGTGTGTTGTTTCGGATACATCACATATGATGTGTAGTGCAGTGAGAGAAGCGAGGCCATGTGCTGACTTCGTACCCATCACAGATGAGGCGCTCCAGTGCTGCACGGCGCTTTGGGATAGCAATAAAAAAACAAGCACTTGCAATGCAATAGGTCTCGCATTTGTGAAAGTTCAAGCTATTGGCATGGTAAATGTTAATGTTTTTAACTTATTTTTTTTGTTGCAGTGCAGTAACGAAACCGGTAAAGCTATTTATATATAAATGTAAAGTAAAAGCGGGCAGTTAATAAATAAATAAAGGTGCACAGCCATGCTGTGTCGGGAGGTGGGAGGGGTCTGCTCTGGAAGAAATACCACAAACAACACCGAAAGCAGACGAGTCCGAAGTGAAGCAGCGCTGTTATTATACAACTAAATGCATGCAAACATGCTGTGTCGGAAGTGGGAGGGGTGAACTTTGGAGGCAAACTTAGAAACAAGAAGCAATTCAGCATACAGGTGCTGTTAATAAATAAATGCACATGGCTAGCGCTGCTCTATGCTGTGTCAGAGATGGGAGGGGTGTGCTTTGGAGGCAAGCCAAGAAAAAAATAATCATACAGGCGCCCTTAATAAATAAATGAAGATGCATGGCGAGTGCTGCTTGATGCTGGGTCGAAGGTGGGAGGGGACTGCTTTGGAGGCAAGCCAAGAAAAAAATAAGCATAGGGATGCCGTTAATAAATAAAAAAAGGTGCACGGCGAGCACTGCTGGAGTACAGCTAAAGAAAGAAATAGTGCTTACAAGTGTGAAAATAGAATGCAGCGTAAGAGCCCATGTAACAGGGCCAGTCTGTATGAGAGGTTACAAAATTTGAAAACGAGGAACAAGTAAGCTATTTCACCAATAAAAAGCCCAAGGACAGTAAGAGGAGCCAATTGAAAAGATGGGAGGGGCTTGGAAAAGATGGGATGGGCTTCAAAGCCATATCCTGAACACAGTATGTCTCGAAGAGACAGCGCAAACGCTGCCTAGGTGAGACCTAAAAACATCTACTTAAATACAAAATACTCCCAAAGATATCCCTTGTGAGGAAGACTTTTTGTCACTCTTTAGTTTGTTTGGAAATCTGCAAAACTTACTGAACGAATTTGCTAGGAAATGGTCAAATAGGCAGGAGGCGCAGCACAGATTCTGGCGTATGTAAAAAAAAACAATATAAAAAAATTTGAAAAGTGTAACTCCGTTAATTACAAGAAAAGCTACCTCAGTGCAACTGTGTACCTAAAGCACTTGGAGCCCATGCCACACCGCACCTATGCCACCGACACCTGAGTCACTGTGAAACAGTCGCAGCCGGCATGGTTTGCAGCTGGGGGGATGGGCATGGAGTCACGTGGGAAGGGGGGAGAGTCAATAATAAATAATGTTTTTAAACCCACCTTTATACCGCCCCGGTGCTGCGTCTTCACTGCTCCTGCTCTCTTGCCTCCAACAGGAACAGGAAGCAGGCACCCGCTCTCCCCTAAGCCAATCACAATGCTCCAGTGGAGTGTTGTGATTGCTCGGGACGTCGTCCAGCCAGGGGCTGCAGGTGATGGCATGTTCTCCATGTAGGCTGTAATGCAGCCTGCATGGAGAAGTGCAGAGTGTCACATGTTGGCTACAGATATCCACGATAAGGTGATATGTATTCACCGTTATTGTACTTTTGTAAGATAATATATATGTTGATACAGACCTTTGTGTAATATTCTTGCATGGTGTTTTATTCCCTATGTTTCTCTGCTCTAGCTGCTAAGCCTGTTGTTAGAAATGGGATCTCTGGTTGGCTAAGGTTTGCACCAAAGCCAGGCAGAAACCACCACTCTAAGTCAGGGCTGGGGAGTTACACGCCAAAGATAACCCCTGCTCACCTCCTTGGTAGCTTGGCATGAGCAGCCAGGCTTATCCTGGAGGCAATGTGTAAAGCGTTTGCGCGCGCACACAGCAACAACACCCTAGGCCCACCACAAAAGAAACTCCACACAAGGTTATATATAAAAAATAGCCTTTGTATTATAATAAACACATTAGATGATAATCACACAATTTACACTGTGCCAACTGGCACTGGGCAGAATTTTACAAGGGACTATTTACACAGGACAGGGCCAATGGACCACCGTCAGAATCATCACAAATCACCAATTGTAAATGTAGAACATATACCAACTGTAACACAAATTATAACTGTAGAGCACAACCAGTAACTACTGGCGCAATAATGACCTCAGCATTATCACAATAGAATCAGGTATAAAACCTATCCTGTATACATCACAGGGGCATAAACACATTATGCAATCTCTCACAAGTCTAACGCATTAGACCCTACCTCCTAAGTATAATTACACTAGGGGCGTACATCACACAGGGAAGTATAATCTCCCTAACATAAAACTAAACAGGTAAAACAACCTCCTATGCAGAAATCATATCTAGAGGTATAAAACACAGGGTGTGCAAAACATACTACACACGGTACATTTCCTAACACCCAAAGCATTAGTATATAAATCACAATAGCGCCTAAATCACAATAGGGTTGAGGTTGCACCAGAACCTAAACCTGGGCAGCTGGGGACAAGAACAGGGCCTAAACGCTGCAGCTGGCACAAAGTGCTGCGCAGCTGTGGAAGACCAAAGATGGGGCGAAGGAGTGCGTCCCACTCCTGAGTTCACAAAAAAAGCAAGTCCCCAGGAAGGAAGACCTAAACGGTGCAGCTGCCCACTATTTGCTGGGCAGCTGTGAAGTCAAAACTGTGGCAGGGGGCTCTCACTAGCCCTCCAGAACAACCTGCGCCAATCATTGGAGCCCTCTAGGCCCTAGAACAACCAATGCGCAAAACGTGGGCCCCACTGGGGCCCCTTTAATCAGATTAGCCCATTGGTGCAGCTGCCCTCTGCAAGTGGGGCAGCTGTAATACATATGGCCACCACGGGGAAAAGCATGGGCCCCTCTGGGCCCTCTCGAAAATAAATGTGCCCCTCGTTGGAGTGGCCCGCTCCCTGGCGGGACCACTCAGCACCACTGCACTTACGGTGCCGCAGTCGGCACTAACAAAGTACATAACCTCCCCCCCACAGCCGTCTCAACTCACCGGCTCTTAGCGGGGGGAAGGTTCCTCGTTGTGAAGGCGGCGGCAGTACTTCTCCTGCGGCACGGGGCTACCCTTTCACTCGTGGGAGCCCCGCGTTGCCATCGGTGGCCTCTGCCGTCCTCCCGCTTCACCCGGGCCCCCTCCTGGGACCCGGGACTTGGTTGTGGAGCCCGCAAGGCTCCGGGGGCATTTTCCTCTTCTCCTGTCTCCCTCATGCCATAAGCTCTGGGGCTCCCATCGGCTCACGGGAGCCCCGCACCGACGCGGCACAGCTTCCGGTCCTGCCGCGGCCCCACCCACATCACAGGCCGACTCTCCTGACTTCCAGGCGGCGGCGGCAGGGCAGCAGCAGCGGTTTCCCAGCATAACGAGGGGTAGACTCCCTCTTAATCAGCGATCTAACGCGGGGTGGGCACCCGCTACGGCCAGCACAACAAAAGAGCGGGGTGGGCACCCACCTAAAATCCTGAATATAAAGCGGGGTAGGCTCCCGCTCGAGTTAGCATCAATGCGGGGTGGGCACCCGCCGGAAGCCCGAAATGCGGGGGATCCCTACATCGGGATTCCCTCGAAAATGATCGCAGCCCAGTGCTGCAAGGACAAGGCACAGAGGCTCCCTCTCAAACAAAGGGGGCCAATTAAGTTAAAGCGCTCCCAGGCGCTAGGGATAGAAGGACGAAGTCCAAGAAGTCCAACAGGCATCCAGGGGCTAGGCAGGGCCCAGGGAGGCAAGCCTTTCCCTGGGCCCCAGCAGCAGCACGCCCCTGGTTGTTTCAAGTCAAGAAGAAGAACATTTTCATGGGGTCACAGCCCCTCTTTTATACACACAATCCTTTGTCTCCAAAGGTGCAGGGAAGGGGCGAACCAGATGCACTTGGTTCCCGAGCACTTTGTTTTGCTCAGCCCCTCTCCCTATTCCCAGGACAGGCCAGGGACATCAGACGCACCACAGGGGGTGGAGCCAGCATTGTGGAGGGAAAGCCCAGCCCTATTCAGGTCCCAGGTGTACTCCTCCCTCCCATCAACATGCAGCTCTCTCCATTCACCACCGGGGCAGACCCATCCTGACTCCTGGAGACAGACACACCAGCCAATCACAAGCTAGACAGTCACTTCACATTTATTACACAAACATGCCAGCTTCTAGAAGTGGCACTTCTACACTAGACACAGTAACGCTGCACACATCATCGCGCAGCATTCAATCTCACGAGTTCGCACATACCAAACTCGCCCCTGCACTCCTCTCACATCAGGACTTAACACGGTCACTCAGATGCCCCACGCATTTCTATGGGAGGACAGGTCAGCCTCACTGAAACATACACAGAGCGCACACACTCTCCACTGGGACACAGTGTAAAAGCGCCTAGAGGCCTAAAACCACTAATACAACATAGGAAAAAGGCTAGGATAAATGCAAAAAGTTTTAGGGGTGAACTTGCCAGAAGGGCCAAGTCCAACACCTGTGTACGTGTCTTCTGTATGGAATGTTGGTGAGTGGACCTTGAGTAGAATGCCTGGGTGACTGGATGAGGAGTGACAGATGGTGAGAGGGGCTGAGCAGCTAGCAGGCTGCTCCTGGTGGGGCTGTTGATTTGAGCATACAGGCAGCCCTACAGGACTTATATACCTGCTAATGATGGCCTACATGTTGATAAGGACCTACTGATGCTACCTGTGAATAAACCTGCTTGGATTACAACTTACCAGCGTGTCATCATTACTACACTTTGTTATTTTATTTCCAGCCCTGAAGAAGTCGAGGGGTAATCCCCTTACGACGAAAATGACATTACTCATTTTCGTTTGTTTGCTCCTACTGTATGAAGGACTTTCATTGAATCTTAGAGTGTGTGCATAGGATAAGAATTAATAAAATGGTAATAACCAAAAATCATTACCATTTTATGTTTTGGTTTTCTCGCACAGCAATAAAGCAGTGGGCACAACTCCTCCACCCTACTGGAGGGGAGGAGCCGCCCCTGCTGTGCGACTATGGCACCGTGGACCCATGCCACGCTGCACCCATGCCACTGCCACCTATGTCACTCTGCAACTATGGGACCGCGGATCATGCCACGCTGCACCCATGCCACTGCCCCCTATCTCACTGTGCAACTATGGCGTTCTAGGTCCATACCATGCTGCAACCATGCCACTGCCACCTATGTCACTCTGCAACTATGGCGTTCTAGATCCATGGCACGCTGCACCCATGCCACTGCCACCTATGTCACTCTGCAACTATGGCACCGCGGATCTATGACACGCTGCACCCATGCCACTGCCACCTATGTCACTGTGCAACCATAGCGTTCTAGATCCATGCCACGCTGCACCCATGCCACTGCCACCTATGTCACTCTGCAACTATGGCACCGCGGATCTATGACACGCTGCACCCATGCCACTGCCACCTATGTCACTCTGCAACTATGGCACCGCGGATCTATGACACGCTGCACCCATGCCACTGCCACCTATGTCACTGTGCAACCATAGCGTTCTAGATCCATGCCATGCTGTACCCATGCCACTGCCACCTCTGTCACTCTGCAACTTTGTCACCGCGGATCTATGACATGCTGCACCCATGCCACTGCCACCTATGTCACTCTGCAACTATGGCGTTCTAGATCCATGCCATGCTGCACCCATGCCACTGCCACCTATGTCACTCTGCAACTATGGCACCGCGGATCTATGACACGCTGCACCCATGCCACTGCCACCTATGTCACCGTGCAACTATGGCACCGTGGATCCATGCCACACTGCACCCATGCCACTGCCCCCTATCTCACTGTGCAACTATGGCATTCTAAATCCATGCCATGCTGCAACCATGCTACTGCCACCTATGTCACTGTGCAACAATGGCGTTCTAGATCCATGCCATGCTACACCCATGCCACTGCCATCTATGTCACTCTGCAACTATGGGACCACGGATCATGCCACGCTGCATCCATGCCACTGCCACCTATGTCACTCTGCAACTATGGGACCACGGATCATGCCACGCTGCACCCATGCCACTGCCACCTATGTCACTCTGCAACTATGGCGTTCTAGATCCATGGCACGCTGCACCCATGCCACTGCCACCTATGTCACTCTGCAACTATGGCACCGCGGATCTATGACACGCTGCACCCATGCCACTGCCACCTATGTCACTGTGCAACCATAGCGTTCTAGATCCATGCCACACTGCACCCATGCCACTGCCACCTATGTCACTCTGCAACTTTGTCACCGCGGATCTTTGACATGCTGCACCCATGCCACTGCCACCTATGTCACTGTGCAACTATGGCACCGTGGATCCATGCCACACTGCACCCATGCCACTGCCCTATCTCACTGTGCAACTATGGCGTTCTAGATCCATTCCACGCTGCACCCATGCCACTGCCACCTCTGTCACTCTGCAACTATGGCACCATGGATCCATGCCACTCTACACCCATGCCACTGCCATCTACGTCACTGTGCAACTATGGCTCCGTGGATCATGCCACCCTGCACCCATGCTACTGCCACCTGCATCACTGAGCAAGCTGCAGCACAGCCATAACACCAGCATCTATTCTACTATGCACTAATGTCACTAAACGCCTATGCCATCGGGCACCGGTGTCACTGCACAACTATGGCACCACAGGCCTACGTCACAATGCACCCATGCCACATTCAACCTAGATTCAAGATTTTCATTAAGATGTGAGTGCGGCAAGTCATCCAATTACATTTTAATACAAGTGCAAAGAACGTTTTCAAAATGTAAAAATGTTAAAACATATCATTCCATGTGCGAGACACGATTAAAAACTATCGACAAAAGATACATTAAATCGAATAAAAAGAGGCTTGAAAAGTTGACGGCGCGGAAAGTGCAGAGCTGGACGCAGAAAGATGCCAAGGTCTGGGGCAGCATTGGCACACAGACCACATATGCTCGCCCACCTCCCATGCCCGTGCCAAGCCCATGCTGCACTCCTCAAAGGTGATATATTCATTCCTTATACAATGGCGTGATCTAGATTCCAGGGTTGAGCATTGTTTAAAGATTAACACGACAGAGAGAAAAGTCTTTGATTGTAAATGCAACACATTTTAAATGGCGCCTATGCGACCGGTGGCACAGCGCACCTGTGACACTATGCATCTATGCCACAGTGCACCAATGCCACAGCACACCGATGCGACCGGTGGCACAGCGCACCTGTGACACTATGCATCTATGCCACAGTGCACCAATGCCACAGCACACCGATGCGACCGGTGGTACAGTGCACCTGTGGCGATATGCATCTATGCCACAGTGCACCAATGCCACTGCACACCGATGCGACTAGTGGCACAGTGCACCTGTGGCGATATGCATCTATGCCACAGTGCACCAATGCCACAGCACACCGATGCGACCGGTGGTACAGTGCACCTGTGGCGATATGCATCTATGCCACAGTGCACCAATGCCACAGCACACCGATGCGACCGGTGGTACAGTGCACCTGTGACACTATGCATCTATGCCACAGTGCACCGATGCCACTGCACACCGATGCGACTGGTGGTACAGTGCACCTGTGGCGATATGCATCTATGCCACAGTGCACCAATGCCACAGCACACCGATGCGACCGGTGGTACAGTGCACCTGTGGCGATATGCATCTATGCCACAGTGCACCAATGCCACTGCACACCGATGCGACTGGTGGCACAGTGCACCTGTGGCACCATGCATCTATGCCACAGTGCACCGAGCCTCTGCACACTGATGCAACCGGTGGTACAGTGCACCTGTGACACTATGCATCTATGCCACAGTGCACCAATGTCACTGCACACCGATGTGACCGGTGGCACAGTGCACCTGTGACACCATGCATCTATATCACAGTTCACTGATTCCACTGCACAACTATGCGATCGGTGGCACAGTGCACCTGTGGCACCATGCATCTATGCCCCAGTGCACTGATGTCACTGCACACCAATTCAACCTGCAGCACAGCCCACCTGTGCCACTATGCCTGTATTCCACATTGCACCGATGCCACTGCACAACTATGCGACCGGTGGCACAGTGCACCTGTGACACCATGCATCTATGCCACAGTGCACTGATTCCACTGCACATCGATGCGACTGGTGGCACAGCACACCTGTGGCACCATGCATCTATGCCACAGTGCGCCGATTCCACTGCACAACTATGCGACCGGTGGCAGAGTGCACCTGTGGCACTAAGCATCTATGCCACAGTGCACCGAAGCCACTGCACACCTATGCGACTGGTGGCACAGTCCACCTGTGATACCATGCATCTATGCCACAGTGCACCAATGCCACTGTACACCGATGCGACCGGTGGCACAGTGCACCAGTGGCACCATGCATCTATTTTATACATAAATTAATCCCGGCACTCAGAAGTCATCTAATACTCTTGATGGTTATTGGCCAAGAAAGAGAAGGACACAATGACAATAATGGAAAACTGGCTGCGGAACATATTAGGTCCTCACGAGAGTATATGTCAGAAAGTGATTTAATACACAATTTTTACAGAAAGGAAAAATACATTCATGAACAAAAAATCATCTGAACTCCCTAGTGTATTTAGTTCTAGTTATTATTTCATGAGAGGGAGAGTTCAGTTTTCTGAGTCTTGATACAGATGGATGACAGCCGACACGTGTTTCGTCACGTATAGTGACTTCCTCAGGGCTGTGAAGAAAATGTCAAGATCTTAGTTTAAACCAGACACCGTCAGTGTGTCAATTTATACATTTGGTGATTTGGTTCAATCTGTTATTGTCAGTTCCATTGTGAAAAATACACAAAATATGGGAGTTTATAAGATAAGAAGAATGGGAGAAGAGAAAGAAAGAAAAACGTGGGTTGGTTTTGGATAGTGCTAATATGGAAATGAAACCAGAAAGTGAAGTGACCAGTAAGATGATTAGATTAAAGGATGGATTGTCCCCATCACCAACATCCAGTGTGAAGAAAATAGGACATTGATTCCCAAACAGGAATGTGAGTACTAACCTATAGACAGAGTCTTTGGACGCTTTATAAGACAAACATAAATTGAACTTCTGTTGACGTGTTATAATCAGTGTAGATAATTTCAAGCAAGGATTCTGACGTACAATATGGTTCTGTTAAGAATATATAATGGAGAGCAGAGGTTTAGGAAATAGACAATAAACAGCAACATACTAATAGATGTGCTCAAAGACAAATTATAAATTATGCCATTTGAAAGGAAAGAGATTATAAATACCCAGGGATTTTAGAACCTGGATTAGGTTTCGAAGGGACAATTCTTGTCAAGGAAAATTCTTCTGAAAATTGTATAGTTGTCTGTAGGCAGTAACAGATCTTCCCCAGTGATTTCTACTAATAGTAACAAACAGAAAAAGGTGATATTGGTTCAATTTTATCAGAAAAACTATAAAGTTAGGGCAATGTCAGGTTCGAAAAGGTCTCAAATACTATACCTATTATTACAGAGAAAGTATACCACAAGTAAAAACTTTTTCACACTTCTGATTCATGTGACCTTGGACGAAAGTTGTTCGACACTCAATGAGAGTTATTGACGGGTTACAGCTTGTTTGGAAAAGAACGAGTCTCCACCAAGGTTTCTGGAGATGATATAGAACAACAGTAAGTAAGTGTATACGAAAGAAGGGACACTTTTTACTCTAGAAATAAGGGATCTTATATACAATACCCAAAATTTCAGGGGTGCTGCACCGTGATATAAAATTGATTTTTGAGACAAAGTTGGTGGGACAGTCTTCAAGTAGTCGTCTATATGGTGATTTCTAAATAAAGAAGATAAAGATTGAAGAAATAAGTTCCTCTGAGGATAAATTATATGTTAAAAGGACCTAATATAAGAGGTCTCCTTACTTCGTAAGTTGTTTGTTGGCTTCAACGTATTAAGTGAAGTGCACAAACCGGCTCTGGTAAGCCCTATAGAAAGCAGTGCAAAACGAAATGCATTGTTTGAAATTTTGAAGATAAATCATTAAAAGATACAGCAAACCCCACTTGATAGTATTTAAAAAAATATCTGATGCTGACATTAATTATGAAAATCTGTTCATAAAGGTGGCACAGCCATAAAATAAGCTAAGTATATAAGTTGGTTTAAAAACAATAAACTTGCTAGCTCGTAACCTTCTCATGGTCGCCCAATTATTTGACATTAATTATGAAATTCTGTTCATAAAGGTGGCACAGCCATAAAATAAGCTAAGTCTATAAGTTGGTTTAAAAACAATAAGCTTGCTAGCTCATAACCTTCTCATGTTCGCCCAATTGCAAAAATCATTGTATGCAAGAAAAACGAGAGAAATGCAAAACGGTAAATTATTAGACCGTAAAATTGGGAATAGTTGCTAAATCAACAGCAAGTAACCATTGCATTACGAACAACACGTAATTCAGTCATAAAACGATGCGTTTCCCATTACAAAAATTGGTAACTGGGATACTGAAACATAATTGTTGCTGCTCGTCTGTATTAGTATTATAATATATAGTCAAGAAGAATAATGGTTCTTATATCAACAATATAACTAGTAAGAGACAATGATTATCGAAGTACACCCGAAATGAGAGATATAGCTCATGGCCATCTGCCTAAAAGAATAATGTTCCTTAAGGTAGTATCCAAGATGTGCTTATCTACTAGTGTAGTAGTAGTTATCCGGAAATTGACCCCCGTCCCTTCGTATCGGCAATGGACGTAAGGTCAAACAAGTAGCAGCCTCTTATATTATGGAAACCGAATTTGGCGCGAAAATTGTATACTTCAAACCACGTAAGGGAAGGAAAGAGACGGTCCATGATTGGCCATCTAAAGTTAAGATGTCAAAATGGAAGCGGCCATCTTGGAGCAGTCCAAGTTGTTTATAGAAAAAAGAGGTTTGTAGTACTGAAACAATCCATGATTGGCCTTCGTAACATACGTGGTTCTGGATTGGTTACATCCCTTATGATTGGAGGGAGAGAAGAAGGTAGCCATCTTGGAACAGTACATGTTCCTACGTGTTTCGAGTATGGGTACGTGGTTTAGGACAGTGGCACATATATTTTGGAAATTCTAATACCTGAAATTCACATAGAACGAATTTCCGCATCGTACTTCATGTTGTGATTCAATGTGTATTTTGAAAGATATTTCGTGTATATCTAATGCGGAATGTAATAAACTGTATTTGCGGCGAACACGAGTGTAAACTCTTTTTCATCTTTACCGAGTAAGATATTCTGCATATATAGTGAGAACAAATAGTGATAGAAATCGGAATTTCGAAGAGAAAAGGTGGAATACATACCCTTAATCATTATTACCACATTAAGGTGTATAGTATATGTAGTGAGGCCAAATTGTGATAAAAATGAAAATATCGGAGAGAAGAAATTGCAAGTTAAGTAAAAAGTGAAACACAGGAAAAGATAATACTACATGTCCAGTTCCACTAGGGCCCATGCATGGGCATACTGTTACATAAACGTATTCTTTGAAGAACATTAATATCAGTGACACAGTTCATTGAGCTGATCAAAGCATTATGAGACACAGAGTATTAACTAGATATAGTTAATTTTCACGTTAGCACAGACATGGAGGAGATAATAGCCATATACATTTCACAGTTTACATGTTTGGACATATTTTGACAACATTCTGTAGTTTCAGTCAGTTTAGACTATTTATAGCGAGTCATGCCTCTCTCAGTTGGTGTTTACTCTAAGAAAACATGCATCTCCTTGTCAAAATTAATGCCCATTTCTACCGCTCGTAGTTTGATAATCCACAGGGCCTCTGTTTTCCTCAGGTTAAGAGTCCTGTCACCACCCCTTAGGCCTAAGGTGGTGTGAGATATTCCATGGAACCTGATTTTATTCAGTTCTACTAGAGTGTGATGGGAATTGAAATGGACCGCTAGTGGATAGCTAGTCAGGTTACTGCGTATTGCTCTGAAATGTTCTTGTATTCTAATCTTAAGAGGGCGGATTGTGCTGCCCACATATATTAGTCCACAGCAGCAGATAATGCAGTATACCACAAAGTTTGTATTGCAGTTTATGAATTGTTTTATGCCATGTTTTGTCGTAGTATTATATTGGAAATCAATTGTTTTATTAGCAGCGAATTGGCACATATTGCAAGTAGCACATCTGTAAAAGCCAACAGGTTTTGCAGGTAGCCAAGTTGATTCTTTCTTTTTAGGTGGTAGATAGCTAGGGCAAAGGAGTTCTCTAAGAGTTGTGCCTCTTCGGTGAGTAATCATCGGATTATTAGTCACATGTTTCTCTATTGTTGTGTCTAATTTTAGAATGTGCCAATGTTTCCGAAGAATATTGTATATTTGGTGACTGTGTGTGTTGTAGTCTGTCACTAAGGCGATTTTTCGTTCTCCATCCTTCTTTTTGTTTCTGCGTCCGGATGACAATAATTTAGATCTTGGTGTATTTAATATTTTGTTTTTGGCGTGATCTAAGACAGTCCTAGGGTATCCCCTTATGGTGAATCTGTTTTCCAATTTGTCAAGTTCCATCCTGAAAACTAGGTCGTCACTACAATTTCTTTTTAGTCTGATCATTTCCCCCATGGGGATGGAGTTGATTTGGGACCTGGGGTGTGCACTCTTGGCGTGTAGTACCGCATTGCAAGCTGTTGGTTTTCTATAGAGTCTTGAGATGATTTTCCTATCTTTCACATATAGAATTAAGTCTAAAAATTCTATTTCTCGTTGGCTGATCTTATGTGTGAAGTTAAGATTGTAGGTGTTATCATTAAGATGTGTTAGTAATTCTGAGAATAGTTCTTCACCACCAGACCAGAGAATGAAGATGTCGTCTATGTACCGACCCCAATAGACTATATGTTCTATGAGGCGAGTATCAGACTTTTTCCATACATGGTTTTGTTCAAAATGACCCATATAGAGATTCGCATATGAAGGGGAAAATTTTGATCCCATTGCTACCCCAACTGTCTGTTTGTACCAGATGTCTTGATGCAGAAAAACATTGTTTTCTAAGATAAGACGGGTTAGATCTAGAATCATTTGAGTGTGTTCCCAGAATGTGGCATCCCTATGTGAGAGACAATCCGCTAGGGCTGAGAGGCCTTTTTCTAGTGGGATACAGGTGTATAGAGAACACACATCCATCGTCACAAATGTAAGGTCATTAGTCCACTCCATGTCTTCTAGTTTACTCAGTAGGTCTCCAGAATCCCTTATATAAGAGGGAAGGTTGTGTACCAACGGTTGTAGAAAAACATCTACATATTCTGAGATGTGTTCCGTAGGGGAACCTATCCCGGAAATTATTGGTCGACCCGGAGGAAAGGCACTTGGTTTGTGTACCTTCGGTAACATGTAAATGCAGGGAGACCGTGGCGTTGGGTTATAGAGGTATCTATATTCTACTTCGGAGATGAGACCGGATTCCCGCCAAGCTGTCAATTTGGTGCACATTAGTGATGTAATCTCTTTTAAGGGATTCCCTAGTAGCTTTGTGTAAGACGATTCGCCCATTAGTTGTCTTTCAATCTCTCGTATGTAGTCACTATCACGCATGACGACAATATTTCCACCTTTGTCTGCTTCCTTAAAGATAACATCTTGCTTTGTTGTAAGATTTATTAGGGCCTTGTTTTCTTCCTTACTGAGGTTGTACATAATGTGTCCATGATTGCGATTGTATCTATCTTCTAGTCTATAGAGATCTGATGTTACCGCTTTGTAGAAGGTATCTACCACATTGTCAGCATGTAAGTTGGGTACAAATGTGGACTTTTGTTTGAGACCACTGTCCAAAGATAAATCAGGCATGATGTCTAAGTCTAGAAGGACGTCAGTCAGAGTGGGGGGTGTGTCCGAAAGGTCGTCAAGGGATAGTAAGAGATGTATGTCTTGTATTTCTTTGATAGTTTTGTTGCAGGGGATTGGAGCTGGTTTGGTAGAAATCATCTCAAGACTCTATAGAAAACCAACAGCTTGCAATGCGGTACTACACGCCAAGAGTGCACACCCCAGGTCCCAAATCAACTCCATCCCCATGGGGGAAATGATCAGACTAAAAAGAAATTGTAGTGACGACCTAGTTTTCAGGATGGAACTTGACAAATTGGAAAACAGATTCACCATAAGGGGATACCCTAGGACTGTCTTAGATCACGCCAAAAACAAAATATTAAATACACCAAGATCTAAATTATTGTCATCCGGACGCAGAAACAAAAAGAAGGATGGAGAACGAAAAATCGCCTTAGTGACAGACTACAACACACACAGTCACCAAATATACAATATTCTTCGGAAACATTGGCACATTCTAAAATTAGACACAACAATAGAGAAACATGTGACTAATAATCCGATGATTACTCACCGAAGAGGCACAACTCTTAGAGAACTCCTTTGCCCTAGCTATCTACCACCTAAAAAGAAAGAATCAACTTGGCTACCTGCAAAACCTGTTGGCTTTTACAGATGTGCTACTTGCAATATGTGCCAATTCGCTGCTAATAAAACAATTGATTTCCAATATAATACTACGACAAAACATGGCATAAAACAATTCATAAACTGCAATACAAACTTTGTGGTATACTGCATTATCTGCTGCTGTGGACTAATATATGTGGGCAGCACAATCCGCCCTCTTAAGATTAGAATACAAGAACATTTCAGAGCAATACGCAGTAACCTGACTAGCTATCCACTAGCGGTCCATTTCAATTCCCATCACACTCTAGTAGAACTGAATAAAATCAGGTTCCATGGAATATCTCACACCACCTTAGGCCTAAGGGGTGGTGACAGGACTCTTAACCTGAGGAAAACAGAGGCCCTGTGGATTATCAAACTACGAGCGGTAGAAATGGGCATTAATTTTGACAAGGAGATGCATGTTTTCTTAGAGTAAACACCAACTGAGAGAGGCATGACTCGCTATAAATAGTCTAAACTGACTGAAACTACAGAATGTTGTCAAAATATGTCCAAACATGTAAACTGTGAAATGTATATGGCTATTATCTCCTCCATGTCTGTGCTAACGTGAAAATTAACTATATCTAGTTAATACTCTGTGTCTCATAATGCTTTGATCAGCTCAATGAACTGTGTCACTGATATTAATGTTCTTCAAAGAATACGTTTATGTAACAGTATGCCCATGCATGGGCCCTAGTGGAACTGGACATGTAGTATTATCTTTTCCTGTGTTTCACTTTTTACTTAACTTGCAATTTCTTCTCTCCGATATTTTCATTTTTATCACAATTTGGCCTCACTACATATACTATACACCTTAATGTGGTAATAATGATTAAGGGTATGTATTCCACCTTTTCTCTTCGAAATTCCGATTTCTATCACTATTTGTTCTCACTATATATGCAGAATATCTTACTCGGTAAAGATGAAAAAGAGTTTACACTCGTGTTCGCCGCAAATACAGTTTATTACATTCCGCATTAGATATACACGAAATATCTTTCAAAATACACATTGAATCACAACATGAAGTACGATGCGGAAATTCGTTCTATGTGAATTTCAGGTATTAGAATTTCCAAAATATATGTGCCACTGTCCTAAACCACGTACCCATACTCGAAACACGTAGGAACATGTACTGTTCCAAGATGGCTACCTTCTTCTCTCCCTCCAATCATAAGGGATGTAACCAATCCAGAACCACGTATGTTACGAAGGCCAATCATGGATTGTTTCAGTACTACAAACCTCTTTTTTCTATAAACAACTTGGACTGCTCCAAGATGGCCGCTTCCATTTTGACATCTTAACTTTAGATGGCCAATCATGGACCGTCTCTTTCCTTCCCTTACGTGGTTTGAAGTATACAATTTTCGCGCCAAATTCGGTTTCCATAATATAAGAGGCTGCTACTTGTTTGACCTTACGTCCATTGCCGATACGAAGGGACGGGGGTCAATTTCCGGATAACTACTACTACACTAGTAGGTAAGCACATCTTGGATACTACCTTAAGGAACATTATTCTTTTAGGCAGATGGCCATGAGCTATATCTCTCATTTCGGGTGTACTTCGATAATCATTGTCTCTTACTAGTTATATTGTTGATATAAGAACCATTATTCTTCTTGACTATATATTATAATACTAATACAGACGAGTAGCAACAATTATGTTTCAGTATCCCAGTTACCAATTTTTGTAATGGGAAACGCATCGTTTTATGACTGAATTACGTGTTGTTCGTAATGCAATGGTTACTTGCTGTTGATTTAGCAACTATTCCCAATTTTACGGTCTAATAATTTACCGTTTTGCATTTCTCTCGTTTTTCTTGCATACAATGATTTTTGCAATTGGGCGAACATGAGAAGGTTATGAGCTAGCAAGCTTATTGTTTTTAAACCAACTTATAGACTTAGCTTATTTTATGGCTGTGCCACCTTTATGAACAGAATTTCATAATTAATGTCAAATAATTGGGCGACCATGAGAAGGTTACGAGCTAGCAAGTTTATTGTTTTTAAACCAACTTATATACTTAGCTTATTTTATGGCTGTGCCACCTTTATGAACAGATTTTCATAATTAATGTCAGCATCAGATATTTTTTTAAATACTATCAAGTGGGGTTTGCTGTATCTTTTAATGATTTATCTTCAAAATTTCAAACAATGCATTTCGTTTTGCACTGCTTTCTATAGGGCTTACCAGAGCCGGTTTGTGCACTTCACTTAATACGTTGAAGCCAACAAACAACTTACGAAGTAAGGAGACCTCTTATATTAGGTCCTTTTAACATATAATTTATCCTCAGAGGAACTTATTTCTTCAATCTTTATCTTCTTTATTTAGAAATCACCATATAGACGACTACTTGAAGACTGTCCCACCAACTTTGTCTCAAAAATCAATTTTATATCACGGTGCAGCATCCCTGAAATTTTGGGTATTGTATATAAGATCCCTTATTTCTAGAGTAAAAAGTGTCCCTTCTTTCGTATACACTTACTTACTGTTGTTCTATATCATCTCCAGAAACCTTGGTGGAGACTCGTTCTTTTCCAAACAAGCTGTAACCCGTCAATAACTCTCATTGAGTGTCGAACAACTTTCGTCCAAGGTCACATGAATCAGAAGTGTGAAAAAGTTTTTACTTGTGGTATACTTTCTCTGTAATAATAGGTATAGTATTTGAGACCTTTTCGAACCTGACATTGCCCTAACTTTATAGTTTTTCTGATAAAATTGAACCAATATCACCTTTTTCTGTTTGTTACTATTAGTAGAAATCACTGGGGAAGATCTGTTACTGCCTACAGACAACTATACAATTTTCAGAAGAATTTTCCTTGACAAGAATTGTCCCTTCGAAACCTAATCCAGGTTCTAAAATCCCTGGGTATTTATAATCTCTTTCCTTTCAAATGGCATAATTTATAATTTGTCTTTGAGCACATCTATTAGTATGTTGCTGTTTATTGTCTATTTCCTAAACCTCTGCTCTCCATTATATATTCTTAACAGAACCATATTGTACGTCAGAATCCTTGCTTGAAATTATCTACACTGATTATAACACGTCAACAGAAGTTCAATTTATGTTTGTCTTATAAAGCGTCCAAAGACTCTGTCTATAGGTTAGTACTCACATTCCTGTTTGGGAATCAATGTCCTATTTTCTTCACACTGGATGTTGGTGATGGGGACAATCCATCCTTTAATCTAATCATCTTACTGGTCACTTCACTTTCTGGTTTCATTTCCATATTAGCACTATCCAAAACCAACCCACGTTTTTCTTTCTTTCTCTTCTCCCATTCTTCTTATCTTATAAACTCCCATATTTTGTGTATTTTTCACAATGGAACTGATAATAACAGATTGAACCAAATCACCAAATGTATAAATTGACACACTGACGGTGTCTGGTTTAAACTAAGATCTTGACATTTTCTTCACAGCCCTGAGGAAGTCACTATACGTGACGAAACACGTGTCGGCTGTCATCCATCTGTATCAAGACTCAGAAAACTGAACTCTCCCTCTCATGAAATAATAACTAGAACTAAATACACTAGGGAGTTCAGATGATTTTTTGTTCATGAATGTATTTTTCCTTTCTGTAAAAATTGTGTATTAAATCACTTTCTGACATATACTCTCGTGAGGACCTAATATGTTCCGCAGCCAGTTTTCCATTATTGTCATTGTGTCCTTCTCTTTCTTGGCCAATAACCATCAAGAGTATTAGATGACTTCTGAGTGCCGGGATTAATTTATGTATAAAATCTGTTAATTACGGGGATTGCATTGCATGACACGTATAATTCAGCACTCAGGTAGTAGGGTGCTTTCTAATCCCGAGCGGCACCACTTATCCAATTTGTTACCGATCTCACTGTCTTTCCAGCAAGTATCACTACACACCCAATTTGATGTCAATAATTGCTATGATGTGCATCCTCTGATACATTACTACCCCATTTTCTTGTTGCGCACCATGCATCTATGCCACAGTGCACCGATTCCACTGCACACCAATGCGACCTGCGGTACAGCCCACCTGTGCCACTCTGCTTCTATGCCACAGTGCACCGATGTCACTGCACACCTATGCAACCTGCGGCACCATGCATGTATGCAACAGTGCACAGATGCACTGCACAGCTATGCAACCTGTGGCACAGTGCACCAATGCCACGGTGCCCCGATGTTACTGCACACCTATGCAACCTGTTGCACAGCGCACCTGTGGCGCCACGCATGTATGTCACGGTTCAGTGATGCCACTGCACACCTATGCAACTTACAGAACATTGCACCTGCAGCACCACAAATGTATGCCACAGTGCACCGAAGCACTGCCCACCTATGCAACCTGCGGCACTGTGCACCAATGCCACGTGCACTTATACTACTGCACATCTATGCAACCTGTGGCACAGCTCACCTGTGGCACCATGCATCTATGCCACCACACACATCATTTAAAATGACAGAGTCTGTTCAGAGACGCTCTGTTGAAGAGAGGTACCCACCAGAGGTGTGAGATGGCACCAGTATGGAGCGGACACATTAAGACACACACGATATCGTTCATGACAATACAACATTATCACTGGCAACAGCACAACATTTCATGGTCATTGTACCAGTCTGCGGTTTGCACCCTGGTGGTCTCAGAATGGGGTTCACAGTGTCTGATCTCATTGAAGGGATGGCATTCAAGGTGGGGGGGGCGCTCCTGAGAATGGCTAAGGGTCTCACTGCTGTGCATCGTGCCATGAGGGGGTAGCGATAAGGGCTGGCACCCTGGTGTGCTTTCACCACGAGGGCAGCTTTTCCATACACAGGGAGTGTCTGGCAGGGGCGGGTTCCTGTGGTGCCTGTGGTTTCATCTGGAGGCGGGGGGCGGGTCTTAAGTGGTCTGTTGATGCATTTGTGGCCTCACCTGAAGTCTTGATGTGGTCATGTAGTATTGGGGCGGTGTATCACCAGTAGTCCAGTGATTCAGTTGGGAGTCTCACCTGGTGTCTAATGATGCAGTGTGACGGGGGTCCCACCCGGGGTCATCTCATGCAGTAGGTTGGGGGAGTCTCACCTGGGGTCTGGTGATGCAGTGTGGCGGGGGGTCTAGTGATGCAGTGGTGAGGAGGGGGGTCTCACCTGGTGTCTAATGATGCAGTGGATGGAGGGTCTCACCTGGTTTCTAATGATGCAGTGGATGGAGGGTCTCACCTGGTGTCTAATGATGCAGTGGGGAGTTTCAGCTGGGGCCTTGTGATGCAGTGGTGAGGAGGGGGGTCTCACCTGGGGTCTAGTGATGCAGTGGTGAGGAGGGGGTCTCACCTGGTGTCTAATGATGCAGTGGATGGAGGGTCTCACCTGGTGTCTAATGATGCAGTGGATGGGGGGTCTCGCCTGGGGTCTAGTGATGCAGTGGATGGGGGGTCTCGCCTGGGGTCTAGTGATGCAGTGGATGGAGGGTCTCACCTGGTGTCTAATGATGCAGTGGATGGGGGGTCTCGCCTGGTGTCTAATGATGCAGTGGATGGAGGGTCTCACCTGGTGTCTAATGATGCAGTGGATGGAGGGTCTCGCCTGGTGTCTAATGATGCAGTGGATGGAGGGTCTCACCTGGTGTCTAGTGATGCAGTGGATGGGGGGTCTCACCTGGTGTCTAATGATGCAGTGGATGGGGGGTCTCGCCTGGGGTCTAGTGATGCAGTGGATGGAGGGTCTCACCTGGTGTCTAATGATGCAGTGGATGGGGGGTCTCGCCTGGGGTCTAGTGATGCAGTGGATGGAGGGTCTCACCTGGTGTCTAATGATGCAGTGGATGGGGGGTCTCGCCTGGGGTCTAGTGATGCAGTGGATGGAGGGTCTCACCTGGTGTCTAATGATGCAGTGGATGGGGGGTCTCACCTGGGGTCTAGTGATGTAGTGGATGGAGGGTCTCACCTGGTGTCTAATGATGCAGTGGATGGGGGGTCTCGCCTGGGGTCTAGTGATGCAGTGGATGGAGGGTCTCGCCTGGTGTCTAATGATGCAGTGGATGGAGGGTCTCACCTGGTGTCTAATGATGCAGTGGATGGGGGGTCTCGCCTGGGGTCTAGTGATGCAGTGGATGGGGGGTCTAGTGATGCAGTGGATGGAGGGTCTCACCTGGTGTCTAATGATGCAGTGGATGGGGGGTCTCGCCTGGGGTCTAGTGATGCAGTGGATGGAGGGTCTCGCCTGGTGTCTAATGATGCAGTGGATGGAGGGTCTCACCTGGTGTCTAATGATGCAGTGGATGGGGGGTCTCGCCTGGGGTCTAGTGATGCAGTGGATGGGGGGTCTAGTGATGCAGTGGATGGAGGGTCTCACCTGGTGTCTAATGATGCAGTGGATGGGGGGTCTCGCCTGGGGTCTAGTGATGCAGTGGATGGAGGGTCTCGCCTGGTGTCTAATGATGCAGTGGATGGAGGGTCTCACCTGGTGTCTAATGATGCAGTGGATGGGGGGTCTCGCCTGGGGTCTAGTGATGCAGTGGATGGAGGGTCTCGCCTGGTGTCTAATGATGCAGTGGATGGGGGGTCTCGCCTGGGGTCTAGTGATGCAGTGGATGGGGGGTCTCGCCTGGGGTCTAGTGATGCAGTGGATGGGGGGTCTAGTGATGCAGTGGTGCTATCACCTGTGGACTAGTGATGTAGTCGGGGGTCTCAGCTGAGGAGCAGTGATGTCGTTGGTGGCCTCCTCTGGGGTCACATAATGCTTTGAGGGGGCTTCTCATCTAGGGTCTGGTACTGCAAGGGGGGTTTCACTTCAGGTCTTGTCATACAAGGAGGGGGGTCTCACCTGGGGTCTAGTGTTGCAGTTGGATGGTCTCTCCAGGGGTCTTATAGTGCAGGAGGGGTCCCACCTGGGGTCATCTCATGCAGTAGGGTGGGGGAGTCTCACCTGGGGTCTAGTGAGGCAGTGGGGGAGTCCCACCGGGTGTCTAGTGATGCACTGTGACGGGGGTCCCACCCGGGGTCATCTCATGCAGTAGGTTGGGGGAGTCTCACCTGGGGTCTGGTGATGCAGTGTGGCGGGGGGTCTAGTGATGCAGTGGTGAGGAGGGGGGTCTCACCTGGTGTCTAATGATGCAGTGTGAATGGGGCATCTCTACTTGGGTGCAGTGATGCAATGAGATAGTGCCTCACCTGGGGTCTTGTGATGCAGTGGTCAGGAGGGGGGTCTCACTTGGGGTCTAGAGATGCAGTGGTGAGGAGGGGGGTCTCACCCGTGGCAATGTCATGCAGTGGGGCAGGGGAGGGGTCTCACCGGGGTCTGTGGAGGCTGGGGAGGGGGGTCTCTCCAGAGTTCTGGTGATGCAGCAGGGGTCTCAACTGGGGTCATGTTATGCAGTGGGGTAGGGGGTCTCACCCGGCCGGGGATGTATGATGCAGTGGAGCAGCGGGGGTCTCACCTGGGGTCATGTTATGCAGTGGGGTGGGGGCAGTGCTTAATTTGTGCCGGTGCTTCCCGATGCTCAGCACCGGCACGTAATCCCACATGGCAGTGGTGTCTGTCAATTTAGGTACGAGCACAACAACTTCTGTTTATTATTTCAATTTCCAATCATTCGTATTTGCCTCCAGAGCCATTCTTTTAGCTTTGGGGGCCTGTAATAGTCTGAACTGTCACACTTTTAAGAGTGTGATGATTAGTGGTGTGTTGGTGCTGTCTTTGGCAGTGCTGACAGGGGCAGCCGATGGTGCAAGCTCCAGTGTCCTCCTGTCAAGAGCCCTGACACTAAGTTTTCTGCAAATTAAGCACCGGTGGGGGTCTCACCCGGGGTCATGAGATGCAGTGGGGTGGGGGTCTCACCGGGGGTCATGAGATGCAGTGGGGCGGGGGTCTCACCCGGGGTCTTGAGATGCAGTGGGGTGGCGGGGTTTCACCCAGGGTCTTGAGATGCAGTGGGGTGGCGGGGTCTCACCCGGGGTCATGTACGCAGTCTCACCTTGGGTCTTGTGATGCAGTGGGGAGGCGGGGGTCTCACCCGGGGTCTTGAGATGCAGTGGGGTGGCGGGGGTCTCACCCGGGGTCTTGAGATGCAGTGGGGTGGCGGGGGTCTCACCCGGGGTCTTGAGATGCAGTGGGGTGGCGGGGTCTCACCCGGGGTCATGCACGCAGTCTCACCTGGGGGGTGTCGATGAAGACGCTCCGTCGGAGTCTCCCTCTCTTGATCTCCATCTCTAGGGCGGAGCACCGGGCCACCGTCACTCTGCTCTTGTGGTTCCGGACGAACATGGTGCCGGTTCGGTTGGGTCCAGATCCTCGCGGAACCGAAAAGGTCCTGAATGGGGAGATGAGCCAGTGGGGGCAGCAGCACCAGAACTGTAACAGAGTCCAAAGTACTTGAGCCCCAGAACCGTGGGTCAAGGATCCGAACCGGAGGAACCCGGAGAGTGTATGTCAGAACATCGGGGACCCAGGCAGAACCCTGCACGGCGGGTCGGAACCGTAGAACCTCCCGGGCAATGCACACGGCACCTCCTGGACTCTGGACGACAGAACCGCTCTGTACACAGCACTTCCCGGGCTCTGGATGGTGGAACCGCTCTGTACACAGCACCTTCCGGGCTCTGGAGGGTGGACCCGCTCTGTACACAGCACCTCCTGGCAGAACCGCTCTGTACACAGCACTTCCCGGGCACTGGAGGGTGGAACCGCTCTGTACACAGCACCTCCTGGACTCTGGACGACAGAACCGCTCTGTACACAGCACCTCCTGGGCTCTGGAGGGCAGAACCGCTCTGTAGACAGCACTTCCCGGGCTCTGGAGGGCAGAACCGTTCTGTACACAGCACCTCCCGGGCTCTGGAGGGCAGAACCGCTCTGTATACAGCACCTCCTGGTCTCTGGAGGGCAAAACCGCTCTGTACACAGCTCTTCCCGGGCTCTGGAGGGCAGAACCGTTCTGTACACAGCACTTCCCGGGCTCTGGAGGGCAGAACCGCTCTGTACACAGCACCTCCCGGTTTTTGAGGGGTTGAACCGCTCTGTACACAGCACCTCCCGGTTTTTGAGGGGTTGAACCGCTCTGTACACAGCACCTCCCGGTTTTTGAGGGGTTGAACCGCTCTGTACACAGCACCTCACGGACTCTGGATGACAGAACCGCTCTGTACGCAGCACCTCCCGGACTCCGGAGGGTAGAACCCCGCACCCCCGCCCGGTCCCGCAGCAGATGTTCCGGGGGAGGCAGTGGCAGCAGTGCGGGGGCTCTCTCTCTTCTCTTTCACGCCGTCTGCTCTCTCCCCGCTTCCTGTCTCTCCCTCTTCTCTCCTCCCACTCTGGCTCCTTCCCTTCTCTTTCCCTCTCTGCCTCCGGCAGCTCTCCAACTTTCCTGGCACTTCTTGGCGCCTCTCTCGTGGCACCCAGCGGCCAGGAGCAGAACTGCACCCCCAGATGGATTTTATCTTAGGGTACCGAACCGGCTCTACCTGAAGCATCCCTAAGGAAGTGAGCGATGAACTCTCAGCTTTTGACCACTAGCACCCGGAAAATCCCTTTGAAAATCGCCTCTCCATGCCCCTGCCCTTCCATGAGGTGTGATGCAGTGTCTCACTCAAGGGACACGTCTCCCGCTGGCCTCTCTGTGCCCACTGCCCTTCTGTGAAGTGTGATGCAGTGTCTCACTCAAGGGACACGTCTCCCGCTGGCCTCTCTGTGCCCACTGCCCTTCTGTGAGGTTTGATGCAGCGTCTCACTCAAGGGACACGTCTCCCGCTGGCCTCTCGCTGTGCCCAGTGCCCTCCTTTGAGGCGTGATGCAGTGTCTAACTCAAGGGACACGTCTCCCGCTGGCCTCTCGCTGTGCCCAGTGCCCTTCTATGAGGTGTGATACAGTGTCTCACTCAAGGGACACGTCTCCCGCTGGCCTCTCCATGCCCACTGCCCATCTATGAGGTGTGATGCAGTGCCTCACTCAAGGGACACGTCTCCCGCTGGCCTCTCGCTGTGCCCAGTGCCCTTCTATGAGGTGTGATACAGTGTCTCACTCAAGGGACACGTCTCCCGCTGGCCTCTCCATGCCCACTGCCCTTCTATGAGGTGTAATGCAGTGTCTCACGCAAGGGTCACGTCTCCCACTGGCCTCTTGCTGTGCCAAGTGCCCTTCTATGAGGTGTGATGCAGTGTCTCACTCTAGGGACATGTCTCCCGCTGGCCTCTCGCTGTGCCCAGTGCCCTTCTATGACGTGTGATGCAGTGTCTCACTCTAGGGACACGTCTCCCGCTGGCGTCTCTGTGCCCACTGCCCTTCCATGAGGTGTGATGCAGTGTCTCACTCAAGGGACACGTCTCCCGCTGGCCTCTCTGTGCCCACTGCCCTTCCATGAGGTGGGATGCAGTGTCTCACTCAAGGGACAGGTCTCCCGCTGGCCTCTCTATGCCCAGTGCCCTTCTATGAGGTGTGATGCAGTGTCTCACTCGAGGGACAAGTCTCCCTCTGGCCTCCCCATGCCCAGTGCCCTTCTATGAGGTGTGATGCAGTGGCTCACTCTAGGGACATGTCTCCCGCTGGCCTCTCGCTGTGCCAAGTGCCCTTCTATGAGGTGTGATGCAGTGTCTCACTCGAGGGACACGTCTCCCGCTGGCCTCTCGCTGTGCCAAGTGCCCTTCTATGAGGTGTGATGCAGTGTCTAACTCGAGGGACACGTCTCCCGCTGGCCTCTCTGTGCCCACTGCTCTTCCATGAGGTGTGATGCAGTGTCTCACTCAAGGGACTCGTCTCCCGCTGGCCTCTCTTTGCCCACTGCCCTTCAATGAGGTGTGATGCAGTGTCTCACTCAAGGGACACATCTCCCGCTGGCCTCTCCATGCCCAGTGCCCTTCTATGAGGTGTGATGCAGTGTCTCACTCAAGGGACACGTCTCCCGCTGGCCTCTCCATGCCCACTGCCCTTCTATGAGGTGTGATGCAGTGTCTCACTCGAGGGACATGTCTCCCGCTGGCCTCTCGCTGTGCCCAGTGCCCTTCTATGAGGTGTGATACAGTGTCTCACTCAAGGGACACGTCTCCCGCTGGCCTCTCCATGCCCACTGCCCTTCTATGAGGTGTAATGCAGTGTCTCACGCAAGGGTCACGTCTCCCACTGGCCTCTTGCTGTGCCAAGTGCCCTTCTATGAGGTGTGATGCAGTGTCTCACTCTAGGGACATGTCTCCCGCTGGCCTCTCGCTGTGCCCAGTGCCCTTCTATGACGTGTGATGCAGTGTCTCACTCTAGGGACACGTCTCCCGCTGGCGTCTCTGTGCCCACTGCCCTTCCATGAGGTGTGATGCAGTGTCTCACTCAAGGGACACGTCTCCCGCTGGCCTCTCTGTGCCCACTGCCCTTCCATGAGGTGGGATGCAGTGTCTCACTCAAGGGACAGGTCTCCCGCTGGCCTCTCTATGCCCAGTGCCCTTCTATGAGGTGTGATGCAGTGTCTCACTCGAGGGACAAGTCTCCCTCTGGCCTCCCCATGCCCAGTGCCCTTCTATGAGGTGTGATGCAGTGTCTCACTCTAGGGACATGTCTCCCGCTGGCCTCTCGCTGTGCCAAGTGCCCTTCTATGAGGTGTGATGCAGTGTCTCACTCGAGGGACACGTCTCCCGCTGGCCTCTCGCTGTGCCAAGTGCCCTTCTATGAGGTGTGATGCAGTGTCTAACTCGAGGGACACGTCTCCCGCTGGCCTCTCTGTGCCCACTGCTCTTCCATGAGGTGTGATGCAGTGTCTCACTCAAGGGACTCGTCTCCCGCTGGCCTCTCTTTGCCCACTGCCCTTCAATGAGGTGTGATGCAGTGTCTCACTCAAGGGACACATCTCCCGCTGGCCTCTCCATGCCCAGTGCCCTTCTATGAGGTGTGATGCAGTGTCTCACTCAAGGGACAGGTCTCCTGCTGGCCTCTCGCTGTGCCAAGTGCCCTTCTATGAGGTGTGATGCAGTGTCTCACTCAAGGGACAGGTCTCCTGCTGGCCTCTCGCTGTGCCAAGTGCCCTTCTATGAGGTGTGATGCAGTGTCTCACTCGAGGGACACGTCTCCCGCTGGCCTCTCGCTGTGCCAAGTGCCCTTCTATGAGGTGTGATGCAGTGTCTCACTCGAGGGACACGTCTCTCGCTGGCCTCTTGCTGTGCCCACTGCCCTTCCATGAGGTGTGATGCAGTGTCTCACTCGAGGGACACGTCTCTCGCTGTGCCAAGTGCCCTTCTATGGCGTGTGATGCAGTGTCTCAATCCGGGGACACGTCACCCGCTGGCCTCTCACTGTGCCTAATGCCCTTCTATGAGGTGTGATGCAGTGTCTCACTCAAGGGACTCGTCTCCCGCTGGCCTCTCTGTGCCCACTGCCCTTCCATGAGGTGTGATACAGTGTCTCACTCGAGGGACACGTCTCCCGCTGGCGTCTCTGTGCCCACTGCCCTTCCATGAGGTGTGATGCAGTGTCTCACTCAAGGGACACGTCTCCCGCTGGCCTCTCTGTGCCCACTGCCCTTCCATGAGGTGGGATGCAGTGTCTCACTCAAGGGACAGGTCTCCCGCTGGCCTCTCTATGCCCAGTGCCCTTCTATGAGGTGTGATGCAGTGTCTCACTCAAGGAACAGGTCAGCCGCTGGCCTCTCCATGCCCAATGCCCTTCTATGAGGTGTGATGCAGTGTCTCACTCGAGGGACAAGTCTCCCTCTGGCCTCCCCATGCCCAGTGCCCTTCTATGAGGTGTGATGCAGTGTCTCACTCTAGGGACATGTCTCCCGCTGGCTTCTCGCTGTGCCAAGTGCCCTTCTATGAGGTGTGATGCAGTGTCTCACTCGAGGGACACGTCTCCCGCTGGCCTCTCGCTGTGCCAAGTGCCCTTCTATGAGGTGTGATGCAGTGTCTAACTCGAGGGACACGTCTCCCGCTGGCCTCTCTGTGCCCACTGCTCTTCCATGAGGTGTGATGCAGTGTCTCACTCAAGGGACTCGTCTCCCGCTGGCCTCTCTTTGCCCACTGCCCTTCAATAAGGTGTGATGCAGTGTCTCACTCAAGGGACACATCTCCCGCTGGCCTCTCCATGCCCAGTGCCCTTCTATGAGGTGTGATGCAGTGTCTCACTCAAGGGACAGGTCTCCTGCTGGTCTCTCGCTGTGCCAAGTGCCCTTCTATGAGGTGTGATGCAGTGTCTCACTCAAGGGACAGGTCTCCTGCTGGCCTCTCGCTGTGCCAAGTGCCCTTCTATGAGGTGTGATGCAGTGTCTCACTCGAGGGACACGTCTCCCGCTGGCCTCTCGCTGTGCCAAGTGCCCTTCTATGAGGTGTGATGCAGTGTCTCACTCGAGGGACACGTCTCTCGCTGGCCTCTTGCTGTGCCAAGTGCCCATCTATGAGGTGTGATGCAGTGTCTCACTCAAGGGGCACGTCTCCCGCTGGCCTCTCTGTGCCCACTGCCCTTCCATGAGGTGTGATGCAGTGTCTCACTCGAGGGACACGTCTCTCGCTGTGCCAAGTGCCCTTCTATGGCGTGTGATGCAGTGTCTCAATCCGGGGACACGTCTCCCGCTGGCCTCTCACTGTGCCTAATGCCCTTCTATGAGGTGTGATGCAGAGTCTCACTCAAGGGACTCGTCTCCCGCTGGCCTCTCTGTGCCCACTGCCCTTCCATGAGGTGTGATACAGTGTCTCACTCGAGGGACACGTCTCTCGCTGGCCTCTCGCTGTGCCAAGTGCCCTTCTATGACGTGTGATGCAGTGTCTCACTCGAGGGACACGTCTCTCGCTGGCCTCTCGCTGTGCCAAGTGCCCTTCTATGACGTGTGATGCAGTGTCTCACTCGAGGGACACGTCTCTCGTTGGCCTCTCTCTGTGCCAAGTGCCCTTCTATGAGGTGTGATGCAGTGTCTCACTCAAGGGACACATCTCCCGCTGGCTTCTCTTTGCCCACTTCCCTTCTATGAGGTGTGATGCAGTGTCTCACTCGAGGGACACGTCTCCCGCTGGCCTCTCGCTGTGCCAAGTGCCCTTCTATGAGGTGTGATGCTGTGTCTCACTCAAGGGACATGTGTCCCGCTGGCCTCTCGCTGTGCCCAGTGCACTCCTTTGAGGCGCAATGCAGTGTCTAACTCAAGGGACATGTCTCCTGCTGGCCTCTCGCTGTGCCCAGTGCCCCTCTATGAGGTGTGATGCAGTGTCTCACTCAAGGGACACGTCTCCCGCTGGCCTCTCGCTCTGCCAAGTGCCCTTCTGAGGTGTGATGCAGTGTCTCTCTCAAGGGACACATCTCCCGCTGGCCACTCTGTGCCCACTGCCCTTCCATGAGGTGTGATGCAGTGTCTCACTCAAGGGACACGTCTCCAGCTGACCTCTCACTGTACCCAGTGCCCTCCTTTGAGGCGCGATGCAGTGTCTCACTCAAGGGACACGTCTCCTGCTGGCCTCTCTGTGCCAAGTGCCCTTCCATGAGGTGTGATGCAGTGTCTCACTCACGGGACACGTCTCCCGCTGGCCTCTCCATGCCCAGTCCATTCTATGAGGTTTGATGCAGTGTCTCACTCTAGGGACATGTGTCCTGCTGGCCTCTCGCTGTGCCAAGTGCCCTTCTATGAGGTGTGATGCAGTGTCTCACTCTAGGGACACGTGTCCTGCTGGCCTCTCGCTGTGCCAAGTGCCCTTCTATGAGGTGTGATGCAGTGTCTCACTCGAGGGACACGTCTCTCGCTGGTCTCTCGCTGTGCCAAGTGCCCTTCTATGAGGTGTGATGCAGTGTCTCACTCAAGGGACATGTCCCCACTGGCCTCTCGCTGTGCCAAGTGCCCTTCAGTGAGGCACGATGAAGTTTCTCACTCAAGGGACACGTCTCCCACTGTCCTCTCTTTGCCTACTTCCCTTCTATGAGGTGTGATGCAGTGTCTCACTCAAGGGACAGGTCTCCCGCTGGCGTCTCCATGCCCAGTGCCCTTCTGTGAGGTGTGATGCAGTGTCTCACTCAAGGGCCATGTCTCCCGCTGGCCTCTCGCTGTGCCCAGTGCCCTCCTTTGAGGCACGATGCAGTGTCTCACTCAAGCACATGTCTCCAGCTGTCCTCTCGCTGTGCCCAGTGCCCTTCAGTGAGGCGCGATGCAGTGTCTCACTCGAGGGACACGTCTCCCGCTGGCCTCTCCATGCCAAGTGCCCTTCTATGAGGTGTGATGCAGTGTCTCACTCAAGGGACATGTGTCCCGCTGGCCTCTCGCTGTGCCCAGTGCACTCCTTTGAGGCGCAATGCAGTGTCTAACTCAAGGGACATGTCTCCTGCTGGCCTCTCGCTGTGCCCAGTGCCCTTCTCTGAGGTGTGATGCAGTGTCTCACTCAAGGGACACGTCTCCCGCTGGCCTCTTGCTGTGCCAAGTGCCCTTCTATGAGGTGTGAAGCAGTGTCTCGCTCAAGGGACACATCTCCCGCTGGCCTCTCTGTGCCCACTGCCCTTCCATGAGGTGTGATGCAGTGTCTCACTCAAGGGACACTTCTCCAGCTGACCTCTCACTGTGCCCAGTGCCCTCCTTTGAGGCGCGATGCAGTGTCTCACTCGAGGGACACGTCTCCTGCTGGCCTCTCTGTGCCAAGTGCCTAGGGACATGTGTCCTGCTGGCCTCTCGCTGTGCCAAGTGCCCTTCTATGAGGTGTGATGCAGTGTCTCACTCTAGGGACACGTGTCCTGCTGGCCTCTCGCTGTGCCAAGTGCCCTTCTATGAGGTGTGATGCAGTGTCTCACTCGAGGGACACGTCTCTCGATGGTCTCTCGCTGTGCCAAGTGCCCTTCTATGAGGTGTGATGCAGTGTCTCACTCAAGGGACATGTCCCCACTGGCCTCTCGCTGTGCCAAGTGCCCTTCAGTGAGGCACGATGCAGTTTCTCACTCAAGGGACACGTCTCCCACTGTCCTCTCTTTGCCTACTTCCCTTCTATGAGGTGTGATGCAGTGTCTCACTCAAGGGACAGGTCTCCCGCTGGCGTCTCCATGCCCAGTGCCCTTCTGTGAGGTGTGATGCAGTGTCTCACTCAAGGGCCATGTCTCCCGCTGGCCTCTCGCTGTGCCCAGTGCCCTCCTTTGAGGCACGATGCAGTGTCTCACTCAAGCACATGTCTCCAGCTGTCCTCTCGCTGTGCCCAGTGCCCTTCAGTGAGGCGCGATGCAGTGTCTCACTCGAGGGACACGTCTCCCGCTGGCCTCTCCATGCCAAGTGCCCTTCTATGAGGTGTGATGCAGTGTCTCACTCAAGGGACATATGTCCCGATGGCCTCTCGCTGTGCCCAGTGCACTCCTTTGAGGCGCAATGCAGTGTCTAACTCAAGGGACATGTCTCCTGCTGGCCTCTCGCTGTGCCCAGTGCCCTTCTCTGAGGTGTGATGCAGTGTCTCACTCAAGGGACACGTCTCCCGCTGGCCTCTTGCTGTGCCAAGTGCCCTTCTATGAGGTGTGAAGCAGTGTCTCGCTCAAGGGACACATCTCCCGCTGGCCTCTCTGTGCCCACTGCCCTTCCATGAGGTGTGATGCAGTGTCTCACTCAAGGGACACGTCTCCAGCTGACCTCTCACTGTGCCCAGTGCCCTCCTTTGAGGCGCGATGCAGTGTCTCACTCGAGGGACACGTCTCCTGCTGGCCTCTCTGTGCCAAGTGCCCTTCCATGAGGTGTGATGCAGTGTCTCACTCAAGGAACACGTCTCCCGCTGGCCTCTCCATGCCCAGTGCCATTCTATGAGGTGTGATGCAGTGTCTCACTCTAGGGACACGTGTCCTGCTGGCCTCTTGCTGTGCCAAGTGCCCTTCTATGAGGTGTGATGCAGTGTCTCACTCGAGGGACACGTCTCTCGCTGGCCTCTCGCTGTGCCAAGTGCCCTTCTATGAGGTGTGATGCAGTGTCTCACTCAAGGGACATGTCCCCGCTGGCCTCTCGCTGTGCCAAGTGCACTTCAGTGAGGCATGATGCAGTTTCTCACTCAAGGGACACGTCTCCCACTGGCCTCTCTTTGCCCACTTCCCTTCTATGAGGTGTGATGCAGTGTCTCACTCAAGGGACAGGTCTCCCGCTGGCCACTTCATGCCCAGTGCCCTTCTATGAGGTGTGATGCAGTGTCTCACTCTAGAGACACGTCTCTCGCTGGCCTCTCACTGTGCCTAATGCCCTTCTATGAGGTGTGATGCAGTGTCTCACTCTAGGGACATGTCTCCCGCTGGCCTCTCACTGTGCCCAGTGCCCTTCTATGAGGTGTGATGTAGTGTCTTACTCAAGGGCCATGTCTCCCGCTGGCCTCTCGCTGTGCCCAGTGCCCTCCTTTGAGGCACGATGCAGTGTCTCACTCAAGCACATGTCTCCAGCTGTCCTCTCGCTGTGCCCAGTGCCCTTCAGTGAGGCGCGATACAGTGTCTCACTCGAGGGACACGTCTCCCGCTGGCCTCTCCATGCCAAGTGCCCTTCTATGAGGTGTGATGCAGTGTCTCACTCGAGGGACACGTCTCCCGCTGGCCTCTCACTGTGCCTAATGCCCTTCTATGAGGTGTGATGCAGTGTCTCACTCTAGGGACATGTCTCCCGCTGGCCTCTCGCTGTGCCCAGTGCCCTTCTATGAGGTGTGATGCAGTGTCTCACTCAAGGGCCATGTCTCCTGCTGGCCTCTATCTGTGCCCAGGGCCCTCGTTTGAGGCACGATGCAGTGTCTCACTCAAGGGACATGTCTCCAGCTGTCCTCTCGCTGTGCCCAGTGCCCTTCAGTGAGGCGCGATGCAGTGTCTCACTCAAGAGACAGGTCTCCCGCTGGCCTCTCCATGCCCAGTGCCCTTCTATGAGGTGTGATGCAGTGTCTCTCTCAAGGGACACATCTCCCGCTGGCCACTCTGTGCCCACTGCCCTTCCATGAGGTGTGATGCAGTGTCTCACTCAAGGGACACGTCTCCAGCTGACCTCTCACTGTACCCAGTGCCCACCTTTGAGGCGCGATGCAGTGTCTCACTCAAGGGACACGTCTCCTGCTGGCCTCTCTGTGCCAAGTGCCCTTCCATGAGGTGTGATGCAGTGTCTCACTCAAGGGACACGTCTCCCGCTGGCCTCTCCATGCCCAGTGCCATTCTATGAGGTTTGATGCAGTGTCTCACTCTAGGGACATGTGTCCTGCTGGCCTCTCGCTGTGCCAAGTGCCCTTCTATGAGGTGTGATGCAGTGTCTCACTCTAGGGACACGTGTCCTGCTGGCCTCTCGCTGTGCCAAGTGCCCTTCTATGAGGTGTGATGCAGTGTCTCACTCAAGGGACATGTCCCCGCTGGCCTCTCGCTGTGCCAAGTGCCCTTCAGTGAGGCACGATGCAGTTTCTCACTCAAGGGACACGTCTCCCACTGTCCTCTCTTTGCCTACTTCCCTTCTATGAGGTGTGATGCAGTGTCTCACTCAAGGGACAGGTCTCCCGCTGGCGTCTCCATGCCCAGTGCCCTTCTGTGAGGTGTGATGCAGTGTCTCACTCAAGGGCCATGTCTCCCGCTGGCCTCTCGCTGTGCCCAGTGCCCTCCTTTGAGGCACGATGCAGTGTCTCACTCAAGCACATATCTCCAGCTGTCCTCTCGCTGTGCCCAGTGCTCTTCAGTGAGGCGCGATGCAGTGTCTCACTCGAGGGACACGTCTCCCGCTGGCCTCTCCATGCCAAGTGCCCTTCTATGAGGTGTGATGCAGTGTCTCACTCAAGGGACATGTGTCCCGCTGGCCTCTCGCTGTGCCCAGTGCACTCCTTTGAGGCGCAATGCAGTGTCTAACTCAAGGGACATGTCTCCTGCTGGCCTCTCGCTGTGCCCAGTGCCCTTCTATGAGGTGTGATGCAGTGTCTCACTCAAGGGACACGTCTCCCGCTGGCCTCTTGCTGTGCCAAGTGCCCTTCTATGAGGTGTGAAGCAGTGTCTCGCTCAAGGGACACATCTCCCGCTGGCCTCTCTGTGCCCACTGCCCTTCCATGAGGTGTGATGCAGTGTCTCACTCAAGGGACACGTCTCCATCTGACCTCTCACTGTGCCCAGTGCCCTCCTTTGAGGAGCGATGCAGTGTCTCACTCGAGGGACACGTCTCCTGCTGGCCTCTCTGTGCCAAGTGCCCTTCCATGAGGTGTGATGCAGTGTCTCACTCAAGGAACACGTCTCCCGCAGGCCTCTCCATGCCCAGTGCCATTCTATGAGGTGTGATGCAGTGTCTCACTCTAGGGACACGTGTCCTGCTGGCCTCTTGCTGTGCCAAGTGCCCTTCTATGAGGTGTGATGCAGTGTCTCACTCGAGGGACACGTCTCTCGCTGGCCTCTCGCTGTGCCAAGTGCCCTTCTATGAGGTGTGATGCAGTGTCTCACTCAAGGGACATGTCCCCGCTGGCCTCTCGCTGTGCCAAGTGCCCTTCAGTGAGGCATGATGCAGTTTCTCACTCAAGGGACACGTCTCCCACTGGCCTCTCTTTGCCCACTTCCCTTCTATGAGGTGTGATGCAGTGTCTCACTCAAGGGACAGGTCTCCCGCTGGCCTCTTCATGCCCAGTGCCCTTCTATGAGGTGTGATGCAGTGTCTCACTCTAGGGACACGTCTCTCGCTGGCCTCTCACTGTGCCTAATGCCCTTCTATGAGGTGTGATGCAGTGTCTCACTCTAGGGACATGTCTCCCGCTGGCCTCTCACTGTGCCCAGTGCCCTTCTATGAGGTGTGATGTAGTGTCTTACTCAAGGGCCATGTCTCCCGCTGGCCTCTCGCTGTGCCCAGTGCCCTCCTTTGAGGCACGATGCAGTGTCTCACTCAAGCACATGTCTCCAGCTGTCCTCTCGCTGTGCCCAGTGCCCTTCAGTGAGGCGCGATACAGTGTCTCACTCGAGGGACACGTCTCCCGCTGGCCTCTCCATGCCAAGTGCCCTTCTATGAGGTGTGATGCAGTGTCTCACTCGAGGGACACGTCTCCCGCTGGCCTCTCACTGTGCCTAATGCCCTTCTATGAGGTGTGATGCAGTGTCTCACTCTAGGGACATGTCTCCCGCTGGCCTCTCGCTGTGCCCAGTGCCCTTCTATGAGGTGTGATGCAGTGTCTCACTCAAGGGCCATGTCTCCTGCTGGCCTCTCGCTGTGCCCAGGGCCCTCGTTTGAGGCACGATGCAGTGTCTCATTCAAGGGACATGTCTCCAGCTGTCCTCTCGCTGTGCCCAGTGCCCTTCAGTGAGGCGCGATGCAGTGTCTCACTCAAGAGACAGGTCTCCCGCTGGCCTCTCCATGCCCAGTGCCCTTCTATGAGGTGTGATGCAGTGTCTCACTCTAGGGACACGTCTCCCGCTGGCCTCTCACTGTGCCTAATGCCCTTCTATGAGGTGTGATGCAGTGTCTCACTCTAGGGACATGTCTCCCGCTGGCCTCTCACTGTGCCCAGTGCCCTTCTATGAGGTGTGATGTAGTGTCTCACTCAAGGGCCATGTCTCCCGCTGGCCTCTCGCTGTGCCCAGTGCCCTCCTTTGACGCACGATGCAGTGTCTCACTCAAGCACATGTCTCCAGCTGTCCTCTCGCTGTGCCCAGTGCCCTTCAGTGAGGCGCGATGCAGTGTCTCACTCGAGAGACACGTCTCCCTCTGGCCTCTCCATGCCAAGTGCCCTTCTATGAGGTGTGATGCAGTGTCTCACTCGAGGGACACGTCTTCCGCTGGCCTCTCACTGTGCCTAATGCCCTTCTATGAGGTGTGATGCAGTGTCTCACTCTAGGGACATGTCTCCCGCTGGCCTCTCGCTGTGCCCAGTGCCCTTCTATGAGGTGTGATGCAGTGTCTCACTCAAGGGCCATGTCTCCCTGCTGGCCTCTCGCTGTGCCCAGGGCCCTCGTTTGAGGCACGATGCAGTGTCTCACTCAAGGGACTGAGGAAATATGAATTTTGTGATCAGTTATGTCCCCTGTCGTAGAACCCAACGGCTCCATGTGCATGCTATAAGTACATGTATGTTCCCTCCTGCTCCAGTTCTGAAGACGCAACCATATGTGCGTCCACCGTCAACATGTCCTCTTTCAGATCCGCCATGAATGGGTCAGATATTCCATTCCTAAGTATGAAAGGCCACCGACTTTATATGGTTCACTTTCCACATTTCACAGATTCAGGCGAGTAGGCCCGAATCCTGTCATCAAGCCTTTTTCTGCCTTCTGCCTCTGAAAGCTCCAGTCTGAGCCTGCATCTGTGACCATGAACTTTGTCTTACTCCCTGCGCGGCTAACGGTGCCTGATCCAGCCAGTTGCCTGCCAAAAACTGTATTTCACCTTCAAGATTATCTGCTTCGCTCCCCATCCGATGCATTCCTGTCTAGTAGTTTAGGTAAACATTCCTCCAGCTACCGTGCAAAGGGGCCAGGCCTCTCTGTCCTCATGCAAGTAATTCATAGCCCCGTTACCATGGAATATTCCTACCCCCTTGCATCTAGTGTAGACACTTAGACGCTTGTACACGCACTAACAGTCAGTATAGTCAGTATAGAATAAGATTCTATCCTAAGAGACCTCTCTTTTTGGATAACACAGTTCTTTAAACATAGGATATTAGATATGATTTGGGATTAGGTTGACATAACCCCAGACTTCTGTCTCCACACGTAGAACTAAATGTCAAGTCCCCTTCACTCTCTAGTTGCACGTCAATCACACGTCATGCGGCTGCGTGCGCATCTCTGCCAAACATTTCTGCTGACATTGCAGGATTCTTTTATGGATCCACCCACTTGTGACATCATGTTTAGTGACGTTTCTTGAATTACGCCCTCTATTAGCTACGTATGCACCTTTTATCAGCTGTTACGCCTCTTGCATCTGTTTCACTGTAATGTATTTTCTATAAAACTGCCTACCTGTCAATAATATATGCGCCCTTCCTTCCTGAACTTTCGTGGTGATGGAACAGAAGGCCCACAATTCGAATTGTCTTCCTTTATATTGGAATAAAGCCCTTTTAAAACCTCTAATACCACGGATTCTGCCTCTTATATTTACTGAGTTATTCTTATAGACTTTACCGCATAAAAAATAGTACCGGTAACGAAATATTTACCACATAAATTGGCGCCCGAATAGGGACACTTTCTCATCTCACGCGCCGGCGGTGCGTTGCAGGCCCGGTCTCCTGCCACAGCTGAACGGACAAAAAAAAACGCGTACCCGCAGGATTTCCTGTATCTCCCTCCGGCCAAGCGGGAGCGACTGAGGCTGCGATCAACACCCAGACGAGGCGGTGAGAAGTGCGAAGTATCCCGACCAGAGCCTAGCTGAGAGAGCAAGATCTGAGGTATACAGAGTCCCGCCAAGTTCCGAAGTTCCGAGTCCAGTCGAGCCGAGTCCAGTCCGGTCCAGTTTCAGTTCCGTTCCGAGGCCTTCCGTTCCGAGCTACCCGGTGAGTACCATTACCGGGGAGGCACTTTACGTGCACATAGTCTGTGCCGGTCAAGACGGGTTTGGGTACACAAATCCGGTCTGCACTGTTTCAGCAGTGTATCTGTACTGTTTAGCAGTATATATAGCATGTTTTGCATATAAATAAGTATCATCTAGTGTCAGTATAATGTCAGTAACTAGTTTTCTATTAGTTATCATTGTTCGTAAAACTGTTAAGCGTTAAATGTTTTAAATACGTTCTATATATTGTGGTGTGAATGACTGTTCATTATTGTGTTTTCTTGTATAAAGTGTGTTCTAGTAATAAGGTCTAAAAATGCCGCTCTTTTCGAAACTAAGACAGATCAAAACTAGAAAAGGGGTACTCGAAGAAGCTGTTCCCATTCCACCTAGGGACACTCCAGGATACTTTATGTATCATAAGCATGGTCTAGATGCCGTATTATTTCTTGATTTATGGGTGGACTACACCAAAGAATTACCAGAGAGTCAGAGATGGCCCGCAGCTGGGACCTGGGATGCAGATTGCATCATGAGAGTAGAAGAAGAATTATGGAAAAGGAAAGCCAGACAGTCACAGAAAGATGCCATTGAATTATGGCGTAAAGAATCATACAGACGTACAGAAAAAGCACACAGACAGGAAGAGAAAGGTAGAGAGAATTCAAATAAAACTCGAGAAAATCTATTACTTGAGGAAGGTACCCGAGTAAACTCAGAACAAGTAGATAGACAAAGAAACACTCTTATGAATGGTATGTATCCACTTCTGGCCGAAGGGTTACCTAAGGCTACTCCGGAAATACCAAAAGAATTGCCACCTCCATTGTTTCCGATAAAAGCACATCCCAAATCACATCCCAAAACAGCAAAGGACTTTTTTCTTTCGTCCTATTTAGATGACGCAGCTCCCGAGTATGCTAATGCCATACCACCCACATCGCTTGCCGATGGTGTTCAACACCAAGAGCATCCGTCTGTATCCCCGCAATTACAAACTCCTACACAAGTTCCAACAGACCCGTCCGTCTCTACAGTTTTTCCCGCATCTACAATATCTATCCTACGCCCAACGAATCCTTTCGTGCCTAGCACCTCAGACGGTGCTACAGGAGGTACGACAGACATGTTTGCCACTCCGCCGCGAAATAAACAGACTCTTAGAGATTTAGCCCTCCAACGTACACCCAAACTAGCAACTCCCGACATGCTTAAGGAACTTCTAGTAGATTGTAGATATGATCCTGTGCCCGGTAAACGGGACGAAATGCTGCTGTCATCATTACGTATTCGACGAGCTGCAATATATTTAACGAAGTTACCAGGAATGACTACACATTTAGAAATTATATATCACTTTGTCCAGTCAGGGCGAGGTCCTGAAAGTATTAGCAGAGCCATGGAGTACCAGAAAGCGGAGGTACAGGGACAACTGTTACGTTTCCTCATAAACTGTGTAATCAGAAATCAAGACCGGCCTGGGGTAAATCCGGAAGAAATGCAAAAACTTGTCACTTGGGGTCAGCATATATCAGAAGGGAGACATGATAAACAGTTATGTATAGTCGCTATGTACCGAAAGATCCGCAAAGAAGTAGAACGAATACACGAAGAAAGATTAGAGGTAGACGCCGCTGACCTAAACAGAGAGGAGGAGGAGCAAGAGTCAGAGCAAGTAGAAACGATAGCTTATGTAAGTAGAGGAAAACCCCATAATAATACCAGAGGTTTTAATGATCCGGTACGTCCAATACGTCCAGAATATAATAGACATTTTCCAAACCCTATGCTAAATACAAAATCCCCTGAACACTTATTCCAAGCCGCTGATAAATTACTCCGAGATCGAAGGGGGTACCACATGCTCGATTCCATGGACGAACAAGAATTAGCCAGGTCAGCAGTACAATGGGCTGACAGTCCCGGCGAATGCAAAGATGATGTACTTGCACACACGTTTCTGAATCTAGACCCATATGAACAGCGCTTAGCTAGTATATACATGATTCAACACCTCCTTATATTATATAAAAGCCAACACTCCGATCCAGGACCCTTACCTGACATATTGACAGAACTACTCACGAACATATGGAAAGGGTCAGGCACTGATTTGATTAAAGAAATACTAGAATCCCGAAACCAATATTTAAATTTCGTATGCCCAGAACACGTTCCAGTTCCCATTATGGGAAGAAAAATGTATCATATAGATAGACAGAACCCGTTACGCGAAGTGCACCCAATTAGAGGTGCCGGTGATAATTTTACACGCGTGTTTGTGTACACGCCTATAACTAAACTAGAATTATTAGAAATGAAGAAAGTAGTACCCAGCCATGATAAGGACCCAGCAGGTTTCCACCGTGAAATAAAAGACATGTTACTCATGGGAGAGTATACCTACCCCGACATTATGAAAATATTAAAAGTCCTATTACCCGCCGGTGTTTATGAAAAACTCAAAGAAAAAGAATGGGAGGTGGGAGACCAAAGGATAGACTGGACAGCATTAGAAAACGAAGAAAAGGCCCGAGCTGCAGGAGCAGGGCTTGGGGAAAAGACTACAGCACTAGCAGGATTACTAATACAGGTACTGCCACGTTTATTAACTACGAAAAAGGAAGACTGGGGTGCAATCCCAGCCTGTAAACAAAAACCAGATGAAGACACTAGTGATTTCTATTCCCGATTTGAAAAATGTTTTGGTATAAATAGTGGCATAAAAGCCAGTAGTGAGTCATACCCACATCTGTTTGTGACAAAATTAGTTGAAAATTCTCTGCTACAAGTCAAGAATAGAGTATTGAAATTCGAAAGTACCTGGCAAGGTAATACCCCATCACAGATGTTACAGATGTTACAATATCATCACAATAGAATTAGAGAAGAACAAGAACACGAACAAAGACGTATGAAAGATACAAAAATGAAAATGTTTGTTGCACAGTCAGTTCCAGCCGATAGTCATCAAAAGGGTGATTCCGCAGGTCCTACGAAAGGGACATGCAACTATTGTAAACAACCAGGTCATTATATACACGATTGTCCAGTCCTGAAACATAATATTGCCACAGGTAGAACGCATGAGAGACCACGTCCACCTAGACAGGATCAGAATCAACAACAAATTCCTCAGCATGCACAACCTAGGTTAGCTCCGCAACAACTAGCTCCGCAACAAATAGCTGCACCACAGAACGTAGCACCACCGCAAGCGCAGCCTATTGCTGCAACACAAGCGACAACACAACAAATGTATCAGTACGCACAAGCAGATTATCCCGATTATCAGCGATACTCATGAGATAGCCTAGAGAGGGAAGTTGGCTTACCCCTTATTGAGGTTCCTGTAGACCAAGAGGGACCTTATGTACATAGTGAACTATTAGGGGAAGACAGAAAGTTTTTACTTGATACAGGGGCAAGCAGAACAACTATAAGACGTAGTGAAGTTCCAGGGGCACCCCTCTCAGGCTCACAGAATATTTCCCTTGGATTCTCAGGAAAACCCATAATTAATGACGTAACACAACCTCTTCCACTTACAGTCGGTCCATTGACACGTACTACAGATTTATTGCTCACTAAATCATGTCCAGAAAACTTGTTAGGTATAAAAACATTGAAAGCTCTAGGAGCTATAATATGTTGTTCTCCGGAAGGAGTACGACTATTTCTACGTGACTTTAAAGGTCACTATGTATCCAGAGACATGGATCACCGACTGCAGAATTTACCTACACATTTATGGGCACAAGGCCCCACTGATGTTGGTTGCATGAATATTACACCATATCGTGTCACACTAAAAACAGGAGTAATACTACCACGAATACGACAATACAAGTTACCACCCGATGCTGTTGTGGCTTTACTGCAAATCATTGACGAGCTCATTGCACAAGGAGTGGTTGTCGAAACTGACTCCAATGTATGTAATTCCCCGATAATTCCGATTCTTAAAAGAACGGATCCAAAAGCACCACCAGTATACCGATTAGTTATTGATCTGCGCGAATTAAATAAATGTATTGTACCACAATACCCTGTGGTCCCAGATATCTCGTCATTACTAACAGCTATTGATTCAGAAGCAACGTTCTTCACTGTAATTGATCTAAAAAATGCTTTCTTTAGTGTCCCAATCGATCCGGAAAGTCAATACTTGTTCGGGTTCAGTTTAAATGGACGAAGTTTTAAATTCACACGCGCACCTCAAGGATTTACAGAAAGCCCCAGCATCTATAGCCAAGCACTGAAACGAGAACTTGACAGTATCCACATGCCAGTTAACACTGCCTTGCTTCAATATGTCGATGATCTGCTGATCACCGCCCGAAGCGAACATGAATGCGAAAAAGCGTCACTGACGGTTTTAAAATTTTTGGCTGACAAGGGGCACAAGGTGTCCCCTTCTAAGCTGCAATTCTGTGTCCAGCGAGTTGTTTACCTTGGGCACTCGCTGTCCAAGGAGGGAAGGCAGCTTACACCCGACCGCATCCAGTTAATCGCCAACATGCCACCACCCAAGACACAAAAGGAGGTACGGGCTTTTATAGGCCTCACTTCATACTGTAGGCAGTGGATCCCTCAATATGCATTTCTAGCAAAACCACTCATCCAGTTGACAACGCAGGAGGCAGCCACATCGACTGTCCTCCCTTGGACTCAAGAACATACACACGCCTTTGAAAGCTTAAAGAAAGCTTTATGCCAAGCACCTGTCCTAGCAACACCATGTTACAGTAAACAGTTTACACTCTTCGTTACAGAACGTGAAGGTACTGCTTTATCAGTACTCACTCAGGAACAAGCAGGATCACACAAACCATGTTCTTATTTCTCTAGTACATTAGATCCAGTAGCTCAGGCTCTTCCTGCGTGCCTGAAATCGGTGGCAGCAACAGCTTTAGCAATCAGACAAAGCGATGCCATAGTGTTAGGACACCAATTGACAGTACAAGTACCCCACGCAGTAGAGGTTCTCTTGAACCGCACACAAACACAACACTTGACTATAGCGAGACTCACCGGTTACGAACTGACATTGTTTCAGCCACACATAGAAATCAGACGTTGCAATACGTTAAATCCTGCCACACTGTTACCAGTGAGCGGAACAGATCCATTGGCACATGATTGTGTCGAAATTATTACTATCACGACGAAACCCAGACAAGACTTGACAGATACCCCTTTGTCAGATCCAGACTTGACATTTTATGTAGATGGGTCGTGTATGAGAACAAGTACAGGAGAGTTAATGGCTGCTTACGCAGTCACAACAGACACTGAAGTCATTGAAACAAATCGTATTAACACTTTGTCAGCTCAAGCAGCAGAGCTCATCGCTCTGACACAAGCCTGTATTCAAGCCAAAAATAAGAAAGTCAACATATACACAGATTCACGTTATGCATTCGGAGTCGTTCATGACTTCGGCGTACTGTGGCGAGAAAGAGGTTATTTAACTTCTCACGGTGCCCACATCCAGCACGGACCCCTCATTCAAACCCTATTAGATGCGATTCATCTACCTATTGCAATATCGATTATGAAATGCAAAGCCCATACAAAAGTTACCGATATTATTTCTCAGGGTAATGACCTAGCTGACAGAACAGCTAAACAGACTGCTCAGAATCAGACTCACACAACTGACATGACAAAGACAATAGTTCCGACACCAACACATTGCATGACAGTTAAGGATGCCGCCCTTGATGTAATTGACATACAGACACATGCTACACCAGAAGAAATAAAGAAATGGACTGAATTAGGAGGGATCCAAACGGATCAAGGATGGATGACGAAGGAAAAATCTATATGGTTTCTTCCCGACTCAATGGTCCAAGTCATCATTAACACAATACATAGTCCAGCGCACCTAGGAGAAAAAGCTATGCTAGACAGTATTCAACACATTTGGTTCAACAAGCACTTGCGAGCCGCAGCAAAACAAAAAGTTCGTACCTGTATGATATGTTGTCAGTTTAATCCAGGTAAAAGCATCCCCGTAGAACAGGGTGGATTTCAAACTCCCGATCATGCTTTTGAAGTCCTCCAGATGGATTATATCCAGATGGAACGATGTCGAGGATTCAAATATGTTCTCGTAGTGGTTTGTGCTCTTTCCCGTTGGACAGAAGCATACCCGGTTTCAGATTACACTGCCCCGACTACTGCCAAACAGTTAGTTCGAGAATTCTTCCCACGGTACGGTTTACCACGTGTTGTCTACTCAGATAACGGCCAGCCGTTCTCATCCGAACTAATGAAACACGTTTCCCTTCTATTAGGCTATCAATGGAAATTTCACTGTGTCCGACATCCCGAGGCAGCAGGTCTCGTAGAACGCCATAATCAAACTTTGAAAATTAGATTGTCCAAAATATGTAGAGAAAAAGGAGTCGATTGGATAGTAGCCTTACCAGTTGCGCTCTTTTACATGAGAATGGTAGCACATTCTCGAACAGGGCTATCTCCGTATGAGGTGATCTTCGGTAGACCACCAAATATGTGGGGGACGCCTATCCCTCGTAAAATCACTGACGTTGACTGTAATATGCTGACAGATTACCTGGCTTCCTTGATGTCTGCACTACAATCTTGTCGTTCACAGGTATCCGCAGCTTTTCCCGATAATACTGAGGTGAAGCCCCATGACGTGGTTCCTGGTGACCTGGTGCTGGTCAGGAACTTTGACCGGAAGACCCAACTGGATCCTAGGTGGAAGTCACCGAAGTTGGTTCTACTCACCACAAGGACAGCCGTGAAAATCGAGGGAAGAAAAGGGTGGTTGCACTCGAGTCATATCAAGAAATTTTATGGACTACCACCCAGTGTAGATACACAACCCTGTATTCCCTCAAAGACAGACTCAAAGCTCCCCTTGGTTGAGCAATCGAACTCAGAAATTTATAAACTAAAATTGAGGTCTAATAAGTCAGACAATTTGATTGTTTAAGTCCTCTCCAAGGTGAATCGGTTGAATTTGTCTCTGACATGTATCCTCTAGACCGGAATAGAGAAAGAAATCAGCGAATGGAGCTGAAAAAGCATGCGTATTGTAAATCACTTCGTAGTCACTGTACAGTAACATTATTAATTTTGTTTTTTCTAAGTCTTCTGATCATTATTTTTAGCATACTATTGCATATGTATTACCCTATTCTTAAACATGCTTGCAATATAACTGCAGAACATTCTTTTAGCGAATTTCCTCCGCATGAATTGTCCTATAGATTTGCGCTGCGCAACAACACATTCATTAGTATGTTACAACATTCCCATCAAACCAGCAATGCCACAAATTGTTGGATATGTGGCCGACTCCCTCCCTATCAGAACTATAAGGGAGTTTTGCCCCTCTTTCCATATCCGTTCACACACAATGGCTCTTGTGGAGCATGGTTTAGTTTGATTAATTCCCTAGATTCAAATTCCGCAGTTTATCAAGATAACTGGGTATGGGGAAACCTGAACCTAGTTTTACTTAAAGTCTGCTACCCTAACAAGGAGGGACTTCCCAAAAGAACAGGAACTGATCTAGAAAATGAAGTATATGGATTAGGTAATTTTACACTTAACCTCATGATCCTGAACGTTGAATCTGAAGCTACACCAATCTTGCCCGCCATGTCAGTATTCCCAGTAAAAGGGGAATTATGTATACAAAAGAATGGTTCCATACACATGGGTCACAGTAAATGCACCACTGTAATAAAATTCAGTGATCAAGGCAAGTCTACATTTAGAGCTTCCCATCATTCCTACTTCATATGTGGCCAGACCGTATATATATGTCTACCTTTAGATTGGGATGGTACCTGTTACATAGCATTTCCTTCTGCCACCCATTTTCCTAGCTCCTCCTGATTATCATAGAAATACTCATTTAGTACACAATAGACAGCAGAGAGATCTCCCAATTGTCGATTACACTGAAACAGCATGGGAAAAATACACAGATTTCAATAAAGGATTCTTTCCCTATATAGGTACAGTCACTAATAGTAAGCTGATACGTAGATTAACCAGAACCCTTGAAGCAGTAGTGAACGAAACTATTTCCGCCTTAGGCAATTTAACAGAAGAGCAGTCTGCTATGCGGATTGTTGTGCTTCAAAATCGTCTTGTTCTTGACGTCATCCTGGCCGATAGGGGCGGAGCTTGTAGGGTCATCGGATCAAGTTGTTGCATTTTCATACCAGAAAATTCGCCGTCAGTATATAAGGCCATAACTCGCCTTCATAAGATTGTAAGCCAGATACACCAGAGTCCAGGCACCTGGACTTGGTCCGGTTGGTTCTGGGGCGTGTTGTCAGCCTGGGGATGGAGAATCCTATCCTTCCTAGGTATTGGCTTTCTCGTACTATTCAGTTGCTGCTTATGTCTACAATGTGGGCCAGCGATTTGTGGTCTGTGTGCCACCTCGTGTATCCCACATCCAACTTTTCGTTCAAAATCTCGGAAGAAGAAAGAAGAACAAATGATGCTATATGAACAGATCGATGGATTGATGAAGATCGATATCTCCTAAGGGTCCGAAGGGGACAAGGAGGGAATGAGGAAATATGAATTTTGTGATCAGTTATGTCCCCTGTCGTAGACCCCAACGGCTCCATGTGCATGCTATAAGTACATGTATGTTCCCTCCTGCTCCAGTTCTGAAGACGCAAACATATGTGCGTCCACCGTCAACATGTCCTCTTTCAGATCCGCCATGAATGGGTCAGATATTCCATTCCTAAGTATGAAAGGCCACCGACTTTATATGGTTCACTTTCCACATTTCACAGATTCAGGCGAGTAGGCCCGAATCCTGTCCTCAAGCCTTTTTCTGCCTTCTGCCTCTGAAAGCTCCAGTCTGAGCCTGCATCTGTGACCATGAACTTTGTCTTACTCCCTGCGCGGCTAACGGTGCCTGATCCAGCCAGTTGCCTGCCAAAAACTGTATTTCACCTTCAAGATTATCTGCTTCGCTCCCCATCCGATGCATTCCTGTCTAGTAGTTTAGGTAAACATTCCTCCAGCTACCGTGCAAAGGGGCCAGGCCTCGCTGTCCTCATGCAAGTAATTCATAGCCCCGTTACCATGGAATATTCCTACCCCCTCGCATCTAGTGTAGACACTTAGACGCTTGTACACGCACTAACAGTCAGTATAGTCAGTATAGAATAAGATTCTATCCTAAGAGACCTCTCTTTTTGGATAACACAGTTCTTTAAACATAGGATATTAGATATGATTTGGGATTAGGTTGACATAACCCCAGACTTCTGTCTCCACACGTAGAACTAAATGTCAAGTCCCCTTCACTATCTAGTTGCACGTCAATCACACGTCATGCGGCTGCGTGCGCATCTCTGCCAAACATTTCTGCTGACATTGCAGGATTCTTTTATGGATCCACCCACTTGTGACATCATGTTTAGTGACGTTTCTTGAATTACGCCCTCTATTAGCTACGTATGCACCTTTTATCAGCTGTTACGCCTCTTGCATCTGTTTCACTGTAATGTATTTTCTATAAAACTGCCTACCTGTCAATAATATATGCGCCCTTCCTTCCTGAACTTTCGTGGTGATGGAACAGAAGGCCCACAATTCGAATTGTCTTCCTTTATATTGGAATAAAGCCCTTTTAAAACCTCTAATACCACGGATTCTGCCTCTTATATTTACTGAGTTATTCTTATAGACTTTACCGCATAAAAAATAGTACCGGTAACGAAATATTTACCACAGGACATGTCTCCAGCTGTCCTCTCGCTGTGCCCAGTGCCCTTCAGTGAGGCGCGATGCAGTGTCTCACTCAAGGGACACGTCTCCCGCTGGCCTCTCTGTGCCCACTGCCCTTCCATGAGGTGTGATGCAGTGTCTCACTCAAGGGACAGGTCTCCCACTGGCCTATCCATGCCTAGTGCCCTTCTATGAGGTGTGATGCAGCATCTCACTCGAGGGACACGTCTCCCGCTGGCATCTTGCTGTGCCAAGTGCCCTTCTATGAGGTGTGATGCAGTGTCTCACTCTAGAGACACGTGTCCTGCTGGCCTCTCGCTGTGCCCAGTGCCCTTCTATGAGGTGTGATGCAGTGTCTCACTCAAGGGACACGTCTCCCGCTGACCTCTCGCTGTGCCAAGTGCCCTTCTATGAGGTGTGATGCAGTGACTCACTCAAGGGACACGTCTCCCGCTGGTCTCTCTGTGCCCACTGCCCTTCCATGAGGTGTGATGCAGTGTCTCACTCAAGGGACACGTCTCCCGCTGGCTCTCCATGCCCAGTGCCATTCTATGAGGTGTGATGCAGTGTCTCACTCGAGGGACACGTCTCCCGCTGGCCTCTCGCTGTGCCAAGTACCCTTCTATGAGGTGTGATGCAGTGTCTCACTCTAGAGACACGTGTCCTGCTGGCCTCTCGCTGTGCCAAGTGCCCTTCTATGACGTGTGATGTAGTGTCTCACTCGAGGGACACGTCTCTCGCTGGCTCTCTCGCTGTGCCAAGTGCCCTTCTATGAGGTGTGATGCAGTGTCTCACTCAAGGGACACGTTTCCCGCTGGCCTCTCGCTGTGCCAAGTGCCCTTCAGTGAGGCACGATGCAGTGTCTCACTCAAGGGACACGTCTCCCACTGGCCTCTCTTTGCCCACTTCCCTTCTCTGAGGTATGATGTAGTGTCTCATTCAAGGGACAGGTCTCCCGCTGGCCTCTCCATGCCCAGTGCCCTTCTATGAGGTGTGATGCAGTGTCTCACTCTTGGGACACGTCTCCCGCTGGCCTCTCACTGTGCCTAATGCCCTTCTATGAGGTGTGATGCAGTGTCTCACTCTAGGGACACGTGTCCCGCTGGCCTCTCCATGCCCAGTACCCTTCTATGACGTGTGATGCAGTGTCTCACTCAAGGGACAGGTCTCCCGCTGGCCTCTCCATGCCCAGTGCCCTTCTATGAGGTGTGATGCAGTGCCTTAGGCAAGGGACACATCTCTCGCTGTGCCCAGTGCCCTCCTTTGAGGTGCGATGCAGTGTCTCACTCCAGGGACACGTCTCTCGTTGGCCTCTCGCTGTGTCCAGTGCCCTTCAGTGAGGCGCGATGCAGTCTCTCACTCAAGGGACACGTCTCCCGCTGGCCTCTCCATGGCCAGTGCCCTTCTGTGAGATGTGATGCAGTGTCTCACTCTAGGGACACGTCTCCCGCTGGACTCTCTGTCCACTGGGCAGGTATCTCATCTCACTGGACATTTAGCTCATGGGACAGGTGTCTCACAGAACAGGTGTTAGACCTGGCACATTGGCGCGGGTCTCCCTTCCATTTTTCGCTGTTGCCTCATATGTTTTTGCTGGTGTTAGTTGCTCATGGCACTGTGCCACTGCTGTCCAGTGCCACAGTGCAAGTGCTCCCTATTGTAAGTTGATGTATGATTTGTGATTCCATGATTGGTTGGTTTGGTTTACCTGTCAGACCCTAGTACAGTGCACCAGGAGTACCCAGGGTTTGTAAATCCAAATACTGCTGGTGGGCTTGCAGCACTGGTTGTGCCACCCACAGAAGAAGCCTGTAAAAGTGTGTCTAAGGTCTGCCATTGCAGAGCCTTCGTGCAGTCTGGTACTGTCATGCTGACTGGGCAAGTTCGCCCACTTGCCAGTCCCGAAACCTTCCCTTTTCTGCATATCAGACACCTCTATGGTAGGCCCAGGGACAGGGTGCATTGTAAGGATAAGGTGGGACAAGCCCTGGTGTGTGTGGCATGTTCTAATAGTGAATTACAGCCATTTTCGTTTTTCACTATTGCAAGGCTACCTGTTCTCCATAGGTCAGAATGGGCAGTTTGGTTATTACATCTTATAATCCTAACTGACTCAGGGAACATGATAGAAATTCGAATTTAGTATGCCTGAACTCAGAATGATAAAATACATCTTTTAGTGAAGTTGGTTTTAACATTCTGTGTTTGAAAATGCCACTTTTGGAAAGTAGGCATTTTCTTGTCTAACCATTCAAACCTGCTTCTGCTAGGCTGTGTATTCCCTGTCTGGAGTTTGAATGACAGGGCTGGGGAATTCCAGGAGACAGGGTGAGGTGTCCCAGTGGTGAAAAGAGAGATCTGCATCTAGATGGGTGGGAGGAGTTGCACCTGGGACCTGAATAGGGCTGTGCCTTCCCTCCACAATGCTGGCTCCACCTCCTGTGGTGCGTCTGATGTCTCTGCCCTGCACTCTGAAAGGAAAGAAGGAGTCAGGTAAACAAAGTGCTCCAGGACAGACCAGAACCGGTTTGAACAAGGCAAAGGCCCCTCTGCCCTCAGAGGACAAAGGATTTTGGGGTATAAGTATTGGGACCCTGATCTCAAGAATATAGATCACTTTGGGAAACAAGAAGAACCTCTGCTGAGGAGAGTAACCAAGAAGAAGCTGAGGAGGAACTATCCCTGAAACTGGGGGATTGGCCTGCAGTGGTTGCCTACTGCCAAAGAGAGGAGAAAGGAACTTTGTGTGTACTTTTGCTCAACTTGTGAAGGATCTCCAAGGGCTTGGAAAAGAGCTTGCCTCCTGCTGAAGTCTCAGGAACAACAGACTTCACCCCCCAGCTCCCCAGAGTTCTTTGTAAGTGCCTGCTGCTGTTGTTGGGCCTTCTGAGGGACTGCGTATCGCAAGGAGCTGGAAGGGCGACTCAAGAAGGAGAAGCGTGCCGCCGTCAGAGCCGTAGTTGTCGCTTCTCGTAAAGTGTGTCGCCGCTGCAGCATCGCATCGAGCGGAAGCGTCTCGCATCATCCAGGAAGTGTCTCGCAACGCCAAAGAAGTGTGTCGCCATCGCAGCCATCGTAGCTGACGCATTGCACCGCATCAAGAGAAGAGTCTCGCATCGAGGAAGAAGCGTGTCGCCATCGCAGCCATCGAAGTTGTCGCATTGCACCGCATCAAGAAAAGCACCTCACATCCACAGAGAAGCGTGCCGCCATCGGAGCAGTTGTCGTCACATCGCGTAAAGGGGTGTTGCTGCTGCAGCATCGCATCGAGCGGAAGTGTCTCGCAACGTCGGAGAAGAGTGCCGCTCCCAAGGCCGCTGCATCGCGTAAAGGGTGTCGCTGCTGCAGCTGAAGCATCGACTCGAGTCTTCTCGCAACATCGGAGAAGCGTACCGCATCTGGAAGATCTTCACGTCTTTATTTCTTTGCATCAAAATCTTCAACGCATCAACATCGTTGCAACACTTTCATTGCCCTGCGTGTCGCATCTAAAAGGTACATTGACTTAAAGTGTCGCATTTAAGAACTAAAGAGAACTAAGCAAAATTCTACCATCTAAAGTAACAGTATTGTGTATTTTTGTCGTTTAATGGTCTTGTGGTAAATCTATATAAAAGAATACTTATTTTTTATATAAAACCTGTGTGGTGTCCATCTGTAGTGTTGTCACTTGATTACTGTATGTGTTCACAAATGCTTTACACACTGCCTCTGAGATAAGCCTGTCTGCTCGTGCCAAGCTACCAAGGGGGTGAGAAGGGGTTATTTTAGGATTGTAGCCCCTTACCCTGACTAGAGGAGAGGGTCCCTATTTGTCACAAGTGCATACCTGTGCCAACTAGAGACCCCCAAGTCTAACATTGGTGGTCAGCGGTGAGGATTCTGGACTTGCATTTGTGACTCATGTACAGTGATTGGTGAACACTACTTAGTGAGTGCAGACCCTAATGCAACCAATACTTGTCGGTAGATTTCTTTTGGGACTTTCTATTTTTGAGTACTGCCAAACTTAACAATGGTGGAGAAAGCAGCATCCATAGTCTCTGTTGATAATGAATTTGAATGGGAAGAAGAGAAAATGGACAGCTACAATACAAGGCAGCTAAAGTTCTTCTGCAAGAAATTCAATGTTTCTACTACTGGATGCAAAAATAAGCCAGAGTTCTACAAGGCGCTGAGGGCCTGGGTAGAAGCAAGGAATGCCACTGATGATGATAATGCAGAGGAGCAGCTGGAAGGGCCAGTGGGTCCAAGAGGAAGGAGAACACCTTCCCCTGCCGGTAGGAGTGTTTCTGGTAAAAGTCTATCTCCAGAGGAGTTGGCAGATAGAAAAGAGTGTAGGATGCACGAAATGGAGCTGACCAAGCTCAAGTGAAGTGGGCAGTTAGAATTTGAAATGCAAAGTAGAAAGTTATCCCAAGAAGAGAAGAAGCTAGTTTTTGGAGGAGGGCGCCGGACTGTAATGGCCGCACACCTGTGAGGCTCTCGCCAGCCGGGCGAGCTATTACTGCATTAGCCCATCCTACACTGAGGAAACAAACTTCTTACCAACGTCGAGTGTTCGGCTGGCGGAGGTGAATACTTGTGGCGAGTCTGGGGCCGATCTGCCTGGTGGAGCGGGAGTAATTGCTGCCGAAAGTTCCAGCGGCAGCTGCTGTGTCCTTGCCGGAGCGTGGAACCCGGCGCGCATATCTACGCGACACCGCGGCCTACACGTGGACGGAGGGCCGCGGTGCACGGCGGCGGATGTAAAACGGTGAGAGGTGGCTGGCGCTGAAGACGGACCTCCCGACTACTGAGGCGGACCTGCGGTGGGGCCGGTAAGGTGGTAACATACTGGGACGCTGCTGGGGGCTCGGAGCTGCATAGCGGACGACACTTACCGGATCTCTGCATTCTTAGACAGGAGGGGGGGAGGTGCGATACCTGCCCGTAGCCGCCCCTGGAGGTGCTGAACGGCACGAACCCCGATAGCCCATACCCCCCCTTTCCCCCCCCCTCCTGTTCCACTGAGGAGAGCTGCTCCCGCAAATACCACCAACACATACCTCCCAGTGTCCAGCTGGGGGGGAGGACTGTCGCCGCCTGGCCCCCGGGCACAGCGTATTGCTTGCGGTGAAGGAAGCTGCAGGCCTTTCGGCCCCACCAATACTAACTGCTGTCACCTCCGATGTACGCCGTTAGAAGATCGATCATCCTGGCGACTGGGCTAGGCGCTCTCTGTGGGGTGGTCCCCCCGCACTGGTGACATCGCGCCCTTCACCTTCTTCGCGCACTGCGAGTAGGGCCGTGTGTAGTCATTGTCCGGATACACACCGAGATCCCAACTTCTCCAGAGTGAGATCCCCTTACTAGTGACCTGTGGGGGCCTTGTCCCAGATACCTGGATATAATGGGGAAAACAGACACTAAGCAATCCCGACTCCCTTTCGAAACTCAAAAAAAAAAAGAAAAAAAGAACCGCGATCTGCCACCGGGAGACGGCGATTCTGAGTGAGGAGATGACGCGGAAGTGGACTGGAGAGCGCTCCTGCTCAACATGCAAACTAGCCTCACCTCCATTGACACGAAAATTGACGGAATGTCTCGACGCCTAGACTCTGTAGTACATAGGCTCGACCAACAAGAGGAGCGCGTTAAGGAGGCAGAGCAGCGAATTTCTGGGCTGGAAGATGGGGCGACGGGCACCTCCGTCAAAGTAACGCAAATGGAGAGACTACTGAAGGTAATCGCCGACAAAAATGAGGATTTGGAAGCGAGGTCGCGCCGCAATAACGTGCGCCTTATTGGTCTGGCGGAATCTACACCTGTAGGCAAAATGGAACTCTTCATTGAAAAGCTTCTGACCGATCTATTTGGCGCAGCCGCCTTCTCTCCGCAGTTGGTGGTTGAACGTGCCCACCGCACCCTGGGCCCTCGTCCCGTGCCTGGAGCTCCCCCACGACCCATCGTCATCCGCTTTCTGAACTATAGGGATCGCGATACTCTACTTCGTCTAGCCCGGGAGAAACAACCTGTACAATTTGAAAACACTACACTCTCCTTCTTCCCAGACTTTACACAATCAGTGCAGGATGCGCGTCGCAAATTTGGAGCGGTCAAGAAACGCCTGATCCAAAGCGGACTTCAATACTCCATGCTGTACCCGGCTCGCCTAAGGGTGGTCCATCATGGCAAGCCTCACATTTTTCAAGACCCTTCTCAAGTGGAACTCTTTCTTAAAGACCACAGGGGCCCCCGAGGAACGGCCGGGTCCCCATCTGAGAGATCTGGCTCCAGATCGCCCACTTCTGCACTGGATTGATTAAAGGTATCATGGTCATTACTTGGGCCCATTAAGTTCCTCCAGTGTTGCTTCCGCCCACGCCGTGGCCTCGGGCCTGGGCGATTGTTGTGCACTTTGGTAAGTGCCCTGGCCCCCGCGCGGTGGACCGCCGCTAGCCGGACTCTGCAGCCTTCATGGGTTTCCCAGATGTTCCTTAACTATGACCTCGCCCCGGCATTTGCCTCCCCTTCCCGCACCTGCCGCTGGCTAAAGTGTCTGGCGGACAGCGGGTGAAATATTGGGGGAGGTGAAAGGCAGGTCCGGACCCCTTGTGTCCCCCAATTGGGTGTTCCCCAGTAGGGTAATGACTTGGTATTGTGAGTTTATATGGGGTGGGGGTGATGCTCGACATGATTGGGATGTCGGTGTGGGTGGGCGGGGTGGTTTTCAGGGGGTTGTATTTGTTTTTGTTGAATTCAGTTATGGGGAAGTGAACATGCATCGTGTTGTTGTACCATCTGACATCTTCGACCTCCAGTGGCATAAGGAAGGGAATAGCGTGGTATGCTCCCAGACCTATTCTTCCACTATCTACGGACATGGGTAGCGCCGTCAACACTGACATAGATGGGGGAGGGCTCCTCTCGACTATCACTTGGAATGTTAGAGGCCTGGGAGATCCAAGGAAGCGACGACACATATTAGGAGCGTTGGATAGATTGAAGGTACAGGTAGTCTTCTTGCAGGAGACCCATATGGATCCCCGTCGTAGTAGCACATTCGCCGCCAGGTGGGCGGCCCACTCTACCTTTGCGCCCTACTCGTCCTATGCGAGAGGCACCGCTATTCTGATAAAAAGAGGAGTCCCCTACATTCCCCTGGGCGATGTAGCTGACCGGGAAGGACGATATTGTATGGCTTGGGGAAGGATAGGAATGGAAACCATCACTCTGGCCTGCTCCTATGGCCCTAACTGGGATGACCCTAGTAGTTTCATTGCTCTCTGGAACAGAATTAGGGAAGTGGGATCCACGCACCTCATATGGGGGGGCGACTTTAATGCAGTGCTTAACCCTGCGCTCGATAGGTCCAATCCCTCTACTTTGCACTACACCAACACACACAGATATTTACGCGACCTTTGTAATACACAGGACATCATAGATACGTGGCGACATTTGCATCCGACGCTGAAGGAGGGCACACACTGGAATATGGCACGCGCCACATGGGCCAGACTGGATTACCTATTCATTTCCAGAAATTTAGCTCCCTCTCTGGTCACAGTACAACATGTAGGTCGTACGTTCTCTGACCACTCCCCGGTGCTGGCTAAATTCCGCTTACCTGACATGATGGGGAGGTCGCCCTCCTGGCGCCTCCAACCCAACATTTTACTTGATGAACTGTTCCGCACCGAGCTGTGTCAAGACATTGAGGACTTCCTGTCGCATAACAAGGGGTCAGTAGAACGAGTCGCCACCCTATGGGAGGCGCTGAAGGTCACAATGCGGGGTATTTGTATCTCCAAGGGCTCAGGAGTGCTGCGAGCCTTACGTACCACTTTGCACGACTTGGAAACTACATTGCATGCACTAGAAACTCAACCCGATTTTGCCACTAACTCGGATACGCAAGCACAATACAGGACGGCGTTGTCGGAATACAAATCTACCGCGGAGAGAGAGGTTAACTTCAGGGGTAAATACTTCAAGGCGAGGGCTTATGGGGAGGGAGAGCGCCCCGGGAGATTCCTGGCGGGAGTGGTCCGCCCTCCTCGGAGCTCAAATTTTGTATTGGAGCTGGAAAGCGTAGAGGGGTCACCTTTGCGAGACACTAAATCACTCCTTGATGCCTTCACTGCACACTACTCGACCCTATACTCTACCACCAGAGTGGGTAATCTCGATATGGATGACTATCTGAGGGAACTCACATTGGGATGGCTTTCGGACCGGCAGCGGGAGTTCCTGGCAGAGCCCATAAGCCTGGATGAAATTAGAGACGCAATTGGACAGATGGCGCCGGGTAAGGCCCCCGGCCTGGATGGTTTCCCCATGGATTTCTACAAAGCCTATGTAGATATCCTGGCACCAATACTGCGCAAGGTTTATATGGAGGCTCACGAAACCGGTGCGCTCCCACCATCAATGCAGGAAGCTCTGATTACCTCCCTGCTAAAACCCGGGAAACCACCTCAATACTGCGACTCTTACCGCCCCCTCTCCTTAATCAACTGTGATGCCAAGATTCTGACCAAAGTATTGGCTAATCGAATGCAGCTGATACTGGGAGGTCTGGTGCTGTCAGATCAAGCGGGATTTGTCCCAGGCAGGGCTACCTCCCACAACCTCCGGACCCTCTTCTCCATTTTGCAGAATGTAGACCCTGACTTGCCACTGGTGGCAGTCTTTTTGGACGCCACTAAGGCATTTGACTCCCTGGAGTGGGACTATCTCCAGTGTATCCTGCGCAACATGGGACTGCCGATCGGATTCACGCGGTGGATAGATATCCTTTATAATCAGCCGGTAGCTCGGGTGGGGGTGAACGGTCGGATATCCGAAGCCCTTGCTATATCGAGAGGGACACGTCAGGGGTGCCCCCTATCCCCACTTCTGTTCGCCATAGCGATGGAGCCGCTGGCTGCTCGGCTCCGACAGCATCACAGGGACAAGGCCCTGCGCTGCTTGCAGCGAGAGGTGCTCATATCATTGTACGCGGATGACATTACGCTGTATCTCCGCGACCCTGCTGCTAACCTTAACCCTATCTTGAGGGAATTCATTAGGTTCCCGCGCATGTCCGGTATCCACATTAATTGGGGAAAATCCACTATATTCCCGCTCACTGTGGCTGCTCAGCCGTTCCAACTTGATTATCCACTGAAGTGGTGCGACGATGAGGTACGATATTTAGGCATACTGCTCTCTCGGGATCGGGAAGAATTGATGCGAATGAATTACGGCCGCACATTCGAACATATTCAGACTTGTGTGACCAGATGGATCACGCTGCCGCTTTCTTTTGCGGGTCGTGCCTCACTCATTAAGATGGTGGTACTTCCCAAACTCCTCTACCTCTTCTTAAATATCCCATATTATCCGGGCAAATCTTTCTTCCAACGCTGCGCTCAGAGCTTATTCGTCTAGTTTGGGGGGGGAGACGACCACGTCTGAGCTGGGACGTTTTAACTCGCCCATTCGCGCAAGGTGGATTTGATTTACCAGAGTTTGAGCTCTACTATTATAGCGCTCAGGCGCACTATGTCTATCATTGGTTCCACCCCACCCCCTTCATGCCACAGATAGCGGTAGAACATTGGCTGGCAGATCCCATCCCATTGGAAGGTGCCATATTTAGTGCACCAGAGACAAAGATCGCACACCATACCACAGTTTCCTCTTCAGTCCTAGCATGGCGGCACATCGCAAAAACACTCCGCACGTCCTTCATATATTCCCCACTACTCCCCCTGGCATACCATCCTATGTTACCCGTCCTACAGGAACGATTATTTCAGAAATTTATAGACAAACTTCACATTAAGACCTGGGGGGATCTCTATAAAGACGGACAGTTTCGCTCGCTGACACATATCTTAGCCGACAGCACACCTACCCCAATGGACACATTTCTCTACATTCGACTCCGCAGTGGTATTCGTGCACTTACGGAGGGATTTCCAGATGAACCACCTACTTTAGACCCTTTACACCAATTGCTACAGGCTACCACTCCAGCACACGCAGTCTCCAAGCTCTATCACACACTACGCGATACACCAGACCTAGAACCCTGCAGGGCACGCACAAAGTGGGAAGCAGAACTAGGGGTACCCATTGAAGACGAACTCTGGAGCTTTTGCTGCCTACAGACTGAGCAGATCTCCTCCAGCAGTAGATTCAGGATTATTCACTACAAGTTTCTACATAGGCTTTATTGTACTCCCGCCCACATGTGTAGGGTGGGCCTGCGAGAGGATGATTTCTGTTGGCGCTGCCGCTCACCTGCGGCGGATTTTTTGCACATGGCTTGGAACTGCCGGGAAATCGCCGACTATTGGCGTCAGGTGTACGCTGGCATCTCGGAAATGATTGATATCCCTATGACTCCGTCTCCAACGCAGGCACTTCTAGGCTACACCAAAAACGTCAAGAGACCGGTTCGCAGGTTCACCACAGCCGCTCTTCTTATAGCGAAGAGACTTATAGCTTGTAGGTGGGGGAGAGGCAGAGCCCCTAAATTCAAAGATTGGATCAAAGACATGGTACACTGCCAGGATACCCTGCTTAGATATGCAGAACTATTGCCCTCAGCGTCCAGACCGGTAGATATTTGGAGCCCTCTCACAACCTATCTGTTATCACATCCACAGACATGACATGGCTCCATGTAGTTTATTGCTCAGACCCAAACCTACTACTTCCACTACGGTGAAGGGCTCGAAGGGATGTTCCGCTAGGGGCAGGTCGACCGTTTATCTCACTCATGCCTGGTGCACTGCCGCTCTAGTGGGAGACTGACGGGTTGGCCAGGTGCGAACGCAGCCCACTCATCTGTTGTGGAGGGGTGGCGGGTGATGTTTTCCAGTACATGGCGCTCTCGACACCTATGGGTCTACCACTGGGACTATGATGCATTATTTATCAAAGACACGTTACGCATGTTCCTATGTTCACTGATTAAATACAGGCTACGCGAACCACAGACTACTGCCATCCCCTTAACTGTCGTAACATATGTCAAAGATTCTTATTACGCTGCCGGCCCTAAGCGGGTTGTAGGCGGACAGCTGTGTACATGGCCATCTTTCATTTTGAATACTCCGCTGCCGGCCACACGGTGGTTGTAGGCATAAAAGCTGTGTGTTGTTTCTTCCCGCTGAATAAAGGTTTGTTGAAAATTGAAAAAAAAAAAAAAAAGAAGAGAAGAAGCTACAGTTTGAACATGAACAGATTTTGAGGGAGTTGGAGTTGAAAGCCAAAAACTTAGATATTGCTCCCTCTGGTGGCAGCACACCGTCAATGCCTGTGGAATCTAGAGTGTACATCCCTAAGGATGTGGTAAAGGAATTTTTTTTAAATGATGATATTGGGCAGTGGTTCAAGGCCTATGAGGTAGCCATGTCTTCCCACCGGGTCCCTGAGATGGATTGGGGAGCGGGGTTGTGGGGGCGGTTCCTTAGTGAGGGGCGGGACACACTGATAGACTTGCCTTCTGATGTCTATAATTCCTATCCCCACATGACAGATGGATTGATGTCTAGATATGGTTTGACCCCCGAGATGTACAGACAGAGGTTCAGGGGTTGCACAAAGATAGCAAACAGTACCTCTGTTGAATATGTCACTTTTTTCTGCAGAGCATTGGATGGTTGGGTGAAGGGTAGCAAAGTTGAAGATTTTCAGGGACTTCTTGATTTAATTGCATGGGAGCACTTGTCAAGTAACTGTTTTCCTGAGCTATGCCAGCACCTGATTGAGAGTAGGCTGACTAATCCTAGGAAGCTTGCTGAGGAGGCGGACCGCTGGGTCAGTACCAGGGTCAACAAGGGTCACGTGGGAGACTCAGCCAAGAGTGGGCAGGGTCCGCAGCAGAAGAGTGGGGGGGACAAGGGTAAACAGAGGGAGTTCTATAGAAGTCCCCAAAGTAATCCCCAAGGGAACCAAGGGAAAGGTTTTCAGCCTCCCCCCCCAAAAACCGTCAGGGGCCCGACAGGTCCACCTGTTCAAAGAGGGCCCCCAAAATGCTACAAATGTGGAGAACTGGGTCATTTTGCCAATTAACCCAAGTGTCGCCTGTTTGGAAAACCAGCACCCACTGGTGCAGCCCCCCGGCAGATGGATAGTGTAGCCCTGGGTGAGGAGATGTTGCCCAAGGTGGGTGGGGTCCCGCAGAGATGTCCCTTGTCTCATTAGGAGACTGTGAGGTGGTCGCCAGGACCCAGCTGCCTGATAACACTAAAAAATACAGGCAGTGGGTGACGATAGATGGCCATAGAGTGGAGGCTCTTAGAGATACGGGAGCCAGTGTGACAGCTGTCAAGTGTCACCTGGTGTCTCAAGAGCAGGTTGTCCCTGGAGCATCATACCCAGTTGTTGCCGCTGACAACACAGAGAGTCACTGCGAGGTGGCTCAGGTTGCCTTTGCGTGGGGGGGGGGGGTCTCTGGCACTCTTCAGGTAGCTGTGAGGCCCGCCATGCCTGTTGACTGTTTGTTGGGGAATGACTTGGAGAGCTCACCTTGGGTGAAGGTGGAGCGGGGTGCTCATCTAGAAATGTTGGGTTTGCCTGACTGGGCATGTGTGACCACCCGGTCAATGGCAGCGAGTAAAGGTGCTCAAGAGGACCTGGAGCCTGAGAAGGAGGCCCAGGTACCTGCCGTCAAGAGTAGAGGCAGAGGGTGCGGGAAACCGGCCCCCAAAGTTCCCACAGTCCAGGAGGGAGCAGACCCTGAGGGGGGTGCCTGAAGGCTACAGGGGACCAGGAAGCCGAACTGGGGGACCTGCCTGAGCTGACCCATTGGCAGCAAGAAGGAGGACCATCCAGGGAGGAATTCTGCAAGGAGCAGAAAGAATGCCCTTCTCTTGTGGGTCTGCGGCAGCAGGCTGCAGACCAGGCAGCAGGTGATCAGTCTGGATCACATTGGATCTACTGGGAGAATGATCTCCTATATACAGAGGCTAAGGTTATACATAAACAAAGCAAACCCAACGACGGACCAAGGTCAAGCACTTGAATTCCAACTGTTTTCCTTCTTAATAGAGTACACTGTGTTTGTGTACGTGGTGCAACAACTTCCAACATCCGTCGTTGTTAGATGCTAAGCAAAACCAGAATTTTTACACAAAGGAAGGTGCACTCAAATGACAAAGTCCAAATTGATATATATTCCAAAGAATGTTTCTTGATCTTCTTATTTATTAAAGAGAATAGACAGCCAACGCGTTTCGTTCCTATAACACAGGAACTTCTTCAGGGCTGCAATCAATGTATAGAACAACATGTATAAACAAAAACATATATATATACAATACATTTACATCACAACATATAAAAATAACTAAAATTACCACAATAAATGTAAATCAAAAGAGAACATAGAACTAACCTAAAATACAACATATATATACGCACATAACAATATATTAAAATTCTATATGTATAGGATTTTTCGGATCTGAATTCTTCTGTCTCAAAAAGCGAAAAGTAAAAGTTGTGTATACTGACTATATATATCAAGAAAAATAACAATAACAAAAGGAGAAAGGGAAAGAGAGAAAACACCGAAAAGAGGAAAATGCCTCAGAGTCACAGGGGCAAATATTAATAAAATAGAATAGAATGAGAAAAAGAAATAAAAAAAGGACAAAAGACATGTACAATTTATATATACCAAAATTAAATAAAAACTATGACTAAATAAAGGCGAAAAAGTCAAAGAAAGAAAGGGGGGGTTTGGCTCACCATGGAGTAGGTTACACAAAAATAAACTCATTCCATATTCGTTGAGTCAGGGAATACCCAGATCATAATGACGTATCGCACATTTGGTGTATAATAACACGTCTGAAACACAAATATAAGAAGCCAAATAGTATCATGGGCACACAACAAACCGATGACATCATGAATGAAACGTAACATACATGACAAAAGAATGTGAGTTAAAAGTCTGAGGTCACCATGCGGTACACTCACCTTCAAACTTAAAAATGAAGGCAATATCACTTGATAATATTAAGTCGCGTATTGCAAACACTGTTCACTCATAGTGATAAGAAATCCATTGTTGGACCAAATAATCTAAAAAAGAACGAAAAAATATTCTCACCACATCTATATATCAATGTAATACACATTAAAATACATAATTTAAAACAAAGATCAAAGTATCGTATCTTTTGATTAGAAGGTGAGTGTAAATGTGCATGTTAACACATAACTACACCTGCAGGCATTGCAGATGAGAAAATTAATCAATAAGAGGCAAAAAATGCCCGTTAAGTAAATGAGCAGTATATGAATATTACATGCTAATGGGCCATGTCAAGATGTCAGAATGAAAAGGGTCCTCATAAGAGTAAACCTTCACCAAAATCCAAATAGGAGCCACTGCATGAATCGGTGGCAAACGAGGGTCCGTATGTAGCGAACACACCCGTACATATATATTAACAAGCTCCACAGTACAGAAAGACCGTTACGGGAGAAAAATAGAAACGAACAGGAACAAGGCAAATCAAACAATCCCCATAACCCTTGATTCATACGGCGCAAATATCATTAAAAGCCACACCACAGACCGCATATAACAAATGTAAGTATTAGAAACCGCTGTTCGTCCGTCATCAAAAATTAAAATGAACAGCGAAGGTATTGCAAAATTGAAACGACTAATACGGATCCCGACTTGTCCTAATCAAAGGACTGAAGCGTATAATTCAAAAAACAACCCCATTGCCACAAAAAGACCCGTCTGACCGGACTCACCTTAGTATTCAGAAGATATCCGACGGCATGGTAACCGGCAAAAGAGCAATACAGCAAACGGAAAAACATTTAAAGGTCGGTTTAAATATACCGGCCAAAACGTGACCCTGCGTCGCCCAGCAACAGTAACATCAACATAGTAGATGGACAAAGCGGATATAACTAACGGCGCCGCCATCTTGGAATATACATTCTTAGTCAAGAAGTCCTATAGCAGTCTAACATAGTCCCTCCCTATAGCAACACATCGAAGTCATGTGCGTGAGGGAAATCAAAGACATAATAATCAGAAACTCTAATATTAATTATAAAAGAAGAGAATAATAGTTGTCATAGCGCAATAAATGCAACAAAGGATATATCATAGCGAACCGTGACATCAACATAGTAGATGGACAAAGCGAATATAACTAACGACGCCGCCATCTTGGAATATACATTCTTAGTTAAAAGTCCTATGGCAGTCTAACATAGTCCCTCCCTATAACAACACATCGATGTCATGTGCGTGAGGGAAATACAAGACATAATAATCAGAAACTCTAATATTGATTATAAAAGAAGAGAATGATAATTGTCATAACGCAATTAATGCAACACAAGATATATCATAGCGAACCGTGCAGCCATCTTGAAGTGGTGCTTACATAGACCACGGAATCATCCGTTGACTCAATTAGGAAAAACAGAAAAAATGTAAAAAGGACCATACATAATATTAAGAAAAGGAAAAGACAAAAAACAAAAGAGGACAGAAAAATAAAGAGGCAGAGGAGAGAGACATAAGGGAAAAGGAACAAACAACCATTTTTCATTTATCAGTGTGTGTACTATACATTTGTCTAGAATACATAGACATGAAGTTATAGAATGTAAGCATCAGGAAAATTAACAAATTGTACAATACATACAGAGCCTTATTAGTTCCAATCAGACAGTATCTTTTTGTTATAAAGCAAGCAAATTGCTTCATAGTCAATTAGGGAAACAACACTTACCTAGGAAGTAATGCAATTCCTTATCAGTGTTGTGACCTACGTCAGTAGCCCTCAATCTGCAGATCCACTTTGCCTCCTTTTGTCTGACCAGAAGTTCCCTATTGCCCCCTCTGTTGTTAATAGGGACATGGTCTATTCCATGAAACCAGAATGTATCATTATTTGCATGTGTAAGTCTGTAGTGTTCACTCAAGGGATATCTCTGATCTTTATTTACAATAGCCCTACGATGCTCCTGTATTCGAATTTTTAAGGGGCGGATTGTACTCCCTACGTAAATGATGTCACAATTACAACCTATTACGTAGATAAAGTGAGTAGTATTGCTGTTGATAAAATGCATTACATCATACTTTATACAAGTATTATAGCAGAAATTAAGAGTTTTATTTTTCCCATGTGGACACATATTACACGTTCCACAGGTGAAAAAACCTTTAGGTTTAGTTGGCAACCACGTTTCCCTTGAATTAGTAACATAACTGGGACATAGGAAGTTCCGCAGTGATCTACCTCTTCTGTATGTTATAGACGGAACATTAGTAAGGCAACTCTTTAAAGATGGTACTTCTCCAAGGAGGCTCCAGTTTTTCTTTAAAATATTAAAGATCTTAGGACTGTTTACATTGTACTGTGTAATAAACCTAACTGGAGTTGCGTTGGACGTATCTCTTTTGTATGAAGGATGTAAAGTATCTTCTCTAGTACGACATTTTACTTTCTCGATGGCTTTGTCCACAACTTCTCTAGTGTATCCCCTCTGTAAGAATCTAGTTCTAGATTCCGAGATGTTATCAAGGTAAGTGTCATCATCGCTACAGTTCCTACGTATTCTTATAATTTCCCCGTAGGGGATGTTGTTAACAACAGACCGTGCATGAGCACTATCAGCATGAAGGATCCCGTTACAAGATGTATCTTTTCTGTGAAGGGTACTGTGTATTCTCCCATCCTTTACAAAAAATGTTATGTCCAGGAAGTTGATACTGTCTTTGCCAAATGCCATCGTAAATTTGACATTATATTGATTATCATTCAGATATGTTAAATATTCATTCAACTCTTCCACAGACACGGACCAGAGGCAGATCACATCGTCGATGTACCTCCCCCAGAACACAATGTGATCCGTCCAGGGGGAGGCACCTCTGCCCCAGGCATGCTCCCTCTCGAACCACCCCATAAAGAGGCAGGCGTAAGAGGGAGCAAACCTGGAGCCCATCGCAGTACCAAGAATTTGCTGGAACCAGCATCTGTCAAAGAGGAAAAAATTATTACAAAGAATAATATCAATCATCTCCATGATCATCTCATTGAAGGAGAACTGATCAGCATTCTCTTTATCCAAGAAGGACTGAATTGCCAAAAGCCCAAGGTCTTTGCGAATACAAGTATATAGGCTTTCTACATCAAAAGTTACGAAGAGTAATTCTTCCGACCATTCAAAATCTTTAAATTTGACAAGAATGTCCTTACTGTCCCGGATATATGAAGGGAGGTTTACAACATATTTTTGCAGTCTCAGGTCCGCAAATTCTGATAGCCTCTCGGTGGGTGAACCCACCCCCGAAATGATGGGACAGCCAGGTGGAAAGGCATTGGGTTTGTGTATTTTTGGAAGGATGTATATGCATGGGAAGTTGGGACAATACACTCTGAGATATCTAAATTCATTTTCTGTGAGTAGCATAACATCCTTCCATTCATTCAATTTGGTGTTAATCATGGTGGTCAATTTTTCAATCGGGTTTCCCACGACTCTCTTGTAACAGGAATCGTTGTTGACCTGGCGGTAGATCTCATTCATGTAGTCATCATGGTTCATAATCACAACATTACCACCCATATCAGCCTCCCTGATAACAATACTCTTATCATGTTTTCAACGATTGAGGGCTTTTCTCTCTTGTGTAGTAATGTTGTGATTAACCCAAGGTGTGAATTTTTTGATGGTCTCCATCCTGTACAGATCCTCACTTACTTTCTCATAAAAAACATCTATATTGCGGTGATAATTCATGACTGGTGTAAATTTGGATTTAGGTTTTAAACCACTATCTAATGCATAGTTCTGTGGTATATCCAGGTCATTAATTAAAGAAAGCATATCACATTCCTCATTATCATCAAGTGTCATAAGGCAATGGATGTCCCTTATATCTGCAACCGTATGGGTCATAGGTCTTGAAGAAACAGAGGGCTCAGAATTCTGGGGAAAGATATGAGAGAAGTGATCTTTCAATTTGAGGATCCTAACAAACTTAAATAGATCTATATGTACATTGGTCATATCCCCACTCTGGGTTGGACAAAAATTCAGACCTCTCCGTAACACCGCCACTTCATCCTTGTCAAAGATTTTATTAGACAGATTAACAATTTCCAAATTTTTTTCACCAGAATGTGCATCATTACATGAAAAGTTTTGAACATGAGTATCAATTATTTCTTGACCTGTCCCACCGTGTTCCCTTTTCCCTTTGAACCTGCCTTTGCCCCTCCGACCTCCCCGCCGGGTTTTGGCATTTCTCTCTTTTGTTGCAATCTGCTGCTGATTCGCAACTTCGCAAGCTCCTTTTGAAACGAGGAAGTTGCTTCTCCTAAAGGGACCTCACGGGATAAATCTGATGTTGTACTCTCTATGGAGGAAGAGGAGACACCACTGATAGAACGGGTGTCATCACTTTCCTCCCTACTTTCCCTTATTCTTTTTTTGTCTTCTGTGCCTAGTATATTATCAAATTTTCTTGCAAATGTATAAACTCGCCCATCTTTGTAGTCTCGATCATCTCTCTTTATTTTTTTCAATTTTTTATCCTTTAGGTATAGTTGATGGTCCTCCATAACCTTTTTTAAGATGGCAAAAATTTTTTCAATTAAATCTTTTTGTTCTATTTCATTAATCTCCCTTTCCAAGTTCTCTATCTCGGATTGAAGTTTCTCACCTTTCTCCTTAGCATGTTTGATTAATATCTGCATCATAATAACCGATGCACTTTCAAGATTACCCTCCCAATCTTTTAAAAGCTCACTGCTGAGATCCTCAAAGGTCGGGAAGATTAATATTCTAAGACCTCTTGGAACTTTTTTGTTCTCTAAATACTGTTGGAGCGTGACCCCATCCCACCAACGGGATGTTGGAAGTTGTTGCACCACGTACACAAACACAGTGTACTCTATTAAGAAGGAAAACAGTTGGAATTCAAGTGCTTGACCTTGGTCCGTCGTTGGGTTTGCTTTGTTTATGTATGGTTTTGTTGGACTGTTTTGCACTGGTTCTTTTTCTTTATTTCAAACATTACAATGCAGAAATTTCAGGATGGGAGGGAGGAAATGGCCCTCAACCTATTTGGTACCGACAATACGAAATCTACATCACAACTAAATACTCCTATCAGCACTAGCCTCAAAAGATTATTCCTTAGATTGGAGCGCCTAAAAAAACAAGAATTATCCCGTTGGTGGGATGGGGTCACGCTCCAACAGTATTTAGAGAACAAAAAAGTTCCAAGAGGTCTTAGAATATTAATCTTCCCGACCTTTGAGGATCTCAGCAGTGAGCTTTTAAAAGATTGGGAGGGTAATCTTGAAAGTGCATCGGTTATTATGATGCAGATATTAATCAAACATGCTAAGGAGAAAGGTGAGAAACTTCAATCCGAGATAGAGAACTTGGAAAGGGAGATTAATGAAATAGAACAAAAAGATTTAATTGAAAAAAAATTTGCCATCTTAAAAAAGGTTATGGAGGACCATCAACTATACCTAAAGGATAAAAAATTGAAAAAAATAAAGAGAGATGATCGAGACTACAAAGATGGGCGAGTTTATACATTTGCAAGAAAATTTGATATTATACTAGGCACAGAAGACAAAAAAAGAATAAGGGAAAGTAGGGAGGAAAGTGATGGCACCCGTTCTATCAGTGGTGTCTCCTCTTCCTCCATAGAGAGTACAACATCAGATTTATCCCGTGAGGTCCCTTTAGGAGAAGCAACTTCCTCGTTTCAAAAGGAACTGGCGAAGTTGCGAATCAGCAGCAGATTGCAACAAAAGATCGAAATGCCAAAACCCGGCGGGGATGTCGGAGGGGCAAAGGCAGGTTCAAAGGGAAAAGGGAACACGGTGGGACAGGTCAAGAAATAATTGATACTCATGTTCAAAACTTTTCATGTAATGATGCACATTCTGGTGAAAAAAATTTGGAAATTGTTAATCTGTCTAATAAAATCTTTGACAAGGATGAAGTGGCGGTGTTACGGAGAGGTCTGAATTTTTGTCCAACCCAGAGTGGGGATATGACCAATGTACATATAGATCTATTTAAGTTTGTTAGGATCCTCAAATTGAAAGATCACTTCTCTCATATCTTTCCCCAGAATTCTGAGCCCTCTGTTTCTTCAAGACCTATGACCCATACGGTTGCAGATATAAGGGACATCCATTGCCTTATGATACTTGATGATAATGAGGAATGTGATATGCTTTCTTTAATTAATGACCTGGATATACCACAGAACTATGCATTAGATAGTGGTTTAAAACCTAAATCCAAATTTACACCAGTCATGAATTATCACCGCAATATAGATGTTTTTTATGAGAAAGTAAGTGAGGATCTGTACAGGATGGAGACCATCAAAAAATTCACACCTTGGGTTAATCACAACATTACTACACAAGAGAGAAAAGCCCTCAATCGTTTAAAACATGATAAGAGTATTGTTATCAGGGAGGCTGATATGGGTGGTAATGTTGTGATTATGAACCATGATGACTACATGAATGAGATCTACCGCCAGGTCAACAACGATTCCTGTTACAAGAGAGTCGTGGGAAACCCGATTGAAAAATTGACCACCATGATTAACACCAAATTGAATGAATGGAAGGATGTTATGCTACTCACAGAAAATGAATTTAGATATCTCAGAGTGGATTGCCCCAACTTCCCATGCATATACATCCTTCCAAAAATATACAAACCCAATGCCTTTCCACCGGGCCGTCCCATCATTTCGGGGGTGGGTTCACCCACCGAGAGGCTATCAGAATTTGTGGACCTGAGACTGCAAAAATATGTTGTAAACCTCCCTTCATATATCCGGGACAGTAAGGACATTCTTGTCAAATTTAAAGATTTTGAATGGTCGGAAGAATTACTCTTCGTAACTTTTGATGTAGAAAGCCTATATACTTGTATTCGCAAAGACCTTGGGCTTTTGGCAATTCAGTCCTTCTTGGATAAAGAGAATGCTGATCAGTTCTCCTTCAATGAGATGATCATGGAGATGATTGATATTATTCTTTGTAATAATTGTTTCCTCTTTGACAGATGCTGGTTCCAGCAAATTCTTGGTACTGCGATGGGCTCCAGGTTTGCTCCCTCTTACGCCTGCCTCTTTATGGGTGGTTCGAGAGGGAGCATGCCTGGGGCAGAGGTGCCTCCCCCTGGACGGATCACATTGTGTTCTGGGGGAGGTACATCGACAATGTGATCTGCCTCTGGTCCGTGTCTGTGGAAGAGTTGAATGAATATTTAACATATCTGAATGATAATCAATATAATGTCAAATTTACGATGGCATTTGGCAAAGGCAGTATCAACTTCCTGGACATAAAACTTTTTGTAAAGGATGGGAGAATACACAGTACCCTTCACAGAAAAGATACAGCTTGTAACGGGATCCTTCATGCTGATAGTGCTCATGCACGGTCTGTTGTTAATAACATCCCCTACGGGGAAATGATAAGAATACGTAGGAACTGTAGCGATGATGACACTTACCTTGATAACATCTTGGAATCTAGAACTAGATTCTTACAGAGGGGATACACTAGAGAAGTTGTGGACAAAGCCATCGAGAAAGTAAAATGTCGTACTAGAGAAAATACTTTACAACCTTCATACAAAAGAGATACGTCCAACGCAACTCCAGTTAGGTTTATTACACAGTACAATGTAAACAGTCCTAAGATCTTTAATATTTTAAAGAAAAACTGGAGCCTCCTTGGAGAAGTACCATCTTTAAAGAGTTGCCTTACTAATGTTCCGTCTATAACATACAGAAGAGGTAGATCACTGCGGAACTTCCTATGTCCCAGTTATGTTACTAATTCAAGGGAAACGTGGTTGCCAACTAAACCTAAGGGTTTTTTCACCTGTGGAACGTGTAATATGTGTCCACATGGGAAAAATAAAACTCTTAATTTCTGCTATAATACTTGTATAAAGTATGATGTAATGCATTTTATCAACTGCAATACTACTCACGTTATCTACGTAATAGGTTGTAATTGTGACATCATTTACGTAGGGAGTACAATCCGCCCCTTAAAAATTCGAATACAGGAGCATCGTAGGGCTATTGTAAATAAAGATCGGAGATATCCCTTGAGTGAACACTACAGACTTACACATGCAAATAATGATACATTCTGGTTTCATGGAATAGACCATGTCCCTATTAACAACAGAGGGGGCAATAGGGAACTTCTGGTCAGACAAAAGGAGGCAAAGTGGGTCTGCAGATTGAGGGCTACTGACGTAGGTCACAACACTGATAAGGAATTCCATTACTTCCTAGGTAAGTGTTGTTTCCCTAATTGACTATGAAGCAATTTGCTTGCTTTATAACAAAAAGATACTGTCTGATTGGAACTAACAAGGCTCTGTATGTATTTTACAATTTGTTAATTTTCCTGATGCTTACATTCTATAACTTCATGTCTATGTATTCTAGACAAATGTATAGTACACACACTGATAAATGAAAAATGGTTGTTTGTTCCTTTTCTCTTATGTCTCTCTCCTCTGTCTCTTTATTTTTCTGTCCTCTTTTGTTTTTTGTCTTTTCCTTTTCTTATTATTATGTATGGTCCTTTTTACATTTTTTCTGTTTTTCCTAATTGAGTCAAAGGATGATTCCGTGGTCTATGTAAGCACCACTTCAAGATGGCTGCACGGTTCGCTATGATATATCTTGTGTTGCATTAATTGCGTTATGACAATTATCATTCTCTTCTTTTATAATCAATATTAGAGTTTCTGATTATTATGTCTTGTATTTCCCTCACGCACATGACATTGATGTGTTGTTATAGGGAGGGACTATGTTAGACTGCCATAGGACTTTTAACTAAGAATGTATATTCCAAGATGGCGGCGTCGTTAGTTATATTCGCTTTGTCCATCTACTATGTTGATGTCACGGTTCGCTATGATATATCCTTTGTTGCATTTATTGCGCTATGACAACTATTATTCTCTTCTTTTATAATTAATATTAGAGTTTCTGATTATTATGTCTTTGATTTCCCTCACGCACATGACTTCGATGTGTTGCTATAGGGAGGGACTATGTTAGACTGCTATAGGACTTCTTGACTAAGAATGTATATTCCAAGATGGCGGCGCCGTTAGTTATATCCGCTTTGTCCATCTACTATGTTGATGTTACTGTTGCAGGCCGACGCAGGGTCACGTTTTGGCCGGTATATTTAAACCGACCTTTAAATGTTTTTCCGTTTGCTGTATTGCTCTTTTGCCGGTTACCATGCCGTCGGATATCTTCTGAATACTAAGGTGAGTCCGGTCAGACGGGTCTTTTTGTGGCAATGGGGTTGTTTTTTTAATTATACGCTTCAGTCCTTTGATTAGGACAAGTCGGGATCCGTATTAGTCGTCTCAATTTTGCAATACCTTCGCTGTTCATTTTAATTTTTGATGACGGACGAACAGCGGTTTCTAATACTTACATTTGTTATATGCGGTCTGTGGTGTAGCTTTTAATGATATTTGCGCCGTATGAATCAAGGGTTATGGGGATTGTTTGATTTGCCTTGTTCCTGTTCGTTTCTATTTTTCTCCCGTAACGGTCTTTCTGTACTGTGGAGCTTGTTAATATATATGTACGGGTGTGTTCGCTACATACGGACCCTCGTTTGCCACCGATTCATGCAGTGGCTCCTATTTGGATTTTGGTGAGGGTTTACTCTTATGAGGACCCTTTTCATTCTGACATCTTGACATGGCCCATTAGCATGTAATAATCATATACTGCTCATTTACTTAACGGGCATTTTTTGCCTCTTATTGATTAATTTTCTCATCTGCAATGCCTGCAGGTGTAGTTATGTGTTAATATGCACATTTACACTCACCTTCTAATCAAAAGATACGATACTTTGATCTTTGTTTTAAATTATGTATTTTAATGTGTATTACATTGATATATAGATGTGGTGAGAATATTTTTTCGTTCTTTTTTAGATTATTTGGTCCAACAATGGATTTCTTATCACTATGAGTGAACAGTGTTTGCAATACGCGACTTAATATTATCAAGTGATATTGCCTTCATTTTTAAGTTTGAAGGTGAGTGTACCGCATGGTGACCTCAGACTTTTAACTCACATTCTTTTGTCATGTATGTTACGTTTCATTCATGATGTCATCGGTTTGTTGTGTGCCCATGATACTATTTGGCTTCTTATATTTGTGTTTCAGACGTGTTATTATACACCAAATGTGCGATACGTCATTATGATCTGGGTATTTCCTGACTCAACGAATATGGAATGAGTTTATTTTTGTGTAACCTACTCCATGGTGAGCCAAACCCCCCCTTTCTTTCTTTGACTTTTTCGCCTTTATTTAGTCATAGTTTTTATTTAATTTTGGTATATATAAATTGTACCTGTCTTTTGTCCTTTTTTTATTTCTTTTTCTCATTCTATTCTATTTTATTAATATTTGCCCCTGTGACTCTGAGGCATTTTCCTCTTTTCGGTGTTTTCTCTCTTTCCCTTTCTCCTTTTGTTATTGTTATTTTTCTTGATATATATAGTCAGTATACACAACTTTTACTTTTCGCTTTTTGAGACAGAAGAATTCAGATCAGAAAAATCCTATACATATAGAATTTTAATATATTGTTATGTGCGTATATATATGTTGTATTTTAGGTTGGTTCTATGTTCTCTTTTGATTTACTTTTATTGTGGTAATTTTAGTTATTTTTATATGTTGTGATGTAAAGGTATTGTATATATATATGTTTTTGTTTATACATGTTGTTCTATACATTGATTGCAGCCCTGAAGAAGTTCCTGTGTTATAGGAACGAAACACGTTGGCTGGCTATTCTCTTTAATAAATAAGAAGATCAAGAAACATTCTTTGGAATATATATCAATTTGGACTTTGTCATTTGAGTGCACCTTCCTTTGTGTAAAAACAGAGGCTAAGGTTGCTGAGCCTGGGTCAGCCCGTGTGCTGGTGGTACCCCAGCGCTTCAGAGCCTTCCTACTGGGGCTGGCTCATGATGTTCCATTGGCAGGACATTTGGGGCAGGGCAAGACCTTTGAAAGGCTTGCCACCCATTTTTATTGGCCCCAAATGCGCAGGAGTTCAGACACTCACTGCAGGACATGTCAGACTTGCCAGGCAAGTGGTAAGAGTGGGAGGAAGCACAGGGCTCCTCTCCAGCCCTTCCCTGTAGTCAGCACCCCCTTTGAACGGGTGGGTATTGACATTGTGGGGCCACTGGACCCCAAGACAGCCATGGCCAACAGGTTCATCCTGGTCTTGGTGGACCATGTCACCCAGCACCTGGAAGCCATACCTCTGAGGACAGTGACGGCCCCCGTGGTGGGACGAGCATTGATGGGAATTTTCTCCAGAGTTGGATTTCCTCACGATGTAGTGTCTGGCCAGGGAACCAACTTCATTTCCAAGTATATAAAGTCCCTGTGGCAGGAGTGTGGTGTAACCTATAAGTTCATCACTCCTTTCCACCCCCAAGGAAACGGGTTGGTTTAGAGATTCAACCGAACCCTTAAAGGCATGATAATGGGTCTTGAGGAACCCATGAGGCGTAAGTGGGATGTCCTCTTACCATGCCTGCTCTTTGCTTACCGTGAGGTGCCACAGAAATCTCTAGGGTTCAGTCCCTTTGAGCTTCTCTATGGACACCCCGTGAGAGGACCTCTAAGTCTGGTCAAAGAAGGCTGGGAGCAATCTCCCAGGAAACCTCCCCAGGATGTATATAGCTACATGCTGGCCTTTAGGAACCAGACTAGGCGTTTCAGACAACTCTCTGAGGCGAATCTGAAAGCCAGCCGGGAGGAGATGAAGCGGTGGTACGACCAGAATGCCTCTCTGGTTGAGCTTCAGCCTGGACAGAAGGTGTGGGTCATGGCCCCAGTGGAGCCCTGTGCACTCCAGGATAAGTGAACCGGCCCCTTTGAGGTTGTGGAGCGCAAGAGTCCGGTTACCTACTTGGTGGACTTGCGGTCTCCCAGGAACCCCTTGAGGGTCCTGCATGTCAACCGCTTGAAGCCCCACTTGGAGAGGTCCCAAGTGGGCATGCTCTTGGCAACAGATGCTGGGATGGAAGAGGAGACCGAGCCTCTTCCTGACCTCCTGTCAGCCTGAGAGCAAGATGGGTCAGTGGATGGTGTCAACCTCTCTTCCACCCTGACCCCTAAGCAACAGAATGACTGCCACCAGTTGCTGGGACAGTTTTCTCATCTGTTCTCCCTGGTTCCTGGTGTCACTGATTGGTGCATCCATGAGGGGGACACTGGGGACAGTACACCTGTGAGGCACAAGGCCTACAGAGTGACTGACAGGGTAAGGGCTTGCATCAAGGAGGAGGTTTCCAAGATGCTTGCGCTAGGGGTCATTGAGTCCTCTAGCAGTCCTTGGGCCAGCCCAGTGGTCTTGGTCTCAAAGGCTGCGGCTCGGGTGTCACACCCGAACTCCGGTTCTGTGTGGAGTACCGAGGGCTCAATGCAGTCACCAGGACTGATGCACACCCCATCCCCAGATCTGACGAGGTCATAGATCGGCTAGGGCTTGCACGGTACCTCAGCACGTTTGACTTAATGTCTGGGTACTGGCAGATCGCCTTGACCGATGGGACAAAGGAGAGGTCAGCATTCTCCACACCAGATGGGCACTACCAGTTCCGGGTCATGCTCTTTGGGATGAAGAATGTCTCTGCCACCTTTCAGAGGTTGGTCAACCAGGTGTTAGCTGGACTGGACTCGTTCAGTGTCGCTGGATGACATCGCAGTGTTCAGCGCCAATTGGGAAGAACATCTGCGCCACCTTTGGGAAGTGTTGATGGCGCTGTGGAGGGCAGGCCTCACGATCAAGGCGAGTAAGTGCCAGATCGGGCAGGGTTCCGTGGTGTACTTGGGACACCAGGTAGGGAGCGGCCAGATGGCGCTCCTGCAGCCCAAGATTGACACCATCCTGGCTTGGGAGCCGCCCAAAACCCAGACAGAGGTGAGAGACTTCCTAGGACTCACGGGTTACTACAGGAGGTCTGTCAAGGGGTATGGCAACATTGTTGCACCCTTGACAGCGCTGACTTCCAGGAAGCAGCCAAAGAAAGTGATTTGGACTGACACCTGTCAGGAAGCTTTTGAGGCCTTAAAATCTGCTATGTGCACAGTGCCCGTGCTCTTGGCACCCAACTTCTCCAAGGAGTTCATAGTGCAAACAGACGCTTCAGAGCATGGTGTGGGGGCTGTTCTATCACAGATGAATGAGGAGGGCCTAGATCAACCTGTAGCCTTCATCCGTAGGAGGTTACATCCAAGGGAACAGAGGTGGAGCGCTATTGAGCGTGAGGCTTTTGCTGTGGTCTGGGCACTGAAGAAGCTGAGACCCTACCTGTTTGGGAATCACTTTTGGGTTCAGACAGACCACAGGCCCCTCAGATGGTTGATGCAGATGAGGGGTGAGAATCCAAAGCTGTTGAGGTGGTCCATTTCCCTACAGGGGATGGATTTCACGGTGGAACATCGTCCCGGTACAGAACACGCCAATGCTGATGGTCTGTCCAGATTTTTACGCCTTAGCGATGAGAACTCCCAGGAGGTAGGGTAGTTCTCCCCACATTTCATCTGGAGGGGACACGTGTTAGACCTGGCACATTGGCGTGGGTCTCCCTTCCATTTTCTGCTGTTTCCTCATATGTTTTTGCTGGTGTTAGTTGCTCAGGGCACTGTGCCACTGCTGTCCAGTGCCACAGTGCAAGTGCTCCCTATTGTAAATTGATGTATGATTTGTGATTCCATGATTGGTTGATTTGGTTTACCTGTCATTCCTTAGTACAGTGCACCAGGAGTGCCCAGGGCTTGTAAATCCAAATACTGCTGGTGGGCTTGCAGCACTGGTTGTGCCACCCACAGAAGCAGCCTGTAAAAGTGTGTCTAAGGTCTGCCATTGCAGAGCCTGCATGCAGTCTGGTACTGTCATGCTGACTGGGCAAGTGCACCCACTTGCCAGTCCCTAAACCTTCCCTTTTCTTCATATCAGACACCCCTATGGTAGGCCCAGGGGCAGGGTGCATTGTAAGGATAAGGTAGGACATGCCCTGTTGTGTGTGTGGCATGTTCTAATAGTGAATTACAGCGATTTTCGTTTTTCACTATTGCAAGGCTACCTGTTCTACATAGGCCAGAATGGGCAGTTTGGTTATTACATCTTATAATCCTAACTGACTCAGGGAACATGGTAGAAATTCGAATTTAGTATGCCTGAACTCAGAATGATAAAATACATCTTTTAGAGAAGTTGGTTTTAACATTCTGTGTTTGAAAATGCCACTTTTAGAAAGTAAAAGACACACAATTGATGGACGGAATGCAGAACAAATCAAAACATTCACCCCCAGTCAAGAGACCTGGGTTAAATCCATCATTCTTTTGCTCACCATGCCTCCCCAGTTTAGACCTGGCTATATGCAAATCAGTCTTGACCCTGTGCCTCATGGGAACAGTCCAGCCCGAACTGCCAAGCCAGGTCCTCCCTGGACCGGAAACAAGCATCCAAGGTACAGTTTCGGGGTTTCACCCCTCTTCAGCCAGGATAGCTTGATTCCAGTGGCACAGTGAGCCCAGGACTCACGTCTGAGCATACCTGGCGCACTTAGGGCGAGAAAGCAAAAGACACACAATTGATGGACGGAATGTAGAACAAATCAAAACATTCACCACCAGTCAAGAGATCTGGGTTAAATCCATCATTCTTTTGCTCACCATGCCACCCTAGTTTAGACCTGGCTATATGCAAATCATTCTTGACCCTGTGCCTCATGGGAACAGTCCAGCCCGAACTGCCAAGCCAGGTCCTCCCTGGACGGGAAACAAGCATCCTAGGACCGGTTTCAGGGTTTCACCCCTCTTCAGCCAGGATAGCTTGATTCCAGTGGCACAGTGAGACTAGGACTCACGTCTGAGCATACCTGGCGCACTTAGGGCGAGAAAGCAAAAGACGTACAATTGATGGACGGAATGCAGAACAAATCAAAACATTCAACCCCAGTCAAGAGATCTGGGTTAAATCCATCATTCTTTTGCTCACCATGCCACTCCAGTTTAGACCTGGCTGTATGCAAATCAGTCTTGACCCTGTGCCTCATGGGAACAGTCCAGCCTGAACTGCCAAACCAGGTCCTCCCTGGACCGGAAACAAGCCTCCTAGGACCGGTTTCGGGGTTTCACCCCTCTTCAGCCAGGATAGCTTGATTCCAGTGGCACAGTGAGCCCAGGACTCACGTCTGAGCATACCTGGCGCACTTAGGGCGAGGATGCAAAAGACACACAATTGATGGATGGAATGCAGAACAAATCAAAACAGTCACCCCCAGTCAAGAGATCTGGGTTAAATCCATAATTCTTTTGCTCACCATGCCACCCCAGTTTAGACCTGGCTATATGCAAGTCAGTCTTGACCCTATGCCTCATGGGAACAGTCCAGCCCGAACTGCCAAGCCAGGTCCTCCCTGGACAGGAAACAAGCATCCTAGGGCCGGTTTCGGGGTTTCACCCCTCTTCAGCCAGGTTAGCTTGATTCCAGTGGCACAGTGAGCCCAGGACTCACGTCTGAGCAAACCTGGCGCACTTAGGGCGAGAAAGCAAAAGACACACAATTGATGGACGGAATGCAGAACAAATCAATACATTCACCCCCAGTCAAGAGAGCTGGGTTAAATCCATCATTGTTTTGCTCACCATGACACCCCAGTTTAGACCTGGCTATATGCAAATCAGTCTTGACCCTGTGCCTCATGGGAACAGTCCAGCCTGAACTGCCAAACTAGGTCCTCCCTGGACCGGAAACAAGCATCCTAGGACCGGTTTCGGGGTTTCACCCCTCTTCAGCCAGGATAGCCTGATTCCAGTGAGCCCAGGACTCACGTCTGAGCATACCTGGCGCACTTAGGGCGAGGAAGCAAAAGACACACAATTGATGGACGGAATGCAGAACAAATCAAAACATTCACCCCCAGTCAAGAGATCTGGGTTAAATTCATCATTCTTTTGCTCACCATGCCACCCCAGTTTAGACCTGGCTATATGCAAATCAGTCTTGACCCTGTGCCTCATGGGAACAGTCCAGCCCGAACTGCCAAGCCAGGTTCTCCCTGGATCGGAAACAAGCATCCTAGGACCGGTTTCACCCCTCTTCAGCCAGGATAGCTTGATTCCAGTGGCACAGTGAGCCCAGGACTCACGTCTGAGCATACCTGGCGCACTTAGGGTGAGAAACTAATAGACACATAATTGATGGACGGAATGCAGAACAAATCAAAACATTCACCCCCAGTCAAGAGATCAGGGTTAAATCCATCATTCTTTTGCTCACCATGCCACCCCAGTTTAGACCTGGCTATATGCAAATCAGTCTTGACCCTATGCCTCATGGGAACAGTCCAGCCCGAACTGCCAAGCCAGGTCCTCCGTGGACTGGAAACAAGCATCCTAGGATCGGTTTCGGGGTTTCACCCCTCTTCAGCCAGAATAGCTTGATTCCAGTGGCACAGTGAGCCCAGGACTCACGTCTGAGCATACCTGGCGCACTTAGGGCGAGAAAGCAAAAGACACACAATTGATGGACGGAATGCAGAACAAATCAATACATTCACCCCCAGTCAAGAGAGCTGGGTTAAATCCATCATTGTTTTGCTCACCATGACACCCCAGTTTAGACCTGGCTATATGCAAATCAGTCTTGACCCTGTGCCTCATGGGAACAGTCCAGCCTGAACTGCCAAACTAGGTCCTCCCTGGACCGGAAACAAGCATCCTAGGACCGGTTTCGGGGTTTCACCCCTCTTCAGCCAGGATAGCCTGATTCCAGTGAGCCCAGGACTCACGTCTGAGCATACCTGGCGCACTTAGGGCGAGGAAGCAAAAGACACACAATTGATGGACGGAATGCAGAACAAATCAAAACATTCACCCCCAGTCAAGAGATCTGGGTTAAATTCATCATTCTTTTGCTCACCATGCCACCCCAGTTTAGACCTGGCTATATGCAAATCAGTCTTGACCCTGTGCCTCATGGGAACAGTCCAGCCCGAACTGCCAAGCCAGGTTCTCCCTGGACCGGAAACAAGCATCCTAGGACCGGTTTCACCCCTCTTCAGCCAGGATAGCTTGATTCCAGTGGCACAGTGAGCCCAGGACTCACGTCTGAGCATACCTGGCGCACTTAGGGTGAGAAACTAATAGACACATAATTGATGGACGGAATGCAGAACAAATCAAAACATTCACCCCCAGTCAAGAGATCAGGGTTAAATCCATCATTCTTTTGCTCACCATGCCACCCCAGTTTAGACCTGGCTATATGCAAATCAGTCTTGACCCTATGCCTCATGGGAACAGTCCAGCCCGAACTGCCAAGCCAGGTCCTCCGTGGACTGGAAACAAGCATCCTAGGATCGGTTTCGGGGTTTCACCCCTCTTCAGCCAGAATAGCTTGATTCCAGTGGCACAGTGAGCCCAGGACTCACGTCTGAGCATACCTGGCGCACTTAGGGCGAGAAAGCAAAAGACACACAATTGATGGACGGAATGCAGACCAAATCAAAACATTCACCCCCAGTCGAGAGATCTGGGTTAAATCCATCATTCTTTTGCTCACCATGCCACCCCAGTTTAGACCTGGCTATATGCAAATCAGTCTTGACCCTGTGCCTCATGGGAACAGTCCAGCCCGAACTGCCAAGCCAGGTCCTCCCTGGGCCGGAAACAAGCGTCCTAGGACCGGTTTCGGGGTTCCACCCCTCTTCAGCCAGGATAGTTTGATTCCAGTGGCACAGTGAGCCCAGGACTCACGTCTGAGCATGCCTGGCGCACTTAGGGCGAGAAAGCAAAAGACATTGCTTATGGCTGGGTTTAAACTGGAATGTCTTGGTGAGCAAAAAAACGATGGATTTAGGCCCAGATCTCTGTACAGGGGTGAATGTATGACATTGTTCTGCATTCTGTCCATCAACTGTTGTTTTTGTACTTTTAGAAAGTAGGCATTTTCTTGTCTAACCATTCAAACCTGCCTCTGCTAGGCTGTGTATTCCCTGTCTGGAGTTTGAGTGACAGGGCTGGGGAATTCCAGGAGACAGGGTGAGGTGTCCCAGTGGTGAATAGAGAGATCTGAATCTAGACGGGTGGGAGGAGTTGCACCTGGGACCTGAATAGGGCTGTGCCTGCCTTCCACAATGCTGGCTCCACCTCCTGTGGTGCGTCTGATGTCTCTGCCCTGCACTCTGAAAGGAAAGAAGGAGTCAGGTAAACAAAGTGCTCCATGACTGACCAGAACTGGTTTGAACAAGGCAAAGGCCCCTCTGCCCTCAGAGGACAAAGGATTTTGGGGTATAAGTATTGGGACCCTGATCCCAAGAATTTAGATCACTTTGGGAAACAAGAAGAAACCTCTGCTGAGGAGAGGAACCAAGAAGAAGCTGAGGAGGAATTATCCCTGAAACTGGGGGATTGGCCTGCAGTGGTTGCCTATTGCCAAACAGAGAAGAAAGGAACTTTGTGTGTACTTTTGCTCAACTTGTGAAGGATCTCCAAGGGCTTGGAAATGAGCTTGCCTCCTGCTGAAAGTCTCAGGAACAACAGACTTCACCCCCCAGCTCCCCAGAGTTCTTTGGAAGTGCCTGCTGCTGTTGTTGGGCCTTCTGAGGGACTGCGTATCGCAAGGAGCTAGACGCGCGACTCAAGAAGGAGAAGCGTGCCCGCTGTCGGAGCTGTAGTCGTCGCATCTCGTAAAGTGTGTCGCCGCTGCAGCATCGCATCGAGCGGAAGCGTCTCGCATCATCCAGGAAGTGTCTCACAACGCCGAAGAAGCGTGTCACCATTGCAGCCATCGTAGCTGACGCATTGCACAGCATCAAGAGAAGAGTCTCGCATCGAGGAAGAAGCGTGTCGCCAACGCAGCCATCGTAGTTGTCGCATTGCACTGCATCAAGAAAAGCGCCTCGTATCCACGGAGAAGCGTGCCGCTGTTGGAACTGTTGTCGTCGCATCGCGTAAAGGGGTGTCGCCTCTGCAGCATCGCATCGAGCGGAAGCGTCTCGCAACGTCGGAGAAGAGTGCCGCTCCCAAGGCCGCTGTCGTCACATCGCATAAAGGGTGTCGCCGCTGCAGCTGAAGCATCGACTCGAGTCTTCTCGCAACATCGGAGAAGAGTACCGCATCTGGAAGATCTTCACGTCTTTATTTCTTTGCACCAAAATCTTCAATGCATCAATGTCGATGCAACACTTTCGTTGCCCTGCGTGTCGCATCTAAAAGGTACATTGACTTAAAGTGTCGCATTTAAGAACTAAAGAGAACTAAGCAAAATTCTACCATCTAAAGTAACAGTATTGTGTATTTTTGTCGTTTATGGTCTTGTGGTAAATCTATATAAAGAATACTTATTGGTGATATAAAACCTGTGTGGTGTCCATCTGTAGTGTTGTCACTTGATTACTGTATGTGTTCACAAATGCTTTACACACTGGCTCTGAGATAAGCCTGTCTGCTCGTGCCAAGCTGAGCAGGGGTTATTTTAGGAGTGTACCCCCTTACCCTGACTAGAGGAGAGGGTCCCTATTTGTCACAAGTGCATACCTGTGCCAACTAGAGACCCCCAAGTATAACAACAGGTCTCTCACAGGACAGATCTCTCACAGAACAGGTCTCTCAAGGGGTAGGTGGCTCAAGAGACAGGTCTTTCACTGGGCAGGTGGCTCAAGGTACAGGTTTCTAACTGGGCTGGTGCCTCATGTGAGAGATCTCGCAGTCTGCAGGTCTCTCATGGGCAGGTAGCTTGTGGGACAGGTTTCTCACTGAGCAGGTGGCTCATGAGACAGGTTTCTCAGCGGGTAGGTCTCTCATGAGACAGGTCTCTCATGAGATAGGTCTCTCAGTGGGCAGGTCTCGCACTGGGCAGGTCTGTCACTGAACAGGCCTCTCACTGAACAGGCCTCTCACTGGGCAGGACTCTCACTGAGCAGGTGTCTTGTGGGACAGGTCTCTCAGTGGGCAGGTCTGTCACTGGACAGGTCTCTCACTGGGCAGGTCTCTCACTTGACACGTCTCTCACTGGGCATGTGTCTCATGGGACAGGTCTCTCAGTGAACAGGTCTGTCACTGGACAGGTCTGTCACTGGACAGGTCTCTCACTGGGCAGGTCTTTTACTGGGCAGGTGTTCATGGGATAGGTCTCTCACTGGGCTGTGGTCTCATTGTTTCATTGAACAGGTCTCTTACTGGGCAGGTGTCTCACGGGACAGGTCTCTCGCTGTGCAGGTGGCTCAAGGGACATGTCTCTCACTGTGTAGGTGGCTCAAGGGACATGTCTCTCACTGTGCAGGTAGCTCAAGAGACATGTCTCTCTCTGTGCATGTGGCTCAAGGGACATGTCTCTCGCTGTGCCGGTGGCTCAAGGGAGATGTCTCTCACTGTGCAGGTGGCTCACACGACAGGTCTCTCACAGGGCAGGTGGCTCACACGACAGGTCTCTCACAGGGCAGGTGGCTCACACGACAGGTCTCTCACAGGGCAGGTGGCTCAAGAGACATGTCTCTCACAGGGCAGGTGGCTCGAGGGACATGTCTCTTGCTGGACAGGTGGCTCATGGGACAGGTCTCTCACTGGGCAGGTGTCTCAGAGGACAGGTCACTCACTGGTCAGGTGTTTCTTGGAACAGGTCTCTCACTGGGCAGGTGTCTCATGGGACTGGTCTCTCAGTTGACAGGACTCTCAGTGAACAGGTCTGTCACTGGACAGGTCTCTCACTGGACAGGTCTCTTACTGGACACGTGTCTCACTGAGCAGGTGTCTCATGGGAAGGGTCTCTCAGTGGACAGGTCTCTCAGGGAACAGGTCTGTCACTGGACAGGTCTCTCACTGGACAGGTCTCTCGCTGTGCAGGTGGCTCAAAAGACAGGTTTCTCATTGGACTGGTCTCTCACAGGGCAGGTGGCTCACTGGGCAGGTGTCTCATGGGACATGTCTCTCACTGGACAGGTGTCTCAGAGGACAGGTCTCTCACTGGGCAGGTCTGTCACTGGATACGTCTCTCACTTGGCAGGTCTCTCACTGGACACGTCTCTCACTGGGCAGGTGTCTCATGGGACAGGTCTCTCAGTGGACAGGTCTCTCAGTGAACAGGTCGGTCACTGGACAGGTCTCTCACTGGGCAGGTGCTTCATGGGATAGGTCTCTCACTGGGCTGGGGTCTCATTGTTTCGTTGTACAGGTCCTTACTGGGCAGGTGTCTCACGGGACAGGTCTCTCACTGGATAGGTCTCTCATTGAGCAGGTGCCTCATTGAACAGGTCACTCACTGGGCAGATGTCTCCTGGGATAGATCTCTCATTGGGCAGGTTGCTCATCGGACAGGTCTCTCATTTTCAGCTGTCTCACAGGACAACTCTCTCACTGGGCAGGTGGCTCAAGGGACAGGTGTCTTTCTGTGCAGGTCTCTCTCGGACAGGTCTCTCACTGTGCAGGTGGCTCAAGGGACAGGTTTCTCATTGGAATGGTCTCTCACTGGGCAGGTGTCTCATGGGATAGGTCTCTCATTGGGCAGGTGTCTCAGAGGACAGGTCTCTCACTGGACACGTCTCTCACTGAGCAGGTGGCTCATGGGACTGGTCTCTCAGTGGACAGGTCTCTCAGTGAACAGGTCTGTCACCGGACAGGTCTCTCACTGGGCAGGTCTCTCAGTGGACATGTCTCTCACTGGGCAGGTGTCTCATGGGACTGGTCTCTCAGTGGACAGGACTCTCAGTGAACAGGTCTCTCACTGGACAGGTCTCTCACTGGACAGGTCTCTCACTGGGCAGGTGTTTCATGGGACAGGTCTCTCAGTTGACAGGTCTCTCAGTGAACAGGTCTGTCACCGGACATCTCTCTCGCTGGGTAGGTCTCTCACTGGACATGTCTCTCACTGGGCAGGTGGCTCATGGGGCAGGTCTCTCAGTGGACAGGTCTCTCAGTGGACAGGTCTCTCAGTGAACAGGTCTGTCACTGGACAGGTCTCTCACTGGGCAGGTGTTTCATGGGATAGGTCTCTCACTGCGCTGGGGTCTCATTGTTTCATTGTACAGGACACTTACTGAGCAGGTGTCTCACGGGACAGGTCTCTCAGTGGACAGATCTGTCACTGGACAGGTCTCCCACTGAGCAGGTGTCTCATTGAACAGGTCACTCACTGATCAGATGTCTCCTGGGATAAATCTCTCACTGGGCAGGTTGCTCATCGGACAGGTCTCTCATTTTCAGCTGTCTCACAGGACAGCTCTCTCACTGGGCAGGTGGCTCAAGGGACAGGTCTCTCACAGGGCAGGTGGCTCACGGGACAGGTCTCTCACAGGGCAGGTGGCTCACGGGACAGGTCTCTCACAGGGCAGGTGGCTAAAGGGACAGGTCTCTCACAGGGCAGGTGGCTCAAGGGACATGTCTCTCGCTGGGCAGGTGGCTCACGGGACAGGTCTCTCATAGGGCAGGTGGCTCTCAGGACAGGTCTCTCACAGGGCAGGTGGCTCAAGGGACATGTCTCTCGCTGGGCAGGTGGCTCACGGGACAGGTCTCACACAGGGCAGGTGGTTCAAGGGACAGGTCTCTCACAGGGCAGGTGGCTCATGAGACAGGTTTCTCATTGGACAGGTCTCTCACAGGGCAGGTTTCTCATTGGACAGGTATCTCACAGGGTAGGTGATTGAAGGAACAGGTCTCTCACAGGGCAGGTGGCTCAAGAGACAGGTCTCTCACTGAGCAGGTGTCTCAGAGGATGGTCACTCACTGGTCAGGTGTCTCTTGGAACAGGTCTCTCACTGGGCAGGTGTCTCATGGGACTGGTCTCTCAGTGGACAGGACTCTCAGTGAACAGGTCTGTCACTGGACAGGTCTCTCACTGGGCAGGTGTTTCATGGGATAGGTCTCTCACTGGGCTTGGGTCTCATTGTTTCATTGGACAGGTCTCTTACTGGGCAGGTGTCTCACGGGACAGGTCTCTCAGTGGACAGGTCTCTCAGTGAACAGGTCTGTCACTGGACAGGTCTCTCACTGGGCAGGTTTCTCACTGGACACGTGTCTCACTGAGCAGGTGTCTCATGGGAAGGGTCTCTCAGTGGACAGGTCTCTCAGGGAACAGGTCTGTCACTGGACAGGTCTGTCACTGGACAGGTCTCTCACTGTGCAGGTGGCTCAAGGGACAGGTTTCTCATTGGACTGGTCTCGCACAGGGCAGGTGTCTCATGGGACATGTCTCTCACTGGGCAGGTGTCTCAGAGGACAGGTCTCTCACTGGGCAGGTCTGTCACTGGACACGTCTCTCACTGGGCAGGTGTCTCATGGGACAGGTCTCTCAGTGGACAGGTCTCTCAGTGAACAGGTCGGTCACTGGACAGGTCTCTCACTGGGCAGGTGCTTCATGGGATAGGTCTCTCACTGGGCTGGGGACTCATTGTTTCGTTGTACAGGTCCTTACTGGGCAGGTGTCTCACGGGACAGGTCTCTCACTGGATAGGTCTCTCATTGAGCAGGTGCCTCATTGAACAGGTCACTCACTGGGCAGATGTCTCCTGGGATAGATCTCTCACTGGGCAGGTTGCTCATCGGACAGGTCTCTCATTTTCAGCTGTCTCACAGGACAACTCTCTCACTGGGCAGGTGGCTCAAGGGACAGGTGTCTTTCTGTGCAGGTCTCTCTCGGACAGGTCTCTCACTGTGCAGGTGGCTCAAGGGACAGGTTTCTCATTGGAATGGTCTCTCACTGGGCAGGTGTCTCATGGGATAGGTCTCTCATTGGGCAGGTGTCTCAGAGGACAGGTCTCTCACTGGACACGTCTCTCACTGAGCAGGTGGCTCATGGGACTGGTCTCTCAGTGGACAGGTCTCTCAGTGAACAGGTCTGTCACCGGACAGGTCTCTCACTAGGCAGGTCTCTCACTGGACATGTCTCTCACTGGGCAGGTGTCTCATGGGACTGGTCTCTCAGTGGACAGGACTCTCAGTGAACAGGTCTCTCACTGGACAGGTCTCTCACTGGGCAGGTCTCTCACTGGGCAGGTGTTTCATGGGACAGGTCTCTCAGTTGACAGGTCTCTCAGTGAACAGGTCTGTCACCGGACATCTCTCTCGCTGGGTAGGTCTCTCACTGGACATGTCTCTCACTTCGCAGGTGGCTCATGGGGCAGGTCTCTCAGTGGACAGGTCTCTCAGTGGACAGGTGTCTCAGTGAACAGGTCTCTCAGTGAACAGGTCTGTCACTGGACAGGTCTCTCACTGGGCAGGTGTTTCATGGGATAGGTCTCTCACTGCGCTGGGGTCTCATTGTTTCAATGTACAGGACACTTACTGAGCAGGTGTCTCACGGGACAGGTCTCTCAGTGGACAGATCTGTCACTGGACAGGTCTCCCACTGAGCAGGTGTCTCATTGAACAGGTCACTCACTGATCAGATGTCTCCTGGGATAAATCTCTCACTGGGCAGGTTGCTCATCGGACAGGTCTCTCATTTTCAGCTGTCTCACAGGACAGCTCTCTCACTGGGCAGGTGGCTCAAGGGACAGGTCTCTCACAGGGCAGGTGGCTCACGGGACAGGTCTCTCACAGGGCAGGTGGCTCACGGGACAGGTCTCTCACAGGGCAGGTGGCTAAAGGGACAGGTCTCTCACAGGGCAGGTGGCTCAAGGGACATGTCTCTCGCTGGGCAGGTGGCTCACGGGACAGGTCTCTCACAGGGCAGGTGGCTCTCAGGACAGGTCTCTCACAGGGCAGGTGGCTCAAGGGACATGTCTCTCGCTGGGCAGGTGGCTCACGGGACAGGTCTCTCACAGGGCAGGTGGTTCAAGGGACAGGTCTCTCACAGGGCAGGTGGCTCATGAGACAGGTTTCTCATTGGACAGGTCTCTCACAGGGCAGGTTTCTCATTGGACAGGTATCTCACAGGGTAGGTGATTGAAGGAACAGGTCTCTCACAGGGCAGGTGGCTCAAGAGACAGGTCTCTCACTGGGCAGGTGTCTCAGAGGATGGTCACTCACTGGTCAGGTGTCTCTTGGAACAGGTCTCTCACTGGGCAGGTGTCTCATGGGACTGGTCTCTCAGTGGACAGGACTCTGAGTGAACAGGTCTGTCACTGGACAGGTCTCTCACTGGGCAGGTGTTTCATGGGATAGGTCTCTCACTGGGCTTGGGTCTCATTGTTTCATTGGACAGGTCTCTTACTGGGCAGGTGTCTCACGGGACAGGTCTCTCAGTGGACAGGTCTCTCAGTGAACAGGTCTGTCACTGGACAGGTCTCTCACTGGGCAGGTTTCTCACTGGACACGTGTCTCACTGAGCAGGTGTCTCATGGGAAGGGTCGCTCAGTGGACAGGTCTCTCAGGGAACAGGTCTGTCACTGGACAGGTCTGTCACTGGACAGGTCTCTCACTGTGCAGGTGGCTCAAGGGACAGGTTTCTCATTGGACTGGTCTCGCACAGGGCAGGTGTCTCATGGGACATGTCTCTCACTGGGCAGGTGTCTCAGAGGACAGGTCTCTCACTGGGCAGGTCTGTCACTGGACACGTCTCTCACTGGGCAGGTGGCTCATGGGACAGGTCTCTCAGTGAACAAGTCTGTCACTGGACAGGTCTCTCACTTGGCAGGTCTCTCACTGGACACGTCTCTCACTGGGCAGGTGTCTCATGGGACAGGTCTCTCAGTGGACAGGTCTCTCAGTGAACAGGTCGGTCACTGGACGGGTCTCTCACTGGGCAGGTGCTTCATGGGATAGGTCTCTCACTGGGCTGGGGTCTCATTGTTTTGTGGAAATATGGATTTTTCTGGTCAGTTATGTCCCCTATCTTGGACCCCAACGGTTCTATGTGCATGTTACAAGTACATGTATGTTCCCTCCAGTTCCAGTTATGAAGACGCAAATACATGTGCGTCCACCGTTAACATGTCCTCTTTCAGATCCGCCATGAATGGGCCGGATATTTCATTCCTAAATACGAAAGGCCACCGCCTTTATATGGTTCACTTATGCCATTTTACAGTCCAGGCAAGTAGGCCCTGATTCTGTCATCAAGCTTTTCTTGCTTTCTGTCTCTGAAGCTCCAGTCCGAGCCTGCATCTGTGACCATGAACTTTGTCTCATCCTCTGCGCGGCTCACGATGCCTGACATCAGCTTGCTGCCTGCCAAGAACTGTATTTCACCTTCGGAAATTATCTGCTCCGCTCCCTGCCCAATGCATTCCTGTCTAGTAGCTTAAGTAAACATTCTGCCAGCTACCGAGCAAAGGCCCGGCTTCTCTGTCTTTATGCAAGTAATTCATAGTCCTGTTACTATGGAAGATTCCGCCCTCGCATCTAGTGTAGACACTTAGACGCTTGTACACGCACTAATAGTCAGTATAGTCAGTATAGAATAAGATTCCACTCGAAGAGACCTCTCTTTTTGGATAACATAGTTCTTTAAACATAGGATGTTAGATATGATTTGGGATTAGGTTGACTTGACCCTCCAGACATTTGTCGCCACATGTAGAGCTAAATGTCAAGTCCCCTTCACCCCCTAGCTGCACGTCAATCACACGTCATGCTGCTGCGCGCGCATTTCTGCCAAGTATTTCTGCTGACATTGCGAAATTCTTTCATGTAACCACCCTCTTATGACATCACATCTGATGACGTTTCTTAAACACACCCAGTTACGCCTATCTTTGCCACGTATGAATATATTATCTCCACTATCAATTGTTACGCCTCTTGTATTTGCTTTACTGTAATGCTTATTGTATAAAAGTAATTGATTGTCAATAACGTATGTACTTCACTTCCTGAACCTTCGTGGTGATGGAACCTGGAGCAACCGATTATAATCGACCTCTGGAATAAAGCCCATTCCGAACCTCTAATACCACGGATTCTGCCTCTTATTTACTGAGCTATTTCATTATGTTTCTGTATCAAATTAAGTCCCGGTAATTAAATTATTTACCACATGAATGGCGCCCGAACAGGGACACTTTCTCATCTCACGCGCCGGCGGTGCGTTGCAGGCCCGGTCTCCTGCCACAGCTGGACAGACAACAACGCGTACCAGCAGGATTTCCTGTATCTCCCTCCGGTCAAGCGGGGGCGACTGAGGCTGCGATCAACACCCAGACGAGGCGGTGAGAAGTGCGAAGTATCCCGACCAGAGCCTAGCTGAGAGAGCAAGATCCGAGGTATACAGAGGCCCACCAGTTTCCGAAGTCCCAAGTCAAGTCCAGTGTCCGAAGTGTTCGAGTCGAGTCCAGTCCGGTTCAAGTTCAGTTCAGATCGATTTCCGAGGCCTTCCGTTCCGAGCTACCCGGTGAGTACCATTACTGGGGAGGCGTTCTGGCGTGCACATAAGTTGTGCCGGTCCAGACGGGTTTGGATACACAAATCCGGTCTGCACTGTTTCAGCAGTGTATCTGTACTGTTTAGCAGTATATCTAGTATATCAAGTATATAAATTCAGAATAATTCAGTTAAATGTCAAGTATTATGTTTTAGTGATTAAGTTTTTCTTAGATCATCGTCATCATCACCGTTGCTCATTTTAAATGTTAAATGTTAAATGTATTGATACGTCCTGCATATTGTGGTATGAATGACTGTTCATTATTGTGTTTTATTGTATCAAGTTTGTTCAAAATCAAGTAGCAGACCAGTTCTCAATATGCCGCTCTTTTCGAAACTAAGACAGATCACAACTAGAAAAGGGGTACTCGAAGAAGCTGTTCCCATTCCTCCTAGGGACACTCCAGGGTACTTCATGTATCATAAACATGGCCTAGACGCCATATTATTTCTCGATTTATGGGTAGACTACACTAAGGAATTACCAGAAAGTCAGAGGTGGCCCGCAGCTGGGACCTGGGATGCAGAGTGCATCGTGAAAGTAGAGGAAGAATTATGGAAAAAGAAAGCCAGACAATCACAGAAAGACGCCATTGAATTATGGCGTAAAGAATCGTATAGACGTACAGAAAAAGCACGTAGACAGGAAGAGAAGAGTAAAGAAAATTCAAATGAAGTCCGAGAAAATCTATTAATTAAAGAAGGTGCACGAGTGAAATCAGAACAAGTAGACAGACAAAGAAATGCCCTTATGAATGGTATGTATCCCCTTCTGGCTGAAGGATTACCTAAGGCTACTCCAGGAATACCAAAAGACTTGCCAACCCCATTATTTCCAATAAAGGTACATCCTAAGGGGCATCCTAGAACCGCAGAAGATGTTTTTCTTTCCTCATATTTAGATGACGCAGCTCCCGAGTATGCTAAACCCGCCCCACATAGACCGCCTGTCAGGGAGGTTCAACGCCAAGATCCAGTACCCGTATCTCTACAGCAACAAGTTCTGACACAAGTTCCGGCAAGCACATCTGTTTCTGCATCTGTCCCTACAGCTACTTCTATAGCTGTACCCACACCTATAGTTGCTGTATCACGTTCAACGAACCCTTTCACACCCGATACCCCAGACGGGGCTACCGAAGGTGCTACCAATATCTTTTCTACGCCACCTAGAATAAATAAACTTACTTTTCAAGAGTCAGCACATCCACGTACCCCCAAACTCATAAATGCCCGCACGCTTAAGGAACTTCTAGTAGATTGTAGATATGACCCTGTGCCCGGCAAGGAGGACGAAATGATCCTGGCATCATTACGTATCAGACGAGCCGCGGTGTATTTAGGGAAGTTACCAGGAATGACTATGCATTTAGACAATATATATCATTATGTCCAAACAGGGCGAGACTCTGAATGTATTAACAGAGCTATGGAATACCAGAAAGTGGAGATACAGGGGGAACTGTTACGTTTCCTCATAAATTGCGTAATCAGAAATCAAGACCGACCGGGGGTAGATCCGGAAATAATGCAAACTCTTACCAGATGGAGCCAGAATATATCAGAAGGGAGACATGATAGGCAAAAATGTATAATAGCCATGTGCAGAAAGATCCGTAAAGAAATAGAACGCCTACACGAAGAAAGATTAACGGTAGACCAGTTTGAACAAAACGAGGAGGAAGAAGGATCAGGACCGTCCACAGGACAGTCAGAAACCATAGCCTATGTAGGTAGAGGAAGATCTTGTAATAGTACTAGATATTTCACTGACCCGATACGTCCGATATGTCCAGATAATAACAGGAATTTCCAAACACCTATAATAAATATGAGATCCCCCGAGCATTCGTTCCAAGCCGCTGACAAATTACTGCGAGGACGAAGGGGTTATCATTTTCTCGATTCTATGGATGAACAAGAATTAGCCAGGTCAGCCGTTCATTGGATTGACAGTCCCGGAATGTATGGTGATAATACAGTAGCACACACATTTTTGAACCTCACCCCAGATGAACAGCGTTTAGCTGGGATTTATATGATTCAACAACTTCTTATACTATATAAAAGCCAACATTCAGATCCTGGTCCCTTACCTGATATATTGACTGAATTACTCACAAATAAATGGAGAGGTTCAGGTACTAAGCTAATTAAAGAAATACTAGAATCAAGAAAGCAGTACATTCTTTTTGTATGTCCAGAACATGTCTCACTGCCCACTAAGGAAAGAACCACGTATTACATGGACAGACAGAATCCCTTACGAGAAGTGCACCCAATAAAGGGCGAGGATAATGAGTTTAAACGTGTATATGTATATACGCCCATATCAAAAATAGAATTGTTAGAAATGAAGAAAGTGGTACCCAGTCATGACAAAGACCCAGCGGGTTTCCACCGAGAAATTAAAGATATGTTACTCATGGGAGAGTATACCTATCCCGACATTATGACAATATTAAAGGTATTAATGCCTGCTGGCATTTATGAAAAACTCAAGGAAAAAGAGTGGGAGGTAGGAGACCAAAAGATAGATTGGACAGCATTAGAAAATGAAGAAAAGGCCCGAGGTCCAGGTTCGGGGCTTGGGGACAAAACTAAAGCACTGCCAGGTTTACTAGTACAGGTACTGCCACGTTTATTAACTACGAAAAAGGAAGACTGGGGTGCAATTTCAGCCTGTAAACAAAAGCAAGATGAAGACACTAGTGATTTCTATGCACGATTTGAAAAATGTTTCGGTATAAATAGTGGTATAAAAGCAAGTAGCGAGTCATACCCACATCTGTTTGTGACAAAATTAGTTGAAAATTCCTTGCCTCAAGTGAAGAATAGAGTATTGAAATTCGAGAGTACCTGGCAAGGTAACACTCCATCACAAATGTTACAAATGTTACAGTATCATCACAATAGAATTAGAGAGGAACAAGATCATGAACAAAGACGCATGAAAGACACGAAAATGAAAATGCTAGTTTCCCAGACAGTTCCAGCTGAAGGACATAAAAAGGGTACGACACATTCTGGCGATTTAGCAGGACCTGTAAAAGGGACATGCAACTATTGTAAACAACTAGGTCATCATGCACACGATTGTCCAGTCCTGAAGCGTAATATCGCCACGGGTATTACAAAAGAAAGACCACGGCCACTTAGACAGGATCAGAATGAACAAGGAGCACCGCAGCATACACAGGCCATGCCAGCTCCACAACAGTCTATACAGTTTGTGCCAGCCGCACCAGCATTGCCAGCTGCTGCCACACAAACCACGACACGACAGCTGTACCAGACCGCACAGTATGACTATCCTGATTATCAACGATACGCATGAACCAGCCTAGGGAGGGAAGTTGACTTACCCCTTATCGAGGTCCCTGTAGACCAAGAAGGACCTTATGTACATAGTGAATTATTAGGCCAAGATAGAAAATTTTTACTCGATACAGGGGCAAGTCGAACAACCATAAAACGTAGTGAAGTTCCAGGGGCACCCCTCTCAGGCTCACAGAATATTTCCCTTGGTTTTTCAGGAAAACCTATTGTTAATGAAGTATCACAGCCTCTTCCACTTACGATAGGACCCTTGACCAGAACTACAGATTTATTGCTTACTAAATCATGTCCAGAAAACTTGTTAGGAATAAAAACACTGAAAGCTCTAGGAGCTATAATATGTTGTTCTCCGGAAGGAGTAAGATTGTTTTTACGTGATTTCAAAGGTCATTATGTGTCTCGAGATATGGATTCCCGACTGCAGACTTTACCCACACATTTATGGGCACAAGGCCCTACAGATGTTGGTTGCATGAACATTACACCCTATCGAGTCACACTAAAGGCAGGAGTGGTACTACCACGAATGCGACAATACAAGTTACCCCCAGATGCTGTAATGGCTTTACTGCAAATCATTGACGAACTTATCGGCCAAGGAGTGGTTGTGGAGACCGACTCCAATGTATGTAATTCACCGATAATTCCGATTCTTAAACGAACTGATCCGAAGGCTCCCCCAGTATATCGATTGGTAATTGATCTGCGCGAATTAAATAAATGTATTGTACCACAATACCCCGTAGTTCCAGACATCTCTTCATTACTGACAGCTATTGATTCCGAAGCAACATTCTTTACTGTAATTGATCTCAAAAATGCCTTTTTCAGCGTCCCAATAGATCCGGAAAGCCAATATTTGTTCGGATTTAGTTTAAATGGACGTAGCTTTAAATTCACACGCGCACCTCAAGGATTTACAGAAAGCCCCAGCATCTATAGCCAAGCACTGAAACGAGAACTCGACAGTATCCACATGCCAGTTAATCAATCAATCAATCAGTGACACTTGTAAAGCGCGCTACATACCCGTAGGGTCTCAAGGCGCTGGGGGGGGGGGGGGGGTGCCGCTACTGCTCGAACAGCCAGGTCTTCAGCTTCTTCCTGAAGGAGAGGTGGTCTTGGGTCAGGCGCAGGTCGGACGGGAGGGAGTTCCAGGTCTTGGCGGCCAGGTAGGAGAAGGACCTTCCTCCTGTAGTTGCTCTGCGGATGCGGGGGACGGCGGCGAGGGCGTGGTTGGCTGATCGGAGGTGGCGTTTGGGAGCGTAGAAGTTGACTCGGTTGTTGAGGTAGCTCGGGCCTTGGTCGTGTAGGGCTTTGTGTGCGTGGGTGAGGAGGCGGAAGGTGATTCTCTTGTTGATGGGGAGCCAGTGAAGGTCTCTCAGATGTCCGGAGATGTGGCTGGATCGTGGGATGTCGAGGATGAGTCTGGCTGAGGCGTTTTGGATCCGCTGGAGTCTCTTCTGGAGCTTGGCGGTGGTCCCGGCGTAGAGGGCGTTGCCGTAGTCCAGTCGGCTGGTGACGAGGGCCTGGGTGACGGTCTTCCTGGTCTCTGTGGGGATCCACCAGAAGATCTTCCGTAGCATGCGTAGGATGTTGAAGCACGCCGAGGAGACGCTGTTGACTTGCCTGGTCATGGAGAGGGAGGAGTCCAGGATGAAGCCCAGGTTACGTGCATGGTCTGTCGGTTTGGCTGCTTTGCTTCAATATGTCGATGATCTGCTGATCACCGCTCGAAGCGAACCTGAATGTGAAAAAGCATCACTGACGGTTTTACAATTTCTAGCCGAAAAGGGGCACAAGGTGTCCCCTTCTAAGCTGCAATTCTGTGTCCAGCGAGTTATTTACCTTGGTCACTCGCTGTCCAAGGAGGGAAGGCAGCTTACACCAGACCGTATTCAGTTAATAGCCAATATGCCAATACCCAAGACACAAAAGGAGGTGCGGGCTTTCATAGGCCTCACTTCATATTGTAGACAGTGGATCCCTCAATATGCATTTCTAGCAAAACCACTCATTCAATTAACAACACAGGAGGCAGCCACATCGACTGTTCTCCCTTGGACTCAGGAACATACACAAGCTTTTGAAAGCCTAAAGAAAGCTTTATGTCAAGCACCTGTTTTAGCAACACCATGTTACAGAAAACATTTTACACTCTTTGTTACAGAACGAGAAGGTACTGCCTTGTCAGTACTCACACAGGAACAAGCAGGATCACACAAACCGTGTGCTTATTTTTCTAGTACATTAGATCCCGTAGCTCAGGCTCTGCCTGCATGCCTGAAATCAGTGGCAGCGACAGCTTTAGCAATCAGACAAAGCGATGCCATAGTATTAGGACATCCATTAACAGTACAAGTACCACACGCCGTAGAGGTTCTTGTGAATCGAACGCAAACACAACACTTGACTATAGCACGACTTACAGGGTATGAACTGACATTGTTTCAGCCACATATAGAAATCAGACGTTGTAACACATTGAATCCTGCCACACTTTTACCTGTAAATGGAACAGACCCATTAGCCCACGATTGTATTGATGTTATTACAATCACGACGAAACCCAGACAAGACTTGACAGATGTTCCATTGTCAGATCCAGACCTGACGTTGTATGTAGATGGTTCATGTATGAGAACAAGTACAGGAGAGTTAGTGGCCGCTTACGCAGTCACCACAGACACTGAAATTATTGAAACCAAGTGTATAAATACCTTGTCCGCTCAAGCAGCAGAGCGCGTCGCTCTGACACAAGCCTGTATTCAAGCCACAAATAAAAAAGTCAACATATACACTGATTCACGTTATGCATTCGGAGTTGTACATGACTTCGGCGTGCTGTGGCGAGAGAGAGGTTATTTAACTTCTCACGGTGCCCACATTCAGCACGGACCCCTCATTCATGCCTTATTAGATGCAATACATTTGCCCATTGCAATATCGATTATGAAATGTAAAGCTCATACGAAAATTACTGATATCATTTCTCAAGGCAATGATCTAGCTGACAGAACAGCTAAACAGACTGCTCAAACTCAAACATCCGACATGACAAAGACAATAGTCCAGACACCAACACATTGTATGATGGTTAAGGATCCCGCTCTTGATGTAATTGACATACAGACACATGCTACTCCAGACGAAATAAGGAAATGGACTGAATTAGGAGGGATCCAAACGGATCAAGGATGGATGACGAAGGAAAAATCTGTGTGGTTCCTTCCTGATTCAATGGTCCAAGTTATAATTAACACTGTCCATAGTCCAGCGCATCTAGGAGAGAAAGCTATGCTAGACAGCATTCAACATATTTGGTTCAACAAGCATTTACGAGCAGCAGCGAAACAAAAAGTTCGTACCTGTATGATATGTTGTCAGTTCAACCCAGGAAAAAGTATTCCCGTAGAGCAGGGTGGATTTCATCCTCCTGATCACCCTTTTGAAATTCTCCAGATGGATTATATCCAGATGGAACGATGTCGAGGATTCAAATATGTTCTCGTAGTGGTTTGTGCTCTTTCCCGTTGGACGGAGGTATACCCGGTTTCAGATTACACTGCCCCGACTACTGCCAAACAGTTAGTTCGAGAATTCTTCCCACGATACGGTTTACCACGTGCTGTCTACTCAGATAACGGCCAGCCGTTCTCATCCGAATTAATGAAACACGTTTCACTTTTGCTAGGATATCAGTGGAAGTTTCATTGTGTCCGACACCCCGAGGCAGCAGGTCTCGTGGAACGACATAATCAAACTTTAAAAATCAGATTGTCCAAAATATGCAGGGAGAAAGGTGTCGACTGGGTAGTAGCATTACCAGTTGCACTCTTTTACATGAGAATGGTAGCACACTCTCGAACAGGGCTATCCCCGTATGAAGTGATCTTCGGCAGACCACCAAATATGTGGGGGACGCCTATACCACGTAAAATAACTGATATTGACTGTAATATGCTGACAGATTACTTGGCTTCCTTGATGTCTGCACTACAATCTTGTCGTTCACAGGTAGCTGCAGCTTTTCCTAACAACACTGAAGTGAAACCCCATGACGTGGTTCCGGGAGACTTGGTCCTCGTGAGGAACTTCGATCGAAAGACTCAGCTGGAACCTAGGTGGAGGTCGCCTCAGCTGGTGTTGCTCACCACAAGAACAGCTGTGAAGATCGAAGGCAGAAAGGGATGGATTCATTCAAGTCATATCAAGAAATTTCATGGACTAAAATCAGATGTGAATACCTCACCTTGTGTGTCTTCACCCATTGACTCAAAACTTCCTTTTATGGAAAAAAGTGACTCTGAACATTATAAATTAAAACTCAGGCCCAATCAGTCGAGCAATTTGATTGTTTAAGTCCTCTCCAAGGTGAAGCGGTTGAATTGTCTCTGACATGTATCCCTTGGACCTGAATAGAGAATACACCCGAAAAATGCTGAAACGACAGGCGTACTGTAAATCACTGCGTAGTCATTGCATAGTGACGTTATTAATTTTATTTTTCTCAAGTCTTTTAATAATTACTGCAAGTATATTGTTGCACATATATTATCCTATTTCTAGACATGTTTACAATGTTACTGCTGAACATTCTTTTAGTAAATTACCTCCGCTTGAGTTGTCATACAGATTTGCGCTGCGCAATAACACGTTTATTAGTATGTTACATCATTCCCATCAGGTTAGCAATGCTACAAATTGTTGGATATGTGGCCGACTCCCTCCCTATCAGAATTATAAAGGAATTCTACCTCTTTTTCCATACCCGTTCACACACAACGGCTCCTGTGGAGCATGGTTTAGTTTAATTAATTCTCAAGATTCGAACTCTGCAGTTTATCAAGACAATGGGGTATGGGGAAATCTGAAACTAGTTTTACTTAAGGTCTGCCACCCCAACAAGGAGGGACTTCCCAAAGGAATAGGAACTGATCTAGAAAATGAAGTATATGGATTGGGTAACTTTACGCTTAATCTCCTGATCTTGAATGTCGAATCCGAAGCTAATCCAAGTTTGCCCGCCATGTCAGTATTTCCAGTAAGAGGTGAATTATGTATAAGAAAGAATGGTTCCATACACATGGGCCATAGTAAATGCACCACTGTAGTAGAATTTAGTGATCAAGGCAAATCTACATTTAGAGCTTCCCGCCATTCCTATTTCATATGTGGTCAGATGGCATATGTACGTCTGCCTCTAGATTGGGATGGTACTTGCTACATTGGATTCCTTTTGCCACCTGTTTTTCTAGCTCCTCCTGATTATCACAGAAATATTCATTTAGTACACAATAGAGAAAGGAGAGATCTCCCAATAGTCGACTACACTGAAACAGCATGGGAAAAATACACAGATTTCAATAAAGGTCTCTTTCCCTATATAGGTACAGTTACCAATAGTAAGCTGATACGTAGATTAACCAGAACCCTTGAAGCAGTAGTGAACGAAACTATTTCCGCCTTAGGCAATTTAACAGAAGAGCAGTCTGCTATGCGGATTGTTGTGCTTCAAAATCGTCTTGTCCTTGACGTCATCCTGGCCGATAGGGGCGGAGCTTGTAGGGTCATCGGATCAAGCTGTTGCATTTTCATACCAGAAAATTCGCCATCTGTATATAAAGCCATAACCCGCCTTCATAAGATTGTAAGCCAGATACACCAGAATCCAGGCACCTGGACTTGGTCCGGTTGGTTTTGGAGCGTGTTATCAGCCTGGGGATGGAGAGTTCTATCCTTCCTAGGTATTGGCCTTCTCATACTATTCAGTTGCTGTCTATGTCTGCAATGTGGACCAGCGATTTGTGGTCTGTGTGCCACATCGTGCATTCCACATCAAGATTTTCATTCAAGATCCCGGAAAAAGAAAGAAGAACAAATGATGCTATATGAACAGATCAATGGATTAATGAAGATTGATACCTCTTGACGGGCAAGTAGGGGACAAGGAGGGAATGTGGAAATATGGATTTTTCTGGTCAGTTATGTCCCCTATCTTGGACCCCAACGGTTCTATGTGCATGTTACAAGTACATGTATGTTCCCTCCAGTTCCAGTTATGAAGACGCAAATACATGTGCGTCCACCGTTAACATGTCCTCTTTCAGATCCGCCATGAATGGGCCGGATATTTCATTCCTAAATACGAAAGGCCACCGCCTTTATATGGTTCACTTATGCCATTTTACAGTCCAGGCAAGTAGGCCCTGATTCTGTCATCAAGCTTTTCTTGCTTTCTGTCTCTGAAGCTCCAGTCCGAGCCTGCATCTGTGACCATGAACTTTGTCTCATCCTCTGCGCGGCTCACGATGCCTGACATCAGCTTGCTGCCTGCCAAGAACTGTATTTCACCTTCGGAAATTATCTGCTCCGCTCCCTGCCCAATGCATTCCTGTCTAGTAGCTTAAGTAAACATTCTGCCAGCTACCGAGCAAAGGCCCGGCTTCTCTGTCTTTATGCAAGTAATTCATAGTCCTGTTACTATGGAAGATTCCGCCCTCGCATCTAGTGTAGACACTTAGACGCTTGTACACGCACTAATAGTCAGTATAGTCAGTATAGAATAAGATTCCACTCGAAGAGACCTCTCTTTTTGGATAACATAGTTCTTTAAACATAGGATGTTAGATATGATTTGGGATTAGGTTGACTTGACCCTCCAGACATTTGTCGCCACATGTAGAGCTAAATGTCAAGTCCCCTTCACCCCCTAGCTGCACGTCAATCACACGTCATGCTGCTGCGCGCGCATTTCTGCCAAGTATTTCTGCTGACATTGCGAAATTCTTTCATGTAACCACCCTCTTATGACATCACATCTGATGACGTTTCTTAAACACACCCAGTTACGCCTATCTTTGCCACGTATGAATATATTATCTCCACTATCAATTGTTACGCCTCTTGTATTTGCTTTACTGTAATGCTTATTGTATAAAAGTAATTGATTGTCAATAACGTATGTACTTCACTTCCTGAACCTTCGTGGTGATGGAACCTGGAGCAACCGATTATAATCGACCTCTGGAATAAAGCCCATTCCGAACCTCTAATTCCACGGATTCTGCCTCTTATTTACTGAGCTATTTCATTATGTTTCTGTATCAAATTAAGTCCCGGTAATTAAATTATTTACCACAGTTTCGTTGTACAGGTCTCTTACTGGGCAGGTGTCTCACTTGATAGGTTTCTCATTGAGCAGGTGCCTCATTGAACAGGTCACTCACTGGGCAGATGTCTCCTGGGATAGATCTCTCACTGGGCAGGTTGCTCATCGGACAGGTCCCTCATTTTCAGCTGTCTCACAGGACAGCTCTCTCACTGGGCAGGTGGCTCAAGGGACAGGTGTCTTCCTGTGCAGGTCTCTCTCGGACAGGTCTCTCACTGTGCAGGTGGCTCAAGGGACAGGTTTCTCATTGGACAGGTCTCTCACTGGGCAGGTGTCTCATGGGATAGGTCTCTCATTGGGCAGGTGTCTCATAGGACAGGTCTCTCACTGGGCAGGTCTGTCACTGGACACGTCTCTCACTGAGCAGGTGGCTCATGGGACAGGTCACTCACTGGGCAGATGTCTCCTGGGAAAGATCTCTCACTGGGCAGGTAGCTCATCGGACAGGTCTCTCATTTTCAGCTGTCTCACAGGACAACTCTCTCACTGGGCAGGTGGCTCAAGGGACAGGTGTCTTTCTGTGCAGGTCTCTCTCGGACAGGTCTCTCACTATGCAGGTGGGTCAAGAGATATGTCTCTCACTGGGCAGGTGGCTCATGGGACAGGTCTCTCACTTGACAGGTCTCTCAGTGAACAGGTCTGTCACTGGACAGGTCTCTCACTGGGCAGGTCTCTCACTGGGAAGGTGTTTCATGGGATAGGTCTCTCACTGGGCTTGGGTCTCATTGTTTCATTGTACAGGACTCTTACTGAGCAGGTGTCTCACGGGACAGGTCTCTCAGTGGACAGATGTCTCCTGGGATAAATCTCTCACTGGGCAGGTTTCTCATCGGACAGGTCTCTCATTTTCTGTTGTCTCACAGGACAGCTCTCTCACTGGGCAGGTGGGTCAAGGGACAGGTGTCTTCCTGTGCAGGTCTCTCTCGGACATGTCTCTCACTGTGCAGGTGGGTCAAGAGACATGTCTCTCACTGTGCAGGTGGCTCAAGGGACAGGTCTCTCACAGGGCAGGTGACTCTAGGGACAGGTCTCTCACTGGACAGGTGACTCAGAGGACAGGTCTCTCACTGGGCAGGTCTGTCACTTGACACGTCTCTCACTGGGCACGTGTCTCATGGGACAGGTTTCTCAGTGGACAGGTCTCTCAGGGAACAGGTCTGTCACTGGACAGGTCTCTCACTGGGCAGGTCTCTCACTGGACATGTCTCTCACTGGGCAGGTCTCTCATGGGACAGGTCTCTCAGTGAACAGGCCTGTCACTGGACAGGTCTCTCACTGGGCAGGTCTCTCACTGGACATGTCTCTCACTGGGCAGGTCTCTCATGGGACAGGTCTCTCACTGGGTAGGTGTCTCATGAGACAGGTCTCTCAGTGGGCAGCTCTCTCAGTGAACAGGTATGTCACGGGACAGGTCTCTCACTGGGCAGGTGTTTCATGGGATAGGTCTCTCACTGGGCTGGGGTCTCATTGTTTCATTGAACAGGTCTCTTACTGTGCAGGTGTCTCCCGGGACAGGTCTCTCAGTGGATAGGCCTGTCACTGGACAAGTCTCTCACTTAGCAGGTGTCTCATTGAACAGGTCACTCACTGGGCAGATGTCTCCTTGGATAGATCTCTCACTGGGCAGGTGGCTGATCGGACAGGTCTCTAATTTTTCAGTTGTCTCATTGGACAGGTCTCTCACCGGGCAGGTGGCTCACGGGACTGGTCTCTTACAGAGCAGGTGGCTCAAGGGACAGGTCTCTCACAGGGCAGGTGGCTCACAGGACAGGTCTCTCACAGGGCAGGTGGCTCAAGGGACAGGTCTCTCACAGGGCAGGTGGCTCACGGGACAGGTTTCTCATTGGACAGGTCTCTCACAGGGCAGGTTTCTCATTGGCCAGGTCTCTCACTGGGCAGGTCTCTCACTGGACACGTCTCTCACTGGGCAGGTGTCTCATGGGACAGGTCTCTCAGTGGGTAGCTCTCTCAGTGAACACGTCTGTCACTGGACAGGTCTCTCACTGTACAGGTGTCTCAGTGGGCAGGTCTCTCACTGGGCAGGTGTTTCATGGGATAGGTCTCTCACTGGGCTGGGGTCTCATTGTTTCATTGTACAGGTCTCATACTGTGCAGGTGTCTCACGGGACAGGTCTCTCAGTGGATAGGGTGTCACTGGACAAGTCTCTCACTTAGCAGGTGTCTCATTGAACAGGTCACTCACTGGGCAGATGTCTCCTGGGATAGATCTCTCACTGGGCAGGTGGCTGATCGAACAGGTCTCTAATTTTTCAGTTGTCTCATTGGACAGGTCTCTCACCGGGCAGGTGACTCAAGGTACAGGTCTCTCACAGTGCAGGTGGCTCACGGGACAGGTTTCTCATTGGACAGGTCTCTCACAGGGCATGTGGCTCATGGGACAGGTCTCTCACAGGGCAGGTGACACGAGGGACAGGTCTCTCACTGGACAGGTGTCTCAGAGGATAGGTCACTCACTGGTCAGGTGGCTCAAGGAACAGGTCTCTCACTGGGCAGGTGTCTCAGAGGATAGGTCACTCACTGGTCAGGTGTCTCATAGAACAGGTCTCCCACTGGGCAGGTGTCTCAGAGGATAGGTCACTCACTGGTCAGGTGTCTCATGGAACAGGTCTCCCACTGGGCAGGTGTCTCATGGGACAGATATCTCAGTGGACAGGACTCTCAGCGAACAGGTCTGTCACTGGACAGGTCTCTCACTGGACAGGTCTCTCACTGGGCAGGTGTTTCATGGGATAGGTCTCTCACTGGGTTTGGGTCTCATTGTTTCATTGTACAGGTCTCTTACTGGGCAGGTGTCTCACGGTACAGGTCACTCAGTGGACAGGTCTCTCAGTGAACAGGTCTGTCACTGGACAGGTCTCTCACTGGGCAGGTCTCTCACTGGACACGTCTCTCACTGAGCAGGTGTTTCATGGGACAGATCTCTCAGTGGACAGGTCTCTCAGTGAACAGGTCTGTCACTGGACAGGTCTCTCACTGGACAGGTCTCTCACTGGGCAGGTCTCTCACTGGGAAGGTGTTTCATGGGATAGGTCTCTCAGTGGACTGGTCTGTCACTGGACAGGTCTCTCACTGAGCAGTTGTCTCATTGAACAAGTCACTCACTGGGCAGATGTCTCCTGGGATAGATCTCACACAGGGCAGGTGGCTCATCGGACAGGTCTCTCATTTTCAGCTGTCTCACAGGACAGCTCTCTCACTGGGCAGGCGGCTCAAGGGACAGGTCTCTCACAGGGCAGGTGGTTCAAGAGACAGTTCCCTCACAGGGCAGGTGACACGAGGGACAGGTCTCTCACTGGACAGGTGGCTCATGGGACAGTTCTCTCACTGGGCAGGTGTCTCAGAGGATAGGTCACTCACTGGTCAGGTGTCTCATGGAACAGGTCTCTCACTGGGCAGCTGTCTCATGGGACAGGTATCTCAGTGGACAGGACTCTCAGTGAACAGGTCTGTCACTGGACAGGTCTCTCACTGGGCAGGTCTCTCACTGGGCAGGTGTTTCATGGGATAGGTCTCTCACTGGGTTTGGGTCTCATTGTTTCATTGTACAGGTCTCTTACTGGGCAGGTGTCTCACGGTACAGGTCACTCAGTGGACAGGTCTCTCAGTGAACAGGTCTGTCACTGGACAGGTCTCTCACTGGGCAGGTCTCTCACTGGGAAGGTGTTTCATGGGATAGGTCTCTCACTGAACTGGGGTCTCATTGTTTCATTGTACAGGTCTCTTACTGGGCAGGTGTCTCACGGGACAGGTCTCTCAGTGGACTGGTCTGTCACTGGACAGGTCTCTCATTGAGCAGGTGTCTCATTGAACAGGTCACTCACTGGGCAGATGTCTCCTGGGATAGATCTCACAGAGGGCAGGTGGCTCATCGGACAGGTCTCTCATTTTCAGCTGTCTCACAGGACAGCTCTCTCACTGGGCAGGTCGCTCAAGGGACAGGTCTCTCACAGGGCAGGTGGCTCACAGGACAGGTCTCTCACAGGGCAAGTGGTTCAAGGGACAGGTCTCTCACAGGGCAGGTGGTTCAAGGGACAGGTCTCTCACAGGGCAGGTGGTTCAAGGGACAGGTCTCTCACAGGGCAGGTGTCACAAGGAACACGTCTCTCACTGTGCCGGTGTCTCAAGGGACAGGTCTCTCACAGGGCAGGTGGCTCACAGGACAGGTCTCTCACAGGGCAAGTGGTTCAAGGGACAGGTCTCTCACTGGGAAGGTGGCTCAAGGGACAGGTGTCTTCCTGTGCAGGTCTCTCTCGGTCAGGTCTCTCACAGGGCAGGTGGCTCATGGGACCGGTTTCTCATTGGACAGGTCTCTCACAGGGCAGGTGGCTCACGGGACAGGTTTCTCATTGGACAGGTCTCTCACAGGGCAGGTTTCTCATTGGACAGGAATCTCACAGGGCAGGTGACTGAAGGAACAGGTCTCTCACAGGGCAGGTGGCTCGAGGGACAGGTCTCTCACTAGGCAGGTGTCTCAGAGGATGGTCACTCACTGGTCAGGTGTCTCTTGGAACAGGTCTCTCACTGGGCAGGTGTCTCATGGGACTGGTCTCTCAGTGGACAGGACTCTCAGTGAACAGGTCTGTCACTGGACAGGTCTCTCACTGGACAGGTCTCTCACTGGGCAGGTTTTCATGGGTTAGGTCTCTCACTGGGCTTGGGTCTCATTGTTTCATTGTACAGGTCTCTTACTGGGCAGGTGTCTCACGGGACAGGTCTCTCAGTGGACAGGTCTCTCAGTGAACAGGTCTGGCACTGGACAGGTCTCTCATTGGGCAGGTCTCTCACTGGACACGTGTCTCACTGAGCAGGTGTCTCATGGGAAGGGTCTCTCAGTGGACAGGTCTCTCAGGGAACAGGTCTGTCACTGGACAGGTCTCTCACTGGACATGTCTCTCACTGTGCAGGTGGCTCAAGGGACATGTCTCTCACTGTGCAGGTGGCTCAAGAGATATGTGTTAGACCTAGCACCTTGGCGTGAGTCTCCCTTCCACTTTTTGTCACTGTGCCTCATGTGTTTTGCTGGTGTTAGCTGCTCAGAGCACTGTGCCACTGCCAACCAGTGCCACAGTGCAAGTGCTCCCTATGTAACATGTATATGTTGGTTGGATTCCATGATTGGCTTATTTGGTTTACTATCAGACCCCAGTAAAGTGCACCAGGAGTGCCAGGGCTTGTAAATACAAATGCCGCTGGTGGGCTTGCAGCACTGGTTGTGCCACCCACAGAAGCGGCCTAGTAAAATGTGTCTAAAGTCTGCCATTGCAGAACCTGCGTGCAGTCTGGTACTGTCATGCTGACTGCGCAAGTGCACCCACTTGCCAGTCCCTAAACCTTCCCTTAACTACATATTAGTCACCCCTATGGTAGGCCCAAGGCAGGGTGCATTGTAAGCATAAGGTAGGACAAGCCCTGATGTGTGTGGCATGTCCTAATAGTGAATTACAGCCATTTTCGTTTTTCACTATTGTAAGGCTACCTGTTCTACATAGGCCAGAATGGGCTGCTGGAATTATTACACTCTATAATCCCAACAGACTCAGGGAACTTGGTAGAAACTCGAGTGTAGTATGCCTGAACTCAGAATGATAAAATACATCTTTTAGTAAAGTTTATTTTAATATTCCACGTTTGCAAATGCCACTTTTAGAAAGTTAGTATTTGCTTGCCTAACCATTTCAGCCCGCCTCTGCTATGATGTGTATCTGCCTGTCTGGTTTGTGTGACTGACAGGGCTGGGGAAACCCAGAGGGGCAGGGCTAGGTAGCCTGGTGGTGAATAGAGAGATTGACATCCAGATGGGTGGGAGGAGTGCACCTGGACTCTGAATAGGGCTGTGCTCTGCCACCACAATGCTGGCTCCACCTCCTGTGGAGCGGCTGATGTCTCTGCCCTGCACCCTAAATAGAAAGTCAGAGCCAGGTCAACAAAGTGCTCAAGAACTGGTTTGGACTGGGCAAAGGCCCCTCTACCCCAGAGGAACAAAGGAATTAGGGGTATAAGTATTGGGACCCTGCTCCCAAGAAATTAGATCCTGCTTGACAAGAAGAACCTCTGCCTGAGGAGAAGGAACTGGGAAAGCTGTAAGGAGGAGTATTGTTCCTGACCTGGGGGATTGGCCTGCAGTGGTTGCCTTGCTACTGAAAGGAGAGGAGAAAGACTACAAAGACTTTATTTCAACTTGTGCTTAAAACGATCTCCAAGGGCTTGGAATAGAGCTTGCCTCCTGCTGAAGTCTCAGGAACAACAGACTTCACCCCCCAGCTCCCCAGATCTCTTTGGAAGTGCCTGCTGCTGTTGTTGGGCCTTCTGAGGGACTGCGTATCGCAAGGAGCTGGAAGCGCGACTCAAGGAGGAGAAGCGTGCCGCCGTCGGAGCTGCTGTCGTTGCATCTCGTAAAGTGTGTCGCCGCTGCAGAATCGCATCGAGCGGAAGCGTCTCGCATCATCCAAGAAGTGTCTCGCAACGCCGAAGAAGTGTGTCGCCATCGCAGCCATCGTAGCTGACGCATCGCACCGCATCAAGAGAAGAGTCTTGCATAGAGGAAGAAGCGTGTCGCCATCGCAGCCATCGTAGCTGTCGCGTTCCACCGCATCGAGAAAAGTGCCTCGCATCCCCGGAGAAGCGTACCGCCGTCGGAGCTGCTGTCGTCGCATCACGTTAAGGGGTGTCACCGCTGCAACATCGCATCGAGCGGAAGCGTCTTGCAAACGTCGCAGAAGAGTGCCGCTGCCAAGGCCGCTGTCATCGCATCGCGTAAAGGGTGACGCCGCTGTAGCTGACTTATCGAGTCGAGTCTTCTCGCAACCTCGGAGAAGCGTAACGCATCTGGAAGATCTTCACGTCTTTTTTTCTTTGCACCAAAAACTTTATCGCATCAACATCGTTGCAACACTTTCGTTGCCCTGCGTGTCGCATCTAAAAGGTACATTGACTAAGGTGTCGCATTTAAGAACTTAAGAGAACTAAGAAAAATTCTACCATCTAAAGTAACAGTATTGTGTATTTTTGTCGTTTAATGGTCTTGTGGGGGGAACAACCTTTACAACGCAACTTTTACAACGCACTACCATTACAACGAAACTGTTACAATGCAAATGCATTGACAACGCATGCCATTACAACGCAAGTCTTTACATCGACTTGCACTAGATGGCGTGCTAACATTAAAAATAGTGTAGTTTACTATCCAAACACCTTCCCTACTGTTACGTGGACTGGAGTTAGAATAGTAAATTACACTTTTTTAATGTTAGCACGCCATCTAGTGCAAGTCGATGTAAAGACTTGCGTTGTAAAGACTTGCGTTGTCACTGCATTTGCGTTGTAAAAATTTAGTTGTAACAGCATGCGTTGTAAAAGCATGCGTTGTAACATCATACATCCGTCTTGTGGTAACTCTATATAAACAATCCTTATTTTTAATATAAAACCTGTGTGGTGTCCATTTGTAGTGTTGTCACTAGGTTACTGTATGTGTTCACAAATGCTTAATCTATAACGCTCGGAGATAAGCCTTGTCTGCTCGCGCCAAGCTACCTAGAAGGTGAGCAGGGGTTATTTTAAGAGTGTACCCCATAACCCTGACTAGAGGAAAGGTTCCCTGCTTGTCACAAGTACCTACCTGTGCCAACCAGAGAACCCGGATTCTAACAATATGTCTCTCACTGTGCAGGTGGCTCAAGGGACAGGTCTCTCACTGTGCAGGTGGCTCAAGGGACAGGTGTCTTCTTGTGCAGGTCTCTCTCGGACATGTCTCTCACTGTGCAGGTGGCTCACGGGACAGCTCTCTCTCTGGGCAGGTGGCTCACAGGACAGGTCTCTCGCTGGGCAGGTGGCTCAAGGGAAATGTCTCTCACTGTGAAGGTGGCTCAAGAGACATGTCTCTCAATGTGCAGGTGGCTCAAGGGCCATGTCTCTCACTGTGCAGATGGCTCAAGGGACATGTCTCTCACTGTGCAGGTGGCTCAAGGGACAGATCTCTCGCTGGGCAGGTGGCTCACGGGACAGGTTTCTCGCTGGGCAGGTGGCTCACAGGACAGGTCTCCCGCTGGGCAGGTGGCTCACGGGACAGGTCTCTCGCTGGGCAGGTGGCTCACGGGACAGGTCTCCCGCTGGGCAGGTGGCTCACGGGACAAGTTTCTCATTGGACAGGTCTCTCACAGGGCAGGTGGCTCAAGGGACCGGTCTCTCACAGGGCAGGTGGCTCACGGGACAGGTTTCTCATTGGACAGGTCTCTCACAGGGCAGGTGACTCAAGGGACAGGTCTCTCGCTGGAAAGGTGGCTTATGGGACACGTCTCTCACAGGGCAGGTGGCTCACGGGACAGGTTTCTCATTGGACAGGTCTCTCACTGGGCAGGTGACTCAAGGGACAGGTCACTTACAGTGCAGGTGAATCAAGGGACAGGTCTCTCACAGGGCAGGTGGCTCACAGGACAGGTTTCTCATTGGACTGGTCTCTCACTGGGCAGGTGTCTCGTGGGACATCTCTCTCACTGGGCAGGTGTCTCAGAGGACAGGTCTCTCACTGGGCAGGTCTGTCACTGGACATGTCTCTCACTGGGCAGGTGGCTCATGGGACAGGTCTCTCAGTGGACAGGTCTCTCAGTGAACAAGTCTGTCACTGGACACATCTCTCACTGGGCAGGTCTCTCATGGGACAGGTCTCTCAGTGGACAGGTCTCTCAGTGGACAGGTCTGTCACTGGACAGGTCTCTCACTGGGCAGGTGTTTCATGGGTTAGGTCTCTCACTGGGCTGGGGTCTCATTGTTTCATTGTACAGGTCTCTTACTGGGCAGGTGTCTCACGGGACAGGTCTCTCACTGGACAGGTCTCTCATTGAGCAGGTTCCTCATTGAACAGGTCACTCACTGGGCAGATGTCTCCTGGGATAGATCTCTCATCGGACAGGTCTCTCATTTTCAGTTGTCTCACAGGACAGTTCTCTCACTGTGCAGGGGGCTCAAGGGACATGTCTCTCACTGTGCAGGTGGCTCAAGGGACATGTCTCTCACTGTGAAGGTGGCTCAAGGGACATGTCTCTCACTGTGCAGGTGGCTCAAGGGACATGTCTCTCACTGTGCAAGTGGCTCAAGGGACATGTCTCTCACTGTGCAGGTGGCTCACGGGACAGCTCTCTCTCTTGGCAGGTGGCTCACGGGACAGGTCTCTCGCTGGGCAGGTGGCTCAAGGGACATGTCTCTCACTGTGCAGGTGGCTCAAGAGACATGTCTCTCACTGTGCAGGTGGCTCAAGGGACATGTCTCTCACTGTGCAGGTGGCTCAAGAGACAGGTCTCTCACAGGGCAGGTGACTGAAGGGACAGGTCTCTCACAGGGCAGGTGACTCAAGGGACATGTCTCTCACTGTGCAGGTGGCTCACGGGACAGGTCTCTCACTGTGCAGGTGGCTCAAGGGACATGTCTCTCACTGTGCAGGTGGCTCAAGGGAGATGTCTCTCGCTGTGCAGGTGGCTCATGGGACAGGTCTCTCACAGGGCAGGTGGCTCAAGGGACAGGCCTCACAGGACAGCTCTCTCACAGGGCAGGTGACTCACGGGACAGGTTTCTCGGTGGGCAGGTCTCTCAGTCTACAGGTCTCTTAGTGAACAGGTCTGTCACTGGACAGGTATCTGGGTAGGTCTCTCACTGTACACGTCTCACACTGGGCAGGTGTCTCATGGGACAGGTCTCTCAGTGAACAGGTCTCTCAGTGAACAGGTCTGTCACTGGACAGGTCTCTCACTGGACAGGTCTCTCAGTGGACAGGTCTCTCACTGAGCAGGTGTCTCATTGAACAGGTCACTGACTGGGCAGATGTCTCCTGGGATAGATCTCTCACTGGGCAGGTGGCTCAAGGGACAGGTCTCTCACTGTGCAGGTGGCTCAAGGGATATCTCTCACTGCGCAGGTGGCTCAAGGGACATGTCTCTCCCTGTGCAGGTGGCTCAAGGGACAGGTCTCTCACTGTGCAGGTGGCTCAAGGGACATATCTCTCACTGGGCAGGTGGCTCACGGGACAGCTCTCTCGCTGGGCAGGTGGCTCACGGGACAGCTCTCTCACAGGGCAGGTGACTCAAGGGACAGGTCTCTCACAGGGCAGGCGGCTCAAGAGACATGTCTCTCACTGTGCTGGTGGCTCATGGGACAGGTCTCCCACTGTGCAGGTGTCACAAGGAACATGTCTCTCACTGTGCCGGTGTCTCAAGGGACAGGTCTCTCGCTGGGCAGGTGGCTCACGGGACAGGTTTCTCATTGGACAGGTCTCTCTCTGGACAGGTGACTCAAGGGACATGTCTCTCACTGTGCCGGTGACTCAAGGAACAGGTCTCTCACAGGACAGGTGTCTCAAGGGACAGGTCTCTCACAGGGCAGGTTTCTCATTGGACAGGTCTCTCTCTGAGCAGGTGACTGAAGGGACAGGTCTCTCACAGGGCAGGTGGCTCACGGGACAGGTTTCTCATTAGACAGGTCTCTCACAGGGCAGGTGGCTCACAGGACAGGTCTCTCACAGGGCAGGTGGCTTAAGGGACAGGTCTCTCACAGGGCAGGTGGCTCACGGGACAGGTCTCTCACAAGGCAGGTGGCTTAAGGGACAGGTCTCTCACAGGGCAGGTGACTTAAGGGACAGGTCTCTCACAGGGCAGGTGGATCACCTGACAATTTTCTCATTGGACAGGTCTCTCACAGGGTAGGTTTCTCATTGGACAGGTCTCTCACAGGGCAGGTGGCTCAAGGGACAGGTCTCTCACAGGGCAGGTGACTCAAGGGACAGGTTTCTCATTGGACAGGTGGCTCACCTGACAATTTTCTCATTGGACAGTGTTAGACCTGTCAGCCTTGCCTAATTTTTTCCACCCTTTTTCGTTGCTAAACAATGCTAAGGGGCAGGTGCTCTCTTCTTCCAACATGGCTGCCACAGGCCCCTGTCCGCAGTACGCTGCAAGGGCCCCGAGGGGGCCGAAGAAAAAAAGGTAACCCCCGGGGAGGAGGGCGGAAGGCCGGAGGGAGGCCCCGAGATCGCCCCTCCCCTGGGGAAGACTGTAGTTGGGCCCTGTTGGCCCCCAATTGCTGTGGAAGGCATCCTGAACGGGGCCTGAACTTAGTAGAGTTAGCCCCTGGCTGGGGAATAGTTCCTTACAGGCTATTGCCAGGCCCTGATTAGGGAAAAGTTGTTCTTGCCCCAGGAACTGTGGACATTCTGGGCCGATGCCATGTTGATTCTTGCTTCATGAAATGCTCATCCTTGCCTGATGAGCTGGTTATTTTTGCCTAAGGAAATACTGTTGGAGAGAGCTAATGCTACCCAGGTTAAATGAAATGTTTATTCCTGCCTGGCGAAAGGTTTTATTCTTGCCTAATGAGATGTTGTCTGATTTATACTGAAATGTTTAGTACTGCAAAAAGAGTTGTTTACTCTTGCAGAGGGAGATGTTGATTAGTTCCCTCCAATGACCCAATGACAGGTTTATCCTTGATGAAATGCTTTGATGAAATAGAGATACCGTGATTATTGATTACCCTGATTCTGATCTAGATAAAAGCTATTTGATTTTTACTCAAACTCACTGGTGTGGTGTCAGTCATTGCGTGCGTTTCCTGTCTCAGTGGATGTGTGTGCTGTATGGTCACTTTACACCTAAGCTGTCGGGTGCCTGCCTGCTCGTGCCAAGCTACCCCCCCCCCCCCGGGGAACTGGTGACCCCAGTTCCTACAGACAGGTCTCTCACAGGGTAGGTTTCTCTTTGGACAGGTCTCTCACAGGGCAGGTGACTCAAGGGACAGGTGTCTCGCTGGACAGGTGGCTCAAGGGACAGGTCTCTCACAGGGCAGGTGGCTCACGGGACAGGTTTCTCATTGGACAGGTCTCTCACAGGTCAGGTGACTGAAGGGACAGGTCTCTCACAGGGCAGGTGGCTCACGAGACAGGTTTCTCATTGGACAGGTCTCTCACAGGGCAGGTCACTCAAGGGACAGGTCTCTCACAGGGCAGGTGGCTCACAGGACAGGTCTCTCACAGGGCAGGTGGCTTAAGGGACAGGTCTCTCACAGGGTAGGTGGCTCACGGGACAGGTCACTCACAAGGCAGGTGGCTCAAGGGACAGGTCTCTCGCAGGACAGTTGGCTCATGGGACAGGTTTCTCATTGGACAGGTCTCTCACAGGGCAGGTGACTTAAGGGACAGGTCTCTCACAGGGCAGGTGACTCACCTGACAATTTTCTCATTGGACAGGTCTCTCACAGGGCAGGTGACTCAAGGGACAGGTCTCTCGCTGGACAGGTGGCTCACGGGACAGGTCTCTCACAGGGCAGGTGGCTCACGGGACAGGTTTCTCTTTGGACAGGTCTCTCACAGGGTAGGTTTCTCATTGGACAGGTCTCTCACAGGGTAGGTTTCTCATTGGACAGGTCTCTCACAGGGCAGGTGTCTCAAGGGACAGGTCTCTCACTGTGCAGGTGGCTCACGGGACAGGTCTCTCGCTGGGCAGGTGGCTCACGGGACCGGTTTCTCATTGGACAGGTCTCTCACAGGGCAGGTGACTCAAGGGACAGGTCTCTCACTGTGCAGGTGGTTCAAGGGACAGGTTTCTCATTTGACAGGTCTCTCACAGGGCAGGTGACTCAAGGGACAGGTCTCTCACAGGGCAGGTGGCTCAAGGGACATGTCTCTCACTGTGCAGGTGGTTCAAGGGACAGGTTTCTCATTTGACAGGTCTCTCACAGGGCAGGTGACTCAAGGGACAGGTCTCTCACAGGGCAGGTGGCTCAAGGGACATGTCTCTCACTGTGCAGGTGGTTCAAGGGACAGGTTTCTCATTTGACAGGTCTCTCACAGGGCAGGTGACTCAAGGGACAGGTCTCTCACAGGGCAGGTGGCTCAAGGGACAGGTTTCTCATTGGACACGTCTCTCACAGGGCAGGTGACTCAAGGGACAGGTCTCTCACAGGGCAGGTGGCTCACGGGACAGGTTTCTCATTGGACAGGTGTTGGACTTGGGGTTCTCTAGTTGGCACAGGTATGCACTTGTGACAAATAGGGTCCCTCGCCTCTAGTCAGGGTAAAGGGGTACACTCCTAAAATAACCCCTGCTCACCCCCTTGGTAGCTTGGCACGAGCAGACAGGCTTATCTCAGAGCCAGTGTGTAAAGCATTTGTGAACACATACAGTAATCAAGTGACAACACTACAGATGGACACCACACAGGTTTTATATCACCAATAAGTATTCTTTATATAGATTTACCACAAGACCATAAACGACAAAAATCAACAATACTGTTACTTTAAGATGGTAGAATTTAGCTTAGTTCTCTTTAGTTCTTAAATGCGACACTTTAAGTCAATGTACCTTTAGATGCGACACGCAGGCAATGAAAGTGTTGCAACGATGTTGATGCGATGAAAGTTTGGTGCAAAGAAATAAAGACGTGAAGATCTTCCAGATGCGGCACGCTTCTCCGAGGTTGCGAGGTGGTTCGATTCGATGCGTCAGCTGCAGCGGTGACACCCCTTTACGCGATGTGATGACAGCGGCTTTGGCGGCGACACTCTTCTCCGACGTTTGTGAGGCGCTTCCGCTCGATGTGACAACTGCAGCGGCCACACACTTTACGCGATGCGACGACAACAGCTCTGACAGCAGCACGCTTCTCTGTGGATGCGAGGCGCTTTTCTTGATGCGGTGCAATGCGTCAGCTACAATGGCGACACGCTTCTTTCTCGATGCAAGACTCTTCTCTTGATGCAGTGCAATGCGTCAGCTATGATGGCTGCGATGGCGACACGCTTCTTCGGCATTGCGAGACACTTCTTCAATGATGCGAGACGCTTCCGCTCGATGCGACAACTGCAGAGGCGACACCCCTTTACGCGATGCGACGGCAACAGCTCTGACGGCGGCACACTTCTCCTCCTTGAGTCACGCTTCCAGATGCTTGTGACACGCAGTCACTCAGAAGGCCCCCAAAACAGCAGCAGGCACTTCCAAAGGTCTCTGGGGAGCTGGTGGGTGAAGTCTGTTGTTCCTGAGACTTTAGCAGGAGGCAAGCTATTTTCCAAGCCCTTGGAGATCCTTCACAAGTTGAGCAAAAGTACACACAAAGTTCCTTTCTCCTCTCTTTGGCAGTAGGCAACCTCTGCAGGCCAATCCACAGTTTCAGAGATAGTCTCTCCTCAGTTTCTTCTTGGTTCCTCTCCTCAGCCGAAGTTTCTTCTTGTTTTCCCGAAGTGATCTAAATTCTTGGGATCAGGGTCCCAATACTTATACCCCAAAATCCTTTGTCCTCTGAAGGCAGAGGGGCCTTTGCCTTGTTCAAACCGGTTCTGGTCAGTCCTGGAGCACTTTGTTTACCTGACTCCTCCTTTCCTTTCAGAGTGCAGGGCAGAGGCATCAGACGCACCACAGGAGGTTGAGTTAGCATTGTGGAGGGAAGGCACAGCCCAATTCAGGTCCCAAGTGCAACTCCTCCCTCCCATCTAGATGCAGATCTCTCTATTCACCACTGCGCTGCCTCACCCTGTCTCCTGGAATTCCCCAGCCCTGTCACTCAAACTCCAGGCAAGGAATACACAGCCTAGGAGAGGCAGGTTTGAATGGTTAGACAAGAAAATGGCTACTTTCTAAAAGTGGCATTTTCAAACACAGAATATTAAAACCAACTTCACTAAAAGATGTATTTTATCATTCTGAGTTCAGGCATACTAAATTCGATTTTCTAACATGTTCCCTGAGTCAGTTAGGATTACAAGATGTAATAATCAAACTGCCCATTCTGGCCTATGGAGAACAGTTAGCCTTGCAATAGTGAAAAACAAAAATGGCTGTAATTCACTATTAGAACATGCCACACACACCAGGGCATGTCCTACCTTATCCTTACAATGGACCCTGTCTTTGGGCCTACCATAGGGGTGTTTGATATGTAGAAAAGGGAAGGTTTAGGGACTAGCAAGTGGGTGTACTTGCCCAGTCAGCATGACAGTACCGGACTGCACACAGGCTCTGCAATGGCAGACCTTAGACACACTTTTACAGTCTGCGTCTGTGGGTCGCACAACCAGTGCTGCAAGCCCACCAGCAGCATTTGGATTTCCAAGCCCTGGGCACTCCTGGTGCACTGTACTAGGGTCTGACAGGTAAACCAAACCAATCAATCATGGAATCACACATTTATCATTAATTTACAATAGGGAGCACTTGCACTGTGGCACTGGACAGCAGTGGCACAGTGCCCTGAGCAACTAACACCAGCAAAAACACATAAGGCAACAACAAAAAATGGAAGGGAGACCCACGCCAAGGTGCCAGGTCTAACACGTGTCCCCTCCAGCTGAAATGTGGGGAGAACTACCCTACCTCCTGGGAGTTCTCATCACTAAGGCGGAAAAACCTGGACAGACCATCAGTATTGGCGTGTTCTGTACCAGGGCGGTGTTCCACCGTGAAATGCATCCCCTTTAGGGAAATGGACCACCTCAACAGTTTTGGATTCTCACCCCTCATCTGCATCAACCATCTGAGGGGCCTATGGTCTGTCTGATATCTTAAAGAGTCTATACTGCATTCTGGCTTCCCTGAACCCCCTGTCCAAGTTCTCCAGAAGCTCTGCCCAGTTCTTCTCATCATACTCCACTTGCAGACAAGCCTGCCAGGTTGCCCTGAAGCTCGCTGTTTGTGGGTCCGGGTATAGATGGCGAATCAGGAGGCTGTAGAGTCCTGACATCATACCCTTGAATTGACCGCAGGTACTGAGGTATGCAAGTAGGGCGCGTGTGGGAGGGACCAGGGCTGCCGGACAAATTTGGTGGTCAGGCATGGTGCAGTTGTATGTAGCACCACTGCTGCGCTGGTTGCAGACCAAATTCATCCGACAGGTTTTAGGCTTGCCATGGGACAGCAGGTGAGCAAGGGTGTGGATCCCCGTCGCACACTAGGAGCCCCAGTTGAGCACTTCCCCCCTAAGCAGTTGGCATGATTGTTGCAAATGGGCGCTTGAACATGCAGGCGTGCATCTGTCGAAAGGAGCTTGTGGGCTCGTGCCCACATTTTGTACATTACCTGCAACATGGGGTTCAAAGTCCAGGCACTGAAGGGTCGGGAAGATAGAGGGAACAGAATCCCGGCCGTCCACCCATCAGCCAGTTCTTAATTAAGACCCATAATGGTGGATCACAGACACGAATATGCACATTCACCAGTTGTGCTAGGTGGAGGGCCAGGCAATAACATTCCACCAATGGGAGGTTTAGGCCTCCGGCAGACCCATGGGCGAGGAGCTGCCAGACGGCCAGACGAGACCTCATTGACCCCCACATGAAGTCTTTGACAGGTCTATCCACCCAGAGGAGTACTGAGAGAAGCGTCACCAAGGGAAGTGGGCCCAAAACATACGTGAACCACGGAAGGGTACCATCTTCACCGCTTGCTTCCGACCCCACGGTGAAAGTTTCAAATGGGACCACTTCACAAAATCCAGCCACATGCACTCATTGAGCGGATCCAAATTGTCCACCACAATGCACTCAAGGTTCCTGTTAATGAGGATGCCTAGGCATTGTGGTAGGGCAAGCTCAAGATGGCCTGTGCAATCTCCTTCTTGGTTATCGCACCCTCGAGCAGTGTCCAACCCTTGTCCACGAGGGAGGGCAATTGAACGGTTTCCAAATAGGTGGCAGTCAGTGCCACCGCAAAGGTTCTTTTGGAGGAGTAAAGGGGGCTCTAATAGGAGGCAAATGTGTCTGCGATTTTCTGCCATTTGGTGACAAGAACCCTCATGTTAGTGGTGATGGTGGGCAGTGCCAGGCCTGCCTCATGCTGTCTCAGCTGCCTCACTAAAAGCCTGCCTGCTTCCTCCCCCTGTTCGTAGTGTGTTACCTCAGTTTCTGAAGAGTGTATTGTGCCTTGGAGGTAAAAAGGGAGATAAGATCTATGTGAGCCTTCTCCAGGCTGTGCCTAGAGGCGTCAGTTTGGTTGTTCGTGTATGCACACATGAGACGGCCTATGTCCCCTTCCAATGCCTTTTGCCACTCCTCCCTTTGCTTGTTGGACAGGGCAGCATGTCTCATCAACTGACCTCTGATAGTCGCCGCCCACATGATCAGGGCTTAATTCACAAACCTATATTATGCTTACAGTAGGAGCGGACATGGGATTTGAGCGATTCCTTGCTCGCTTGGTGGTTGTATCTGGACAGGTTAAGGCACCAGGGCTTCCTAATTGGCAATGCCGATCCCAGGTCCATCCGCGGGTCTACCACAGAGTGGTCCGAGAGAGCACCCTCCAGGATGGAGGCCTCACAAGCAAGGGGGATCAGTGGCTGAGTCAGTAGGAAGGAGTCCTGCTGTGACTGCGTGCCATGGACCAATGACAGGTAGGTGTACTCCCTGTCCGTTGGGTGCAGGAGTCTCCAGACGTCCAGGAGTCCATGGTTGGTTCTAATGTCACACAAAAGAGCCCGATCTGCATTATGGATCGCGTCAAGGGAGCCCATGTGGTCCAGGATCGCATCCCAAGCCAGATTCAAGTCGCCCCCAACCAAAAGATGCGCCATGTTTACTTGCATCAACATCAAGGCTAACTGCAGACAGCAGGCGCGTTTCGAGACTGTTGGAGCATATACAGAGCTGACGCAAATCACCTTCCCTACCGACCTTCAGTTTTGCAAATACATATCAACCCTCAGAGTGGGCTCAAGTTGTGAGCACCGTATGAGGCAGGGACCTGCGAATCAATATGGACACTGTATCTCTGGGAGGCCGTCGAGCCGTCTATCGCTTGTGGAGGGAATGCCGCTGCCCGCGTCCCAAGCAATGGGACATCAGCAGGGCAGCATTCTAGTGGCCGCCCGTCGGAGCCTTCCCCCCTTGCTGCCTCGCGCGCGAGGCCTACGCCCACTTGGGAGAAACCCCCTATCGCGTGGAGCTGGAGGCGGGCCGGGGGGGCGGGGGGCGCGGCTTACCACCATTCTTAGTGGGCTCTCTCGCCCAGTTCCTCCTCTGTCTCCTGCGCGCCGCACCAGCCTGGACACGCGTGCGCGCCGCACCAGCCTGGACACGCGTTCACGGGAGGTCGTCGTCCTCGCGGTCATCGTCCTCGTGGTCATCGTCCTCGTGTGCGCGAGATGCCCCCCCCCCGCCCCCCCCCTTTGCCTTGCAGTGGGTCGTCGTCGGGTCCTGCTGTTTGCGGTGAGTACGGGCCATTGCCGGGTGCTGCCTTCCTCACTCTTGGTGCTCCCACTGTGGCGATCCGGGAGTTTTCTGTGTTGGGGTTCGAGAGCGGGTCTCGTTACCGGCTCACCACGTGGTTCTGGACGTGTCCTGCCTCTGCTGTTGGAGGGGGGGGCGTGTGGCTGTGTGTTGCGGCGTGGTTTGTGCCGTGTCGCGAGGCGTGGAGCCTCTCTTTTGATCTTCTGTCGCGCTGTTTTGTTGCGTTCATGCGGAGCGAGCGGGAATTGTGCAGGGGGTTAAGGTGCTAAAACAGAGTAGATTACAGAGAGCGTGTAACTGGAAGCTTCACGGCTTGTATCCTGGCAACCTCACTACGGGGGCCGTCTAGGACAATCTTAAATCTGTCATGTGAACCTGTCCGTACAGGGAGTTATAGACATAGGAATGAGACTGCAGCTTCGATTCTTATGCAGGTGATGCAGGAATTGTCAGAAGAATTTGGATTACCGAGTGTACCAAGTATTGGTGTTCTAAAGACATTCTAACCAATTAGCAATTCGGTAATAATTGGCATATATTATATAGGTTTCTTATTCACTGGTTGTAGGGACGCGTTGGATCGGAGGCACTGTGACATTGTGGTTGAGGTTTGATCGCTGTAGGTGCATGTTTGGTGGCGGCGCGCGTTAACGTGTTGTGCCATGGCCGCTGCGGATGCGGGGCGAGGTGGGGCGCCCCCATTGTCGTCGGGTCCGCGCGACTCCATGTTTTCTCACATCGGGCAATTGTATGCTGCTGGCATCTTCGAAATGACCCGTTGTAAGAGGTTACATCAATATTGCTGGCTCGACAAGGATAAATAGAACTTAAACGATCTCACAGCTGTGAGAAGATAACCCTGTAAATACAAGCCCACTAGCGGCGGTGAATTTGCATATCAACATCTACCACGTGGGCCGGTTCCTGGAAAGAGAACCACATTAAACTGCTAGGGTCACTTCTAGATTTTCTCGAAAATAGTACAAAAACTTTATCATCACTGTTCACGTATCAGCCACTCGCCTCCCCGCGGCATTTGATTTTGCGAGTCGGTGTTTATGGGCAGCGCCCCCTGTGCCTTTGGGTCGCGTCGCGCAGTGTCCCCGGGCTGATCTCTTTGTCGTCCCGTGCCCGAGTTTGCACGATGCTGGGGTGCTCTTGTTCAGCGTCCCCCCTTGCATTCGGGTCGCTTCCGCGGGGAGTCTCTGGGCGGGTCACTCTATCCCCCTTGGCCCGCTCTTGTTTTACGGTGCAGAGACTGACGGTGTTGTTCTGTGTGGGGCAGAAAGCATCGGGACGTATTTTGCTGATACGGTCGGTGTGGGCGGTATGCCTCCTGCTGCGGGCCCGCACCCTGGGTGCATGCATAGACCCACGTAGTTGAGTGCGGATAGCCGGGACGTAGGGCGAAGGGGTTCGAGAGCCTGCGCAAATCGGCTCCTTCAACGCTGCTGCAGCCCCAGTCCGGCTTGTCGCCCCCCTCCCTCCCCTCACGAATCGCCCCCGACCCCCCCCCGTAATTAAGGTGAAACAGGTTTCTTGTCTGGTGCCGGGGGTGGGGGGGGGGGTAATTATCGCACAGGTAGTGCCTCGCAGTGCCAGTGATAGGTGGTGCCTCGCAGTGCCAGTGATATATAGTTGTCTGGGAGCATGACTGTCCTCAAACCCCGAGACTAGCTTGTGTTCCAAGGAGTGACCTGAGGCGCGCGAAGGTAACAGTGGGCTCTTAGAGCGGGCGGGGTGCACACGCTAAGCATGAGCAGCAGCACGATAGGGCTCGTGAGAAGGCGCAACCTACAGAGCGCCGCCATCACAAATGGGACTCATCAAGGTCCACGAGATGCGGAAGAAGAACTAGCCGCGCCCACCAAGCGTCAACCAGAAGGACACAATAGGCAGCAAAAAATACATCTAGAATGCCGCTGCCCGCGTCCCACGCAGGGGGACAGTGGCAGGGCAGCTCCCTAGTGGCCACCCGTAGGGGCCGCCCCCCCCCCTCGTTCCATCCCTCCCGAGAGGCTGCGCCTTGGGGAGGGGGGGCCTCAATAGGCATGTGTGCGTCGCGCTGGTTCACTTGGCATGTCTGTGTGGTCGGGCGGCTTTTCGACCGATTTTATTACTTCTTCTTCATATGATTGCCCATGATGAGTCTGGCCTTCCGGTGCGGTTTGACGGTCTCGTGTTGGGGCGCGCACGGGATAAGATTTAAAGATTGTAATTTTCGGGCCGAACGCCGAGCACCTTTGTTCCGGATGCATGTTCACAATTTGGTCTACGCCGCCCTGCTTTCGGGACATGCATTGTTTTTGGGTTGTTTAATTGTTGCGGATACGCCCGCAGATAGAGTTTGCGCTATATAAATAGGCAACAGCAAAGCAGAGTGAACAGCCAGGGGGGCGAAAGCATATGCCAGAATGTGTCATGTAGATACGGTACTACGCAAAGCGCTCCATACCTTCGGGCGAGTTCGCGCTACCAATATGCAACAATTTTCAGCCGTAAGCGCATAGAATATCTGCTGTGTTCGCCCCGTGTCGCTGTGCTTTGCCGTCATAGGCCTGAGACTGGCAGAGTAGCGTAGGGGCCAGCTGCAGTGTGTCCCAAGCCTGACAACCTGATGATAGTTCTATTAAGCACCCAGAATGGAACACGAGTGATACAGCCCAACACTACTTACAACGCGCTGTACATAAGTTCTATTAATTCGCAATTGAATGGTACTCCATTTATCAGGCGCCAAAGGATGTAAGGTCATAGTGTCATCCCAGATGTGCTCAAGAAGCGCCAGATTCGTAACGAACGAATTATTGGATAGAATAAGAGGTTTCTTTTTTCAAGCCGCTATGTCGGTGCCGCGAGTCAGGATAACTCGGGTGATTCGTTAGCTTCCTGGAGAAAGATCAAGAATTTGTATAGTGGAGGTTTTGACTTCAGTGTAGTAGTGCAGACGGTTCAATAGGCCCGCTACAAAGAACGTGTGCCGAGTAAATTTTCAGAGTGTGTATGATGTATAGAGGTCCGCAGGGTACTGTGTTCAAAGGAGGCACCCTTTTGTCACTGGTAATGTAGATCTTACAGCCCTAATAGTCAACCGTGAGCTACGAACGCTCATCCTAGAGCTGCATACACACCACTAAGCAGACATCAATGGAACATGGATTAGTGTTGCAAGGAGGGTTAATTTGGCTGACTCGACCGAGCTTGTGCTTCTCCACGCCGAGCAGCCTAAAACTATACTGCCTGCCAGTGGGGAAGGCCATGAATCGCCTACACTTTGAGTCCTTTGGCTTAGGTCACCTTTCCTATACATTGAATCATATGCATATGATCGATTGGCTCGGCGGATTTTGGAATAGCTGGTATTGCAGGACACTAGGGGCGGTTGTGTGTATGCCCAAGTGGGGGAATGGCAGGCTTTGCAGATTAAGTGATTAAACGAATAAAGTCGCAGGTTTTAACTCGAACAGAGCAACTGTTACTAATCGCAATGACATGGGTTCCACGCACGCGAGAGCCCCCCCACCCCCCCCTTTTTTGCATTTATTCCCTGGTATCTTTGTCCCACAATGCAGCATTTATTGGGATTATCCGGTACTAGGGGGAATCTCGTTGGCATTAGTTCCATGCCGGTGGGTACAAATGGACAAAGTTGTGTCCCAAGTGGTGCAACAGGTTAAGGGCAGGTCTATAGGTAGATATATGCTCCCTGGCAGCAGGTGTACAAGTATGTCAAGGTTCAGCCTAAATCCCAGTCTCAACCATGATGCAATGGTCGGCTTGTGGAAAGGTGTAACACAGAAATTGAGCAACCAATGTTATTAATGTGAGTTCAACGCTCGAGTCAGGAGATGCTGCCGTCTCTCATCTTCGCCTTGCGATTTAAAAAACAGCTGGGGTAAGGTTTCTCAAATTATTCATAGTGACGGCTTAGCGTATATAGAAAAGTCAGCAGCCTGTGCTGTTTGGAGGCAAGTTGTGAGCTTGGGTTTGTGTATCATACATAACATCTTGAAGGTATTGTGTAGTTCCACGCTTAAGTCAAGCGATGCGGCGGGCTTTTTATCCTTAGCCTTGCTTTAGGAAACAGCTGGTGTGATATTTTCTGCAACTCAGTCATAGTGGCAGCTCACTCTATACAGGAAGGCAGCAGCATGCGCTGTTTTGAGACAGGCGGAAGGCCTGGGTTTGTCTATCATACTTAACATCTTTGAGGTTATTCTCCCTGTTCCACAGGGAGGCCAGGGAAAGCACGGAGTGACATGGTTGACCGAGACCTAGCCTGGCTTGCCGCTTCTGCGACCTTGTGAGGTTTGTTTATGTATTGTATGAGGGTGACAGAGGCTGTCACTGTGGTTTGATAGGCGCCAGGGCCAGAGGAAGGTTCAGTGCAGGGCCACTTTTGGGGGGGCAATTCCAGGCGAAAGTATACACCAGAAAGCCTTGGGAATTAGGCAGGCGTACGGTGAGCTAAGATTTTGGTCAAACTGAGGGAGAGCATATCGACCGCTAATATTGGGGAACCAGAAAACGCTTTTCAAAGCAATGCTGTAGATTTCGGGGAGAATGCTGTATGGATAGGCTTCAGGGATAAGGCCGTGACCTTTCTGGAAGGGGCATTCGCCTTCGACCTGTGTCGAACTGAGAAAGAAAGTAAGGAGGGCAGGATAACTCTTTATTCTACCTGCATTGGCACATCTTGCCAGGAGTGAGGGTCAAAGGTTTCGCCTTCAGCCAGCCTAGGCAACGCCCATCCACTCCAAGCTAATTGTTCATGGTGGTTTTGGGCCGCATTTACACAGCCCAGTATTTGGCCCCTGGGGTTGTCAGTGTAGTGAATTACTAAATCACACTGCACTGGAGGTGGGCCGGGTTTTACACGAGCAGAAGTTTGGGAGTGCAAGCCTCCACCTAGGGGGTGGCGGGCTGAAGCTGATGACCTACTTCAAACGGTTCACAGCACTGCACGGGGAGAGTGTCAATGACCTGTGCATACTTCAACCAGATACCCGCGTATGGCATGCCCTCAGCCCATGGTAATAATTGAGAGAGCAGAGAGCGACCATGAGCATGATCAGAGACGTGCTGCTCTCCACAGACATTTGACAGGTTAATGGGCAAGGCTAGTGGAAAAGCCAGATGTAATGTCGTCATTTAAGGCGGACGTGCCCCAGGTATTGGCAAGAAAGAGACACTGTCAACTATGATGATATGAACGATATCATAACTGGGGCTCACAGCAAATCATTTGATAACATATGACGTTTCATTTTCAAGCCACTATGGCGGCACCACGAATTACCTATAACACAGCAACACCGGTATAACAAGGACTGTAGGCACACCTTTGACCCTTCCTGCTGCAATAGAGTCCGAAGGCTAGCTTCCATTGATCAAGCGAGGCAATTATACACGCTGTCCCAGTGGAGAGCAAGAAATGATTGGGTCGGACAGCGGGACTAGTATAAGACTCGATCGTCCAATTTAATGTAGCTTAATTTACAAGTAGAAAGGGTAAAACGAGGAGATGTTGCTAAGATATGGGCCAGTTTGCAGCAAGCAATTGGATAATACCTTGTGTAAGGAAGCAAATTTATATGCTCGTGATGTCAGCTTGTGTTTATATACGTAGGTAAGCGGCTGAACCACACGCTACCTTCATCCTGCTTGTTGTGCTGTTGGGAACACAGTTACAAGCCAGGAAGGCACTTAATTTGGCCAGTTGGAAATCTCAATAGGATTGCAGGTCCATAGTGCCTAATTCACCTATGCCTTGTTACCAATGCCATATTTCCCAGCCTGAGAAACAGATTTAGGTGTTGCTCTTCCCGCTCAGCCTTTCTTGGAGCCAGGGAGTGGGAAACATTCACATTTTGGGTCCCCGGGCTGAGAGATGTATCCTTCGGCAGCTCAGTCAGTCAAATTGGCTAGATCCGGAGTCATGATAAACGGCGTCCGATTAGTAGTTGCGTTAAAATGTTTTGCCCAGCCGAATCATGCAATCCTCGCAGTAGCAGCAGATACTCAGGAACCACGACGCTATCGATGAATCACCTTTGTAGATAGAGGGGAAATTATAACCTTCGTGCTAGGATAGGAAGGGGATCGATGGATTGAGGAATTCAGCTATGGTTCAGTTCTGGCTCCATATGCAGGTGCTAGATCTTCCCATAATTACGTTAGGATGAGCTGCTGGGGCTTCGCTTAGAAGGTTAGGGACACCAGTCATGTCTAAGCTTACGGCAGTGGGGCCAAAAGACATAGTTTGTTCGTCTGCCCTGGGCTTCTGTGTAATGTTGCAAAATAATGCCGTCTTTTACGGGTTACAGAACAGGACCCCTAATTTAGCCCATTAAGCTGGCTCGCAGGGGCAGGGCACATATAACAGCAAAGGGAGGAAGGGGGGGCTCTGGCAGCGACGGTAGCCTCCCCAGAGCTGTGGCGGAGTTACAGGGCGATCTGGATGCAGACGGGTACAGTAAGGGTACCTCTGCGACAGGCGGTACAGTAAGGGTACCCCTGTCCGGCACAGTAAGGGTGCCCGAGCCAAGGTCCAGGAGCCGAAGGGGGTTCTGGGAAGACCGCGACGGCGCCCCGTTAGTCCTTCGGGCGGTTGGGGGGCCTGACCAACCGGGGGTGGCCACAACACGCTCCGCCCCTGTCGGAAGGGGCGGGAGTAGGAGGCAGATCACGTGACCCAGTGGATGATCTGCAGATATTTATGTGCCACACTGCCGGGCATCGACCCACCGTGTGTGCTGGCTCACCAGGCGGGCGGGCAGCAAGGGGCTGCCTGCCCTGGATCGCCCGTAAGATAACCCAATTTTATTATCATACTGTGTTGTATGAAATAAACCTGCAGCAGTTCTTCACCCACAAATAAAGTGTCAGTGTAATCTTTGGGTGATGTCCGTGTATGCGTGTTGACTGAGGCGGATGACGGTGTGGTCACTATGCCGCTGCCCGCGTCCCAAGCAGTGGGACATCAGCAGGGCAGCATTCTAGTGGCCGCCCGTCGGAGCCTTCACCCCTTGCTGCCTCGCGCGCGAGGCCTACGCCCACTTGAGTAAGATCCCCTATCGGGTGGAGCTGGAGGCGGGCCAGGGGGGGGGGGCGGGGGGCGCGGCTTACCCCCCTACTTAGTGGGCTCTCTCGCCCAGTTCCTCCTCTGTCTCCTGCGCGCCGCACCAGCCTGGACACGCGTTCACCCACCCTTTCCTCTTACCCGCGTGTCAGGCTCACCGCGTTATTGGAAGGTTTAATTTTTCTTTTTTGCGTTGCAGGTGGAGTTACAGGGCGATCTGGATGCAGACTGGTACAGTAAGGGTACCTCTGCGACAGGCGGTACAGTAAGGGTACCCCTGTCCGGCACAGTAAGGGTGCCCGAGCCAAGGTCCAGGAGCCGAAGGGGGTTCTGGGAAGACCGCGACGGCGCCCCGTTAGTCCTTCGGGCGGTTGGGGGGCCTGACCAACCGGGGGTGGCCACAACACGCTCCGCCCCTGTCAGAAGGGGCGGGAGTAGGAGGCAGATCACGTGACCCAGTGGATGATCTGCAAATATTTATGTGCCACACTGCCGGGCATCGACCCACCGTGTGTGCTGGCTCACCAGGTGGGCGGGCAGCAAGGGGCTGCCTGCCCTGGATCGCCCGTAAGATAACCCAATTTTATTATCATACTGTGTTGTATGAAATAAACCTGCAGCAGTTCTTCACCCACAAATAAAGTGTCAGTGTAATCTTTGGGTGATGTCTGTGTATGCGTGTTGACTGAAGCGGATGACGGTGTGGTCACTAGCAACGTTGGATATCTTTGCTCGCCCAGTGTTGCCGAAGCTTCTCCGCCGCCGTGAGGTGTGTCTCCTGGAGTAGGGCTATGTCCACGTGCTTGGAATTGAGGTATGTTTTTACTTTTAAGCATGTGTGAGGCCATTAACGTTCCAGGAGATGAGGTGGAGGACAAAGTTAGAGGGCTTCGCTAGCCGAGGGAAAAAAGAGACGAAGCAAGAGAAGGGAGGGGGTGAGGGGGAAATAAAATAAAGCTAGTCACACAGAGGCACAATTAAGGTAAAAACCAAGAACACTTGTAATATCTAGAGGCAGCGCACCCTAAAACTGTGATCAGCAGGTCTAAATCTGAGGAGCGTTAAATCTGCATCTGGGAGGCCCAAGGGCATAGAGAGTGGATGAGAGAGGAGGAGAGCGACCCGGAAGGAGTCAGAGGGAACGCCAGGGCAGACAACAGCAGGGGGGGACGAGGAAGAACGGGCGAACAGGGGAGCTCAGCCAAAGAAGGGAGTACAGGGCTGCATTAGGGGCTGTGGGGGAGGGGGAGGGGGAGGTACCCCCAAACCAGTGGCATGCCTGAGGCTCACCAGAAAATAAGGGACCTGCAGAGACGGTCACTATCTGCCATTCGCAAGGGATATAGAGGGGTCACCATAGCACGCAGCAGGGAAAGATGGGGGGCCCCTTGTGGCAGCCCATGTTCAAGTGTTATATACCAGCAGCAAACCATAAGACAGCAAGCAAGGAACACCTACACCAGCTGTAACAACAAGCTTAAACATAACAAGCATGTAGGCCATACTCACTTCAGGCCAGGGGGGAGGGAGGGGCATTGAGAGTCCAGTACGCAGTCTCGCTGATTGCATCTCTCTCTCTCACTCGATCTCTCACTCTCTCTCTCACTCTGTCTCTTTCTGTGTCTGATGCTTTTCAATTAGGAGTTTGGGCCTATCTGCTGGTCACCTCTGTCTCTCTCTCTCTCTCTCTCTCTCTCTCTCTCTCTCTGTGTCTGTGTCTGTGTCTCCTTCTCCCTCTCCCTCTCCCTCTCCTTCTCCCTCTCCCTCTCTCTCACTATCTCTGCCTCTCTCCCTCTCTCTCTCTCTCTCTCTCTCTCTCTCTCTCTTCCTCTCTCTCCTTCTCTCTCTCTCTCTCTCTCTCTCTCTGTGCCTCTCTCTCTCTCCCTCTCTCTCTCTCTCTCTCCCTCTCCCTCTCTCCTCCCCCTCTATCTCTCTTCCTCTCCCTCTCTCTCTCTCTCTCTCTCTCTCTCTGTAGTAAATAAATGATGGTCCAATCCATGCAGGGTCTTCAAGTAGATTTATTCAGGATAAGTTGTTAAGCAGAGCCCCACCAGGTGCAGCCTTCCTGCTGCTCAGCCCATCCCCCAACTTACTCACAGACTCACCAACATTCCACTCACCACAGTCACACTGGCTGAGCAGCAGGGATAACACTCTCCCCCCCCCCTCTCTCTCTCTCTCTCTCTCTCTCTCTCTCTCTCTCTCTCTCGTCCTCTCTCTCCCTCCCTCTCTCTCTCTCTCTCTCTCTTCCTCTCTCTCCTTCTCTCTCTCTCCCCCCCTCGCTCTCTCTCTTTCTCTCTCTTCCTCTCTCTCTCCCTCTCTCTCTCTCTCTCTCTCTCCCTCTCTCTCTCCCCCCTCTCTCGCTTTTCCTCTCTCTCCTTCTCTCTCTCTCTCTCTCTCTCTCTCTCTCTCTCTCTCCCCCTCTCTCTCTTCCTCTCTCTCTTCCTCTCTCTCCTTCTCTCTCTGCCTCTCTCTCTCTCTCTCCCCTCTCTCTCTCTCTCTCTCTCTCTATTCCTCTCTCTCCTTCTCTTTCTTTCTCTCTCTCTCTCTCTCTCTCTCATTGGCTTGGTCCCGTCTGTCTCTCACTGTGGCCAATGCGTTTCAATGAGGAGTGTTGCTGGTATTTCTGAATTAGAGAGGCAGATATTCTACAAAAGGGTTAAAGAAAGGCCAAAAGTGTAGTAGGGTAGGTTCAGTGATGTATTGGGACCACTGACAAGAATCTCTGATATGTCAGAGTATGATAATGGTCATGTGGACATTGAAGAGCCGGGCCAGTGGGTTCAGAGAACAGGATGTTCACTGGGGAATGCAGTTTCAGTGAGAAGTGTGGCGAGAGGGTAACATGTTCTAATTTAAATTGACACTAAACTGGCGGTGCTAGCCAACACTGAGAGGCGCTGAGTGCTAAGTGGTGTTTTTTGGTGAAGGGTTTCTAAGTGGGATGTTGAAATATGTTGGAGTCTTTAAAACCAGTCAAAAGACATAAACTGACATGGAGAGAGTATTCAGTGCTAAGGTTTTTCTTGGGAGCCGGGAGAACGCAGGTTTCGGTCCCCAGCTGAGGACATGCTCAGTCAATCAGGATTTGTAGAGCACACTTATCATCCGTGAGAATAGTGCAATAGTGCATTTGTAAATGTGTCTACGAGGTTTAGTCTCTCTCTCTCCCAAACAGTTCAATGCTTTCATGTAGAAATGCCTTCTGATTCATGTGAATGCGAAGTCACTATATTTGTATTTGTATGCCTTTCTCTTGAAGTTTCTTGAAGTTTTACCTTCTAAATAAATCTGTTAAACCTTTTGGCTTAGTTTCCATGACTCACATATCTGTTTCCTTCAGTTTTAGAGCGAGCGTTCCCAGGCACCCCGCCTCAAGTTAAGGTGCCCCTTTGCCCATAAAAAGCTCCCTCGAACAAATGTCCAGGAGCTGGGATTGGCTGCATGGGGCTTCAGTCAAAGAGTGCGGTCTTAGGTCCCCTCAAGAATTCCTGGAGGGGAGGGAGGGTGATGTCATGAGGTGGATGTGTAACACAGTCCCAGATTTTTGTGGTGAGGTAGAACGAACGGCCTCCACTGTTGCTGTGGAGGATGTGGAGTGAGCGAAGGAGAGAGAGGGCCGAGCATAGGGGTCTGGCAGGATGCTGGAAGCTCAGGTGGTGGACGAGGAATGCAGGGTCCTTGGTTGTGAAGGGATTTATAAGGCGTGCGTCAAGAGCTTAAACTAGCATCGTTTGTGTAAGGGGCCTGTGGACGTGCCTCAGGTGAGGGGTGATGTGGGTTATCTTGGGACACTCAGGATGAGTCTGGCTGCTGAGTTCTATGTGATCTGAAGTATTTTCGTGAGGTGTGCTGCGGTGTGCTGCGAGTCCAGCGTGCAAAGTGTTGCCATAGTACAGACATCTGGTGAACAGGGCACGATTGTTTGTCTGGAGGAGAGTGGGAGCCACTTGAAAATCTTGCAGAGCGTGCATCATTCAACTCAGTCATGGAAGAAGAATGCTTGGCATTTTGCTGACGCTGTTGAGTTTCAAAAATTCTAAAATGTACAGGTTGAACTGTCTGTTACCAGGGAAGGTGTTGTATTTGAGAGGCTCAAGAGTAGTCATCCCTGAGACCCTAAGACAGAAAGTCACTGACTAGCCCCTGATGGACATTGCGGCATTGTAGCCTCCAAAAGAGCCCTAAGAGACCAAGTGTGGTTCCCGCGCCTAGATGAGTGCGTTGAGAGGGAAACAAAAGAGCGCCATCTTTGCAACTGACTTTCACCAAAGTGACGCTGCATCCATTGGCAATGTGGGGGCGGATGTGGCCTTACGCGTAGAGCGGTCGCGACGCTGGGAAACCGGGTTCGAGTCTCGGCAGGGAGGCTCAGCCTCTTGTGATTCTGGGCAAATCACTTAATCTCCCCACTCCCAGTGCCTAACAAAAAAAGAAAAAGTGAATGTGTCCATCTGTAACTCAACTGTTGCTAATGTGAAGCGCTCTGATACCTTCAGGTCAAGTTTGCGTATATAAAACTCTGGGAAATAAACTGTCTGCACCTCCTGCACAGGCTCAGGAAAGAGCCGCTGTTGATTTCTTTGGACCTTTAGGAAACGGACATCATCTCATGGGAGTCATTGATGAGTATTCACGCTTTCCTTTCCTATATGAGTTTTCAGCAATAACCCATGATAGCGTCATTGAGCAGCCGGATGACATCTTCACAGCGTGAGTCATCCCCACCATAAGGTTTGCTGTTCAATAGCAAAAAATTCAAGGAGTTTCTAGTCAGACTAAATGTCAAGCATCAAGAGAGTGCACCTTTGTGGCCCCATGCCAATGGTGTTGTAGAACGATTCATGGGTACCCTCAAAAGGGCGATTCAACGAGCCTCAATGGAGAGAAACGCGTTAAACCAGGCCCTTTGTGAAGCCCTCTGTGCTTAAAGTTCTACTCCTCACTCCACAACTGGTAGGAGTCCTGCCACCTTTCTCTTTGGGAAAGCCATCAGAAGCAAACTGCCACAGTGGACAGCAGAGCGGTCCTTGAACGCTGAGAAGGTTCATGTCGCAGACACTTCTCGAAAGTGCAACGTGAAGATATACTGGCGACAATGAGCTCAGGAAACAGTCTCTGATGAAGGTGATTGGGTCCTGGTCAAGCGGAAATGAAAGCAGAAACAGACACTCCATTTGCTGTCGATCCTCTGAGGGTTTTGACATGTAAAGGACTTATGGTGACGGCACATCATCCCGGAAAGTCCATCACACAGGACTCGTCACACTTTAAGCACCTACCTCGACGTTCAGCATTTCCTACAATCATGGATGAGGCAACCCGGCCAGGCAGTCCACAATCAATCAATCATCAGAACCTGCGCCATCGGTGCTCAATCCGAGTGCATCCCAACTACCTTATACCACTCGATCCGACCGCCTAGTGCAAGCGCCTCTATGACTTATTAACAAAATGTGATGTGACTGTTGTTTATTTCTTTTTATTTAACAAGGGGGAGATGTAGCGCTGTGAGACTATATGCACTAGGACCCTTGCGGTTCTGGACGGACTCAACATTGGAATTACATAACTTGCTGGGAGGTGTTCATGGTGTGGTTGTTCAGGGTTATGATGTAATGAAAGAGCAGTGACTGCTCGTACACTGTGGAATATAGACGTCTGTTGCAGCGCTCCGTGTGTGGTGTATTCATTTGCATGTTCCCGGTCTGGGGAGTGCGATACAGGCGCTCCCAAGTAGAGCGCTCAACGCTCCTGGAAACAGAGGTTTACCCAAGCAAACCTCTTTTTAACATGATGAGTGGCTCCCATAAGCACCCCTCAGCACATCTGCTGACTGGCGATAGATGAGCATTAGTTATGGGATACAGGTCTTTATATCTGCACCCTAGTTTCAGGAAGCAGCCTACAAGCTCTTCTGTAAATCGGTGCAATCTACCACAAATAGGGCCGCTCACCCCTTCCCCTGGACAGTGGGGAATGTGCGGGGAGCAGTGTATGTGAGATGTTGGGTGTAGGTGACTCAAGGAGGCAGGTAGGTGGGTGGGTGGTATGTTCCTAAGAAGGAGGGTTTCTGTGTTAGACAACAGTGGGCCTTACTGGCGTCTGTCTCTCTTGCCCCGTGCACTGCACCTTTTCCCCGTGCCCCCTGCCCAAGGTAAGAAAGGTGGGTTTCTCTTCAGTAGGATACATATTGGATCTGTGTGTTCACACCTATGGTTTGGGCCCCTCTCAGTGACTAACAAGAACAAAAACCTGAACAGAAGGAGAGGTCAACGGACATAGTGCCTGCTCTCACCAGGACAGTAAGTAAGTACGTTTTATTATGCACGATTAGTTAAAACCGATGCATACACATGATAGTAAAATTCCATAGTAATACAATGAGTAAAAACAGTGTTTAAAAAGTCATCAAAGTGCATTAATTTTAAAACTCGCATTTGGACATTGCGCTCTTCAACAATTCTAAAGTGCGTTGTGGGTCAAGGAGAGCTGGGCTAACGGCGCTGTGCCAATTTAAGCAACCATCGTGGTATGTCCTATTAAAATGTACATTTTTTGTGCTTACAGGCTTCGTCTAATCGGTTGTGTTTGTATGTCCATAAGGTGCAGTGGCAACAGCTTGCCAGGGCAAGAAACGGTGACAGACCGGCCCGGCTGTTATTCCTTTAGTCGATGTCCACTTGCAATGCATGCTTGAGCCTCACAGTTCATATGTCAAAGAGTTTTGTGAGCGGGCAGTTTACCTGCGTCTCAGCCGGGTTGAAGCACAGTTTTACTGCCTGCCTGCAAGTCCTGATGCCGCTTTGATTGAATATTGGTCGAAGTAGAGTTCTTCTTTCGTCCTTTAGGTTGGGGCAGATGCAGATGACGTGCACCAGATCGTCATCTCCTCTTTCGCATAAACGGCAGGACTGTGGTCCGGATCGCCTTTCCCATGGTGGAAGGTGTGAAAGAGAATCGGTATGTTGCCCATTCGCAACTTTAGGAATTTTTCCTTTGTCCTCGTTTTGACTCCCACTTTCAAATAGGGTTGTGGTTTGTTAGCTTCGCAGTCGCTAAGCACTATCCAACCATGAGCCCTTCTGGCTAGTGTTGCCTTGTCTTCTACAACAGATACCTGTTTTGTTACCTTTTTCACAGTCTTTTTGAAACGCTGGTGGTCTGTGGATGTTTCCCAAAGGTCAGCCGGTCCCAAAAGCTTTAGGAAGTCAAACAAGTACTTCCTAAAGGTGCGAAAGGTTCAAATTTAGCAAACCTGCCTCTGCGTTCCGTATCTTGTACCAACTTTTTAGGTCTCGCCTGAGCAAGCGCATGCACTGCTCTGCAAGACATTTAGTTAGTGGATTTTTAAAGTGCTACCAGAGGCTTTTCCTGGCCTCAAGCTTACGTTCACGAGCGCGTGTACGCGTGCAGCCGCCATCTGTCTTTCCTCCGTCTGGCCGTCATGTCTCATAAATCACAGCGCTCTCCCAAGTGCCTCGCTCTGCCCCTCCCCCACCACAGAGCGTGTCCCTGCGATCACTTCCCGCTCACTTTTATTTTTTTCCCGCGGCTGCGTCAATTTCATTTTTAGGTCATCACGTGACTGGAAGTTTGCTTCGTTGGTGTGTTTTCGCATGTGCTACTGCTGTCTTCATGCATTGCATTGCATGTAAGTAATTGTACTTTTTTCGTGAAGGACAGCGCTGTGCCCCACCTACGACTGGCAGTGCTTGCAATGTTCAGCTTCAGTAAACTCTGATTGTACGTATCCTACTGAAATAAAATGGCTTGTATGCAAGAATTTATTGGGGGTTCTCCAAAATGAATTCCAATTGGCCTAAACTGCACCTCCCTTGCTATGAAGGCAGCTCCAGTTCAAATCTTTTTCTCGCTGACCAGGAGTCCTTTTTTTATGTTTTTCATCATTAGCTGTACGTGATTTGCGTATCTGATCTATTGTACATGCTTTCTAAAACAAGACATTAGCCATTTATACCAGTGTGTCTCTTCTAACTTTGCACAGGGACGGCAGCTTTCAAAATGTTGTCATTTAAAAATACCATTTCAATCTTCAGAGCCTCTGACGTTTTGGACTGGCATCAGGCAATCTAAATGTGGAAGCCAATATGCAAAAGCGTTCTCATGTGCCACACAGCTGTCAGCCATCAGCAGATGACTGCAGTCAGACACAGGAGGAGCCTGTGCTTTGTTAGCCACGAGCCTGGATAATCGCCAAGTCTGTGCACACAATTGGAGGGCAATCTTCTAATGCGGATGGTAATTGTTGGGCCTGCACGGAGACTTTGATGCTGTGGCTGTGTTTCATTTTTACCAGCAGGTCTGTGCAGCCTGGCCATTCCTTGTGCTTTTTAGTGCGTTTTAGAGTAAATAGTGAGCAGTGAGTTAGTTATTCGTGCCTCGCATCACATGACTGGAAGTTTTCTTCGTTGGTGTGTTTTCGCATGTGCCACGGCCGTCTTCATGCATTGCATTGCATGTATGTAATTGTAATTTTTTTTTCGTGAAGGACAGTGCTGTGCCCTACCTACGACTGGCAGTGCTTGCAATGTTCAGCTTCAGTAAACTCTGATTGTACGTATCCTACTGAAATAAAATGGCTAGTAAAGGGTTTTCGGCCCCATTCACATAAACGTTCACAAGTTTCCATTCAAAGTTCTATCACTTTGCATGGGTGCAGAAACCTGATTTGGAGAGTTTTACAAAGGTTTCCTGGCATACTCCTCCGAATGTTTTTGTGAATCTCCACTTGAGTCCATGCAGATGTACTTGCAGATTACCCAGGAAAACAAATGTTCTGATTTCCAACAAATAGTATACTACCTTGCGAAATACATTTCAGAAGTAAAAGCTCGCCAATTTTGGGAAATTTTATAATCATGTTTTATTTATATGCGCTTGTACAGAACAAAGGAGAAGCGGTATAAAACGAAAGCAGTGGTGAGAAGTTCTTTCAGCCACACAAGGCTGCTGTGATTACTTAACCAGGAAGAACACAAAAAACTGACATGGCAAAAAAAAGCCTTCAAAACTGCACGCACACGTTTAGTTCCTTCCTTTCCCTTTTCCTTTTTCTTTATTTTCCTTCCTCTCTCCCTCCCCGTTTCTTATTTTCTATTTATTTATTTTTTAGTCTTCCTTCTTTCATCATTTCTCTATTCCCTTACCTCCTTACCCTATTAATCTTTTTCTTTACCTCTTTTGTTTTGATATTTTTCTAACCTTTCTGTGATTTATGTCTCCATTTGTTTTCTTTGCCTATCAATTTCAATTTCAATTTCAAAAGCTTTATTCGGTTGATGAGATACAACCATATAAGCAAAACATATAATAAAAAAGACGATAAAATAAAATTACATTGCATAAGAGAATGCTATCTTCAAAATGCACACAGTATTTATATATATATTTAACCATTTTCAATACCGATCAAAAATAGCTTTAAAAATACGGTGCAAATTTTGCATAAAGTGACAAATGTGCATTAACAGTACATGTAAAGTGCAAAAACGCAAAAGAGGCAATATTAAAGTGCAAAATGCATCCCAAAAAAACACAAGGTATAGGATACATATAAGAAATACTAACAAAACATGATAGAATATGCAGATCAATGGGAGCGTACATAGGTCAGGTTACTAATAGTACATAGTAAATGTGCAAAAATACGCAAAGCAATTAAAACTACACAGGACACATTAAAGATTTCCTTATAAAAACACATTTTAACACATAAGATGCTGTTGTAAAACAGATATCAGGGCTTTCCAGAGATGTTAATAATTTCAATGCTGAATTTGTGGACCGAACATTATATTTTAAAAAAATAGGTTTAAGATAAAACTTCCTAAAATAACTATAAAATTTACAAAACAATAAAAAATGGCAACAGCTTTGTATCGAAACGTTATCGCAAGGGCACATAATATCAGATCTAATTTTCATATGTGGGAATGAAACTAAATGATGGACAATCCCAAGCCGTAAACGAGTTAAAACAAATCGATGAGAATTACGAGTAACAAAAGTAAGGCAAGCTTGGAAACCAATTCTCAGATTGAAATCATTATAGAATACAATAGTTTTTAAATTACTAAACTGCTTCTCTCTGGCTGCGTTCTTGTATGAGAGAAACTTCATTTTTAACTCTTTCTTGGGTATCAACGCGGAGGCCTCAGGGTTCAGAAGGATATTACAATCAAATAGAAGATTAAACCAGTAATAAAAGTAGTTCAGCCAGGGTATACGTGATAAATTATCAAGCCTCAAACAATCTTTAATAATCAGTTGTGTAAAGATTGTTTCGTTTTTGGACCAAATGGAGCGCCAAAGTAATAGTGGGCGTAGGGCGGCCAAATCCGCAACAAAATCTATACCGACTTCCTTATGGGTTAGCAGGGTCGATGCTGAGGCGGGGGTGCATAATACTTTTTTTAAAAACGTATTTTCGTCATTCTGTAATGCATTCACGCAATGGTGACCCCACACACCCGCTCCATATAATGCCGATGAAATACACCTGGCGTTATAAATTGCCATCATTTCTTTTATCCTCCTTTGGCCCAGTTTAGCTGCAAATCTAAAAATGCTGTTAGTATTTCTACTCATCTTCATTCTGACATTTTCGTCCTCGTGTGTCCATTTCCCATCTCCTGAAAATGTTATACCTAAGTAACAAAACCATTTAACCATTTGAATTTTGGCTTTGTCAATATAGAAAGTAGTGGTGGATAATTTAGCTTTCCTACCACAAGCCATTGCGAAGGTCTTGGACTTATTTACCACCAATTTCCTATCATTAATGAACAACGCACATCTGTCAATAAGGCGTTGCAGTCCGACCTTTTTCTTGATAAAAGTACGGAGTCATCAGCGTACAATAAAATTGGAATAGCACTCCCGTCTATAATAGGGGAATCCGAGGGTAGCTTACATAGAATTGAATCAATTTGATTAATAAATAATGAAAATAAAAACGGTGCAAGTACACAACCCTGCCGGATACCTCTCGCAACTTTGAAAAAAGGTATACATTCCCCCTGGGGTCCATAGCGGACCTTGCAGGATAGTCGTGAGTAGAGCCTTGCCAGAAAATATACACATTCCTTTGGGGCATCAAGTTCTAGCAAGATGTCCCAAAGGATTTCGTGATCCACAAGATCAAAGGCGCTGCTCAGGTCAGCGAAACAGAGGAACAGACTCCCTTCCTTGGCAACAGTATATTTGTTGACCAGGAGGTCATGGTTAACACACTGCTCCAACGTACCCAGACCTTTCCTAAAACCATATTGCGCCCTTGATAAAATTGATTTGTCTTTGGCCCATGATTCAAGTCTATTTAACATTATTCTGCTCAAGATTTTAATGGAGGAATCCAATACAGAGATGGGGCGGTAATTACTTGCCTCAGACTTAGAGCCTTATTTAAAGAGAGGGATAATTATAGACTGGCCCCATGAAATAGGTATCTGACCCTCCGCAGTTGCATTAAAAAATCTAGTTAAGACAGGGGCCCACAAATGCAGTTCGGATTTATACAAATCCAGCGGAACCCCTTCTGGGCCAGGGGCTTTGCCTCCTTTACTGTTGTTTAATCCCTCATAAACCTATCTAATGGTAGCCTGGGCCAAGAAAGATCCTTATCCAATAATAAATCTAAAACAATCCCACCTGGGTTAAAAATATTTAAAAAATGTTCGATCCACGAATTACAATCTACGTGTGAAGATATCTCTGGCACTCTGTCGTTTTTTAAAAATGAGCTATTTATAGTGTCCCAGTACAGTTTGCTGTTTTTTGTAACTGCAGCTAAATTGAGGTAATCCCAGGCCTCTTCTTGGAGTTCTCTTTTCCTCTTAGCAAGGGATAGTTTGTAATTAACTCTACAACTTTTAATATTAATGGGATTACGAGGTTTGTTATTCAGAGCGGTTTTTAGATCATGCAAAGCACGAGTACAGCTTTTATCGAACCAGCCTATATTCATTTCTTTTCTCCCCTTAAAATTCTTGGTCAGTAATCTATCAATCATTTCATTGATCGTAAGTACATTATTCAATATGTTATACGAATCAACTTCCTCGCCAAGGCAATACTCTATTTCCTTACTGCATTTTGCCAGCAATTCCTCCAATAATTTATGTGGAACAATCCTAGACCACCTAATCCTCATTCCATTTGGTCTTGTAGCTTCAACAGAGTTAATATAGTCACTATCATTTCTTAATTGATTACCCCCAACAGTGCAATAAAATAGAAATACTATTGTGGTCACTGAATGCTTGCTCCTTAACCCATAGGTTGGAGTATACGATGTTGTTAGAAAACAAAATGTGATCAATATAGGTGTTAGCATCTCTTCCTGTAAAAGTAGGGCAATTAGTATTTCCTCTGTTTTTCGTGCAACTTAACAAATCCAGGTCGTACTTAGCTATCATATTGTTTAATGCCGAGCCATATGCACAATGCGGAAAATGTAAGTAATCAACATCGTGTTTATTTCCGCACTCCCTTCTTAACCCACACAAATCACTCATGGCGAAAGAGCAAGGGCTTATGTTAAAATCGCCCACCCATAAAATGACCAACTGATTACCTAAAAGTTCCAATGCCCTCTCTAATTCCTTATCCAGTGGGGTCAAGATTTTGCCTCGCTCTGCAGTAAAGATATTATTATAGTAGTTAATCAAAACTAAATTTTTGCCTTTGTCGAACTCAAGGCATAGCACCTGAGAGTGGACGTCCACTGGAATACAACTTCTAATTTTACAAGAATTAAGTTTAGTCGATATTAGCAGTAGGAGCCCACCCTTTGCCCTACCAGTGATTGAGTTAACTGCATTCAAGCAGTATGAGGTATAACCCTCAATAAAAATGGGCACCTCTCTCCATGTTTCTTGGAGGCATATTATGTCGTACCCTGTATTAATAAAATCTATCCAAAAGGGGGTGTCCAGTTTCCTATTTATGCCTGCAATATTCCAGGTGACTACGCTAAGACCTAAGACCAGAGCGGGGCTAGCAGTTATGCTGCCATTTACCACGTCTTCGGGAATTACTAGATTAGGAGGAGGGTCTTCTACATTTCCCATGGATGTTGTACAAATGGACTTAGGATCGTAAGTAGCACTGCCAGCTTCCATTATAAGTAGTTCAGGGTCAATGGGTGATTGAGCGGCTTCTATTGTATTAAATATATGGCGAGTATCCTGATTACCACAGCTCGTCTCACCCTTTTCAACACTGGGTACCTCGTTAGTTATAAGAATTACACTAGATCCTTCATTTATAATAGAAGTAAAAGAGTTACTATCGTGAACACAACCTTTAGGAAAAATATGTCAATCATTGTCCTCCAAGGATTCGAGGGCTGTAAATCTATTATGTGTGGGGATAGAAAAATTGTAGCAAGGTCTTGACATAGTTGCAAGATTGGGGTACATTGGGTAGCTAGGTTCCAAAAGGTGCCTATAAAAATAGCCTAAAGGTAAGAGAGTGGTGTTACATTCCCATGCAGAGGGTAACGGGGCATTATTAGGAGTATTTTTAGCCCTGGAGCAGGTTTTAAAATTTATTAAAACACAGTCCCCCTCAAAAAAAATTCTGAGGGGGCCTACCCAACTTACTCTTTGCGCTAATATGATCTGACTGGCCCCTTCCATAGGGAAGCTACATTTATTGGCCAACCAGTGAAGTGTTTTATTCTTCAATGTCTCATTATTCTCAACTTGCCCGTCTCTAAGCTTGGGGATGTTCGCAAGCACAGCTACATATGGACTGCATTCTGGGGGCAGATTAATGCAAGGTGGCAACTTTCTAGCATTTGTTGAGGTCGTATAGACTCCCTTCCCCATACATGCTTGGTCCGAGGGAGCAGTTTTTCCGTTAGGTTGTCCTCTCTGATTAACTCTTTCCATTAGATTCCCTTCCGCAGATAGAAGGGGGCTAATAGGTGAGTCCCCTCTTGGCTGCCTTATGGGGGACTTGCCTTTAGTCATATTGGGGGCACCTACATTACTTTCAGCAGTACCCAATGATATAGTAGGTACTTCAACTCCGATTTTTTGTGAGTCACACCTCCCAACTTTATCAATAGCTCCTCTTAATTTGTCAACCTCTCTGGCCAAATTGTCCACTTTGTCAAATAATGGCCTAAGAAGCTCAGCTAATTTGTCAAAAATTGCCTCTGGGCTAAAAATGTCCGTAGAACTTTGAATGGCCCTTGTACGTGTAGTGACCTTGTTCTCAGTAGTAGGGTTTTTTTTCCCCCTTTTCTTAGGCCCAATACCCGGGCCCATAGTCTTTTTTCGTGCCCCCCTTTTATTTCCCGGTGGTGATGTAACTGAAACGGGGCTGATTTCTGTAACGAACAGTCTGGGGGAGTTTGAGATATTCAAGGGAATGCTGTCATTAATATCGTCACCTTCGGTGATACTCGAGGCTATGGGTACTTCGATATTACTACTTGGATTACTTTGATTACCTTGGTAATTTAAGGGTAATGCGCTTGTACCCATGGACAGTCTTTTTTCTGTTCGCTCTATTTCCTGGGTAAGGGCACTGACCGCTTTAACTAAATAGGTATCAATAGTGTTGCAAGCTAGATCGGCTGATGCCTTGGCCCCACGTCTCACCATAATTGGATATATTGTGAACAGCCCTCCTTTCTCCTGGTTAGCACATATATTACAATAATATCATTAATAGTCAACAGTACATATGGACCGCATATACAAAGGATAATACAAGACTGTCGTTTTCAGATATACGGTGTCTGACCACATCAAGGGGGGGGGGGCCGGCCCGGCCCGACCTCCTTCGTCCTCTGACGGCCTCAGACGGCCCGCCCTTTGCCCGGGCTTCGCCCGGCGCTGCCCGCGCGCTGTCCCGCGACGCGGGAGGTATGTTTGCTTTTATAGCGCCTCTGTGCGCCTGATTATCGTCAGCTGTTCCGCTCTCCGGGGCTGGGGATTCTGGGGATTATAGTTCCTCCTCACAGCGGCCGCGTCATCAACAGAGCGGCGGCGGGAGGAAATGAGGCCAACAGCACCCACAGCGTTCAACAGGAAGGGCAGGTAAGATTTCCTTGAGTCCCCCAACTTCACCACCACTTCAGGGCAACACTTTGCCTATCATTTCTTTCTTCTTCATTCAACAGCTTTTTAGACTTTATTTTGTCCTTTTGTTATTTCCTTTTTTTTCTTCTTTCCTTCTATTTTCTTTCCTACTTTAAGTCATTATTGAGAAACTTGGCCCACTTCCAGTTAGTAAATAAGAGAAAAATAACTTAAAGGTGCATCACTATTCCAGTGTGTTGAAAATGTTATATCTGGACAAAAACAGGGGCAAACACCACTGAACATTCATGAAACACAGGACAGCAGGAATAACACATTTCTGTTTGGAGCACATATCTCAAAATGCGTATTTGGATATTGTTCTTGCAAGGAAAGTTTTTTTTTGCAAATGTATGTCATAACAGCGATCCCTATAATTAAAAATAACATATGAAAAATGAACCTAAAACTTATGGTTGGGGTTAAGAACCATGTTCCTCCCCTTCATGCACATGGTTTCGTGCACAGGTCCTGTAATGGCATAAAGCAACAAGCATTGGCATAGCCAATAGGTCTCGCCTTTGGGACCTTAAAAGTGTTTAGCCATGCAGCAGTTAATGTTGTTGCACCAAGGATATTGTGCTGCAAAACTAAATACTTATAAGGTCCCAAAAGCGAGACCTATTGGCTATGCCAATGCTTGTTATGTATGCGCCTCTCCTTTCCACTGATTGTTTTTGAAGCTCAAACTCTAAGGGTATTTGGGAGGGTGAAACATATTTTGGGAGGTGAAAAATAGCTCTGTGTGTGTTGGCTATTACTTTGTCCAATGCCACAGCGTCTCTCTCTTTTAACGGTTCACTCCCATACGTTAGTGCTGGTTGTAGTTTTGCACGTATCACCTGCAGTGAGGGATCGGAGGTTAAGTCGTGGGGCATTTTTTTCATTGGCTTCATTGCTCTGTAGGTCACAGTACTCTTCCTACATAGGGATTCCAGCTGGGGTTTAAATGAGCCTTTGTGGTCAAGCAGGATTCCAAGGTATTTATAGGTGGTTGTCTGATCCAGACATTGCCCGTCTAAATACCAGTGGATTTTTTTTCTTTTGTGGTGGTTTATTGCCATGATTTTTTAAGATTTATTTTTAGGGCGTTGCATTGGGAGAAGCGGTTGGTGGTGTCCAGGAGGTGTTGTAGGCCAATGGGGGTCCAATTTATCAGTACTAGGTCGTCCGCGTATAGCAGATTAGATAATGAGATATCACCCAGTTTCGGGGCATGTGAAGTGCACTTATCCAAGTCCACTGGGAGATCGGCTAGGAAGAGATTAAAGAGTAGGGGCCCTAAGACACGCTCTTGCATTAGCCCTTTGGAAGTGAAGATTCGCCTTGAGAGGTGCGTCTCTGCTCCGAGTTTAATCCTGATCCAGGTATCAGTGTGCAGCAGTATCAGCTGATATAAAAGGGGTTTCGGTATCCCCTAGCTGCCCAGTTTTTGCCATAATTTGGCAAGTCTACGTGATCGAAGGCTGCATTGTAATCGATAAAGCATAGAAACAAGGGATACTTTGCCACTTTAGCCACATCTGTCATCAGCGCAGGTGCCATGATGTTAGTCGTTGTTCCTTGTCCCGGACAGGGAGATGAGTTACTTGCTCATTCCACATATCCTGTGTCCCGCTAAGAAAGTTGAGCTTCACCCCAAAACCAACCTCTAAATTCAGTACACATACCAGAAAAAATGATGAGCAGTTGAGTCAAGTCAAGTCAAATGGTCTTTATTCGGATAAAATATCCATAAAAGTACAAATCATCACCACCAATAAGATGTAAAATACAACATAAAACAGCAATAAAAACAAGATCATTTTCCATGATGATATTACTGATGACATGGGTAAAAAGTGCAAAGGTAGCAATAAAGTGCAAATATATTCAATGTGCATAACATGTGAACATCATCAACTATATCGTTTTGTCTTTGTGCGGGAGCCGGCCATCTTGGCATCCTTGGACGCCACCATGGCGTTTGATACGCTTGAATGGCCATATATCTGGGCGATGCTGGCGAAATTCGGGTTCGGCCCGGGTTTCATTAGCTGGGTCAAATTGCTATACTCGGGCCCCTTGGCGCAGGTGGTAGTGAATGGGCGAGTCTCGGCCCCATTCGCGCTGGGGAGGGGTACGCGACAGGGTTGCCCCCTGTCGCCTCTCCTATTTGCCCTGGCCCTGGAGCCCCTGGCGGAGTGGCTACGGTGGCACCCCTCTATCCGTGGTCTCCGCTGGACCCCCGAGCATGAGGACCGTGTGTCCCTCTACGCTGACGACATCCTTCTGTATCTCGCCTCCCCGCGTAAATCACTGATCGTCCTGGTTGATGTTTTGCGCTCCTTCGGTCGCAACTCGGGCCTGGTCATCAACTGGGCGAAATCCTGTGTCTGTGCTCTCCGGGGAGGCTCCGGCCCTACCACGGGACTGTCCGATCCAGATTGCCCCCCACGGTTTTCGGTACCTGGGTATCTACATCACACTTGACCCGGAGGCCCGCTATGAGCGGAATTTGCTGCCCCCCCTCCAGCGCTTGAGGGAGGACGTGGTGCGCTGGCGGCGTCTGCCGCTCTCGCCGCTCGGCCGAGCGGCTTTGTTCAAAATGATGTCCCTGCCGCGATTCCTCTATGCCCTCCAGAATACAATGGACTTGGTCCCGGCACGCTATTTCCGTGAGGTGGAGGGCCTCCAGCGGCGCCTGTTCTGGGACGGGAGGCCGCGCATTGCTCTGGCTAAATTGACGCTCCCGTGGTACGATGGGGGGGTCGCCCTCCCGGACATTAAACGGTATTACTGGGCCTCCCAACTAGCTGCAATTAATCATGGCCTTTATGGGCCCGCCTTGAACCCGGCATTTGAGATGGATAAAATGCTCCTACCCGGTGGCGATTACAATCGCGCGCTTTACTCTGGCGCGCCCGACTCCCGTTTGACGGGACCGACGCGTGTTATGGTGCGTGTCTGGCACGCGGCCAATGCAGCTATGGGGTGGAAGAACCGTTTGACCCGGGCGTCACCGCTGTATGCGTCTGAGAGGTTGGGCTCCCTATGGACGTCGAAGGGCTTCGAGAAGTGGGACACGATCGGAATCAGTACGGTGGGAGATCTCTGGACGAGGGGGGGATTCAAAACTTTTGAGACGCTGCAGGCGGAGTTTCAGCTGCAGGGCAGTGAGTACTTTCGGTACCTACAAGTCCGCCATGCGCTGGGCTCCGTCTTCCCGGACGTCGCATCCATTCCGGAGTCTTCCCCCCTGGAGGACAGAGTGCTGGACGGCCATGTACCGGACAGCACGATCTCCCTCATATATAAAAAACTGATCAACGATAGATCGTGCCTGCTGACTAGTCTCCGCGAGGCCTGGGTTGCCGACGGGCTGGAGCTGGACGGCGAGGATTGGATTTCCGCGGTGGCCTCCCCGAAAGAGGTGGCCATCCCGGCTCGCCTTCGTTTCGTCCAGCTCAAGATCCTCCACCGGGTTTACGTGACGGGGCCAAGGCTTCTGCGTATGGGTTTTGCTGGTGACGGACTGTGTAAGCATGGCTGTGGTGCGCTGGCGACTTTCATGCATATACTGTGGGAGTGCCCGAAGGTGGAGCGATTCTGGCGTGGTGTGCATGAGGTCCTGCGTGTGGTTACGCGTGTCGCGCTGCTGCCTGAAGCGAGGAGATGCATGCTGAATGTATGGGAACCGAATGACTATTCGGTCCCGCAGACGCGGTGGGTGACTCTGGGATACATGATAGCTAAGCGTGACATTGCTCAATTGTGGGGATCCCAGAGGCCCCCTGCGGTATCGGCCTGGAAAGAGCATATGGATTGGTGTATGTTTCGTGAAAAGGTGGTGTATGTGGCGAGGGGTAAGCCTGGGGCGTGGGTGAAACTCTGGGGCCCCTGGAACGCCTACCGCGGGGGTATTTGTGAGCCACCGCTGCTACCGGCTGCCTCACCGGTTCCGTCTCCCTAGACGGCCCCCCTCCCTCGGCCGCGGGCGCGCGGTCCCCCCAGTCCCTGACCTACTCCCATTCCCCTCCTCAGAGTTCTGCTGCTGGTTTGGATCCCCCACTTTAGATCGCGGGTTGCCTTGCGGGTGTGGTTTTTTGTGTTGTTTTGTTTTAAGAAAAGGGAACCGTACTATGGGCTTGGAGCTGTGTGGCCTGCACCACTGATTACTCCTGTTTCACTGCTCTGCACTGCCGAGAGCTTTTTACTGTATGTATGCAATATGCTTGTCATTCTAGCGGCCGGCCGGGTGGTTGTAGGCCCATACCTGTAACTTTTACAACCTGCAATAAACGGTTTAAAAAAAAAAAAAAAAAAAAAAAACTATATCGTTTTGTGCAAACCAGCAATCAAATGCATAGGATAAGAATGTTGATGCAGATAATCACCTCTAGGTTAAAATGAATGAAACTTGTCCAAACATGTTATCAATGTCATAGGAGTTTGTACAAACTGGCAATAAAGTGCTAACAATTTCAATAAATACACTGTGCATATAACAGCCTGACAACGACCATATGTAGGTGAGCAAATTTTAAGCGATAGATGAAGTAAACAATAACGTCAGATGGAGGACAATCTATATAATATCCATTGTTTTCCGTGAACGTATCGCAGAATACAAAAATGAGCTTACTCTGATAATCGTCTCATCACTTCCTAACCGCAATATTTCATTGTATGCCATTTTGTGATCCGTGATAGCATGTGACTTAAAGTAAGGGATAAAATACTGTTTAGTGTAACTAATGTAAAAATTGCAAAAAAGCAGAAAGTGTAAAGTTGTTTGTTTTTGACCATTTCCACATGGGCAGAGCAAATACTCTAAATTTTTGTTAAAACCAAGTGGAAAGCAGAGAGAATATTTTATGCTCTCATCCCTAAGGCAAAAGAGCAGGCTCCTATTCCATCTTCCAATGTTTCTCTTGAGATATTCCTGTGGTGTGACTTTGTTATAACCAGGGCAAGACGAGATGGAAATATATCTGATTATTGATGAGTTGAGAAGCGCTGAATGTTCTCTTTCCCTTCGGTATGAGTCATATAATAACTCTCTCAGTGTCTTGATGTTCATGCCCTCTGCGTTTTGATGGTGGAAAAAGATATGTTCCAATTCCACACTAGCTAAACTTTCTTTTACAGCATAAAGCCATGGTATGGAAATGCCCCTATCACATTTGATGCAATCAATGATTATTTCCTGGGTTAGAATTGCGGCCGGGTTTTGCCACAACTTCAGCCAGAACAAGGCTGGCCGGGATTTGATAAAATCCTCAACATAGTGTAGGTTTAACTCTTTATGGCATATGTAAGTGGGTGATGAGATTTGTGACCCCAAAACCTTCCTACAGAATCTATTTTCTTCTATTTGAATACCGCTACTATTTATGTACCCCCACACCTCGGCACCATATGTTGCGGTAGGTAAGCATTGTGATTTATAGATCTGTATTAGGGGCATCATAACCTCAGCCCTCTTTGGCTGTTGTAAGCTAATAATAGAATTAACTGCCTTGGCGAGTTTGTTTCTGCCATGTGCTACATGTGCAGACCATGAGCCGGTGTCTGAAAAGATCAGACCCAGATACGGGAAAGTGCTAGTGCTTTTTAGGATATTATCACCTGAGACTATGTGGTTAATACGGTATTTGTTGGGCCCGCAAGACATAATGTATGACTTCTTAAAATTGGTGCACAAGTCCAAACCAGCCATAAAGGAGACAAAGCCCATAATTAACGTACGTAGTGCTCTGGGCGTGCGGCCCATCAAGACCGCATCGTCTGCGTATAAAAGTACTGGGAGTAAGTTACCATTAATTTTCGGCACATCGCAAGAAAGTTTAGATAGGGATTTGTTTAATTCATTTATATAAAGGATAAAAAGAAGGGGGGCCAGGACACAACCTTGTCTGACCCCTCTGCCAATTAAAATATCCCCGAAGACCTCTCCATCATTATTTATCCTAACACGTGCTTTTAGGTCTCTATGCAGGTGTGCCAGAAAGTGAACTAGTGACTCATCTAGTCCGTAGTTTAAAAGAATCTCCCATAACTTCGATCGATTTACAAAATCGAACGCTGACGATAAGTCCATAAAGCCCAGGTACAAAGGAACTTTTTTAGCGACGGTATACTTGCCTAAAATAAGGTTTAAATTCAAACATTGTTCGACGGTTCCCACATTGCTTCTAAATCCCAGCTGACAGGGATGTAAAATGTGATTTTCCTCTGCCCAAAGCCTGATTCTATTAAAGATCACTCTGCCCAGGATCTTCAGTGTATTATCTATTAAAGATATAGGGCGGTAACAGCTGGGGTTTGATCTATCGTCCTTTTTAAAAATAGGTACGATGACGCTGCTTGACCAGGTATCTGGGATTTTAGTGTTAGACAAGTTGTTAAAAACATTACAAAGCAAAGGGGACCAAAAATCAGGTTCGGATTTAATTAGATCAATTGATAGACCGTCAGGGCCTGGGGCTTTGTTCCCTGCGCTTTGGTTAATAGCATCTTCCACTTCTGAAATGGATATAGCAACCTTAATTTCTGTACAAAAGAGATCTATAGTTGTTACTGGGGCTGTATATATTTTTGCAAAATGCTCCTCCCATATCTTGCTTGGTATATTACAGTTAATGGGGGTTAGGTTGGATCCCATGGACCTCAGAGCTTTTACTTCGTCCCAGAACCCATTCACGTCTTTAAGTACGGCAGTGCGGGCTAGTGAGTCCCACCTCTCCTTCAAGATCTCGTCCGTACGTAACTTTGTTGCTTTTTTATAGCATCTTCTCAGGGTCATAACCAAATTCGTGTTCCGGGGTTTTTCGGCCAGTGCCTTGCGGAGGTCCCGGTTAGCCCGTCCCATCAAACCATCTTTTGTTCTTGCTTTGTTGCCTGATGGGTTTAGAAATTTCCTGTTTAATGCCAGTGCATAGCCCAACAAAGGCTTCAGCAATCTCTGTGTCTTGGCTGTCACTAGACAAGCACGTGTCCACAGTTAAAGAATGAGATTTTATAATTCGCGCAAGTAAAGCTTTATTATTTATGCCTTTCCAAATTACTCTAAGTTTGTCGGTGGATGCGACCAGATCCCTTGCCCCTATTTCTTTCCGTTTAGTGACTTTATTAACAAATTTGATGATTATCAAAATTGGGTTATGGTCACTATACCTAGCTGATAAGACCTCAGCCTTAACTAGGCAATTCTCAAGGGCCGATGATATAAAAACATAGTCGATGGTTGATGAACAACCACGGCCTATAAAGGTGGGCAAATGGTCAATGTCGGGTGATCCACCGGCTTTATCCATGACATTGATTAGGTCCCTGGAGGATAGATGATTAAACAGTTCTTCCCCACTTTAACAGGGGATTATTGGGGAGATGAAGCTGTGGTGTTATGCATGCTTTTGTACAAATGAGCATTAAAATCGCCCCCTAAACAGATTCCATCCAGTTTCCCAAACTTATTACCCTCTAACATATCATCAATGAAATCAAATAGAATGATAAAATTCTTATTGGGCAGTGATTTAAAATCATTGTTATAAAAATTTATAAAACATATCGTGATCCCATTCGAGTATATTGTGGCCTGAAAATGACTGTCATTTGTCCCCAGAGGTTTAATGCAACTTCCTGCAGTAATCTTTATCCATGTGGATAAGCCCCCGCTAGGTCGGCCAGCTTCAGGGCTGAGGGCAGTACTTTTAAAACAAGCAAAACCCTCAAGTAACAAACTACTGGTACTCCATGTCTCCTGAAACATCAAAACATCAAAGCTGCTGACCATTTTAGTCCACTCTGCTATATTCATTTTTGATTTTAGGCCAGCGATGTTCCAGCTTAGTATTTTTAGATGTTGATCAGAGGACGTAGGTTCACAAATGGCAGTACTAGAGGGAAGGCACTCTACCGGCCAGGCTGTTCGGGGATTAACGGTAAGGCTGGGTTTGGACTTAGCCTGGATGGCTATTGGTGCCTCCCGAGGCTGTGCTACATTATTTGAAAGATTGCACGAAAGTCAATCCTGACCCTCTAAATCAGTCAAAACATCAAACCGATTGTATACGGGATATATCGGGAGTATAGGGTGATCATTTCTTTGGGGTGGTCTATAAAAGAAGCCCAGTGGTAAAGAAGTTATGGCCGTTGCAGTGCTAGGATGAATGATGTTACGTTTTAAAATACATTTTACCAGGGAAGGATGCCTAAAATTTACGACTATGCAGTCGCCCATAATATTTTTTGTCGAGGGTCCAACCCAACCCACCCGTCTTACCATCAAAATTGTATTTGCAATCTCCATACCCATCCCCTTAAACTTGCATAACCAATCAATACACTTGTTCTTGAGTTGGTCCCAAGACTCACTTTGGTTTTCATGCAGAGGTGGTACTCCGGCTAAAATTAAAATGTAAGGACATGCCTCTGGCGGCAGGTTAAGTACCGCAGCGGCGTGTTTTTTAGACCGGATGGGAGGAATAGGCTTGTGGTTGGTATGTAACGTTGGGTTTGTGGGTGCTGTCTCAGGCGGGGTAGGGGGGACTGCTATTGGGAGTGGAGCGTGGCAAGAAGGGTTATTGGTAGCAGGAGCTATTGACAAAGGTGGTATGCTAACCAAATAACTCATTACGGGGTTGCGAGGCAAGCTCTCCTTACTGCCCTCGCATTTTGCGCATAAATTGTCTACGCTAGTTATCAATCAATCAATCATTCGCATTTATAAAGCGCGCTACTCACCCATAAAGGGTCTCAAGGCGCTGGGGAGGGGGGGGGGGGGTCAGTGCTCGAAGAGCCAGGTCTTGAGCTGCCTCTGAAGGAGAGGTGTTCAGGTATGGCGCGAAGGTGGCTGGGCAGAGAGTTCCAGGTCTTCGCTGCCAGGAAAGAGAAAGATCTTCCTCCGGCGGTGGCTCTGCGGATGCGGGGTACGGCTGCCAGGGCCTGTCCGGCGGATCGTAGAGTGCGCGGAGGAGTGTAGAAGGAGACGCGGTTGTTGATGAGTTTGGGTCCGAGGTTGTGAAGGGCTTTGTGTGCGTGGGTGAGGAGTCGGAAGGTGATCCTCTTGTTGACGGGGAGCCAATGGAGTTTTTTCAGGTGTCCTGAGATGTGGTGGTGGCGAGGGATGTCCAGGATGAGTCTTGCGGCAGCGTTCTGGATCCGTTGGAGTTTCCTCAGCAGCTTGGTGGTGATGTCCGCGTACAAGGTGTTCCCGTAGTCCAAGCGACTGGTGACGAGGGCGTGGGTGACGGTCTTTCTGGTGTCTGTGGGGATCCAGCGGAAGATCTTGCGGAGCATGCGGAGGGTGTTGAAGCATGCTGAGGTCACCGAGTTCACCTGTCTGGTCATGGTGAGGGATGAGTCCAGGTTGAAGCCGAGGTTGCGTGCGTGGTCGGTGGGTTGGGGAGTGCTGCCTAGGGCGGGGGGCCACCAGGAGTCGTCCCATGCGGTGGGGGTGGGGCCGAGGATGAGGACCTCCTTCTTGTCGGCGTTCAGTTTCAGGCGGCTGTCTGTCATCCAGTTCGCCACTTCCTTCATTCCTTCATGAAGTCTGGTCCTAGCTGAGGTGGGGTGGTTTGTGAGTGATAAGATGAGCTGGGTGTCGTCGGCGTATGATATAAGGTCCAGTCCGTGTTTGTGTGCGATGTTCGCCAGGGGGGTCATGTAGATGTTGAAGAGAGTGGGGCTGAGGGAGGATCCTTGAGGTACGCCGCAGATGATCTCCGTGGCTGTGGATCTGAAGGGGGGCAGGCGGACTCTCTGAGTCCTTCCGGAGAGGAAGGAGATGATCCATTCGAGGGCCTTGCCTCTGATGCCGGCGTTGCTGAGGCGTCGTATCAGGGTGCGGTGGCAGACCGTGTCGAAGGCTGCGGAGAGGTCCAGGAGTATGAGGGCCAAGGTCTCACCCTTGTCGGTCAGGGCTCTGATGTCGTCCGTGGCTGCGATGAGGGCGGTTTCGGTGCTGTGGTTGGTCCTGAAACCGAACTGTGTGGGGTCGAGGGAGTCGTTGGTTTCCAGGGCGTTGGAGAGTTGAGTGTTGACAATTTTCTCAATCACTTTGGAGGGGAACGGCAGGAGAGAGATGGGCCGGAAGTTTTTGAGTTCGGTGGGGTCTGCTGTGGGTTTCTTTAAGAGGGCGTTGAGCTCTGCGTGTTTCCAGCTCTCCGGGAAGGTGGCGGTGGTGAGGGAGGCGTTGATGACATCTCGGAGGTGCGGTGCGATGATGTCGTCGGCTTTGTTGTAGATGTGGTGCGGGCAGGGGTCCGATGGGGATCCGGAGTGGATCGAGTTCATGACGCGGGTGGTCTCCTCTGTGGTGGTTGGGCTCCAGGTGAGGATGGTGGTGATGTCGGTAGCGGGTTCCGGGGGGGGGGGTTCGTGTTGGTGGTCGGGAAGCTGTTGTATATGTCGGTGATCTTGTGGTAGAAGAAGGTCACGAGGGAGTCGCAGAGGTCCTGTGATGGGGGGATGGAGTTGTTTTCTGCGTCCGGGTTGGAGAGCTCTTTGACGATGCCAAATAGTTCCTTGCTGTTGTGGGCGTTGTTGTCAAGTCTGTTCCGGTAGGCTGTTTTTCGTGCGGCGCGGAGGTGTTGGTGGTGTTGGCGGGTGGCGTCCTTGAGAGCTGACATGTTCTCTTCGGTCTGGTTGAGGCGACACGTCTTCTCGCGGGCGCGGCATTCTTTCTTGGAGTCCTTGAGGTCGGGGGTGAACCAGGAGTTTTTCTTGTGGTTGTTGGTGCTGGCTTGAGTTTTCAGGGGGGCCAGGAGGTCGGCGCAGTCGGAGATCCAGTTGGTGAGGTTGTTGGCGGCTTCGTTTGGGTCGGTGGTGGTGGGTCGGTTCTGGGAGAGGGTTGATGCGAGCTGATCCGTGGTGATACGAGTCCAGTGTCTTCTTGGTGGTTGCTGGGTGTGGTAGTGCACAGTGGTCTTCTTGAAGATGAAGTGGACGCAGCTGTGGTCCGACCAGGTGAGTTCGGTGGTGTGGCTGAAGGTGATGTGTTTGCTGGAGGAGAAGATGGGGTCGAGCGTGTGTCCGGCGTAGTGGGTGGGTGTGTTGACTAGCTGATTCAGTCCCAGGTTGGTGAGGTTGTCCAGTAAGGCGGTGGTGTTGTTGTCGGTGAGGTTCTCCAGGTGAAAGTTGAGGTCTCCGAGGAGGATGTAGTCGGTGGACGAGAGTGCGTGAGGGTTGACGAAGTCTGCGATGTCTTCGCTGAACTTGGTGCGGGGTCCTGGTGGTCTGTACATGAGGGTGCCTCTGAGGGTGGTCTTGGGGTCGCTGTGGATCGTGAAGTGGAGATGTTCGGCGTCGGGGAGTGAGTTGTCGGTGTTGGTTGAGATGCGGATGGAGTTTTTGTGTGCGATGGCGATGCCTCCTCCGATGCGGTTGGTGCGGTCTTTCCGGATGATTTTGTAGCCGTCGGGGATGGCTATGGCGATGTCGGGTGCCGAGGAGGGATTCATCCAGGTCTCGGTGAGGAAGGCGATGTCCGGGTTCGTAGAGTTGATGAGGTTCCACAGTTCGATGGCGTGCCTGTGGATGGATCGGGTGTTGACCAGGATGCAGTGGAGATTGCTTCCGGGGGAGTTGTTCTTGACGGGAGCGGTGTTGGTCCGTGGGCAGGTGAAGTGACAGTTGTTGCAGGTGAAGGGTCCGTGGGTCCGTTTAGGGTGGGCGCGGTAGCAGCCCGGAGTGCGGCCGGGGTTGAGGTTGACGAGGGTGGCGGAGTCGTAGGTCAGGCGGGGGGCGCGGGGGCCAGGGGTTCGGGCGCTGAGCGCGGGCCAGGCGCGGACGGGCGCAGACGGGCTTGCATTAGGCGCGCCCACTGCGCGCGGCCTCGCAGCGGCCGCCATTTAAGGGGTAGCCGGGGAGGCGGGGTCAGCTGGGAGGCGGGAGGAGGGCGGGTAGGGAAAAAAAGCGGCAAAAAAGCGGCGGCGGGAAAAGGCTCCGAAGGCGAGGAGGCCTAGAAAAATGAAAAAGGCGCAGAAAAACAGGAAAAACGAGGGGGAGACGGCGGGAGGGCAAGGGGGACGGCACTCAGGAGATGCAGGCACTCGGGGATACAGAAGGAAACCAGGGGAGCGCAATCACACAACACAGGCACTCGGGGATACAGAAGGAAAACCAGGGGAGCGCGATCACACAACACAGGCACTCGGGGATACAGAAGGAAAAAAAGGGGAGCGCGAACGCAGACAAGCGGCAACACAGGCACTCGGGGCACAGGCAGCGATGCAGGCAAAAGGAGAAGGCAGAACAGGGGATCTGGTGGCGCTGGGAGGACAGGGGAGCGACCTACCCTGGGGTCAAGGGTCGCTACCACTGCCTCGCAGCGGCCGCCATTTACGGGGTAGCCGGGGAGGCGGGGTCAGCTGGGAGGCGGGAGGAGGGCGGGTAGGGGAAAAAAGCGGCGGCGGGAAAAAGGCTCCGAAGGCGAGGAGGCCTAGAAAAATGAAAAAGGCGCAGAAAAACAGGAAAAACGAGGGGGAGACGGCGGGAGGGCAAGGGGGACGGCACTCAGGAGATGCAGGCACTCGGGGATACAGAAGGAAACCAGGGGAGCGCGATCACACAACACAGGCACTCGGGAAAACAGAAGGAAAACCAGGGGAGCGCGATCACACAACACAGGCACTCGGGGATACAGAAGGAAAAAAAGGGGAGCGCGAACGCAGACAAGCGGCAACACAGGCACTCGGGGCACAGGCAGCGATGCAGGCAAAAGGAGAAGGCAGAACAGGGGATCTGGTGGCGCTGTGAGGACAGGGGAGCGACCTACCCTGGGGTGCGTTTCCCACTACCTCCTTGAGTCCCCTTGTTAGTAGCCTCCATATCTTTTAGTAATCGTTCCCCCCTGGTTTGATCAATAATAAAAGTCCCTTTCCTTTTGGTGTCTTCTTTCTTTACTAGGCTCTCCAGTCTATCCAGACGTTTAAAAATAAGATTAAACTGTTTGTCCATTAGACTTTTCAATTGTTTAAAAGTGGAATCCACAATGGTGTCAATTAAGTTCTCGGTTGACCTACCCAGCATACTGTTTACGGGTGTTGACTCAGTTTGTGTGCACAAGGTGTTGGTTTCTACTATAGTGGTAGTTAAGTCTACGGTGCCATTTGTTGGGCCCTGTACTTACACTTGCTGTAGATTTCCCTCGTGACCACATACTCTGGGGAGTTGGTTGAGTTTTGTTGTTGCGAGGGGGTTGTTTCCTCTTGGCAATAGGCGCTTTTATGTTGCCACTCTTCCTTTTCTCCCCGGTGGTCTTGGAATTTGGGGCAGATTTGACAATAGAGAGGGCGGCTTCCATTTCCTGCTGTGAGTCAGCTATTTCAGCAATGGGAGTAGCGGACTTATTGGCCTCTGTGACCCCAGATGAGTTTTCATGATGAATAGGGTTGACGACTATTATATTAGGTGTTAACGGCACAGGGGTTGTAGAATCAACATTAGCAACACCACGGGACATAGGTGACAACAGTGTGATTTGTCCCAGAGATAATCGCCGTTCAGTGTCCTCAATTTCAGACGTAACCAACATAAAAGCATTTTCCAACATGCTTTCGAGGGACGACGTAATGATGGGAGAACTTCTGGGGCCCTGACCAGAAGGGTTTGCAGATAGTTTCCCCATAATAGAAAAATGTGCTCACCTCACTTTGATGGTATAATCAGTCCCGGTCAAGAAAACAGGAGGCGGGCTTTATGATAACAGGCTTTCGTTGGCGTCGGGGGAGTTACTTGCATGTGATGTGGACGTACTGTGGCCGGCTATATTCACGGTCCTCAGACTTCCGTGTACATCACTGGGTCTGTTGATCCGAATGGAAATTAATGTGATGTGCACCAAAGGGGGGTGGCCCAGCCCTGCCTCTGTCTGCCCCTGACGGCCACAGACGGCCCGCCCTCTGCCCGGGCTCAGCCCGGCGACGCCCGCGCGGAGGGAGCCGCTGCTGAAGTAGCGCCTCCGGGCGCGCTTCCCGCCGGAAATGGGCGGTGCGAGAGGGGGCTGCTGGGGACTGTAGTCTCCCCCTGTGGCAGCCTCTGATGGCGAAAGGCAGCGAGGGAGAGAGAGCCCAGGTGGGTGCAGTCACTTCGCTGCTGGTGCCGGTGCTGGAAATGGCCTGATGAGCAGTTGAGCGACACGATGAGTTGTGTGAGTGCGCGCTTGCAGGATGAATGGCTGGTTGGCATCATGTCCATATGATGTCTACCACTACTAATGTCATGTACTGGCTGCCCTATGACCCAGGATAGTATCCACCCTCCACTCCAGGAAGACGCCCTGTGCACTGCTGCAGAGGAATAACTGAACAAGGAGCAAAACCCTGGTTCCACCCACCTGTGAGAGTCAGGGACAGACATTAGGACTGAGGAATGTGCTACTGTTAGTCCTCCAATGCATTTCCTGCATAACATCTTCCACCGCTCCCCCACCCTCCACTTACACTGTTTTTTGTCTGATTTGGGTGAGAGCAGCAGTGCACCCTGGGATAGGCTTGAAGGGGCAGGCCGTGAGCAGAGGTTTTTGTATTTTTGTAGCCTCTGCGGCCCACCTCCCTTTTTAAGGCGGTCTCTTCTATTGCTGCTTCTTTTTAGGTCCCGCTTAACAGCGCAGCTGTCTCCAGACTTTAGGTGATCAAGCTAAAAAGGAGGTTTCAAAAGTACTACAGATAGAGGCCATGGCTCCACCCACATGTTGGTAGACAAAAGCACATGTTTTGATTGGCCAGAAGTTGTATGCTTCCACAGAGTAAGTGCTTACCCTCCAAGAGCTGTGATCATTTCTTTATCAAGATGTCTGAGCCAGAGCTCATTTTCAAGTCAAGGTATTGTGATACAAAAGAGCTTGGCCTTTGTGTCAAAGAATATGCCACTTGCGATGCAATTACATCTCCTTGATAGTTAGGTAAATATGGCGTGTGGTCGTCTGTGGCAGCAGCACAGATGAGAGGAGGGCGGTCAGGAGGGATGTGTTGCTGGGTGCAATCCAAGCCGCCTCCTCCCTTGCCTTTCCACCATCAGCTTCAGACATATCTTACCATGACACTCCTTCAGAGGACAGTGTTTTTTCTTTCTAATTCCAATGTTTAAGATTATTGGGGCTACCTCAGCTAAATTATTAATGTCAATGTGTTATTTGATTTTTAAAAAAATACATTACCAATATATCGAATTAAATTCAATTTTTATATTTGTATATATTACATGGAATTGATTTACTTGTTTAAAATACACTAGTTTGAAATGGCTCTTCCCTGAATCCTAACAACCCCTTACTGCCCTTTAACACTACTCTTCCCTTAACATTATAAACTCATTGCTACCTCTTAACATTATCCTACCCTTAACCCAAAAAAAGATCTTACTATCTCTTAAAGTTACCCTCCCCTTAACTCTGAAATTAACTTAATGCCCATTAACGATACACTTCTGTGAACCCCAAAACCCTTGCTACAGCTTAACATCACCATTCTCTGATCCCTAAGAACTAGTTACTACTCCTTAATGTTACCCAAACCTGAACACTAAATGACCCTACTACCCTATACAGCTACACTTCTGTGAACCCCACAAGCCCCATATTACCAGTTTAAGCTACCCTTCACTGAACCACAAAACCTTACTCCTCCTTAACATTACCCATCCCTGGACCCTAAAACTCCCTTGCTACTCCTTAACACTATGCTTCCCTGATCCCCAACAGCTCATTACTAACCCTTTATGAAAACCTTCCTTGAACCCTAAAACCCCCTTCCTACCCTTAACGCTAGTTTTTCCTGAACCCTACAAACCTCTTACAGCTAACCTTCCCTGAACTTTACATATCCCTTACTATCTCTTTATGGTACCTATCCCTCTACCCTCTGAAACCTTTAACCACCCCCTAACACTACCTTACTCTAACCCTAAAAACTCTGTGCTACCCCCTTAATGCTAACCTTCCCTGAACCCTAAAAAACGTGTGCTACTACTTAGAACTGCTCTTCATGAACCCTTAAAACATTACTATCTCTTAACTGCGCCAATCCCTGAGCCCTAAAAATCCCTACTGACCTTTAACACTACTCTTTCATGAACCCTAAAAATCCTTGCACCTTTTACAACTGACCATCCCTGAACCCTAAAACCCTTCGATACCACTTAAAGCTACCATTTCCTGATCCTCAAAAACCCTTGCTAACCCACATACCTACAATTCCATAAACCCTATGAATACCTGGCTACCCCTTAAAACTACCTTCCCTGAACCCTAAAATCTTCTGCTGCCTCTTAACGCTAAACATCCCTGAACTCTAAAACACTCTTAATGCTAACCTTCCCTGAACCATAAAAGCCCCTTACTACCCCTTGCAATACCTTTCCTGAACCCTAAACCCCTTACTATTCCGTAACGCTACCCTTCCTTGAACCCTAAAAACCTCTTACTACCCCTTAACTCTATTCTGCCCTGATCCCAAAAAACTCCTCACAACCGCTTAGAATGTTTCCTTCCCTGAACCCTAAAACCCCTCACAATCCCTCAGAGCAACCCTTTCCTAGACTCTACAAACTCCTTGCTACTCCTTAACGCTCCCTTTCCCTAAACTCTAAAAACCACTTCACTGAACCCTAAAATCTCCTTCCTATCCCGTAACACTACCCTTTCCTGAACCCTAAAAGTCTCTTACTACCCCATAATGCTACTCTTTCTTGAACAATACCAACTCCTTGCTACTTCTTAACACCACCCTTACCAGAACTCTAAAAAACATATACTGGAGGCGTGGCCAAGATGGCGGACTGGTGAGTCGCACCTCCCGGCGGCTCCCTGCTCGCCTGGTCATGTTCAAGCACCGGACCCCGACAGAGCTGCCGCTGCCGGTGGAAACATATGCGACAGTGAAGGGGCACCACCAGAGGTGCACACAGCAGGGCTGGTGGCCCGATCGGCACACTTAGTCGGTCCGGAGGTACTGAGCAGCAGCGTGAGAAAATGGCGCCCGGACCCACCGGCATCTAGCGCCCAGTAGAGCCACCCTTTGGGCGGCAGTAACAAGACCCCACCAGCGGCATATACGGCTGGCAGCTGCTGGGCATGCTTGAGAGCCCAGCACAGCCGCAGCAATCAGGCGAAGGGGTTCGGGCCCCGGTGGGCAGCTGAGGAGACGGGGTCGAGCTTGTGGCTGGGAGTCCAGCTGCAACGTGGTGGCAGGCAGAGCCGCCATGCCGTGCGGCCCAGGACTCGGCCATAGTCATCGCAGCAGGTGGCGCCCATTGTACCTGGCCCCGGCTGGGCCTACTACTGCGGCCAACCACCATAAAAACGCTGGGCCTAGAGGGACGGCACCTGGGCCTATGGGAGGGCCCACTATGCCACAATATGATTGCGGACTGGATGGCTTCAAACTGCCTGCAGCTGAATGCCAGTAAGTCAGAAATTCTGCTGTTCAGGAGAGACCGTGACTTGTGGTCGGAGCAATATTGGCCAGACCGACTAAAACCAGCACCCCTGCCTAAAGAGGCAGTAAAGAATCTCGGCATTTGGATTGATAGTGGTCTCTTCTTTGATATTCAATCCAAATCAGTAGCAGGGACCTGCTTTGGGCACCTGTGAGGATTAAAGCCTCTACTTGGTTTCTTTGATTCAAAAATCCGTCAGACCATTGTTCAGGCCACGATTATATCTAGACTAGACTATGGCAACTCTCTTTACTTAGGCGCCAATAAGTCCAGTATCCGGCATCTGCAGAGAATACAGAATGCAGCAGCCCGCACTCTCCTGGCGCTCCCGAAATCTTGCTCAGTGGCTAAGTTTCTACCTAAATTACATTGGCTGCGAGTAGAAAAAAGAATCCAATTTAAAACGCTATGTGTGGCTCATAGAATTCTGACTCAACAAGCACCACCGGGGTTGGCAGATCTGCTAGCCTTCTATGTTCCTCGGCGCACTCTACGTTCAGCTGACCAAGGGTTGGCTTGTATTCCCCGAGTCTTAAGAGCCAGAGCTGGAGGCCGCTCCTTTAGAACTCTCGCGGCCAGACTCTGGAACTCTCTCCCAGCCTCCATCAGAGGGATCCAGAATCACCTTGCCTTTCGCAAAGCCATAAAGACCTTGCTTTTTCCAGCGTAATTCCTCTTCAACTTCTATGGTCTCATGTCTTTGGTTGTGCTGGGACGCCCCGTTGCTGGGGCAGCCATGCGCATTACAAATCTTATAATAATAATAATAGCCTGGGACCCAAGAGTGGGGCCCCCGAGCCTGATGGCATACAGAGCTGGGAGAACTGCACCGGCAGCGACGGGAGGCAAGGTGAGGACGGGATCAAAACCGCGGCACACGAGGGCGGCTACTACCCGGCCAGTGATATCACCTGGCGGAGGAGCGGGAGCGCAAGCAAGGGGCTGGTGGAGGAGCTGGGTGAAGGAGCAACGAGCGGGCTTGAGACTCATTGGGCACACCATTAGGGGGGCCCTCGACGCGGCCTTACAGAGGGGGCCCTTGTCACTGGGGCTTGGAGTAACGGAAGGGCCCTGTAGCGGTTGGAGGTGATCGAGTGCCCCCTATCCCGGCCCTGATTATGAAGGTTACATCAGAGTGGGGACTGGCCGCGGCCTAATGCCACCCGCGTGGGGAGCACCACCTGGCTTGGCAGTATGTGACAGAGAGCTTGACAGGCCACAGGTGGATGAGACGAGTGGTGCATATGAACCTCTGCTAATTGGTGACCCAGTTATGTCCTCGGTGAGGAGGAAGGGGGAGAGGTCCCTCAAGGAGATGCTTGCCAAAGGCTCCCTGTCTGGGGAGAAAGGGGGTAGAATGTCCCCAGCACCGAAATCGCAGGTGGACTCAGAGGAGGGGGAGGTCCTGATTACCCGCTCTTTCCTGGAATCGCTCTTTAACACTCTGAGGGAGGATTTCAAGACCCTCAAAAGCGAGGTTGCGGGGGAAGTGAAGGAGATCTGCCATGATGTCGACGCAATTGGTGAAAGGGTAGCCGCCATTGAAGAACGCGAGCAGGCCAAGGATGAGGAGATCGAACAGCTTCAACAGGAGGTGATACGCTTACGGGACCACCAAATCGACCTGCAGGCACACGCGGAGGACCTCGAAAACCGCTCGAGGCAACACAACATCCGCGTCAGGGGTGTTCCTTCGGACGCCATGGGGTCCAATGTGGCTCACTATCTACAAGGACTGTTCAGAGACGTTCTGGGAGAGCCGCGAGACTTTGAAATCCGCATTGACCGGGCACATCGCGCGGGCTTGGGCGATGAGCTCCCGCCCCCGCCAGACATATTAGCCTTCCTTCCAGATTTCCCCCTCACAGAGCGCATCTTGCGAGAGGCCAGGGTGAAGCAACCACATAAATACCAAGGACACTCTATAGCACTCTATCAGGACCTAGCTGTCATTACACTGCAGAAGAGTAAGGAGTTCAAAGAGGTGACTGCACTGTTGAGAGAACAAGGAGTGGCTTACTCTTGGGGCCATCCATTCCGCCTGATTTTCAAATGGAATGGGAAGTTGTATCAACTCTGATCACCAGGGCCCGGAGGAGGCGTCTGGCTGTGCACGGAGGTCATCAGGGGAACGGTGGCAGAGAGTGGGACTGAGACGATTGCCAACTCTCGGAATCGGGCCGGACCCTGCCACTATAGCGCAAGAGAAGCAGGTGGCCCTGGACACAGTCCTCAAAGACACTGTTCCACCGGATGGCTCGTAACTTCACCAGGGGCAATAGCTAGCATTGCAGTTGAGCTGGCTGGGGTGGGAATGCCAGGGGCGGGGTCCCGGAATACTTGGTCCACAACTGCTCCCTTTTCTTCTCCTTCCCACATGCCCGCGTCTCCAGGTGGCGGGCAATGGACAATGTTGGGACTCTGGGGTTTCTCAGTTGGGGTTAGGGAGGGGGAGAGGGGGAGGGGGGATCGGGGTTGCCACATAGGAGGGGGAGGCACAGGGGACTGGGGGTGGGGGGTGGGTGCGGTCCGAAAATTTTCTGGGGTGGGAGCCCGGTGGTGTTGGGGACAGTGTTTCCTGCTTTTTTGTTGGGTTTTGTTTGTTGGGTTTAAGCAAGGGGGAGGGAGTCTGGTAGCCGTAATGTCTCTTTTCCAGGGAGCCTATGGGGCCTGACACGCATTGTATCCTGTGCCAATCCATGGGCAGTCGCCATACCACTCTACGGGGTGGGTTGTCATATGGGAGAAGGGTACCTACCCGGAGCACTGCGATAGCCCACATTATTGTCCCCAGTCATGTCTGCTAAGGAGGTGAAAATACTGACCCTCAATGTTAAAGGGCTTAACAATCCTGTTAAACGACACGCCATACTCTCCTATCTGAAACACGCAGAGGCCGATATGTGTCTTCTACAGGAGACACATCTCCTCGCCAGAGATTATCACCGTATGCGCTCGAGTGCGTTCCCACAGCAATATTTCTCCACTATGGGTGATTAGAAGGCAGGGGTGGCTATACTCATCTCCAATCGTTGTAGAGGGGTGGTGAAGGAGAAAGTAGCTGAGATGAAAGAGACTCCTGGCCTACACTATACAATTTGGTTCCCAGCAAATGGTGATAGGCTCCAAATACGCCCCTAACGCAGGACAAGAGTGCTTCATCAAAGCAGCTGTAGCGGACTCATTGACTCCCCAGATCCGAATGACAGGTCACAAACTGCAGGATATCACAGGGGGGAAATGTCAGGGGAAGCGGATCAATGGCTACAGGAGGTGGGACTGGTGGACATCTGGAGGGCGGCCCATCCCACTTCCACACAATGCACCTTTTTCTCCCACGCTCATAGATCCTATGCGTGAATAGACTACCTCTTAGGCACTGGAGAGGTTAACAAGGCAGTCACATCAGTGAGCATCGAACCGGCTGCCCTTTCCGATCATTACGTGCTGATTGCGAATATTCTGTTGCTGCAGTGTCCCCGCCAGTCTGGGTGTTTGAGACTTAAGAAAACTTGCTTCACCGGGAGACAGTGAGGCAACAGCTCACTAAGTGCATTCAGGTCTACCTCGCTCTTAGCAACACCCCAGACCTAGCCGCCATGAAAACAGTGGTACGTGGGGAGCTTATCGCTATAGCGGCAGCTGTCAATAAGGAACGCAGGGAGTTGAGAGCATCCCTATTCGCTCAAGTTCAGGAGTTAGAGAGGGTACATAGCCGGACTGGGGCACCAAGGGTTTGGAGGCAGTTAAAAGCCGCTAGGGCACAGCTGGCGGGACTAGATTTACACGGGGCAGAATATGCGGCGGTTCGACTGAAGCACTCCTACTATGTGGGGGGCGATCGTGCGGGTCGCCTTCTTGCTAATAGGCTTAGGGCCCTAAGGCAACGGACTCAAGTCACCTCCCCATGAAAGGGCGAACGGGAGGAGGAAACTGGGGATCAAGAGATAGCGCATGCTTTCTGGGAATTCTACGGGAAATTATATTCAGCGGACAAATCGTCCGACCAGGACACCTCAGCCTACCTTCAATCGCTCAATATGTCCGTACTAACCAAGGACCAGACAGCGGCGCTGGACGCTCCAATTCGCATAGAGGAGGTCGTTTCTGAGATCTCACGCCTCAAGGTGCTCAAATCCCCTGGCCCTGATGGGTTCCCTGCTCTCTTTTATAAAAAATCTGCCACATCTTGGCCCCGATCCTGACAAGGCTGTTCAACTCCTTCGGGGGCGCACATCCGATCCCGGGGACAATGTTGGAGGCGGTGATAGTGGTACTGCCCAAACCGGGCAAAGACAGGGCGCAATGTAGCTCATATTGCCCCATTTCTCTTCTTAACGTTGATTTTAAACTATTCACGGGCATACTCGCTACGAGGTTAGGCCCCTACATGTTGAACTTGATCGAACCTAACCAGGCAGGGTTCCTCCAAACTCGCCAATGTGGGGACAATACCAAGAGAATCCTCCATCTCATCGACAAGGCCCACCAAACACTAATGGACGCCCTCCTGCTGACAATAGACGCTGAAATAGCGTTTGATCAAGTGAACTGCCGTTGCCTCGGTCACACGATGGCTAAGGTTGGATTGGGGGAGAAATTCTGGAATTGGGTGGACTGCTGCCATAACCAACCTACTGCATCCATTAGGGGGAACGGCATCACATCGCGCCCCTTCACCATAAAGCGGGGAACTCGTCAGGGATGCCCGCTTTCACCCTTGCTGTTCACCCTCTACATTGAACCTCTGGAGCAGAGGGTTCGGGACAACCCCCACATTCACGGGATACCGTTCAGGGGGGAAACGCATCCGTTTAGCCTCTATGTGGATGACGTGATCGCAGCTTTGACCGAGCTGAGGGACCCCCTCCCAGTCTTCTCAGAGGAATTTAAATCCTTCGGTAAAGTGTCTGGCTTCCGGGTTAATGTGGGCAAATCACTCATCTTACACCTTAATCCTGCGGCCCGCACGCCCAAGCCGAGGGAGGAATGGTTATCTGGAATCCACGCAGTGGACTCCATTCCCTATCTAGGACTAGAATTGGCGACCACGGTGTGCCGGACTGCTCAGTTGTATTATGCCAAGCTGGCGCGACAAGTGAAAGTAGACTTAGGAGCCTGGAGCAAGCACCACCTCTCATTGCTTGGAAGAATATGGAAGAATAGCGGCGGTCAAAATGTCTCTCCTCCCCAAAGCGCTCTATCTCTTCCAAACTCTCCCGGCGGTGCCCCCGCCCCAGGGCGATCGCCTTGATGCAGCGAGACATCAACCACTTCATCTGGCCCGGGGCACGCACACGGATGGGCAAGGCGCTGGGATATGGTCGGCCCGAGCAGGGGGGGGGCTGGGAATACCAGACCTCTTCAGTTATTACAAGGCGGCTCAACTACACTACTTGGTGGAATCCGCACGGCCTGAATCTGAAAAACGATGGCATGATCGTACCATAGCGGGAATTCCCCTATGGAAAGTGCCCTTTCTTAGGAAGTCCCAACGCCCACGTGGTCTGATGGGGTCCCCGATTACCAGGTCGATGATTTCGGTCTGGGTTGGAGTGGCAATAATGAAGAAATTTACAACTTATCCATCTCCCTTGACCCCATTGTTCGGAAACAGCGAGTTCACACCTGGCGTATCAGATAAATCTTATCAAGCGTGGCGGGACAAATCCTGCCGAATGGTGGGGCATCTATTTGATCTTTCTGGAGTCCTCCCATTCGCCCAAATGAAAATGGAATACGGGATTCACGAGTCTGAACGATTGAGGTATTGGCAACTCAGGCATTGGGTTCTTCAACCGGGAATGAAGGAACAGGGAGGCCACCGCCTGACTAAATACGAGAAATGGCTCATTACTAAACTTAATAAGAGGTTGATTTCTGAACTATACAATATGGTTAGGCACAACCACCCGGCGCAAGCTACGCCGAGCCAAAGGAGGTGGGAGAAAGAACTAGTGGGGGATCTCACACGGAAAGACTGGGAAGGGATTTATTATAGGGCGAAACATACGGCTCGGAATGTGGCCAGTATAGAAACTGCTATGAAATTAGCCACTTATTGGTACCTCACGTCCGTGCAATTGCATAGAGGTAATCCGCACCGGAGCCCCACCTGTTGGCGTGGCTGTGATAATGAGGGCGCACTGCTACATATCTTATGGGATTGCCCTGTGTTGTCTACCTATTGGCGTAAAATCCTACACCAAATAGATGCGCTATTCGACACGCAGATACCGCGCCTTCCTTAGGCCTCGCTAATCCGATTACCTACCCACTTGAGAGCATGAGGGGACGCCAAATGGGTTTGGCACTAGCGCAGCGCTGCAAAATATCCTTTCTCACTGGGGATCCCCCACTACACCAACACACACGGGCTGGCTCCATAGCCTTTGGTACATTCTGGGAATGGAGCACATCTCAGCTACTCTAAACAATTCCACCGCCTCCTTTCAGAAAATTTAGGACCCATTTCTTACCCTGCTCTCGTCAGAATTCAACGAAATTACCCAACCCAAGTACCTTCGAGTGCTACGTCTCTCAGACCTATTGAAGGACTCACCTGTTGCACCTACCGCTTAGCTGGCGCAGTTATGGATGCAGACAGGGGACTTGATCAATGTGGTGCAACGGCTACCGGACGGGGGGGGAGAGAATTTGTGTTTTTGGTTTCCGACAGGGTCAGAGCCTGGCACACCACACTCCACTTTTGGCTATGCATATACTTTCATTTTCTCGTCGTATACAATGTCGCCAAGCCAGAGCGAACTACGAACCTTGCTGTGGAATGTATCTTGCCTTATCCTGTGTTTTTAAGTCTGCCTCTGTATGGTATGTTGTTTATGGAAAACTCAATAAACACATTGAAACTTAAAAAGCATATACTACCCATTAACACTACCTTTATCTTAACCCTACAAAACCCGCTCGTACCTTTTCGAGCTCACCTTCCCTAAAGCGTACAAAATAACATACTACCCCACAATGCTACGCTTGCCCGAACTGGAAAAACATACTACCACGTAATGCTACCCATCACTCAATCCTAAAAAACCCTTACTATCCTTTAACGATACCCTTCCATTAACCCTACAAATCCATACTTCCCTTTAACTCTATCTTTCCCTGAACCTTAGAGCTATTTACTACCCCTTAATCCCGCCCTTGCCTGAACCCTAAAAACACCTCATTCTGCCTAAAATATCCTTCCTTGAACCCTACAAACCCCTTAGCACTGGGCTTTCCTGAACCCAAAGGCCCCTACCACCGATTAATGCTACCCTTTCGCGAACCCTACAAACCCCTTAGCACTGGGCTTCCCTGAACCCAAGAGCCCCTTACCACCGGTTAATGCTACCCTTTCGCGAACCCTACAAACCCCTTAGCACTGGGCTTCCCTGAACCCAAGAGCCCCTTACCACCGGTTAATGCTACCCTTTCGCGAACCCTACAAACCCCTTAGCACTAGGCTTCCCTGAACCCAAAAGCCCCCTACCACCGGTTAATGCTACCCCTTCGCAAACCCTACAAACCCCTTAGCACTGGGCTTCCCTGAACCCAAAGGCCCCTTACCACCGGTTAATGCTACCCTTTCGCGAACTCTACAAACCCCTTAGCACTGGGCTTCCCTGAACCCAAGAGCCCCTTACCACCGGTTAATGCTACCCTTTCGCGAACTCTACAAACCCCTTAGCACTGGGCTTCCCTGAACCCAAGAGCCCCTTACCACCGGTTAATGCTACCCTTTCGCGAACCCTATAAACCCCTTAGCACTAGGCTTCCCTGAACCCAAAAGCCCCCTACCACCGGTTAATGCTACCCTTTCGCAAACCCTACAAACCCCTTAGCACTGGGCTTCCCTGAACCCAAAGGCCCCTTACCACCGGTTAATGCTACCCTTTCGCGAACTCTACAAACCCCTTAGCACTGGGCTTCCCTGAACCCAAGAGCCCCTTACCACCGGTTAATGCTACCCTTTCGCGAACTCTACAAACCCCTTAGCACTGGGCTTCCCTGAACCCAAGAGCCCCTTACCACCGGTTAATGCTACCCTTTCGCGAACCCTACAAACTCCTTACTACCCCTTAAAACTCACTCAGGGACAGTCATAGAACGTGATATGAGTGATGTCATATGTGAGGCAGTGCATGGTGGGGTTGCAAGTTATAGTTAGCACTGCTAACTATAACTGGTACCTCCCCCAGCGTGAGCAAAGGGGATCCTGGAGAACCTGGGGACTAGACCACCTGGGAACTGCAGGAACAGATGCAGGAGTCAGGCCGTAGACGATACTCAAGTGGAGAGACAGTGGATCGCGGTGGGGGACGACGGCGCCCTACGAGTGGAGTCATCAGACTCTGATGACCCTCCCCCACAGACTGTGA